>NC_134236.1:40980172-42206109 GCF_965152275.1 Natator depressus | reverse complement strand
GAAGTAACAGAGCAAAATTTTGATAAATGTTGTCTCTTTCCCCACACCCATAGCCAATTGCAGTTCTAGGCAAGTGTCCCTCCCACACATTGCTTTTGATATACGAACAGCACTCAGACTGCCTTATTTTTTTTTTTTTTAATTATTTCAGCCAAAAGAGGTCAGCCGTTTCCAAAAACAAGGCCAGGGAGAAATATGTTGTTCTGCCGATGTTACAATATTCTGGTGACTCTTTCTTCAAAAAGCTCTAGCATCCCCAAGTGGAGCAGGGACTTGAAAATTGGCAGTGCTGGGTGGCCATTGTGTCAGGGATGAGTTTTTTGATGTTCCTGTGAAAATCCACCCCAATTTGGCCAAGTTACAAGCTTCTGAAAAATTCTAGTTTGCACATGCTCTTAGTGCTAACCAGACAGCATATATTCCATCCCCAGAGTGACTGAGCATGCTCCCTCCTCTCACAGCTCCTGTGTGTCACCAGACTGCACATGCGCCATCTCCACAGAGTGACTGAGCATGCTCCCTCCAGCCCAGAGATACCGGGACAAAGCTGGACTTCCCTCATCATTGTTGCTGAGGGCAAGGCACTGGAACTGAGAGCAAAGTTTGTCTCTCCTGCTTTCCTGTTGAACCCCACCCCCCGCTGCCTCCCAGGCATAGGATTGCCAACTGTCTAATTGCACAAACCTAAACACCCTTGCCCTGCCCCCTTCCCCACCCAAGGCCACACCCCCATCCTGCCCCTTCTCTGAGGCCCCACCCCCCACTCCATCCCCCCTCCCTCACTCTTCCCCACCCTCACTCACTTTCACCAGGCTGAAGCAGGAGTTTAGGGTGCAGGAGGGGGTGCGGGCTCTGGGAGGGAGTTGGGGTGCAGGCTCTAGGCTGCAACAAGGGGTTGGGGTGCAGGAGGAGGTGAGGGGGGCAGTGCTTACCTTGGGCAGCACCCAAAAGCGACCAGCACATCCCTCTGGCAGCGGCTCCTAGACAGGGGAGAGGGTAAAGGGGGTCTCTGTGCACCGCTGCCCCTACCTGCAAGCATCGCCCCCGCAGCACCCATTGGCCACACTTCCCGGCCAATGGGAGCTGCGGAGTCAGCACTTGGGGCGGGGGCAGCGCAGCGCAGAGACCCCCTGTGCCCCCCTAGGATCCAAAGAGATGTGCTGGCTCTCCCCGCTGTGCCGCCAGACTGTCGGTGCCAAAAATCTCCTGGTCTGGCTGCAGTAGCCTCTGGGAGATAGCATGTGATTCCGGTAGACTGCCGGCAAAACCGGGAGGGTTGGCAACCCTACCCAGGGACAGACGGAGGAAAAGGAGTAGATTGGGACAAGGAGTCTGGTGACACTGAAATTGGTGTGAGGACATAAAAGCATGAATGGATGTTTACAATGGGAGACTGAGATGGATTCAGCAAGGAGACTGGGAGTAGGGGCTGGGCAGAAACTGAGCTCTGACAAGGAACTGGAGGAAAACGAGCAAACTGGGACTGGCGGGACACAGAGACTGGGACTCGGAACTAGTCATTAAAGACTGTATCAGAATGCACACACACACAATGGGGCCAAATTAAGGTTGTACAAGCAACCTTAATACTGGCATTTCCTAACTTCTGAGTGATGGATTTTGCAACCTTACTAATGATGTTCTTTAACATAGCTTTTGGTGTGTAGTGGAATAAATGTGAAGTCCTTTATAACAACAACATTTTTATCAGTCCTTAATCACAGAAAGGGGGTGGGGGGGAAAAATCACATCCCGATGTAAGACTGCTTTATGCCAGGACAAGAGGGACTTTTTGATGTAATCTTAGGAACTAGCTTTTATTGCAGCTATAATTGACTGAGCCAGATAAAAATCCATTTCTGTTTGCCAAGATAAAATGGATGTGGGCTTAGACCACAGTCTTTTTCAAACACAGTGAAACGTGCTGTGAAACAAACTAAAAACTTACGAAAAACTGACACAAGCTTTAATTGAACTAGTGGATTAAACACACCAAAAAATGCAGAACTTTGTAATAGGCCTGCAGGCAGGATCAAACTGTAGTAAACTCAGAACATCAAGTGGATAGGATAAATGTGAGCAATAGCTACAAAGTCTGTCCAAGGTATTACCCATACCTTGGTTGGCATTGGTACTGAAAGAAGTCTGATTTTAGGAAACCATCTGTGGAATGAGTAAGTTCTGAACATTTTATCTCCCTCATAATTTTAGAGTCCGGGCCAGATTGTACAGCATTTATTCCTGGGTAAACACTTAAAAATACAAGTAATGCCATTGAAACTACTTGCATGAGTAAATTCTCACCAGGGTGAGACAGGAATTCACAAGCTGCCCCTTTTATTGTAAGCTACTTGGAGCAGAGACACTCTGCTGTGAGCTGGTTTTGCACCCATTCCAATAGACAGGAGCACTCCCATTATCATCATTAGTGCAGAATTGAGCTCTGTATTTGTAGAGTGCAATACATTGGGAACACTGCCCCTGACTGGGACCTTTGAATGCTATTGAAATATACATTTTAATAAATAAGTAAAAAATAATACATTATTATTGTCTTACCATATGATAAACTAAATTATTTTCCCTCAGCTACTATTGCATACTCGATTGAGGGAAAACCTGTTCCTTTTAGGCACTTCCTGAAGAATTAGGGTAATTTTGCACTCCTATAACTTAAAAATAACCAAGCCAATACTTTAAACAGATATTAATTGCTAAGATGTAGAAAAGAGTAATATGTTTGTGTGATGTTGCCTTTCAAACCTTCTAAAATATGGGTTTATGGTAAGCTTTTAATTATCTCTCTATGTCCAAAATGCTATTAGAAATGGGAGAAATTGGCACAGATTAATACAGATTGTAATTATCAAATACACTCTTTCCAAAAGGGGAAGAAGAATGAGATTTTAAAATAATTAAAGATGTTTTTATCTGCTCTTGTAGAGAACTATCTTCAATCCTCTTGGTAAGTAAAGTTATGCATTCCACTTTAAATAATGCTTTCAGGCCCTATCAAAAGTCCACTCAAGTCAATAAGAGTCTTTTAGTTGACTTCAGTGTGGTTTGGATCATGGCCTTTGCGCTGTAATGTGACTTTTTAAACTTAAACCAAACTTAAAGTCTAAAAGAAGCAAAATTTAATATCTGAAAGGAACTGCAATTCAAATCAGTCACAGAAGTGTTAATACTAATATAACTCAAAGACTAGCAGAAGTATAACCATTCAAAGTCAGCTCATTTGTAGATGTAAAGCACCAATGACCTGAGATTTTCCTTTTCTATAAAAACTTTTCCTAGGCTCTTTAAACTCTGGAAAGTGTTAAACCCACTAAACAGAGTTGAAGGAACCTGGTAGTGATAGCATATAGAATTTAACCCAGGACCAGATTTGACCATTCATAACCAGAGTGTGCAAGGTCTTTTGAGTTCATCACATATAAGAAACAATACTGATGTTTAATAAGCTAATGAAAATATGATATAATCAATAAAAATGCTTATTTCATAGATTCATAAAGCTTAAGGCTTGAAGGGACCATTAGATCATCTAATCTGACCTCCTGTATATCACAGGTCATTAAATTTCCCCCAGTTACCCTTTTATTGAGCCCAGCAATTTGTGTTTGGCTAAACTATGTCTTCCGGAAACACATCCACTCTTGATGTGAAGACCAAAAAAAAAAAAAAAAAAAATTGAGAATTCACCATCTCCCTTGGTAGTTTGTCCTAAGGATAACCACCCTCATTGTTATAAAATTATTCCTCATTTCTAATTTGAATTGGTCTGGCTTCAGCTTTCTGCTTTGGTTCTTGTTCAGCCTTTCTCTGCTAGCTTAAAGAACCTTTAATTATCTGGTATTTTCTCCCTATGAAGATACTTATACACTGCAATCAAGTCACCTCTAAACTTTCTTCTTAATAAACTAAATTGATGGCATTCTTTTAAGTTTCTTTCAGTTAGGCATTTTCTCCATCCCACAAATAATTTTTGTGGATCTTTTCTGCACCATCTCCCATATTTCACCATTCAAGAGAAGCTGGTTAGTTAGCCAGAGAAGAGACTGTAAACTGCTCTAACTAGTCCTCTGGATTACTTGATATAGAATGAAAGTTTTCGGTCACATTTCTAAAGAGAAAAAGTGCAAGAGAGAGAGGGTCTCTATATAGAGGGTAGAATAACCATAGCACTAATGGAAACAGAAGCATGCCATAAATCAGGCTCTTGTTCTAGACCTGCTCTATGATATGGGAAAAGGACTATATGCTGTACAGGCAAATAGAGACTGGAGCTTTGTGACTGAAAGCCTCTTTAATGGCCTCTGTTGTGACAATTAGTCCTATAAATTTACCCCAGTTGTGAGCTGACCTGTAAAAAGCATGTAAAGGTTCATAAGGTGTTATAATAATCTCTAACAACAATGTTGCTGGGAAAACTTATGAAATAGAGACAGAATAACTGAACTACTCTAAATAGAAAGGTGAAGTTGATATGATTCAAGGACTCAGTAGAAATTATGCTGGTTAAAAAACAGAAGATAGGGAGCCAATAGTTAATGAGCCAAAATTGGTATGTTTGATATTAGGCCTAATTGGTGCACAAAACACTCATCATCCCTTTTGGGGTTCTTAAAAGAAAGATTTTGTAGGGAAAGGAAGAACAAAAGAATGAACAAACAAACAACAAGAAAGAAAGAAAGATTAGACAGAAGCTACTAGAGTAAGCTTCACTATCACGGCTGCCACCCCCACCACTTCCTGAGACCCCAGACCTTCAATATCCTGAACCTAAGAGATGTCCTGACCAGAAAGAGATGGACCCAGATGACACAGGCACATGTACCTGCTCCAGCTGAATCCCAAACACCACCTGGGATGACAGTTATTACCATTTTTTATATCATCCAAGAGGCTGTCAAACAAGTGGCTGTTCCTTCTTAGGCTGGACTTTAACAACAGCAGCAGCATCTCCAGCCCATCTCAAACTAACTTTTTCTCTTTTCCCCAAAAGGACAATTGTTACCATCTTTGATACCATCTAAAAGACTGTCAAATAACATGGGTTTTTTCCACCTAGAAGCTGTCTACAGCTAAAGTGAAAGGGATCAAGGGACGTTGTTAAAATGAAAGCCTTATTCAACACTTTACTTCTCAAATGCTTTAACTGGGTTTCCTTTTTTCTGTATCTTTAAATAAAAGGTTCAAAGGATTTTTAAAGGTGCGTTTGCTGTGGTGCTAAGCAGGCTGAGGTCTCTGTATTTCACGTCCCGGATCTTGTTTAACACTGTTAATGTTAGACAGTGATTGGGTTATGTTAATTCCTTTAGCCTATTTATTCCATTTAAATACATACAATACCTCTCATCGAAATAAAATGGATTGATCCGTATGTCAAAAGTAGAGGATGGAAATCCACTATGCTGTATAGAGAATTGGTGTGAGGGGCGATCATGATACATGGGGAGAGGAGTTACAGACTGGCAAACTGTGTGGACACAACTATTAATTCAAAGAAGGTTGACATCATACATACCTAATTTGTACCGATATATAATGAAGGCATTAAACTATTAGGTGATCTAACAAGTAGATTATACACTTGATTTCACATTTTTAATTGCACTAGATTTTGTTACATTAAAAATAATGGAAATGTCTTATTGGAATTGTGCTAAAATCTAGTCAGCCCACCACTGCCATCATTTGAACTTGTAACCTAGTGACTATTAGATTGACAAAAAGAACGAGAAATACTTGTGGCACCTTAGAGACTAACAAATTTATGTGAGCATAAGCTTTCGTGGGCTAAAACCCACTTCATAGGATGCATGCAGTGGAAAATACAGTAGAAAGATTACACACACAAACACACACACCATGAAAAAATGGGTGTTGCCATACCCATTATAACAAGAGTGATCAGTTAAGGTGAGCTACTATCAGCAGGAAAAAAACAAACAAAAAAAACCACCTTTTGTAGTGATAATCAGGATGGCCCATTTCCAACAGTTGACAAGAAGGTGTGAGTAACAGTAGGGGGGAAAAATAAGCATGGGGAAATAGTTTTATTTTGTGTAGTGACCCATTCACTTATTCAAGCCAAATTTAATGGTGTCCAGTTTGCAAATTAATTCCAATTCAGCAGTTTCTCGTTGGAGTATGTTTTTGAAGTTTTGTTGTTTTTGTAATGCGACTTTTAGGTCTGCAATCGAGTGACCAAGGAGATTGAAGTGTTCTCCGACTGGTTTTTGAATGTTATAATTCTTGACGTCTGATTTGTGTTCATTTATTACGTAGAGACTGTCCGGTTTGGCCAATATACATGGCAGAGGGGCACTGCTGGCATATATCACATTGGTAGATGTGCAGGTGAATGAGCCTCTGATAGTGTGGCTGGTGTGATTAGGTCCTATTATGGTGTCCTCTGAATAGATATGTGGACAGAGTTGGCAACGGGCTTTGTTGCAAGGATAGGTTCCTGGGTTAGTGTTTTTGTTATGTGGGGTGTGGTTGCTGGTTTTAGCCCACGAAAACTTATGCTCAAATAAATTTGTTAATCTCTAAGGTGCCACAAGTCCTCCTCGTTCTTTTTGCTGATACAGACTAAACACGGCTACCACTCTGATACCTGTTAGATTGACAACAAAGTCTGCCAGCACATGTATCCAAGCAACCCATAAATCTGATACTGAAATTGCGATTTTGGGAGAAGTATGACGGAACTGATATTATTTCATTGAGGAGGAAAATGAGAAGTTAGCAAACCAGGTAAAGACCTACTGAAATCATTTAATTTTAAACTGAAATTGAGGCCACCATTTTTTTTTTTAAAGTAAAGGTTATTTTTGAAACAGATTTTCAGAGACAGTTGCCAGTTAACAATATGAGTAACGAGATAAACTGTTGTTCCTGTGCATTGAAGCAATTACTGTTAATGGGCAGAATCTGCCTTAAACTCTCTCACGATGGACATGAAAAATGGCCCGAGCTGCAAATTTGGGATTCCGATTCAGATCTGAACTCCAAAGCTGGAAGGGGTTTGGCTCCAGTGTTCCAGGCATGTTCCTCTCTAATACACACTTAGGGACATATCGCTCTTTTTGCTTTGGATAACAAGGATCTTCTGAGCAAACAGAGTGGTGGAGTGTATGTTTTCAGAAGGCCACAGCCCCTATCAAGGGACCCCCTGTAAAACTGAGCTCCTTTTTCCACTGCATGTAGGGAGACTGGCCCTACTGCTACGAGTCTACTGCTATGTGGACTGCCAATCCTTCTGCCTATTAGAGAGGCATTAGGTCTGAACAGTGCCCTAAACCAATCTCCCCGGAACAGCAGTACTGCACCACAAGCCTACAGAGACTTCCTCCCCGGCCGTAAGCTTGCGGAGATCCTCCACACCCAGCCATCCTACTCATTTTCAGCACTGGGAAGAAGATTGCAAAATCTTTATTAGTAACATGTATTCCCCAAAGGGTGATTTAGCGTTATATACCTGTTTTAACATAATACAACATGCAGTTTTATAGATTTTATGTTATATATAAATAGCTCCATATTTGGGATCAGGAAGGAATTTTTCCCTAGGTCAGGTTGGCAGAGACTCTGGGGGGGTTTCTCCCTCCTCTGCAGCATGGGGCACAGGTCATTTACTGGTTTAAACTAGAGTAAATTGTGGATTCTCTGTAACTTAAAAGTCTTTAAGTCATGATTTGAGGACTTCAGTAACTCAGCCAGAAGTGATGGGTCTATTATAGGAGGGGGGAAAGGGGGCAGTGGGGAGGGTCTGTGCCCTGGAATGTGCAGGAGGTCAGACTAGACAGTCAGACGGTTCTTTCTGGCCCTAAAATCCATGCGTCTATCTCCTTGCACATACTGAATTCCAAGAATCAGTAAATATATATCCAAGTGAAATATTTTAAAATGTTGAATGTAGAAGCACGAATATAGTAGATTTTATTATACATAATTTGTAGGATAAAAATCTCTATTTGGGATTGAATTTACTTTTTGGACTCAGTGCAACAGAAAATTATTTTCCCCAAAGAAAGGTAAATTGAATCCCAAGGACAGATTTTATCCTACAAAACTGATACCTATATATCTCCTATCACGCGGCTACTAAGTGATGTTATGCTGATATTTAATTAAACATCTAGTTTAATTTAATGTTGACATATACTTTGTATTTGCACCTCCTGGTGTAATCTGTACAAGGAAACAATCCACAAAACTTCATGTCCTCTTGTACTGGAGCAGGTTCAGCCATTTATTCTACACAACCCTGAGGCCACACATGTTAATAGTATGGATTTCAGCTGGTTTCTTGCCAGCTCTCTCATCTTTCCCCCCACAGACTACAAAGCACTATAAAGAGCTGACTGATTTATAAACAGAGATAAAGTTTAATATGCACCAGAGTGTGGTAAATTCACTAATGAATGGGGCTCAGAGAACTTTCAACAGTGGGGTAGTGCAGGGGGCTCGATCCATCAAATTCTGCAGAATTTAATCTGTCGCGTAACAACAGGGAGTTTTCTACCCCTTGTGACTGTGATAAACTGATGCAGTACTGCCATCCAAATCTTCAGACAGACAACGTAAAACCTACATCCTGGCTTCAATGCACAATATGAACAGCCAGGCAGTGTGCTGGGGAATATCTCTGGGCCTGGGGAAGAAGGAATCTAGCCACTCTGCTGCTGTAATGGCCTTTGTATTTGTGCTATTGATTATTCCTTCCTAAGTACTTTGCATTTCTCCTTATTGAATTTCATCCTATTTAATTCTGACCAATTCACCATGTAACAGGGACCTTGGAAGGCCAGGCGGCCTAGTGGTTGGAGCACTTTGTTTTTGGCCCCCTATTTGGTCAAGGTGCCTTGAGCTTTAAGGCTGGGGGGGAATTAGAGGGACTCAGACCCTCCCACTCCACGGGTCCCAGCCCAGTGCCCTGAGTAAGTCAACCCCTGAGCAGAGGAGCTCCCAGCAGGGAGTCTATGTCCACTGCTCTGGGCTACTTCCTGGGCTATTGTCCCTTCAGTTTGGGGACTGGCCCCTACAGTCCAAGTCAGAGGTGGGTAAACTACGGCCCACGGGACCATCCTGTCGGGCCCCTGAGCTCCCGGCCAGGGAGGCTAGCCCTGGCCACTCCCCTGCTGTCTCCCCTCCCCTGCAGCCCCTCTGAGCAGCATGGTAAGGGGGCTGGAGGGTTGGATAAGGGGCAGGGAGTCCCGGGGGGCAGTCAGGGAACAGGGGAGGTTGGATAGGGCAGAGGTTCTGGCGGGGGTGCAGGGGGGTTGGATGGGTAAGGAGTTCTGATGGGGGCAGGCAGGGGGCGGATAGGGGGCAAGGGCCAGGCTGTTTGGGGAGGCACAGCCTTCCCTATCCGGCCCCCCAGACAGTTTTGCATCCCGATGTGGCCTTTGGGCCAAAAAGTTTGCCCACCCCTGGTCCAAGTTGTAGTGGTGGCTTGTCTCTAGTGCCCCCTTGTGGGCCATGGGTAGCTTCCTGTTGAGGTCCCAGGTTCCTCCATGGGGCAGCTGTAAGTTTTGAGGGGTCAGAACCCCACAAGATCTCCATGCTTTGGTCACCCCATTCTGTCATAGGCTGGGTGCTCTTTGGCCTCTTCCTCAGTCTCCTCTGGCCAGGGAGATGGTGCTTGTTTCCTGGTGGCTGCCTTGGCTGGCAGGCTAGTGATCCTTTCCCTCATGTAGGGAGGCAGCTACCTCCTGCCTTTTCATCAGTCAGCCACAACTGAGTCAGGCTCCCTTCTTTTCTCTCTCCTCCAGGCTTGGCATTGGCTGCAGGTATAACAGGGTGGGGTTAGCTGGGCCCAATGGCTCTCTTTGACCCCTTCCATGCTGGTGTGTAGTTTCTCTGCTTCATCACACTCCAATGTGTCAAGATGATTTTGAATTCTAATCCTATCATCCAGAGAATTTGCAACCTCTCCCAGCTTGTTATCATTCACAGACTTTATAAGTGTACTCTTTATGCCATCATCCAAATCATTTGCGAAGATACTGAATAAAACCGGACCCTGCAGGACTCCACTCGATAGCCCTTCCAGCTTGATTCTGAACCATTGATAACTCCTCTCTGAGTACGGTTTTCCACCCAGTTGTGCACCCACCTTTAACAGGTTCATCTAAGCTATATTTCTCTAGGTTGTTTATGAGAAGGTCATGTGAGACAGTATCAAAAGCTTTGCTAAAGTCAAGAATAATCACATCTACTGCTTCCCTCCTATCCACAAGGCTTGTTACCCTGTCAAAAAAGGCTATTAGGTTGGTTTGACATGAATTGTTTTTGACAAATCCATGTTGACTGTTACTTTCTTCTAGAGGCTTATACATTGAGTGTTTGATTATTTGCTCCATTATCTGTCCAAATACCAAAGTTAAGCTGACTGGTCTACAATTCCCTGGGTTGTTTTTATTCCCCTTTTTATACAAAGGTACTATATGTTTGACCAAAGATAATCACTAATGGCTCAGAGATCTCTTCAGCCAGTTCCCTAAGTATTCTATCACGCCCTGTGGACTTGAAGACATTTAACTTGTCTAAATAATTCTTAAAACTTGTTCTTTTTCCTTTTTAGCCTTAGCTTCTAACCCATTTATTCTGATCACTATGTTAGTTATCCAATGACTGCTAACTTTTTTGGTGAAAGCTGAAACTAAAAAAGCATTTAATGCTTCAGCCATTGCTGCTTTTTCTGTTATAGTCTTTCCCTCCTCATTGAGTAATGGGTTTACCCTGTCCTCTTGCTTCTCATATATTTGTAAAATGCTTTTTGGTACCCTTTAGATCCGTAGCTTGGTTAGTCTTGTTTTTGCTTTGACCTTCCTAATTTTGTGCCTACATGGTTGTACTTTTAGATGCATCTTTTGTAATCAGACCTAGTTTCCAATTTTTATATGGCTCTATTTGAGAGTTTCAGATCATTGGAGATCTCCTATTTAAGCCAGGGTAGCTCTTACCATATTTCCTATCCTTCCTACGCATTGGGATAGTTTGCTCTTGTGCCCTGAACAATGTCTCTTCAAAATACTGCCAGCTCTTGAACTCTTTTTCCCTTAAACTTGCTTCTCACAGGATCTTACCTATCAATTCTCTGAGTTTGCTGAAGCCTGCCTTTTTGAAGTCCATTGTCTTTATTATGCTCTTTTCCCTCCTACCATTCCTTAGAATCATGAACTCTTACTTCATGATCACTTTCACCCAAGCTGCCTTCTACCTTCAAATTCTCAACTAGTTCCTGCCTGTTTGTCAGAATCAAATCTAGAACAGCCTCTCCCCTAATCTCTTTCTTCACCTTCTGAAATAAAAAGTGGTCTCCAGTGCATTCCAAGAACTTATCTGGATAATCTGTGCCCTGCTATATTATTTTTTCAACAGGTGTCTGGATAGTTGCAGTCACCCAACACCACCAACTCCTGTGTTTTACAAAATTTTCTTGGTTATTTTTAAAAAGCGTCATCCACACCATCTTCCTGGTTAGGTAATCTATAATAGACACCTACCATGACATCTCCCTTGTTTTTTACCCCTTTTATCCTTACCTAGAGATTTTCAACACTTATCTCAATCTCAAGGCAAGTATACACCTCTTCAATATATCAGTCAACACCTCCTCCCGTTTTTCCCTGCCTGTCCTTCCGGAACAAGCTGTATATCAATGCTCCAGTCATGTGAATTATCCCACCAAGTTTCTGTGATACCAATTATGTTGTAATTGTGATTACTCACTAGTATTTCTAGTTCCTCCTGTTAATTCCCCATACTTCTCACATTAGTATACAGACATCTAAGATGTTTATTAGATTTCCCCTCTATATTCCCTCTTGTCTCTCCTTTGTCCATACTGCGATTGCCCATGTTCCCCCCAGATTCCAGCCCTTCACCCAGGTCAATGTGTTTTGGACTTACCTGTGGGCTTGTCTCCTTCCCCTGTCAAATCTAGTTTGAAGCCAGCCTCACTAGGTTAGCCAGTCTGTATCAGAAGACACTCTTCCCCTTACTTGACAAGTGGACCCCATCTACGGTCAGCAGTCCTTCATGGAACAGGATCCCATGGTCAAGGCACCTGAAGCCCTCTTGGTGACAGCATCCATGCAGCCATGTATTTACCTCCAGGATGTCTCCATATCTTCATGGGCCCCTATCCTTGACCTGAAGGCTCAGTGAGAACACCACCTGTACCCCCAACTCTTTCACCCTCACTACAAGCCCTCTCGTCACTTCTGATCTGCTCAGGGTTATATGTTGCAGTATCATTAGTGCCCACATGGATGAGCAGCATGAGGTAGTAATCAGAGGGTTGGATGATCCCCGGCAATCCTTCCATAATGTCTTCCATACGGGCCCCTGGCAGACAGCCCACCTCCCAGTTCAGGCCTGCAGTGGTATGCCTCCATCCCCCTTAGAAGGGAGTCACCTTCTCAACCCCTCTCACATCCGCATAGAAAGAGCACAGTCACAAGATGCCTCTGGCGAGGGAGGGATTTGACCGGTAATATAGTCAGTACTCAGATGACAAAGCTTTATCTGAAGGTTGGCCACGAGCACTGAGACACAGAGCTAGGAGGAACAATTGGATGAGTGCGGCTTCAACCTGAGCCTCCTCCCATCAGCAACAGCTGAGCAACAGTTTGAATTAAACTGGCAGGCAGACACATTTGCAAGGCTTCCCTGGAGCTTCTCCAATTCAGATGGATAGTAGGAAAGTTGATTTGTGGATATAAAATATCTCACAAGCTTGCCAGATGCCTGAACTGGTACTAGGAATGCCATCATTCTTTAGTGGAGGCAGGGTTTTTTTTGCCTGTCTTACTTTTCCCCCTCAGAACTGCTGTCTGTCTGGAGCTTCGAGGCCGCTTTAACTGACTCCCTCCCAACATCCACCTTTTCACAATATCGACTTTTCCCAGTAGTTGTGCTCTTGTCCTATCCGAACCCTACAACAAAATATTACAGTACAGTAATATCAACTTTTTGGCAACCACTATATAATAGATTATTCAGTCTTTTCATAGGGCCTGACCTTGCTTTCTGCTCTGTAGCTGTGGAGAGGGCCTGACCCAGTGGAATCTAAGTTCTTGTACCACACTCCTGACCACAGTAATGGAGAACCCACATTTTTATTCACAAAGAGAGAATCTGAATACAGGTTAGGTTGAACAAGTGGAACTTATTAAATCCTATACACTGCTCTGGTCCGTGTAGCTGAGTTGCTTCCAGCCTAACTCTCTGGCATTCCCTGGTGTCCCTGTCAAGGAATAAGGTCCCGCAGCTGTGCTTGCTCAGTCTCCTGACAGCCCAATGAACACAGTTGGGTTGCATCATAGAATCACATAAATATAGGGCTGGAAGGGACCTCAAGAAGTCATCAAGTCCAGCTTCCTGCCCTGTGACAGGACTAAGTAAACCTAGACCATTGGTCTCAGGTGTTTGTCCGACCAGTTTTTAAAACAGCCTATGATGGGAATTCCAAAAATCTCCCTTGGAAGCCTATTCCAGAGCTGCACTATCTTTATAGTTAGGAAGCTTTCCTAATATCTAACCTAAATCTCCCTTGCAGCAGATTGAGCCCATTATTTCTTGTCTTTTACTTTCAGTGGATATGGAGAACAATTGATAACTATCTTCTTATAACAGCCCTTAAGATATTTGAAGGCTATTATCAGGTCCCCTCTCAGTCTTCTTTTCTCAAGACTAAAAAAAGTGGGCATGTTTAAACTTTCTTCATAAAAGGTTTAGAAAACCTGTCCTATCTTTTTTGTTGTTCTCCTCTGGACTCTCTCCAAGAAAAATATGGACAAATTGAAGTGTGGTGCCCAGATCTGGACACTGTTCTCCAGCTGAAGTGTCACCAGTGCCGACTAGAGCCCGACAATTACCTCCCACGTGTTACATACAAACACTCCTGTTAATTCACCCCAGAATGATATTAGCCTTTTTGGCAACTGCATCATATTGTTGACTCCTATTCAATTTGCGATCCTCGATAACTTCCCGATCCTTTTCAGCAGTACTACCACCTTGCCAGTTATTCCCCATTTGTAATTGTGCTTTTGATTTTTCCTTCCTAAATGAAGTACTTCGCACTTCTCTTTATTGAATTTAATCTTGTTGAATACAAATTCTCCAATTTGTCAAGGTCATTTTGAATACTAATCCTGTCCTCCGAAGTGTTTGCAATGCCTTCCAGCTTGGTGTCATCTACAAATTTTACAAGCACACCCTCCACTACATTATCCAAGTCATTAAAGAAAATATAGTACTGGACCCAGGACTGACCCTTGCAGTTTGTCAGTGTACCACCGATAACTCCGAATACGGTCTTTCAACCAGTTGTGCACTCATATTATAGTAATTTCATCGAGACCATATTTCTCTAGTTTGCTTATGAGAATGTCACGTGGGACTGACAGATCATCCTGCCTGACTGGACTGAGGAATTGCTTTAAGCCAGGATTGCTCTTAACCCCAGCAGCAGCAGCAGTTCACTGGCTGCTCAAAAGCATTCACCCACAGCTGTAATAGCTCCTGTGCCTGATTGTTCCAGTCCCACTCCTACCTTGTCCCAGCACTACACCTACCTCTGACCCAGCCCTGCCTCTATCTCACCTCACTCCAAGTAGCACCGTTCAGACTCTCAACTCCACTTCCCAACCTGACTTTGGCTCTGGCCTCTGGCTGATTCTGACCCTCAGCTCGGATTCCTGGCTCTTGGCTCCTGCTCCAACCACGAGGCATGGACACCTACATTCCAGTCTGACAGTTTGAGCAGCCCCAACAAAAAAAAAAAAAAAAAAGGGAACAAGCACTAATAAGAGGCCTGTCCAGCAGCTAGAACTTTTCCCTCCCAGGCCAATATTTCCCTGCTAGAGTTAGTGGGTGCCTTACTGACTCTGCAAATTGAGGTGGCCCCCCTACAGGCACAGAATGTAGTTCTTCAAGGGTAGGCAGTGCCTCTCTGACCCCAGCTCCCTGCAAACCAACTGTTCCCCTGTGGGACAAGTTTAATGGCGATCATAACAAATTTTGAGGTTAAATGCCAGCTCCTATTTCTGCTGCACGCACAGTCATTCCCCACTGATCAACCCAGGGTAGCACTGATTATCAGTCTGTTAACTAGGGAGGCTCTGGCCTGGGCATCCCCACTCCTGAAGAAATCAAGCCCACTCCTGGGCCAACTTGAGAACTTCATTCAAACCATGGCTGTGATCTTCGGTGACCCAAGTCATGAATGTGAATATGCAGCCTCTCTTTGGCACCCAGCATCAGTACCTGTCTGCTGATACCTTGGCAATGAATAAGCAGAACCCAACACTCACTGATTCCACCCCACCATGTCCGAGGTCAACCTGAAGGCACCGGCGGACTCTGAAACCCCAACCCAACCATGGAGACCATAGACTGGGAGCTCTCTACAGTTTGGTTTGCCGTCCCTGAGTTTCCAAGTCTGAGCAGGTTAATCCACAAGGAGTCTCAGCACCCTCCATGGCCCCTTCCACTGCTTCTTTGCTACCTCTTAAATACAAGGACTTTGCTGATGCATGTGACAAAAAGTATGCAGTGAGCTTGCCACCCCATTGCAGCTATGACTTCCCCATTGATCTCCAGTCCAGAGCTGAAGTTCCTTTCAGATGTATCCATTCCCTTTTGGAGCCTGAACAGCATGCTCTCTACAAGTACCCTCCAAGAAAAGCCACCCTCTGTCTGAAGATCCAATTTTATTTGTTAAGAAAAAAGATGGATCTTTAAGGCCTACTGTTGACTACCAGGCATTCAACAGGGTTACTAAGCAAAAATCAATACCTTTTCCCCTTTCAGTAATGAACTCTTTGAAAGACTCTGCTCCACCAAGATTTTCATTAAGCTGAACCTTCGTGAGGCTTATAACTTGGTCTGGCTTAGAAAGGGAGAGGAGTGGAAAACTGTCTACCATACCCAGTAAAGTCGCTTTGAATATTTGGTCATAGGAACATGAGAATGGCCATACTGGGGCAGACCAAAGATCCATCTAGCCCGGTATCTGGTCTTCTGACAGTGGCCAATGTCAGATGCTTCAAAGGGTACAAACAGAACAAGGCAATCAAGAGATCCATCCCGTCATCCAGTCCCAGCATCTGGCAGTCAGAGGCCTAGGGATACCCAGAGAATAGGGTTGCATTCTTAACCATCTTGGCTAATAGCCATCGATAGACCTATCCTCCAGGAACTTATCTAATTTTTTTTTAATGCAGTTACAGTTTTGACCTTCACTGCATCCCCAGCAACAAGTTCCACAGGTTGACTGCATTGTGTAATGAAGTAGTTCTTGTGTTATGTGAAGGGGTAAATAAAACTTCCTTATTCGCTATCTCCACCCCATTCATGATTTTATAGACATCTGTCATATCTCCTCTTATTCATCTCTTTTCCGAGATGACTAGTCCCAGTGTTTTTAAATCTCTCTTCCTGTGAAAGCTGTTCCATACCCTTCATAATTTTTGTTGCCATAAGGCCCCAGCGACACTCCAGTACCTCAAACAATATCTTCAGAGACATGCTTGACCAATATGTAGTCATTTATCTTAATGATATCTTCACCTTTTTCATGATCATCAGGTATGCAGCATCTCAGAAAGACTTTACCAACACTATCTATATCGGAAGCCTAAAAATTGCAAATTTGACTGGGATACGATAGAATTCCTTGGGTACATTGTCTCCCCCCAGTTGCAAACCATGGACCCTTGCAATGTGGCAGCCATATCCAACACGGTTGCACCAAAGGACATCCATGGAGTACAATGTTTCCTAGGCTTTGCTAACTTCTATAGGCAGTTCATTAAGGGGTTTTCCAGCTTAGTTGTTCCTATGACTGCATTTCTATGAAAGGGAGTCTGGTACACCTGGTCCTCAGAAGCCCAAGCCAATTTTGATTGACTGAAGGAGAAGTTCATCATAGCACACATCCTGATCCATCCAACCCTGCAAACACATTTCCAGTTGAAGCAGATTCAGCCAGTTTTGCCTGAGGTACAGTAGTGTCCTAGCCAGTGGATCTTGATGGTTGACTTCACCCCTATGCATTTCATTCTTGCAAGCTAGAGTCATCAGAAAAGAATTATGACATATGGGACAAGGAATTCTTAGCCATCAAAGTGGTGTTTGAGGAATGGCATCATCTACTATGGAGCCAGGTGCCCCATTCAGGTTCTCACGAATCATAAAAACGTGGAGTATCTTCAAATGGCCAGACACCTTAACCAATACCAGATCCACTGGTCCCTCTTCTTCACTTGCTTTGACTTTGTAGTTTACTTATCACCTGGGAACAAGAAACGGGAAGGCTAACAACCTGTCCTGTAAGGACAACTACCTGGACCCCGGTGGGAAGATTCCCTCCATAATTTTCAAGGTATCCAGTTTTATTAACGGCACAATAGACAAGAGTTGAATTGTGTCAATTTGTTCCTGGTTGCTCAAGACCCCTTCTCTGTTTGGATCTACCAGACCCTAGACAAAGCTGGCACCTTACCAGCCCCCACGTTCAGGTTCCAAGATGGTGTTCTCGGACACATGTGCCATATCTACATCCTGGAGGGACAGCCACGGCTTCAGGTTCTGAAGTTATGCCATGACATGCTGTGATGTTCCCCTCTGGCAGCCAGCCTTACCCTGCTCTGCTGTGAGATCCCCCACTCCTGGGCTGTTCACGCACAGCCTCTGGCATGTAAACTGATCCCAGCTACTTGCAAGTGAATGACACTAACCAATATCTCCGGTCCCAGATACAACCCTAGGAACCTCCATCTTGTAGCATCCTGTTATGCCCACTGGACGCTGCAAGCTTATGAGTTCGTCAATTTAACAAAGAAATTGATATGTACCAGGCTCGTTATCCCAAGGGGAGTCTCTGACATGCTTCAAACCAAACATACTGCTTCAGGTAGAACAAACAAATTTATTAATTATTAAAGATAGATTTTAAGTGATTATAAGTCAAAGTACAAGTCAGAGTGGCTACCAAAATAAAATATAAGCACACAGTCTAAACTCTCAACCCTATTAGACTGGCAGCAACTAGATTAAGCAGTTTCTCTCACCTCCCTGGACACTGCAGTCCTTAACATATAGGTTTGTTCCTTAAACCTGGGCCAATCTCCTGTGTGGGAGTCTTGTCTTCTTCTAGTGTCTTGGTTGCTTGCAGCATAGGTGTGAGCAGAAGAAGGGACCAGTATGTGTCCACTCTGTCTTTTTTATACTTTCAGTCCATGTGCCTGGGGAGCACAAATCCAGGCATATCTGGAGGGCATTGCTGAGTCTTTCCAAGCAAGGTTGAGCTATTCCCCTGCTGTGGCCTCACACAGTTGAGTCATTGCATTGTGGCTCCCTTGTTGGTTACTTTCTTTGCTCTTGCCCCTGGGGAGCTAATATCTGACTGATTCCCAAACTCATAGCATGCTTTAGTGACCATCATACAACACAATTCTCATAACTTCATATGCATTAATGA
Organism: Natator depressus; assembly: GCF_965152275.1. Taxonomy (NCBI): domain Eukaryota; kingdom Metazoa; phylum Chordata; order Testudines; family Cheloniidae; genus Natator; species Natator depressus. The sequence goes on along the minus strand of NC_134236.1, from coordinate 42,187,601 downwards.
TACACACATATGGATAGAGCAGGGGTGGGCAAGCTTTTTGACCCGAGGGCCACCTCGGGGTGCAAAACTTTGGAGGTCCGGGTAGGGAAAGCTGTGCCCCCTAAACAGCCTGGCCCCCGCTCCCATTCTCCCCCTCCCACTTCACACCCCCTGACTGTCCCCCTCAGAACCCCCGACGCATCCAACCCCCCCTGCTCCTTGTCCCCCGACTGCCCCCTCCTGGGAACCCCTGCCCCAAACCATCACCCCCCAGAATCCCACCCCCTATCCAACCCCCCCTGCTCCCCATCCCCTGACCGCCCCAGAACCTCCGCCCCATACAATCGCCCTCTGCTCCCTGTCCCCTGATTTCCCCCTGGGACCCCCCGCCCCTAACCACCCCCTGTCCCCTAATGGCCCCCCCGACCCCGCTACTCAACCCCCCCACTGCTGTGCGCTGCCGCTCCCTTACCATGCCACTCGGAGCGGCAGGAGCTCACAGGCCTGCTGCCTGTGCAGCAGCGTAGCTGTGGGGGAGGGGGAACAGCGGGTGAGGGTCCGGGGGCGAGCCTCCCAGGCCAGGAGCTCAGGGGCCAGGCAGGACGGTCCCACAGGCTGCATGTGGCCCGCAGGCCATAGTTTGCCCACCTCTGGGATAGAGAAATGACTTTCAGCAGATCATAACCTTTTTCTCCTGATACCTTACAAGGCATGCTTATGTGTGAGATCACGATTATATGAAAAATGAGGAATATGGGGGTTACAGCATGCTCCCCAAAGGTATAGAATGTCACACATACCCTTGCGGAACGGTTCAGCCACCTAACTCCAAGGAGTTTCTGGTGGCTGAATTTGCACCCCTCAGTCAAGAACTATATAAGATCCTGAGACCTTTGCGCACAGAGCAAATGCCAATGCTCAGTACCACTCGGCCTTCTCCAGCCCATACCCATTCCATCTCAGCATGGGCTTCCATATCCATCGACTTAATTGTGGAGCTGCCATGTTCCCAGGGGCATACAACAATCCTAATCATGGTCGAGCTCCTAACCAAGATGACACTTCCATCCCCTGCCACATCATCCCTACCGCCTTCTCTTCATGGAGAAGATCTTTCATCGTCTCCACAGATTACCAACAGGCATCATGTCAGACCACAGTTCTCCGTTTGTTTCCTGGTTCTGGTGGGAATTTTTAAGGCTTCTGAGGATTGAGTTCCTCCTCTCATCTGCCTTCCAGCCACATGCCGATGAATAGATGGAGCGTATCAACCAGATTATCAAGCAACACCTTCACTAATTCCTGAGTTATCAGTAGAACTGGTTGTCTCTGGTTCCGTATGCCACCCACAACATCCCCGGTACCACTGTCACAGATCTAGCTACCCATCTCCACCAAGTACACCAGGAACTCAAGAAGCAATTACAAATCGCTAAGGAGGCATATAAGCATCATGCTGACCAGGACAACCAGGCTGCGCCCAACCTTGCTGTAGGAGACAAGGTATGGCTATCCACCTACAATCTTAAAATCAACTCACCTCTCGGCCAAACTGGACCACCAGTATCTAGGCCCTTTCAAGGCTGAGGCTCAGATCAACCCAATAACATTCAAATTGTAATTACCCAAATCCCTGAGATTCATTCCATGTTTTATGTCTCCATCCGGAAATCATATACCAAGAACCCCTTCCCATACCATTCCAGTCTTCACCCCCACCTGTAGGTCCAAGGGCAAGACATGTACATAGTATGACAAATCCTTGACCTCCAACTTGTTAAGGGACTACTCCAAAATCTGAACGAACGGTCCTGGGAACCAGAAGATCACATCTACACCCCAGATCTGCTGTGACCTTTCCAGTACCTTCTCTGAGAAGCTTGGCCCAGGGGCAACGAGGAGGCACATGCCATGGATGTGGGGGAGGGAGGGTACTGTCTTGCTGCTGCCTTGACTTACTCCAGGTAATCCAGATCTGACCCTTGGCTCCAATTCCTGGCTCCGGATTTCAGCTCTGGCCTTTGACTCCAGTTCTGACCCTGGACTCCAACTTCTGGCTGCAGCTCTGACCCTTGGCTTTGGCCTCTGATTCTAACCCTATGCTCCAATTCCCAGCTACCAACTCCTGCGCCAACCATGAGATAAGACTGCCTATGTCCCAGTCTCTGACAGTCCCATCAATAATAGTTCCTCCAGGAAACATGGGCCCTCTGACTCCATTTCCACTGATCGTGATACATGGACCTGGTGTGGCTTTGCTGGGGGCAGCAATGGGTGGTGGAGCCAAATGAATCTGCAACCATGCTGATCTTCTTTGCCTAAGCCATTCTTCCCATCATAAGGGAGTGCACCAGCTATAAGAGCATTGTGGCCCTGTGACTGCACTAACAGTGGCTCCATTGCTACTCTGATCTGTGAAGGAAGATTCTCTTTCCTCTTCTCCCTAAGGCCATCTCATTTGGGCCGTGTGTATGTTCTGGATTTGACACATCGTTTGAAAAAACTTCCTGGAAACAAATTCTTAAACTAGCAGAAGCCTTTTAAACATGTTCAAATTCACAACAGTCAAATGAAATCACAGATAACAAATGATAAAGCAGGGTTCTCTCTTTTCAGAGCATTTATCCTTTAGTCTTCTATTTAAAAAGAAGACTCGAAGAAATGCTAGGCTATTGTTATCTTGGATATAGCATCACCGTTCTTAGCATTTGTATTTGAATGTGTTTGGGTAACTCTTTACCAGAGGAAGCTGCAGCTCTATTACACTCCAAAGAGCACATGCCATGGTATTTATGCAAACTCAGGAAAATCTATTTCAAGGAGTTTAGTCCTTTCACTAAGTCTTTGAATTTCTGAAGCTTTATACCAAATCCTCACTTAGCTTTCATGCTGACAGAAATTGTAGATTCACTTTTCCCAAATCATTTGTCTTTGTATGCTCCCAGCCTAACCATGTGAAGGGTAAAAGCCCACTACTTTTATCCCTGAATGCATTTCTTGCTTCAACAAGCTCCTTCTCCAAGGTCAGAGTAAGTGGTCTTAAATGAAAGAACATTAACTCTTTCGTGCCTTAAAAAAGTAAATTTGTTTGCTCTCTGGCCTATTTTAACATCTGTCCCTTTCTCCAATATCAGATTTTTATTATTTTGTTTATTGATAAGGATACGATTGTCACAGACCTCTGCTCAGGCTCCCGCTGTCAGACCCAGGTGGCAGGGCTGTGACTACAGCCCCGCTGTGACCAGACCCTAATTTTGTCCTCCCCCACCCCCCGTGACCGTTGGGTGAATTTTGCTTAATTTTACCATGATGTTATCGTATCCATATTTATTGATAAATTGGGTTTTCTCCAATATGAACACACAGAAAAGTTGTAGGTTGTAAATGTAAAAGAAAATCAGGGCTCTTTATACCTTAATCTTCAATCACAAAGCCAGAAATCTGAGGTAAGATTGTGAATGACCCTTACACAGGCGAGCAAGCAAAAGAAGGAACATGCAAGGAGAATTCAAACCCTTTGCATGCCATGCATAAGGGCCACCTATGATAGCCACCCATGATAGCCACCCCTCTGCATATTGTCCCAAAGGTGGTACCCACTCCCTTCAAATGGACCGCTCAACACATTTTCCTTTTTCCCCACCCCCTAGGTACTCAACCACTCAGGGGGATCCCTTTAGGCACAGTCCTTCCCTGAACTCCTCCCAGTACACTGTGGCCCCAATCGGAGGACACAATTTGGCCCTGTATTTTTCTGGCTCTCAACTGAATTATCTGTCTCCAACAGAGCTGGCAGAAAATTTTTCAACAAAACAACTCCCATCAGAAAATGCAGTTTTGTCAATATCTAAATATTTTGTGGAAACATGTTGATTTTAATGAAATTTTTGATGGGAAATGTTAACAGGAAGAATTATGAACAAATCACTTTCATTTTCTTATTCTGATGATATGAAAACATTTCATTTCAATAAGGTAAAAACAATTAGTTGACATTTGACTGTCAATTCAATTCACAAACTTATTTATAGTAAAATTAAATACATTTACATGATTATATTTAATAGAATATATTTCGTACAATATAGTTAGTATTTTAATATCATAAAAGTCCAAGCTAAATTATTCAGTGGTTCCAAATATAATTTTTTAATTTTATTTTGCATTCTCTGGGAAATTTCAGAACTGCAGCAGTTTGTTCTGATTCTGAATAAAAAAAAACTTTGAAATTTCAGAATTTCCTGCAGAAGAGAAATTCTAGTTACTGACCATCTCTAGTCACTAAACTCCTCTCTATACTGCAGTTGGAAGGTGTGATTGCAGTACACCCACACTTTAATCAAAAGCTAGTTAAAAAAGAAAAATTATTTATTAACTCAAGTAAAGCAGCTCAAGTAACAATAGCAGTGAAGCTGCAGCAGCATGGGTGGTGGCCCCTCAGGTATGTACCCAGGGTCCCAGGTGTACAGGACTAGGCCATGCCATGACCTGTACAGCCACAGCTTCACCGCTATTACTACTTGAACTAGCTTTGAGCTAGCTCAAAGCAAAGCTATCTTGGGCATGTCTACACTTGCTGCAATTCCATATCTTGACTGCTGTGTAGTCATATCCTATGTCACTGATTTATCCAAGTACCTAAGCATGCACTTTAACTTTAAGCACTAGTTCAAATGGGACTATTTGTAGCTTAAAAGTGGGTAGTGCTTAAATATCTTGCTGATTCACGGTCTACATGGTAATTTTTTTAGTAGCTTTAATATTACTGTGAATCACTGGGGATACTAATACAGATGGCTTTGCTAGTTCTGTTTATGTGAAAGTGTAAGCAGGTAGCTGTTCAAGAAATGCCATCTCTTGAGGTTTCATGTTTTGGATACTATCAGCATATCGCCTGTAAAGCCTGTTCTTTCTCTCTGAATTTTTTTTTTTTTTAAATCTAGCTTCTGCCTATAAACTATCCCAATGCAAACAAAGAAAAAAATTACTTTGTGCCAAACCATTGCAGTAAAACACTTAGTAAAGACCATATCCTCTCAATCTGCTTCTTCAGCACTGCAACCTGCTCTCAAGTATCTGTATATTCTCCCATTGGTTTGTCCAGGCAATCATATTTGGTAGACTGTGCTTGAAATGACCTCAAAAGTTGTGACAGTGGTCTGGAGTATATCCAGTTTCTCTCTGTATAGAATCTACCAGAGATTTAAAAATTGCTTTGGGGTGGTAAGCCACAGAAATTGGGAAGGAAGAGGGGGAAAGAGGGATACATTTTCAGACTCCATTCACCGGACTTCTCACCTCTGCTTTAGCTTTAATCATGCTCAAAATTTTGTTTATTTCTCATCTTCCCCATCTAAGTGTCCAGTAAATTGCAAAACGTTACCTTCTCCTCTTCTTTCCCACAAGGCAGGGGAGGAATGTTCTGCCTTTACAATAATGTTAACATTTGTAACTATAAATCAATGAAAAAGGAAATTTAGCGTTACAACACCCGCTGCCTCTTTGATTGAAGGTGTACACTTTGAAATGATTTCACCACACCCTGATCTTACTTTGTATATCTACTGAAAAACACAGACACATGTAGACATCCTCAACCTTGAATTTCACTTAACATTTACTGTTACATAGCATTTTGTAGAGCTGATCCAAAAATAATCAATTATTTTTCTAAGAAAACTTCAAAAAAAGGTTTAATTTTTTCATTTGTTGTAATTTCCCCACTAAAAATTAGATTTTCTATACAGAAGTAAAAATGGGGAGGGGATCACTTTTTAACAAACACTTTTGGCAAAATTTCACCAAAAATGAAATTTTTCCATTAAAGAGGTCTGTCTAGACACAAAGCCATTTTTTGTCAAAACTGTTTGTTGGCTAAAAAAATTCAGTATGCTGGAATATTCTGTATGTTCATAACCACGTCTGCAACCCCAGGGGCAATTCATTTGTCCCCATGTTCACAACAGCTTGTTTGGTATTGTTTGGAGGAGAATTTAGCCTAAACCATCTCTGAGAATCTGTACCCAAGATTGCTGGCTGAGAAATTTTTTTTTGATCCTGCAGAAATTTTTGATGCAAATGAATTCCCCCCCCCCCCCATCACCTAATTCATCTAAAATTAAATCAATCAGGGTTTGGGTTTTATGATAAAAACAGCACAACACAACATTGAGGAAAGCAGACTGTAAAAATTTCGGATTCACCGAAAACTTGAGTTTCCATCATAAAAAAGGGTTAGATGGGAAAATGTTGAGAAGCTCTACTACTCATGCAGTTATCTACTTTTTCCTCAGCCATCCTTAAAAGGCCCACGTATTTTATTTCCTCTCTGGTGTCAGGAAAACAGCACCAACAAATGCCTCATTCAATAGTTCAGCTACCATCTTCAGCTTAACTCAAAGAAGCTTTAATTGACAATCTTATACCTAGAGAGAAAAATCGTAACAATAACACATAAGAGATAACACCTTGTCTATGCAAATTCTACAGAAAGCACCACTTGATTGGTCCTAGACTTAGTTATGGAATACTGAAATATTGACCTGAACCTACAGTATAGCAGAAAAAAATTATTGCCTATTGCAAAACCATCTGCTCTGCCTCCTGCCAATGAGTCCTGGTTATGTGCCCCAAAGTACGGGAGGGAGGTAAGCTCAGCTTCCCCTTATACAGTAGGATGCCGGTTTTACCAACTAATTGGGGATTGAGGAGTTCATAAAAATAGAAAAGCTCATAAAATTGAACACCTTAAAATTACAGTAGGTACCGTGTATACCTTTCAGCACAGGACCCTGTATCACTTTCTTCTTGTCCTGGAAACAATTGCAAAGTAATTCCCAATGTTTTGAGGGCATCAGAACGTGAAGGAATGTCAATTTGTTCTTCGGCAACATCATATCTGTTATGCAATTTTTTTCCAGTCAGGATAAATGGTTCTTCTAAGTCTGGTTAATAAAAATCAAGGTTCTACTGTACTCTGGTTTCGCTGTTGGACTTCAAATGTCAGAAATATCTTTTAACATTCTCCCATGAATACACAAATCAATAAAATTTCCCTTTATAAATATATTCCCTTTTCATTTCAAAAACAAATTAATTATAATTCTACCCAGGCCAGACATGAGTTCATCTTCTTTTCCCCTATTATTAATGTCTATCAGCCTCTCTTTGGTCTCATGAAGCCAAACAGATTTCAATTCAGATCTCTGAGACTTGTTCCAGCATATTTAGTTCACTCAAGTTCAGTCAGGCAACAATAGCACATTACGGAGCAGTACAAAGATTTACTCGGACTAAAGATATCAATTAAAAATTATTTAGCAGAGAGATATCAGGAAACATCAAAATGGACAAGCTAGCCTTTCTTATTGCAATACTAATGAATGGTCCACATCTGATAAGTTTCAGAGTCACAAATGAGTAGTGACTGGTTTGCTGGCTTCTTTCAAAGGGGTGGAGTGGGCGAGGGTTGTAAATATTGTATTGTAAATATTGTATTTGGAAGTAAATCTTTACTTCGCAAATTTCTTTTTGTCTTTCTTAACTCACTTGATTAGAGGAAACACACGTGACTGGGGTGACGTAAATTTGTAGATGTATTGCTGACCATCTAAATATTTTTACTGCTCTTAGAGACCCTGAATGTACTGTTCAATTAATTAATTGATCCTTACTTTAACTGATTTATTTTTCCTGTTATTTATTGAGAGTAATGTGATCTTTTAAGTTTTTCTATTCTAAATGGGATTCAGACATCAAGCTGCAAACAGCTTCCGAAACAAAGGACTATTCATAACTACAATTCATATTCTGTTCTCATTCTTCTCCAATCTTGGCTTAATTTTTTACCATCATTTCTAACTGTCTGCTGAAAACAGACGCCTCTTACAAACAATGCAGCATAGCCAAAGACCAACTCCCTTTATGATTGCAGTTTAATTTAGGCAATGATCTTATTAAAACCCCCAAAGCAAGCATGGTAATGCTGACATTCTGTTTTAACATGAAATATGGGCCCACTTATCTCACAGCCCCTAACCTTGATAAACCAAATCACAAGACACATATCAATTGATTTTCTTACCAATATTATGAAAACTCCAGTTTAACTGCCTCGTTTCAGTGTCATTCACAACACAAGTTTAATAAAAATATTTCTTGATGCTGCCAGAAATATCATATTATTCAACTGGAACTGAACAAGGTAAATGAATAATGATATATATACACACAGCACCTTTAATCTCACAGTGCATATTGTAAACAATATGGAATTCACTTCATCTGGCAATGACATACAGCCATCTCTGGAGCAAAGCGTGGCAGCTGCTTAAAAGCTCACTACAATAGCACAGAACAGTTGAAGTAAGGAAATGCAGAAGAAGAATACACTCAACTGGAGAGTTTTTACACTAAACATCATGAAATTTCAACGCAGTTTTAAACAGATATTTAAGGAACAAAAGAACGCACTATATAGGCATGGTTCTGGAGTTTTAATACAACTAGAAGAGAAATTTTTTAGAGCAATCTGACAAAGCTAATTGCTACTAAGCAGCCTATCTTGCTGCTCTGCAGCTACACTATTTGGTTAGGATGATTTATTTTTAGGACAACTCTGATTAGCGCAAAGTATTGAGGGCTTGATCCAAAGACTCTCATTGATTTCAATATGTTCTGAATCTGCCACTGATGAGGTATGCTACCTTGCCCCAGGAATAAGAGGTAGCAACCAAATAAAAGGTGGGGAAACACACCAAAAAAGGTCTGTTAAAAGCAAATCGATGATTTTTCTCCTTCAGGCAGGCAACAATTTCTGGTACCCATTCCTGCTGAGGAAGCAGGCAGGTCAGTTTCCTTCTCAACAGGGTCCCAATAAGTATCTCTAATTCCTCCCAGAGGGAAGGGCAAGTAGCAGAGGGGATCCCAGTTTACAGGGTCAAAAGGACTGTTCCCATGTGGGTAGGAAGAAAAAACAACCTTTGTGACAGGGTAGTAGGAGAAGTAATACCCTTTTCAACATAGTACCATAAACAAGTACAAAATAGATGGCATCAGAGCAACCAGACCCAAGTCCTTGCTGGTCAGTGTGAAGAAAGCACAGCTACAGGGAGAAATGCAGTGCGCAGAAATCACCAGTCCATCTGTTTCTATGGCTGCAAGTCTTTCCTTCCAGGCCTGGCAACTACTGCAGTGTCTGCATTCCACAACATGTCCCTTCACTGTCCAGATGGGTGTGGACCACATACTTGGCTACAGTAATTAATAAGAAACATAATAGTGCATTGTACATGGTCTTCATTTACCCTTAATGCTTAATCTTTAAAGTCTCGTCTCTGCTGGTGGGGAGGCCACCAGTATATTTTAATTATTATTATTGTCTCAAACGAATCAACAAATATTAAAAGCAATGTTCCACCTCTTGTATATGCATGCATGAGCACACATATATGAGAGCAGTGAACATGGGCTGGCAGTATCCGAGCTCAGAAGTGCCAGGTTTTTTTGGTTTTGCCTTTTTTTTTTTTTTTTTTTTTTTTTTTTAAATAAGAGTCCTTTTTCAATCTCTTCCTGCTAATACATATGCCCACTGAAAATAAACAAAAACATAAATACTGGGGAATTCCTGATGTTTGTGCCTCAAAGGAGAATCACTTTTAAAAAAAGTCAAGTCACTTGGGAGGGGTAAGGGAGCATGACAACCATCTTTTAAAATTTTCTGCAGTGCCTCCATTTGCTCTGTGGGAGTTAACTGATGTAAACTTGTCATCATGAAATTAAATTGTTGCATGAATGGAATGTCAGTATTACACACACACACAGACGAAATTCAGCAGCATGTGTTTGCTACAGTTAGTTATGTTGTATGAGCACAATAAAGGGAGGAGGAGATGAAGGAAACACATGCACCACTTTCCCAGATATTGTTCCTCCTGTAGACCTCAGCTGCCTCTTAAACATGCCTCTAATATGCCTCAGTTGGGACAGAGTTACTGCCCACTCTGCGTAAGAACTTCTCCACACGTTATGTTAATCCACACCAGAAGTGTGTGAATTCTAATGTGCACTAGTGTATTGCACACTAACCGGCCCGGATGGACCCTGCTGGCGTGCACTAGAAGTTCCCTAAGCGGTGTTAATGTAATCTTGTTTCAAACAGTACAACATTAACATGTTAGTGTTAGTGTGTGACATGCTAATGCACCCTAGAATTTACACCCTTCTGGTGCAGACTAATGCACCAGGTAGACAAATCCTAAAACAATCATACTTTGCATTGACACGACAATTGTAATTCACCCTCATATCACCCCCACGAGGAAGATGGGGATAATATTGCTAACCTATTTTACACATGGAGATGCTGAGGTAGAGAGACATGGTGAAGTTACTTGTCCAGGGCTACACAGGAAGTCAGGGGCAGAGCCAGGAATAGAATTCAAGACACCTGATGCCCAGCTTTGCACTGCAGATCATGCTGCCTCCCATCAACAGGAAAGAATCCAGATAACTTTCAAATCTCAGGCTGCATTTGTGGGGGTGGCAGACAGAGATGCTGAGTAATATCTATTGACTTAGATTTTTTTCCCCTCCTCTAATAATTTGGCCCTTAGACTATAGTTCAGGACTTTAAGATGGCTGTGGATCCTCCGAGAAAGAATACCACCATGTACCAGAGGCCACTGGAGTGGCCAGTGCACAGCATGGATCTCAGTGCCACCCCTGCTCAGCATCCTAGCAATGTGCTCATCTGTTGAATGTTTCTAGCTCCCTTTGTGCTGTTGTTGTGTGTCTATGTCCATCCAGAGCCAGAGAGAGGGGTTTACATGTTGACCACAGGCCTTACCTCCACCTCTCAGGCACATGAGTTTGGGCAGGGGGACTTAGCCACCTCCCCAACTAATCAGCAGAGGGAAGGGGAGAGAGACGTCCAGTTTGCTAAGCGTGGACTTAAGTTCCTCCCCATATATCTCCTGAGCAAGTGACAGGGAACATCTTGAGAGCCCACCTTCTTGCCCTGCACCCCATGATATTCGAGTCATGCCATTTTAGTAGCTGCAATGTGAACAGGAGAGCGAATAACATGTGGGTTTTGATGGGACAGAGCAAAAACATAGCAAGGTTAGTATGGAACAAGAGGGTAGGAGGAGCAAAAATGCCACCCTAAAGATCCCAGTATAGAAAAGGGGAAGAAAGGGAGTTGGGAAAATAAGGCCAACATTTTACAAAGATCATTAGCATTAAAAAAAAAAAAAAAATCACAAGGTTTGCCATGCTGCATCAGATCCATGGTCCACCTAGCCCTGTATCCTGGCTGCCTGGGATAGGAGCCAGAATCACACGCTTCAGTTAGGCACCTGCATCTTCATTTAGAGATCTTAAAGGAGGGGCCTGAGCACTCTCAAATACATTCTACAGGGACTGTCTTTCAGAAAGTCAGGTCAATTTCATTCAGGTGCCTAAATATGGATTTAGGTTCCTGAAGTTCAGCTCCCAAGTTTGAAAATTTTGACCCAATTGCTTAAAGTGAACTTTTTATTTGAGTTTCTTTTCCCCAATTAACCATCATCAATCTTTAGATCAGTATCCAAAAGAAACTCAGATATAACCTTCCCAGCACCCAAATTCATGACTGTCTCCTGCTATGAGCACTTTGGGGGAAAAGATCCCATGAGCCCAGTCATAAGTGAAACGGTCATCCTATAACATGGTCATCCTCTCCCCCGTGAGGCACAGGTCACTATATCTTCTTAGCAACACTGGTGTCTGAGCTGGACAACAAGGGCATTTTAGGGCAATTACTGAGATTTCCTATTGTATTCGGCATCATGGAATCTTTCCTGTAATTTAACTTCCAGGCCTTCTATTAGCATCGGGTTTTCTCAAGTGAGAAATCATTAGTAAATTCAAATCTGCTCGTTCATTAAAGTCATTCACATCCTGGAGCTCATATAAATCACCACATTAATTAAAAAGTACTCTAGCTTCAGGAATCTTTAGACTGTAAGCTCTTCGGAACAGGGGTTTTGTGTTCATTGGCAACAGTGTCAGTAAAAGTAGGGTCTAGAGCAACATCTTGGCACATTTTAAATAAGTCAGACCTCAGTAAATAAAGGAACTAAAATTTGCTGTTATCTGTCTAAAATGTGAGTCAGAAGTTAGGTCCTGACTCAACAAAGCACTCCAGTATGTGCTTAACTTTAAGTACGTAAGCAGACCCATTGGCACACATGCTTAAAGTAACACATGGGCTAAAATGCTTCGCTAATCGGAGCCTTAGATGCCACAACTACAATTATTTAGCTAGATCTCTTTGTTCAATAATAGGCTCAGCCCATGTGCAGAATGGGTCTTTCCCCCCGCTAACGTACATTCGTTAGATATGGGCAGTCTGATAAAGGGATTTTTTTCATCTTTCTGTAGTAACTGGATATCCTGCCAATGCTCATAATTCATCACTAAACAAAACCAAGAGTCACATCCAGAGCAATAATAGCAAGGATTTAAGAGAGAGAGGGAGAGAGAGCGCGTGTGCATTTTGGAAGGATCTAAACCCTCATGCTTCAAGGCAAAAGTCAACCTCAAAATAGTGGGGCCAGATGAAATCTTTCCTTATGGGCACGTTATTCCATAACTGCAGAGTTTTTTCACCTTTCTCTAAAGCATCTGGTATGCAACACTGTCATAGATAGGATACTAGACTAGATGGAGCACTGCTCTGATTCAGAATGGGAATTCCTATGTTCCTACCTAGTCACTCAACAAAACCAAGACAAGTGATTTTTAATGTTTGGCAACTGGAAAATGTTTATAGATTTACAGATTCCAAGGCCAGAAGGGACCATTGTGATCATCCAGTCTGACCTTCTGTATAACACAGGCCATCAAACTTTCTCAAAATAATTCCTAGAGCACAGCTTTTAGAAAAACATCCAATTTTGGTTTTAAAATGGTCAGTGATAGAAAATCTACACTGCTGGAGAATCTTCTCAGCTGGTATGAAATAAAATGAAGTTTTAATGTAATATATATGAAAGAGAGAAAGATTCAGACAATCTGAAATAGTTACATATACAAATAGTTAACTCACTCAGGGAAGAAACAAGATGGTGATCCTAACTAGGGAAACAATGTAGAAAGAAACTCCTCTGGCTGTCCTGTCAAGTTGCAAATGGTGCATAATGGACACAAGTGCCTACATACCTTACTGTGCTCACCATAAAAATCCACAAATGAAACAGAAAAAGCCTAAAGGTGAATTCTCTCTCCAGCACAGTATACACAGACCAATGGGAGAGGGAGGGGCAAAGGTAGCTTTGTATGTAATGCCATCTTTGAGCTCTCAGGATTCTGGGCTACTCTACCCCTCAGAATAAATCAAAGCAGCTAGAGGCCTGCAAGAGCTTCCTATAGACTCCTCCACAATCTGGAGCACCCAGAATTTTCCATAGTGGTCCATGCTATAGTGGACAGCCCCATCCTCTCCCATTCCTTGCTCCGCCTTTGCATGCCCCCTGTGCCAAGTCTTGTCAGAGGGCAAATGTAGTCTCTGCACCTAGTGAAGTCTCCCTCAGCTTCCATTAGGCCACATTACAGCAGCCCCCGTTAGACCACAAAAATCATAGATCAGACAGGCTGAAGGACAGAATCGGTCCCCAAGATCTTTGAGGTAGGAAACTTGTCCTATTGCATGTTCTAAAGAGCTATGTAAGTTGAAGGCGCTATGTAAATTATTTCCATTTTTACTTCTAATAATACTAACAAAAAGAAAAGTTTACATCCAAATCAAACCAGCACTGACACATTTCTGAGTGATTGATTGATTGGCAATCCCTCAATTTGAGATGATCTCTACCATGGATGTACATATGGGTCCTGAGATGACTCAGGGTCCGATCCTGGAACCACAAATCCGCCCACAGTAGGTACAGACATTTTTTGGCAGGCCAGCAGCCTACCGGGAGAAAGCTATTTCTTTTTCCTTCCTCCTCTCTCACTCTTTTCAGCTTCGAGGGCAAACATTCCATATAGCAGAAGTCACTGTCTTTTTATAGCTTTGACCGAAGGCAGAATGATCCCACTGGACGTGGTAATCCACCCAGGAGTGTATGAGACAGCCTAGGTTTACAGCACCTTTTCTAGCCCTCTCCCCACGCAGGGTGAACAGAGGGGATCCTAAACAGGACTGCTCAGTCGCGATAGTAGCTGCCGAACTGCACCCCTGTCTCAGTCCAGGTGCCAGATGACCATCTAACTACCACCGCCTGTGTGCAGATTCATGGCTATGGACTACCAAATTCACTAATCCTGTCCCTGTCACCACAGGGCTTGGAAGATTGGAGAGATGTTATTTCCCATGGTAAAAGCTTGTGCATGATTTTGTTTAACATGGGGAAGCTGGTGCACCTACAGCGACCACACAGTCACGACAAGTTGGAGGTCTGGGGCCCAGTGGCAGAGAAAGTCCAAGATGACTGTGGATCTCCACTTGCTGCAGCCTTCATCCGCTTTCACAGCTGTGGAGATCCCCCTTCCGCCTGATCCATCATTGAGGACTTGGGGGATTGGACTGTGCTTTGTCTGGGACCTCCCCTCAGATCTGTTTGCCTTGGAGATCCTCCCAGGAACATGAAGCTCCCAACAACTCAGCTCTGAGGATCACTGGAACACACAAGCCCCTTCACCACAACAAAGTGAGAGTCCTCAAAGAGGATATTTCTGAGTATAATAATAATTGTGTATCAGTCTAATCAACTTTTAACACCTCATATTGGAGACAGTAACTGGCAGAGCTCAGAAATCAGATCAACAGATGAGGAAATTCATAGCAATGGAGAGACTGTTAAAAATGAAACTTCATTCTTGATCCCGTGCTCACAGAAATCATTGGAAAGAATCTGACATAATGCGCCAGCAATTAGGCCTTAAATATACATAACCCCTGAAGAATGGCTTAGGAATAATGGTTAAAGAACACACACAAAATGTGTTTATGAGGATAATGCCAACATGTACAACAAAACCACCGGGGGGGGGGGGGGGGGGAGATCAAATTGACTAAAGATTTTGGGAGTGATTAGTGGGGAGGGGATATATCTGTCACACTGTGAGTAACTAAAAAGCTGGAATATTCCAGTTACCTTCAGGTGGTGGGGGAGGGAAATCCTCTGCCTCCATACTGCTGTGTCCACTAATTTTCTGTTCCTTTAACAGAACGAATACCTCTGCAAGAAAGCACATTTTTTGAAGGTAAGCATTGTTTCCAGATTTAGCAAGTCTGCTTTTTGATTTAGCAGAGTCTCATACTTTAGCCATCGAATACCATCGTTAATTTCTTCGGACAAGAGAGGGAAAGCAAAAGGCCCTGGAGCCTGATTTTCTTGTGCTCAGCATTCACAATTGTGGTCAGATTTTCTGATGAGCTCAGCTCTCATTTGGGCACCTAAACGAGAGCCAGATTTTCAAAAGTGCCCAGTACCGCTAGCTCCCACTGTAACACTGAAGTTCATTTGATAAACTGAGCATGTTTTAGCGCCTACTTGCTTTGAAAATCTGCCACCAAACTATGGGTGCTGAGCCCTTTTGTAAAATCCTTTCTCCCATCACACACAGGGTCAGGAGTGCTAAAATAATCATAAAGGCATGACAATTCATTTTCCACTTGGCAGTTAACATCCAAAAATCACCAGTCCCAACACCATGGAGTTAACTTGCTTGTTAGCAAACACCACATTGATGTATCTGTTTCCTTGCAACAAATAACTAACTTATGTTGACCTTGCAGTAATAATTTGCAGTGCCAGATAAGGCTGCCTTTGTTCACCTTGAGAAGTAACAACCATTGCATTTTACCACTTTGACAGTCTTTCCCTAGTTTTTGTTCAAGTTGTTGACTTTTAAAGAAGTCCAGAAAAAAATGGTTCTGTTTAACAAGTTCTAACAAAAAACCCCTTTTAAACTCAGCTTTTCTGGAAAGTGTGAAAAAATTGATTAAGCCCCACCTCTACCTCTATTTACCTTTAGGAAAGGAATGGAACAAGAAGGGTGTCTGGGTATCCCACTTCCAGCCTGAGCTTCTAAAGGCAACCTGATCACCCTCATCTCTTGTGCAATACAACTACTATGCACTCCAGTGGGCCTAATGTTCTCAATGACTTAAGTGTAACAAGATTCTCTGGATCATCTTCACATTTTGACCCAGAGTGCACCATGGAAGAGAAAAATCCCAGAATACGAGAGAGCCTTTTCTCTCTTCCCAAAACATTATCAATTATTATTGTTTGTATTATAGCAACGCTTAGATGGCCCAACTGGGCTTCATTGTCCTAGACGCTATGGTAAGAGACAGATCTGCCCTAGAGAGCTTCCAGTCTAAACAGTCAAACGGGAAGAGGGTAAACAGAGGCAGACAGGGGTGAAGTGACTTTCCCAAGATTACACAACAAGTCAGTGGCAGAGTCAGGATGGGAACCCAGGTTTCCTGAGTCCCAGTCTCAAGAGGCCCATTTCTGGTTCATTCAAGAAAGCAGTGAGTGGAAAGGATTTCACAGGGTTTGGGCCTAGATCATCCCACAATGCAAGGAGTGGGAAAGACTTCAGAGTCTATAAAAGTATGGAAAGTCAAAGGGCTTGTCTACATGGTGTGGTAGCGCACTGTACAGGGCTGTGATTTATACATGCACTAACATGTTGTGCATTACTTGGTATGTGTAGATCTAGCTGGTACGTACAAAATGTTCCTGAGTGTACTTGCCATACTGTTATAGATTTAGGAGGGAAGCTGCTGGCAGTCCCAAAGTATTCAGATAACTCAGATAAGCATTCCCATTTCTACATGAAAGAAACACTCTTCTCAGTTGCTTTGCGTTCTACCCATCATTACTAATTCTCAATCAAGTCATAGATATTTATTAAGTCATTTGGTGCTTAAGGCTGAAGAGGTTTGACATCCATACACAACATCTATCCATTAAGAAGGAATTGTGTTTTCCCTTAAAATATAAAGGAAACATTTCCCCACCCTGTCTCTCCTCAAACCTCTCTCACACCCATATATTTCCGTGGAAAAGAAAGGCATGCTTATTAAACTTTCAAATGGTGTCATCAGGAATGCATTTTTTCCCCACCAAAATTACCATGTGAAATAAAGGAAGAGAGTTATGGTTACTTGATACGGTTATTTTTCCATTTCTTTTTAGCTTGAGTAGTAACTGGAACTCACATTTCCAAAGATGAAACACATAATAACTAGTTACATCCTGAAGGTAAACCCTGTATCTCTGGATATTTTTTGTCAAATATGCTAAAAATGCTAACTAGAAGGCCTCCAACAGATTACTGTATGTTCTTTTCCATATATAGTACACATACAGCTTAATTCCAGTGGCTACAATAGTTTAAATGATTTGCGTCCTTACAGCCAAATATTAGTAAAAATGTAAAAAACTAAGCTGAGGAACTTTTTAATACCACTGCCATTTTGATACTTCTCATTAGAATTTATAGTGGTCTCTGTTTATCTAAGGAACAAGGTGGGTGAGGTAATATTACCTCACATGCCTTCTCTCTCTAATATCCTGGGACCAACACAGCTAAAACAACACTCTACTTAACTAAGATACTTACATAGTCCCCTTTGCCTTGATACCTGAGTACCTTGCAATCTTTAATCCCTCACAACACCTCTTTGAGGTAGGAAGTGCCCCATTGTACAGAGATGCAGAGAAACTCAGTGACTTGCCCCAAATCACACAGGAAGTCTGTGGCAGAGCAGGGACTTGGATCCACGTCTCCCACCACTCCTAGGCTAGTACACTACCCACTGGACCCTGCAGTTATCAATAGAAGATGCAGCTGCTCATGGAAGAATGTCTTATGACCCCGATAGATGTATCCTTACAATAATTTGACTTTCCTTCCACACATTAAAAATTTTGTTTTATGTTTTTGTGCAATTTGGATTTTGGATGCAGAGCCTGATGTTCCATCCATAGTCATACAAGAGAGATTGTATTTTGGGTTCAAATGACTCCCTCAGCAAAACAAACAATTCCCTCCCCACCTACCTAAGGCCAAACCATCTATAGTCATGGAACACCCCTTAAGGACCCACAGGTGGCAAAATCAAAAGCCATACTCTACATAAAAAAAAAACAAAACAAAAAAATGGCTAAGGACAGCAAGCCTTTTTTGCTGTGTTGTCTGGACATCCCAGGACAATGATTGCTCATTGAGGGAGTTCTCTGTCAACATAAGCAGAACCATCTGACAGGAAAGTGGAGCCAGAAAGCTACCAAGATGGTTTAAAGCAGCAGTTCTCAAACTGTGGGTCAGGACCCAAAGTGGGTCCCGACCCCGTTTTAATGGGGTCACAAGGGCTGGCATTAGACTTGCTCAGGCCCAGGGCCAAAAGTGAAGCCCAAGCCCCCCACCCTGGGCAACAAAGCTCGGACTTCGGCTTCAGCCATGGGCAGTGGGGGTGAAGCCCATAGGCTTCGGCTTTGGCTCCCCCATGCCCCCAGGGCAGCAGAGCTCAGGCTCAACCCTCCGGGGGTTGTGTAGTAATTTTTATGGTCCGAAGTGGGTCATGGTGCAATGACGTTTGAGAACTGTTGGTTTAAAGCAATAGGATGCTGGAATGATCTCCAAGGATAGCCTCCTATCACAAGGCAACAAGGTGGGAATTCCAACCCCAATTCAATCTAAAGCACTAGGCTTTGACCATGAAAGACACCCGGTGTGGCCTAAATTTCAGAGGTGCTGAGCACTTGCCCTTCATGCCTTAAGGTTTTATAAAGGCTAACTAACCTCTTTGTGAAAAGGTCCGATTTCCTGGTATTGAAAAGACTAAAACCCTGATAGCAGTAAGTGCTACTTGGCAGGGTAACAAAAACCCAACCATTTCAAGTCTTGCCCAAAGGACACTGAAAGAAAGTCACCATTGCTTTCTGTGGACCAATTCCCTCGTAACTATGTCAAGATTATCACTGGTGAGTCCTCACGCTATCCAGTAGTACAGCTTAATGAACGTGTTTAATCTTACTGCTTGAGAAAGCTCTCAAATTTTGGCATAACCTTGGCAGTGAGCTCCTACTGGGGTGCGGGATCTGGGGCTTGCCCCGCTCTGGCACTCCGGCGCTCCAGCCAGGGAGCAGGGTTGGGGGCCGCACCACTTAGCTCCCGGAAGCAGCGGCATGGCCCCCCTCCAGCTCCTACGCACTCCAATGGCGCCCTCAGGCGCTCCAATGGGAACTGCAGGGGCAGCGTCTGCGGATGGGGCAGCGTGCAGAGCCGCCTCACCGCGCCTCTGCATAGGAGCTGAAGAAGGGACATGCCGATGCTTCCAGAAGCCGACTGAGGTAAGCACCGCTCGGAGCCTGCACCCCTGAGCCTCCCCACGCCCCAACCTCCTGCCCCAGCCCTGATCCCTCTCCCACCCTCCAAACCCCTTGATCCCAGCCCAGAGCACTGCCTACATCCCAAACTCCTCATCCCCAGCCCCACCCCAGAACCCGCATCCCCCAGCTGGAGCCTTCACCCCCCCCCCCGTACCCCAGCCTGGAGCCCCCTCCCACACCCTGAACTCCTCGTTTCTGGCCCCACCCCAGAGCCTGCACCCCAAGCCCTATTTTTTGAGCATTCATGGTCCATCATATAATTTCTATTCCCAGATGTGGGCCTCAGCCCAAAAAGATTGCCCACCCATGGTTTAAATGTACCACCATTTTTCAGCTGGGAGTACGGTGTTTCTGTGCCCTGTGTGGGTTTCCAGCACAGGAAAATCCCTCCATATTGATTCTAGGCAAATAGATCATGTGAGCACTTCATAAAAAAATCTCATCCAAAAACTTACTTGTGCAACAGAAGGAAGGCCACAGAAACAGGAGCTGTACAAGTGTCTCCAAAACTGTAAGGGGCAATCAGACACTCAACTACAGGACTGTCTCCTGCACAGGCCATTACACATCAAACTGCCAAGTTTTCCATCTCCACCAAAAGGGCCATTTCTACAAACTTGATAACGGCACAGACCATATTTTACACGGCAGCCCTTTAAAACACAGAGTAAAATCACAGTTGCAGTCATAGCAAGATTCTTTATTGGTAAGGGTGCAACAGGTATGAGCAGTAAGCATACCCTAATTCATGAAAAGAGGGAAGCAGATTTTCCAAGCAAGCCTGCCCCTTGGGGAGAGAGAGAGTGCTGTGCACGTGAGCTGTAGAATGACTGCTGTGAGACAGCCGGTAAGGCTAGAAGAAAGGTTGTAGGGAGTGGGGCTGGGAAGGGAAGAATCTGCCCACACCAAGTATGTGAATGTCAAAAACACCATTGTGCCTACTCCAGCTATTGAACATGGTCTGGTTAATGACTAATTGTGAGCCTTGTTCACCCAACTATAGAACTCCCTCTGAGAGATAAATCTTGCTGTATAGAGTTTGGGGTTTGTTTGGTTTTGTTTCATTGTATTTTTTAATATCTCTAAAGTTGAAATTTCTGCAGAGAGAAAATAAATATTTCAAGCACAGTTTGTTCTCTATGTAAGGCCATAATTAGGAACCATGGATCCTGTGTATTAAAGCAAGATTCATGTTACAAAGACAGTGTCTATGAATGCATCCGATGAAGTGAGCTGTAGCTCACAAAAGCTTATGCTCAAATAAATTTGTTAGTCTCTAAGGTGCCACAGGTACTCCTTTTCTTTTTGCGAATACAGACTAACACGGCTGCTACTCTGAAACCTGTCTATGAAGGGTGACTTAAGCAGGCATGCAGACTGGGGCAGCTTTTTTCAACAGTGAGAGCCCTATAGCGAGAGTATATGAAGAATGAATCACAAAATTTTCATTCTTAATTATTTTATTGATATTTGGATTGAATAACAAATATCTAACATATTAAAGGAAATACCAAGGGCTACAAAATAAAAACATTAATAAATTCAGGAATAGAACAAAATCCTTGTAAGAGAAGTTTCCCAAATCACCATAGGTGGAATGAATTAAAATAAGGAAAACATTTCCTTAGCAATATATGCATACAATAAGTATGAGACCTAATGTTTCAGTATCCAAGGTCCTACCCTGATCCCATTAAAATCAAAGGAACTATTGCTATTCACTCCAATGGCAGCGAGTAAACATTTTTCAGGAGATATTTTATACATAATTCAACTACCAGAAAACCCCTTCGAACCTTATTTTGCCACTTTTATACAAACACTGAGTAGCACCGTGCTTTAGGATAGATTATGGCATGGCAACGAGCCCTAAGCAATGAGCAATGCAGATTTTTTTCTGTTCAAGGGGTGGACTGAGAAACATACCGAGGCTCAGATTCATACTTTGTTTCTTGGCTCCCCCCTTGCTCCAGTGGAAGATATTATCTGCAGCGGCCCTGTGCCTGTTACAGATTATCTTCCCTAGTACTTCAGCTCATGTGATGGCTCATATGTTGGGGAAAAAGGAGAGGATCGAAGGCTCTGCCCACTCCCTGCTCACCTGTGTAGGAGAGACTGGAGCAATTCCATGGTCACTGTTATCTCTCACACACTGCTACCCATGAGAGGGGTAGGAAGTGCTGTGGATTATGGAGTATTTATATCTCCTTACTGCCTTGTGTTGGCAGAAAAGATGGGCCAAAGCCTGGCCTTTTGTGAATGGCCTCATTGATTTCAGTGGGACTATTGATAAGAAATAAATAATAAGCTCTTATGTAGCGCTTTTCATCCCTCGATGCTGAGAGAGGTCACTTTCATTATCCCCAATTTACATAGGGGAAAGCGGAGGCACAGAGTGAAGAAGTGACTTGCCCAAGGTCACACAAACAGGCCGGAGGCAAAGCCTGGACTAGAACTCTGAGGACCAGTGTGGTGTTCTATCCACTAGGCCATGCTGTCTCTCAGAAATAAGGCACTACTCACCATCAACAGCAGCTGCAGAATTTGAACCCTAAATAAGTAGAATTCACGTTCCAGGAAAAAAAAAAAAAAAACTAATCAAGTCATCCAGGTTACCATCGTCCCCCACCCCTATTTCATTCTCTACTTTCTACCCGAGGAGAGAGGATGGTCCAAAGGTTAAGGCACTGACCTAGGACTTGACAGAATTGGGTGTCATGAGGATAACTCTATTAAAGATTGTGAGCTGATGGTGACCATATTAGTATTTAAAATAGCACAGATATCTATTTATCTGCCTAACCGAAACAAAGAGAAAAAAAGACTCTTGGCACCCTGGAAGGTAAAAAAAGAGCAAAATTAGATCAGAAGCTCTTGTATGCAGGAACCATGGTTTTTTCCCCCCTCTGCTTCTACAGAACTTAGTGCAATAAGGAACATGGGACTTCTAGGTGTTACCTCAATACAAATAGTAAATAATAATACAAGAAATCTTCTCTTTTATCTAGTTATTCTCAGTTTGGCTGGAAACTGAAAGAGAAGTCTGAAGACTTAACTCATGAGGAAGAGTCAATAACTTTATATGTCTCTTTCAAATGAAAATAACTATTTGGAAAAATATAGATTATTTTCCAAATGTATTCAATGTTTTTCATCCTCCAAATGCTCTTGCTCTCAATACTTTGACGTCAAAGTACCAAAGTAACTAAATTGTTCTTGTAAGGATTTTCATTCTTAATTAGGTCAGAAAAATGCTTCACACCACACAAAACATTCCAATCACAATGTGGATCTATGCACTATTTGACTGCATACATATTAAAAAAAGACATGATAAGTCAAAACTTATTTTTATTAGTATAAAAACCACATCAGAACCAAAATTAACACTAGTTTTTTCTGTTCTTTCACAAGTGACTTGTGATTGCTGTGAGAGAAAGAAAAAGTTCTGTTTTGAGAACAATTCTACTTCCCCAGCAAATCACCCAGTGACTCCAGAATTAACCTAGGCTTCCAGAATAAAACAAAATGAAAAAAAAAGCGTATGGATGCAATACATGAAATTTACTTATTTTTTTAAAACAAAAGGAAAATAAGTAAGGGCTTGCTCCAACTTCCCATTCAAGTCAATGTGAGTCACTGACTTTTATAAAGCAAGGATGAATTATCTTCTAATATATGTACGGAGGTTTCACTTGACTATTTCTGATGAGAGAGAACGATACACTGAATTCACCAAAGGCCTAATTCTACTCCCATTGATTTTAGCAGATCAGGATCCAACTGAGGCAGTTAATGTAAATATTTACAGTTCTTTTGGATCTGATCGCCTTTGGAAAAACGAATTGTCTTGTTTCCTGTCAGGAAAAGTAATGTTGACTACATCTGAAAAATTACATAGTTCAATATTTTCAGCAGCCTCATTTAAAGAAAAACAAAAAACAACAACACAGGTCACTAAGAACATAATAAATAAAATCTCTCATTCTCCATAGCTCTAACAAAGAATTTGAAGTAAACAGGGAAGTGCTTTTGCAACTTAGTCCTACAAACAGGATTGGAATGTGGAATCCAGAAAACTATCAATAATTGCATTCACTCAATTATCTGTAATATTGAAATGTTATCCAAACAAATCAGAAATATTGTAGCAATGCAGACATTGTTTTTCTATTGTAACTAAAGCAAGGAAGAACACAAAAAGGAAATACTAGCATACAGTATATTGCATCTTCAAAAAGCTTTACAAATATTATTTTAAAATATTGGGACTTCTGCTCCTAACCCCGATACCAACAATCTTCACTTCTTAATTTACATGCAGATGGACCCAGTGGTGCGCTGGAGCCAGTTCGCGTGAACCAGCTGTTAAATTTAGAAGCAGTTTTAGAACCGGTTGTTAGGGCTCCCTGAGCTCCCAGCCCGGGGGGGTGCTCCCCCAGCCCCTCCCCCACCTTCCCCCCTCTTGCAGAGCCTCAGCATGCCGCGCCGCCAGTGCCAGCGCTCTGGACCACTCCTGGGCAGCTCTGCAGCACCTGCCACTTTGAGCAGCATGGTAAGGGGGTGGGGCTGCGAGCTCCAGCGGGCCACACGGCATCCATACATGCTGCTCAGGGCAGCATGGTAAGGGGGCTGCGCCAGGGCTGGGAGGAGGGGTTGGATAAGAAGCAGGGTGCGGTTGGATGGGGAGGAGGTTGGGGGCGGGGGGAAGAGGCGGTCAGGGGAGGGGAATGCGGGGGTGGGTTGGGTAGGCAGTTGCCGCCCCAGAAAGTCCCAGCCAGGCTGGGGCGTGGCTAGGGCAGTCCCCCAGGCCAAGGGGGCCCCTACTCACAGCGCTAGAGAGGTGCATGGTGTAGGGCTTAGTGTTATAGAAGGGGGCTGTTGGAGATAGGGCTGGCTCTAGGCACCAGCAAAACAAGCAGGTGCTTGGGGTGGCACATTTCTAGGGGTGGCATTCCAGGGCCAGCCATGACGCCCCTAGAAATGTGCCCCCGAAACCCCAGCTCACCTCCGCTCCGCCTGCTCCCCTGAGCGTGCCGCCGCCACTCCGCTTCTCCTCACTCCCTCCCAGGCTTGCTGCATGCCAAACACCTGTTTGGCGCGGCAAGCCTGGGAGAGAGGGCGAAGAAGCAGAGAGACAGCGCGCACGGGGGAGGCGGCGGCACACAGGTGAGCTGGGGCAGGGAGCAGTTCCTCTACCCCCCCATTAGTTCCTGCACTCCCCACCCACTCTTGCTCACCTCCGCTCCACCTGCTGCCCTGAATGAGCTGCCTCCCCCTTGCCTGAGAGGGAGCGGGAGAAGCGGAGCAGCGGCATGTTCAGGGAAGCAGGCGGAACGGAGGTGAGCTAGGGCAGGAGGTTGCAGGGGGGAAGCTGTAGGAAGCAATGGGTGGGGGGAGAAAATGCGGCATGCCGGGGGAGGAGGCGGGGCAGGGCACAAAAAAAAGCGGGGGCAGCCAAAATTTTTTTTGCGTGGGGCAGCAAAAATCCTAGAGCTGGCCCTCATTGGAGAATGGGCTCAGTGCTAGAGGGGGGTGCATGGAGCAGTACCGTTTGGGGGGCGCGGGGCTATGGAAGGGCTGCGGGGCCCCACGTCCTGTCTCAGGGCAGGGGCCACGCTGCAGCTGGTACCTACACTGAGCCGCCATCCGGGCGACCACTCTGGGGCCCTGCGCGCTGAGGCTGATCCGATGCTAGCCGAGCTCCATGCTGCTTCCTGCCCGGCCCAGGAAGCGCGACCGGCTGCGCTGGGCAGGGAGATCAGGCACCATGTGACTGGGAGCCACGTAGGGCTGGGGAGCCAGGCCCCTGGCAGCAGCAGCAGCAGCCTCCTCTGCCCCAGGAGCCGGGCAGCACCAGCTGGTGCCATGGCTGGGGGCTCCTTGGGCATGCTGGGGTGAGCCCCGCCCCAGTCTCTCCCGCTCCTGCGCTGTGGGGCTGTCCAGCCTCCACCGCTCGGGAGCACTCACATCCCGCGGTGGGGAGTCGGGCCGACGGCTGCCTGCGGGAAGCCGCCGCCCCACATGCCGGGAGCGACCCCACTGAAGGAATGGCTGCAGGACTCCTGCTCCACCAGCAGGCACCTGGGATGGAGAACAGGCCTGGGGAGGGCAAGGGGGCAGGACAGAGGCACATCCCTTAAATCAGAACTTTTTATAGGTAACCGGTTGTTAAGATTCTGGCAGCTCATCACTGGATGGACCCAATGATTGGGTAGAGTCTTTTCCATATCTGACATCTATTATTCGATTCTTAAAAGTACAGTCACCAATGCCAATAGGATTTTATTTCAACCACAGGTTGTTTGACCAACTGGTTTGCATCAAGAACAATTATATAAAATAGTAAATGCAAAAAATTTGCTTTCCTGTAATATTAAGGTTGAGAAATTGAGCACCCAAAAAAAGTAGGTAAACTACAAAGTTGAAAGCTCACAATTAAGTCTGGCCTATGAGAGAGAGAGAGAGAGAGAGAGAGAGACACACACACACATCCATGTTATACCTTGGGCTAGGTCAACAGCTTGTTTCATTCCTTTATGCCTTATTTCCTTATCTGTAAAATGAGATGATAATGTTTATCCTCCCTTGTAACGCATTTTGAGATCTACGGATGCATTATCCACGTTTAATTAGATAAGTGAAGGATGAAAGAAAATATGGTAACATCAGAGAATGTTTATAGTCTATTTTCTTAACTAGAAAATCTCAGCTTAACTTTTTTATTCTTTGAACAGTCTTTCAAATCTTGAACTTGGAACCAAATAGCACACATTCAGAGTTTAGTTCCAAGTAACAAGTACTGTACAATACAGTAAGTCACTGAAGCAGATTTTCCAAAAATAGGACTCCTATTCACTACCACTTCAACAGAACAAATTTCTTTTGGTCTGGTTAACTATTTGCCCACGCACATGACATTCAGCTTAACTTTTCATGATTGAGCAGCTAATGTGTAGGACATGAATCAACATTATGCAGTTATGCATTGCTTCCCACACTTTTGCTGATTCATGCAATTAAGAAAAAAAAATGAATCCATGTTCTTATTTGGGACTGAGAAAGTCAGCAAAAACATTTTGCATTTCCCCGGTTAGCATCATTCATGTTCTTTAATAAAAAATAAAATAAAATAAATAAAAATACTAGTCTTGCTTACTCAACCTGAAGTTCAAAAATACCATTCACTAAGTCTTTTACTTCTAATCATGTCAAGATTCCTTCTTATAAGAAAATGTATAATTGGTTTAATTTTGGATAGAAATTAAGGGCAAAATTCTCCTCTCAGAGATACACAACAGATCTTGACTCCAGGATTCTGCTCTTCCTCAGGACAGGAGCTTCCTACCAATATCCCTGGAGATAGAACAGAATATTAGAGTCCTGATCCATTATATAGACCTGAGAAGGGAATTTTGCCCTAAACTGACTAATGCATCTCCCTTCCTCATCATGTATGAAGAACATAATTACCACAATATGTCTGTACATTATATTAGTGATTCTCAAGCTGTGATCTGTGAACCATTGGTGGTTTTCCAGACATTTGCTGGTGGTCCACGAAAAGATGGCTTTCCTCCATTTTACACCCTCTAAATTACATTAACATACAGATAGGATGCAGTAAGCACTTTCTCGATATTAATTTTCTGTGAAAGCAATTGAAGTTACAACAGGGATGTTCTGTGAATAGGAATGGGAGAAGAAGACATCCATATGACAATCTCTGTGTCTATATGAGGTCCACACTAAGAAAAATTTGAGAAACCCTATACTACATCCATAACTTTGATCTTATTAAAATGTGCTGTATATCTAGCACAAACCTTATTAATTGACAAGCATCAAGAAAACAAATATACCTGGGGGTTTGGTAACAAAATAGGGATTACTTACTATAACTGGAAGTTCTTTGAGATGTGTGGTCCCTATCTGTATTCACACATGGGTCCGTGCGCCCCATGCACTTGAGTCCAGATATTGTTCAAAGCAGTGTCTGTTGACTAATACATGTGCAATAGCTTCCTTTGTGCTCTCAACTGTGGGTATAAGAGGCAATGTGGGTCAACGTTTCTCCTGTTGCTCTTCCTACTGCAATCCAACAGGATCCAAAGCAGAGGGAAAGAAGGGCGCGTAGCGGAATGCGGATATGGACCACACATCTCAAAAAACATCTAGTTACAGTAAGGAGCCTCCATTTCTTCTTCGAGTGACGGTGCTTATGTATATTCCACATGTGGGTGGCTGGCAAGCAGTGTTCAGACTAGAGATGGGTGCGAGGAACCCAGTAGCAGAAATGCCTGTAGTACTGCCGTTCCTAAGGTTGCCTCTGCCACTGTAGCTTGAGTTAGAGCATAGTGTGTCGCAAACATGTGGACAGAGCTCCAAGTTGCTGCTCTACAAATGTCCTGCAGTGGAACGTCCTAAAAGGATGTCATGAAGGCCATTTGTGTGTGTGTGTAGTAAGCTGTAAAAATCCCCAAGGAGGAGGAATTTTTGCTATTTTGTAGCATTCTAAGATGCATCCCAAAACCCACTAAGAAATCTCTGTGAGGATATGGCTTGCCCATGCACTCTTTCTGCTACAGCAACAAGGAGTCTCAGATTTTTTTTTAATGGGTTTGGCTCTTTGCAGGTAGAATGCACCTGACATCAACGGAATGAAGTTTCTTGTCTTCAGAAGAAGCATGGGGTTTCGGCAAAAACAGAGGCAAGTGTATTGGCTGATTAATGTGGAACTCAAACAATCCTGAGGAGGAATTTGGGATGTAACCTAGGGGAGACATTCTCTTTGTGGAATTGTGTAAAAATGTCTGTCATCATGGCTCCTAGCTCATTGACCCTTCTGGCGAAAGCGATGGCCACTAAGAACTAGGGATGTAAATAACATAACATTTAAACTATTAAAATTTTACTGGTTAAACATTAGGCTCCACTGTCTCCCTAGGCGCCTGGGATCCCGCTGCCAGCCCCGCGCAGAGCCCGGGGCTGGCAGCCAAGACCTCAGGGGTGGGGGGGCAGCCAGGACCTGTGGCTTATTGGTTAATCGGTTAACATATTACATCCCTACTAAGAACGCCCACCTTTTAGACGAGTGGGTCATAGCACATGTTGCCATAGGTTCTAAGGGTAGACATGCGAGTGTTGACAGAACAAGGTTAAACCTACACCTCAAAGGGACCTTAATGATGGGGGGAAATGTCCTGATCAAGCCCTTCATAAATTGTACAGTAGCCAGGAGTATTAAAGACAAAACACCCTTCCAACAGAGGGAGGAAGGCACAAATCGCTGCTAGGTGCGCCCCAGTGAAGGGCCAGACCAGAGGTCTTTAAGGAGACGAGATAGTCTAGGATAACTGGAATGCCCACAGAATCAAGCAAATGTTGACGACAATGTGTCAAGGCTGAAAAGCAGTGTCATTTAGCCCAGTAACATGCTCTGGTAGAATCTTTTCTACTTTGGTTAAGGATTTCCTAGGCAGGGGCAGAGCATACGCATTCTATTTCTAATAAGAATGGCCATACTGGGTCAGACCAAAGGTACTGAATACCCCTTGCCCTCATGATTATTGACCCCCTCAAAGAATTCTAGCAGATGGGTGGGGCATAATTTCCCTTTACAACAACCATGTTGACGCTTCCCCTAACAAATTATGTTCATGTGTGTCTGACAGTTTTGTTCTTGACTATAGTTTCAACCAGTCTGCCCAATACAGTAATTGCCGGGATCACCTCAGGAGCTCTTTTTAGAAATTAGCATCACATTAGCTATCCTCCAGTCATTTGGTACAGAAGCTCATTTAAATGATAGGTTACAGACTAGTGAAATTGCAAAACTACATTTGAGAACTCTTGGGTGAATACCATCTGGTTCTGGTGACTTATTACTGTTTAATTTATCAATTTGTTCCAAAATCTCCTCTAATGACACCTTGTGATGCTCTGTACCTCGGGGGAACACCCAGCACCCCCATATTCATCCTTGTAAAATGATTGTGTGGTATTCAATGCAAAGTTTGTCAAGTCAGGTGTCTTCAGAAGGCTCATGATGTACTAAGCATTGTTATTACCGTAATGTTATAGGTTGTAATTTCTTGTATATAGTTATGAGTCTGAAAATGTGTCCTCATGGCTTTAAACAAGCCCAGGAAAAAACTCTCCAAGAGCAGAGGGGCAGTTCACACCTCATCAGGGCATGTATGGGACAAACCCAGCCCAGCCTCATAAGAACAAAGGACACTGGCCTAGGCATCAACAAAGGATCTGTTGGACTCTCAAGTGAGTCACCCAACTTCCTTTGGTCAGTTTGGGACTAAGATGCAGTAATGCTCACCTGACTCAGAAAGGGGGGGTGGGGGCAAAGCCAGGAGGGAAGAAAGAACATGATAAAAGGGAGAGATGTTTACCATGCTCTTCCTCTCTCTTCCACCTCCATCTACAGACATCACCACCAAGCAACTGAAGCGCTGATCAAAGGGGAGAGCCTGGCTGAACAGCAACCAGCCAGCCTGTGGTGAGAAGTATCTAAGTTTGTAAGGGCACTAGAAGTGTAAATATCAGCTTAGAATGCATTTTGCTTTTGTTTCATTTGACCAAATCTGACTTTTATGCTTTGATTTATAATCACTTAAAATCTATCTTTCATAGTTAATATGTTTGGTTTGAAACGTGTCAGACTCCCCTTGGGATAACATGCCTGACACATATCAAATTTCTTTGTTAAACTGACAAACTCATAAAAGCGTGCAGCATCCAGCGGGCATAACGGGACACTACAAGACAGAGGTTCCTAAGGTTGTGTCTGGGACCGGAGGCACTGGCTAGTGTCATTCGCTTGCAAGTAGCTGGGAGCACCTTACATACTAGAGGCTGTGCGTGAACAGCCCAGGAGTGGGGGTTCTCACAGCAGAGCAGGGTAAGGCTGGCTCCCAGAGTCAAGGATTGGAGTGACCTAGCAGATCACTGGTCCAGATAACACAAAGGGAACATCACACAGCTGGATGTCCATCCAAAACCCAGGCTGGGAGTTGCTTGATTTTCCTATCCTGGGTTAGGGGATCCTGAAATGGGCAGATCCTGATAGGTGGGTTTGCGGACATCGTTAGGAGTTCCGTGAACCAGAATTGTCTGGACCAGTAGGTTGCTAGGAGAAGGATGGGAGCTCTGTCACAACAGATCTTCTGTACAACTTGTTGTAATAGGGGGATGGAGGGAAAGGTATCTGAGGTCATCCATTCAGGAAAGCATCGTATTGAAAACTGCAGTCTTGGGCTCCCCTAGAGCAACACGTGGGAAGGTTTCTGATCATCTGGGATGCAAAGAGATCCCATAGCAGAGTTCCCCATTGTGCAAATACATTGGTTAGAGCTGTGGTCTGCAGGGAAGGTTCTGCAAAACTTGTCTGCCAGTGAGTTGTGAACACCCAGAAGGTACACAGCCTGTATCATAATGTGGCATCTGATACACAAATTCCAAAGTCTGACTGCTTCCAGGCAGAGGGGACAAGATCTCGTTCCTCTGTTTGTTTGTTTATATAGACCACTGTAGTTATACTGTGACATCTGTACATGGAGTGAGCATATGAGGGGAAGGAAGGCCTTGCACACAAGGTGGACCTCTTTCAGTTCCAGTAAGTTTATGTGTAGCCTGGCCTCTCTTGGGGTCCAGGTACCCTGAGCAATGTGGTAGTCCATATGAGCACCCCATGCTATAAGGGAGGTATCTATCAGAATGGTGGCCCTTGATATGAAGGGCTGAAGGGAGTCCCCTCCATGACTTTGTTTGAGTTGGACCACCAACCATGGAAGGTGAGAACTCTTTTGGGAACAATATCAGAGGGGTAGTCATGTTCATCACCTCTTCATCAACTATTAGAAGTGGACCACATCCACCCTGATTGAATTGGTCCTGTCAACACTGGTTCTCCACTTGTAAGGTAACTCCCTTCTCTTCATGTGTCAGTATATTTATGCCTGTATCTGTAATTTTCACTCCATGCATCTGAAGTGGGTTTTGTACCCACAAAAGCTTATGCCCAAATAAATGTTAGTTTTTAAGATGCCACCGGACTCCATCACTGTTCCCAAAAACAACGAGGAGTCAATACGATCTCTATTTGGTTGATATGTTGAGTGGAGGCAAGCTTGAAGACACTGCAAGTGGAGTCACATAGGGGCATGTGGCCTAATAGAGAAAGACATCAGCACACTGTAGTTTGCGATTTGCGGGTGGCACAAGAGATCAGGTTGCTCATTATGTAAAACCTGTCTTCAGGGAGAAATGCTCTCACAGAGACTGAGTTCAGCTGTGCTCCTATAAAAATTATGGGTGACAAAGCAGACTTTTCTTCTTTTATGCAAATGCCTAAGGTAACAAGAAGGAGCTGAAGAGATCAAGCTGCTGACATATTGATTGGCCTACTGTTAGGATATAGATATTCAGGCCTGCCTGTAAAGGCCTATACTTTAAGAATTTAGGTATATGTTTACCATTTAGCTAGTAATAGAGGTATACAAGAAAGAATCTGTGTCATATCTTGGCTGCTACCACAGTGAAAAATTTTGTTAAAACTCTGGGTGCCATGGCAAGCCCAAGGGAGCATGCAAAACTAGTAGTGCGTCTGTCCAAGTATGAAGCCCTGTGAGATGGGTGAATATTTATGTGGAAATATGAATTCGTGATGTCAAGAGCCATGAACCATATTGCCTCCTGAAGGGAGGGGACTATAGATGCCACCATAATTGTCCTGAATTTCAGCTTTTGAATAAAGATGTTGAGTTGCATAGGTCAGGATGGGTCTCCACCCTCAGTGTTTTTTGGAATTAGGAAATACAAGGAGTAGATCCTTCTCCCTTGGTACTGAGGCGGGATGCATTCTATCACATCTGGCTTTAAAAGGATTCAATTTCCTGTTGAACAATTGACGAGAGTGGTACCCTAAGGGAGGATAGGGAAGGTGGTTTGTGAGGAAGGAAGGAAAAACCCCTATGGAGTAGCCCTGATGGATAATCTCCAGGATCCAACTGTCTTTGGTGATCTTGTTCCAGCTGGGTGAAGAAAGTAAGACAGCCTCCAAAGATGACAGGAAAGAAAGTAGGTGGCAACAATGGTGGCACATGGGTTTCAATCAGTATGTCAAAAGTGGCCCTTGGCCTGTAGTTGGGAATAAGCAGAAGCTGTGGCAGTAGAGGGAGCCAAGAAACAGGACCTCTGAATCCTCGGTCATTTATATGGAGGCTCAAGTGGACGCTGGCTAGGGTGACCAGGATGTTCCGATTTTATAGTGACAGTCCCAATATTCAGGGCTTTGTCTTATATAGGTGCCTATTATTTCTTCACCCTCATCCCGATTTTTCACACTTGGTATCTGGTCACCCTAACACTGGTAATATGGACAGTGTGAAGCGAGGTGGTTGTAGTCTAAAGGACTCTCTGGTGTTTCCTTCTGGGGACTAGAGCATAAATCCCCTGAGATCACAGAGTGGTCGAGTCCTTCAGAGAATGAAAGGATTCATCTGTCTTTTCATTAAGAAGGTTGAACTCAAAGGGAATGTGTTGGATGGTGTTTTGGACCTCTCTAGGAAAGCCCGACAACCGGAGCCATGAGTCCCTTCACTTCTGGATGCTGTATCTGCAGCATCTATGGCAGCCTGGAGAGCCACCTAAGCTACTAAGCTCCCCTCATCCAGAAAAGACTGGAATTGGACTTGGTCTTCCACGTGAAGTTTGTCTCTAAAGGCCACGATCCTAACGTAGGTGCTGAAATCACATGAGCTCTTTCCATAGCTGCCGGTACCACCAGCGAGTTAGGAGCAGGATGGGAAAACGAGAAGTCAGCTTCTTTGGCAGGAACAAAACAACGTCTTTTTGCTGTACGGGCACAAGATGCTGGTTTGTGCCAAACCACTCTGGCTGGTTCTAATGTGGCCTTATGAATTGGAAGGGGCCACGCCAGTCAGTCCCTGTGGTTGCAAAATGTCCAAGAGCCGGTGTTGAAGGTTCTGGACCTCTTTTAATGGATGTGTAGATCATTAGCAACCCTTTGGAACAGCTCCTGATACTGATGCTGGTCTTCCAGTGAAGAACACAATGAAGGAGTGATGGTATCATCCAAAGATTATGAGAAAGCCCCTACTGGAACCGTTACTACTGGCAGAACTGGTTCTGGCTCTTCTTCCTCGTACACCTATGGAACTGGCTTGTGAGAAGGGAAAGAGCAGTATGACTCCTGAGAGGGGTCTGCGTGCCTGCCATATGAGCTCCAAAGGCCCCGATAAGGCCAGGAGGTAGGGTCCATTGGTCATGGTGATCCTAAGGGAATCAGTACCTGCTGTTCATGTCGGGGGGTCATATCTGGAGAGATGGTAAGTACAGCCTTTGAACTGTCTGTCAGGGTTCCTGTGCCTTTGCAGAGATACTGGTGCAACTATCTCTTCTGACTCCTCAGATTCCAAAGGATGGTTCCATCGGTAGCAGTGGTACTGTTGGTACCAGGGTGCTCCTGCCCGATGAGTGGAGATGGAACTGTTCCTGAGAAACCAGTAACGATGCCTCCTCCAGACTAAGGAAGTCCCTCAGGAGGGAAGGGCCTGAAAGGAGTGGAGATTGCAAGTAGGGGAGGAATATATCCCCCGGTGTTACAAAGGTCTCCATACAGCCCCAAGTCCAGGGAGTTCCAGCAGAGATGCCTGAAGGATGCAGCTTGTTTGTCACAGCCAAACAGTTTTTGAATAAATGAGGTGGCACCGATGAGGAGTCCAGATCTGTATTCATAGATGGGACTGGCAAACGTCTGTCTTTCTGCTTTGGTACTGCAGTCACCACCAGAATTAGAGATCCTTTTTTTAACATGCCTTGCTCTCCAACCTGGGGCTCTTCAGCAGAGCTGGTTCTATGGGTACAATATGTGACAGCTCAGGGAGGAAACATTTCTTCTGGACAGTCCTCTGTGGGGATCTGTCCCTGCACCCATTAGAATACCCCTTACTCTCATGGGGAGCCTTGTAGTAGGAGTCCTTGGGCTTCGGTGGTAAAGGCTCCACTCCAAGGCTCGTGCTTGGAGGGGCATGGCTGGTCAGTTGAGGCCAATGTACGGGGGGACAAGGTCTCCTGGCCCACGTCGGAGTGGGGGCTCATAGCAACTTTTTTTAGTTAGCGCTCTTGAGCCTCTCTAGTTCTGGGTGGAAAGAATAGACAGATACTGCACTTTTCAGAGATATGTGCCTCACTCTGTTAGTATAGGCACCATTGATGCTCATCAGTGACGGAGAAGGAGCAAGGGAGGAGACCATTCTTGCATCTTGGGACTCTGGGCATAGTTCCAGGGCGGGGAGGATTTTCCGATGGCAGGGAAGGGGAAAGGGAACCATCCTATACTAATTAACTAACTACAACTACTAAGCTAAGATATAAAACTATTTACAAAAATTTTACTTTACAAATTATGCATGGAGTGAAGGACAATTCCTACTCAGGCCACGAAGCAGTAAAAAGGAACTGGAGAGGTGTTGATCTGCACTGCCTCTTGTGCCCTCAGTCAGGAGCATGAAGGAAACGACTGCACATGTGTGGGTCAAAGGACACTGCTTTGAAGAATTTCCAGACTTGGGTGCATAACATGCATATGGAATACATACAGGGACCATCACTTGATGAACTTAAAATTCTGTGAGCCCATGTGTACATTTTTCAGTAATCTGACTATACATCTACAACACAGCCTTAAAAACACCCATTCTCTATGTATGCTCTTTAAAAAAATGCGTGGAACACTCATTAGTACCGCTACCATTGGGTTGCAGGGTTACTGACTAACTTGAAAATGGTAAAAATTCAGAGTAAGAGACATTTACATTTTCATTCATAGTTGTTAATTTAACAGTGTCCATCTTCCATATGAAGCAGTCACACGGGACAATTGCTCCAGGGCACAACAAAACAGGAGCTAGACTTGAGAAAAGGCACATGTGGCCAGACAAGACTAAGGTGCACTTTCAAAAGTGTTCTTAATTAACAAGTGCATTAGAAGGGTTCTGGAGTCGCTTATGCAATTTTAACCTGGAACTGCCACTGGAAACTATTTATTTTAAAATAAATCTGAGATTGTCTAAAGCAAAATAGAAACGGTGTGTGAGAAACAGAACGAAAAATCTCTTCCTCCAAGTGTAGCGATGAAGTAAGGCATGAATTCCACAAAACCAATTACTTCAGCACATACAGTGCCCTCAGTTTTGTAGGAATGAAAAATATTTGAATAATCCAGTTGATTGTAGCTCTGAATAAGAGACTTCTTTTAAAAACAGAAAGATCTCATCAAAATACCTTCATATCGAGATTATGTAATTTGGCTTACGCACTTCAGAACACAGTGTTAATGAAAAGTGATCTCTATAAAAATCAGATTAGAGGCAGATAATTTTTCTACAAACACTAGAAAAGTTCTGTCTACTTCATTATAGAAAGACACTAGCCTTTCTATAGCTAAGGTTGTAAGCAATTTTCTGTTATAAGATTGTTTAACATAAGTACATACTATTAAGCTCCAGTGAGCATTATCATGCTTTATTTAGTTTTTTAAATATTTACAAGCCATATAGGGGCTCCAACAGGACCAAAATTCACAACAGGAGCATGTGTGGTGTTTATATTACACACCATTCATACTTGATGATGCACAGGTAAATACCATCAATGTCTGAAGATCAATAACTAAAGTGTCCTGGGAGGGAAAAATTCAAAACAAGCATTTACAACAGAAGGAAATTTCCAGAGGAAAAAACCTGTTAAAATGGATTTAAGGATGAAATACACATCAATAAATGTAAGGGGGGAAGACCCAACGTTTTAAAAGAACATTACAGTTTTAAAAATCTAATCTTAGAAAGTCAGGAAACTGAAAACTAAGGTTAGACATAAATATAAAAGCTTGGAAGTATGGCAATACAGAGTTAAAATAGCCAAAACAACTGTAACTCTGTCCCTATATCCTCATCACAGTGTGGGCCATCCTTATAACATAGACACGGGTCTAGGATAAGTATTTAAACTATTGGGCCTGCTCTTTAGCTAGTGTTAATTGACATAGGGTCATTGAAGTGAGAGAGACTACACTGATTTACACCAACTAAGAATTTGGCCTCTTTTCTATTTTTAAAAATGAACAACAATGAAAATGTAATATAATGGATTTATGTCAGCTCCTCTAGGTCACAGGGTGTCTAGTCAGCTTCCAGGAGAGTTACTTTGGGGTATTTGCAAAAAGAACAGGAGTACTTGTGGCACCTTAGAGACTAACAAATGTATTGGAGCATAAGCTTTCACGGGCTACAGCCCACTTCACTGGATGCACAGAATGGAACATATAATAAGAAGATACATGTATACACATACAGATAAGTTGGAAGTTGCCATACAAACTGTGACAGGCTAATTAATTAAGATGAGCTATCATCAGCGGGAGAAAAAAAAAACTTTTGTAGTGATCATCAAGATGGCCCATTTAGACAGTTGACAAGAAGGCGTGAGGATACTTAACTTAAGGAAATGGATTCAATATGTGTAATGACCCAGCCACTCCCAGTCTCTATTCAAACCCAGGTTAATGGTATCTAGTTTGTATATTAATTCAAGCTCAGCAGTTTCTCATAGGAATCTGTTTTTGAAGCTTTTCTGTTGCAAAATTGCCACCCTTAAATCTTTTACTGAGTGGCCAGAGAGGTTGAAGTGTTCTCCTACCGGTTTTTGAATGTTATGATTCCTGATGTCAGATTCGTGTCCATTTATTCTTTTGCGTAGAGACTGTCCAGTTTGGCCAATGTACATGGCAGAGGGGCATTGCTGGCACATGATGGCATATATCACATTGGTAGATGTGCAGGTGAATGAGCCCCTGAAGTAGAGTGGGAGGGGTCTGGGTACCTACCCGGTTATTGGGTGGTAGAATCGCAGACCAATCTCAAGAAAGTAAGTATATTGCTTGTGGAGAGGTGGTGAATGAGGTAGCCTGGTCTTTGCAGCTTAGAGTAGAATTGTGGATAGCAGAGCATTGGATACCCGTAACTTATGTTGGTTTTAATGGAAGTTGAGGTCATGTAGCACCTTGCAGGATCAAGCTCTAAATTATTTTATAAGACAAGACTAAAACAAAGCATTTTTTAAAAAACTACCTTCCTTTCCATAGCTGGGCTGCTCATTCCATTTGCTAGTTTTCCCCTCTCCTCCCTTACATCTTGAGGAAATCCCAAGATTTCAGTATAATACAAATGCAGGCTATAACTGTGCTCAGATTTTACTTTAAACCTTGGAGTCAGTCCACTGAAATAACTTTTGAATGAAGGCTATTTGCTTTTGCTTTAAGAGTCAATGATTCAATTATACTAGGGATTGCTTTACACATTTTTGAGTTGTGAAACAATTAGCAAGATTACGGGTAGAACATTTAAATAGAATACCTCTAGTTCTACCAAGGAACTGTAGAAGGAACCAAGGTACCATTTAAGATATCAAAGGTAACTTGGAATTCAATTACAGACTTGGTTTTCTCTGTAAGCAAATATCTGTGGATATTCTTTTTCATGTGTACACGCACAATATATAGCATATTTTTTAAAAAATATGCTATATATTGTGCGTGTACACATGAAAAAGAATATCCACAGATATTTGCTTACAGAGAAAACCGTGTGTTGTACTGCTGTGCTAACCTCTACTTTAAAAATGTTAAACTCCTGTTCGTACAACCTTCACAAATATCAAATGTCAAGTTGGTGTCTAAAGAACTACTGTCCTTGACCAGCTACACATGTAAACAGTTCATGGGCTACTGAGCCTGGGGGTGGAATGGGATAAGATGCATTAAACTGAACAATGCCCGAAGTCATATAATCAAAGCTAAGATCAAACAGATCACCCAAGTGAAAAGAATGAAGGGGCTGATACAGAGGAGAAAGCAGCTGAATGAGCACAACTCTCCTAGAAGTGGCTGACTACAATGGCACCTCTCAGGATCAGGCAGGAAATACATATACTATGCATCCAAAAACGGAAAATGCAGGACTTTTGTCTTTAGTAAACCCTGATAAACCATGCTTTCTGCAGTAAAACCAGAGAGGCTTCTGGGAAAATATCCCATTTCTTTACAAGAATAAGTTGTTTATAGTTATGACATTTTCCTATTCCATTAATAAAACTGATTTATGCCAGAAGAGGAAAAATCATTTTTAGTAGAACAGTGAAATTAAGAAGCATCAAATTTAAAACAGGTAAAAGGAAATACGTTATGGGGGACTCCGCGCATCTACCTGTCTGCCAATCATCCTACAGCTCACAAATACTTCCTCTCTGGGAAAGTTTATTAAAAGAAGAAAAAAAAAACATCTTCAACCTGATTTCAAAAGGGCTGGGTTTTTCATTTCTACAGAAAAAGGTGATCGTTCTTCTCTAAAGACTTAACTTAGGAGGTTATCCCCAGCACTCCAGTGTCAGAGAAGCACTATTTATTTACATATTCAAAAAATAAAAAACAGATGATTTGCTAGGAATTAAATATACAAAATACCCTGCACTCAGACAAAGCAGGACTTATGTTTTTTTCTTTTTTAAACAGAACCGATGAGAGCAGAAGAACACTAACGTGCAATGTGTTTGTAGTTTGGTGTTCTTCGTGTGCGTGCCCATCCTGAAGGCAACTCTGCCCCCCAGTTATTTTAGAATCCACAAGAGGCGACACACACAGACCCACAATCCATGATTTAAGACACACTCACTTGTCCACGAAGCAATGCAAGGGCAAGGCTTCCATTACAACAAGCTTTAAAAACTTTTCCACACAAGGGGAGAGAGCATGTGTGTAGTTGAGGGGGGGGCGGGGGGGGCAGGACCTCAGACATCCATCTTCAAGGGGATGCCATCCTGCCTGCAAAATACGTTAGTTTCCCTCCTCAGACACGTCACTAAACTTTCTCCCTGCCCCCCTCCCCCAAATCTGACACCCACCCCCGCCCCAGCGTACAGAGCTGCCTCCCCTGAGCTGCCCACCCACGCGAAGAGAGCCGGTCCCGGGCAGCACTCACCATCCGACACGCACCGAGAGCTGCGGCTTATTCTGAAAGCCGCCCGTTTCCTTGCGCCTTTGGAGCCCCCGCAGCCCCCTCCCCACCGCGGCGGCGGCTGCGCGACCAATGGTCTCGCTCGCCCCTTTTTAAAACATATCAAATGTCTTACAGCGCAGCACCACCCAGCCCGCCGCGCAACCCTGGCACTAGCCTCCCCACGATTGGAGGGGCGGGGAGCCCTTCCGCCGGCCGGTTGGCTCCTTCTCCTGCCAGTCTCTGATCCGCCGCTGGAAGGGGCGGGGACGGCTGCAGGCCGGCCTCTCTCTCCCCCTCCGCCGGCGCTACAGACACCCCATTCCTGCCGGGGCACGTGACCCGCCTGGGTGCCCCGCGGCGCACAGCTGGGCAGGGAGGCAGCTGTCAACGTCTGCGGCCCGCCCGCTGCCGAGCTTCGGGGCGCCTTCCGCCCAGGCGGCCGGCTTCTCCGGGGCGTTTCGTCCCCGCGGAGCCTGGAGCTGAGCAGGGCGACAGCGTCAGCCGCGGACCTGCAAAGCCTCAATCGTTCGGCAAGAGACACCGCGGTTGTTAACGATGCTGTTGTGGAAATCGAGGCACCGCCCACCCACCGACCCACGCAAGAAAGGTGATGTCTGGCTGGGAAGTTATTGAAATCAGAGCCAGAGACGGTATCCTGGGTGGTTTGTGTTCTTTAGAAACAGGGCACAGCGATGCACTGGTCACCTTCCTCAGCAGCTTCAAGGATTTTAGTAGCAGTTCGACATTTAGGCCAGAATCTGAACTTTTGACCAGCTGTTTTCAAGGGCGGCTCTTTCAGTCAGCTTCTAGCGGGAGGGATTCAGGCAAAGGCAGCTGCTCTAGTCGCCCAGAGGATGTGACACACATATTCCAGCAGTCACCTCCACAGCCTCAGCAGAATATCAGAGAAGGCACCCCACCGCATTTCACGGAACAGACCAACAGCAGTGTCTGCAGTAAATTAGCACATTTTCTAACCATGGGGAATTATGGGTGTGAGAAGCTTCCCCCAGGGTGCCACCTGGAACTGGGGTACCACTGAGCTCTCTGACCCACCAGCCTGGGATCCCTCTCACACTCTGCTGCTGTGATAAGTTGCAAAGCCCTCCCAGCTTGCACTTTCACCAGCATTCACACAGGTAGGGACACACCCAGCTGCAGTTACATGCAGGATCTTTAACTGCCAGCCTCAGACCCCAGAGCAGTACTGTCCTGCCCTGGTCAGTATATGGGTTTAATACCCAGTCTGCCTCTCCCTCAATGTGAAGAGGACCATGCGCACTTGTGGTAATCAAGTTGAGATTTTTCCCCAGACCCCTTAGTCAAGCGCATGCTGGTTTGGATTAAAACATAAGATACATTTATTAATTACAAAAAGATAGATTTTAAGTGATTATAAGTGATAGCAAACAGATCAAAGCAGATTTCCTAGTAAATAAACAAAACTGCAAACTGAGCTTAACATACTAGATAAGTAGGATATGAATTAGCAAATTCCCACCCTGAGTGATAAAGAGGCTGACAGATTCTTAAGGCACAAGCTGCCTTGGCTTTGCAGCTTGGGTTTCCCAGGTTTTCATACACAGGCTAGAAATCCCTTCAGCCTGGGACCATCACTTCCTCCAATTCAATCTTTTTTTCTCAGGTGTTTCCAGGTGTGTCGTTGTAGGAAGAGTGAGGTACCATTATGATGTCTTTTATATCTTCTTCTCACTTGCTGGCAAGCTCTTTTGCTGTGACCTGGGTCAAACAGTTAGAAACATAGAACAGAATCATAGAATATCAGGGTTGGAAGGGACCTCAGGAGGTCATCTAGTCCAACCCCCTGCTCAAAGCAGGACCAGTCCCCAATTAAATCATCCCAGCCAAGGCTTTGTCAAGCCTGACCTTAAAAACTTCTAAGGAAGGAGATTCTACCACCTCCCTAGGTAACACATTCCAGTGTTTCACCACCCTCCTAGTGAAAAAGTTTTTCCTAATATCCAACCTAAACCTCCCCCACTGCAACTTGAGACCATTACTCCTTGTCCTGTCATCTTCTACCACTGAGAATAGTCTAGAACCATCCTCTCTGGAACCACCTCTCAGGTAGTTGAAAGCAGCTATCAAATCCCCCCTCATTCTTCTCTTCTGCAGACTAAACAATCCCAGTTCCCTCAGCCTCTCCTCACAAGTCATGTGTTCCAGACCCCTAACATTTTTGTTGCCCTTCGCTGGACTCTCTCCAATTTATCCACATCCTTCTTGCAGTGTGGGGCCCAAAACTGGACACAGTACTCCAGATGAGGCCTCACCAATGTCGAATAGAGGGGAACGATCACGTCCCTCGATCTGCTCGCTATGCCCCTGCTTATACATCCCAAAATGCCATTGGCCTTCTTGGCAACAAGGGCACACTGCTGACTCATATCCAGCTTCTCGTCCACTGTAACCCCTAGGTCCTTTTCTGCAGAACTGCTGCCTAGCCATTCGGTCCCTAGTCTGTAGCTGTGCATTGGGTTCTTCCGTCCTAAGTGCAGGACCCTGCACTTATCCTTATTGAACCTCATCAGGTTTCTTTTGGCCCAATCCTCCAATTTGTCTAGGTCCCCCTGTATCCTATCTCTGCCCTCCAACGTATCTACCACTCCTCCCAGTTTAGTATCATCCGCAAATTTGCTGAGAGTGCAATCCACACCATCCTCCAGATCATTTATGAAGATATTGAACAAAACCGGCCCCAGGACCGACCCCTGGGGCACTCCACTTGACACCGACAAGTTCCCATTGTGTAGTGCTATCTCTGAGAGGTTTCTATTGTAAGCAGTTCCTGGGGTAATCCTGGTGCTTGTGTGCATTTCCTTAGTAAGGCATTAACATTGTTTGGCCTTTTTACTGTTGTACCTGAAAGGCTGCTTGTGAGTGTTTTCAACCTCAGAACATGTTTCAGTAACACATACATAGTCATATGTATGTACTTCTCATACGACAATAGCACATACAATCCAATGAGAGATGAATGTCTAGCAGATCAAGACTTTTAAAATGATACCTCACAAGCCATACTTCGTGCAAAACATATCCTACTTAAACGACAGTGGTGAATAAGGGGATTCTAGGGTGTCACAATGGGGGGGGGGTCTACCTGCATTTTTGATCCTGAGCCACCGCTAGATTGACTCCTGTTACAGACAGGCTGGTGCCACTCCAGAGGGGCAGACCATCCTTCATGATTTAGAAAAGCCACAGAGTGGATCTCTGATGCTCCAATTTAGGGTGCATGAAGTATAGTAGCTCCCAAATGACTTAGCAAGGCTGCAATCTGCGAAGCATCACTTTCCCCATTGCCACTTGCCCCGTGGCCATGCCCTTGACATCCAAACCTGCACACAGCTCGCCTTTATAGCAGTGACTTTCAAGGAGACAGACAGCTGTCCAGGGGAGGAAGTAAATGCTCCCTGGCCCTTCTCACAACCCTCCTCTGTTGGATGTGGTCCATTGAGCTCCACTCCACTTACACAGCGAAGAGGAAGGGAGACAGAAAGTGGCATAGGCTTGTGCCAGTGTGACTACCTATAAAGCCAATGAACATGCCTGAATATCACTAAGGACCTGATCCAAAGCCAATGGAGAGACTCCCACTGATGTCAATGAACACTGGATCATGCTTTCAGGGCAGAATTGTGAGACAAGTGCAAGTGAAGGCATAATTTGGTCTTTAGAATCTTTTCTACTATTGATGCATGAGATGCAGAGCATGGAGCTAGGCTTTTAAAACCCAAGCTGAGTTTGCAAGGC
Source organism: Natator depressus (assembly GCF_965152275.1). Taxonomy (NCBI): domain Eukaryota; kingdom Metazoa; phylum Chordata; order Testudines; family Cheloniidae; genus Natator; species Natator depressus. Next base: position 42,144,361 of record NC_134236.1, on the reverse strand, counting down.
CCACAGTAAGGAAAAAGACCAAATCTCTTTACCTAGATGCTGAACCTATTTAATACAGAAATCCTTGTAAGACAATAAAACATGGAACACCACAGGGCCATTTTTACAGTCACATCTCAGAGAAGCAACATGCTTTAAACAAGACTTGGGAAAAAACTTCACAATATTTTCACAGTGGCTCAGTTGTTGCTCCTGTTCTGATTTCAGTTTTTAAAAACATTTGACAGCGTGCTCCTGCCAAGTGCTGAGGCCTCCTGAAGATTACTTAGTACCCTCTGAAGTCAATGTCCAAACAAACCTTCCTCTTCTCACTACTGATACTCTCCCACTTTGTGAAGCCGTCCAGCCTCCTTCCCTCCACGCTGACAGACAAAAGCAGAACAGACCATGCGGCAGTTCCCTTTACATTTCAGCAGTTGCAATTTATGAAATTTTAATTTCTTGACAGCATGGTGTAGAGTTATGTCTTCCACGCTAGATTGTGGCTGGAATTTTAGGGCCAAATGCTGCCTTGGATCTACCTTATCTATCAAGGTATCTAAAAAAATACCTCTGACCTGAATATCTAAAACTTACACTCTTAACAGCTATTAGTGGGTTTGGTGGCCTCAATTTTTGGGTCCCCAAATTAACAAACCTAAAAGGAACCAGATTTCCAGATATGCTGAACAACCCATCTTCTGTAAATCAGGTCTTTTAAGGTGTCTCAAGCTGGGCACCCAGAATCACAAGCCTTTTTGAAAGAGTAAGTGTAACTCCATGCAGGATGGAGGCACACATGTCTGATTCACTCTCACTTCACAGTGGATATTGTGTGTGCACAGCATAGGCCAGAATTTAGCCTTTATTGGGAGTTTACCTGGTTAGAGGCCTAAAGCTTTAAGCTGAAGTGCATGCATGAGTTTTAAATGTGTTGGCTACTGTCCATGCATGCCACTGGCTGCTCTCTACTGGACAGAATGTGAGACTTGCTCAAAAGTGTTTGTCATATAATGGCTGATAGTTAACTCCCACCTTAAACTTAAATCCCTCCCAATACAAGGCATTCCACTGTGCATTTCTCTCCCTGAGGAGAAGATGAAAGAACAAACAAGTTCCTGGTTAAATCTACCATATTACAGTGCACAATGGATCTGATGATTTCAAAGCCCTGTGTCACTATGGCTGCAAATAATTTGTTGAAGCTCTAGTTCAAATATAAACCCTCTTCCCCTCACTTCAGTGAGATCTCCAGTGGCCTGGTAAATTGAGATTAAAGTGCCATGGAGGTATCTTTCACTTATGCACAATATTGTTTAAACAGATATGAGAAAATGTGCTGCTTATTTGCTTGGACCGCTACTTCTCTCTTCTGTCTCAGATACATTACCACAAGATACTCCTGCAGCTTTCTATTGCTGACCTATGAATGGAGTATGATTTCCTGGTTCTGGCCCCCATTGTGACTGCTTTCCACTGGTTTGCTGCTGTTAAGCAGCTGCTCAGCCACACAACAGGCCATTCCAACATTGAAGAGGTCTTGTCAGATGGAAGCGAAGCGGGGCTCTGGAAATCCTTGGCTGCAGGAACAGCCCTTAGTATGGGTGCAAAATAGCACATCTCTGAGACTTGTGCTCACGGGGGCATTACAAACCAACCTCTGAGCAGCTGGATATATAATCAGCTTTGCTCCTCAGCTGTTATGTCCTACTGAGCAACTCAGCTGGATGAAAGGATCTAGGCCACTGTAGCTATTCTGGAGTCACTTTAATTTCCAGATACAAAGGAAATTAAACTCATTTAAAATCAATAGATTCAAAAATGTCAGTTTGTTTAACAATGTATTCTCTACAATTGCTGTCAATTTTAATTTAATCTCTTCCAGTGTTTTCTGTTTATATCTTTTTCTGCTTAATACAGTTAATTATCATGTTAAGAGAAAAAGTATCTTAATACGAATCACACAGAATCAATATAGCCCGGGTCCAAAACTGATGTAAGGCAAACCATTGCAACCCTAGCTTGTAGTGCTTATTCTTTTGAGTAGTATATTAAACAGTTTGTGCATTTCCTATGCTTTGGATTGAGCATGTCACATATGTGCATTTTCCTGTAACTGAACTGAAGACCATTATTAGTTTTTATATATTTGTTGTAACAAACTGAAATAAAAATACTCCTGTAAAAGCTGATGGCTTTGGGACCATATGTGCACTATCCTATATATTCATATAGAGATACTGCCACCTTGTATGGAGAAATATAGATGTTTTTAAATACTGTTTCAACACTTCATGTACTCTAGGGATGATTGCACTGACCAATGATAATATATTACAGTTATTGCTGTACTATGTAACGTGCTTTGGGATACTTGGAGTATGAAAGGTTCCTATAACTAAATGCTATTCTAGGCTCACTACATTGTCCTATTGTTTGATGGTGAAGTGTTTTAGGCCCATATTTTTAAAGCTGTTTAGGAATTGCCACACTCAGTGTCACAACACCTAACCAATCTAGGAGCCTAAATCCTCTTTTCAAAAGAGATTTAGACATGTAGGAGTCTAAATCCTATCAACGAACAATGGGATTTAGGCTCCTAAGTGCTTTTATCCCTTTTAAGCACAACAAAGCATAAATAACTTTAAAAATATGGGTATCTAAGTGCTTTCTTGATGGGAGCATGCTAGCACAATCAAACAGAATTGTATAATGATAGACAATTCAATATGCTATACTAAAGTTTAAGTAGAGATTTTATTCTGCAGTATGACAATTCAACAAAAAGAAAAGGAGTACTTGTGGCACCTTAGAGACTAACCAATTTATCTGAGCATAAGCTTTTGTGAGCTACAGCTCACTTCATCGGATGCATAAAGTGGAAAGTACAGTGAGGAGATTTTATATACACACAGACCATGAAAAAATATACATTGTAAGGAGAGTGATCACTTAAGATGAGCTATTACCAGCAGGAGAGTGGGGTGGGGGGAGAGAAAACCTTTTGAAGTGATAATCAAGGTGGGCCATTTCCAGCACATTTCCAGGAGTTAACAAGAACGTCTGAGGAACAGTGGGGGGGGGGGGGAGGGGAGGAAGGGGCTGTAGACAATGGATCGTGTGGTGTGGTCTGGGTGAAAGCTGGAGGCATGTAGGTAGGAATAGCGGTCAGTAGGTTTCCGGTATAGGGTGGTGTGTATGTGACCATCGCTTATTAGCACTGTAGTGTCCAGGAAGTGGATCTCTTGTGTGGACTGGTCCAGGCTGAGGTTGATGGTGGGATGGAAATTGTTGAAATCATGGTGGAATTCCTCAAGGGCTTCTTTTCCATGGGTCCAGACGATGAAGATGTCATCAATATAGCGCAAGTAGAGTAGGAGGATTAGGGGACGAGAGCTGAGGAAGCGTTGTTCTAAGTCAGCCATAAAAATGTTGGCATACTGTGGGGCCATGCGGGTACCCATAGCAGTGCCGCTGATTTGAAGGTATAAATTGTCCCCAAATGTGAAATAGATATGGGTGAGGACAAAGTCACAAAGCCAAGCTCTACGATACAACCGCATTTGCTCCAACCCCTCAGACAGAGACAAACACCTACAAGATCTCTATCAAGCATTCTTACAACTACAATACCCACCTGCTGAAATGAAGAAACAGACTGACAGAGCCAGAAGAGTACCCAGGAGTCACCTACTACAGGACAGGCCCAACAAAGAAAATAACAGAACGCCACTAGCCGTCTCCTTCAGCCCCCAACTAAAACCCCTCCAACGCATTATCAAGGATCTACAACCTATCCTGAAGGACGACCCATCACTCTCACAAATCTTGGGAGACAGGCCAGTCCTTGCCTACAGACAGCCCCGCAACCTGAAGCAAATACTCACCAGCAACCACACACCACACAACAGAACCACTAACCCAGGAACCTATCCTTCCAAGAAAGCCCGTTGCCAACTGTGCCCACATATCTATTCAGGGGACACCATCATAGGGCCTAATCACATCAGCCACACTATCAGAGGCTCGTTCACCTGCACATCTACCAATGTGATATATGCCAGCAATGCCCCTCTGCCATGTACATTGGGCACACTGGGCAGTCTCTACGTAAAAGAATAAATGGACACAAATCAGATGTCAAGAATTATAACATACATAAACCAGTCGGAGAACACTTCAATCTCTCTGGTCACTTGATTTCTGATCTCAAAGTGACTATCCTTCAACAAAAAAACTTCGAAAACAGACTCCAACGAGAGACTGCTGAATTGGAATTAATTTGCAAATTGGATACAATTAACTTAGGCTTGAATAGAGACTGGGAGTGGTTGAGTCATTATACTAGGTGAAACTATTTCCCCTTGTTTATTCCTCCCTCCCGTTCTTCAGACGTTCTTGTTAACTCCTGGAAATGGCCCACCTTGATTATCACTTCAAAAGGTTTTCTTTCCCCCCACCCCACTCTCCTGCTGGTAATAGCTCATCTTAAGTGATCACTCTCCTTACAATGTATATTTTTTCATGGTCTCTGTGTATATAAAATCTCCTTACTGTACTTTCCACTTTATGCATCCGATGAAGTGAGCTGTAGCTCACAAAAGCTAATGCTCAAATAAATTGGTTAGTCTCTAAGGTGCCACAAGTACTCCTTTTCTTTTTGCGAATACAGACTAACACGGCTGCTACTCTGAAATTCAACAAAACAAAATGCTTCTTAAGTTGCCCAGCTTTCATCTACATTTTTAGTCAGGTTGTATTTTACGTATTTGCTCACATTGGGATCATGTACAACTATGCATTATCAGTACACAGGTACACCATACCACTAAACTAGCACTTAAAATCCTCACACCCAAAATGCATGGAAAAAATTACAAGATAATATCTTTTGAAGTGACTATAAAATGGTGAATTAAATTAATTTTCATATTACTTAATTTGTTTTAAAAAATCAGAAAAAGGAAAATAGAGAAATAAAAGTGATATCATTCATAAGCTTTAAGACCAGAAAAGACCGTTATGATCATCTAGTTCAGGGGTGGGCAAATGTTTTGGCCTGAGGGCCACATCTGGGTATGGAAATTGTATGGTGGGCCATGAATTCTCATGAAATTGGAGGTTGGGGTGCAGGAGGTGGTGAGGGCTCCATCTGGGGGTGCAGGCTCTGGGGTGGGTCCAGAAATGAGGAGTTCAGGGTGCAGGAGGGGGCTCCAGGCTGGGGCAGCGGGTTGGGGTGTGTGGGGGCTCCAGCTGGGGGTGTGGGCTCTGGGGTGGGTCTGGGGGTGAGGGGTTGGGAGTGAGGGGTTGGGGGTGGAGGAGGGTGCTCTGGGCTGGGACCAAGGGGTTCAGAAGGTGAGAGGGGGATCAGGGCTGGGGGTTGGGGTGCAGGAGTTCAGGGGTGCAGGCTCCAGGCAGCACTTACCTCAAGTAGCTCCCAGAAACAGCGGCATGTCCCCCCTCTACCTCCTACGCGGAGGCGTGGCCAGGCAGCACATGTGGGGCAAGCCCCAGACCCTGCTCCCCAGTGGGAGCTTGAGGGCTGGATTAAAACATCTGAAGGGCTGGATGTGGCCCCTGGGCCGTAGTTTGCCCCCCTGATCTAGTTTGACCTCCTACACAACAGAAGCCATGGAATTTACCCAATAATTTCTTATCAAGCCCATATGCTGTGATTGAGTTAGAGCATGTTTTTAGAATGACCTGCAATCTTAATTTAACAATTTCACGGGATGGAGAAAAAGAAAAAAGAAAAGGAGTACTTGTGGCACCTTAGAGACTAACCAGTTTATCTGAGCATGAGCTTTCGTGAGCTACAGCTCACTTCATCGGATGCATAGCATATTGTGGAAACTGCAGAAGACATTATATACACACAGAGACCATGAAACAAAACTTCCTCCCACCCCACTGTCCTGCTCGTAACAGCTTATCTAAAGTGATCATCAAGGAGGGCCATTTCCAGCACAAATCCAGGTTTTCTCACCCTTACCCCCCCCCCCCCACAGACACACATACAAACTCACTCTCCTGCTGGTAATAGCCCATCCCTCTTTGAAACCTCTCTTTATAATGCGCATGATAATCAAGGTGGGTCATGCTGGAAATGGGTCATGCTGGAAATGACCCACCTTGATTATCATGCGCATTATAAAGAGAGGTTTCAAAGAGGGATGGGCTATTACCAGCAGGAGAGTGAGTTTGTATGTGTGTCTGGGGGGGGGGGGGGGTAAGGGTGAGAAAACCTGGATTTGTGCTGGAAATGGCCCTCCTTGATGATCACTTTAGATAAGCTGTTACGAGCAGGACAGTGGGGTGGGAGGAAGTTTTGTTTCATGGTCTCTGTGTGTATATAATGTCTTCTGCAGTTTCCACAATATGCTATGCATCCGATGAAGTGAGCTGTAGCTCACGAAAGCTCATGCTCAAATAAACTGGTTAGTCTCTAAGGTGCCACAAGTACTCCTTTTCTTTTTTCTTTTTACGAATACAGACTAACACGGCTGTTACTCTGAAACGGGATGGAGAATCCACCTCATCCCTTGGTAATCTGATCCAATGGTTAATTATCATTAAAGGTAATGTTAAAACTGTGTTCCTTATTTCTAGCCTTAATTTATTTAGCACAGCTTCAAGCCTTTGTCTGACTGCAACATTATAAACATCTCTAATTGTCACAAATCTTCTCTTCATTTAGGTGCTTGTAGATTGTGATCAAATCAACCTATTAATCTTCTCTTCGATAGCTAAATAGATAGAGCATCCTAAATCTTGCACTATAGAGCAGGTTTTCCAGACCCCAAACCCTTCCTGTTCTTTTCTGCCTTTTGTCATGTCTTCTTTTGAGTGTGACCACCAGAACTGGACACCATTCCAGTAGTGCTCACACCAATGCTGTAATTCCTCCTTGCTACTTTTACTAAATTCCCATCCGATGAAGTGAGCTGTAGCTCACGAAAGCTTATGCTCAAATAAATTGGTTAGTCTCTAAGGTGCCACAAGTACTCCTTTTCTTTTTGCGAATACAGACTAACATGGCTGCTACTCTGAAACCATTTATACATCTGTAATTCTTCTGTCAGGTGTTGTCAGCAGCAACAAGTGCCAGGTTGAAATACCTAGAGGATCCTTTAAGGGGTACATCTACATAGGGATGTGTAGGGTCCCAGAGCTCAGGCTCCAGCCCGAGCCCAAATGTCTACACAGCAATTTTTCAGCCCTGGAACCCAAGTCCTGCCAACCTAAATCAACTGATCCCAACCAGCCCCGGGTTTTTTATTCCTGTGTAGATATATCCTAAAATTCTAGCAAATACCACCAGGTGGCACCCCTTCCTGGAAAAACTAAGTACCTTCCCTGGACTCCATTAACAGGCAATATTTCCTCACTCACAAGCACTGAGTTCGTGTATGAAACAGGGGAAACTTTTTAAAGGGGAAAAGGGGATACAGAATCAACTTGGAAGAACAAAACAACAATAGAACTCTCTCTCCCCCCCCCCCCCCACAAATACCCACCACCACTGTATGTTCAGCAGTAGTACTTTAACAGTTTCCCACCTGCTGGTGTCATGCTTTGTAAGGCAATGTCCCTTTAACAGTCAAGTTCCCCTCCATATCCACTTACAGCCCACTCACAGCCCACTCACCACTGGTGTCAGCAGTTAGAGAAATCCCAGAGTTCAAGTGTGTCTCTAGCTTCTAGGGGAAGTATTGCTTGGTTCATTAAGGTCAGTACCACCAGCTATGGTGGTTTCAGCTTTATTGGTGCTGGGGGACCTCACTGGAATTCACTCAGCTCTGATGCTGCTCTCTGTTGCTTCAGCAAACATCCACCTTTCACTGCCAAGCCACAAAGCTGTCACTGCACTGTCTCTTTGATATGTGTGTAGGGATTTGTGGCATATAGGGCCCTTGAGCAGAGTCCTTGCCATCTGGAATGCACTCCCTGCCAGAAAGTAAGAACCTCTCTCTCACTGACTTGTATCTATTCCACCACGCAACCATGCTAGACTGGTGTTAGATTAGGATGACCCCTCACCCAGGTGCCCTTTTGCCACCCAACAAGGATAACAACATTTCATTGTCCTTTCACCCAAAACTAGCTTTTCTCCAAAGCAACCAAAACTTGCACATAACGAAGATGCAAATGAGGCCTCGCTCATTCATTCTCTTGCCCCTGTTCACAAGTAGATAGTGGCAGAGAGATCCTTCCCTTTTGGTTTCAGAGTAGCAGCCGCGTTAGTCTGTATTCGCAAAAAGAAAAGGAGTACTTGTGGCACCTTAGAGGCTAACAAATTTATTTGAGCATAAGCTTTCGTGAGCTCCAGCTCACTTCATCAGATGCATTCAGTGGAAAATACAGTGGGGAGATTTATATACATAGAAAACATGAAACAATGGGTGTTACCATACAAACTGTAACCAGAGTGATCACTTAAGGTGAGCTATTACCAGCAGGAGAGCCGGGGGGGGGGGGGGGACCTTTTGTAGTGATAATCAAGGTGGGCCATTTCCAGCAGTTGATAAGAGCGTCAACTGTGGATGTGGATGGCTTACAGTCCTTCTGCACCGTCTGCTGCCAGCCAAAGATGTAAAAGATAGATGGAGTGGATCAAAACAAGAAATAGACCAGATTTGTTTTGTACTCATTTGCCCCCGCCCCGTCTAGGGGACTCATTCCTCTAGGTCACACTGCAGTCACTCACAGAGAAGGTGCAGTGAGGTAAATCTAGCCATGTATCAATCAGAGGCCAGACCAACCTGCTTGTTCCAATAAGAACAATTACTTAGGCGCACCATTTCTTATTGGAACCCTCCGTGAAGTCCTGCCTGAAATACTCATTGATGTAAAGCCACCCCCTTTGTTGATTTTAATTCCCTGTAAGCCGTATCGTCAGTCGCCCCTCCCTCTGTCAGAACAACGGCAGACAATCGTTCCGCGCCTTTTTTCTGTGCGGACGCCATACCAAGGCAAGCATGGAGGCCGCTCAGCTCACTTTGGCAATTAGGAGCACATTAAACACCACACGCATTATCCAGCAGTATATGCAGCACCAGAACCTGGCAGAGCGATACCGGGCGAGAAGACGACGTCAGCGCGGTCACGTGAGTGATCAGGACATGGACACAGATTTCTCTGAAAGCATGGGCCCTGCCAGTGCATGCATCATGGTGCTAATGGGACAGGTTCATGCTGTGGAACGCTGATTCTGGGCTCGGGAAACAAGCACAGACTAGTGGGACCACATAGTGTTGCAGGTCTGGGACGACTCCCAGTGGCTGCGAAACTTTTGCATGCGTAAGGGCACTTTCATGGAACTTTGTGACTTGCTTTCCCCTGCCCTGAAGCGCATGAATACCAAGAGGAGAGCAGCCCTCACAGTTGAGAAGCGAGTAGCGATAGCCCTGTGGAAGCTTACAACGCCAGACAGCTACCTGTCAGTCGGGAATCAATTTGGAGTGGGCAAATCTACTGTGGGGGCTGCTGTGATGCAAGTAGCCCACGCAATCAAAGATCTGCTGATATCAAGGGTAGTGACCCTGGGAAATGTGCAGGTCATAGTGGATGGCTTTGGTGCAATGGGATTCCCTAATTGTGGTTGGGCCATAGACGGAACCCATATACCTATCTTGGCACCGGAGCACCAAGCTGGCGAGTACATAAACCGCAAGGGGTACTTTTCAATAGTGCTGCAAGCCCTGGTGGATCACAAGGCACGTTTCACCAACATCAACGTGGGATGGCCGGGAAAGGTACATGACACTCGCATCTTCAGGAACTCCGGTCTGTTTCAAAAGCTGCAGGAAGGGACTTTATTCCCAGACCAGAAAATAACCGTTGGGGATGTTGAAATGCCTATAGTTATCCTTGGGGACCCAGCCTACCCCTTAATGCCATGGCTCACGAAGCCGTACACAGGCAGCCTGGACAGTAGTCAGGAGCTGTTCAACTACAGGCTGAGCAAGTGCAGAATGGTGGTAGAATGTGCATTTGGACATTTAAAGGCGTGCTGGCGCAGTTTACTGACTCGCTTAGATCTCAGCAAAACCAATATTCCCACTGTTATTACTGCTTGCTGTGCGCTCCACAATATCTGTGAGAGTAAGGGGGAAGACGTTTATGGTGGGGTGGGAGGTTGAGGCAAATCGCCTGGCTGCTGGTTATGCGCAGCCAGACACCAGGGTGGTTAGAAGAGCACAGGAGGGCGCGGTACGCATCAGAGAAGCTTTGAAAACCAGTTTCGTGACTGGCCAGGCTACGGTGTGAAAGTTCTCTTTGTTTCTCCTTGATGAAACCCCCCGCCCCTTGGTTCACTCTACTTCCCTGTAAGCTAACCACCCTCCCCTCCTCCCTTCAATCACCGCTTGCAGAGGCAATAAAGGCATTGTTGCCTCACATTCATGCATTCTTTATTCATTCATCACACAAATAGGGGGATGATTACCACGGTAGCCCAGGAGGGGTGGTGGAGGAGGGAAGGAAAATGCCACACAGCACTTTAAAAGTTTACAACTTTAAAATTTATTGAATGCCAGCCTTCTGTTTTTTGGGCAATCCTCTGTGGTGGAGTGGCTGGTTGGCCGGAGGTCCCCCCACCGCGTTCTTGGGCATCTGGGTGAGGAGGGTGGTTGGTTACACCGGGGGTGTAGCGGCAGTCTGTGCTCCAGCTGCCTTTGCTGCAGCTCAACCATACACTGAGGCATATTGGTTTGATCCTCCAGCAGCCTCAGTATTGAATCCTGCCTCCTCTCATCATGCTGCTGCCACATCTGAGCTTCAGCCCTGTCTTCAGCCCGCCACTTACTCTCTTCAGCACGCCACCTCTCCTCCCAGTCATTTTGTGCTTTCCTGCACGCTGACATTATTTGCCTCCACCCATTCGTCTGTGCTCTGTCAGTGTGGGAGGACAGCATGAGCTGAGAGAGCATTTCATCACGAGTGTGGTGTTTTTTTTTTTCTTTCTAATCTTCACTAGCCTCTGGGAAGGAGAAGATCCTGTGATCATTGAAACACATGCAGCTGGTGGAGAAAAAGAAAGGGACAGTGGTATTTAAAAAGACATTTTATAAAACAAGGGCTACACTCTTTCAGGGTAAACCTTGCTGTTAACATTACATACACAGCACATGTGCTTTCATTACAAGGTCGCATTTTGCCTCCCCCCACCGCATGGCTACCCCCTCAACCCTCCCTGTGGCTAACAGCGGGGAACATTTCTGTTCAGCCATAGGCAAACAGCCCAGCAGGAACGGGCTCCGCTGAGTGTCCCCTGAAGAAAAGCACCCTATTTCAACCAGGTGACCATGAATGATATCTCACTCTCCTGAGGATAACAAAGAGAGATAAAGAACCGATGTTGTTTGAACGCCAAACAACATACAAACATACAAACTGCAATGCTTTGTTGTACAAGGATTCCCGAGTACGTGCTACTGGCCTGGAGTGGTAAAGTGTCCTACCATGGAGGATGCAATAAGGCTGCCCTCCCCAGAAACCTTTTGCAAAGGCTTTGGGAGTACAGCCAGGAGAGCCGCGAATGCCAGGGCAAATTAATCCTTTCACATGCTTGCTTTTAAACCATGTATAGTATTTTAAAAGGTACACTCACCAGAGGTCCCTTCTCCGCCTGCCGGGTTCAGGAGGCAGCCTTGGGTGGGTTCGGGGGGTACTGGCTCCAGGTCCAGGGTGAGAAACAGTTCCTGGCTGTCGGGAAAACCGGTTTCTCCGCTTGCTTGCTGTGAGCTATCATCGTCAATCATCATCATCTTCTTCGTCCCCAAAACCTGCTTCCATGTTGCCTCCATCTCCATTGAAGGAGTCAAACAACACGGCTGGGGTAGTGGTGGCTGAGCCCCCTAAAATGACATGCAGCTCATCATAGAAGCGGCACGTTTGGGGCTCTGACCCGGAGCGGCCGTTCACCTCTCTGGTTTTCTGGTAGGCTTGCCTCAGCTCCTTAAGTTTCACGCGGCACTGCTTCGGGTCCCTGTTATGGCCTCTGTCCTTCATGCCCTGGGAGATTTTGACAAAGGTTTTGGCATTTCGAAAACTGGAACGGAGTTCTGATAGCACTGATTCCTCTCCCCATACAGCGATCAGATCCCGTACCTCCCGTTCAGTCCATGCTGGAGCTCTTTTGCGATTCTAGGACTCCATCATGGTCACCTCTGCTGATGAGCTCTGCATGGTCACCTGCAGCTTGCCACAGTGGACAAACAGGAAATGAGATTCAAAAGTTCGCGGTTCTTTTCCTGTCTACCTGGCCAGTGCATCTGAGTTGAGAGTGCTGTCCAGAGCGGTCACAATGAAGTACTCTGGGATAGCTCCCGGAGGCCAATACCATCGAATTGTGTCCACAGTACCCCAAAGTCGACCCGGCAAGGCCGATTTAAGCCCTAATCCACTTGTCAGGAGTGGAGTAAGGAAATGGATTTTAAGAGCCCTTTAAGTCGGAAAAAAAGGGCTTCATCGTGTGGACGGGTGCAGGTTTACACCGATTTAACGCTGCTAAATTCGACCTAAGTCCTAGTGTAGACCAGGGCAATCTGCCACATTAGGCACCACTGAGATTCTCAGAATGCTCGTTCAACTGCCACTTAACCTTGTGGGTGCCTATGCTTCCACTGCTCAAGTCCCCAGCTGTCTATGTTTCTGCTAGTGAACATAGGCACAGTAATCTCAGTTTAGGCAGATGGGTGCCTAGTTCATGCCTAAACCCCAGCGGGATCCTCAAAATAAGCATTCCCCCAGCTATCTCACCTGTGGGGCCCAATTGAGTAGATGAGCTCTGAGTAAAGCTAACCCCACACAAAACAGCTAGAAGAGGAGATGGTTGTGGTGATGGTGCCCCTAATAATATTTAGGCCGGTGGTTAGAGCACTCACACAGTTTTTATTTGGCTGGAGGGGTTTTTTTTTCGGGGGTGGGGGCTGGGAGGGATTGGCATCAAGGCAATTCGTTTAAGCAACATTTTAAAAACAAGTTAATGTTATTTTTTAAAAGGCTGGGATAGTACATCTTTTAAACATTGAATTGTAATTTATTTCACTAGACCTCTTCGGTTAAGATAAACCTGAAAATACTTATACATGTGTAAAGTTACTAACATGCAGGTACTCAAGTAGGGTCTAACTCAGACACAGACCACACGGCTGGGACACACAATACACAGACTCAAGGAGTAATGTCAAAGTGCTGCATTTTTAATCCCCTTTATAAAAGAAAAACATTCTGACCCTGCATTGATATTAATGATCTGTAATCATTAAATGGGCAGTTTTCACCTGTTTCTTTATAAACATTGTTAATATGAAGACCTTTATCCTTTAGTTATTCACAATTGCTGAACATGATGTTATCCTTATCAAATGTAACAAAACATTATAAATACTAAATGTATCATTTTGTGTATATACATTGCAAGCTTATTTAATCACTGCAGGTTACCAGTGGACAAAGTTGAATAGTCAAAAAGCAGACATTTCATCAGTAAAACAGTGAATGGAAGAGTCACGCAAATTATAATAATTCCACAAAATACTTTTAAGGATGCAAAGAAGCCAAAGACAGAGTGCCATCTAAAAAAATGTTATATTGTACAATGAACCCAACTACATTCAGTATTTTAAAAGACAGTTTAAACGGACTTCTAAATCCATGTCAAGTGGGAGTCTCCCTGAGGGCAAGAGTAGAGTGTTATAGAAAGAGAGGGCACGGTATATAAATCTTCTATTACTATACAAGAAGAAAAATTTGCAGGACTTGGATACAGTTGGCAATGTAGAGGAGGGCTTGAGAGTTTGGGCTGGAATCTATACAGCACGGATGTCTATGTGCTTAATGCATGATCATGCTAGGTTTGTAGTTAAAAACAAAAACACTGATTTAACAAATGAAAAGAAAACACAACACCAAGTCAATGCAAAGTACACAGCCCAGAAGAGTGGAAATCAGAACAAGATACGTGGCTGGAGTGTTTTGGATCTGTTTGAAAAGGTATGGAGCGCTGACAAGAAGTACTACTGTTGTAGCTGTGTTAGTCCCAGGATATTAGAGACACAAGGTGGTCGAGGTAATATCTGATGTTGGTCCAATAAAAGGTATTACCTCAAACACCTTGTTTCTCTAAGGAGCACTAAAATGATTAATCCTGTTCATGGGCAAAGAAAGTCTAGAGCATTGAACTGGGGAAGGGTGTACATTAACTGGCCAGCATTCAGGGTTATCCAAAAATTTTGCAAGTGATGGCAGCAACATACTACGGGCTTGATCCAACTCTTGCTGAAGTCAATGGGAGCTTTTCCATATGGGAGTGTGATGAGGTCCTCCTAAAGGAGTACACTAAGTTTTACATTAGCAAAACCTACAAATGAACGACAATTAGTCTGGGCCTACAGCAATAAAGTCTTAGCAGCATTTAGACAGGATTAATATCTCATCCTTCAGAACTAAAGAAACAAAGAAAATAGATGCTACTGGTCTAGGTCCAGAAGAAAGAGAGATATCTATATGTATCCGCGTAACAGCAATAAACCTGACCAAACTGCCTACAAGTGGCAGCATAGCTAGTACAGATAGGTAATTTTGTACACTTAAGGTTACTTGTTGAGATTATAATTTTGGAGGGATTCATGTTATACCAATAAAAACAAAAACCAGCAGGATCTTAAAGGGGAAAAGGCAAAATACCACATTTATTGTGAATACAGAAAGAATCATAGTAAGCAGTTAGTTATCACTATAACATTCCATTCAATCTCATATTTATTCACACACACACACACACACAGGTTCTGCAAGGTTGTTATCATAGTTACCAGCCTTAGAGTTGCTCATGCCAAGCCACTGGCCAGGTGGCCTGGACATGAGGAGGGAGCAGGGCCTTGTCAGATGCTCATCTGATGCTCCTGGAAGTTGGTTTGCAGAATCAGACCCCAAAGTTCTCACTTTCTAGAGTCCATTTTTACAGGAATTTCTTCCTATGCCAGTCTATGGGAATTGCTTCATCATGCTGTTGCTGAATCAATCAGCAGATGGCACATTCCTGACGGCTCTGTGCTGCCAGATGTTATTTTGTTCTTTGGTTCTCCCATTCTTGAGGCTGTTGGGTGGATTCCAGTCTGCCCTCCGGGGGTCTGGTTATTTCCACTTGACGCCTTCTTCAGCCGATGGACACTGGATTCTTAGGCTGGCACCTCCCTGATCATTCAGTTATTATTCACACCAAGCATCCATCCACATACATCCTCTATCTCTATTTTAAATCACAATTGTTAACAAAGTGAGATGAATACAACAAAAGGGTGGGGAGTCTCTGGGTGCTGTTTCTGTTGTTACAGAGTATTGCTTTGAGTCTCTCTGTGCGAGTGGTTGTTGTTACAAAGAATTGCTTTGAGAACAGATTCCGTCTTAGAATGTACTAACACAATTAGCAGCTTGCAAGTTTCACACAGAGGGAGAGAAACGGTTCCAAAAACCAAGAGACCTCTAAATTCCAGGGTATTACTAATTAAAACTATGGGGAATCAAACTCGTTTGTGATTTTAATACAGAACTTCTTTAATATGATCCAACATTCAGACCAGAAGAACTTCCTTTATCCTTTCCTTTAACAAGTTCTGAGCCTCCCTCCTTCTCCACTGCCCCTCTTCAAATAAAGCAAAAGAAAGTATACTACACCCAAGATATCTCGGTGCTCAAGGTACACTATCAAGGTGAAAGTCACATTAATAAAAATAATGCCCTAGCTACATTTTTCACAAGACCAAAGAACACTTCCTCCACCCAAATAAAAATTCAGTTTAGATACATAACATCACTCTCTGGCTCTTTTGTGTTAGCAAACACTGGTAGGTTAATAAAATTATTCATAAAATACCACTGAGGTGCAGGATGCTTTAAGAAGTATAAAATATTACAAGGTTCCTGTCCTGAGCATCTTACACTGGCTCCAGGATTATGTTAAAATTTCCTTTCTCGACCTTTTCCTAAAAAAGAAATGCTATTAAAATTGTATATATATCCGTGTAATAAAAGCTATTCTGTTCATAACAGGTTTTATAAACTCAGTTTTACAAAACCTATTATTTCCCCAATTGTTTAAAAAACAAAACAAAAAACTACACAGTTCCTTCGAGATACCTATCCAGCTGCCTAATCCCACTGGAGAACACCCTTCCAATATCCTTTTGAATCTCCAGCACTACGGCTAATCCCAGCCCCTCCAAGTGCTAAAACCAAGGCCATGCAAACTACTACAAAAATTACAAGTATATCCCAATCTCCTGTTTCACCCACTTCTGAGGGTGCTTCTCTCCTGTCCTTAGGCCTCTACAAATTCTCCAGTCTCCTGGTTTCAAGAAATTCCCCAACCTCTTTGTCTTCTCATCTCCATGTCTTCTCCATGTTGCATCTTGCTCCCAAGTGACCAGACTTGCTGAGCACCCAACACAAACCTCTGGCAGTGAGGTATGGCCTCTCTACACATTTGGGTCCCAGATTTTCTTTTCTGTTTATGAGGAATTGATTCATCCTCAGCTCTTTTCTCAAGCATTTTGTGTGTGACTTTTCTGCTCCTGAAAAGTGCTTGATTGGATTCCCTAGGGCAGCCAGTTCTTTATCTGCAGGACAGGATCAATGTGTGCCACGCTGCCCAAACAACAAGACTTTACTCTGATCTGGAGGGGCCACACCTATGGATAACAGAGTAACTGATTTTCATGGCCTCTCTCATAAGACTGCCAAAAAGGTGGGGGTTTGGAGTACTGTCCACTGGGAACTGGACTGAGACCACAAAATATATTTCACGTAGTTCATTAGACAGCCTTCAGATAACCACTCTATTGCCATCAACTGGGGCTGGATCTGAACCTAGGATCTAGAGGTGAAAGGGTCTATATCTCAGGAACAGATCTTTGATGTGTTCCCTAATACATTTCTGCTTGGGCCCCAACATCATTCTGAGCATTCAGTATTTCCCCATTCCACCTGGTATGCGTCAGTGAAATGCTTCATTTACACTACATACAATGTGCTAATTTATGCTTTTCCCTTATAATTAGGAAAACAGTGTATGTTACCCACACGTCCACATACAAAACGGTTAGGAAAATGAGCCTTGACCTAAAATACTTCCATGCGTCTTATAGAAGCTAGTTACTTTGGGAAATAAATTTACAATTAAGCAGAGTTCTTGTCAGATTGTGGGAACTGCCCCAAGCACATTTTTGTTTTTGCCAGTTTTATATGTTAAAACTAATGCATCACTCCTGCCATTAGGTGCTACTCCTGCACAGAAGAGTCTATTAGTCACTTGTCTACAACCTCAACCAGTACTGGTCCAATCAAGCCTGTAACTGGGTACGATTACTTTAACCAGTTGTCCAAGGCTAGTTAGCCTTAAACCAACAAATATTTTCTTTGTATCACGGAAAGATTTAGGGTTGTGCTAGACAGATGCTAGCAAAGTATTATCATCCTCAATGAGCCATTTTATTGTAAAGAAAATAAAGATCCTAAATAAAAAACCAAAGAAGATGCCAAAAGTATGTTGTAGGAGTGTTATCATACAGAGGAGTGTTCCTGAAGATTAAAGCTCTCTGTGTGGTCATAGAACAGGCAACAACCACATCCTTTATTTGGAGGAAACATCTGCACGAGTGAAAAAGATAGCTCAATTTCCCTCTAGTCAGCTGGCCAACCAACCAAGTTGTCAATCAGTGCCGACAGCTGGGATGATTTTGTGCAATGGACCCTTGTACACTAGAAATTGGGCTAACAAACAGCTCATTATGGACTCTTGTGGTACTTTGCATTTTCATAGATTTTTAAGGCCTGGGGATCAATATGATCCTCCTCCTGCATAACCCAGGCCATGGAACCTCACCCAGTGATTTCAGCTCTGCACCAAGCCCACATCTTCTGTTTGACCTACAGCATTCTCTCATATCTTTCAGAAAGATATCTAGTTTTGATTTAAAGGACTTCAAATGATGGAGAATTCATTATAGAATTTTATGGGCTAATGGTAAAAGCATGGGTCTGGGAGCCAGGTGTTCTGCATTCTAGTCCTACTTTTGCCACTGACTAGCAATTTAACTTTGGACAAGTTACTATCAATATCTCCCATGCATATTCAGTGGGATTAATGCTAATCTCCCTCAAGGAGGAGCTGTGTGGCTTAATTGGCTATTTGTAAAGCACTTGGAGAGTCTAAAATGAACAATGGAAGCTTACTTTTCACTGCTAAGTGACAGAGCACTGTCCAACATGAGAAAAATGCTGGCATAAATCCTGACTGAGTTAAAGATTTTGACTGTTATTTATATTATATATATATATATATAAATAAAGCAACAATTTTAAACACTTTTAATAAATGAGTATAGAATATGGATATCAATCTACCAACTGATCAATATGTTTATAAACGTCTTGTAAGTAATTCTATTTTCATGCACTCAGCAGTAAACCTGCCCCATGTTCTTCTGGCCTTATTTTACTGTTACCATAATATCTGTTGCAGCATTATAGCCTCTTCTTTTCACCTGTTTCACCATTTAATTTTCCAGAAGATCCATTTTTCACTGCTGTCTTTGAAAAGTTCCAGTCAACTGGCCTGAGGAGCTGCTGAGTCTTTTTGTATGTCCAGTATGGGTTAAGTACTATTGTAAGTGCACATAATCCAATGAAAAAGACAGTAAAATATGGAAGTCCCATATTTTCCACCACATCATTCCAATTGGAAACGCACACCCACCACATGTGATAAGTAAGGATCATGCGACAGTGAAAAAGGTGGATCATTACCCACTGGTTTGCCTTCCAAAAAAGGGTATTAGACCAGCCAATCTGGAAAAGACAACAAACAAAGAGAAATGAGATTGCTGCTTCAAGATAAGGCAGTCAGTGTTTTCTATAAATAAGACATATTTAGCTTTCCTGTTGTGTTAGATGCAAACAGACATACACATATATTCTCAATCATTTTCCTCTGGAGTGCTAAGAGGTGCTATATAAATGTGCAATCTTTTGCCCACAAGAATTATAAACCATTTCATAAACTACGGGCATCTAAGCTCCCTCTAAGCTGCGTGGCAGACTATAAAGGGTCACCCAGGCGCGCAGCCACAGGGGCCTGAAGAGGAGAGAGGTAGGGGATGGGCGGGGAGGGTGTTGGATCATATTAAAGAAGTTCTGTATTAAAATCACAAATGAGTTTGATTCCCCATAGTTTAAATTCCAGGGTATTACTAATTAAGAGGTCTCTTGGTTTTTGGTACTGTTTCTCTCCCTGTGTGTGTGAAACTTGTAAGCTGCTAATTGCGTTAGTACATTCTAAGACAGAGTCTGTTCTCAAAGCAATTCACAGAGACTCAAAGCAATACTCTAACAACAGAAACAGCACCCAGAGACTCCCCGCCCTTTTGTTGTATTAACAATTGTGATTAAAATAGAGATAGAGGATGTATGTGGATGGATGCTTGGTGTGGATAATAACTAAATGATCAGGGAGGTGCCAGCCTAAGAATCCAGTGTCCATCGGCTGAAGAAGGCGTCAAGTGGAAATAACCAAAGGACCCCCGGAGGGCAGACTGGAATCCACCCAACAGCCTCAAGAATGGGAGAACCAAAGAACAAGATAACATCTAGCAGCACGGAGCCGTCAGGAATGTGCTAACAGCATGATGAAGCAATTCCCATAGACTAGCATAGGAAGAAATTCCTATAAAAATGGACTCTAGATAGTGAGAACTTTGGGGTCCGATTCTGCAAACCAACTTCCAGGAGCATCTGACAAGGCCCTGCTCCCTCCTCATGTCCAGGCCACCTGGCCAGTGGCCTGGCGTGAGCAACTCTAAGGCTGGTAACGTGTGTGTGTGTGTGCGTGTGTGTGTAAATATGAGATTGAATGGAATGTTATAGCTATAACTAACTGCTTACTATGATTCTTTCTGTATTCACAATAAATGTGGTATTTTGCCTTTTTCCCTTTCATAAGATCCTGCTGGTTTTTATTTTATTGGTATAACAAGGGGAGCAAGTTGGGGTATACAGGGCTGCCGTGGGCCTCGGCCCCAGAGCTGCTGCTGGCAGGGAGAGGGCCTGGGGGAGTCCTCTAGCCCCAGTCCCAGGGCTGCGGCAGGTGTAGAGAGGGCTGGGGGAGGGGGGTCCTCTGGCCGCAGCCCCGAGGCAGCCTGCACCCCAAACTCCTCATCCCCAGCCCCACCCCCCGGAGCCTGCACCCCCCCACCCCAATTCTCTGCCCCAGTCCTGAGCCCCCTCCCACTGAACCCCTCATCCCCGGCCCCCCCGGAGCCTGCACCCCCAACAAGAGCCCTCACCCCCCTGCACGCCAAGCCCAACCCTCTGCCCTAGCCCTGAGCCCCCTCCTGCACCCCAAACCCCTCATCCCGGCCCACCCACACCACACCCCAACCCTGAGCCCCCTCCCACACTCCAAACCCCTCGGCCCCACCCCTGCCACACATCACCTCCATATTCGTGCACATAACAAAATTAATTCCGTACATGGATATAAAAAAAATTAGAGGGAACATTGATGGGCATACAGCATCACTTACATGCACATTGTCTTCCTCCATAAACCATTTCATGAAGTATCCAAACAAAGCACATGTCACAATATTGCAGTGGGGGCTAGTAGGGTCTGGGAATTTTGGCTACCACCACTTAGGCAAACGATGACTCTCTGCCTGCTCTAGCATCTATATGCACAAAAAGTACCTCTGCGTTTTTTTTAAGTTTTTATCAAAAGCACCTCAGAAGGGCTGAGGCGAGCTGCAGTTTTAAAGAATCCAAATATTTTAGAACTGAAGTTTAAACCACTAAGACATACCCTTTGGAACTGATTAAGGCTTGGGAAGCAGGGCTGTTTTCTTCTTTCCCTACAAGCATGGCAGATCTCTTCTAGTCTATTCTCCCTTCCCCACATCCACAGAGGATATAGAACATACATAAACACTCATGTGTGAGCACACATCTTTATCCTCCAGCAGTAATTTAATGGCCTATATCATGATTGTTGGACCTGATGAGCCACTCTCACGTTACTATTTAGACGTAATAAAAAGCCTTCTAAAATTAGAATTTAATCATCTAATTTTTGGTCCTATGCACAAGATCCCAACAAGTGAGTCAGAAAACTATTTTTTTTAAATCTCTTACATTTTGTTTCTTTGTTGTGAAATAGGGAAAACAAAAAAATGTTTGTTTTACACTAGTTAACTATTTTCAGGGTGTTCTAATTAAGGATTCTCTTGGTCAATTCATTTCCAGTTTGGAAGGAAAAAAAAAAAAAAAAATCTACCTTGATCGCAGAACTCATCTCCAAATTTGGAGGCCATTATTTATTTGTTTGCAGATATATATATTCATGGGGAGGGGAGTGAAGGGGCAACATTTTTAAAGGAAACTTCTACCACCAGTAATTAACACAAAATCATTAGCAAGTTCTTACCTTTAAAAGTACCCAGGAGAAGCAGGTTGAAGGAGTGCTCATCTCAAGTAGCAGTCCAATCAGGGGTAGATAGTGTCCAGATTTTATGTTTGTTATCAGCCCAAGAAAGCCACCAAGGGCCAGTAAATGATGAACTACCAAGAACCCATCAAACGTCTTGAAAACAATATTATTCAGATGAACGCCTACATTTTCAAGCAAAAAGAAGCCAGAGGCTATTAAGCAATTAAACCAGCTCCACTTTTGCTGTGAATACACTTTGTCAGCTTGAAAAACTGGATCTACAAGCATGGCCCACAACCCAGCTACACAACTCTGAACTCCAAACACGCCACGTGTGATAGTCATATTCCAGAAGACCTTCTCCTTTGCTGACAAAACACAATAAGTGGCACTGATCCATGAGGACAGCCAGTGAGCTAGAAGAAATACTCCCAGGTAGATGAAAAAACCAGCTGCTAGTAATGTCAAACGAACTTCCCACAGAACATAGTCCCAGTCAAATATGGCTCTGGACATTGCACCATCATTTGCAAGATTCATTTCTTTCTTCTATACTTCGAAATATCAGGAGGGAGTCTGAAGCACCTTATTCACACGTTGGTCTATTTTAAGGCTGCTGAGCCTGTGCCATTACATACAGCAGGTACCCATCTGAAATTTAAAAAAGAAGAAGAAAGGAGACTTGTAAAGAACGGCTCTGTGTGTGTGTGTGCGCGCACACACACATATAATATAAATAAATAAAACACAGGCACAGCCATTCTTGAAAAAGTCATTTATGAAAGCTCGCTAGTTTCACTACAGTAAAGAGTTTGTCCTTCCTGGTCTTTCTTCCCTTCTTGTTACTTCTACATACATAGAATAAATTTTTTTTTTTTTTTTAAATCTTCAAGTCTTCTGTTGCCTTTCAAAATCATTCCTCAGGAAGACCTAGTAGCATTAGCAAAACATCTCAACTGTCAATATTGTCAACACACTGTTAAAATAATTCGACAGTTTATCTGCCAGTTCCTTACAGAATACTTGGCAATTGTTATATGACCAATGTTTATTACTTTTAACAAGGTTCACAATTCAAGTGCAAAGAGCAACAACTACCATGGGCATATTAACAGACCTTTGAAACAAAAAAGAATGTACTTTTTGTCCGTTATAATGCGAAGCTTTTACAGTCTTTTTCTCTATTAAGTCCTATGTTGTGAAAAATAAATACAACTTTTCAAAGTTGTAAAATTAAAAAAAAAAAAAAAAAAAAAAAAGAGCATGCCCTGCTTCATAGTTCTTTCTTCTGTGAGTTGTTTTAATTATGTATGCAGGATCAGAGGTGTGCATGTTGTTTTGTTTGCAATTTGTAGTATCAGACACCAAAAAAAACAAGGCACAATTTGACAACACCTTATGCTAGTAAATGAGACTATTTACATGAGCAAGGGGCTTGCAGATCATCTGGTGAACAGAACTGTACAGTCAATTTCTGAACAGAATTAGACCACTTTCCAAAACGTCATTTATTCCTGAAGCTAACTAACAGGATAGGACATAGAGAAACAACCTCTCTATTGTCTCCCCCAGCATCACAGTAATATCATTATTAACTATATAGTCCAGAATTTTCAAACTTGAGGGTATAAAGTTACATTAAAACTTCCTCAACATGAAGTGGTTTAAATATGCTGAACTTTTTTGTTTAAAAAAATATCATAAATCACCAGTTCATTTTGCTGATGCATCAGAGTGGAGTCAGCAGTCCACCACCACTGGACACAGCACATCCTGTCAAATATGGCCATGGGAAGAACTGCCAAAAGAATATCTAATTTAACACAGTTTGGGGGGGGGGGGGGGATGCAGAAGAGGAGGCCATATGGATCGTTAATAACAAATAAGAAGATTCTGTGAAAATGCTCTCCCTCCCTGCTCCCCAATATAATAAATCACAGAAAAGGGGGACAATATCCTCATAGCTACAGAGCAAAGGAATGTTGCTTATCATCATTTACACCAGAGCAATCCCACTGCTTTGCATCTTGCACAAGTGGGAGTTAGTGATCCTCATTTGATACAATATTACACTCTCTCTGCACAGATGTATACAACTATGCAACATGAAAGCAAGTAGAGAATCAGGTCCGTTAACGTAAGTGTAAGGGGACTGTTGCCCCCTTACTAACATTCAGTGGGGGTGTTTTGATTGGCTAGCTCCCAGTACTAAAAGGGGAAGGGTCTATGGGAAACCAGGACCTTAAGACTGATAGTTCCCAGGAACAATGGGGAGAGGCCAATGCTCCAGTCAGCCTGAATGACAGGGCGGGCAGGCTAATCAGAGAGTCAGGAGGACAGGGAGGTCCCGTCCGCGTGAGCTGGAATTGCCTGGGTCAGACAGAGTGGGGCCGAGCTAAGGAGAAAGCAGGGACCCAAGCTAAGCTGGGGAGCAGAGCTGTGCCAGATCCGGAGGGACCAGAAAAGCAGCCCAGAGAGAGCAGACTTGTCCTGGGAGCAGAGCTGCAGCAACCAGAGCCAGAGGGGCCAAAGAAGCAGCTCAGGGAGCTGGAGGCAGAGCAGCAGCAGCGCTGAGACAGAGTGGTGGAGCTGGGGCTGGAGCAGTCCGGAGCTGGGTGCGGTGAGCAGCTGGGGAGAGCGAGGGGGACCCTGGGCAGCGGGCCCAGCACAGGGAGACGCCTCAGCCAAGAGGCTCTGCAGGCCAGGCTTGGATCATAACCCCGACAGGGTGGGGGCAACATGGGGAAAGAGGATCCTACCACTTAGAGTCTGAGAACATGTGGCCACCACCAGAGCAAGTGTCCAACCCACAGCATCCCTGCAGCACAGCCAGGGCCTGAGAAGAAGGCCTGGGACTTACAAGAAACAGACTGTGAGCTGCCCTGACATTCTAGAGACATTGTTTGTGATGTTCCCTGCCACAGAGCGGGTTGATACGTTCCTTTAACCTTTCCCATTTTTCCTTATTCTTTTTAAAATTAATTCTTGATTAAATAACTTGCATTTGCTTTAATTTGTATATAATGGTCAGTGGGTCAGAGAAGTGCCCAGTGCAGAGAGAGAGTGTACCCCGGAGTGGGAACACCCTAGCCCCTGTCCTAGGTGACCACAGCAGGGTTGGGGGTCGAGCCCCCCAGGAATCCTGGGCCCAGCCTTGTTGGGGTTATGAGGCCTCTGCCAGAGAGGAGAGTGGAAGGGGAGTCCTCAAGGGCAGGGAGGCCTCTGGGTAAAGGAAGTGGGAGCGAGGACTCAGATCCTTTCGCTAGCCCACTTCACCGGGGTAATGCAGAAGCCAGGAAAGTTCCCTACAATAGTGGGACTATTCCCCCGCTTACATAAGCATAGATACATTGGTGTGAAGAGAGAGCCCCAAGAACATTTCCTCTCTAAACTCCCCACAAAAAAACAAAACAAAACACACTCACCCCAACTACATTCAGAACTCCCCTGACTTCACGCAATGCCATCATACTTCCAAGATAGAGGCTTTCCTGAGCATTTAACCGAAACCAGCGGTTATCAGCGCTGTCTGATCCCCATTTCCTCCTCAGAAGAGGAAACAATACAACACACAGAAAGTATCTGCGAATGAATCAGTTCAGGAGGGGGAAACAACCACAACGAAATAACCACGTGCGGGTTCTCCGAGGCCCACCCTTAACATTCAGCAAAGCGAGCGCGATAGTTAATAAACCCCTTCTCCACCCGGCACCCTTTGCTTGCTACTTACTGGCTGGTCTGCTTCAGCAGCACGCAGGCCTCCTGCGGGCTGTGAGCTTTCTCCCCGCGGCCTCTCTGCTTTCCTGTCATGCGCTCAACACACAGCGATCAGCCGACTGCATAACAGTGAAGTCCGGGCTGCTGCTGCTGCTGCTGCTTCTGCCTTCGCAGAGGCAGCTGGAAAGGAAGTGAAGCAGCCTTGAGCCCCGGCTCCCTGCTGCTGCAAAGGGGCACACCCGCATACGGGATAATGTGCAGCTGCTCCGGTCCCACCCTTTGCGTCTGGCTGACGTAAACCATCGCTCCCCCCCCCGGCGGGGGGAGGGGAGCGCAGCAAATACCCCGCCCTGGCGCTCCCCTCGGCTTGGAGCATAATTCCGCAGCGCCGGGGGGTCAGGCCAGGCTCTGCCCAGTTTCGTGTCGCACTGAGGGAAAGGGCGATCATCCCCCGCCCAGCACGGAGTCCTGACAAAACACTGCACGGTGGAGTGTGTTGTCATGGGCAGCCGCAGCGAGAACCACTGAGCTGTGGAGACACGTGGGAGCTGGAGCCGAGGGACAGACCCCTCCAAGACCCCGCTGTGGGGCAGGACGTGTGTGCGTCCTGCACAGAAATCGTGTGTCACACACGTGGGTTGGCTGTCTCGTATGTGCCCGCACTGTGGTGTGTTGTTATACCATGCCATGTTATTTTATCAGGGCTGCCACGTTTTGTGCAACTTGGTGTGGGGCATTTCTCGGGGAGAACAGTCGAGTGATTTCCCTCGCGGGGGCGGGGGGGGGGGCAGTAGGAGCCAGGGGTGTCCAGGGAAATCGGTGGGGATTAGGGTTGTGGAGGGAATCGGGGAAGGACAAGAAGTAAGATGCTTGGGGTTTGTTGGGAAGGGAGGAAGAGAATAAATTAACCGGCGTGGGGAAGAGCCCGGACCAGCTGGTGTCCGGAGACAGGAGGTCGGGAAGCTTTGCGATCCTCACGCCTGCCTAATGCGGGGGATGTTTGGAACAGCATCCCCCAGCTTGCATTTCTTCCAGTTATCTAGCCCCCCTCCCCAGCTCCTTTCCCTGTCTGCCCATCCCCCAGCTTTTCTTCTCCGGGAGTTCGCGTCTCGCTGTTGCCTGGGGCGCCACCATCTGATGTTTGCTGCTGACAGCGGCTCACACGGGCTGAGCACCAGCGGGGGGAGTGGGGCAAGTCCTGGTTAGTGACGTGTAAGTTTGCTTTGCAGTTCTGCCCTAGCCCAATGCTGCAGCCTTTGGGTTCCTGCTTTTTTTGTGTGTTTGTTTATTTAATTCTCAAGATTTCTACCATATTAGGTTTTATTTATTTATTTAAATGTGGGGCTTAAGCAACCTGGCATTGGCCCTCAGGACAAGGTGTTATACCAATAAAATAAAAACTAGCAGGATCTTATTAAAGAGGAAAAGGCAAAATACCACATTTATTGTGAATACAGAAAGAATCATAGTAAGCAGTTAGTTATCACTGTAACATTCCATTCAATCTCATATTTATTCACACAAACACACACACACACACACACAGAGGTTCTGTAAGGTTGTTATCGTAGTTACCAGCCTTAGAGTTGCTCATGCCAAGCCACTGGCCAGGTGGCCTGGACATGAGGAGGGAGCAGGGCCTTTCCAGATGCTCATCTGATGCTCCTGGAAGTTGGTTTGCAGAATCAGACCCCCTTAAAGTTCTCACTTTCTAGAGTCCATTTTTATAGGAATTTCTTCCTATGCCAGTCTATGGGAATTGCTGCATCATGCTGTTGCTGAATCAATCAGCAAATAGCACATTCCTGATGGCTCCGTGCTGCTAGATGAAAAGGAGTACTTGTGGCACCTTAGAGACTAACTAATTTATTTGAGCATAAGCTTTCCTGAGCTACAGCTCACTTCATCGGATGCATTCAGTGGAAAATCCGATGAAGTGAGCTGTAGCTCAGGAAAGCTTATGCTCAAATAAATTGGTTAGTCTCTAAGGTGCCACAAGTACTCCGTTTCTTTTTGCGAATACAGACTAACACGGCTGTTACTCTGAAACCTGTCATTGTGCTGCTAATTGTTATCTTGTTCTTTGGTTCTCCCATTCTTGAGGCTGTTGGGTGGATTCCAGTCTGCCCTTCCGGGGGTCCTCTGGTTATTTCCACTTGACGCCTTCTTCAGCCGATCGACACTGGATTCTTAGGCTGGCACCTCCTTGATCATTCAGTTATTATCCACACCAAGCATCCATCCACATACATCCTCTATCTCTATTTTAATCACAATTGTTAACAAAGCAAGAGGAATACAACAAAAGGGCGGGGAGCCTCTTGGTGCTGTTTCTGTTGTTACAAAGTATTGCTTTGAGTCTCTCTCTGTGTGAGTAGTTGTTGTTACAAAGAACTGCTTTGAGAACAGACTCTGTCTTAGAATGTACTAACACAATTAGCAGCTTGCAAGTTTCATACATAGAGAGAGAGAAACAGTACCAAAAACCAAGAGACCTCTTAATTAGTAATACCCTGGAATTTAAACTGTGGGGAATCACACTCATTTGTGATTTTAATACAGAACTTCTTTAATATGATTCAACAAAGGTATTTAATTAGGAACACCCTAATACAGCAGTATAAAGTACATTTAATCCCAATCGATTTAGTCATTTAAATATCTGCAACACAGTTGGTATCTCACTGGCATCTATTCTCTTCCTTTCGCACTGACTGCAAATTGGCCCCCAGTTCAGCCAATTTTTCTCTGCCCCTGACACTTCAGCATTTGTCCCTGCACTGTGTACTCCAGAGCTTTTCCAAGTCCAGGTTGAAATGTCTCAAGAAATGAGGATAACATTCTCGTTTTATTCAGTTAATAGTTACTGAAATAATTCAGCTGGTACACTTTGTAATTTGTAATTCACCTAATTTGTAACTAATTTGTAATTCACTTTGTAATTTGTAATTAAGTTTCTTCCTAGTACTTACCCTTGTTGGCAAAGCACCTTAAGGATTAATGGATAAAAAGCTCTGTGTAAGACCTAGGTATTAATTATTCTGCAGTACCATAGTAGACAAGAGAAGTACTTTCAAAGAATTACACTGCTGCCTGTCTTTTACCCCCTGCTTATGTTTCTTCCTTTCTTGTGCTTTCTTGCTCTTTGCAAAATTCCTCTCCTAACTCAGAAACACATTAGAGTGACTGGAATTCAGTAGCTTTCATTTATATCAGTGCACATCACACACCTTATTACTATAATAGATTAAAGCAAAATAGCATGGATTTATTATGGCACACCTGTAATTTTTAGTACACCTTTCAGTTAAAAACAATGCAGAAGGTAGACTTGTTCACAATGTATTTACCCTATAATTTGCAAGGTGCGTTTTTAAAGCCTTGCATCCAACAAATACAATTTCTAAATAGTCATGTACAGCTAACATTTCCAGAAATACCTATGAAACAAGGAGTACTAAGACAAGGGAAAACAATTTAAACTTTTGGGCCAAATTCATCTCTGGTGTATCTGTACTGCCTTCAATACAATCACACCAGGGAAGGATTTGGCCTAATTTTTGTAAACAGGTTGTATTATTTTTAAAATCTTAATTTCCTAGCTAGAGATTTTGAAAAATTAAGTTAAATATGCATGTTAAATCAAAGATATGGGTCTTTTCTTTCTGAGTTAGTGTTGGTTTGTACTCTGTAGCAAATATTAAAATGGCCAGTAACATATTAAAGCGCAGTATTTTAAAGATGTTTTGTTACAATCATAAATCTAAATGCTGCAATAGTCACATAAAGTGTTAATGATACGTTCACATAGGAAGATAGTCAAAAATTGTAACTTACAGTTCACCCAAGGTTTTTCCCTTATTTTTTATCCTCCTCCTTTACAGAGCCTGCTGCTCAACTTTAACTTCTTTTTGCTGCTTCCCGAGAAGAGCAGAAACAAATAATTAGAGATGTGAAACTATCAAATCAGGTGATCAGAAGTCACATTCTATAGTTACAAAACTCTGTCCCTTTAGTGCAAAAGGCCAAAGCAATATATAGAAACAGAAACAACCTCTGATTTTATAGTTAAAATTAGCTGATTGTAATTGATTGCTTTGTCTCAGTTTCATGTTTTGAGTGTCAACTCTTAATGAGCAACAAAGCTGAACTACCACTCCAGTTTTAATCATACAGTAGGGAAGGATGTCAGTGGACAAACTGCGCATAATCTGTTAGTCTTTAAAGTGCCACCGGACTCCTTCTTGTTTTTGTCAGTGCACAAGATGATCTGAGGCTTACAACATGGAGATCAAGGGCCTAATTCACCACTGCCGTGCACCTTGGGTGCTCATTTACACTTCATTATGAATTATTATTTGTATTATGGTAGTGCCTATGGGCCAATGAAAAATGGTGCCCCAGTGTGCTAGGTGCTGTACAAGGAGAATAGTAGACAGTCCTTGGCCTGAAGAACTTAGAATTTAAATAGACAAGAGAGATAAAGGGTGGATGATTGAGATATAGGAACAATAGTCCTGCTCCTGGACTAGGGGTTAAAATCAGCCCAATAGAAGAATTCAGTATCATCCTAAAGTTTTATCAAGGAAACATAGGAAGGTTAGGGAATTGCTTCATTCACTCTCTCCCCTCCCAAAAGCACTGACAAGTCAATTAACAAACACAACTTTGGACCTAATTTCACTATTTTTAATTTTGTTCCAAACCAGTACAAAACATGGTAAGTGAGCAATAAATCCAAGAATTGTGTTTTAAGTTTAGCAAGAATCTAGAGTTCCCACCATCAGCATAATATAAGCAATAGAAATGGATCTGAATTCTTGGAATTGACAGGGCTTTGTCAGGAAAATTAAAGAAGACAGCAACAAGCAGAAACAATTGAGAAAGAGGTAGACAGAAATGAATATTGTTAACATGCACACCCCATCTGACAGTAACAAGAAATAACTAGAAAGAGTAACAGGCCTAAGTTAAAAGAAAAGGAGTACTTGTGGCACCTTAGAGACTAACCAATTTATTTGAGCATAAGCTTTTGTGAGCTACAGCTCACTTCATCGAATGCATAAAGTGGAAAGTACAGTGAGGAGATTTATATACACACAGACCATGAAAAAATACACATTGTAAGGAGAGTGATCACTTAAGATGAGCTATTACCAGCAGGAGGGTGGGGTGGGGGGAGAGAAAACCTTTTGAAGTGATAAGGTGGGCCATTTCCAGCACATTTCCAGGAGTTAACAAGAACGTCTGAGGAACAGTGGGGGCAAAGAGGGGAGGAATAAACAAGGGGAAATAGTTTTACTTAGTATAATGACTCACGTTGAATCATTATACTAAGTAAAACTATTTCCTCTTGTTTATTCCTCCCCCCCCCGCCTGTGAGTCATTATACTAAGTAAAACTATTTCCCTTTGTTTATTCCTGCCCCCCCACCCGCCCCACCTGTTCCTCAGAAGTTCTTGTTGAAATGGCCCACCTTGACTATCACTTCAAAAGGTTTTCTCTACCTTCCACCCCACTCTCCTGCTGGTAATAGCCCATCTTAAGTGATCACTCTCCTTACAATGTGTATTTTTTCATGGTCTGTGTGTATATAAATCTCCTCACTGTATTTTCCAGACTAACACGACTGCTACTCTGAATACAGACTAACACGGCTGCTACTCTGAAACAGGCCTAAGTTAGAAGTTCTAAAGAAAAGTTGCCATGGGCTTGTGATGCTCCCCAGAACTACCCAGATTTCTGAGGCATCTAGTCACTACTTGCCCTTAGTGTGAAACAGTCTTGTCTTTGCCTGTTGTGGTTCTGCTCCCTAAACCCAACAGCCTCTGGACCCCGCACCCCCCCCCCCCCAGCATTGCCTTCCAGTGTTCGCAGACCTAGCCCTCTCTGTGCAGGCTAGTGCTGAGTACGCACCAACCCCCTTAGGGTGCTCCCTGCAGTATCCAGCCCCTGTGTCTAGACCAGGGATCGGTAAGCCCCCTGGCAGGCCGGTCCAGTTTGTTTACCTGCTGTGTCCGCAGGTTCGGCCAATCGCGGCTCCCACTGGCCGCAGTTTGCCGTTCCAGGCCAATGGGGGCTGTGAGAAGCCGCAGCCAGCACATCCCATGGCCTGTGCTGCTTCCTGCAGCCCCCATTGGCCCGGAACGGCGAACCAGAGCCAGTGGGAGCCGCGATCAGCTGAACCTGCGGATGCGGCAGGTAAACAAACCGGCCTGGCCCACCCCGCCAGGGGGCTTGCTCTGGCGGGCCGCATGCTGAAGATTGCCGATCCCTGATATAGACTGTGAAGGTTATTACCAGGTAAGCCATTTCCAAAAAGAGAGAGAGTACACATAGCTTGAGTGGTACAGCTCAGGATCAGGTCCTTTATAACATTACAGCACTGAAATATATTTACAGCGAAAACAATCTTAAGTTTATTAACAGATTAAGACTTCAGATACACTGAGAAAGGAAAATGAGTGGAAACAGATCTGGTTACACATATAAAACAAAACATAAAATGCAATCCTAAGTCTATACTTATTAATGGTTATCCTTCCTATTTTATCAAGTAGATATTTTCCCATAGATCAGGGCCGGCTCCAGCTTTTTTGCCGCTTGGAAAGGAAAGGAAAAAACAAAAAAACCAAGCCTGGTTGAGCTGCCGCCGAAGAGGAAGAGAGAGACTGCAGGGCCCGCCGCCGAATTGCCGCCAAAGACCTGGACGTGCCGCCCCGATGACGGACGGAGTGCGGCCCCTTTTTATTGGCCGCCCCAGGCACCTGCTTCCTTCGCTGGTGCCTGGAGCCAGCCCTGCCAAGGATTCAGTCTTTGACGGAACTGCTGGTTTTCAGACAAAACCAGGATCCAAATTTTCATGAATATCCCTACACTCTTCCAGTGGTTTCCTCAGTATATGGATTCCAAGATGGCTTTTTGCTTGTCCTTATGCAGTACTGAAGTGTAGTACTTGGTACTATTTAAGTAAGCCAATATAAGCAATACAAGGAAGAAGTTTATAAGGGAGGGTATACAGCTTCCAAAAAGAACATTGGATCTAATTCTTAGCCTGTACGCTGTATCCAAAAAACAAACATTAAAAATGTGGTGTGATGTTATTGACATAACTGTGACGGTATAGATCACTGTTGCAACCAAGGTCCTATAGTTGCACCAAATCTTGTACAAAGGAGGTCAAGTAAGGTGTCTATGAAAAGGTTGTAATTTGCTGGTTATGATTATGCTGTCTGTATGTGGGTATCATTTTTGTATTTGAAGTTATGAATATTGGCTATGTACTTGTATCTCAATGTGTTTGATTCTAAGTAGCATCAGTGAAGCATTTGGTCAGCTTCTTGAGAAAGGACTATTCTGAGTAAGTGCCCAGTCAAGAAACATTTGAGTGACAATGGACCTTGGGAGACTCCAATCCACATCTGAGGAGCCTTCCTGAGACCAAGGTAGCACATTCAAGGTAGCATGTGAGCAATGGCTGCTGCCTGCAAACTGAGTCATGCCTGGACATGTGACTTGCCCATGTGACTCCAAACTCCATCTTGCTGCTGTGATTTTCCACAGTAAGAACAAAGGGGTCCTTCCACATGGCAGAGGATATAAAAGGCCCTGGAAACCCCTCCATTTTGTCTTCAGTCCTGCTTCTGACCTCTGGATGAACTATGCTTGAAACTAAAGCTCTGAACAAAGGATTGAACAACGCATCCAAACTGGGATGTTTGTACTCCAGAGACTTGATTGGTTTAAATCAGCAGTAATCCCATCAAGCCTGAAACAAGCCTGAACTAAGAACTTTGCAATTGTTGTATGTATTTGATTCCATTTAACCAGTTCTAACTCTCTTCTATATTTATTTCTTTTTATGAATCAACCTTTAGATTCTAAAGGATTGGCAACAGCGTGATTTGTGGGTAAGATCTAACTGGTATATTGATCTGGGTCTGGGGCTTGGTCCTTTGAGATCAGGAGAACCTCTTTTTATTTTACAGGGGTATTGGTTTTCATAACCATTCATCCCCATAAGGAGCAGTGCTGGTGGTGATACTGGGAAACTGGAGTGTCTAAGGGAATTGCTCGTATGACTTCTGGTTAGCCAGTGGGGTAAAACTGAAGTCCTCTCCATTTGGCTGGTTTGGTAGGCCTTAGTAGTAAAGGACCCCTGACCTTGGGCTGTAACTGCCCTGCTCTAAGCAATTTGTCCTGAATTGATACTCTCAGTAGTGTTACACCAAAGGCCACTTTATTACATGCAGCCAACATAAATTAGGAGAAATCTTAAAGGAAAAAACTCTAACAGGTGAGAGAATTTGGGCTTGTGAAGTGGGATTTCTCCTCCTCTCTAGAGACTGAAACCAAGCAACATGGACTGAGGATGCTTTGCATGTGCCCAAAACGGAATTATCCTTGGACATGCAGCAGAGACTGCCTGTAGGGAGCCAAGGTGGCTTCCCTCCAAACCAGAGGGTAAAGAGCCACCCTCTCAACCTGAGTGGGCGGGGCCAGACCAAGCTTATACCAATCCCCGGAAGGGGAGGGGTGGGACAGGAAGTACAAAGGGCAGGGCCCTTTGCCCAGTGGGGAGCGCACCAGGGAGGGAGACAGAGACAGGCTGCTCCCTTGTGATCCTGCTGCCGACCCAGGAGGAACCTGACTGGGAGGAAGGCCTGTGGCCAGCCACTGTGTACCTGGAGGGGCCCGGCTGTAACCTGAGCCAGCGTGAGTCCGACACAGAGCGGGAGCTGGAGCTGCCAGCGGCAGAATACCCAGACGAGCTGGAGGGACTGGAGAGACCGGGTAGGAAGTAGCCCAGGGGCAGAACTGCACTGTGGGGTGGGTGTGTTTGGTCAGTGGGCGCAGATGGCCCCCCGCTGACCGAGTGGCAGGACCTTCGCCTCCTGCCAGTGTCAGGGCTCTGGGCTGGAACACAGTGGAGTTGGGTGGGCCTGCGTTCCCCTACCCCGGCCAACCTGCCTTGGGTAGCAGAACTGTGCGCGACAAACCCGTGCCGGCGCTCCCCTGCCTCAGGGGCGTGCTGCAGACTCGTGCCGGCGCTCCCCTGTGTGAGGGGCGCGCTGCAGACTCCGGCCAGCACACCTTTCCCGCTAATTCCCCAGCACCCGAAAGGTGTGACTAAGGCCCGCCAGTGGGACCATCGCTCTCCATCGCCCCCTAGGGGCTCGGAGGACCGATTGAAACCTGTCACAAGTGGTGGAGAATGCGGGCAGGCGATCCCTATCCCTGCAGAAAGGGGTTAGCGTGAGGGGGCCTCTGAAGCTCCCCTACTGGAAAGATGGAAAGGCTTATCAAGTTCGTGGCTGAGAGCCAGCAACAGCAGCAGCACCAACTCGTACAGCAGCTGGGGGCCCACCAGCAGCAGTTGCTTCAAACCCTGGGAGCCCAGCACCATGAACACCAAACCCAATGCTTCCAGCAGCTTGCAACCCTGTGGCCAGGCCATGTTGGGGCTCAACTGGAGAGGGCAGCCATCCCGACCCCTCCCGCCCCACCGATCCGTCTGGCCAAGATGGGGCCTGAGGATGACCCAGAGGCCTATCTGGTGACCTTCGAGCGGGTTGCCTCAGTGGCTGGTTGGGCACCTGACCAATGGGCGACCCTACTCACCCCATATCTGATGGGGCTGGCCCAGAAGGCTTACCGTGGGCTCCCAGATGATGAGGCCCGCATTTATGCTCGAGTGAAAACGGCTATCTTGGATGCCTTTGACATTACCCCGGAGACTTTTCGGCGACGGTTTCAGGAAAAGGTCTACCCACCGGGCGCCAGACCCCGGGCCATGGCCCAGGAACTGAAGGACGCAGGTACCCGATGGCTCCAACCCGAGCGTCGAACCGAAACTGAGGTGACTGAACAGGTCAGACTCGAACAATTCGTGCACATCCTCCCGCCGCAGGGGAGGGCTTGGGTGTTGCGGCACTGGCCACAAAGTCTGAGCACAGCCATCGTGCTTATGGAGGACTTTCTCACGATAGGACCAGCCACCTGCCCCCCAAACCCTGAACCCAATGCACAGAAACTTGAAAGGAGGGTGCCCACCTCCCAAACCAACGCACCCCACCGTACCCGACGACCAGATGGCAGCAGGACCGAGTTTTCCCGACGCCCCAGGTCCTCACCACACTTCGGCCCTGGAAGCTTAACCCAACCACCGGGCCCCAGCCAACTCTGCAGCCCCACTGGTGCCCCCACGTGGCTGGCGCGCCCAGAGGTAGGACCTTGTTTCCGATGTGGCGAGTATGGTCATCTGCAATGGGGCTGTCCTGCGATGGACTGCAACTTTGGTCTGGTGTGCACCGGGGAGCGGCGGGCCCATCGGCCCTCCGTGGCCAAACTGACAGCTCCCATGGAAGTCGCCGGGGTCCCCGTGGTGGGTCTAGTTGATTCGGTCTGTGGGCAGACCCTTGTCCACCAGGCACTCTTCTTGGACACCAAGCGAACCATTGGGGAAGTACAGATTCAATGCATCCACGGAGACGTAAAATCGTACCCCACGGTTCGGGTCCCCATCACGGTGAATGGAGCAACTCGGTTAATGAATGTGGTGGTGGCATCATCCCTCGCCTATCCAGTGATCCTGGGCCGCGACTGGCCAGACTTCGTCTAGGTGCTCCAATCCCTACTCACCAAAGAGGCGCTCGAGGGAGCACCGCCTGAGAGGAAGACAGGACCTGACTCGAGCTCCGACCCTGGAGCTGACCCAAGTCCCACCCCCGAGCAGGATGGCCTGGAAATGGCTGGTCCCCCTCCTGACCTGGTGGACTTTAGCCAGGATCAAAGGGAGGACCCTATGCTCCAGTTTGCCTATGAGCAGCTGGCCCGGGTGGATGGTGAGGTCGTGGAGGCGCGGCGCACCACCCAATGGCCCAGGTTTGAACTCAACCACGAGCGGCTCTACCGCCTTGACCGAGACCCCCAGACCCAAGAGGTCCGGACCCAACTCGTGGTCCCCCGTATTCATCATCGGGGGCTGTCCTGAAGCTTGCACATGACATCCCGGCTACCGGCCATTTAGGGCAGGAAAAAACTGTGGCTAGGGTCCTGGCCAGGTTCTTCTGGCCCGGCGTCCACCATGAGGTGAAGCATTACTGTGCGTCATGCCCGGACTGCCAAAACTTGCAGCCCCAGCAGGGGTACAGAAGGCCCCCCGGTCCCTTTACCAGTCGTAGGTGTACCGTTTGAACGGGTAGCAATGGACCTGGTCGGGCCTTTTCCAAAAAGTAAGGCATCAATACATCCTGATGGACTTCGCCACCCGCTTCCCCGAGGCCGTCCCCTTAAGAAGTATCACCGCCTGCACTATCGCTGCGGAGCTCATGAAGATCTTCGCAAGGGTGGGCCTCCCACGGGAGATACTCACTGATCAGGGGACCAACTTCACGTCTAAGCTGTTCCGTCACGTATGTGCTCTATTGGGGATTAAGAAATTGCAGACCTCGGTCTACCATACCCAGACTGACGGATTGGTCGAACGGTTTAACCGGACCCTGAAGGGAATGTTGCGGCATTTCCACATCCAGGACCTCTGCCAGTGGGACCAGCTGCTCCCTCGTTTACTACTGGCAATTCGAGAAGTCCCACAGGTGTTCATGAAGTTCTCCCCGTTCGAGCTCCTCTGTGGACGGCAACCCTGCGGGGTGTTGGACCTCTTGAGGGAGACTTGGGAACCCAACCCGTCCGCAACACAGGGTCTCTTGCAATACGTCTTACAACTGCAGGGGCAGCTGGCGCGGGCGGGTGAGCTCGCGAGGGAGAACTTAAACACAGCCCAAAAAGCCCAGGAGCAGCACTACAATCGGGGCGCCCAGGCTCGATCATTTGGGTCAGGGGACCGAGTGCTCCTCCTGCTCCCCTCGGAGTAATCAAAGCTTTTTGCCCGCTGGCAGGGTCCGTATGAGGTCCTCCGCCAGGTAGGGCCTGTCACCTACGAAATTCGGCAACCTGGTCGCCGTAAGGAAAAACAGATTTACCACGTAAACCTCTTAAAACCCTGGCAGGACTGGGAAGGGCTCCTAGTTGCCCCATATTCCCCCGAACCGGACCTGGGGCCCCAACCGCCCGAGGAGTCTGATAATGGTGAGCCCCAGCTAGCAGAGACACTCACAGTCGAGCAGCAAGAACAGGCACTCTGCTTAGTAAGGGCATTCCCCAAGACATTCACCATGAAACCCGGGTGGACTACGCTCACCTACCATGTGATCCAGACGGAACCCGGGGTGGTGGTCCGAGAGACAACCCGGCCATTGCCTAGGCGAATGCGGGAGGCCGTAGAGGAGGAAGTCCAGGCGATGGTGGATCTGGGTGTTATTGAGCGCTCCCAGAGCGAGTGGTGGAGCCCCGTCGTCCTCATACCAAAGCCAGATGGGAGCCGGCGGTTTTGCATTGACTTCCAGAGGGTAAACGCCATTTCAAAATTTGATGCCTATCCGATGCCCCGCGTTGATGAGCTCCTCAACCGGCTCAGGGAGGCCTGTTATATCACCACTTTAGACCTTACCAAGGGGTACTGGCAGATCTCCTTGGATCCCAGGTCCAAGGAGGAGACCGCGTTTGCCACCCCTTCAGGGTTATACCATTTCACCCGGATGCCTTTCGGCCTACATGGGGCCCCGGCAACCTTCCAGCGTTTGATGGACCGGGTGTTGCAACCACACATGAAGTACGCTGCGGCCTACCTGGACGATGTGGTCATCTATGGCAATAACTGGGAGGAACATCTTAACCAAGTAGCGGCGGTCCTCTGGGACCTCCGTGCAGCCGGGCTTATGGCCAATCAAAAAATGCCGACTCGGGCAGGAGGAAACCACTTACCTGGGATACACCTTGGGCCGGGGACAGGTCCATCCCCTCATCGGGAAAGTCCAAGCACTCCAGGAATGTCCGGCGCCGACCACGAAGAGGCAGGTGCGTCAATTCTTGGGCTTAGCTGGTTATTACCGGCGGTTTGTACCCCACTTCGCAAGCATTACGGCCCCGCTAATGGAGCTCCTGACCAAGGACAGTCCCCGCCGGGTGCATTGGTCCAACGAGTGCGAGACGGCCTTTTGAACTATCAAAGAACGGCTGTGTAGCGATTCAGTACTCTTCAGCCCTGACTTTCATCGTGCCTTTATCATTCAGACTGATGCTTCAGGTGTAGGGCTTGGGGCGGTCCTCTCACAGGAGGTGGACGGGGAGGAACACCCTATTGTTTACCTCAGTCGGAAGCTGTTCCCCAGAGAATGGAACTACTCCGTCGTGGAGAAAGAGGCCCTAGCAGTTAAGTGGGCAGTCGATGCTCTCCGCTACTACATCCTCGGGGCCCCCTTTATACTGGTTACGGACCATGCACCCCTGAAGTGGCTTAATAAGATGAAGGACAATAATGCCAGGCTGATGCGGTGGCATCTAGCCCTGCAGCCCTATGCCTTCACGATTCACCATCGGGCGGGATGAGACAACGCCAATGTGGATTTCCTGTCCCGTCTCGGAGAGGGTGAGGATGCCAGCTCCGAAGATCGGGAGCTGGATTTGAGGGGTGGGGTATGTAGGGAGCCAGGGTGGCTTCCCTCCGAACCAGAGGGTAAAGACCACCCTCTCAAACTGAGTGGGCAGGGCCAGACCAAGCTTACGCCAATCCCCCACCTAGTGTTACCATACACACTGTAATGAGAGTGATCAGGTAAGGTGAGCTATTACCAGCAGGAGAGCGGGGGAGGAAAAAACCTTTTGTAGTTATAATCAAAGTGGGCCATTTCCAGCAGTTGACTGTTCCTCAGATGTTCTTGTCAACTGCTGGAAATGGCCCACCTTGATTATCACTACAAAAGGATTTTTCCGCCCCCCCCCCCCCCTTTGGTAATAACTCACCTTACCTGATCACTCTCCTTACAGTGTGTATGGTAACACCCATTGTTTCATGTTCTCTTTGTATATAAATCTCCCCACTGTATTTTCTACTGAATGCATCCGATGAAGTGAGCTGTAGCTCACGAAAGCTTATGCTCAAATAAATGTTAGTCTCTAAGGTGCCATAAGTACTCCTTTTCTAATATGCCACAGTATCTGGGGTCACTTATAGTATCTGACACTACAGCCAGGCTTAGCGAGTGCTGTCTAATAGGTCCTTCATTATTACTATAATTACAATTTCTAGAAGTATTTGAAAATGGCCTTCGGGTTATGTCCTCCTGAATGTGATGTAGATCATGTCTTACCTCATTTCTCAGAGCCAGGTTCATAGTATCAGAGTTCTCCCTGTTCTCCGTGCCTGAGATTTGTTAAGATAGTTAGTTCCTGGGTAACTCCCTGGGTTGCCTTGTAGGAGGTGTAGTCATCTAATCTGTATTATTCCTGGCCTGTTCTCAGGTGAAATCTCTGGCTTTCTGTGGTAAGCCAAAAATACTGACCTACCAGGGAGAGACAAGGCCATTCCCCTGATAGCTAGATGTAGCATGGAAGGGTAGCATTGGCTGAGAGTGGCTCTCTTTATGATTTATACAATATGTCAAATATGCCTGATAAGGGCTCTAGGTACCTTTGCTGTAAATTAAAAGTACTGTCCTAGTAGTTCAAACCAAGGTTAACAAAGCCAAAAACCAGAGAGGAAAAACCTGTCTCAGTTACAAATACCAGCACGCAGTGTAAAGGTCTCAGCCCCTGATCCCAAAATCATGGGGGAGGAAATGGAGAGGGCACTCTATTCTGGTGGATTTTTCCATATGGAAAATTTGATGATCTTTTATGTCGTCACATAGTTTTAACACCAAATTTTGCCTGACATCTTCATCTTTATTGAGATCTGTTCTTCTAATAGCCACTAATCTGCATTCTATATTAAAACCTCTGGGTCTCGATCTCTGGGATACATATATGCACAGCCTGCCTCCAGGGCGTCAGCTGCAATACTAAATGCACCATCTCACTTAATAAATATTTTATACGCCCCCTCAAAGTTCCTCTGGGCGGTGTCCAGTGAGAACAGAGGCCAAATTCTTACATACAAAGCTACAGTTATCCCAAGCAGAAACATTGAGCATATGTTCATTTAATGCAATCCCATATTTTAGATACCTTTCTTAACATACAAAACTTATTCTACCACAAAATCACCTGTCATACAGCTCAGAACTTGGCAAGTATCTTGGATAAACTCAGGAGCTGCTGTACTGCATAGTACATTCATTCGCCAGAGCTACTTTGCCTAGTTCTGCTTTGCAAGCTGTGCGTGAGGTCCTCCTGGCTCTGCCTATAGTTCAGTTTTCACTTTCATACTGTTTTGTGAAGGCATCAACCCTTTTAAATCAATGTCATAGAAGGAGGCTGTGATGATAAAATACTTTGTGAAGTGTTTGAGATTTTCAGATGGGAAAACTAAAAAATACAGTTAAATTTTGCTGACCTCAGTTAGGAGCTAACCATTAACGGAGAGTAACTATGGATGGACCAGACAGGCTTTTGTTTGAACATGCTGGAATTTTGCTGGGTAGCACAGATAGTTTAGGATTATAAGAACCTCCAGAGGGATGATTCTGTCCCCCATCCACCAAAATTATTGCCTACTCTCCCCCACCCAAAAAGGACACTGTGTGGAAATGCTGAAGGGACACACATGCTCCTGAGAAGCGCCAGACGTTCCTTCCTCCCTTATTGGAGTCATCTGAACACAATTTGGAGCTGCTCATCCTGCTGTGTCCAGCTTTCCTGGGGCCTGGCCCTTTCCTGCCTGATGCTCTTTCAAGCCTCACCAGTAGCAGCTCTGAGATCATTATTTCTTCACAATTTCCTACTTTCCTGTGAAGGCTTTGAGGGTCTCTAAGTCTCAGACTCTCGGTCCCCCTCATATCATTCACCCCAAGCCCTACCTGTTTCTCTCCCCTGAATGTCCTGGTTCATGAAGAGAAGGGACTGCTGCTGGTGCTCCACTTCCATCCCCACTTCCTGTAACCTTCTCCACCTCGTCTCCTTCTCATCCTCCTTTCTCCCTGTCACCACAAGGTCCACAGTCTTGCTTTCTCATTTCCT
This sequence comes from Natator depressus, assembly GCF_965152275.1. Taxonomy (NCBI): domain Eukaryota; kingdom Metazoa; phylum Chordata; order Testudines; family Cheloniidae; genus Natator; species Natator depressus. Next base: position 42,103,164 of record NC_134236.1, on the reverse strand, counting down.
TTCCCTCCCCTATACTCATGTCTCTCTAAATGTCCAAATCTCTCTAACCACATTGCTTCCTCCCATCTCAAACCCATACAATATGCAAATTTCTTTCCCTTGTCTTCTCCCTGGGTCCCAGCTCCTTAAGAAAAGATGGACTCTCCCTCCCCTCTCTTTTTAGGTGTCTAGAAACAAACACTGGTGGTACTACTATCTCCCCCTTTTGTCCCTAGACATAAATAAATAATAAATATTAACGTACCCAGGTTTGATGAAACTTCTGGTTATTGTTGGTTCCCACTGAGTAGGATACTGTGGGTGACAGCTCAGCCCTCAAGCTCTTCCCTTATGTCTGGACAAGTCTTAACAGTGTTGGCTGCATCAGACCAATCTGCACTGGTAGTCAGACTCTTTCTTCATAGCTTTACTCTTCAGGGGCTGGTCTAACTGGTCTTTTAGGCATAGCCTGCCTCTTTAGAACTCGTTTCTCTACCTTTCTTCTCAGATTCCTCACATCAGGTACATCTGATGCCTCTGTAGGAGCTGGTGAAATAAATCCTTTCATCTGTGTCTCGCTTGGGGTATTTATAAGATCTTTTAGGCCACCATTTCTCACCAGTGGCCACCAGGGGGTTTCCCTGCGGCCACGGCAGTTTCCTGGGCAGCGTGTGTGGGGGGAGCATTAGCCCCTGCCCTTCCTCCCTGTTGCTCCTACATGCCCCGCCACTCTGGAGACACAGGTGGGATGCACAACACTTAAGGAGCAAGGTGAGGACGCAAGCAGCAAGATGGGTGCGGGGGGGAAGGCAGGGCAGTAAGGAGATGAGCAAGCCAGCAGCAGGGTGAGGAGGCAGGCGGGGGGGTCTGGCTGTGAGGAGGTGAGTGGGGATTCTCGCAGCGGGCTAGGGGGTGAGTGGCGGGTGGGCGGGTGAGAGGAGGCAAGCGGTGGGTGGAGGACTGAGGAGGGATGCAGGAGTCAAGCAGCAGGCAGGGGACTGAGGAGGCAAGCGGTGGGCGCATGGGCAGCAGGTGGAGCCCCCCTTTGGGGAGGCTAACCCCTGACTCCACCCCTTCCACCCGTGTCTCCCCCCCACTCCCAGCAGCCGGATCCCCAAGACCCCCGACTTCCCCTGCAACTGGAGCCACAAGCCCCCTGCCTGGAGAAGCCCCGAGCACCGCCCCCCTCGGCTGGAGGAGCTCCAGGTCGGCCGAAGCCCCGAGCCCCCCTCCACTTGCCTAGAGGAGCCACGGGTCAGTTGCAGCCGTGCCTCCCCTCCCCAGACCCAAGCCACCCAATTATGTTTTTCATTATTATTTGGACTTCTGTTATGTCAAAGCATTTTTAAATTTATTTCAGAATTGTTGTACAGACAACCACATTTACCAAAAAAGCAAAAGAAACAATAATAAAAAAAAGACAAGAACATGCAAAGCACCTTATTTATGTTTCTATTCTGTTATCTCTGTTCTTTCTTTACTAGACCTAACTGTGCATTATTTTTATTGAGTCTGCAAAAAAACCAAAAACAACCCCCCCCAACCTTAAATAAATAACTATGATTCGGATGTATAATATGTGCATATTACTTAATTAACTTTAGTAAAAATAAATAATTTTAGGAAAAAGTGTCAGTGCAGCCACCAGCAAGAGTTGGTGGCTACACTGAGGCCACCAAAAATTTGTTGCAAGAACCCCTGGCTCAAGATAATTTCTGCTCAGGCAAGGCTAGGAGTTTTGTTTTTGTTTTTTTTCCCCTCTCTCTCAAACTATAGCAACAATTTAGGGGAAAGAACTCTGAAGGGTTTATTTAGATTATGCTGGGCCCAGATGTACTAAAAGTTTGGTGCCCCTTTCAGATCATCACATACATCTCTAGGTAGAAAATCAGCATTGCACTGTACTATCATTTTCTAATTTAGCTTTGTATTGAGAGTGCCTACCTGTTACTGTTTTGTCTTGTTCTTAGACTATTAGATGATTTACACCAACTGATGATCTGGCCCTCCCTCTCTCTTTTGTACTGACACATCCCACTTCTTTCTCCCTAGTCCTTGCTGACTGCTTCAATTTTTCTGAATTATTCCTATCTCTTTTACATTGTTTCACATCTGTTCCTGCTGCTTGTGATGAGTTTGTCAGATGTTCCAATTCCAAGTGGATAAAACTATAGATTCTTGTTAGCCTTCTCTATGGAAATATCCACAACACAGTGAGATAACAGAAGAAACACTTCTTTTTTTCTTTTTTGTGATCCTATTGAAGCCTGCCCACTGCTAAAGGACCTCCCCCCAGCCTAAGAGGAGAATCCACAGGACCTGGAAGCCAAATGATTCTGGGGGGCAACTAATGAGATAACAGGGACAGGAGTGAGGTCAAAGGGTCAAACGAAGGGAACCTGACGGGGACACCGAGCAGAGAACCCCAGACAGTGCCCACTGCTCCTTGAAGGCGTCAAGGGAGTCAGTGGACGCCGCCTGGAGGAACTCTGCCTGGATGTGTGAGTGGACAGAGGATCGGAAATAGGCTCCACAGTCACAGGAGACCCCCTTGATGGGCAAAAGGAAAAGAAGTTGCAGGGTATGAGAGGAACGCAACAGACAAACACGATTTTTAGCAGCCAGTTATATTCTAGTATTCTTACAGGAATCTTTCCATTGACATCAGTGGACTTTGGATAAAACCCACAGTCTTTTCTCTTATATCGCCGAGTGTATCTCTGTTTGCCTGAAAGGAGTATTGTTTTGGCTTCCAAAGCCTAGGAGTTAAAAATCAGCAAAATGAGATGATGCAACTGTTTTAACTTCACTAGCAACAACTGTTTAGATTAAGGTCTGGCAAGCTCTTGAGGTCCCAACCCTGCAAAGATTCACTCATATGCTTAAATTGACACATTGAGGGTCAGCCCACTGACTTCAGTGGGACTACTCACAATGGATAAACAAGTACGTTTTTTCAGGATAATGGCTAAATCTAGTAAAATGGGTCTAAGGTTTCCTCAGACAAAGATGATGCTATGCATGGTCCCCCTAACGGGCCAAGTGATTGCCGGGCTAGAAAAGTCAAACCTCTTTGCACTCTGCGGTTTATGCTGTCTATACAGTCTTTTGACCATAACCCCTTCTTTTCAGACTGACAATTATTGCCTACAGTGCGTTAGCAATTTGCTAGCTGTAGCGTGTGTGCTGTTGCTTGCTGCACCATTTCATTTGGAAAGCGCTTGAAGATGTTTTCACTTAGCATTTCCGAGATTCAGCACAATGAGATGTAAAGCATATTCAGTACAGTTTTGCAACACCCTTAAGGCAGAATTGATAAGACACATGGGCATTTCTGAACAAAGCACTTTTCGCCAGAGGAACTCTCCCCGCTTGTATAGAATGAGAGTACAGCAAATATGAAGTGGATTTTGTTTCGATCTTAGAAAAGAGGAACAGCTTTTATAACTAGAAGTCTTTTAACCATTCCTAGCTCTTTATGTTGGTGTTTTGGTTGTTACAGCAGAATCATGTAGAACAATGATAAAGACTGAGAATGAAAGCCCTGCTGGGAGGCATATTAAGAGGTCTTTACTGTGAACAGAGAGTAAGCTAAGCTACCAAGGAAAGAGCTGGTACTGTACTTTCAATGCTGCCTATATCAATGTGCAGAGAACAGACACTTGCTCAGCCAGGGCTGCAGGAATCAATGGATCTGATTCTGCATTCTGTTACACCAATGTAAATCAGAAATAAGTCTACTGTATTCGGTGGACTAACACTGCTGAGAACAGAATACGGGCCAATTAGTTTGTCTCTCTCTGCAACACAGGTTTCACTGTGCAGATCTGGCCATGTGACAGACTGATGGGATGAAGTTGTGAGACCTACACTACTCAAACATTCAAGTACGTAAAAGGTTGTTACAAAGGAGGAGGGAGAAAAAATTTTCTTCTTAAGCTCTGAAGATAGGACAAGAAGCAATGGTCTTAAATTGCAGAAAGGGCAGTTTAGATTGGACATTAGGAAAAGCTTCCTAACTGTCAGAGTGGTTAAGCACTGGAATAAATTGCCTAGGTAGGTTGTGGAATCTCCATCACTGGGGATTTTTAAGAGCAGGTTGAACAAACACCTGTCAGGGATGGTCTAGCTAACACTTAGTCCTGCCTTAAGTGCAGGGGACTGGACTAGGTGACCTCTCGAGGTCCCGTCCAGTTCTATGATTCAGTGTTCCACCAACAGCTAGCCCATATCTATAAAGCTTATGTTGTTGATTCAAATTTCCACCTTGCCTTTTTGAAAGCGTCTGACTTTTTGATGGGCTAGTGGGATGTCCCACTGTGACCATCTGTAGCTCTTGTACAGTGGGTCATGAGCAGAGAACACCTAGGGTTTGTATGGAATAAAACCCTCCTTAAGGTCTGCCCTTGTATGTATTAGGACTTTTATTTTAGACTCTATACTTGCAATGATAAAAGTCAAACTCTGATTACATGGATTGCACATTTGCACATGGAATAATTTCATGGGATTTTGCAGCTCTTTCAAATCCACCACACATTTCAAGGGACAGTGCTGTACATTTTAGCCAACAGAGAAGATGCTTGCTTCTCATATAGAAATGTGGTGAAGTATTAGTAGGCCCCAAAAATGTATTTCCTAAAAGTAGACTTGACAATTGTCAAGCAAGGCCTGGTAAAATAAAAGGAAACTGAAGTGATACAAATCAGAGGCAAGTTAGAGATAAATTAGGGCATAACCCCAGGTGATGTTGAACATATGTTTTGGTCCTAACTAGTTTTTATAAGTGTTTTAGATAAGATATTCATGTTTTGGAAAACACTATCTATATTGATAGTTATTGGTATGGCACTGTTGGGGACACTGGGGCATGGCCACTAGGTAGCTCGAGGGGATAGAAGACCACGAGTGTCGATGAAGCCCTCTCGCACTAAGCCCAAGTGTCCTTGGCCCCCCCTCTCCCACCTGGAGGCACTCGCAACAGCTCTGCGTACTGGGCCCAAGTGTCCTTGGCCCCCCGCATCTGGAGGCACTCACAGCAGTTATGCTGAGGATCTGCAACAATATGTTGCAGAGTCAGACTGCCTGAAACTAAACAAGGCCAAACAGGGCAGATATGGAAGAAAAATGCTCAATAAAGCAGCTTTATGTATAGTTTAACAAATGATACAAAAAACAAGGGAACTAGCTGGTAACTGGATTGGCTGGCTATATGGATACTTAGGGCAGCTTGATATTGGATAAGTATGCTGAAGAAAGGATGTATAAAAGCCTGTGTAACTTCCTGTTCTGTGTGCAGGATTTGAGATTCTATTCTCCCTGTATCTTTTTGAAGCTTCAAATAAACTTTTCTGCTTCTCCACCCCGTTGTGATTATTGGGTGAAGCATACCGGCTAGCGAACCAACCCCTGCTGTTGTTTTGCCTCTCAGCACTGGGTGCCGGCAACAGCTTTTGGCATCCCTGGGTGGGCGACGAGGCTGCTATTTAGCCTTGCCCAGACCCCTCCTGGAGGTTGAGGATTGCGGCGAGAACCGACGCCCACCGCGCACCGGTGAGTTCATCGGGGGCCTTGGAAGAGACGCGATTTGATCGACCTCGGAGGGCACAACGGTGCAACGCACTCATATAGTGGAGAAGCAGCTGTGGACGACAGTGAGGAACCGGTCCCTTGGACATAGGGGAGAAACAGCTGCGGACGACGGTAAGGAACCGGTCCCTTGGATAAGGTAGGAACCTTTTGAAATCCGGATTGTATGCTCTGTTGGAACCTGGGGACGCCCAGAGTTACCCTGTAGGTATGGGACAGGGACAGAGCTTGGGGGTTAGGGCACGGTGTACGCCCCTAGAGTGCATTCTAGCAAACTGGAAGGTATTTGGTGCGGATCCGATGACTAAGAGCCAATTAAAACGATTCTGTACAGTTGACTGGCCTCCATATCAACTAGAGGACCAGGAGGGGTGGCCACCAGGAGGGTCAATTGATTACAACACGATACTCCAATTAGTTTTGTTTTGTCAGTGAATGGGTGAATGGAATAAACATTTGTATGCACAAGCGTTTATGGCTTTAAGAGATAGAACAGAGTTGTAATTCTGCAGAGCTGTAATTTGACTCCGACTGGTTCGGTAGTAGCTAATGTTAGTCCCCAGACCCCCACCCCCACTGTAATGGCTGAGCCGGTGTCCCCTTCGGCCCCTACACCCCCACCTTATAAGGGTAGGATGCCTCGGGTTACAGAGATTGCCCCCTCAGTGGGACTCTATCCTTTGCTTACCAAGACTGTTGTGGCTTGCCCAGGGGCAGAGGGACGTCAGGCTACCACCATGCAAGTTTACACCCATGTGCCATTCAATCCAATAGACTTAGCAACTTTTAAAACACAGGCTGGGGAATTCTCCATGAACCCAAGCCGGTTTATTTCAGTCTTTGAGGGGTGCCTCAGTAATCACAAGACAGATTGAGACGACTGTAATATCCTCCTGAGAACCCTGTTGTCTGAGGTACAGCGGAATCAGGTTACAGCTAAGGCAAGGGGAGCGTCAGCTTTCAAGCGAAAGAAAGGAAGCTATCTGTCAAGTTCCTACCCCAAGTAATCGTAAGCGGCTCAGGGCATTTCTGGGTATGGCAGGCTTTTGCAGGATATGGATCCCAGAGTTTGGACTGTGGGCTAAACCCCTGTATGACTGTGTAAAAGGAGCAGATCATGACCCCTTCTATTGGACCCCAGAGGCTGACAGGGCATTTAAAATCCTGAAAAGAAAATTGATGGAAGCCCCGGCACTGGGCCTGCCGGATTGCTCTAAGCCGTTTCAGTTGTATGTACATGAACAAAAGGGGGTGGCCCTAGGAGTGCTCACACAGCTGTTAGGAGCATGGAGACATCCTGTGGCTTATTTTTCTAAGCAACTGGATCAGGTTGCAAAGGGTTGGCCGGCATGTTTACGGGTGGTCGCAGCTACTGCCCTAGTGCTTGAGGAAGCCGAGAAGCTAACATTGGGAGGGGTTATGCAAATCTATACTCCCCATATGGTCTGAGCCTTATTGGATGCAAAGGGAGGGCTTTGGCTCACCCAGGCTCGGATTGCTCAGTATCAGGCTAAGCTGTTAGAGAACTCTGAAGTCACCTTACAACCTTGCCCCTTCATTAACCCAGCCATCCTCTTGCCAGAAACAGAGGAACAGAAACATGACTGTTTAGAGATCATAGATGCCCAGTACTCCAGCCGTCCGGATTTAAAGGATGTACCCCTCCCAAATGCAGATTATGAGTGGTACATTGATGGTAGCAGTACTGTAATAGATGGGCAAAGGAGGGCGGGTTATGCTGTTGTGACCCTCCATGACACTGTGGAAGCTGAAGGTTTGCCTGCTGGGACCTCTGCCCAGCTTGCCGAACTAATAGCCCTGACCCGTGCACTTGAACTGTCAAAAGGAAAGCGGGTCAACATTTTTACCGATTCAAAGTATGCTTTTGGTGTGCTACATGCTCATGCTGGCCTATGGAAGCAAAGGGGAACGCTGACAGCCCAAGGCTCCCCAGTCAAGTACGGGCCCCAAATCCTCCGGCTCCTAGAAGCCGTACAACTTCCCTCAGAAGTGGCAGTGGTACACTGTAAAGCCCATCAAAGGGAAGATCAAGACGTGGCCAGAGGTAACGCCCGGGCAGATAGAGAGGCTAAGCATGCTGCCACCCTGCCATCCCCTCAGACTGAGAACGCCCATATGCATGCCCTTATCCCATCAGTAGGGGAGTTTCCAACCCCTCAGTACTCTGGGGAGGAGAGACAGCTAACTGACAAACTCGGTCTCCGGGAAAAGGAGGGATGGCTCCATTCCCCGGAAGGGAAGGTCCTCCTACCAAAGGGCCTGATCCGGCCGGTGCTGCAGAAACTACATCAAACCACTCATGCTGGCAGGGAAGCACTTATCCAGCTAATGGGAAAATACTTTATCACTTCCGGACTCCGACCCCTGGCTGCCCAGGTAAAAGCGGACTGCTTAGTCTGCCAAAAGAATAACCCCCGACCGGGACATCCTGTGCCACCAGCTGCCCTAGAACCCACTCCGGGCCCTGGACAAGTGTGGCAAATAGACTTTACTGAGTTTCCCCGGACCCAAGGGTTCAAATATCTCCTTGTCATAGTGGATCGGTTCAGCGGATGGCCAGAAGCCTTCTCATGCCATAATTGCACTGCCAGATCAGTGGCCCTCAAGTTTTGTTAAGGAGATCATTTCTCGCTTTGGACTCCCCCTGTGGATGGAATCTGACAACGGGACACATTTCACGTCAAAAATCATTCAAAGCATCTCACATGCCTTACAGATCCCCTGGAAACGCCATACGCCCTGGAGACCGCAAGCCAGTGGTGTAGTGGAGCGTACCAATCAGACCCTTAAACAGCATCTCTCAAGTGTGCCAAGAAGCCTCACTGCGATGGCCTGATGCTTTGCCCCTTGTGCTACTTCGTATCCACGTTCTCCCTAAGGGTAGATTAGGGCTTAGTCCCTTTGAAATTATGTTTGGAAGGGCATGGCCTATAAATGGCACCCCGGTTCTGTCAGGGGAATGGGAGCTGGGTAATGGTTTTTTGTCACAGTATATGTGTTCCCTGTCTGCTGTTCTCTTGTGTCTTCACAGGTATACCAAGGATTCCCAGCCTCTCCCCTTGGACTCTCCCATCCACTCCTTACAGCCCTGTGCTTGTTCGTACCTGGAAAGACGAGCCTCTCCAGGAAAAGTGGAAAGGACCCTATACTGTCCTGCTGATCTCCCATACAGCGGCAAAGATCGAGGGACACAAGAACTGGATCCATCACTCTCGTCTGAAGGCAATACCCGCCCCCTCGTCAGCAGAACAGTGGACCGTGCAACCTGCTGACTCCTCATCTAGTGACGATCTTGGGCTAAAGCTATTGTTTAAAAGTCACAAATAGTGGGCACCTTAACGCTAAAATGGGCCCACCCAGGTACTGGAGACCCTGGGTTGGGAAGACTCTGGTGATAATTAATTGGGTAACATTGTTATTCTCTGTATTGGTATTTCCAAACTGTGCATATTGGGAGCATAACTCCTTTGTTTCGCTTGCGCACCATGTTGCTACTTTAACAAACCAGACTGATTGCTGGGTATGTGCTCCAACTCCACTGTCCCCCAAAATGGGAATGCCCCTTGACATGCTGCCCCTGACCCTAGCAGAATTAGCCGCCACCAAAGAGCAGGAAAGAAAGGACTCGCCGTTCTGGAATAAGACCTCTTTACAGCAAGCCACCTATCAGGACCAAGAGTATTCAGTTGCAGTACTCACTGAGGGAGTATTATGTTTTACCCAAAACCAATCTGATTACTATGGGCGTCCTGTGGGAAAAAGCTCCTGTGTTATTACACAGTGGGCTGATGGGTATTGGATAAAGACCAAAAGGGGAGGACAGCAGTGTGGGTGTAATGGTTCCTCCCCTTTTAGGGAAACTCTTACAAATAATCTTACCACAAAAAAAAGTGTTTGGAAATATAACTTGCCGTCCAGTTAATATCTCCAATGTAGCAAGCCAATGGTGAGTTTGTAGTGGTCCCTATGGCGAGTGTAATTTGAACGGCACAATTAGAAACACCCCCACTTGTACCCAATCAGGAGGATGGGATGCCCCCTTAGGGGCATATGAACTGTTTGGAAAAACAGCCTTAAATATCCCAGGAATCCCCTTAAGAAACAGTCCTTAATGGGCCCTACAGGGTCACTATTTTGTATGTGGCCGAAAGGCTTACAAGGTGCTGCCAGCCAACTGGACAGGTAGCTGTTATATAGCTCATGGAGTTCCTCATCTGTCAATAACTGCCACACTGCCCAAAGGAAAGATTAGAAATGCCCAAGACACCTTTGTTGAGTCATGAGAAAAGACCCTGCGGTGACTGACTACGGCATTGGAGGGCAATATGAAGAATTCCCTCACAACCAAGAAGCTTGTAGGGTGCTCTGTACTGGGAATAGCACCACTGTTTTCAGGGCCAGCCATGGCATGCATAGGCCACTATACTGTAAGGCTGCAAATGGTACTTGAGAAAGTGACCCTAGAGTTAGAGGACTCGGTTAGTGATTTAGGGTCAGCAGTAAAAACATTAAATAAAGAGGTACAGCAGCTCAGGACGTTTTCCCTCCAAAACAGGCTGGCTTTGGACTATCTCTTGGCATCCCAAGGAGGGGTTTGTGCCCTCGTCGGGCCCTGATGTTGTGTATATGTAAATGATAGCAGTTATGAAATCTATGAAAAGGTGGTACAGGCTGAGGGCCATGCCCGAGCCAGAGCACAGGTTGCCTATACTGCCCCAGAGAGCGATTGGTTGCAAACCTTGTTTTCAGGCTGGGGTTTGTCGTCTTGGCTTGGTGGTTTATTTAGCCTGTTATTGAAATTTCTCTTTCCTGTATTGCTTGTATTAATGGTATTATGCTGTGCAGTATCATGTGTCAGGGCCCTTTTGCAAAAGTTAATAAGTCATTCTCTTCAGGGCTATCACAAAGTGCTCATGCAAAGTCCTACTGTAAAAGAAAATAAGTAGCCCAAGTGAGAAAACTCAGAGCCAAGGCTGTTGAGTGTTCTCAAAGGAGGGAGTTGTTGGGGACACTGGGGCATGGCCACTAGATAACTCGAGGGGATAGAAGACCACGAGTGTCGACGAAGCCCCCTTGCACTAGGCCCAAGTGTCCTTGGCCCCCCCCCCACCTGGAGGCACTCGCAGCAGCTCTGCGTACTAGGCCCAAGTGTCCTCCCGGCCTGGAGGCACTCACAGCAGTTATGCTGAGGATCTGCAACAATATGTTGCAGAGTCAGACTGCCTGAAACTAAACAAGGCCAAACAGGGCAGATATGGAAGAAAAATGCTCAAAGCAGCTTTATGTATAGTTTAACAAATGATATAAAAAACAAGGGAACTAGCTGGTAACTGGATTGGCTGGCTATATGGATACTTAGGGCAGCTTGCTATTGGATAAGTATGCTGAAGAAAGGATGTATAAAAGCCTGTGTAACTTCCTGCTCTGTGTGCAGGATTTGAGATTCTATTCTCCCTGTATCTTTTTGAAGCTTCAAATAAACTTTTCTGCTTCTCCACCCTGTTGTGATTATTGGGTGAAGCATACCGGGTAGCGAACCAACCCCTGCTGTTGTTTTGCCTCTCGGCACTGGGTGCTGGCAACAGCACCTACACAGATGTTAATTAAGACAATGCTTAATGTTAAATAGCCAATGAGAAAATAAAAATTTTTTATTGTAAAAAGGTGGATTTAATGCTAACTAATTAAGGGGCCTTAATATAACTGATTATAAAAAGGGTAGTATGCTGAGTTTAGATAGGTGCAGCCATCCACCCATAAGGAACCATGAGAGAAAGGATTATAACAATTCTTCCTATTTAGGATCTGATCTCCCCTGGATGCATCATTTCATCTTAGGATGTGAGTATCAACATAGTGTATGGTTATACTGCAATACGTGCTTGCTTTAACTCGTGGTTTTCAAACTTTTTTCATTTTCAGACTCCTAAACATTTTCAAATGGAGGTATGGACCCCTTTGGAAATCTTAGGCATAATCTGCGGACCCCCAAGGGTCTGCAGACCACAGGTTGAAAACCACTGTTCTGTGGTAATGACAACCTTTCACTGACCCATTAGACATAGTCTGTGGGTCTCCACGGGTTCATGAACCTCAGGTTGAAAGCCATGGCTTGAGCTCATTATTTTATTTTCAATCAAATCTAATTTTTGTGATGCTGGCAAAATCAGATCCCAACTCTTGCCCAGGAGGCAGGCATAAACTCAGAACTAACAAACTCATAGCTGGAGACCAGACCAGTTCACTTGTATGTTAGTTTTGTTCAAAACAGGTATTAGTTCGATAAGAATATTTAGTGTTTAGGCTCTATGAAATGCAAATAAGTTGCTGCATGCGTTAATCTCACTTGAAATGTCTGAATTCCATGTGATAAGAAAATATGTAAGTTTTACTTTATAATGTTGAAAATGTATGTTCTGAACTTGTGAACTCCGGACCAGGAATCGTCACCCCTGCCTATCCAGAAGGGCTGTCAAAATCAGATGGGTCATCAAGGAATATCGCAATACTAAGGATTGGCAAATGGCCCTATTACTACTGGGAAATGCTACGGGCACGGAAGCTCGTCCTGTGGTCTTAGAAGCTGAATGAAGGAAATAAAACAAAGCCACGGGAAAATTTTCCATCTTTGGCTGTTTAAACTCTGAAGGGACAGAAACTCTAAATTGAAGCTAGAGATCCCCTAGCTGCCTCCTGGGGCTGCCCTGAAAAACACTTTGAATTGACAGATCACCACAATTCTGTCACTCTTAGGATTTAGGTGTTAACTCATTTGTGTGTATATGTTTGCTTGCTTTAATCTGTAAATATCTCTTATTCCTTTATCCTAGTTAATAAATCTTCAGATAGTTTATTACAGGATTGGTTACTGGCATTGTCTTTGGTGTAAGATCTAGGGTACCAATTGATCTGGGGTAAGTGACAGGTCTCTTGGGACTGGAGCAACCAGAATGTGATGTGATTTTTTTGGTGGAAATGACCATTTATCCCTAAGCCCTGTTTGTCTGGATGGCATGATAGACTGGAGAGTCTAAGGGGACTGTCTGTGACTCCATGGTGAGACTGTTATAATCCAGGAGTTCACGTTTGGTACTGGTTTGATATCTAATTATAGAACATCTCACCAGTTTGGGATATATGTCCTGTTTTTGACAGTCTGCCCTGTAGTAGGCACTCACAGTTGTGACTCACTGTAGATAGCATGACAATTTTATCACTCATTGTGTCATTCACAGCCCTCCACTAAATTAAATTATCTGTAACCACCCTGGAGGCAGAAACCTTCAAGAACTCAGTTTGATCTTATTGCTTCTCTTTAAACTACTAATGGGGAACACAAAAAAATCAAAGGTTACAACATGCTGTCACAAGCTGCTTATGATATACACTGTTAAGAACATAGGGCCTATTTTCTTTTATGTATGTTCATTTTACACTGTTATTATTCCACTAAAGTCAATGGGTTTACTCCTGATTTACACTTTTATGACAGGAGATTCAGGCCAATAGAAATCATCAGTGAAGGGAGGCAATCAGGGCCATGCAGTACATTGCAAATGACTACTCTAATAACAAAAGGAAAGACAAACTTCCGGGGAAATCTGATCAGCTGCAATGTTCTCCAGTAGCAACAAGAAGTGAAACACTGAATTCCTGGAATCCAAATATAAGGGGCCGGATCCTATACTTTGCCCTGCTGTGATTTACTCCCTTTTGCAGTAGTTACAAAACAAAGGAAAGTAAAAGTTCTGCATACTCTACATTCTGTACTGCGTGCAGATCTATGGGAGTGGTTGGAAGACAGTGGCTGCCGAGGTGAGGCGCAGGTTTGCCTCAGCAACAGATTGCTGGCCAACAGCAATCTAATAAACTAATCATTGGTGACATCAGCTGCATGCATGTAAACTCATCATGTCACACTGGGACAAGGTTCTCAACGCCTTAAATGATTTCTTCTTGGAACAGCTAGACCTGGAGCATGGAAGATGAGAAGCTGTTTTCAACTTCATTCAAAGTAGGAGGGGTTAGGTGAAACAGTCCCACCATTTAGCAGCCATCACACTGCATAGGGCTGGTCTTGACTCCCAGAGGAGAGCCCAACATCCTCTGCAAATCATGTTCTCCATCCTTTATTGGGCAGAGCTGGGCTAATGAAGACAACTGCCCAACTGACTCTAGACATTATGCAGTTACTGCAATGTGTGCCATGTAATGCAATTTCTGATACAAAAGGGTCCTAAGACATCTATCCATTACATTAGAAAGTGTGCTGCAAGAGACCCAAAGGAAGGAATACTTGTGCAAATAGTAATCATTACAGCACAGACCAAACTTCCTGCAGGCCAGGCACATTGTATAGCTACAAGGTGTGAAACATGGACTTGTTATCAATGACATATGCAGAAGCCTGACTGCTTCCATTTGTGACACCTACAACAATTCCTGGGTATCAAATGGCAGGACCAGGTTTCCCACACTAAAGTCCTGGTGAAGGCTGGCTTAGTCGGCATTGAGGCTCATTTGATCTGCGCCCAATGGAGATAGACTGGCCATAAAATTTGAATGCCTGAGATCCATCTGCCAAAACAAGTCTTATATTCCAAATTAAGCTCCAGCAACTATAAGCATGGAGCACAGATGAAATGCTTTAGAGTCACAAAAATTTCAGACTCAACCTTTAAACAACTGGTGATTGATCGCATTGCATGGTGCCACTCTAATGGTTGGTGTTCACAACTTTGGGAAGAGTCCCGTTGAACAGCTGGAAGCACGGCACCAGGCAGAGGAAAAAAAACATACAGCTCAATTAGCACAGCTAGGGAAATGGCTCTGTGGCCAGTGGTAAAACACAGTTCTTCCTGAATTGGTCTATGGAGTTATGCGAAGACCCATTTGTACAAAGTATGATTGTCAACATCGTCCTCAAAATCAAGGTGACTAGCATCGTGGCTATAAGTGGTAGGAGAAACAAACCCCTGGGACAAAGAACAAAATACAGTAAGATTTGGTTAGAACAGGATGGGAGACACAGAATCCACAACTCCGGCACATGAATGACTGGTACACAGGGGGGATGCTAGCAGTTGTTGAAATAGCCCCACACCTGAAACCACTACTCATACTTACCCTCACAAGAACTTAGCTGTCAGCAAACATCACATGGAAGAGAAGGAACAAACTGTACTAAAGGAGATGGGCAAAGGACTGTCATAGCGCTGCAAATACAAGTGATAAGGGAGTGGTACATGCAGTCCATTAGATAGTTAGACATCCATATTACAAATCCAATGGCCACTTTTCTTGTCTGGTTTCCAGTGTGTAAGAGCTGTGTATGCCTTCAGTCTCACAGTGATTCCTGTAGGCTCAGACAACAGCTTACATCGCTCTGATGACCGTAGGCCATGGCATTTGTCAGCCTGTGTGCCACCAATCCTGTTGTACAGAGTTAGGTCAGTCACCATAGCAGTAGCAGTTACATAGGAGGTGTTATCACATGGCTACTCTGTCTGAAGGAACTGAGAGGGACATCAGTCACCCTAGTAGCTTTACAACTTCAGAATATTGTATAAACATTACCTAATCCTCCCTACATCCTGAACAGAAGGTTAGAACTGTTCTTCCCATTGGACAGATGAAGAAACCGAGTCACACAGAGGTTAAATGAGTCACCCGCAAACAAACAGCAAGTCATTAGTCGAATCAAAATTAGGACTCAAGAATGTGCGACTTCCAGTACAGATCACTAGATTATGCTGCCCTGCATATCCCCAAGGTGCCAGCCCTAGCACTAATTTGTGCTCAGAAATATGCTAATACCATGTGTGATGGGGGTGCGACTCACCATTGCAGCGCCTCTGGCTGGCTGTCTTCGGAATTAGCTCTGCACCCCTTTTGGTGGTGCCTTGCCCACTGTCACATCTGCTCCTGGACCACTGTTGCCCCAAATACCGTGGCATCCTCTTCAGGACACAGCTCTCCGACTGTGTCACACTCAGTTCTTCCCCCTTCTGGGGGAACTGGGGTCAACTGTCCAGCCACTTCCTTCAGTGGCAACCACAGCCAATTGTTTGGCTACTTCCTCAGTAGCGAGAGGGGACCCAGGCCCACCCACTACTCCGGGTCCTGGCCCAGGGACCCTGTAGATGGTAGCCACGATCTGTGTCCCCTCCAACCTCTCTGTACCTCTCCCTGGGCAACTTCCCCAAAACCTTCAGCACTTTCTTCAGGGTTTCAGTCTGCCAGTGTTAGCAGCTAGCCAGGAGCTCTCTCTAGCTTCCCTGGTCCCTGCTGGTAGCACTGCTCTGTCCAGGTGCTGGCACTCATTCCTCATGCTAGGAGCCTGATTTTCCCTCCTCAAGCTCCAGGCAGCTACTGAACTCTGCTCTGCCCTGCAGTCCTTATATGAGCCTCCAAGGCCATGATTGGATAACTTCTCTCAGCCCCTTTCTAATTGGCTGCCTCCAACACAGCCTCCCTAGGGCTACATTAACCCCTTACAGGCCAGTGTGGGGCAGGTGCCCCATCACACCAAGATTCACACATGACAGTGCCATAAGTAGTGCCATACCTGGCAGCTGCACATTTATATTCATTGTGGTGTATGTAGCTGTGTTTTAGGAGTATAACACTACAGCTGTGTGATACATAACAAGTTAACCTATTGGCTCACCAGCACATTGCTCCTAGGAAGTGGTGCAGTACCTTCAGAAAGTGTGCAGGGAATGGTAACCAGGAATTTCATGATGGATAATGGCATGAGACACCCATAAGTAGTATGTAAATACAGCCCTAAGTTATGATAGCCTCCCTGGGCTGCCCTGTGGGCAATTGTGCCATGAAGAATGCTCCTTTGTGCTGCTACCATGTCCCCATGCTAGAGCTTTCTGGGGAAGGGCTGGTGAGCCTCTTAGAGCAGTATAAGCTACTCAAAGGAATTCTCCCATGGTCAGGCCTAGTGTTTATATTGCCCTGTATTAGGCTGCTGCAACAGCATACAGGGGCTGTGGCAAGATGGAGAATCCCTCCCCAGTGTACGCTGGGATATTGAGGACCAGATGTGGACTCTGGGCTCAGAGCAGAGACTGTAGCTGTGGGGTCACTGCAGTACAGTAAATTCCGCTTATTAGCAACTCCTTGGCTTCCAGCAAAAAGTTGTAGGAAGAGGAGACCCTAAACATAAACTCTTGTATCAGAGGCCCAGTCTGAGGCCTGAAGCCTGAACTAAAGTAACCAGGCACTGTTAAGCAAAGCTGGGCTGTGAGCCAGAGGCAGGTCCCACTCACAGAAGTTGCCAAGAAAAGGTTGTTAGAAGCACGTGCACACACACAAGTGCTAACGAGAGGAACTTGCGCCAAGACGGCATCAAAACACTCCACAGACATAACAAGGAACAGGCAGGTGCATCTTAAAGACAGGGTCAAAAGGACAACATGACGGATAGATTCGTTTGAACTATGATGAGTAATCTGTCCTGCAACTGTATAAAAGTAGGTCCGGGAGCGCACATCTTTGTCCAGCCTAGGGGGCAGTGGAGTGTCCCGCCACTGACTGAGCTGTGCCCATTGCCAGGGAGCACATATTCGTAGTATGTCCGGTAGAGTCTATATGGAACTATTACTGTGCTTCGTTTGACAATAAACCTGGCTTGGGTTCCTTCGTACCTTACTAGAGTCTGTGGTTTTGGGGGGTTCTCTCGGGGTCTGCTGTGTCAGCTATCTGCGCAGAGCTGGGGCAGCACACAGAGGGAACACGTACGCAGCCGACTATTATCATCATCAAACAAGAGCAGAACACCACACCGGTAGCTATCGACAACAAAAGTTATTACTCGGTAGTTGCTGATAAAGCAGGTGTGTAGGGCAGCAGACAGGGAGGGAAGTGCTGGGATGAGTCTTCCCTGGCTGCAGCCCTGCAAACCTGTCCACAGCCAGGGCGGCAGTAGAGAGCTGAAGCCCCGATGAGGGGGCTTTCTATGTGGAGCAAGGGCCCTAGGGGTCTGTGGTGCTGCATTATACTCTCTTCAGGAGCCAGGGCTCATAACATCCCAGCGCTTTCTTCCCTGCTTGCAATCTTGTGGCAGAGTGCAGCCTGGAGAAGGCATGGTAAGGTAAAGTGCAGCTCTGACATTCAGGCCGCGTTTCCTTTCCCTACTACTGCCCTGCCCGCAGCCTCCCCTGCCACCTCGCAGCCCCTTACCTCCTGGTGCAGTCCCTGGGCACAGGTTTGCCAGGCTGCAGCCCCACAAGGAAGCACTGGGGCAGGGCCACAGGCAAGTTTGCAGGGCTGCAGCCAGGGACGGCATGTCCCAGTGCTTCCTTCCCTGGCTGCAGCCTCACAAACCTGCATGTAGGTGGGGACTTTCTTCAAAGAAAGTTGCTAATAAGCAGCATGTCATCGCCACTCTCTGCAACTTCCTTCATCTTGGCTGGAAATTCAGGGTCGTATTCTGCCCTGGAGCTACCTTATCTAATCTAATAAGGTATTTTAAAAGGCCCCTCTCAACAGACCATCCAAAGCTTACTTTCTCAAGAGCTATTACTGGTTTTCATTGCCTCAATTTTTGTGTCCCCAGATTTCCACACCTAAAAGGAACCAGGTTTCCAGATATGCTGAACACTCTTCTTCTGAAAATCAGGCCTTTTCTGATGTCTCAAGTTGGTTACCCAAAATCACAAGCGTTTTTTAAAATATAGGTGTAACTGCATGCAGGATGGAGGCACACATATCTGATTCACTCTGGCTTCAATGGGAGTTGTGTGTGTGCACAGCACAGGGCAATGAGAGGCCTAAACCTTTTAGGTTGAAGTGCATCATGAGCTTTTAAGTGTATTGGGTAGTGTCCATGAATGCCACTGACTGCTCTCTACTTCACAGACTATTAGACCCACTCCAGTGTTTATGATATAATGGCCCCTTCAAAATCTCATAAATCCCCTCTCAAAACCTAAAATCCTATGAAAACAAGACACTCCACTGTAAACTTCCCACCCTCTCCCCTGGAGGAGAAAACAACCCCGGGTTAGATCTACCATATTACAGGTGTGCAGTGCATCTGATGGCTTCAAAGCCCTCTGTGGCTATGGCTTCAAATCGTTTGCTGAAGCTCTAGTTCACATATAAGCCCCTCACTTCAGTGAGATCTCATGTCACCTGGTAAAAAAAGTGCTGGTCATTCAGATTTAAGTGCCATGTTGGCATCTTTAAATTATGCACAATATTTTTTTACATTTTTAAACAGATATGAGAATATCTCCCTTATAGCTTACGTGTTCGGACCACTTCCTCTCTCTTCTCCACACATCTTGTGCACAAACTCTCACGTACATAAATGTTTCTCTGAATTGCACACAATTCTATGAACGGAAGGGTCTTATCCTATTTTGTCAAATGGAACCAACCACATAATTTCAATTCCAATGTTTATGTGTGTGACAGAGATATGTATCTGTGAATAAGAGTTTTAAAAAGCCCTAGAGCTGTGTTATCCTATAGAATCAAGTTAAAATTGATGTTAAAATGTACTTGACAAATATCATGTTAATTAATTATTTGTTTATAATTCTTCTCTGTGGTAGTTAAAGATGAACATTAATACTGAAAAGACTCAGTGAAAAACAGCTGATGTTCCGTTCCTTTAAAAGGAAGTTAAGTGCAAGGAGCTTGCATTTTTTAGATCACATGTTTTTAAATTTACTGTAGGGAGAATGATTTTGGATACCACATTCTCATTTCACAGACTTACATCTGACTTTTGATGTTCCCGCAGGTGTGGCCTTGCTGCAATATACATATAATTTACTTTTAAATCTCATACCTGTTACTACAAGATATTCCCGCTGAGCTCTATTACACAACAATGAGTAGAGTAAGATTTACTGGGCCTGGTTCTGGTCCCCATTGTGGCTGCTTTTTACTGGTTTGCTAAGCAGCTGCTCAGACATGCCATATATCTTCTCAAAGGTGAAGAGGAGTTGTCAGATGGTAGTGAAGCTGGGCTCTGGCAATCTTTGGTTGCAGGAACAGCCTCTAGGGAGTGTTACAGATGGGTACAAAGCACAGCTATGAAGCTGCTTGTGCAGAGGGCAGTTCAAACCAGCCCCTGAGTAGCTACTTATATAATCAGCTTTGCTCCCCAGCTGTATGTCCTGCTGAGCAGCTCAACTGGATGCTAGGATCTAGGCCCCTGTATTCTGGAATCACTTTGATTTCCTTTTATCTTGAAATTAAGCTCATTTAAAATTAATAGATTCAAAAAAGTCCACTTGATTAGCAATGTATCAAAAACTTAACAATTCTCCATTACAATTACTATCAATTTTAACTTGATCATTTCCAAATTTTTACTGTTTACTCCTTTTCCCCCTTACAGTTCCTTTTTCTTTGAATATGATAATTATGTTACTATAAATCACAGAAAATCAATATGTTCCAGGTCCAAAGCCAATGAAAACTAAAACACTGCAACAGTAGCTCGTAGTGCTTATTGCTGTAAGTAGTATATTAAATAGTTTGTGCATTTCCTATGCCTTGGATTGAGCACATCACATATGTGCATTTTTCTCTAACTGAACTGAAGACCATTATTAGTTTTTTGTTGTAACAAACTGAAAAAGTTGATGGAAAACTGGAATGGTTGATGTCGTTGGGAACATATGTGCACTGCCCTGTATATCCATAAAGATACTGCCACCTTGTGTGGAGAAATGCAGATGCTTTTAAATACTCTTTCAATATTTCATCTATTCTAGGGATAATTGCACTGTATAATATGTTATAGTTATTGCTGTACTGTGTAACGTGCTTTGGGATACTTGGAGTATGAAAGGTTCCTATAACTAAATGCTGTTCTAGGATCAATACATCCTCCTGTTGTTTGATGCTGAAGTGTTTTAGACCCAGATTTTTAAAGCAATTTAGGCATTGCTGCACTCAGTGTCACAACACCTACCAATCTAGGAGCCTAAATCTTGTTTTCAAAAGAGATTTAGGCATGTAGGAGTCTAAATCCTATCAACAGACAATGGGATTTAGGCTCCTACGTGCTTTTATCCCTTTTAAGACAACAAAGCATAAATAACTTTAAAATATGAACATCTACACGATGGGATGGGAAATTGATTGGAGCATGCAAGCACAATCAAACAGAATATGTACAATGATAGACAATTCAATATGCTACACTAAAGATTCAGTAGAGATTTTATTTTGCAGTATGGCAATTCAACAAAAGAAAATGCTTTTTATGTTGCCTGGCTTTTGTCTATAATTTTAGTCAGGCTATATTTTATCTATTTGTTCACATTGTGAATGTGTACAACTATACAGTAGCCAGTACACAGGTAAATTTACACCATCTTACTAAACTAGCAATTAAAAGCATCACACCCATGAATGGGAAAAATGACAAGATGTTTTCTTTTTAAGTAACTTTAACGTGGTGAGTTTAATTAATATTCTTATTACTTAATTTTTTTAAAAAAAATCTGCAAGAGGAAAAATAAAGGAAGTTAAGTGATATCACTCATAAGCTTTCAGGCCAAAAGGGACCATTATGATCATCTAGTTTGATCTACTACATCACAGAAGCAATGGAATTTACACAATAATTTTTGCATTAAGCCCATATGCTGTGACTGAGCTACAGCATGATTTAGAATGATGTCCAATTGTGATTTAAAGTAATCAAGTGATGGAGAATCCAACACATACCTTGTAAATTGCCATTGGAGGTAATGTTCCTTATTTCTAGCCTTAATTTATCTAGCATCGCTTCCAGCCTATGTCTGCGATATTAAAAAACCCTCTAACTATCAGAAATCTTCTTTTCTAGCAGGTATTTGTAGACTGTTATCAAATTGCCTATTAACCTTCTCTTTGAGAGATAAATAGATAAGAGTGTCCTAAGTCTTGCACTGTTAGGTAGGTTTTCAAGAAACTAAATCGTTCCTGTAGCTTTTTTCTGAACCCTTTCCATTTTTGTCTATATCTTCTTTTAAATGTGGCCACCAGAACTGGACACAGCATTCCAGGAATGCTCACACCAATACTGTAATTCCTCCTGCCTACTACTACTCAATATTCCCTTTTATACATCTTTCAGAGTAGCAGCCTTGTTAGTCTGTATCCGAAAAAAGAAAAGGAGGACTTGTGGCACCTTAGAGACTAACAAATTTATTTGAGCATAAGCTTTCATGAGCTACAGCTCACTTCATCGGATGCATTCAGTGGAAAATCCGATGAAGTGAGCTGTAGCTCAGGAAAGCTTATGCTCAAATAAATTTGTTAGTCTCTAAGGTGCCACAAGTCCTCCTTTTCTTTTTATACATCTGTAACCCTTCTGCCTGGTGTTGTCAGCAGCAAGATGAGCTGGGCTCAAATATTTAGAGGTGCCTTTTTAAAATCTAACAAATGCCACCAGGTGGATCTACCTCCTAGAAACCTGAGAAAAACTAAAGAAAAGGAGTACTTGTGGCACCTTAGAGACTAACCAATTTATTTGAGCATAAGCTTTCGTGAGCTACAGCTCACTTCATCGGCTGTAGCTCACGAAAGCTTATGCTCAAATAAATTGGTTAGTCTCGAAGGTGCCACAAGTACTCCTTTTCTTTTTGCGAAGACAGACTAACACGGCTGTTACTCTGAAACCTGAGAAAAACTAAATACCTTCTCTGGGCTCCCTTAACAAGCAATACTTCCACACTCACAAACACTGAGTCTGTGTGAAAAAAGGAAAACTGTATAAAGGGAACACAGAATTAGCTTGGGTATGGGGGAAAGGAACAATAGAAATCTCTCCACACATACATATATACTCACACACACTCTCTCTCTCTCTCCCTAAAATACCCACCACCACTGTATCTTTCGCAACAGTACTCAGTTCCACACCCGCCAGAGTGAAAATATTGTAAGGCAATGTCCCATTAACAGTCACCTTTCCCCTCCACTACAGTCCACTCACAGCTGGTGTCAGTGGCTAGAGAAGTCCCTGACTTCAGGCAGGTCTGTCTCTGGCTCCTAGGGGAAGTGTTGCTTGGTCCGGCCAGATCAGTAACACCACGTAACCCAGCTATGGTGATTTCAGTTTTTGTGGGTCCACTGGAATTCAGCAAACATCCACCATTCACTGCCAAGCCACTCCAGATCACAAAGCTGTCACTGTGCTTGCTGCTTCTTTGTAATGTCTACAGGGATTGTGACAGACAGGCCCCTTGAGCAGACTCCTTGACATCTGGGATATACTCCCTGCCAGAAAGTAAGAGCCCCTCTCTCACTGGCTTGTATCCATACTCCACTACGCAACCACCCCAGACTGGTGTTAGGTCAGGGTGACTCCTCACCCAGGATATATTTGGTGAAGTTCTTTTGCCCTTTTGTCACCCAACAAGGATAGCAACCAAAATAAATAGTTACCTACCTTTCTGTCGCTGTTGTTCTTCAAGATGTGTTGCACATACAATTGTAGATCTGTGCATGCCTTGTGCACAGATTTTTTCCATCAGCAATAGCTGTCAGGATGGCTTGAGGGTACTGTCAGTGTGTGCCACTGCATACTGGTATAAGAGAGCAGAGCACCCTCATCCCCGGCTGCACCCCAGAGCCCGCACCCCCAGCTGGAGCCCTCATCCTCCCCCCTCCCCTGCCCCAACCCCCTTCACCAGCCCTGATCCCCCTCCTGCACCAGGAACTCCTCATTTCTGGCCCCACCCCAGAGCCCGCACCCCCAGCCATAGCCCTCACCCCCTCCTGCACCCAACCCCAATTTCATGAGCATTCACGGCCCGCCATACAATTTCCATACCCAGATGTGGCCCTCGGCCAAAAAGTTTGCCTACCCCTGACTTAAAACCTGGCGAGCGAGGCATCCTGCTGATATCAATCCCAGTGCCAAAAGAGAAGAAACAGTCCACAAAGGATGCAAAAAAGAGAAACTTATCACTAGTTTATGTAAAGAACTATCTAACACAGACAGCTGTAGTGGCACAGGAGCTCGCAAACAGAGCTGTAAACAGGGGAGTTTCAGTGGGAGTTTGTAAGGGGAGTTTGTATTGTGGTGCTTGTTTGGGGTTTGTTTTTGCTGTGGGTGGTGGTGTTTTGGTGTGGTTTGTGTTTCCCAGATTAACAGGATTTAGGTGGGGAGGCTATGACAGATACAGAGCCAGCAGTGGGAGTGACCCATGTAGTGGAAGACACAATGAGGATGACTGGATGTGGAAGCTGCGGTATGTACCTGATCTTGGAAGGGGTACCTGGTAAGAGTTTTGTCTGCATGAAATGCCGTCCGATAGAGCTGATGGAGGAAAAGATGTGAGGTCTGGAGATGCAGGTGGAAAGCAGAAAGCCTACAGGGAGTGGAAGATGGAGGGATCAGCAAGGAAAGCTACCTTACTGAGGTCAGAACATGTTAGGGATAAAGTGAGACAGGCTAAAAGTCAAGTAGAGTTGGACCTTGCAAAGGGAATTAAAACCAATAGTAAAAGGCTCTATAGCCATATAAAGAAGAAGAAAACAAAGAAAGAAGAAGTGGGACCGCTAAACACTGAGGATGGAGTGGAGGTCAAGGATAATCTAGGCATGGCCCAATATCTAAACAAATACTTTGCCTCAGTCTTTAATAAGGCTAATGAGGATCTTAGGGATAATGGTAGAATGACAAATGGGAATGAGGATATGGAGGTAGATATTACCATATCTGAGGTAGAAGCGAAACTCGAACAGCTTAATGGGACTAAATTGGGGGGCCCAGATAATCTTCATCCAAGAATATTAAAGGAATTAGCACATGAAATTGCAAGTCCATTAGCAAGAATTTTTAATGAATCTGTAAACTCAGGGGTTGTACTGTATGACTGGAGAATTGCTAACATAGTTCCTATTTTTAAGAAAGGAAAAAAAAGTGATCCGGGTAACTACAGGCCTGTTAGTTTGACATCTGTAGTACGCAAGGTCTTGGAAAAAATTTTGAAGGGGAAAGTAGTTAAGGACATTGAGGTCAGTGGTAAATGGGACAAAATACAACATGGTTTTACAAAAGGTAAATCGTGCCAAACCAACCTGATCTCCTTCTTTGAGAAAGTAACAGATTTTTTAGACAAGGGAAACGCAGTGGATCTAATTTACCTAGATTTCAGTAAGGTGTTTGATACTGTGCCACATGAGGAATTATTAGTTAAATTGGAAAAGATAGGGATCAATACGAAAATTGAAAGTTGGATAATGCAATGGTTAATAACAAGAATTTTATTTATAAACTGGGGACGCATCAATTAGAAGTAACGGAGGAGGAGAATGACCTTGGAGTATTGGTTGATCATAGGATGACTATGAGCTGCCAATGTGATATGGCCGTGAAAAAAGCTAATGCAGTCTTGGGATGCATCAGGCGAGGTATTTTCAGTAGAGATAAGGAGGTTTTAGTACCGTTATACAAGGCACTGGTGAGACCTCACCTGGAATGCTGTGTGTGCAGTTTTGGTCTCCCATGTTTAAGAAGGATGAATTCAAACTGGAACAGGTACAGAGAAGCTACTAGGATGATCCAAGGAATGGAAAACCTGTCTTATGAAAAGAGACTCAAGGAGCTTGGCTTGTTTAGCCTAACTAAAAAAAGGTTGAGGGGAGATATGATTGCTCTCTATAAATACATCAGAGGGATAAATACCGGAGAGGGAGAGGAATTATTTAAGCTCAGTACCAATGTGGACACAAGAACAAATGGATATAAACTGGTCATTGAGAAGTTTAGACATGAAATTAGACGAAGGTTTCTAACCATCAGAGGAGTGAAGTTTTGGAAGAGCCTTCAAAGGGAAGCAGTGGGGGCAAAAGACCTATCTGGCTTTAAGATTAAACTCGATAAGTTTATGGAGGAGATGGTATGATGGGATAACATGATTTTGGCAATTAATTGATCTTTAAATATTCATGGTAAATAGGCCCAATGGCCTATGATGGGATGTTAGATGGGGTGGGATCTGAGTTACTACAGAAAATTCTTTCCTGGGTATCTGGCTGGTGAATCTTGCCCATATGCTCAGGGTTTAGCTGATCGCCATATTTGGGGTTGGGAAGGAATTTTCCTCCAGGGCAGATTGGAAGAGGCCCTGGAGGTTTTTCGCCTTCCTCTGTAGTATGGGGCACGGGTCACTTGCTGGAGGATTCTCTGCTCCTTGAAGTCTTTAAACCACGATTTGAGGACTTCAATAGCTCAGACATAGAAGAGAGGTTTTTCGCAGGAGTGGGTGGGTGAGATTCTGTGGCCTGCGTTGTGCAGGAGGTCAGACTAGATGATCATAATGGTCCCTTCTGACCTTAATATCTATGAATCTATGAATTACTAAGTATAACTATTTACAATGAGTGAGCAAACCACTTGAATTAGCAAGTCTGGGATCTCGCTGACAACCATCACTGACAGTAAGAAGGAAAGGGTGGGGAGGGAGAAGGACAGGAGGCTGGGGTGGCTCCCCTCTCTTATACCAGCATGCAGTGGCACACGGTGGTGACAGAGGGTGCTTGAGCCATCCCAATGGAGGGAAAAAAACTACGACATCTGTGCACAAATCACACACAGACCTACAGTGGAATGGACATGAGCAATCACTTAAAGAAGAACTGAGCTGGATCCAAAACAACCAACACTTTCACATAACAAAAATGCAAATAAGGCCTGGCACATTCAGTCTCTTCCCCCTGTTCACAAGTAGATGGTGGCAGAGAGTTCATGCCCCTATGGAGTTTCTGTGTTTGGAGTTCTGAAGCTACTCTGGGCTGCTTTTTCCTTTGTTCACCAACAAACGATAGAATTGAGTGCCCTACCCTCCAGAGCTTCAGGCTACAGGGCTTACACATCTAAGAATCGCATTAGCCCACTTAGCCACAGCACCACACTGGAGCTCCTGTTCAATTGGTTATCTACTATGACCCCTAGATCCTTTCCAGAGTCACTCCTTTCCAGGATACAGTCCCCCATCTTGTAAATGTAACCTACAAGTTAGAAATGAACTTTCCTTGTTGGATGCTCCTTGTCTACTCAAAGTGCAGCCTGTGACAGATATGGCAATGTCCTGCAATGTCCCTGGAAAACCTTATTGAATTAAGTTTCATTATCTTTAGAGCCCATTGTATGAAATGCAGAGGTTATGTAATACTCTGAGCCTGGATGCTCAAAGAACTATATTGAACATTGTGGCAGACAAGAACGGTATTTTGGGACAATGTCTGACATAGATTTCCTGGGAAATATCTAGTGGGCTGTGAATGCAAATTCCTCCCCCACTCCCTCTGGTTATGCAAAATCCCAGCCTTTTGAAGCTGCATCATGAGGAAGAGTCCACTGCAATCTGAAGATCAAAGGCTGACGCTGTAGAAAGAAACAGGCTGATCTACCCAGTCTGGTTGCTAGTTCTGAGCCAAGGCTATTATAGACTCGTAAGCACAGAAAAAACCCTCTGTGGGGTTTGAAGGACAGACTCCTACTCCTGTGCTTGTTGGTGCTGAAGGGGTGACCACTGGTAAGTCTTTAGCGTGCATGTAGGAACTTCTATTGTTTTTTAAATGTTTTCTCTGCAATGCTTTCACCTTAGGAATAAATGTGCTTGCTTATAAAAGACAGCGTGGTAACTTATAACTGCTGGCAGCTATGCTGTTCATAAGCCTTCAAAAAGAAAGCAAAGCGTAGCTGTTGGCCTGTTTAGGCAGTCTGTATCACTGAGAATATCCTGGTCAGGAGGGAGAGAGAATGGATCTCCGCCCAATAGAGGTGACAGCTCGGGAAGCTGAAGTGGGTGTACGCAAGGGATCATGGAGGAGGAATAATGATGCAGTTCCCCTAAATTGTGACACAACCATTAGTTCACTGAACATATCTAGCTTTTTGTGCATGAGAGGCGTACATCAGACTGGCACTGACTTGATTTAGTGGTAACTGGATCAGGTGCAAAAAATGAGTAGTACCAAAGCAGTGTCTCTGGCTCTCATGAGGATGTGAGCATGTTGGGTGTTACTATACCCCGAGAACAACTTCAATTTATACAGTGCTCGAAGAAGTCAATGATCTAGTAAGGATAAAAACAGTAAAAACGGCTAGTGCAAGACATTGTGTGCGGGGGGAAAGGAGGATGGGAGATTGTTGGGGAAAGACAATTACAAATAAAAGTTATGCTTAATAAAGCAATAAAAAAAATCAATTAGGTCATCAATTAACGTCTCCCACATCTCTGGGCTGCTCTTCCTTCAAGTCCCTTGGGCCTCAGAACGTGACCCTGTTGGTCTCATCAGAACACACATGCTCGTGCTGGCAGCTCAAAAGGTGACACGGTCTAAAAGAACTGCAGGAATTCAAACAACGTGGTCAAAACAAGCTACACATTTCTTATAAACACAAACACAGAGTAGTGCTGCAAACCTCAAAATTTAAAAAATCATGGGTCTGTCCTAAAAATCATGAGAGTTTTTTAAACAATTACATAATGTTTTTGGTCTATCTTTTGAGTTTTTAACTGCCTCTAGTCACCCCCAGTGTGTATGTATTAATTGCAGCACTGCCATCTCTCATGAATTTATGGAATAAGGTCATTTTGGTTCTACCTGCAGGAGCTCTCGGTAGAAGACTCGAGATTAAATTACACAGAATTGTATGAAATGCTGCCTGAGCTTCCAGCTACTCCCTAAGCCCAAATATTCTAACTAATTGATTCTCTTCCCCTCCAACCCTACATCTGCTCATCCCCATATCAGCAATTAATTATACACTTCCAACCCTCACATCAGCTTTGCCCCACCAGTCACAGTTTAATTCTGCCCAAGCTCAGCATCTGCCCCTCAGCAAGTCTACTCCTCCTACAGCTCCAGGAGTTCATCACCCCACTCTCTCCTTTCCCAGGCCTACTGTTGCAGGGATGGAGGAGGGAGCAGAGAACAGTAAGCAATTTTCTGTAAGGGGAGATCAAAGCAGCCTAAACCGCTGCACTCTGTCTGCTTCCTCCTCCGCTCTTGTGAAAATGGCATGGCTCCTCCCACTCCCTCTCCTTCCATACCCCAAAACTCCTCTTCGTTCTTGAAGGGAGAGCTCTGTCTGTTGTGACGTTGCACTCCATATGTTTATGGAAATATGCTTATGAGTGTGAATATGATGTAACTGGAATATGCTTTATGCAAAAGGTCTCTTGTAAGGTATCATAACAAAGGTAACAAATACTGAATATATTCCTCCTATTTGTATGCATGTATCATTATTGTATCTGAAGCTAGAAATATGAAGTATAACTCTGAAGTCCTATTGTAATTATGCAAAGTGTGGGCCATCAATGGTGGTTTAGAATCTTGATGGCTCCCATTGACTAAGACAATTGGTTGTAAATGGTTTATTTACCTGCAAGCCTTCCTGATTACGTATGGGCCAGCCTATGGGGAATAGAGACTAGGGGTCTTACAGTGAATGTGACATGTCAGCTGATAATGAAATCCATCTTAAATCTGGTACTTTTCCATTTAGAAGGAGGGGTGGGGACCCAGAGAGACAAAAGATTCCCGCCTTGTGCCAAAGCTATAAAAGGGGGTGGAGCAGGACAAAGGGGGCTGCCAGTCATAAGAAAATCTCTGCTTACCACCTGAGATGTCTGCTGAATCTAACAAAGACTGTACCAGGGGAAAGGATTAGGCCCAGATGAAGAAGGCGTCTAGTCTGTGAAAGAAGCTTATTGGAACATCTCTCAGGGTGAGATATTACCTGTAATCAGTTTCTTAATGTATTAGGCTTAGACTTGCGTGTTTTGTTTCATTTTGCTTGGTGACTTACTTTGTTCTGTCTGTTATTACTTGAAACCACTTAAATCCTACTTTCTATACTTAATAAAATGACTTTTGTTTATTAATAAACCCAGAGTAAGTGATTAATACCTGGGGGAGCAAACAGCTGTGGATATCTCTCTACCAGTGTTATGGAGGGTGGACAATTTATGAATTTATCCTGTATAAGCTTTATACAGAGTAAAACGGATTTATTGGGGGTTTGGATCCCAATGGGAACTGGTTGTCTGGGTGCTGGAGATAGGTAACCTGCTGAGCTGTTTTCAGTTAAGTCTGCAGCTTTGGGAGCGTCGACGAGACCCTGGGTCTGTGTTGCAGCAGGTTAGTGTGTCTGGCTCAACAAGACAGGGTTCTGGAGTCCCAAGCTGGCAGGAAAAATGGGCTCAGAGGTAATTTCAGCACGTCAGGCGACAGTCCCAAAGGGGTCTCTGTGACCGAACCCGTCACAGCTGTCTCCTGCATCTGCCCTTATTGGCTGCACTTCCTCAGGAGGCAGGGAAGTGAAAAAGGCAGTCAGTCAATTACAGAGCAGTTTCCACAGGACAAAGCTGGAACTCTGTGTAGGTGGAGCTTCTGGTGTCATAAGAACAGCCATACTGGATCAGACCAATAGTCCATCTAACCCAGTATCCTGTCTTCCGCCAGTGGCCAATGCTAGGCGCTTCAGAGGGAATGAACAGAATACAGCAATTATCAAGTGATCCATCCCGTTGTCCACTCCCCGCTTATGGCAGTCAGAGGCTGGGGACACCCATAGCACCAATTTATCTGATGATCTTGGCTAATAGCCTTTAATGAACTTATCCTCCGTGAACTTATCGAATTGTTCTTTGAACCCAATTATAGTTGTGGCCTTCACAACATCCCTTGGCAACAAGTTCCACAGATTGACTGTGCAGTGTATGAAGAAATACTTCCTTTTGTTTGTTTTAAATCTGCTGCCTATTAATTTCATTGGATCCCCCCTGGTTCTTGTGTTACATGAAGGAGTAAATAACACATTCATTTTCTCCACACCATTCATAATTTTATAGACCTCTATCATAACCCACACTCCTTTGTCTCTTTTCCAAGCTGAAAAATCCCAGTCTTTAAGTTCTCCTCAGATGGAAGTTGTTTCATACTCTTCATCATGTATGTTGCCCTTCTCTATATGTTATCCAATTCTAATATATCATTTTTGAGATGGCGTGACCAGAACTGCACAGAGAATCATGGCTTCCTCCAGGGCTAAAATCATGACTACACTAAGTTTAGTGCCTAACCCATCTGTTCATTAAGATTCTTATACTGTCTTGTCCTTCCCTGAGAACTGTCTGCAGAGAAACAGTGGTTGCAGGACATCCTCTGAGTTACACACAGCAGCAGATTTGCATTCTCTTTTCTCCCATGCTAGGGATTTGAAAGCAAAGGACTGCAGATTGCTTCCTTTAAACTCTGCCTATGTCTGCTCCCTCCAAAAATTGTGGAGTACTTTCAGTAGTTTGCTGTGTTTCAGCATTAACTCCCCTCCATCCCAGATCACTAAGTACTACTTTGCCTAGGGGAAAAACACAGTATTGCTAACTTCAAGAGATCAAAAATCATGAGTTGAACCCCACAAAATCATGAGATTGGCCCAAATATACCATTTTTAAAAAAAGATTGCATTGTGTTTTTCAGGTCAGTCTCTTGATTTTTGAACTCCTCTGCCCACCCCCAGGGTATGTACATGTGACAATTAGTGTTGCCCACTCTTTCTGATGTACTGGCTAAGGCGATTTTGGCCCCTGCCGCAGGAGCTCTCATCCCTACATGTGCCCATTTCCTGCCCAGCAATTAATCCTGTCCCCCGGTCTCCCATCAGTTTTCTCCACACTCAACCCCCCTCAATTCAGCCCTCCCCATTTCAGTCCCCCAGCCCCCATCATCACTCCATCAGTTCAGCCCTCATACCCCGTCGACCCTCCACCACCCACAATGCAGCCTCCCACCCCATTAGCCCTCACCCTCCTAAATTCAGTCCCCCTGCATCCCCCAGGACATAGTTCAGCTCTCCCAGCCTCACATCTGCTCCTCCTAGGGTTCTCCACCCTCCCCAAGCCTGGGGCTGGGGGGAAGTGGTGGAGCCCCCTCCCACTTCCCAGCGGCAGGGGAGCAGTCGCCCCGGGCTGACAGCAGTGGCCTCCACCGGGCCTGGGGCAGATGACAGCATTTCTAAGTAAAATTAAGCCTCACTTTTTGAACTCTCAAATGTCAGGATTTTCCCCCCCATACATTTGAGAGGTCTATCACAAGATAATGAGTGAGGCTTAATTTTACTGAGAGATCATGACTCTCACAATCAATTTGCGAGAGTTGGCATGTCTGCAAACAGGAAGGAACAACAGGAACATGTGTCCCTGCACCCCCATTCAGCCCCCCCTCCTCCCCACTCCCATTCAGCCCCTTGCTCAATGCTGTCATCCCATTAGCTCCTGTGCCCCATCCCAGTCTGTCCCCCTAACTAGCCCTTCTGAACTTCAGTCTATGTGACCCCCCAGTAGCCCTGTGTTGCAAGCTCTGTCTAACCCCCTGTATCCCGTGTCTCCTCACCTGGCCCCATAGGCAGGGCACTGTGAGGAATGCAGCCTCTCCTGCTTTCTATCCACAGCTGGCTGCTCCAGCCTGTGAGCCAGCAGCCATCTGTTCTGGTGCCACAGCAGCCCCTGCTGAATGAAAGGAATCTATTTTCTGCAGCGAAAAAAAAAAATCTGTGGGGGGTTTGAATTCTGCACCGGCACAGCAGCACAGAATTCCCCCAGGAGTACCACTTTATACAAATCTAATCATAGAATCATAGAATATCAGGGTTGGAAGGGACCTCAGGAGGTCATCTAGTCCAACCCCCTGCTCAAAGCAGGACCAACCCCCAATCAAATCATCCCAGCCAAGGCTTTGTCAAGCTTGACCTTAAAAACTTCCAAGGAAGGAGATTCTACCACCTCCCTAGGTAACGCATTCCAGTGTTTCACCACCCTCCTAGTGAAAAAGTTTTTCCTAATATCCAACCTAAACCTCCCCCACTGCAACTTGAGACCATTACTCCTTGTCCTGTCCTCTTCTACCACTGAGAATAGTCTAGATCCATCCTCTCTGGAACCATCTCTCAGGTAGTTGAAAGCAGCTATCAAATCCCCCCTCATTCTTCTCTTCCGCAGACTAAACAATCCCAGTTCCCTCAGCCTCTCCTCATAAGTCATGTGTTCCAGACCCCTAATCATTTTTGTTGCCCTTCGCTGGACTCTCTCCAATTTATCCACATCCTTCTTGTAGTGTGGGGCCCAAAACTGGACACAGTACTCCAGATGAGGCCTCACCAATGTCGAATAGAGGGGAACGATCACGTCCCTCGATCTGCTCGCTATGCCCCTACATATACATCCCAAAATGCCATTGGCCTTCTTGGCAACAAGGGCACACTGCTGACTCATATCCAGCTTCTCGTCCACTGTAACCCCTAGGTCCTTTTCCGCAGAACTGCTGCCTAGCCATTCGGTCCCTAGTCTGTAGCTGTGCATTGGGTTCTTCTGTCCTAAGTGCAGGACCCTGCACTTATCCTTATTGAACCTCATCAGGTTTCTTTTGGCCCAATCCTCCAATTTGTCTAGGGCCCTCTGTATCCTATCTCTGCCCTCCAGCGTATCTACCACTCCTCCCAGTTTAGTATCATCTGCAAATTTGCTGAGAGTGCAATCCACACCATCCTCCAGATCATTTATGAAGATATTGAACAAAACCGGCCCCAGGACCGACCCCTGGGGCACTCCACTTGACACCGGCTGCCAACTAGACATGGAGCCATTGATCACTACCCGTTGAGCCCGACAATCTAGCCAACTTTCTACCCACCTTATAGTGCATTCATCCAGCCCATACTTCTTTAACTTGCTGACAAGAATACTGTGGGAGACCGTGTCAAAAGCTTTGCTAAAGTCAAGAAACAATACATCCACTGCTTTCCCTTCATCCACAGAACCAGTAATCTCATCATAAAAGGCGATTAGATTAGTCAGGCATGACCTTCCCTTGGTGAATCCATGCTGACTGTTCCTGATCACTTTCCTCTCGTGTAAGTGCTTCAGGATTGATTCTTTGAGGACCTGCTCCATGATTTTTCCAGGGACTGAGGTGAGGCTGACTGGCCTGTAGTTCCCAGGATCCTCCTTCTTCCCTTTTTTAAAGATTGGCACTACATTAGCCTTTTTCCAGTCATCCGGGACTTCCCCCGTTCGCCACGAGTTTTCAAAGATAATGGCCAAGGGCTCTGCAATCACAGCCGCCAATTCCTTCAGCACTCTCGGATGTAACTCGTCCGGCCCCATGGACTTGTGCACGTCCAGCTTTTCTAAATAGTCCCTAACCACCTCTATCTCACAGAGGGCTGGCCATCTCTTCCCCATTCTGTGATGCCCAGCGCAGCAGTCTGGGAGCTGACCTTGTTAGTGAAAACAGAGGCAAAAAAAGCATTGAGTACATTAGCTTTTTCCACATCCTCTGTCACTAGGTTGCCTCCCTCATTCAGTAAGGGGCCCACACTTTCCTTGGCTTTCTTCTTGTTGCCAACATACCTGAAGAAACCCTTCTTGTTACTCTTGACATCTCTTGCTAGCTGCAGCTCCAGGTGCGATTTGGCCCTCCTTATATCTTTCCTACATGCCCGAGCAATATTTTTATACTCTTCCCTGGTCATATGTCCAACCTTCCACTTCTTGTAAGCTTCTTTTTTATGTTTAAGATCCGCTAGGATTTCACCATTAAGCCAAGCTGGTCGCCTGCCATATTTACTATTCTTTCGACTCATCGGGATGGTTTGTCCCTGTAACCTCAACAGGGATTCCTTGAAATACAGCCAGCTCTCCTGGACTCCCTTCCCCTTCATGTTAGTCCCCCAGGGGATCCTGGCCATCTGTTCCCTGAGGGAGTCGAAGTCTGCTTTCCTGAAGTCCAGGGTCCGTATCCTGCTGCTTACCTTTCTTCCCTGCGTCAGGATCCTGAACTCAACCAACTCATGGTCACTGCCTCCCAGATTCCCATCCACTTTTGCTTCCCCCACTAATTCTACCCGGTTTGTGAGCAGCAGGTCAAGAAAAGCGCCCCCCCTAGTTGGCTCCCCTAGCACTTGCGCCAGGAAATTGTCCCCTACGCTTTCCAAAAACTTCCTGGATTGTCTATGCACCGCTGTATTGCTCTCCCAGCAGATATCAGGAAAATTAAAGTCACCCATGAGAATCAGGGCATGCGATCTAGTAGCTTCCGTGAGTTGCCGGAAGAAAGCCTCATCCACCTCATCCCCCTGGTCCGGTGGTCTATAGCAGACTCCCACCACTACATCACTCTTGTTGCACACACTTCTAAACTTAATCCAGAGACACTCAGGTTTTACCACAGTTTCGTACCGGAGCTCTGAGCAGTCATACTGCTCCCTTACATACAGTGCTACTCCCCCACCTTTTCTGCCCTGCCTGTCCTTCCTGAACAGTTTATAACCATCCATGACTGTACTCCAGTCATGTGAGTTATCCCACCAAGTCTCTGTTATTCCAATCACGTCACAGTTCCTTGACATCACCAGGACCTCCAGTTCTCCCTGCTTGTTTCCAAGGCTTTGTGCATTTGTATATAAGCACTTGAGATAACCTGTTGATCGCCCCTCATTCCCAGTATGAGGCAGGAGCCCTCCCCTCACAGACATTCCTGCCTGTGCTTCCTCCCGGTATCCCGCTTTCCCACTTACCTCAGGGCTTTGGTCTCCTTCCCCCGGTGAACCTAGTTTAAAGCCCTCCTCACTAGGTTAGCCAGCCTGCTGGCAAAGATGCTCTTCCCTCTCTTCGTAAGATGGAGCCTTACATCACTTTCCTCTCGTGTAAGTGCTTCAGGATTGATTCCTTGAGGACCTGCTCCAT
The DNA here is from genome assembly GCF_965152275.1 of Natator depressus. Classification (NCBI taxonomy): domain Eukaryota; kingdom Metazoa; phylum Chordata; order Testudines; family Cheloniidae; genus Natator; species Natator depressus. Next base: position 42,067,843 of record NC_134236.1, on the reverse strand, counting down.
GATTTTTCCGGGGACTGAGGTGAGGCTGACTGGCCTGTAGTTCCCAGGATCCTCCTTCTTCCCTTTTTTAAAGATTGGCACTACATTAGCCTTTTTCCAGTCATCTGGGACTTCCCCCGTTCGCCACGAGTTTTCAAAGATAATGGCCAATGGCTCTGCAATCACATCCGCCAATTCCTTTAGCACTCTCGGATGCAACTCGTCCGGCCCCATGGACTTGTGCACGTCCAGCTTTTCTAAATAGTCCCTAACCACCTCTTTCTCCACAGAGGGCTGGCCATCTACTCCCCATGTTGCGATGCCCAGCGCAGCAGTCTGGGAGCTGTCCTTGTTAGTGAAGACAGAGGCAAAAAAAGCATTGAGCACATTAGCTTTTTCCACATCCTCTGTCACTAGGTTGCCTCCCTCATTCAGTAAGGGGCCCACACTTTCCTTGGCTTTCTTCTTGTTGCCAACATACCTGAAGAAACCCTTCTTGTTACTCTTAACATCTCTTGCTAGCTGCAGCTCCAGGTGCGATTTGGCCCTCCTGATTTCATTCCTACATGCCCGAGCAATATTTTTATACTCTTCCCTGGTCATATGTCCAACCTTCCACTTCTTGTAAGCTTCTTTTTTATGTTTAAGATCCACTAGGATTTCACCATTAAGCCAAGCTGGTCGCCTGCCATATTTACTATTCTTTCGACTCATCGGGATGGTTTGTCCCTGTAACCTCAACAGGGATTCCTTGAAATACAGCCAGCTCTCCTGGACTCCTTTCCCCTTCATGTTAGTCCCCCAGGGGATCCTACCCATCCGCTCCCTGAGGGAGTCGAAGTCTGCTTTCCTGAAGTCCAGGGTCCGTATCCTGCTGCTTACCTTTCTTCCCTGTGTCAGGATCCTGAACTCGACCATCTCATGGTCACTGCCTCCCAGATTCCCATCCACTTTTGCTTCCTCCCACTAATTCTTCCCGGTTTGTGAGCAGCAGGTCAAGAAAAGCTCCCCTCCAGTTGGCTCGTCTAGCACTTGCACCAGGAAATTATCCCCTATGCTTTCCAAAAACTTCCTGGATTGTCTATGCACCGCTGTATTGCTCTCCCAGCAAATATCAGGAAAATTAAAGTCACCCATGAGAACCAGGGCGTGCGATCTAGTAGCTTCTGCGAGTTGCCGGAAGAAAGCCTCATCCCCCTGGTCCAGTGGTCTATAGCAGACTCCCACCACTACATCACTCTTGTTACTCACACTTCTAAACTTAATCCAGAGACACTCAGGTTTTTCTGCAGTTTCGTACCGGAGCTCTGAGCAGTCATACTGCTCCCTTACATACAGTGCTACTCCCCCACCTTTTCTGCCCTGCCTGTCCTTCCTGAACAGTTTATATCCATCCATGACAGTACTCCAGTCATGTGAGTTGTCCCACCAAGTCTCTGTTATTCCAATCACGTCATAATTCCCTGACATCACCAGGACCTCCAGTTCTCCCTGCTTGTTTCCAAGGCTTTGTGCATTCGTATATAAGCACTTGAGATAACCTGCTGATCGCCCCTCATTCTCAGTATGAGGCAGAAGCTCTCCCCTCACAGACGTTCCTGCCTGTGCTTCCTCCCGGTATCCCGTTTTCCCACTTACCTCAGGGCTTTGGTCTCCTTCCCCTGGTGAACCTAGTTTAAAGCCCTCCTTACTAGGTTAGCCAGCCTGCTCGCAAAGATGCTCTTCCCTCTCTTCGTAAGATGGAGCCCGTCTCTGCCCAGCACTCCTCCTTCATGGAACACCATCCCATGGTCAAAGAATCCAAAGCCTTCTCTCCGACACCACCTGCGTAGCCATTCGTTGACTTCCACGATTTGACGGTCCCTGCCCTGGCCTTTTCCTTCCACGGGGAGGATGGACGAGAATACCACTTGCGCCTCAAACTCCTTTATCCTTCTTCCCAGAGCCACGTAGTCCGCAGTGATCCGCTCAAGGTCATTCTTGGCAGTATCATTGGTGCCCACGTGGAGAAGCAGGAAGGGGTAGCGATCCGAGGGCTTAATGAGTCTCGGCAGTCTCTCCGTCACATCGCGAATCTTAGCCCCTGACAAGCAGCAGACTTCTCGGTTTTCCCGGTGAGGGCGGCAGATAGATGACTCAGTCCCCCTGAGGAGAGAGTCCCCGACCACCACCACCCGCCTCCTTCTCTTGGGAGTGGTGGTCGTGGAACCCCCCATCTCAGGACAGTGCATCTCATGCCTTCCAACCAGCGGAGTCTCCTTCTGCTCCCTTCCCTCAGACGTATCATCTGGTCCACTCTCCACATTAGTACCTGTGGAGAGAACATGAAAGCGGTTAGTTACCTGTGTCCGTGTTGCTGAAGCCCGGACATTCCCCCTTCTTCTTCTGGAGGTCACATGTTGCCAAGCTTCTTCACTGGCCTCTTGGCTCCGCTGTGCAATCTGCTCTAAATCTTTAGAGCTTCGTGCCCGTAGAAGCATATCCTGAGTTTTGTCCAGGAAATCCTCAGTTTCTCGTATGCAACGCAGGGTCGTTATCTGTTGCTCCAGACCTTCAATCTTCTCTTCCAATATGGAGACCAGCTTGCACTTTGTACAGACAAAGTCGCTTCTATCCTGTGGAAGAAAGACAAACATGGCACATCCAGTGCAGGTCACAACAGCTGAACCCCACCCTTCCATATCACCTTCCTACTATGAGGTTCCTCAGAGGAGTTGGCAAGATGTAAGCCTCACTGGGCTCACCCCAGGCGAACTCCCAGGCGAACTCCTGCTGTGTGCTGCTCTGCTGTTCCCCGCTGCTCAGCCGCCGCTCAGCTGGTTCGCGAAGCTCTGGCTATTTTTAAACAGCCAGGCTTCCCTGAAACAAACAAGCAGACAGCCCCAATGCCCGCCCCCTGCAGGCTACCAGCCAATCAGGCACTTGCTCAGGCTCTCATGCTGCCCTCCCAGCAAACACACACACACTCGGATACTTACTCAGCAGACAAGCACTCGGATAATGTAGTTAGTCACATCACCCTGCCCTTAGATTCATGGATATTCTAATGCTATTCTTAGATGTCAAACACTTCAACTGTTTCCAAAGCACTGTTGTTAAAATTAAGAGGAATTCTACTCTATTTCTTATACCGTGCACATCACTGTAGTATCTAAGCACTTTCCAGTGACCTGAAGAAGAGCTCTGTGTAGCTCGAGAACCTGTCTCTTTCACCAATAGTAGTTAATCCACTAAGAGATATTACCTCACCCATCTTGTCTCGCTTTCCAATAGTTCATTATGCAATGTGACTTATATCTGTCATTTGGTCTGTTATACTCTCCCCGGGGGTATAAGTGCATATCGTGAAGCACACTTGTTTTTGTAAGGTTTTAGGCTTTGTGGGTTTCTTACATTTTATATATATGTTAGAGAAGGCACCATCAAAGATATGCACCTTGCACTTGGATATGATGGTCCTTAGGAAGATACTATTTGCTTAATTAGTAGGCAGTAGTAGGTGGCTTATTAAAAAAAAAAAGTGTTTGAACTGATAGCCAACAGCTAATTCTGAGCTCTGCTCACCTGAAAAGTTTATTCCGCTGCTATGTAGGTTTATTTGACCTTCATGGACAATGACTCATAAAAAAAAAAAAGTAAACATATTTCACAATATCATCTGTTCTTCATATGCAACAAAGCTGTTTTTCCTTTGTAAATAGTTGGCCCCTGCATGCCACAAAGCATGGGCTAACAGAGGAGATGATTCAGAAAGAAAGGAGAGAGGAAAACAACCAGCCCTGGCACAAGGTTTATTCTGAGAAACCTTTATTTTAGAATCAGAGGGGTAGCCGTATTTGCCACTTTTACAGATCCAGACTAAGCGTCCTGTGGCACCTTATAGACTAACAGACGTACTGGAGCATAAGCTTTTGTGGGTGAATACCGACAAAGTGGGTATTCACCCATGAAAGTTTATGCTCCAATACGTCTGTTAGTCTATAAAGGTGCCACAGGACTCTTTGCTGCCTTTATTTTAGAAGTTTTCTAAATGGGAGAACACACATTAAGGCTTCCGAGGCCCACTCTCACTCATAGTTTACGAAGTTTACTTGTGTGGGTCTTTATTAAATTGCAATCATTCCAAAGAGGATTAAGTACCAGAAAAATATTTTTCAGCAATGTACATCACAGCCATGATTTTAAATACAGTTGCTGGTTCTTTTTAAAATACACATCATAGTGTACAGTAGTTTCCTCTTTATTCTAGTGTAAGCAGTCAGGATGAGCTCCACCCTAACATCTGGTGGTGAGTTGTGGCAAGTTTTGGAAAAGAACTTCAGGGGCTGATCTCATTTGCATAGGCACACCCACCCCGCCTAGCATGAGCCCGTAGCTGCCCAAATGGCCACTTTGGCTGCTGTGGGATCCCCAGTTTCTCTGTTATTGGGGCAGGAAGAATAAATTGTTATTATCCTGATCACGTGAATCAAGAACAGTGGAACTGTCCTTGGCCTTTTGTTATGATGGAGGGACTCACCATCAACTAAGTAGCACTTGCTAGGCAAGGGCATGGGTTCCAAAACTCAGTGAATTGAGAGAGGCTGGGGACAGGTATTAATACCTGGTGGTATGGACTCCCTAGTGAGGGCTTTATATGCTAATTGCACTTCCTTCTCTCTCCACTGTGGAATATCAGAGCTAATTTTGATTCTATTAGGAGTCTAGTTACAGGCTGCTGAGCTGAATTCACTTTGGGCCAATGGTGCACCAGCACTGAGGCTCCCCTACTACAAGCTGAAATCACAGAAGAGCTAAACTCACTAAGAGCTGAAATCACTGAGTGTTGTCTTAAGTGGGGTGGGGGCCTGAAGATCTATTGCAGAGAAGCTTGTGGGCTGGCTGGCAGAGCATAGCGGCTGGTGGAACAGAGCAGTTTGTGGGATGGCTGGAGAAGCTCATAGGGGCAGCTGGCAGAGTGGAGCGATTTGTGGGACAGCTGGTGGAGCGGAGCGGAACCCCATGGAAGGTGGGGCAATTGGCTTTGGACTGCATATGGTGCCCCTTAAACCCCCCCTGCCCCAATCTCCACCCAGCTTGGGAGGTAAAACTCTGCAGATAAACTTTCAAAGTCTGGTGCTGCACTGACCAGAGACAGAGACTTTTGGGTGTTGGACTTTGGGTTGCTGGACTCAAGAACCAAAGGGAAAGGACATGCCCCAATTTGCTTGGGGTGGGTTTTTTGCTCATGGGGTGTGTTATAAATCCTGGTGGTGGTGTTTCCCCAACATAATGCCACATTTAATATCAGAGAGAAACAAAGGCTTTTGCTACACTCAGACTCTGTGCTTGCAAGAGGGGAAGTATTGCCTCTTGGAGGCACCCAGCAGGAGTGGTATATATTTGTACCAGGTCACCGGGTGGGGGCTCAAGCCGGTTTTGCATGGTGTTATTGAAATGGAACTCCTAGATACTGAACCCGGCCCTTGTTGCTGCCAAATCGGATGGGCAGAAGGGTTACACTAGGTTGCATGTTCCTAGGGAAAGAGACTACCTTTGTCGTGTGTCCTGTACAGATCTTAGCAAAGTTTTGTTACTCAGAATCATTCCTCTGGTTTAATAAGGGGAATTTTCATACCTCTTCCAGAAGTTCTCTGAAGTTAAGTTTCCTGTCACATTCAGACTTTGGGTCTTGAGTAATGTAGCAGCTCCAGAATTTGGCTCAGCCAGTTTTCTCCTCTTGGAGCATCTAGATCTTAAGTGCCAAAGAGTCAACATGCCAACATCCTGGAGTCACTTGGGCAGATCCTTAACGGATGTAAATTGAAATAGCTCCTTTGAAGCCCCCAGAGCTATAATTTCATACCAGCTGAGGTTGATAAACAGAACATAGATGGTAGTGACAAATCTTCTATAATCAGGAAGCATCTTATAGTAATCAGAGAGATTATAAAAAAAAAAAAAATCAAGCCAACATATGTAACCCTTCTGCCAGGTAGAGCCAGCAGCAACAAGGGCCAGGTTCAGTGTCTAGGGGTTCCTTTTCAACAATACAACACAAAATCAGCTAGAGCTCCCACCCAGTGACCTGGGACAACAACACACCACCCCCTGGGCGCCACTAAAAGGCAATACTTCCTCTCTCACAAGCAGAGTCTGAGTGTAGCAAAAACTTTTAATAAAATGAGGGAATTATCTCAGCATTAATTAGGGAAAACATTGCAACTAGGGTTCATAAATACAAACCATGAGCAAAAGACCCATCCCCAATTAAGTTGGGCAGTGTCCTTTTCCCCTCAGGATCTTAAATCCAGCAACCCAAAAGTCCCTTTAACATGCCAGTCCCTTCTCTGTATCCCACTGTGTCCTTGGCCTGTACAGCCCCAGAGTTCAGAGATTCATCCTCAGAGCTCACCACCCACCCTGTGTGGAAGGCACAGGGGGCGGGAGGTAAGGAGGCACCTTACACACTGCACTGCTTGGGCACTTGTTCACTGCCCCAATAGCCAATTGCCACACCTCTGTGGGGCTCTGCTCTGGCCCTCTCCGCCAGCCACCCAGCTGGCCAGTCACCAAGATGTCTTCAGGGACCCGCACACTTAACACAGCTCTGTGATTTCAGCTGTTAGTGGGGGAGCCTCACTGCTGGTGCACACTGGGCAGACTCTTGCAATAGACCTACTTTGGGACAACGTCCCTAATACTTCACCTAGGTATCAGTGATTTCAGTTGTGCAGTGTGTAACAAGACTCTCAATTGAGTCTAAATTAGCTCTTTTATTATAGCATGGAGAGAGGAAGAGTTAAACAGTGCCTATACCCCTTAAACAAAGCCCACCCTCTCTCAACTCACTGGGCTTTGGAACCCATGTCCCCTGCCTAGCGAGTGCTGTTTAGTTGAGGGTGAGTCCCTCAATGGGGTATGCCAGGTACAGTTCTGCTGCCCTCAGTTCACACAAGAAGGATAACACCACTTTATTACTCCTACCCCAATAACAAGGAGATTGGGGATCCAACACCAGCCACAAGTGATCATTTGGGCAAGCAACCCCATCATGCTGAGAACCTAGGCAGGGTGGGTGTGTCCATCCAAACGAGATCAGCTTCTGAAGTCTTTTTACACAGCTCACCACTAGATGTCAGGGGAGAGCTCATTCAGACTCTGCTTACATATACAAATATGTGGCCCCTTAGTGACTTCTAGTTTTATTATTTTGCCACCGGTTCTGTGAAAGACCAAATGGTGACAAAAATAGTGGTCTGCTTCCCAAAGGATTTCTCTAATTATGACATTTATGGCTAGATCCACAAGAGGACTTAGAAGTCTAATGGCCACTGAGGTCCTCAAAATCCTTGTTCAGCTGCTACTTAATACTTCCTCATACTAAAGCATGACAACACAGAATGGATACAAAACTGTTTCACAAAAAAAAAAATAAAAATAAAAAAAAATCCAATCTGTCAAAGTTCCCCTAAACAAAAAAAAAAAAAAAACCAATGAGAGTTGTCTTATCCCCATGCCTTGTTTTTTTCCCCCCCATGTTAAACTTTTAAAAGTTTAGGATAGTTTATCTTTTAAAACTTTTACATGATTAAAAACAGTATGTTTAGCAGCAAGATATGGAGAAGCTAGCAGAAAAGGTCAGGAAAAGGGGAAGAGGTAGAGTGTGGAGGACATGTTTCTTCAGGTAATGGTGTCAGATGCTACAGCTGTTAGCTTTGAACTGCATGAAGGACAGAGCTATGTCTTTTCTTTTACAATTTTATATTTTCTTGTAAAACATCTTTGTAAAACATGGCAGGTTTATACTGCATCCTGCAATCTAAAACTTTTCTTCCCAATTTACAAAAGATGAGCTGATTAAGAAGCCTATGTCCGGCTACGTCTACACTGTGGACCTTACAGTGGTACCGCTGCAGCTGTGCCACTGTAAGGTCTCCTGTGTAGCCGCTCTATGCCGGCAGGAGAGAACTCTCCTGCCAGCATAATTAAACCACCCCTCTCTCCCCCTGACATAGCGCTGTCCAAACTAAAGTTTTTCACACCCCTGACCAACAAAAGTGCTAGTGTAGGCATAGCCTATGTTAGTAAACTGCCTTTAGAAAGTTTTTATTTGGTTGGTTGGGGTTTTTTGCATGCTGAGCAATTTATTTAGGCAAAACTTTAAGAACAAACTAATGCTTTTTTTTTTTTTTTTTTTAAAGGTTGGTATGGTTTCTCTTCTAAATATTGTACTGTAATTTTTATTTCACTAGACCTCTTCCTCTTTGGTTAGGATAAATCTTAAATTACTCACGTACATGTATAAACTTATTCACATGCATGTCTTTGGGCTCATGGCCTAACAAACACAGGCCACACAGCTGAGACACACAATACACAGACTGAAGGAATAAGCTCGAAGTGGTGCAATTTTTAATCACTTGTACAGAAGACAAACACTGTGAAGCTGCACAGACATTAAGAATCTGTAATACATTCAAAGTGCTCGATTTTCTACCTATTCCTTTATAAACAGTGTTAATGTGAGAAATTTATACTGGGGTTATTTCCAGTTGGTAAACATGAAGTTATCCTTAACATGTGTAATAAAACATTGTCAATACACGGAATGATACTTTAGTACATACATTGTAAAACTTATTTCATCACTGCAAGGCCCCAATGCAAAAATGTTGAACAGCGAAGAAGCAGACATTTCATCAGTAAAACAGAGAATGGAAGTGTCACACACATTATAATTATTCAACAAAATACTGATTTATTCAAAAAGCCAAAGATGGCATATCATTCAAACATGCTTTGTTGTACAATGAACCCACCTACATTCAGTGTTTTCAGAGACAGTATAAACTGACTTCTAAATCCATGTAAAGTGCGAGTCTCCCTGAGATCAACACTAGAGCATTCTAGAAAGAGAGGGCACTGTATATAAATCCTCAATTACTGTACAAGAAAAAAAAATTATTACAGGATTTGGACACCATTGGCAATCTGTGAGAGTTTGAGCTGAAATCTATAATACAAAGAATTCTGCATTGTTGTGCTAGATAATGGTAGGCTTTGTAAGTAATAATTAAAATTGATTTAACAAACAAATCAGGTCAATGTGAAGAACACGGCACGTGAAAGCTGCAATCAGAACCCAATACCCAGCAGGAGTGTTTGGATCTGTTTGACAGGATATGAAGCACTGGATGATAAAAAGTACTACAATAATTAAGCCCATTCTTGATGAGGGCAAAGATGAAGTCTACAGCACTCAAGAGGGGAAGGGAGTATATTCACTTGCCAACATTCAGGGTTAGGCAAAAATTTTCCAAGTGATGGTAGCAACATACTAAGGGCCTGATCCAACTCTTGCTGAAGTCAATGGGAGCTTATATATATATATATATATGGGAGTGTGATAAAGCCCTGCTAAAGGAGTACACCAATTTTACATTAGCAAAACCTACAAATGCACTACACCTAGTTTGGGCCTACAACAGCAACAAAGTCTTAGTAGCATTTAGGCATAAGTAATTTCTCATCCTTCAGAGCTAAAGAAACCTAAAGGAAACAGACACTACTGGTCTAGGTCTAGAGGAATGAGAGATCAGCATAACAGCAATAACCTGACCAAACTGTCTACAAGTGGCAGCTCAGATGAGGAACATACATAAGGGCTTGTCTTCACAACGGGGGTAAGCTGACCTAACTCACGCTACTCCAGCTATGTGAATAATGTAGCTGGAGTTGACGTAGCTTAGATCGACTTACCGCAGTGTCTTCACTGCACTGTGTTGACAGGAGACACTCTCTCGTCGACTTACCTTTACACCTGAGGGCATTCTGCACCAAAAAGTTAAAATTCTGCGAATTTTATTTGTCAAATAAATGTGGAGGCTCCATCCTGGCATTGGGGAGCACAGGCCACTGGGTACACAGAGGAGGGGGGACACGTAATCAGCAGTGAGGCTGCACCCAATCCTGACAAAGTGCAAGGACCAGGCCTGTCCCAGAAACACCCAGGAGCCGTACCCCTCCATGCCAGGTGCACCAGGTGTGGGCAGGCAGGCTCAGCAAGTCAGGATCCAAGTGTGGAGGGACTTGGGGGTGGGGGTTGAGAGGGTTCTGTGTGGGGCAATCTGGGTGTGGGCAGCTCAGTGGGGGATCCGGATGTGGGGGGGGGGATCTGGATGCACAGGGGTTTATTGGGGGGTTCTGGGTGCAACAGGACTCTGCAGGGGGGTCCAGGTGAAGATAGTTGGGGCTCAGCAGGAGGGGTGTCTGGGTGTGGGGGGCTCATTGGTGATGGGATCCAGATGCTGCAGGAGTGGGGCTCAGTGGGATGGGGATCTAGATGCAGCTGGTTGGAGCTTCGTACATTGGGGATCTGAGTGTGGGGCTTGTCGGAGGTTCTGGGTGTGGGGGAGGGGGTAAGGCTCAGCAGGAGGGTTTGGGTATGAGCAGATCTGGGGCATGGGGATTGTGCAGCTGGGGGAGCAGATCCCTGTACAGCGATCCTTCCCCCTACAGCTGAGGAGGGATGGTGCAGGAAGCACAGGGCGGGAGTTTGCAGAGCTTCCTACAGCTGGGAGAGAAATCTGGGAGTGGGTCTGACACAGCCCCGGATGCCGTACAGGGGAAGAGGAAGTCCCGTCCTCCCTAGCCCATCTGGGACTAGCAGCTGACCCTGGTGCAAGGTAGGAGCCACCATCCCAGTCCTGCCTTCTGCCCCACAGTGGTTCACCTCTCTGCCGGCTGCCTTGGCACCTGAAACATACTGCTGGGGAGAGTCGCACGACTGCTCTTTTGGCTTCCTTTTGTTTCCCCATCAGAAAGTCTGTGGGGAAGCAAAGAAATCTGCAGGGGACATAAATTCTGCGCATGCTCAGTGGCGCAGAATTCCCCCAGGAGTACACCTTACTCTTCTCAGGGAACTGGAGTACCAGGGTCAACCAGAGAGTGCTCTGTCGTTGATTTGGCGGATCTTCACTAGACCTGCTAAATCAACACACGCTGCATTCATTGCAGCAGCATAGATCTCCCCGGTAGTGAAGACAAGCCCTTACTTGTATATAAAGGTGATTTTGTACACTTAAATTTACTTGATGAGATTATAATTTTTGGAGGGATTCAGACCAGTAGAACTTCCCTTTAATAAGTTCTGAGCCTCTCTCCTTTCCTGCCACCCCTCTTCAAATAATGTAAATGAGTTTGATCCAGTTTCTTATACTATACCCATGATATCTGGGTGCTCAAGACACACTATCAAGGTGAAAGTCACATTAATAAAAATAGGCGTTTCTCAACCTGTGGTTCAGGGTAATGAGATGAGTTATTGGGAGCGGGGGGTCGTAAGTGCAGGGCTGGTATTGCAGGAGAGAAGCAGGGCAATTGCCCTAGGCCCCTCGGCACAAGGGGCCCTGGGAAGCAAAGTTACAGGCTAAGTTACACCCCAGGAGGTGGGGCTCAGGCTTTGGCTTCTGCCCCATCACCTAAGGGTCAAGCCAGAGCCCAAGCCCCACCTCCCGGGGCTGAAGCATGTAACTTAGATTCATGGGGTATCCTGTGGCATGGGGCCCAGGGCAATTATTGCCACCCCCCCCCCGGTATTATTCATAATTTACTAAATGATATTTCAGGTGGGGGGGGGTGTCACAATTTTTTTTTCAAATCCAAAGGTTGAGAAACACCACAAGCAGCCTGAGAAACACTGATAAAAGTAATACTCTAGCTACATTTTTCACAAGACCAAAGAACACATCCCCCTCCAAAATAAGAATTAAGTTTAGGTACATATCAACTTCACTTTCTGGTTCCTTTGCACTAACAAACACTGGTAGGTTAACAGTATTATTCACTAAATACTACTGTTGTACAGGATGCTTTAAAATAGGGGTCAGCCATCTTCGGCACGTGGCCCATCAGGGTAATTCACTGGTGGGCCGCGAGACATTTTGTTTATGTTGACCATCTACAGGTACGACCCCCTGCAGCTCCCAGTGGCTGCGGTTCCCCATTCCCGGCCAATGGGAGCTGTGTTAAACGGTGGCCAGCACATCCCTGCGGCCCACGCCACTTTCCACAGCTCCCATTGGCTGGGAACAGCAAACCGCTACCACTGGGAGCTCCAGGGAGCCGTGCCTGTGGACGGTCAACGTAAACAAAATGTCTCGCAGCCCACCAGCGGACTACCTTGATGGGCCATGTGCCGAATGTTGCTGACCCATGCTTTAGAAGGCATAAAATATAACAAGGTTCCTGCCCTGAGCAGCTTACACTGGCTTGGGAGTATTTTAAGTTTCCTTTCCCTACCTTTTCCTTAAAAAAAGGAAATGCTTTTAATTGAAAATTTAAAAATCAGTGTAATACAAACTATTCTGTTCATAACAAGTTTTATGATCTCAGATTTACAAAACCTTATTTATAGTTTAAAACACAAAAAGTAGGAAAGAGCTGCACAGCTCCGTTAAGATATCTATCCAGCTGCGTAAGCCCATTAGGGCCCACCCTTCTTATATCGTTTTGCATCCCCCAGCACTACAGCAAATCCCAGCCCCTCCAAGTGCTAAAATCAAGACCGGATTCATTAAGTATTGCTTTGCTGAAGAGACTGAACATGGACCTTCAAATGATCCAAACACCCCAGACATACCATACCACACATTCCAGGAGACAGATACATTCCAACATGGTCAGCCTTTAACTTGGCACTACGCAACGTGCCTGAGTGAATGACCCGAGTATGACTGCTGGCAGTCATACATGCTAGCTCCACAGATCACTCAGTTCAGTTAACATTCCTTATGCAGCTGGAACACATGAACAAATACATCTTCAGAACTGAATGAAAATGACATGGGTCTCTGCAGGCCTGTTCAACAGCCGCACTGCCAGGTTTCCATACCTTTTCAGAATGTGACAGTACTGGAAGGTTGGCTGGAAAGACCAAATTATTTTACAGGAAGGCATTTCATTCAGCCTCTGGAGACTCTCTCCTCACTCTCAAGGTGCTCAGAATGGCTCAGGCAGTCACTGTTGAGGTCACAAGCGCGCTACAGGCGTTCGTATGCTGAGTTTACCATTTGAAAACCAACTTATGACACTTTCAGAGCTACATAGGTGGATGTTTTCCAAGCAGCAGACAGACAAATATTGCCATTGACAAGAAATGCATTTATACCTACTATCAAGCAATGGAATAGCTCCAGGATGATCGAGTGCATCCAAAACTACCCTCCCCCACTAGACACAGATGGGTCTTGGAGGATAGACTGATCACACCAATTATGCAGGAAACACCATGCGCTCCCAAATCAATCCTTCTGCTAATCAAAATATCATGTGCAAAGACCAGATGCTCACTGTCTCGCAAATGTCTGGCTAGCCATCTGCCTTATACAGAGATGTGTTAGTGTGACACAGATGAGGATCAATGTGACAACGTGTCTAGCAGTGGAGCCATAGATGGAGATGACCCCGATAATGACTTTGACGAATAAATGTTTTCAGTCCTACATGTCAAAGCTAAGCTCCCTGGGATTATCAAAGGTCAATGTGTTTTTTTCATGTTAACAATGCATTTCTGTATTCAAGAATAATTAAAAAAAGGGGATATATATTTTAGAAAATAATGAACTATCTACATAATTGTTTTGGGTTGGTCATGCTTCGTACCACTGTGTTCATGGGAGAAAGGGCTTTTGAATAATACCCAGCTTGACCAATTTCTGACAGTTATATTATCAGAATTTCCACTAACAGGAGACCCAGAGATGGGGCAAGCGGGTGCCAGTGAGACCCACCCTGCCACATTGCAGAGGGTGACACCATTGAAATTATGATTCTCTAGATTTTTACAAATCAAACAATGCCTCCCTTACCTATCACTAACTTGCCACTTTCCCCAAAATAAGATTTTATTACATAATGCTCTGACATGAATCCTGACTGAGTCAAAGATTGTGTGTGTGTGTGTGTGTATTTTAAATATAGACACAATTTTAAAATACTTTTGAGAAATGAGTATAGTGCACTAATAGCAATCTACAAAGTGATCAATATATTCATAGACTTCTTGTAAGCAATTCTGTTTTCATGGACTCAGTAGTAAACCTGCTCCATATTCTTCTGGCCATACTTTACTATTATTCCAATAACTGTTGCAACACTATATCCTCTTCTTTTGGAATGTTTCACTATTTAATTTTCCAGAGGATCCAAAAACAGCAGTGAAAAATGAAAAGTTCCAGTCCACTGGACCAAAGAGCCGCTGAGTTGATCTGTATATCCAGTACGGATTAAGTATTAATGTAAGCGTACTTAACCCCACGAAAAAGATGATAAAATGTGGAAGTCCCAGATTTTCCACTACACCATTCCAATTGGAAATACACACCCACCACATGTGATAAATAAGGACCATGCGGCAGTGTTGCATATGGATCAGTACCCATTGGTTTGCCTTCCATAAAAGGGTATTAGCATAGCCAGTCTGAAGAGAAAACAACAACAAAGAAAGAAATGAAATTGCACCTTCAAGATAAAGCAGTCAGCATTTTCTAGAATTAAGATATTGTGACAAAGTTCCTCCTCTGCCTTGGTGGGTCCTGTACTTTTTGGCAGATTTGCTCGCCTCAGAGGTTCACGGCAGCCCACAGTTTGGCCGCTTCTGCTAGAGGCTCAAACCTGCTGTTCACTCAGCTAACCTCATCACTGGCCAGCATGGGGGAAAACGGAGAACAATCTCCCCAGTCTCTGTTGTCCCACCTAGTGGGTCGGGACAGGCCAGATCCCTTTCCAAATTAGACCTTCCCTTTGGGTGTTGCTCACAGACCAGGTCAACTCCTCCTGTGTCCGATCAGGAGTTGGTTGGGGGGCGGGGGGGGGGAGGCGGGCCCGCCCTCCACACCAGGTTCCAGCCCAGGGCCCTGTGGATAGCAGCTGTCTATGTCTCCTGTATCAGCTGCACGACAGCTACAGCTACAACTCCCTAGACTACTTCCTCATGGCCTCCCCCCAGCACCTTCTTTATCCTCACCGCAGGATCTTCCTCCTGAGGTCTGATCACGCTTGTACTCCTCAGTCCTCCAGCAGCACACCTTCTCGCTCTCTGCTCCTTGCACACCCTCCACTAACTGATGGGAGGTCCTTTTAAAACCAGGTGTCCTGATTAGTCTGCCTGCCATAACTGATTCTAGTATGTTCTTAATTGGCTCCAGGTGTCTTAATTAGCTTGCCTGTCTTAATTGGTTCTAGCAGGTGCCTGATTGCTCTAGGACAGCCCCTGCTCTGGTCACTCAAGGAACAGAAAACTATTCATCTAGTGGCCAGTATATTTGCCTTCTGGCGAGCTTTGCCCGCCCACTTCCTGGATCCCAATAGGGCCAGACTCCTGTAACCCCCCCTTAGGCTTCACCTGCCCACTTCCTGGATCCCAATAAGGCCGGACTCCTGTACCCCACTGCTCTGGGTCTGTCACAATATATATTAACTATATTAACAGTGTTTAGTGTAAACTGCCAAACAAACCTTCTCTAAATCATTTTTCTCGAGTGCCAAGAGATTGCACATTTACATAGCACCTTTTGCCCAGAAGAATTCTAAACCACTTTGCAAACTATGTGCATACAGCATCACTTAGATGCAGCCACCTGTTGGATGGAGGAAGACAATCAAAACAAAGCACATGTTACAAAAGTGCAGGGGGGGCTACCAGGGTCTGGGAAGTTTTGGTTAACACCACTCAGGCAAACCATGACTTTCTGACTGCTCTAGCATCTATATGCACAGATAGGACCTTCATGTTTAAGGTCTCATTAAAAGCACTGCAGAAGGGCTGAGGTGATCCTGCCAAGGCTTGTGGCTGTAATTCTAAAGAGTCCAGATATTTTATAATTTAAGATTAAACTACTAAAAACTTATTGCTGGGAACAGATTACAGTTTGGAAAGCAGGGCTGATTTCTTTTCTCCCCACAAGCATGGAAGATCTCTTCAAGGCTGTTCTCCCTCTCTGCATCCACAGAAGATACATAAACACTTACCAGCTCCAACATTCTCGTGTTACTATTTTCACTCTTTAAAAATATCTTTAAAAAAATAGAGTTTAGTCACCTAATCTTTAGTCCTGTGCACTAGATCCCAACTAGTGAGTCTGTAAAGTAATTTTTAAAATCTTCCCTTTTAATTTCTTTGCTACAAAATGGGTAAAAAAAATTTAAAAAACATTTGAACAAGTATTTTAGGGTGTTATAATTAAGGATTCCCAGGACTTCAAGTTTGGAAGAAAAATTCTTCCCTGATCCCACCACTAATCTCCCAATTTGAAGGCCAATATTTCTTTGCAGATTTTTTTTTTTTTTGAGGGGGAAGCAATTGGAGTTTTATAATGGAAACTTCTATCATCAACAATTAATACAGCAAGTTCTTACCCTTCGAAGTAGCCAGTACATGCAGATTGAAGGAGTGCTCATCTCAAGTAGCAGTCCCATCAGGGGTAGATAGTGTCCAGATTTTATGTTAATTATCAGACCAAGAAGCCCACCAAAGGCAAATAAATGATGAACTACCAAGAACACATCACATGTCCTGAAAACAATATTAGACACATGAACAACTACATTTTCAAACAAGATGAAGCCAGAGGCTAGTAAGCAATGAAACCAACTCCACTTTTGCTGTGAATACACTTTGTCAGCTTGGAAAACTGGATCTATGAGCAAGGCCCACAACCCAGCTACACAACTCTGAATTCCAAGCAGGCCACGAGTGAGGAGCGGGGCAGCTGAGCAGCGGGGACAGCAGAGCAGCTCACAGCAGGAGTTTGCCTGGGACTGGTAAGTATCCGAGTGTGTGTGTGTGTGTGTGTGTTTGCTTGCTGAGGAAGTATCCGAGCGTGTGTTTGCTGGGAGGGCAGTGAGAGAGCCTGAGTGAGTGTCTGATTGGCTGCTAGCCTGCAGGGGGCGGGCATTAGGGTGTCTGTCTGTTTGCGTCAGGGAAGCCTGGCTGTTTAAAAATAGCCAGAGCCTCGCAAACCAGCTGAGTGGCAGCGAACCAGCTGAGCAGCGGGGACAGCAGAGCAGCTCACAGCAGGAGTTTGCCTGGGAGTTCGCCTGGAGTGAGCCCAGTGAGGCTTACATCTTGCAAACGTCTCTGAGGAAGCTCATAGTAGGTAGGTGATATGGAAGGGGGGGGTTCAGCTGTTGTGACCTGCACTGGATGTGCCATGTTTGTCTTTCTTCCACAGGACAGAAGCGGCTTTGTCTGTACAAAGTGCAAGCTGGTCTCCATATTGGAAGAGAAGATTGAAGGTCTGGAACAACAGATAACGACCCTGCGTTGCATACGAGAAACTGAGGATTTTCTGGACAAAACACAGGATAGGCTTCTAGGGGCACAAAGCTCTAAAGATATAGAGCAGGTTGCACAGAGGAGCCAAGAGGCCAGTGAGGAAGCTTGGCAACATGTGACCTCCAGAAGAGGTAAGCGGAATGTCCGGGTTCCAGTAACACAGACACAGGTAACCAACCGCTTTCATGTTCTCTCCACAGGTACCATTGCGGAGAGTGGACCAGATGATATGTCTGGGGGGAGAAAGCAGAAGGAGACTCCGCTGGTTGGAAGGCATGAGATGCGATGTCCTGAGGTTGGGGGTTCCACGACCACCACTCCCAAGAGGAGAAGGCGGGTGGTGGTGGTCGGGGACTCTCTCCTCCGGGGGACTGAGTCATCTATCTGCCGCCCTGACCGGGAAAACCGAGAAGTCTGCTGCTTGCCAGGGGCTAAGATTCGCGATGTGACGGAGAGACTGCCGAGACTCATCAAGCCCTCGGATCGCTACCCCTTCCTGCTTCTCCACGTGGGCACCAATGATACTGCCAAGAATGACCTTGAGCGGATCACTGCGGACTACGTGGCTCTGGGAAGAAGGATAAAGGAGTTGGAGGCGCAAGTGGTCTTCTCGTCCATCCTCCCCGTGGAAGGAAAAGGCCTGGGTAGGGACCGTCGAATCGTGGAAGTCAACGAATGGCTACGCAGGTGGTGTCGGAGAGAAGGCTTTGGATTCTTTGACCATGGGATGGTGTTCCATGAAGGAGGAGTGCTGGGCAGAGACGGGCTCCATCTTACGAAGAGAGGGAAGAGCATCTTTGCCAGCAGGCTGGCTAACCTAGTGAGGAGGGCTTTAAACTAGGTTCACCGGGGGAAGGAGACCAAAGCCCTGAGGTAAGTGGGAAAGCGGGATACCGGGAGGAAGCACAGGCAGGAATGTCTGTGAGGGGAGGGCTCCTGCCTCATACTGGGAATGAGGGGCGATCAACAGGTTATCTCAAGTGCTTATATACAAATGCACAAAGCCTTGGAAACAAGCAGGGAGAACTGGAGGTCCTGGTGATGTCAAGGAACTGTGACGTGATTGGAATAACAGAGACTTGGTGGGATAACTCACATGACTGGAGTACAGTCATGGATGGTTATAAACTGTTCAGGAAGGACAGGCAGGGCAGAAAAGGTGGGGGAGTAGCACTGTATGTAAGGGAGCAGTATGACTGCTCAGAGCTCCGGTACGAAACTGTGGAAAAACCTGAGTGTCTCTGGATTAAGTTTAGAAGTGTGTGCAACAAGAGTGATGTAGTGGTGGGAGTCTGCTATAGACCACCGGACCAGGGGGATGAGGTGGATGAGGCTTTCTTCCGGCAACTCACGGAAGCTACTAGATCGCATGCCCTGATTCTCATGGGTGACTTTAATTTTCCTGATATCTGCTGGGAGAACAATACAGCGGTGCATAGACAATCCAGGAAGTTTTTGGAAAGCGTAGGGGACAATTTTCTGGCGCAAGTGCTAGGGGAGCCAACTAGGGGGGGCGCTTTTCTTGACCTGCTGCTCACAAACCGGGTAGAATTAGTGGGGGAAGCAAAAGTGGATGGGAATCTGGGAGGCAGTGACCATGAGTTGGTTGAGTTCAGGATCCTGACGCAGGGAAGAAAGGTAAGCAGCAGGATACGGACCCTGGACTTCAGGAAAGCAGACTTCGACTCCCTCAGGGAGCGGATGGGTAGGATCCCCTGGGGGACTAACATGAAGGGGAAAGGAGTCCAGGAGAGCTGGCTGTATTTCAAGGAATCCCTGTTGAGGTTACAGGGACAAACCATCCCGATGAGTCGAAAGAATAGTAAACATGGCAAGCGACCAGCTTGGCTTAATGGTGAAATCCTAGCGGATCTTAAACATAAAAAAGAAGCTTACAAGAAGTGGAAGGTTGGACATATGACCAGGGAAGAGTATAAAAATATTGCTCGGGCATGTAGGAAAGATATCAGGAGGGCCAAATCGCACCTGGAGCTGCAGCTAGCAAGAGATGTCAAGAGTAACAAGAAGGGTTTCTTCAGGTATGTTGGCAACAAGAAGAAAGCCAAGGAAAGTGTGGGCCCCTTACTGAATGAGGGAGGCAACCTAGTGACAGAGGATGTGGAAAAAGCTAATGTACTCAATGCTTTTTTTGCCTCTGTTTTCACTAACAAGGTCAGCTCCCAGACTGCTGCGCTGGGCATCACAGAATGGGGAAGAGATGGCCAGCCCTCTGTGGAGATAGAGGTGGTTAGGGACTATTTAGAAAAGCTGGACGTGCTCAAGTCCATGGGGCCGGACGAGTTACATCCGAGAGTGCTGAAGGAATTGGCGGCTGTGATTGCAGAGCCCTTGGCCATTACCTTTGAAAACTCGTGGCGAACGGGGGAAGTCCCGGATGACTGGAAAAAGGCTAATGTAGTGCCAATCTTTAAAAAAGTGAAGAAGGAGGATCCTGGGAACTACAGGCCGGTCAGCCTCACCTCAGTCCCTGGAAAAATCATGGAGCAGGTCCTCAAAGAATCAATCCTGAAGCACTTACATGAGAGGAAAGTGATCAGGAACAGTCAGCATGGATTCACCAAGGGAAGGTCATGCCTGACTAATCTAATCGCCTTTTATGATGAGATTACTGGTTCTGTGGATGAAGGGAAAGCAGTGGATGTATTGTTTCTTGACTTTAGCAAAGCTTTTGACACGGTCTCCCACAGTATTCTTGTCAGCAAGTTAAGGAAGTATGGGCTAGATGAATGCACTATAAGGTGGGTAGAAAGCTGGCTAGATTGTCGGGCTCAACGGGTAGTGATAAATGGCTCCATGTCTAGTTGGCAGCCGGTGTCAAGTGGAGTGCCCCAGGGGTCGGTCCTGGGGCTGGTTTTGTTCAATATCTTCATAAATGATCTGGAGGATGGTGTGGATTGCACTCTCAGCAAATTTGCAGATGATACTAAACTGGGAGGAGTGGTAGATACGCTGGAGGGGAGGGATAGGATACAGAAGGACCTAGACAAATTGGAGGATTGGGCCAAAAGAAATCTGATGAGGTTCAATAAGGATAAGTGCAGGGTCCTGCACTTAGGATGGAAGAATCCAATGCACCGCTACAGACTAGGGACCGAATGGCTAGGCAGCAGTTCTGCGGAAAAGGACCTAGGGGTGACAGTGGACGAGAAGCTGGATATGAGTCAACAGTGTGCCCTTGTTGCCAAGAAGGCCAATGGCATTTTGGGATGTATAAGTAGGGGCATAGCGAGCAGATCGAGGGATGTGATCGTTCCCCTCTATTCGACACTGGTGAGGCCTCATCTGGAGTACTGTGTCCAGTTTTGGGCCCCACACTACAAGAAGGATGTGGATAAATTGGAGAGAGTCCAGCGAAGGGCAACAAAAATGATTAGGGGTCTAGAGCACATGACTTATGAAGAGAGGCTGAGGGAGCTGGGATTGTTTAGTCTGCAGAAGAGAAGAATGAGGGGGGATTTGATAGCTGCTTTCAACTACCTGAAAGGGGGTTCCAAAGAGGATGGCTCTAGACTGTTCTCAATGGTAGCAGATGACAGAACGAGGAGTAATGGTCTCAAGTTGCAATGGGGGAGGTTTAGATTGGATATTAGGAAAAACTTTTTCACTAAGAGGGTGGTGAAACACTGGAATGCGTTACCTAGGGAGGTGGTAGAATCTCCTTCCTTAGAGGTTTTTAAGGTCAGGCTTGACAAAGCCCTGGCTGGGATGATTTAACTGGGAATTGGTCCTGCTTCGAGCAGGGGGTTGGACTAGATGACCTTCTGGGGTCCCTTCCAACCCTGATATTCTATGATTCTATGATTCTATGATAGCTATATTTGAGAAGACTTTGTCCTTCCCTGACAAAGTGCGATAACTGGCACTGATCCATGAGGCCAGCCAGTGAGCTAGAAGAAATACAATGAGGTAGAAGAAAAATCCAGCTGCTACTAACTTCAAACGAACTTCCCACAGAACATAGTCCCAATCAAATATGACACTCAAGGTTTTAGCAGCATACGCAAAATTCATTTCTTCTTCTCTAATTCAAAATATTTGGAGAGAGTCTGAAGCTTCTCAACCACACGTTGGTCTATCTTAAGGCTACTGAGCCTTTGCTGTTACATGGAGCAGAAACCCACCTGCAATTAAAAAAAAAAAAAAAAAGATAGAAGAGACTTGTAGAGACTGGCTGCGTGCATTTTACACACACACACTCCCCATTTATGAAATCTCACTAGTTTCACTACAGTTTAGAGTTTGTTTCTCTTTCCACTGATATTTCCAAACAATTTAGAACTGACATAAAAAAAACCTACTCAAGGCTGATAATTAGCCTTCAAGAACTCTACTGGGTATATAAAAGAGAAGATGAGAGAGGGAAACTCTGTTTCCTTACTGGCAGAATGATTAGTGTCAATGGATGTTACAGTCACAAAACCTTTACTTTTTGTTCCCAAGTTATATAAAAATATAATACTTTTTCCTGGTCATTTTCCTTACTGGTTTTTCTTCCCTTCCTGTTACTTCTATATACGTAGAATACACACTATTCTTTATCTTTTTCAAGTCTTCCTTTGCCTTTATAAATCATCCCTCAAGAAGTCCGTCTGGCTGAAGTGTTTTGCTAACGCTACTGACACCACATTTTTAAAACAATCTTTCACCAGCTTATATGCTACTAGCATCCCCCCCACAGCTTCCTCACAGAAGACTTGAAAATTGTTCTATGACCAATGATTTTTACTTCTAACAAAGTTAACATTCTAGGTGTGAATAGAAACAACTCCTATGGACATAAACAAAGGGGGCCAGTGCTAAAGGGAGAAAAAACAAAACAACTGAGGCTTACAATTCTTTAGCAGCATGTTTAAGCATAATTGAACCTTCATTTTTCACCTGTACAGCCCTCTGGATAAGTCTACACAGTGAGTCTCGAGCTCCGATCTACACACTCGGGCTTGCACCATGGTGCTACAGACTCAGGCTCGAGCTACAGCACTAAAAACAGCTGTGTAGATGTTCAGGCTCGAACTGGTGCTTGGATTCTGAAATCCAGGGAGGAGGTGAGTTTGAGAGCCTGAGCCATGACGTCTACAGCGCTGTTTAGTGCCATAGCGTGAGCCCGAGTCTGTAGACTTGGGCTCTGGGACTCACTCACATTGGTTTTAAAACACAGAGTAGATGTACCCTAAGAATTTTTAGGAATCAGATGTACACACCCAGTTTACAGGGTATAGATCAAAACTGCAACAAACCAGCCACTCTGAGCCTGATTCTCATTTACACTAAGGCCACTTTACATTGCCTGGAAGTATAAAGGAGCCCTGAATTGTTGGAACAAAATAACATGATTGTGACGTTATTGACATAAACTGTGACCATATAGATCATTGTTGCAACCAGGGTCCCTTAGTTGCACCAGGTCTTGTACAGAGGAGGCCAAGTGGGGTGTCTATGGGAAGGTTGTAGTTTGCTGGTTATGATTATGTTGTCTGTATGCGTGTATCATTTTTTGTATTTGAAGTTATGAATATTGGCTATGTACTTGTTTGATTCTAAGTAGCCTCAGTGAAGTATTTGGTCAGCTTCTTGAGAAAGGACTATTCTCACTAAGTGCCCAATCAAGAAATACTTAGGTGACAATGGACTTTGGGAGACGCCAATCCACATCTGAGCTTTCCTGCAAACGTTCAAACTAACATGTAAACAATGGCGTCAGCCTGCAAAAAGCTGAATCATTCACAGACATGTGACTTGCCCAGGTGACTGCAAATTCCATCTTGTTGAGGGGATTTTACACAGGAGAACAAAGGGGTTTCCACCCACAAGAGAAAGACTATATAAGGCCCTGGAAACCCCTCCATTTTGTCTTCAGCTGGCTCAAGAGATAGCCTCTCCACCCCAAAAGAGATGCCTGAAAGAAACAGATTTATTTGGGGTTTGGATCCCATTGGGAACTGGGTATCTGGGTGCTAGAGACAAGAGCACTTCTTAAGCTGTTTTCAGTTAGGCCTGCAGCTTTTGGGGGATGTGGTTCAGACCTGGGCCTGTGTTTGCAGCAGGCTAGCGTGTCTGGCTCAGCGAGACGGGGTACTGAAGTCCCAAGCTGCCAGGGAAAACGGGCTCAGAAGTAGTCTCAGCACATCAGGAGGCAGTCCCAAGGGGGTCTCTGTGACCCAACCCATCACAGTGGCCTCAATGCAAATGAGAATTGTGTCCTATATCTATAGTACGTATGTACACACACTTTATTATTTTGTTTAGGAAAAAAAGAAAATAAATATTCTTCATTATAGGTTTACATAAATGGACCTTTGATACACGCAAGCATGTACTATTGGCCTGTTATAATTAGAACTTTTTAATCTTTTTCTATATTAAGTCACAGTATGAAGAATAAATAAACTTTTCAAAATTAAAAAAAAAAAAAAGACAGCCCTCCTTAGAGTTCTCTCTTCTGTGAGGTGTTTTAATTATGCATGCAGCATCACAGGAGTGCACGTTTGTAGTCTTGCATACACAAAGAAAAACAGAAGTAGGAAAACAGGTTAACAATGGACAAAGCATGAATTCCCAAGGGATCTTGTAAATAATATGAAGCTAGTATATAAAGAAATAGAAAAAGAGTAAAGTGTGATAGGCTTGCAGCTACAGCTTTGCTTACTAGTAGTTTGTAGCACATGGATACCTTGTGATTCATACAGGGCCTGTTTCACAGAATTAGTAAGCCAATCATAAAGCATGTGATACAATGTAGAATATAATGCATGTGTTAGTCTGTTTTATAATATGTATATAATCTGATTTATAACTATGTACTTTGGAGTTGTGATGCACCCTAACCTGCTCCATTACACCTGAGTCTGATCACCTCAGGTACAGATTTCTGAAATGCCAATAGAGAAACCTTAGTAACAAGTCCTGATCTGGACTGAGTTTTTGGATTCCACAGAACTGGATAAAAGTGTTCTTGCAGAACTGAAGTGTTCTGAATCAGTCGAGTGGAAAAGGTCTCGGAGGGAATCCCAACAGTGTTGTTTTGCTTGCAATTTGGAATATCAGACACCAAAAAACAGAACATAATTCTACAAAATGATAGTCTAGTAAATGCATGAGTAAGGGCTTGTAGGATCATCTTGTGAACAAAATTGCATGGTCAACTTCTGAACAGAATTAGACCACATTCTAAAAAGGTCTTTTATTCCTGAAGCTAATTAAGGACATAGAGAAACAACCTCCTTATTGTCCACCCCAGCATCACAATTATTATTAATTGTATCGTCCCGAATTTTTAAGCTTGGGGGCATAAAGTTAATTAAAACGCCCTCCACATGGTATGGTTTAAAGAAGATGAACATTTTATTATGTTTTTGTTTTAAAGTATCCATAAGCACAGGTCCATTTTGCTGACGTATTGGACAAGATTGCCATGACCGCTGGACACAGCACATCCTGTCAATGTGGCCAGGGGAAGAACTGCCCAGAGAGTATCTAATTTCACACAGTTTGACTGGCAGCTCTGGTGGGAGGCAGAAGAGGAAGCCATATGGATCGTTAGCAGTATAGGTAAAAAGCTTCTACAGAGATGCCTTCCTTTCCTACTCCCCAATATAATAAATAACAGAAAAGGAGGATGGCAGCCTTATAGCTAGAGAGCAAAGGAATATTGCTTATTTATATTCTCAGGGGGCTTGATTCTGCTCTCCTTTACACCAGAGCAACCCCACTGGCCCTTCCTTCCCACTGCCTTGCATCCTGAAACAGTGAGAGAGTTAAGAATTCTAATTTGTTAGCATTTTACACTCACTCTGCACAGATATATAGTAGACACCAGAATTACAAACACCTCAGGAATGGAGGTTATTCATAACTCTGAACAAAACATTATGTTCTTACTTTCAAAAGCTTACAACTGAACATTGACTTAATACAGCTTTGAAACTTTACGATACAGAAGAAAAATGCTGCTGTCAACCGTCTTAATTTAAATGAAACAAGCAAAGAAAGTTTCCTTATCTTGTCAAATTTTTTTTTAAAGTCTCCCCTTTTTTTCAGTAGTTCACATTTAACACAGTACTGTACTGTATTTGGGTTGGTTTTTTTTGGCTCTGCCGCTGCCAGATTGCTTACTTCGGGTGTAGTGTAGTAAACTGCTCTGCATCGCAATGTACTACCTATGGGTCCTGAGCATGCTCAGTTCATCTGCTGAAGCCACTGCCCTTCACCCTGCCCTTATTAGCCGTATGTGTGTGAGAAATTCCTATCTGTAGGATAGTACTACCTGCAGCAGTGACAGGTTCTACTTTGCTAAAAAGGCCATCTGATGTAGCTAATTCAAGAAGTCTCACATGTAAAAGCAACCTGATAGCTTTCTTTAACAGTGTAACAAGCCTTGTGGATTGGGGGGGGGAAGGTGGTCGACATGGTCTCTCTTGCCTTTAGTGAGGCTTTTGATACTGTCTCCCATGACCGTCTCATAAACAAAACTATGGAAATGCAACCTAGATGGAGCTAAAATAAGACTGGTGCAAAACTAGTTGGGAAAACAGTTTCGACAGTAGTTATCAGTGATTCGCAGGCTGAAAGGGCTGAGTCAGGCTGAAAGGGGATAACAAGTCGAGTTCTCCAGGAATCAGTTCTGGATAGGTTTCTATTCAAAATCTTAATCAATGATTGAGATATGTAATAGAGAGTACACTTACAAAGTTTATGAATGATAACCTAGGAAGGAGTACTGGGGAAAGGGATCTGCAGGTCATAGTGGACCACAAACTGAATATGAGTACTGTGGAAAGGGATCTAGGGGTCCTAGTGGACCACAACCTGAATGAGTGAATAGTGTAACATCACTCTGGGACGTCCGCTCTACTCTGCGCAGATTAGGCCTCAACTGGAGTATTGTGTCCAGTTCTGGGTGCCACATTTCAGGAAAGATGTGGACAAATTGGAGAAAGTCCAGAGAAGAGGGGGAAAAAAAGTAAGGTCTAGAAAACATGACCTATGAGGGAAGTAGCATCTTTTTACAAAAGCTGTTTCTTACAATCTAAACCTATCAATAATTGCTACAGATAGCACTTTTCTACCTGTAGCAATTTCACATACACTATAGTGCAAGGAACTGCTACCTGTAGGCATTTGTTACATCAGTAGCAGTTTACTGCAAGAGCAGTTTCTTACAATCTATACACACCAATAACTGCTACTGGTAGCACATTACTGCACTGAGCAGTTTACTACACTACAGCTGTTCCCAAAGAGGTGTGTGGTTAGGGTGAAAAATCGGGACAGGGGGTGGAGAGTAATAGGAGCCTCTATAAGAAAGAGACCCCAAAATCAGGACTGCCCCTATAAAATCAGAACATCTGGTCACCCTATGTGTGGTTGACTGGGCAGTTCCTGACTCCGGTGACATTCTCCTGTATATAATTAGGCAACGTATAAGGAAGTGGAGAATCAGGCCATTAACATCAGCATAGTTACAAGGGTGTGAAGAGAAAGCCCCAGAAACTTTCCACTCTCAACTCCCCACAAAAAAAGACAAACACCTCCCCCCCAGCTACATACAGCCCTCTAAATATGGTGGTTCACAGGCTGTGTGAAATTCCCCTGACTTCATACAATAGCCTCTCCTGGAAGTAGGATGTTTTCTCAGCATTTAAGCAAAACCAGCAGTTAGTTAACGCTGTCTCATCCCCATTTCCTCCCCCTCCTCACAAGAAGCAACAGTAATGCTACTTACTGGCTGGTCTGCTTCAGTTACTCTGCAGTTCCTCCCCGCAGCCTCTGCGCTTTCCTGTCTTGTGTTCAACAGCTACAATCAGCCAAAAAGTCCGGGCTGCTTCTTCCACCTTTTATGCAGAAGTAGCTGCCCCTAGAATGGAAATGCAACAGCGTGGAGCCCTAGTTCAGCACCGCAGAAAGAAGAGACCCCTGCACGCGGAATAGTGTTAAATTTATCGCTTTTCCTGCCCCACCCTTTGTTTCCGCCCGACGTAAACTGTCGCTCCTGCCCTGGGGGGAGTGGCGCGCACGAAATAACCCGCACTGGCAAGCCGGACTCTGGGGTTGTTCACAGTTTACTTTGGATCTTAATTCTGCAGCGCAGGAGGCGGTCAGGCCGCATTCTGCCTTGCTGCTGCAGCCAACTTTCGCGTTGCACTGAGCAAAAGGGCGATCGCCCCCCGTACAGAGGCGTGAGAAACATTGCATGGTGGAGTGTGTTGTCATTGGCAGCCGCAGGTGGTAGGATGCAAAAACCTGTCTGGTGCAAAGCCAGCCTGAGTGCAGCTAGAGCCATGGAGAGAAACGTGGAAGCTGGAACCGAGGGAGAGACCGCCACCTCTCCAAGACCCCGCTGTGGGCAGGACGTGTGTCTGTCCTGCACAGAAATAGTGTGTCACACGTGTGTTGGCGGTATTGTGCCTCGACTGTGGTCTATGAAGGGACCCACGTCTTGGTTTTGTGCAGCTTGGTGTGTGACATTTCTCACCGGCCATAGAATCCCAGATTTCCCTCACCGGCCCCGGCAGGGTGGGCATGCGGCAGGATACTCTCCAATGTGCCCTGCAGAAGCAGGACTGGGGTGCAGTACCGGGTTTACCACGGCACCAGTGGCACCATGGCGCCGGGCCCAGAGTCAGAAGGGGCCCCGGCCAGCCCGATCCCCCGGCCGGCTGAGACGGCCACGCAAGCTGCCCCCACCCCTGCTCCGCCCCCGCCCTGCTTCTTCCCACCCCTGCTCCGCCCCAGCCCCTCTCGACTCCTTCCCCTGTGGACTGCACCCGGTGTCGGGCGTGCACTCACTGGGAGGCAGTAAGTGGAGCGACCCGGCCCCAGCCTGCTCCGCTCCGCCGGCTCCCAGCTGCGCCACCGGTGAGTGCTGGGGGGCGCTTCGCCCCCCCCCCAATCCCAGGGGAGCAGAGCAGAGCGGGCTGGGGTTGGGTCACTCCACTTCCCACCGCCCCATGAGCGCGGGGTCGGGCCTGCCCTGCAATCACTGGGCAGCAGGAAGTGGAGTGACCCGGCCCCAACCCGCTCCCCTGGATCGTGCTGGGGGGCCAGTTTCCAAGCCTAGGGAGGAGATGGAGTGGTGGGGAAGGGACATGCGATGGGGAAGAAAAGGGGATAGGGGAAGTGGGGGGGGGGGAAGCTGGAGCCCAGCATATGGCATCCCCTTGACCGACTGGGTTACACTTGGAATCACACTTTCAGGCTTTTCTTCCCAACCATAGGGGTATACACTTTTTTTTTTTTTTAATTACAATCTGAACCACACAAATGTAGGTGCTGGACTTTAAAAAAAACACCTAGTATTGAGAGACTCTATAAAATCCCACCAGTTGGAAACATACTGTGACAAATTTTATTTACCAAATTAAGTTGGTTCCTCAGGAGAAATTAAGTGCATTCAACTATCTTTGGCATTTTGTGCTAAAAGATCACTGCAACAAAAGCTGGTTTTGAGATACAGATGAGGTGCTTTGTTCCTTAGTAAAGTTTATCTGACCGAAGATTATTCAGGACTAGCCAATTACATCTGGAAACAAGCTCCCCTGTTAAGCAGGCCCATTGAACCCTCACCCTGAAAAGCACCACCTCCCCTGCATCTGTACCTCCCTGATGAGCCTCAACCACCTCTCCCTGGACTCCCACCCAAATGAACCCCACCTCCCCTGCACCTCGACCCCCCTGCTGAGCCCTATATACCTTCACCTGGATCCCCTGCAGAGTCCCATGGCCCCTGCACCTGGAACCCCCCAATGTGCTTCTGTGCATCCAGATCCCCACTGAGCCACCCACACCCAGACTGCCCACAGAGAACTCTCTTAACCCCCACCTGGATCCCCCCACACTAAGTCCCTCTGCACTTGGATCCTGCTGCCAGGCTGAGCCTGCTCACCCACATCTGGGGCGCCTGGCACAGGGGGGCAGGGCCCCAGAGCGTTTCTGGGGCACGTCTGGCCCTTGCACTGTGTCAGGGTCAGGTGCAGCCTCACTGCTGAGTCCCTGTCCTGAGGTGGTGTGGAGGGAGGCTGTAGGGTATTCTCCCGCCTCATGCAACCAGTGGCCTGTGCTCCCTACTGCCATGTTGGAGCCTCCACATTTATTTATTGACAAATAAAATTTTCAGAATTTTAAAATATTGTGCACAGAATTTTTAATTTTTTGGTGCAGAATCCCCTCAGGACTATGGGGTGCTGTGCAGCTGTGATGGTGGGACTGTGAGGAAGGTGGTGGGCAGTGGGGAGGTCTATAGGCAGGGGGCGCTGGGCGAGTGGTGTGGTGTGCAGAGTGCTGTGCAGTTGTAGTGGGAGGCCAGCAGGGGAGGTCTCTGGGAGGCGTGGGGCTGGGCATAGAGATCTGGGGCCCGCAAATATGTTTGGTGCCAGGCCCACAAAAAGTTAATCTGGCCCTGCTGTGGTAGGGATGAGTGGGGGTTGGCGAAGGCAGGGTGACTGGGGAAATCGGTGAGGATTTAGGGTACTAGAGAGAGTCTGGGGGAGCATGTGGAGTAAGATGTCTGGGGGTTGTTTGGAGGGGAGGAGAACAGGATAACTGGGGGTGGGGGGCGGAGGAGAGAGAGGAGAGGTGGGTGATGGAGCCTGGACCAGATGGGGAAGGGTGATTGGAAGCATTGAGACCCTCAAGCATTACTGGGGGGGGGGGAGAGGAGGAGTTTGGAGCTGCCTCCCCCACCTGCATTACTTCCACTTAGCTTCCCCCACTCTAGCTCTGTGCCCCACTATTTAGCTCCTTTCCCTGTCTGCCCCTTCCACCTTCCGCCCAGCCCCCAACTTTCCAGCTCACCAAGTCTCCTCTCGCTGTTGCCTGGAGCACGGCCATCTGCTGCTTCCTGCTGATACTGGCTGGGAACGAGCGTGGGGAGCGGGTTAAGCCATGGTTAGTATGGTTTCAGTTTCATCTTGCAGTTCTCTTGCCCTGGCAAAATGCTGCCGTGTTTGGGTTCTTGCTTTTCAAAAATTCTTAGAATCTAACATGAATAGAAATATTATGTATTTATTTCTAATTGATGGAACCTAGATTTGGGGCTTAAAGAACCTCATATTGTCCCTTTAATTATCAAAAAATTAATTTTAGAAGCCAGGGCCGGCCCACAACATTTTGGCACCTGAAGCGGGGAGCTCAAATGACACCCCCATGCCCACTCGCTTGGGCCAAAGCTTTGAAAGGTCTCAATTCTGCCTTCTTCCTGTTCTACTCCTCTCATGGAAATGCTCTGCTACCTACCCCAATAAAGAAGAACTAACAACTTAAAATGCCTTGTTCAAAAATTTTAGTAACACTTAACTTTCAAATGCCTGAACAGCAAATGTAACTTTTCTTGTCTGCATAGTAAATACTGGCATTTTTATCTGTTTTGTTGGATCATATTAAAGAAGTTCTGTATTAAAATCACAAATGAGTTTGATTCCCCATAGTTTAAATTCCAGGGTATTACTAATTAAGAGGTCTCTTGGTTTTTGGTACTGTTTCTCTCCCTTTATGTGTGAAACTTGCAAGCTGCTAATCGCATTAGTACATTCTAAGACAGAGTCTGTTCTCAAAGCAATTTACACAGAGAGAGACTCAAAGCAATACTCTGTAACAACAGAAACAGCACCCAGAGACTCCCCGCCCTTTTGTTGTATTAACAATTGTGATTAAAATAGAGATAGAGGATATACGTGGATGGATGCTTGGTGTGGATAATAACTGAATGATCAGGGAGGTGCCAGCCTAAGAATCCAGTGTCCATCGGCTGAAGAAGGCGTCAAGTGGAAATAACCAGAGGACCCCCGGAGGGCAGATTGGAATCCATCCAACAGCTTCAAGAATGGGAGAACCAAAGAACAAGATAACATCTAGCAGCACAGAGCCGTCAGGAATGTGCTATCTGCTGATTGATTCAGCAACAGCATGATGAAGCAATTCCCATAGACTGGCATAGGAAGAAATTCCTATAAAAATGGACTCTAGAAAGTGAGAACTTTGGGGTCTGATTCTGCAAACCAACTTCCAGGAGCATCAGATGAGCATCTGACAAGGCCCTGCTCCCTCCTCATGTCCAGGCCACCTGGCCAGTGGCTTGGCATGAGCAACTCTAAGGCTGGTAACTATGATAACAACCTTGCAGAACCTGTGTGTGTGTGTGTGTTTGTATGAATGAATGTGTGAATAAATATGAGATTGAATTGAATGTTATAGCTATAACTAACTGCTTACTATGATTCTGTCTGTATTCACAATAAATGTGGTATTTTGCCTTTTCCTCTTTAATAAGATCCTGCTGGTTTTTATTTTTTTGGTATAACAGTTAGAATAATCACAGTGATGCTTTCCGTACCTTCTTGGTTGCAAAGATTTGAACTGCTTCCTGAAAGTCCACAGTCTGGGCTAGCTCATGCTCTATTGAGATGGTTGCAAGGCCGACCAGCCTCTCCTGTGTCATTGTGGAGCATAGATGTATTTTTCTTAACTTCAGCTTGGAGAAGCTGTGTTCTCCACTAGCAACTGTTACAGGAAGCGGCCTCAGTTCGCCTCATGGTAAGGCCAGCCCTGTAGGCAGGATTAATCTCTCATCCTTCAGAGCTAAAGAAACTTAAAAAGAAAAGATGCTACCGCTCTAGGTCTAGAGAACTGAGAGCAATCTATGTATATCTGCATAACAGCAATAACCTGACCAAATGGTAATTCTGTACACGTAAGCTTACTTGTTGATGTTATAATTTTAGAGGGATACATACCAGGTGAACTTCTCTTATCGTCCCCTTTAACAAGTTCTGAGCCTCCCTCCTTCTCTGCCTCCTCCCCACCCCCCTTCAAATAAAGTAAATGAATTTGATCCAGCTTCTTATATTATGCCCATGATATCTGGGTGCTCAAGGTACACAACCAAGGTGAAAGTCACATTAATAAAAATAATGCCCTAGCTATATTTTTAACAATACTGAAGAACACTCCCCCCTTCCAAATAAGAATTCAGTTTTGATACATATCAGCTTCTCTTTCTGGTTCTTTTGTGCTAGCAAACACTGGTAGGTGAACAATGTTGTTCATTAAATACCACTGATGTGCCGGATGCTTTAGGAGGTATAAAATATAACTAGGTTCCTGCCCTGCCCCTGAGCAGTTTACACTGGCTCAGGAGAATGTTAGGGGAAGGAAATTTACTTTTTCCTAAACGGAAATACTTTTAATTGAAATTATAAAAGAGTGTAATAAAAGCTATTCTGTTCATTATAGGTTTTATAAAATCAGTTTTAGAAAACCTATTTTTCCCTATTAATACTTAAAAAATAAGAGATACAGCGTGCACTGCACAGATCTATGGAAATACCTATTCATCTGCCTAAACCCATTAGGGCCCACCCTTCTAATATCCTTTTGCACCCCCAGCCCTACTGTTAATTCCAGTACTAAAATCAAGGCCGGCTTCACTGAGTCCTGCTTCACTGAAGAGACAAAAGCTGTACCCTCAAATGATCCAGACACTCAGGATATACCATACTGCACAATTTCAGGAGAAAGATACATTCCGACATGGTCAGCCTTTAACGCAGCACTACATGAGGTGCCAGACTTCCTGTCAGAATTTACTACATACATTATACTGAGCATGCTCACACGAACTGAGTACGCTCAGTAACATCTGCTGAAGCCACTGTCCTCACTGTGCCCTTACTTGGAATCAGATTCTGCTGTATGCTCTTTGGCGGGGTAAAAAGGGGGCAAATCGGATGGGGGGGGAATAGACATGTCTGAGCAGGAGGCGGAAATTTACTGGATGGTGGAGTCAAGCAGCTGGAGGCAGGGGCAGGAGAGGGGCTGAAGAGGAAAATCAGGAATGGGGGGGCTAGAAGCCAGGGTTCACCTCAGGGGGACAGCGCTGCACAACCATGGCAGAGGGCAAAGCCCTGGCACAGGGAGGGGCAGAGGGGGGTAACAGTTACCCCAATGGGATGAGCTACCTGCTGTGTTTTCAAAAATAGAGAGGGGGGAAAATGGGCTTTTTTATTTCCCTTCTCACAGGACAGTATGCCTCAGCACAGGCTTCCCAGGGCTAGGTTCTTAAAGGCACAGTGTATCCCAATGCTGAGACACTACAGCTCCTCTCTATCTGATATAACATGCTGAGGTGCTACAGGAGACTTGATTCAGTGAAATATTTTACATATAGCCCCTCAAAAACTGTGTGTCACATATTTTAAAAATAAAAAGAAACCCTTATCAGTTTGTCTACATGAAGTCTCATAACAGTTCACAAATTTGTCTTATCTGCTGCGATTCCCTGAATTGTGCTCCTTCCTTGTAATCCATTTTGAATATAGCTTTGCTCCTTTTACAATGTTATTTTTATTACTCTTATTACTCTTACCACGTCATCATTTACCGTTTTTATCATTGTGCAGATGCATGTCATTGTGCTATTTTTATTTTAATAGCAAATAGTCATCAAAATATTTATATGTAAATAGTTGCTAGGAGTTTGAGCAATGATTCTAGTATAGCACTAGCTATGTTTTTTACTGTGATTTTTAATTCTCACTTTTTCTTCTTATTTTTATAACACAAGTTTATTCTGTTGGATCATGTGACTTCCAGTCTGACTGATGTCCTGGCCTGTTGTCAAAACTTCACTGGCATTTGATCCACCGAAGGGGATTGCCTTCTGCAACGGTTATTTTGCCTCTCAATCCCAGCCCCAAGTGCTTTTTCACGTCATTGCTTGTGTGTAGAACTTGAGTCTCAAATATTCAATAAGAGCAGTACACTATCTCATATTACATCCATCTCAAGGGCAAAAATCTTCTGTAACTGCTGAACATAAGAACGACCACAGTAGGTGAGACTAATGGTCCATCTAGCCCAGTATCCTGTCTTCCAACAATGGCCAGTGCCAATGCTTCAGAGGGCATAAACAGAACAGGCAATCATTCAGTGATCCATCCCCTGAAGTCCACTCTCAGCATCTGGCAGTCAGAGGTTTAGGAACATCCAGCCTCAGAGCATGGGATTGCATCCCTCATCATCTTGGCTAATAGCCACTGATGGACCGATTGTGAGGAAATTATCTAATTCTTTTTTGAACCCAGTTAATAGTTTTGGCTTTCACAACATAAAGAAAACACATCTACAACCCCAAGATAGCATGAAAACCACAAGAATTCCAAAATCATGAATTATACACCCTCAAGTCATGACATTAAAAAACAAGAAATTAATTATACTGTTTCTTTTTATGTGCCTCTTTGTTCTTCAGCCTTTAGGATGCAGTTGGCCTAGTTCCACAAAAGCAGGAGCCTAAACACTTGAATGAATCTTAGCCTAGCCTCATACTTTTCCTGTTACCTCTCCCAAACATTTCATATACCTAAGGCCATACCTACATTACAAACTTATATTAACTCAAGTTACATCACCATAGAATCTCCACGTTAGTATGTCACATGTGCGCATGCCGATTTGACTCCTTGTATTGGCACTGAGCATATAGAAATCCTTGTATCGATTAAAAGTGTGGTGCATCATGGATAGATATCCCACTGTGCAACTCGCCACGGTTGACTGTACTGTATTTTTGAAAGTTTTGGCAATGCACACTGGGGCCAAAATGTGTCGCACATTGATCAACTTCACATAGTGCGGTGTTCACCATCCCATAATTTTATACATATCCCATATGTAAAATTATACACAATTTTTGCACCTTTTCTCCTAAATCCCACAAACCCACGTGACCCTCCTCACCATCTGCCATCTCTGACAGAAGCATAGACCCTGCATAGCTCTGCACGTGACACAGCAAATTGAGTGATACAGAGCATAAGACTGATATGATAATATGAAACCAAGTGTATATATATATATGAGCACTAAGTCATTGCAACCATTCATTAAATAGAGAAACGATCACAAAACATGTACAGAACTGTAAGAAAAAGCGAAACCTACTTACACATTTCTATTTAGAGTTTTGGTCACAACGTAATCATCATTTGAGTACATTGTATTAATTTTTCAGAGTGCATGGTGTACTGCATATACTGCAACTTTGTCACTTGCAGAAAAGAAAAGGAAGATTGCATGATAGTAAGAACACAACATTGTATGAGAAACACACACCGTATGTTGGAACAGATAAGTAAGCAGAATATGGTGGTCTGTCGTACAAAAACAAAAGCCATGGCTCAACATCTAGCCTATTGCATAGAGACCCAATGTAATAACCAGCCTAAGGATCAAGATTCTTGCAATAATTCTAGTAATAAACATTTTCACTGCTGCTGATAATCATTACTCAAGATATGACTATATGTTGAAGGAATATCATTTTATAAATGTTATGAGTAAGCAGAAATTATGTTTAGTATTGGTAGTTCTGTAATTTCATTTTCTCATCTAGTACTTATCAAAGATCCAGTGTGACTCTTGTAAGAGGAGGGAACATATGCCTTGCCTTCCAGAGGGAACTAATGAAGAAAACCTAATTGATGAGAAGAAAGAGTACAGGTGCAACAAGTATGCATAGTTCAGATGTTAACCTAATATGTACATTATATAATTGTTTTTTTAAGAGAAATATTTTAGTTTTCTTGGAATAACGCAGCTGGAATATAAACAAGTAATAGAGAAGTTTAATTTTACTGTTCATTTCAGTATAGAAAAAAGGTGTTAATAACTATCAATACATATATTTCGATGCTTTTTTAAAAAATTTTTTGGAACGGAAAGTAAACAGTTCTTGTTTATATACCTGGTTACAATAATAAAGTTTGTAAATACCTCTCTTTATTTGAGTCCATGTTTACAATGGTGATTTCCAAATGGTAGCAAATTGTAACAGGACATCAATATGCACTATGGCTTGCTACCTTTCACCTTTGTCCAGGGGTAGCTAATTGAGATGGGTGGTGATTCCCTGTCACAATCTGTAACCCATGGACCAGAGGATGTGAAAGGTACCCTGAATCAGATGATGTGAAAGAGGAGAGGTAGCAAATTGCAAGAGATGACCCACCCATCACGATTAGCTACACTGACCAGACAAAAGCTCAAAGGTAGCAAATTACGACAAAGGGAACCTACTTCTTCAGAATTCACTACCATTGCCCAAAAATTGGGAAAATGTAGCAAATTCTGATAGGGCAGCTTACGCATCAGAGGCTGTTACTGGTAGCACAATGTGTCGGTAGCAGCTTTTCATGCCTCGCTGGCCAGCCATACGTGCTAGACCCAGGGATCGCTCAGTTCAGTTAACATTCCTTATGCAGCTGGAACACATGAACAAATACATTGTCAGAACTGAATAAAAATGACATGGATGTTTACAGCCCTGTTCAACAGCCACACTGCCAAGTTTCAACACCTTTTCAGAATGTGACACTACTGGAAGGATGGCTGGAAAGACCACATTATCTTACAAAAAGAAAAGGAGTACTTGTGGCACCTTAGAGACTAACCAATTTATTTGAGCATAAGCTTTCGTGAGCTACAGCTCACTTCATCGGATGCATACAGTACTCCTTTTCTTTTTGCGAATACAGACTAACACGGCTTTTACTCTGAAACCTGTCATTATCTTACAGGAAGGCATTTCATTCAGACTCCGGAGTCTCTCTCTCTCCTTGCTCTCAAGGTGCTCAGAATGGCTGAGACAGTCACTGATGAGGTCATAAATGCACACTAGAGGCGTTCATATGCCTAGTTTACCATTTGAAGAACAACATTATGACACTTGCAGAGCTACGTTGGTGGATGTTTACCAAGCAGCAGACAAACGGAGAAAAAGCGTCATTGACAAGGGATGCACTTGTACCTGCTGTCAAGAGGGCAAAGTATCAGGCAATAGAATGGCTCTGGGACAATTGACCACACCCAAAACTGTCTTCCCCTATCGGGCACTAATGGGTCTTGGAGGATGGAACGATCACACCAGTTATGCATAAAATACCATGCGCTCCTTCAGCTAATCAAAAGCTCATGTACAAAGACCAGATGCTCACGACCCTGCAAATGTCTGGCTAGCCGTCTGCCTTAACAGAGATGTGTGAGTGTGTTGTGGATGATGATCCATGTGACAATGTGTCTAGCAGTGGAGCCCTAGATGGAGATCACACAGATAATGACTTTGATGAATAAATGTTTTCAGTCCTACATGTCAAGGCTAAACTCCTTGGATTACCACAGGTCAATATCATTTTCATCTAAGCAATGCATCCCTCTGTTAAAGTATAATTTTAAAAAGTTGATATTTCAATATTTTCTCAAATAGATATATACACAATTGTTTTAGGTTTGTCACCATTATGTTCGTGGAGACGGATGTTATTCAAAAGGCCTAACTTGACCCATTTCTGACAAAGTTGTATTATCAAAAATTCCACCAGCTGGAGGACCTGGAGATGGCAGCTGAGGGAGGGGAGAGGGTAGGTAGGCAGTTAGTCCCTCTTGCCACTGAAATTATGATTCTGTAGATTTTTACATACCTTGCCTTTTTATCACTGATTTGTCACTTCCCCCAGAATGAGATTTTACTACTTTATGCTCAGGCTAAAATTATTGGTATGAATCCTGACTGAGTCAAAGATTGTGTGTGTGTGTGTGTTTGTGTACTTTAAATATAGACAGAAACAATTTTAAAACACTTTTGATAAATGAGTATAGTACACTGATAGCAATCTGTGAGAGGATCAATATATTCATAGACTTCTTATAAACAATTCTATTTTCATGGACTTGGAAGTAAACCTGCACCACATTCTTCCGGACAGATTTTCTAGTTACCCTAACAGCTATTGCAGCACTATAACCTCTTCTTCTGAAATGTTTCACTATTTAATTTACCAGAAGATCCATTTTCCACTGCTGTATTTGGAAAGTTCCTGTCAACTAGACCAAAGAGCCGCTGAGTTGATCTGTACGTCCAGTATGGATTAAGTATTAATGTAAGTGTACTTAACCCCATGAAAAAGACAATAAAATATGGAAGTCCCAGATTTTCCACCACATCATTCCAATTGGAAATATACACCCACCACATGTGATAAATAAGGACCATGCGGCAGTGAAACATATGGATATTTACCCATTGGTTTGCCTTCCAAAAAAGGGTATTAGCACAGCCAATCTGGAAGAGACAACAACAAAGAAAGAGAAATGAGATTGCAGCTTCAAGATAAGACAGTCAGTGTTTTCTATAAATAAGAGACATATTTAGCTTTCCTGTTGTGTTTAGTGTAAACTGCCATACAAACATTCTCTCAATCATTTTTCTCTTGAGTGCTAAGAGATTGCACATTTATATAGCCTTCTGTCCAGCAGAATTCTAAACCACTTTGCCACCTGTGTGCATACAACATCACTTAGATGCAGCCACCTGTTGAAGGGAGAAAGACAATCAAAACAAAGCACCTCTCACAAAAGTTCAGGGGGGCTACCAGGGTCTGGGAAGTTATGGCAAACACCTCCCAAGCAAACCTTGACTCTAACTGCTCTAGCACCTACATGAACAGACAGGACCTTCAAGTTTAAGTTCTCATGAAAAGCATCACAGGAGGGCTGAGGTGAACCTGTCAGGGCTTGTGGCTGTAGTTTGAGAGTCCAGATATTTTAGAATTTATGCTTACACCACTAAGACAGACCGCTTGGAACTCACTGCGGTTTCAGAAGCAGGGCTGATTTCTTCTCTCCCTACAAGCATGGCAGATCTCTTCAAAGCTGCTCTCCCTCTCTGCATCCATAGAATATATATACACACTCAGATGTGTGAGCAAGCATGCACACACCTTTAGTCTCCAGCAGCAATTGAATGGTCTATATTAAGCTTGTTGGAGCTGATGAGCTAGTCTTATGTTACTATTTTCAGTCTTAAACAAGTATTTTAAAAATAGAGTTTAGTCACCTAATCTTTAGTCCTCTGCACTAGATCTCAACTAGTGAATCTGTAAAGTAATTTTTTTAAAATCTTTCCATTTTCTTTCTTTGCTACAAAGTGGGCAAAATTTTTTAATATCTAACTATTTTAGCATGATATAAATAAGGATTCCCATGGTCATTTCACTTCAAGTTTGGAAGGAAAAGTTCTTCCTTGATCCCAGAACTAATCTCTTAATTTGGAGGCCAATATTCCTTTGCAGATATTTTTTGAGCAGGAGGCAATGTGAGCTTTATAATGGAAACTTCTATCACCAATAATAAATACACCAAGTTATTACCTTTAAAAGCACATTGGAGATGCAGGTTGAAGGAGCACTCATCTCAAGTAGCAGTCCCATCAGTGGTAGATAGTGTCCAGACTTTATGTTCGTTATCACACCAAGAAGCCCACCAAAGGCAAATAAATGATGAACCACTGAGAACACATCAAACATCCTGAAAACAATATTAGACACATGAATAACTACATTTTCATGCAAGAAGAAGCCAGCAGCTATTAAGCAGTGAAACCAGCTCCACTTTTGCTGCGAATGCACTTGGTCAACTTGAAAAACTGGATCTATGAACAAGGCCCACAAGCCAGCTCCACAACTCTGAACTGCAAACAGGCCACGTGTTATAGACATATTCCAGAAGGCCTTCTCCTTTCCTGACAAAGTGCGATAACTGGCACTGATCCATGACGACAGCAAGTGAGCTAGAAGAAAGAGTCCCAGGTAGATAAAAAAGCCAGCTGCTAGTAACTTCCAACGAACTTCCCACAGAACGTAGTCCCAGTCAAATATGTCTCTGGATGCTGCACTGTTTGCAAGATTCATTTCTTCTTCTCTAATTCGAAATATCTAGAGGGAGTCTGAAGGTTCTCAGCCATGTGTTGGTCTATGTTGAAGCTACTGAGCCTGTGCTGTTATACGGAGCAGAAACCCATCTGCAATTAAAAAAAAAAAAAAAAAAAGAGAGAGAGACATGTACGGAATGGCCCAGTGTATGTATATATATATGATCTCCCCATTTATGAAAGCTCCACTAATATATCCCAACACTTCAGAACTGACAGAAAGACCCTCAAAATAAAATAACCTACAAAAAGATGGCCCAGTGGGCTAAACACTGTTAGGTGGCTACCTTACTTTTTTCAATAACTTAAAGAAACCACAACTGAGGTGTACAATTCTCCAGCGAAATATTTAAGCATTTCTGAACCTTCATTTTTTCACCTGTAGAGCCCTCTGGAAATGTCTACATCAGTGGTTCCCAAACTTGTTCCGTCGCTTGTGCAGGGAAAGCCCCTGGCGGGCCGGGCCGGTTTGTTTACCTGCCGCGTCCGCAGGTTCGGCTGATTGCGGCTCCCAGTGGCTACGGTTCGCTGCTCCAGGCCCATGGGAGCTGCTGGAAGCAGTGGCCAGTAGGTCCCTCAGCTTGCGCTGCTTCCAGCGGCTCCCATTGGCCGGGAGCAGCAAACCTGCGGATGCGGTGGGTAAACAAACCGGCCTGGCCCGCCGGGGCTTTCCCTGCACAAGCGGCGGAACAAGTTTGGGAACCACTGGTCTACATTGTATTTGAAAACCTGCAGCAGTGAGTCTCTGAGCCCTGATCTACAGACTTAGGCTTGTTCTATGGCACTAAAAACACCCGTGTAGATGTTTGGGCTTGAGCTTGAGTTCTGGAAACCACAGAAGGGTTAAGTTTGAGCGCCCAAGCCGCAATGTTTACAGTGCTGTTTTGTGCCGTAGCATGAACTTTGGACTCTGAAACTTGCTGCCACTGGTTTTAAAATGCAGCATAGTCATACCCAGGAGGAAGGATGCTCACTGTGGGCTCCAGCCCGGGAAGTGCCAGAGGCTCCAACAGTGGGAACCAGGGACATTGAAGCCCAGGAGGAGACCCAGAAAATGGCGGAGGTCTGCGGAAACCCAGAGTTGCTGGGAGCCATCCGCGCTGAATAGCCTGGAAACTCCAGAGATGCTTCATGCTCAACTACAAGGGACAGGGTAGGAAGTAGCCCAGGGGGAGGCGGCAACCACACACCCTGGAACACTCAGAGTATTTCAGTCTGGATCCCTGCTGACTCAGTGGCAGAGACCCTTGCCACTGATAGAGTCCTGGGCTGGGAACTGTGGAGTAAGGTGGGCCTGGGTCCCCCTATCCCGGCTGTTACCCACCCCTAGGTTGTGGCCCACTTCCCCAACTGGCTTCTGGGCCACTCAGCTCCGAGAGAGGGGGCAGCCATCTTGATTCTGGCAACCAGGCCATACCGCTCTGAGAAGGGGCCGCCTCACTGACTCCGGCCACTAGACCTTACAGCCCTGAGAGCTGGGGCTGCTTTACTTACTCTGACCATTAGGCCTTACAGTCCTGAGGGCAAGGGCAGTCCAGCTGACTTAGTCACTGGAGGCTGACTAATCACTGTTGGCCCAAAAGACCATGCCCCTTAACCCCTGAGGGAACAGGGTCAGAGCCCCCAACTACTAGTGTTTGTCCTAAAAAGGAGGCTCAGGGGCTACAGACTGATTGTTTGCTCTGCCCCGCTCCGGGGTCTGGAGTTCCTGACTGATTGCTTGACTCAGCAGGGAATCTCCACAGCTGTGTGATGGGGTGTATCGACTCTACACTGGGCAAACAGAAGCGATCCCCGCTTGATACACCAAGCCCCCATGAAATACCCTAAGAGTCTTTAGGAATCAAACACACACCCAGTTTATAGGGTACAGATTAAAGCTGCAACAAACCAGATGCTCTTGGCCTCATTCTCATTCACACCAAGTCCACTTTACAATGCTTTGAAGTATAAAAGAGTACTGTTGGAGCAGAATAACCGTAAATGAGAACTGAGCCCTTGTAGACATGTTTTTTTTTTTTAAACACAAAATAATAATCAGTAATAGTGTAAATTTTCTTCTTTATTATATGTTTACATTAACCGACCTTTGATACATGCAAATATGTACTTTGTTATCAGAAAAAACTCTTACCTACCTTTCATAACTGTTGTTCTTCGAGATGTGTTGCTCATGTCCATTCCATGCTAGGTGTGTCCACACTCACGTGCATGGCTGCCAGAATCAGCTGTGTACAGGATGGTCTATAGGGAGGCCCTGGCTACTGCCTTGCCCTCGTCCATGACGGCCAAGAATTCCTGTCTCAACTCCTGAGACAGGGAGTTCGTAAATTTGGCCACTGAGTTCCAGACACTGAAGTCATATCTCCCCAGCGATGCTTGCTGGTTGGAGAGATGCAGTTGCAGGCTGGCCGTCGAATAAACCTTTCTCCTGAGTAAATCCAGCTTTTTAGCATCTTTATTTTTAGGGATTGCTCTCATTTGCCTCAGCCTGTCTTGTTCATTGGCAGCTGAGACCACCAGTGACCCTGGGGGAGGGTGGGAATACCTGTACTCATTGTCCTTGGCAGGGACATAGTAGTACTTCTCTGCCCGTTAAGGTGTTGGGGCAGAGAGGACGGGGTATGCCACAGTGTCTTGAATAGCTTGAGTACCCCGTCATGTACTGGGAGTGCCACCTTAGAGGGAGCTGCAGCAGCCAATATATCAAAAAGGCTGTCCGTAGGCTCCTTAAGCTGCTCTGCCTCCAACCCCAAGTTCGAGGTGACAAATTTGAGGAGCTCCTGGTGGGCTCGAAAATCATCTAGTGGCAGCAGGTTGTCTCATCCGGAGAGGATAAGGAAGAGGCCATCATCACGGGAGGGACTGACTCCTCCTCCACAACCAGGGCAGACGGCCCCAGGGCCATTGTGGGTTTTGGTACCGGGGTCTGGTTCCAATTCAATCTCCGGTGGCCAGGTCAGTGCCAGGCTCTGCCTCTCAGAGACTACTGAGGACATTGGCTAGGAATATGATCCTGACATCAGTGGGAGCCCCTAGGGGTCCAATAAGGCCATTGCACTGGCCATTGTCCCAGTGGCCAACCCATCGATGGACCCACAGCGAAGTCTGGTCCAGACGGCCAGTGTCATGAAGGGGAAGGGATAGCTTCCTCCTCTGACTCAGACTCCTCCCTCAGTGACCCAGAAGGAGCTGTTGCTACTGTCTCCAGCTGGCTGTGATGCAGAGACAGAGGTGGTGCTGCACTGGAAACTGGTGGCGGGGGCTGGAGACCGGTGCCAGAGACATACGGTGCGGTGATGGGGAGTGGTGCCAGGGGGCCAATGACCGGGAAGCTGGAGAACGGTGTCATGACGCTGGAGATCAATGCCGTGGATCTGGCGACT
The DNA here is from genome assembly GCF_965152275.1 of Natator depressus. Taxonomy (NCBI): domain Eukaryota; kingdom Metazoa; phylum Chordata; order Testudines; family Cheloniidae; genus Natator; species Natator depressus. The sequence continues at coordinate 42,024,384 of NC_134236.1, read as the reverse complement.
GGTGACAGGACAGGCACCTGCACCAGGTTGAGGCCCACTGGGGCAGCCCCATCGAGGGCTTCCCTCTTGAAGTGACCACCTTCGCCAACTCCACAGACGGGCGAGAGTCTCTAGGCATGGACAGAGCTGAGAATGACATGAGGTCCTTTGCTGGCTGAAAAGCCTCCAACATTGAGGGAGCTTGGAGATGTACGGGTTCCGAGCTGTTCCCAGGTGTCAGTGGTGGGTCCTTAACAGGCTGGATGCCTTAGAAGGCATAGTTACCGCCAACTACAGCTCTAGGGAAGACAAGCAACCTGGCACGGGTCTCACTTTGTCAGGAGTTCTGCACCTGTCCCTCCGCAGCACTGGGGAGCGTCTCCTGTTGCCGTGCTGTTTTTTTGTGCCTCTTCTTTGGCATAGGGGAATGGTGCCAGGAAGAGCCCAATGCTGGCAGAGCACTCCACACCAAGGTTGACATGCTTGGTGCCAAGTTGGAGTGGCAAAGCTCTGAAGCTGAACGAAGGGCAGCTTCTATTAACAAGGCCTTCAAACAAATGTCCCTGTCCTTAAGCATGAGAAGCCTGAAGCCCTTGCAGACCCTGCACTTTCTTTGATGTGAGCTTCCCCGAGGGACTTTAAGCAGCTCACCACTCTAACTGAACTACTACTAACACTAAAAATTATATCTAGAGAAAAGTCCAAGGAAGTCCACAGACAAAACCACAAGGGAGCTTCCAATTGTAAGAGACAGTCCAGCAACCATCACGGGTAGTAAGGAACTGAAAGGGCACGGAGCTGGTGGCACCCCATATACCGGCGCATGAGCGCAGGGCACCAGGGGCGCTGGAGCTGTCCGTATGGATACCACTGGAGCTGTCCGTATGGAAAAAGTTCCAGCAGTCATGCACACACCTAGCATGTAATCGACATGAGCAAACACTCGAACTTTTAAATCTTTTTGTGCATTAAGTCATGTTATGAAAAATTTAGGTCTGTCAAGCGATTAAAACAATTAATTGCGATTAATTGCATGATTAATCGTGCTGTTAAACAACAACAGAATACTATTTATATAAATATTTTTGGATGTTTTCCACAATCGCTCAGACAAACAAGTTTGTTTACATTTGCAAGAGATAATGCTGCCCCCTTCTTGTTTACAATGTTACCTGAAAGCAAGAACAGGCATTCACATGGCACTGTTGTAGCTGGTGCTGAAAGATATTTACATGTCAGCTGCTCTAAAGATTCATATATCCCTTCATGCTTCAACCACCATTCCAGAGGACATGGGTCCATGCTGCTGATGGGTTCTGCTTAATAAAGATCCAAAGCAGTGCAGACTGATGCATGTTCATTTTCATCACCAGAGTCAGATGCCACCAGCAGAAGGTTGATTTTCTTTTTTTATGGTTTGGGTTCTGTAGTTTCCGCATTGAAGTGTTGCTCTTTTAAGACTTCTGAAAGCATGCTCCACACTCTGTCCTGATCAGATTTTGGAAGGCACTTCAGATTCTTAAATCTTGGGTCAAGTGCTGTAATTATCTTTAGGAAATCTCACATTGGTACCTTCTTTGTGTTTGTGTAAAATCTGCAGTGAAAGTGTTTTTAAAACGAACAACATGCTGGGTCATCATTCAAGACTGCTATAACATGAAATATATGGCAGAATGCGCGTAAAACACAGAGCAGGAGACATACAATTCTCCCTCAAGGAGTTCAGTCACAAATTTTATTAACACATTATTTTTTTAACTAGCGTCCTCAGCGTGGAAGCATGTCCTCTGGAATGGTGGCCAAAGCATTGAGGGGCATACAAACGTTTAGCATATCTGGCATGTAAATACCTTGCAGTGCTGGCTACAAAAGTGCCATGCGAACATCTGTTCTCACTTTCAGGTGACACTCTAAATAAGAAGCAGGCAACATTATCTCTCGTAAATGTAAACAAACTTGTTTCTCTTAGCGATTGGCTGAACAAGAAGTAGGACTGAGTGGACTTATAGGCTCTAAAGTTTTATATTTTGTTTTTGAGTGCAGGTATGCAACAACAAAAATCTACATTAATAAGTTGCGCTTTCACAATAAAGAGATTGCACTACAATACTTGTATGAGGTGAGTTGAAAAATACTATTTCTTTTGTTTATAATTTTTACAGTGCAAGTATTTGTAATAAAAATAATATAAAGTGAGTACTGTACACTTTGTATTCTGTGTTGTAATTGAAATCAATATATTTGAAAATATAGAAAAACATCCAAAATATTTAATAGATTTAAATTGGTATTCTATTGTTTAACAGTGCGATTAAAACTGCAATTAATCATTATTACTTTTTTTACTCATGATTAATTTTTTTAGTTAATCACACTAGTTAACTGCAACTAATTAACAGCCCTAGAAACATTATTTAAAGTTTTCAAAGTTTACAAAAAGACAGCCCTGTTTCTTACAGTTCTCTTCTGTGAGGTGTTTTCACAAAGTATGCAGCATCACAGGTGTGCACATTTGCAGGCCTTGCATGCACAAAAAAACCAGAAGTAAGGAAACAGGACAAATGGACCAAGCATTAATTCACAAATGTCCCTGGAAATAATATGTAGCTAGTAGATGAAGAAATAGTCAGAAGAAGAGTAAAGTGTGATAAGCTTGCAGCTGCAGCTTTGATTACTAGCACAGTTTGTGGTGCATGGATACCTCATGACGAAGGATATGATTTGGGCATGGATTCCATGACTTTAACAGATCTCTGTAAATTTGGGAGTGCTCTGGCTGTGCAACTCTCCCCCAGTGAGGGGCTCCCCAGAAGCTCCCCCATGCTCCCGGAACAGTGGGGCTCCAGCTGTCAGCCCAACCCCCTCACCTCCAACCCCTTTACCCCCAGCGTGGTGGGGCTCAGGCTTTGGCTGTCAGCCCCATGCAGCGTGGCTCAGACTTTGGCTGTCAGCCCCACCATGACTTGATTTTGTACATTTTTACGACTGTTCTGTGAATTTGGGTTAATTTAACACAGTTTGACTGGGAGACAGAAGAGGAAGCCATATGGATGCTTAGCAGCATAAGTAAAAAGCTTCTACAGCGATGCCTTCCTTTCCTGCTCTCCAATATAATAAAAAGAAAAGGAGGACTTGTGGCACCTTAGAGACTAACCAATTTATTTGAGCATGAGCTTTCGTGAGCTACAGCTCACTTCATCGGATGCTGTAGCTCACGAAAGCTCATGCTCAAATAAATTGGTTAGTCTCTAAGGTGCCACAAGTACTCCTTTTCTTTTTGCGAATACAGACTAACACGGCTGTTACTCTGAAACCTGCCAATATAATAAATAACAGAAGCATCCTTATAGCTAGAGAGCAATGGAATATTGTTTGTTTATATTCTCAGAGGGCCTGACTCTGCGCTCCTTTGCACCAGAGTAACTCCACTGGCCCTTCCTTCCCACTGCCTTGCACCTTGGACCGGTGGGGAGAGAGTTAAGAATTCTAAGTTGGTAGCATTTTACACTCACCCTGCTCAGATGTAGACAACTATGCACCGTACAAGGAAGTGGGGAATCAGGCCATTAACGTCAGCATAGTTTACACTGGTGTGAAGAGAGAGTCCCAGAAACCTTCCTTTCCCGACAGAGAAAGCAAAACACCCTCCAACCCACTCCCTCCCCTCAGCACAAGCACAGTTACATCCAAGCTGTGTGAAATTCCCCGCACTTCATGCAGTAGCCTCTCTCCAGGAAGTAGGATGTTTTCTCAGCATTTAACCAAAAACAGAAGTTACTTAACGCTGTCGAATCCCCACTTCCTCCTCCCCACATGAAGGAACAGTACAACACACAGGAAAATATTTGCAAAAGAATCAGAACAGGAGGGGAAAACAACAACAACGAAATACCAAGATGCAGGTTCTCCGAGGCCCGCCCTCACCATTCAGCAAAGTGAGCGCTGTAGTTAATAAATCCCTTCTCCACGCGGCAGCCTTTGCAGGCTACTTACTGGCTGGTCTGCTTCACTTGCTCTGCACTTTCTCCCCGCAGCCTCTGTGCTTTCCTCTCACGTGCTCAACAGCAGCGACCGGCCGACTGCAAAACAGAGAAGTCCGGGCTGCTTCTTCCACCTTTGCAGAAGCAGCTGCAATAGCCTTGAGTCCCAGCTCCCCACAGCAGCAAGGAGAGACACCTGCACACACGGGATAATGTTGCTTCCTCCTGCCCCACCCTTTGTTTCTGCCTGAAGCAAACCGTCACGCTCTTCCTGGAGCGGAGAGTGGGGCGCAGCAAATGACCCGCTTTGGCAAGCCCGACTCTGGGGTGGGTTGTTCCCAGTTCTTGGATTTGAATTCCGCAGCGCAGGAGCGGGGGTCAGCCCACACTCTGCCTCGCCGCTGTATCCAAGTTTCTCGTTGCACTGAACAAAAGGGCGATCGCCCCCCAGTACAGAGTCCTGAAGTTTGTTGCACCCTGGAGTGTGTTGCTATTGGCGAGGATGCAAAACGTGTCTGGTGAAAAGCCAGCCTGAGCCCAGCTCGAACCACTGAGCTGTGTAGGAACGTGGGAGCTGGAACCGAGGGACAGACCCCTCCAAGACCCCGCTGTGGGCAGGAAGTGTGTGTGTGTGTATCCTGCACTGAAATAGTGTGTCACACACGTGTGTTGGCTGTATCGTGCCTCGACTGTGGTATACGGAGGGGCCCACGTCTTGGTTTTGTGCAGCTTGGTGTGGGACGTTTCTCACCGGCCATAGTCACGGATTTCCCTCTCTGGGTGGCGCCCCTCCCCAGGGCAGGGTGGGGGTGCGGCAGGAGCCTCTCCAATGTGCCCTGCAGAAGCAGGACTGGGGCGGGGATGAGCGGGGGTTGGGGAAGGCAGGGTGACTGGGGAAATCGGTGGAGAGTACTGGAGAGAGTCTGGGGGAGCACGTGGAGTAAGGTGCCTGGGGGTTGTTTGGAGGGGGACTGCGGAAGAGAACAGGTTAACGGGGGGTGGGAGGAGGAGAGGCGGGTAACTGAGCCTGGACCAGGTGGGGAAGGGTGATTGGAAGCATTGAGAGTCTCAAGCATTTTGGGGGGAGGGGAGATATTGGAGCAGCCTCTCCCATCTATATTACTTCCACTTAGCTTCCCTCACTCTAGCTCTGTGCCCCATTATTCTGCTCCTTTCCCTGGCTGCCCCTTCCGCCCAGCCTGTTCTCTGACGGAACCTAAAGTTGGGGCTTAAGGAATCTGACATTTGTCCCTTTAATTATCACAACATTAATTTTAGAAGCCAACACCGAGATGGCCCTGATCAGGAATTTCCAAATGCAACTTTCTGGTGGCAGCTTCAGAATGAAATTCACCTTGTGAAGGGGTTCAAGTAAGGTTCTGTCTACCAGTGATTAGTACTCAGGCTTAAGCAGGTAACGTGAATTTCAGCCCCCTCCGCCAGGACTCTCCCCCACCCCCTCAACAAGCTTAAACCAGCTTTTCTAGATAGCATTTAGAATACCGTCTATCTATTAACCAGACAGAGTACATGTAGATTCTTCTGTATGTAACCCTTCTACCCATCAAAGTTGACAGCAACAAGGGCTGGGTTCAGTATCAAATTTGGGACAGGGAGTGCCTGGACAGAGACTGGAAGTGGTATTATTTATGAAACCCTTCTACCACGTTGAGTCAGCAGCAACAAGGGCTAGCTTCAATATCTAGGGGTTCCTTCTGACAATACAACACAGTTCAGGCTCGAGCCACCACTCATTAATGTGGGAAAATTACATACCACCCGTGAGTGCCTCTAGAGACAATACTTCCCCTCTCGCAAGCACTGAGTCTGTGTATACAAAAGAAAACTTTTACTAAAAAGGGGAAAGGAACGGATCCGGGAATTAATTTGGGAACACACCACAGGCATGATTCAAAATCATATGACCATGATGAAAACACCCACCCTAGAGTACATTGGGCAATCCTTGGCCTCAGGTTCTCAGCTTGCAGTGAGAAAGTCTAACGAACAAATGTTCATTTCACGCCCCACTCTCCACTCCCTCCACTGCACCCCTCACAGTTCTTCCCCTTGGTCAGTGAAGACTCATAGTTCAAAGGTGCACTCACATGAGTTCATCTCCCACTCCAGGTATGCCACTCCACCATCGTTCACTCTGCCCCTGCGCTATCAGCCACTGCATCATCCACTCACTTCACCACTGTGCTGTCGGCCACTGGGTCACTGTTCACTCCACCTCTGTACAGCAACATCTGTGATGATGTGATGGGGTGACCACCCCACACAGGACTGGAAGGGGTTAAGATGACCTGATGGGCCAATTAACTCCACAAGCTGCGCCCAGAGGAGAAGCCAGGGAGCAGGGAATTGATTGGAAGCAGGCTCAGCTGGAGTGACCTATATAAGTCAGGAAGCTGGCACAAATGAGGCTTCAGAGGTATAGTCTGTAGTCACTCCTTGGGAGGCACGTTTGGGACTATAAAGGGTCCACAGTTACTCCCTGAAAGGAGAGTGTGGTTTGGCAAACCCAGAGAGGGGAAGAGCCAGAGATGTAGGTAAGGCTCCAGGGAAAAGCAGCGAGGTGTGGGATAGGTCAAACCTTGGCTGCTGATGAGAGGGCTTCTGAGCTGGGACCCAGAGTAGAGGGCCAGCCCAGGTCCTCTACTAGCCATTGATGAAGTTGCACCAGCGGAGCAGCAAGCAGGAAGACTCCTTGAGCCCATTTGTTAAGGGAGACTTTGATACCCGGAAGAGGGGAAACACAGATGGTGACCCACCAGGGCTAAGTCATGGAAAGGAGGCTGCGGTTCCTGGAGTGAGAGGGATCTACAGGGCGAGAGGATGACAGAAGAGACCCCATGGGGGGAGGGCACAATGCCTAGCCGGAGCTAATACCCAGGGTGGCCATCAGGAGGCACTACCAGCAGTGAGTGAACCCCATGACAGAAGTTTAGAGGTCCCACCACTTAGCACAGTTTTCAGTGATTTCAGCTTGTTAGTGGGGGAGCCTCACCGCTAGTGCTGGCTGTGGCAGTCTTTCACTGGAGACACTATCCCACAGCAGGCTTAAGGCCTAGGCCTGATTATCAGTGATTTCAACTCCAGTGGTCTGTAAGAAAACAAAAGACTCTCAATTAAGTTTAATCAGCTTGGTCTTTAAACAGTGGAGGGGGCAAAGTCAAAGTTGTGTCTAGGACTGTTAGGCAGAACCCACACCACGATTTATACTTTATTATGAATTATTATTTGTATTATGGAAGTGCCTAAGGACCAATGGAGAATGGTCCCACGGGCGCTAGATGTTGTACAGAGTCACAGACAGGTCTGTAGGCCTAACTTGACATGAGTAAGTTGACATAAGTAAGGGGAGGGATAGCTCAGTGGGTTGAGCATTGGCCTGCTAAACCTTTGAGGGGGCCATTTAGGGATGGGGCAAAAATTGGGGATTGGCCCTACTTTGAGCAGGGGGTTGGACTACATGACCTCTTGAGGTCTCTTCTAACCCTGATATTCTATGAACTGACTGAGTTCTATGAACTAAGACCTTATTTCTCAGTGGGCCAGACTGAGAAGGTGAATGGAGGACTAAGCTGTAAATAAGGGCTTAACAAGCACTGGACTGGAGTCAGTCTAGCTAAGATAAACAGGGACACCTTAAACTAGGGACAAATAGACCAAATAAACTTGGAATGTGGAGAGCAGCTTATACTCGAACAGCACATATAGAGCATGATGTAGAGGGATTGGTTCCTGAAAAGCAGCCACGCCAGTAATGAAATGAATAATCTTCCATAATTGGGAAATGTCTTATAATAATCAAATGCCTTCTTTAAGGCACTGTCATAAACATACAGTTAAGGGTAGCATAAAATCCCTCCTTTACCTGTAAAGGGTTAATCAGTTCCATTAACCTAGTTGACACCTAACCAGAAGGACCAATGGGGAAAGAAGATACTTTCAAATCTGGTGGGGGGAAGGTTTTTGTTTGTGCTCTTTGTTGCTCTCTCCAAGACCAAGAGAGGCCAAGCAAGTAATCCAGCTCCTACTGAATGATACATCTAAAATTACAGAAATAGTAAGTAATAGCAAGGAAATGCGTTAGAGTATCTTTTGTTTTAGCTTGTGAATTTTCCCTATGCTAAGAGGAAGGTTTATTCCTGTGTTCTGTAACTTTAAAGTTTTGCCTCGAGGGGAATCCTCTGTTTTAAATCTTATTACCCTGTAAAATTACCTTCCATCCTGATTTTACAGAGGTGCTTCTTTTACTTTTTTTTCTTTGTAATAAAGTTCATAGAATATCAGAGTTGGAAGGGACCTCAGGAGGTCATCTAGTCCAACCCCCTGCTCAAAGCAGGACCAATCCCCAACTAAATCGTCCCAGCCAGGGCTCTGTCAAGCCTGACCTTAAAAATATCTAAGGAAGGAGATTCCACCACCTCCCTAGGTAACACATTCCAGTGTTTCACCACCCTCCTAGTGAAAGTTTTTCCTAATATCCAACCTAAACTTCCGCCACCGCAACTTGAGACCATTACTCCTTGTTCTGTCATCAGCTACCACTGAGAACAGTCTAGATCCATCCTCTTTGGAACCCCCTTTCAGGTAGTTGAAAGCAGCTATCAAATCCCCCCTCATTCTTCTCTTCTGCAGACTAAACAATCCCAGTTCCCTCAGCCTCTCCTCGTAAGTCATGTGTTCCAGTCCCCTAATCATTTTTGTTGCTCTCTGCTGGATGTTTTCCAATTTTTCCACATCCTTCTTGTAGTGTGGGGCCCAAAACTGGACACAGTACTCCAGATGAGGCCTCACCAATGTCGAATAGAGGGGAACGATCACGTCCCTCGATCTGCTGGCAATGCCCCTACTTATACATCCCAAAATGCCATTGGCCTTCTTGGCAACAAGGGCACACTGTTGACTCATATCCAGCTTCTCGTCCACTGTAACCCCTAGGTCCTTTTCTGCAGAACTGCTGCAGAGCCATTCGGTCCCTAGTCTGTAGCGGTGCATGGGATTCTTCTGTCCTAAGTGCAGGACTCTGCACTTGTCCTTGTTGAACCTCATCAGATTTCTTTTGGCCCAATCCTCCAATTTGTCTAGGGCCCTCTGTATCCTATCCCTACCCTCCAGCGTATCTACCTCTCCTCCCAGTTTAGTGTCATCTGCAAACTTGCTGAGGGTGCAATCCACACCATCCTCCAGATCATTTATGAAGATATTGAACAAACCCGGTCCCAGGACCGACCCTTGGGGCACTCCACTTGATACCAGCTGCCAACTAGACATGGAGCCATTGATCACTACCTGTTGAGCCTGACAATCTAGCCAACTTTCTATCCACCTTTATAGTCCATTCATCCAGCCCATACGTCTTTAACTTGCTGGCAAGAATACTGTGGGAGACCGTGTCAAAAGCTTTGCTAAAGTCAAGGAACAACACGTCCACTGCTTTCCCCTCATCCACAGAGCCAGTTATCTCGTCTTAGAAGGCAATTAGATTAGTCAGGCATGACTTGCCCTTGGTGAATCCATGCTGACTGTTCCTGATCACTTTCCTCTCCTCGAAATGCTTCAGAATTGATTCCTTGAGGACCTGCTCCATGATTTTTCCAGGGACTGAAGTGAGGCTGACTGGCCTGTAGTTCCCAGGATCCTCCTCCTTCCCTTTTTTAAAGATGGGCACTACATTAGCCTTTTTCCAGTCATCCGTGCCTTCCCCCGATTGCCATGAGTTTTCAAAGATAATGGCCAACGGCTCTGCAATCACATCTGCCAACTCCTTTAGCACTCTCGGATGCAGCGCATCTGGCCCCGTGGACTTGTGCTCGTCCAGTTTTTCTAAATAGTTCTGTTTTTAAGAATCTGATGGCGGTTTTAGTGTCCTAAAAACCCAAGGGTCTGGTCTGTGCTCACCTTGTTTACTCTCAAGCCTCCCCAGGAAAGGGGGTGAACGGGCTTGGGGGGGATATTTTGGGAAAACAGGAACTCCAAGTGGACCATTTGCTTAATCTCATTTGGTGGTGGCAGCGATATCGTCCAAGGACAAGGAAGAATTTGTGCCTTGGGGAAGTTTTTAATCTAAGCTGGTAGAAATAAGCTTAGGGAGTCTTGCATGCGGGTCCCCACATCTGTACCCGAGAGTTCAGAGTGGGGAGGGAACCCTGACAGGCACATGACACACTTTGCAACCAGGTTGCCTAGTTCATTTCTAAACCCAGGCTGGCTCCTCAGACTAGGCACTTCCCCAGCTATCTTGCCTGTCCGGCCTGATCCAGAAAACCTGGTCCGAGCAAGTCTCACCCCACACAAAACAGCTAGCTGAGGTGGTAATGGTAGTGATGGTGCCTCTAACATTTAGCTCAATGGTCAGAGCACTCACCCAGGATATGAGAGAGCTGGGCTCAGTACCCCCTCTGCCTGATATGGAGAAAGATTTTAAACATGGTCTCCCTCCTCTTAGGAGAAACCCTAATCACTGAGATATGGGGTATTTTGGAACCGGTGTCTCTTCTGTTTGGAGGCTAGGGACAGTTGTCAAAAGGATAGGAGGTAAGGTGAATACATTTGCATGCTTAATTTGTACTTTTGTGTTTGATGAAGTATAAAATATAACAGTATTCTGTGTGTTCCTCTGAGAAGGGCCACATTTTCTTGAGCATCTGGTAGGTGTATGTGCGGTGGGGAATCAGACAGCATAAAGTACCCCGAGCCACGCAGCTTCTCTTTTCTTCAAGTCTCCTCTTAAATCATACACTCTTCAACTTCAACTGGATCTTTATTTCTCCCCAATCACTCTGCAGTAAAACTTATTGAGTGTAACGCCATTATTTTCAATGATTTCTCAGGTCTTTCATCTACTATCTTGTGTTATTTAATGCTACAAAGTATCTAGGATTACAGCTCAGTAAAAGTAAAATGTAGAGTGTTTTATGAATAGATAAATTAATTCTTTAGGGGCCTGTTGCTGTGATGATAAATACAAAAAATACAATTATTGCTCTGCAAGTACTGCTAGAAAATATCACCTAAATATATAATACTACCAATGCTTTTGATTGTTTTGTGTTTTTTTTCAGTTTGACACCTCATAAATGATTAGAAATTTGGCAAGACAATGGAAGAAATAATGCCTCATAAAGATATGGATCGTTTCTGTATGACCAACGCTTACTGATGCTAACTCATGGTAGCTAACACAGAATGGATAAAAAACGGTTTCACTAAAAAAGGATTTCAGTCATTTGTCAGTTTCCCTAAAATCTGTGTAAGCTCTCTTAACCCCATGCCCTGTTTTTTTTTTTCATATTAACCTTTTAAATGTTTAGGATCGTTTAATTTTTTTTTAAAATGTATGCAATTAAAAACAGAATGTTTAGCAAAAGGATATGGAGAAGCTGTCAATTTTAGTTTTTTTTTTTTTAAAAAAAAAGCTCGGGAGCAGAGGATGTAGAGGGGGTGGACATGTCTCATCAGGGAACGGTAGTAGTTAACGGCTCCCAGTGTCTGATGCTACAGCTATTATTTCTGTCCTTCATACAGTTACAAAGCTATGGCTTTTCTTTTGAAATGTGGTTATTTTTAAAACCCTTCTCAAAATTTGTATATTTCTTCCCAATTTACAAACAATGAGCCGATTTTAGAATCCTACATCTTAGCTCTGTAAATAGCCTTTAGAAAGTTTTTATTTGGTTGTGGGGTTTTTTTGCATGCTGAGCAATTCATTTAGGCAAAACTTTAAAAACAAGCTAATGCTTTTTTTTTTTTTTTTTTTTTTTTTTTTTTTTTTTAAAGCTTGGGATAGTATCTCTTTGAAACATTGTACTGTAATTTTTATTTCACTAGACCTCTTCCTCTTTGGTTAAGATAAACCTGAAAATGCTTATGCACATGTGTAAAGTTATTCACATGCATGTCCTCAGGATCAGGGCCTATCTGAGACACACAATACACAAACTGAAGGAACAATCTCAAAGTGGAGCATTTTTCAAATCACCTGTACACAAGACAAACATTGTGAAGCTGCATTGACATTAATAATCCATAATACATGAAAAGTGGGCAATTTTTTTTTACTTATCCCTTTCTAATCAATGCTAACATGAAAAGTTTATACTATGGTATTTCTCAGTTGCTGAACTTGAAGTTATCCTTAACCTATGTAATAAAACAGGTCAGCAGTCTTTGGCACATGGCCTATCAGGGTAATCCACTGGTGGGCCACGAGACATTTTGTTTACTTTGACCATTGCAGCTCCCATTGTCAATACACAAATGATATTTTTAGTACATATATTGCAAAGCTTATTTCATCACTGCAAGTCACCAAAGGAAAAATGTTGAGCAGTGAAGAAGCAGACATTTCATCAGTAAAACAAATGTACACTCCTGAATTACTATATTAACCTGGCCGTGAAGTCACAAATAGTCCCCTTAGACACTCCTGCCACTCTCTACCACCCAGACAAACTGGACTTTATGATGAAAAGGTTGTTAAAACCAAATTTCATCACACATTAGGTCTTTCAGCCCCAAGGGGTCAGTTACTCACCCAGGTCAATGGATTCTCAGGATCTTCCCCAAAAACAATGCTGTAGCCAATCCTCTAGTAAACTCAAACTAAAGAATTATAAGATAAGAAAGAATATAGAGTTATTGCAAGGTTAAAGCAGATGAACTGTATTACACCTGAATTAGAGTTTGTAGTTCAAATGATAGCAGAGATTAAATAATCTGCCAGTCTTGGAGTCTTTTCATAAATCTCTTCGGGCTTCCCAAAAGGTTTTTTAGGTATCTCAGTCTTGTATGTGGAACACCCCTTGACCGTGTTCAGATGGATCAGAGATAAAAGAATCGCTCTGTGCCTTCTTATAGAAGAAAACAGTCTAGCGCTTGTCTCTAGTCCAGCATAGGTTCTTGTGTGTTGACTCAATGCAGACAAAGTTTTGTGGATCTTTCACTGTCCTACATAATGACCATGCTCTGAAGCTAATGAGCTTCTCATTCAAAGTTTTAAGGCCTCCATTTTCATTGGTGGGCCATTCCATTACAAAGACATACAAAATCTTATGGTTACAGACATCCAGATCTTTCATTAGTTTTCGTTAACAATATGATATCCAGTAAATTTTTTTATCTAAATGCTAAATACAGCCTTTTTGATCTAATGTTGATTAAGTAGAGTTGTATTCATAATGTAAAGGGAATTACAGTTACAGGGCATGAAAAGGATACAGCAACAACAGGTTAATTTAGTTACACTAGCATACTTTGAACTGGATGGAGGGAGACAAAGACAAATACAATTAACATCTATTTTAACACTGAATGGTCTAGATGCAATAATCCCTTTTAACCTTCCCTTGATTTCCCTCAGCCTGTGATTGAATTATTAAACTGCTTGTCTGCCTCATAGGAAGAGTCAAACAAATCAAATTATTCAATAAAATACTTATTGATGCAAACAAGCCAAAAATGGCATATCACCCACAAATGCTTTATTGTACAACAAACCCAACTACATTTAGTGTTTTAAGCAACAGTTTAAACAGACTTGTAAATCCATATCAAGTGGGAATCTCCCAGAGGTCAATGGTAGGGCATTATAGAAAGAGAGGGCACAATACATAAACCCTCAATTACTGTACAAGAAATTTTTTTTATGGGATTTGGTCACAGATGGCAATCTAGAGGAGGGCTTGAGAGTATGGGCTGGAATGTATAGGACAAGACAGCCTGTATTGTTGGTACTTCATCAGTGGTTTTCAACTTTTTTTCATTTGTAGGTCCCTAAAAAATTTCAAATGGCGGTGCAGACCCCCTTGGAAATTTTAGACAGTCTGCGGACCCCCAGGAGCCTGCAGACCACAGGTTGAAAACCACTGTTCCATGGTAACAACAACCTTTTACAGAACTTAGTCTGTGGACCCCTCAGAGGATCGCGGACCACAGGTTGAAAACCACTTTGCTACATCATGGTAGGCTTTGTACGTAAGAATAAAATTGATTTAATAAACAAAGACACAAAAAACACAACAAAAAGTCAATGCACAGAACACAGCACATGAGTGCTGCAATCAGATAATTAGAACAAGATACTTGGCTGGAGTTTTTGGATCTGTTTGAAAGGATATACAGAAAGACCAGATGCTCACTACTCTGCAGATGTCTAGCCAGACATCTGCCTTATACAGAGATGTGTGACTGGTATGGATGAGGATCAATGTGACAATGTGTCTAGCCATGGAGGCCTAGACAGAGATGACTCCGATGAGGGATTTGATGAATAAATGTTTTCAGTCCTACATGTGAAGGCTAAACTCCCTAGGATTACTAAAGATCAGTGTGTTTTTCATGCAAGCAAAATGCATCCTGTGTTAAAGTATAATTTAAAAAGTTGGTATTTCAATATTTTCTCAAATATTTATCTACATAATTGTTCTGGGCTTGTTATGTTTGGTACCCTTGTGTTCATGGGAAAAAGGACTTTTGAATAATACTCAGCTTGACCCATTTCTGTCAAAGTTCGATTCTCAAAATTTACACCAACGGGAGGACCTGGACCTGGGAGCTGCATGGCCGGTGAGGCAGCCAGTCCTCCCTCCCATGCTGCAGAGTGTGACACCATTGAAATTAGGATTCTGTATAATTTTAAAAATCAAATGACACCTCCCTTATGTGTCTATGATTAATTTGCCACTTTCTCCAGAATGAAATTTTTTTACATTATGCTCCCAGGCTAAAATTACTGGGCACGAATCCTGACTGAGACAAAGATTGTGTGTGTATTTTAAACATAGGCAGCAACCATTTTAAAACACTTTTGATTAATGAGTACAGTGCACTCATAGCAAACTACAGAGGGATCAATATAATCATAGACTTCCTGAAACAATTCTGTTTTCATGCCCTTGGTCGTAAACTTGCACCATGTTCTTCTGCCCATATCTTACTGTTACCTTAATAGCTGTTGCAGCACTATATCCTCTTCTTTTGGCATGATCCACTATTTAATTTTTCAGAGGATCCATTTTTTCACTGCTGTATTTCGAAAGGTCTTGTCAACTGGACCGAAGAGCAGCTGAGTCGATTTGTATGTCCAGTATGGATTAAGTATTAATGTAAGTGTACTTAACTCCACGAAAAAGACAATAAAATATGAAAGTCCCAGACTTGCCACCACATCATTCCAATGGGAAATACACACCCACCACATGTGATAAGTAAGGTCCATGGGGCAGTGTTCCATATGGATCAGTACCCACTGATTTGCCTTCCAAAAAAGGATATTAGCAGAGCCAAGCTGGAAGAGACAACAAAGAAAGCTTCAATCTTATTTCTCTTCAAGATAAGGCAGTCAGTGTTTTCTATAAATAAGATACATATTTAGTTTTCCTGTTGTGTTTAGTGTAAACTGTCAGACAAACATTACATAAGAACAGCCATACAGGGTCAAACCAATGGTCCATCTAGCCCAGTATCCTGTTTTCTGACAGTGGCCAATGCCAGGTGCCCCAGAGGGAATGAACAGAACAGGTAATCATCAAGTGATCCATCCCCTGTCGCCCATTTCCAGCTTCTGGCAAACAGAGACTAAGGAGACTTCAGAGCGTGGTTTTAAATTCCTGCCCATCCTTGCTAAGAGCCATTGATAGACCTATTCTCTATGAACTTATCTAGTTCTTTTTTGAACCCTGTTATAGTCTTGGCCTCACAACATCCTCTGGCAAAGACTTCCACAGGTTGATTGTGCATTGTGTGAAGAAATACTTCCTTTTGTTTGTTTTGAACCTGCTGCCTATTAATTTCATTTGGTGAGCCCTAGTTCTTGTGTTATATGAAGGAGTAAATACCACTTCCTTATTCACTTTCTCCACACCAGTCATGGTTTTATAGACCTCTATAATATCATATCAGTCATCTCTTTTCCAAGCTGAAAAGTCCCAGTCTTATTAATCTCTCCTTACATGGCAGATGTTCTGTACCCCTAATCATTTTTGTTGCCCTTTTCTGAAACTTTTCCAAATCCAATATATCTCTTTTGAGATGGGAGGACCACATCTGCATGCACTATTCAAGATGTGGGCATACCATGGATTTATATAGAGGCAGTATGATATTTTCTGTCTTATTATCTATCCCTTTCTTAATTATGCCCAACATTCTGTTAGTTTTCTGAAAACATCCACTCAGTGTGCAGTGGCAGTCAAGAAAGCTATCTATAATGACTCCAAGATCTCTTTCTTGAGTGGTAGCAGCTAATTTAGACCCTATCATTTTATATGTAGAGGTGGGATTACGTTTTCCAATGTGCATTATTTTGCATTGAATTTCATCTGCCATTTTGTTGACCAGTCACCCAGTTTTGTGAGATCCCTTTGTAACTCTTCGCACTCTGCTTCGGACTTCACTATCCTGAGTAGTTTTGTATCGTCCTCAAATTTTTCCACCTCATTGTATTCCAGATCATTTCTGAATATGTTGAACAGTACTGGTCCTAGTACAGACTCCTGGGGGACATCACTATTTACCTCTCTCCATTCTGAAAACTGACCATTTATTAAACCCTTTTCTCCTCTATCTTTTAACGAGTTACTGATCCACCTTCCCTCTCTTATCTCAAGACAGCTTACTTTACTTAAGAGCCTTTGGTGAGGGACCTTGTCAAAGGATTTCTGAAAATCTAAGTACACTATATCCACTGGATCACCTTTGCCCACATGTTTGTTCGACCCCCTCAAAGAGTTTTCGGCGATTGCTGAGGCATGTTTTCCCTTTACAAAAACCACATTGACTCTTCCCCAACAAATCATGTTCATGTATATGCCTGACAATTCTGTTCTTTAGTATAGATTCAACCAATTTGCCCGGTATTGAAGTCAGGCTTACCGGCCTGTAATTGCTGGGCTCACCTCTGGAGACTTTTTAAAAAATTGGTGTCACATTAGCTATCCTCCAGTCACCTGATACAGAGCTGATTTAAATGATAGGTTACAGAGTACAGTTACTAGTTCTGCAATTTTACAGTTGAGTTCCTTCAGAACTCTGGGGTGAAGACCATCTGGTCCTGGTGACTTATTACTGTTTGTCAATTTGTTCCAAAACCTCCTCTAATGACACCTCAATCTGGGACTGTTCCTCAAGATTAATTTCTTCTTCTCTAATTCAAAATATTTGGAGGGAGTCTGAAGCTTCTCACCCACACACTGGTCTATGTTACAGCTACTGAGCCTGGGCTGTTACACAGAGCAGAAACCCACCTGCAGTAAATAAAAAAAATTAAAAAAAGAGAGAGAGACTGGCAGAGAATGGCTGTATGCCTATCTATCTATCTATACATTATCTCCCTATTTATGAAACCTCACTAGCTTCACTACAATTTAGCATTTGTTACTGTTTCCACTAATATTTCCCAGCAGTTTAGAACTGACATAAATAAACCTCTTAAAGGCTGATATTTTAACCTTCAAAGTCTCAACCAGGTATATAAAAGAGAAGATGAGACTGTGACAGGTTGCCCCACCTTCTGGGATGCTACCTGATGTATTGGGGTACCACTGAGCCTGCCTGTTCCATCAGCCTGGGCTCCCTCACCCTGTCCTGCTAAGCCAGGCCCTCAAGCCTCCTCTAGTGCACACACACACACATGGGTTGGGAAACACCCAGCTGCAGAAAAACACAGACACTGAAATCAGTACTGCATGGGAAGGCTTTCAGCTAAGGAGTTGCCCAGCACTCACGTGCACTCCCCCTCTGGAGAGTAAACCTAAAATTGTTTTGTCTTGCGCTGCACAGAGAACTGTACAGCACAAACAGTTGAAATTGAAATTTAATTGAAATTCTCCCTCTCCCTCAATGTGGAGAGAGAGAAGCACAGCTTTTTGCCCCCCACCCCCAGTTATGAATTTCACAAACTGGGTTTAACACAAAAACAAGTTTATTAAGTACAAGAGGTAGATCTTAAGTGATTATAAGGAATAGCCAACAGATCAAAGCAGATTACCTTAATAAATAAACAAAAACCACAAACTGAGCTTAACACACTAGAAAGGTAGGATATAAATTAGCAAATTTTCACCCTGAGTGATAAACAGGCTGGCAGACTCTTAAGGCACAAGTTGCCTTGGCTTTCCCAGGTTTTCATATACAGGCTAAAGATCCTTCTAGCCTGGGACCATCACTTCCCACGGTTCAGTCCTTGCTGCTTGGGTGTTTCCAGGTATGTTGCTGCAGGGAGAGTGAGGTCCCCCCATGATGTCATTGTCCCCCTTTTATATCTTCTTCCCACTTGCTGGAAAGCTCTTTTGCTGTGACCTGGGTCTCACAGTTCCCATTGTGTAGTGCTATCTCTGAGAGGTTTCTATTGTAGGCAGTTCCTGGAGTAATCCTTGTGCTTGTGTGCATTTCCTCAATGAGCCATTAACATTGTTTGGCCTTTTTACTGTTGTGCCTGAAAGGCTGCTTGTGGGTGCTTTCAACCTCACAACATGTTTCAGTAACACATACATAGCCAAGCTTCATAACTTCACGTATGACCATACCACATACAATCCAATGAGATATTAATGTCTAGTAGATCAAGACTTTTAGAGTGATACCTCACAAGACATACTTTGTACAAAACATATCCTAATTACGTGACAGTGGTGAATACTGGGATGTCAGGGTTTCACAGAGACATACGGAGAGCGAGAGATTCCTTTTTCCTTACTTGCAGAATTATTAATGGAAATGGATGTTACAGTCACAAAACAGTCACCTTTTATTACCTAGTTGTACAAAAATGTAAAGCCTTTTCCTAGGCATTTTCCCGACTGGTTTTTCCTCCCTTCCTGTTACTTCGGCATATGTAGAATACACACTATTCTTTTTTATCTTCTCCAACTCTTCCTTTGTCTTTATAAATCATTCCTCAAGCAGTTCTTCCAGTTGTAGTGTCTTGATAACACTACTGTCAACACATTTTTAAAATAATCCTTCACCAGTTTATAGGCCAATACCATTCTCCCCACCCCTTCCTCACAGAACACTTGAAAATTGTTTTATGACCGGTGATTTTTACTTCTAACAAAAGTTAGCAATCCAGGAGTGAACAGAAGCAACTACTGTGGACATAAAAGGAATTAAAACATAACAACAACAACAACTGAGGCCTACAATTCGTTAGCAGCATGTTTAAGCATCACTGAACCTTCATTTTTTCCCCAGTAAAGCCCTTTGGAAACATCTTTACTGTATTTTTAAGCCTGCAGCGGTGAGTATGAAAGCTCCAATCTACACACTCGGGCTTGCACCATGGTGCTACAGACTCAGGCTTGAGCTACAACGCTAAAAACAGCTGAGTAGATGTTCAGGCTCGAGCTGGAGCTTGGATTCTGAAATCCAGTGAGGAGGTGAGTTTGAGAGCCCGAGCTGCAACATCTGCAGTGCTGTTTAGTGTCGTAGCTGTTTAGTGTCCGTAGACCTGGGTTCTGATACTCTCTGCCACTGATTTTAAAATACAGCATAGATATACCCTAAGAGTCTTTAGGAATCAAACATACACACCCAGTTTCAGGGTACAAATTTAAGCTCCAGCAAACCATGGGCCTGATTTTCATTTACACTAAGGGCACTTTACACTGCCTGGAAGTATAAAGGAGCCTTGAACTGTTACAGCAGAATAACGTGGCCTAAATGTAAATGAGTATTGGGCCCTTTATCTATAGTACATGTGTACAAACACTATTATTTTGTCTAGAAAAAAAAGAAAAAAGTAATATTATAAATATTCTTTATTATATGTTTACATTAATGGACCTTTGATAAATGCAAGCTATACAATTTTTGTCTATTATAATTAGAACTTTTTAATCTTTTTCTGTATTAAGTTATATTATTAAATATAAATAAAACCTTTCAAAGTTAAAAAAAGATAGCCCTGCTTCTTATAGTTCTCTCTTCTGTGAGGTGTTTTAATTATGTATTGTGACAAAGTTCCTCCTCTACCTTGGTGGGTCTTGCGCTTATTGGCGGGATTTGCTCGCCTTGGAGCTTCATGGCAGCTCTCAGTTTGGCCGTTTTCATGAACCCACGGTCCAGGTCAACTCCTCCTGTGTCTGACCAGGAGTTGGGAGGTTTGGGGGGAATCCGGGTCCGCCCTCTACTCCGGATTCCAGCCCACGGCCCTGTGGAATGCAGCTGTCTAGAGTGCCTCCTGGAACAGCTGTGTGACAGCTACAACTCCCTGGGCTACTTTCCCATGGCCTCCTCCCAACACCTTCTTTATCCTCACCATAGGACCTTCCTCCTCCTGGTGTCTGATAATGCTTGTACTCCTCAGTCCTCCAACAGTCCGCGTTCTCACTCTCAGCTCCTAGTACCTCTTGCTCCCAGCTCCTTACACGTGCACCACAAACTGAAATGAGCTCCTTGTTAAACCCAGGTGCCCTGATTAGCCTGCCTTAATTGATTCTAGCAGCTTCTTGATTAGAACACCTGCAGCCAATCAGCCTGTCTGTCTTAATTGTCTCCAGAAAGTTCCTAATTGTTCTGGAACCTCCCCTGTTGGGAAACGGGACCGTCCCTCGCTTGCTCCTCAGCTCTCTGCTTTCTATTCTTTCCTAAAGCCCCCTGGCCTGGATTTTTCTTACTTTTGGACCCTGCCTTAGTCCCCCCGCCCCCCCCGACCGGGCCGGACGCTTTTTTGTTTTTTTTTTGTTTTGGTATGATTTCCGCCGCTTCTTGCTGAGTGCTGGTCGGTTACCAGCTTGCAGCCAGCACCCGCCCCCCCCCTCGCCTGCTTTCGGGCGCCGCTATTTGTTTCAGCTGAAACCCCCGGAGGAGGGGGGGAAGATTGCCGATTTTCCTATCCGGAGGGGGGAGTGGAAGCCCCCAGACCCAGCCGCTTTGCTGGCAGCTCGGACTATCTTTATAACATTCTTAGCATGCCGGAAGCCTTGGAACACAGCCAACATGGCCGGAGAAGAAGGATTTCAGAAGACAGGAGAAATAATTCAAGAAGCTACGAATCATCGTGAAGGGGGCCGTAAGATTGAGTAATTTTTCGAATTCTACTCTCGTGGGGGGGAGTTTGACTGTGTTTTAATTGCATTTGTGGCGGCACAGGGGGTGTGGCAATAAACTGCCCCCTGGTCCATCGGTTCCCGCTCCACCCCCCCCCACCATTACTACAACTGTCACGGCCCCCCGCCGCTTCGTCCCTGCTGTCAATCTGCCATCCGCCTTCGGATCCAGCTGTCTGCTTTGAACTTTGCCTTTCGGACCGGACATAACAGCCGACCAAACGAGACTTTTTGGACAAACGTGCGTGGGCTTACACCCCCCCCCCCCGGACTGCTTAGTTTACAGCCTGCCCCTATTATTGGATTTTTCCGCCCCCCCTCCTTGTCCACCCCATTTGGTATTCCCCCCCCTTCCCCCCTCCTGCAGCCTAGTAGGGAGGAGTGGTTAATTCGCTCCCCCCCACTTTCTCCTTCCGGTGTCTCTCCGTCCCTCCCTGCTTACAATGGCGGGGAATGAGAGAGGCGAGGCCCCTTTAATAAATTTAGCTGTTTCTCCCCCACCCCCCCCGCCCAACCCCCAACCTTCCCCCCCCCCCACGATTGTCAAAATACTTGCCACTGCCCCTGCTGGGGCACCGGCAGCAGGAGGCACCGGAGTGATTACTGCTGCTGCTGCGCCCCCTGCCCCCTCAGGTTCTAGGAACCCCTTGCCAGCTGGACGCAAAGGCCAGGGCGGGACAAAAGGAAAGGGCCCCGCTAAAACATCTGGACCCTCCATGGCAGGGGCGGCCCCCACAGCCGTGGCCTCGTCATCGACCACGGCGCCCCTCCCCGCAATTCCCTCCACCAGCTCTGCATATGTCCCCCCCCCCCCCGGCCCCCAGGACGTATGCCTGGGCGGTGGCAGACTCCCCCCTGCCTGCCGCCTCGTCATCTCGCCCACCCACTGCCTCTGCTACCATCTCCGTAGCTAAGAAAAAAACAACCTTCCCATACATCTTGGAGGCCGCCACAATAGCCGTGGGTCCTACCACCTTCGCCAACGCCTGCACGTATGTCTCCACGTGGGGCGAGGCGGGCACCAGGAGGCAACGGACACCGTGCCTCCTGGTCAAGGTGGGGAAAGGGCCCCGGCTGCTGGTGATGGCCCACCCCAAGGAGAACCCCCCCTCCTCATGCTGCCTCACCGCTGCCCCCCCGAACCCCTGAACCATCGCCTCCACCCCCCGACACGACCCCTGCTAACCAGCCCCCAGACGACGCTATGGAGGGCTGGAACCTAGTCCAGGGGAAACGGAGCAAGCGGAAGGCTCGAGCTCCGCTGCATCCATCCGACGCGGAAGCCCCCCGGAAGACCAGGAAGGGAGGCACTGATATCGAGCCCTCCGCTATGACCACGAGTGAGATCCATCCGCTGGTGTCGGGAGGGGAAGACAGACTGGCTTTGGAGGGCAGAACCCCCCCTCCACGGGAGACCCTCCCCTCCGAGACCCTTGAGGACGCCCCTTCTGCCCGGATACCATCCGAACCCCCCACGAACCCCGAGGTGACCGCTGAGGTGGGCCCTAGAGGAGAGGCCCCCGGGGTAGCAGGCGTTGGCCTCTCCTCCGTGTACGCGGAGATTGAGGCCCTAGCTTTGACCCCGGTCACCCAGGGAGAGGATGATCTACTCCCGGCTGGCCTCGAGCTGGGCAACCTCACCCCAGCCCCCCTTTCCCCATGCTCCCTCCCCTTGATTGCCTTCCCGGGCGAGCACCCTGCAGAAGGTGGTCCACCACCTGATGCCATGGCTGCCAAGACCACCGCGGAGCCAGCGCCTAGCATTACTGGGAGCCCCCTCCCTTACCCCTTAACCCTCGACTTTGCTCAGGAGGCACCTTCCTTTAGCTGCTTGCCTCCTGAATCCCAGAGCCTTACCTCTGCCCCTGCCCCCTCCCCTGCCCCCGCCCAGTTTACCCCCTCCTGCAATGCTATTGCCACCCCGGGGTCGTTTTTTTTCCCGCCTTTTGCAGATTCCCCCCAGGGAGCAGTCTTTGCACTTTCCAGTCGCGACCCATTAGGAGTTGCAATTTTTCCCCCGCCATCCCCTTCCACCCCAAGGCATGAAATGGATTTAATAACCCCAGCCTGTCAGACGTCCCGTCGGTGGTCCGCACCCTGCCTACCCACCTTAACGGACCACGAGGCTGTATTAAGAGCCCCACCGGGGAATACCCCGGGAACCGTAACCCCACCCCCCCATGAGCTGCGGCATGCACTACGGAAGTTCTTAGAACACACCCGTGGTGCCCGCAATAGGGTACAGCTAGCTCTTCAGCTCTGGGGGGACTTTGATCAAATTTTTCAGGCCACAAGGGCCCTTATAAAGGAGGGCAGAGGGCAAAGCAGGCGCGATGCTGCAGCCTACGAGCGGGCCCGCGGCTTCCGAAGTGATCTACTCATCTACGGGATGGGTCACGGGTTGCTGCGCAACCCGCCGGGGGCCACGAACACCCCCGCCACTGAGAAATCCCCACCCCACCAGCCCTCCGCATGATGCCTTTTCTTATTGCAACCTTGAATACCAGGGGCTGTAGGATGGCTCTCCGCAGGTCCCAGGTGCTCTCTTACCTTCAGGAAGGGGGGTACTCTGTAGTTTTCCTGCAGGAGACCCATACGGACCCGACCGTTGAGGACAGGTGGCGGCTGGAGTGGGGGGACGGGGTCTACTTTAGCCACTTCACGACTTGGCAAGCTGGAGTGGTGACCCTGTTCTCCCCCACCCTACGGCCCGAGGTGCTAGGGGTCACTGAGGTCGTGCCGGGCCACCTGCTGCACCTTCGAGTCCGTATGGAGGGGCTCGTGGTCAACCTTGTTAATATCTATGCCCCACAACTGAGCCCAAAGCGGCCACAATTTTACCAGCGGGTATCCGACTTTCTCGGCACCCTAGATTCGCACGAGTGCCTGGTCCTGGGAGGGGACTTTAACACCACCCTCGAGGAACAGGACCGCTCAGGCGCCGAGCCAAGCCCGGCTGCCGCGAATATTCTCCAGGGAATAGTTGAATATCACTCCCTAGTGGACGTCTGGCGTGACCATCACCCAGATGACACCTCCACGTTCACTTTTGTCCGGGTGGAGGCCCATCGGTCACACCACTCTCGGGTGGACCGTATTTATTTATCCCGTTTCCATCTTTCACAGGCCCACTCCTCCACCATTCGGCCGGCCCCTTTTTCCGACCATCATTTAGTTACTATAATGGTCTCCCTCCGTGCAGAGAGACCAGGGCCGGCCTATTGGCACTTTAATAATAGCCTGTTGGAGGACGAGAGCTTCATGACGTCCTTCCGGGAGTTTTGGCTGGCCTGGCGAGAGCAGTGGCGTGCCTTTCCCTCGGTGCGGCGATGGTGGGATCTAGGGAAGGTACGCGCCAAGCTCTTCTGCCGTGACTACACTCGGGGCACCAGCCGACGGAGAAATGCGGCGATAGAGCAGTTGGAACGGGAGGTCTTGGAGCTGGAGAGGCGCCTGGCCGCCGACCCCGAGGACCCGTCCCTCTGCGGAGCGTGCCGGGAGAAGCGGGAGGAGCTTCGGGCCCTTGAGGACCACCGGGCCCGAGGTGCCTTCGTCCGGTCCCGCATCCGCCTCCTTCGGGAGATGGACCGCGGCTCCCGCTTCTTCTATGCCCTGGAGAAAACGAGGGGGGCCAAGAAGCACGTCACCTGCCTTCTAGCGGAAGACGGCACCCCCCTCACGGATCCGGAGGAGATGTGTGGGAGGGCCCGCGACTTCTACACAAGCCTTTTCTCCCCGGAGCCGACCAATCCTGGAGCTTGCAGGGTGCTCTGGGAGGACCTCCCCACGGTCAGCGTGGGCGACCGAGAGCGGCTAGAGCTGCCTCTCACCCTGGCCGAGTTCTCGGAAGCCCTCCACCGCATGCCCACCAATAAATCTCCGGGCATGGACGGGCTGACCGTGGAGTTTTACCGCGCGTTCTGGGACATCCTCGGCCCAGACCTAGTCACTGTCTGGGCTGAGTCCTTGCAGGGCGGGGTCCTCCCTCTGTCGTGCAGGCGAGCAGTGCTCGCCTTGCTGCCGAAGAAGGGGGACCTCCGCGATTTACGAAACTGGCGTCCCGTCTCACTCCTTAGCACGGATTACAAAATCGTAGCAAAAGCAATTTCGCTGCGGCTAGGGTCCGTGATGGCGGACATGATCCACCCAGACCAGACCTATACTGTCCCAGGTCGCAGCATTTTTGACCACCTATTTCTAGTCCGAGACCTTTTGGAACTCGGGCGGAGAGATGGTCTGTCGTTCGCCCTCCTGTCTCTTGATCAGGAGAAGGCGTTCGATAGAGTAGACCATGGGTACCTCCTGAGCACTCTGCAGGCGTTTGGATTCGGACCTCAGTTTGTGAGTTTTCTCCGGGTGCTGTATGCCTCCGCGGAGTGTTTGGTTAGGCTCAACTGGACCCTGACCGAACCGGTCAGCTTCGGGCGAGGAGTGCGACAAGGGTGCCCCCTCTCGGGCCAGCTGTACGCTCTTGCGATCGAGCCTTTCCTCTGTCTCCTCCGCAGGAGGTTGACGGGGTTGGTGCTGCGGGAGCCGGAGCTGCGGCTGGTCCTGTCGGCGTACGCTGATGACGTACTCCTCGTGGCCCAGGACCCGGGCGACCTGGCGCGAGTGGAGGCATGCCAGGCCATCTATTTGGCAGCCTCCTCCGCCCGAGTCAACTGGGTCAAGAGCTCTGGCTTGGGGGTGGGGGACTGGCGGCAGGTAAGCTCCCTCCCACCCGCGCTTCAGACCATCCGGTGGAGCGCGGGTCCTCTGCTCTATCTCGGCGTTTACCTTTCCGCCACGCACCCTTCCCCGCCGGAGAACTGGCAAAATTTGGAGGGCGGGGTGATAGAGCGGATCCGGAAATGGACGAGGCTACTCCGATGTCTCTCCCTCCGAGGGAGAGCACTGGTGCTTAACCAACTAGTCCTGTCCACGCTCTGGTACCGGCTCAACACCCTGGCCCCAGCCCCGGGTTTCCTGACCCACCTCCGGAGATTGATTCTAGAGTTCTTTTGGTCAGGAATGCACTGGGCCCCTGTTGGAGTTCTTCATTTACCCCTGAAGGAAGGAGGACAGGGCCTGAAGTGTCTGTACACTCAGGTCCGTGTTTTCCGCCTCCAGGCCCTGCAGAGGCTCCTTTACAGTGCAGGTAGTTCGACGTGGAGCATATTGGCGCACGCCTTCCTGTGCTGCTTCCAAGGGCTCCGATACGACCGGCAGCTCTTTTACCTTTGTCCGAGAGGTTTTCCGCGAGACCTCTCCGGGCTGCCGGTCTTTTACCAGGACCTCCTCCGGACCTGGAAACTGTTTTTAATGATCAGGTCCATGGCGGCCACCGCGGGAGCAGATCTCCTCACGGAGCCCCTGCTACACAACCCCCAACTCCGTGTGCAGGTGGCGGAGTCCCGCTCGGTGCGCCAGAGGTTGGTCTTGGCGGAAGTCACGAGGGTCGGAGACCTCCTGGACTACGACCGGAGAGACTGGCTGGATCCCCTGACGCTCGCTCGGCGCATGGGGCTCTCCAGCCCCCGTACTCCCCGGCGCGTACTTCAGGAGGTGAAGGCCGCCTTGACCCCCGCTGCTTGGGCTTATGTCAACCGAGCCTTGCGCGAGGGCGCACCACGCCCATCCTCTACCCCAGGCCCGCCGGACCTTTCCATTGGGCCCCTACCCTGCCGATCCCGACAAACCCCTCACCCTTTCACTGCGAGCCGGCTGCATGAACTGCAGCCGGTCAGTTTTCAACTTGCACCACGGAAATATTTGTATACACTCACGCTTCACACCCTTCACGCCCACACCCTGGTGTCCCGCCCCGACACAAAGTGGCGGGACCTCCTGCCACCTTTGGAGGGTGAGCAACCTCAGTGGGCCAGCTTGTATTCCACCTTGGTCCCGAGGCCCGTCGGAGACATCAGTTGGCGGCTCCTTCACGGAGCTGTGAGCACGGGCGTGTTTTTGACACGGTTTACTTCCATCCCGGATACTTGCCCTTTTTGTAATGTGAGGGAAACCCTGGCGCACGTCTATTTAGAGTGTGCCAGATTGCAGCCCCTTTTTCGGCTCCTCACAAATATTCTATTGCGCTTCTGGCTTCATTTTTCCCCCCACCTCTTTATCTGTACACTCCCCATCCATGGCCCCACAAAATCGCGGGATCTCCTGGTTAACCTCCTCCTAGCTTTGGCAAAAACAGCCATTTATAAAACCAGAGAGAGGAGGTTGGCCCATGAAACGTCCTGCGATTGTAGGGCCTTTTTCCTATCCTCAGTACATTCACGTATCCGGGCGGAGTTCCTCTGGGCGGCGTCCACCGACTCCCTTGACACCTTTGAAGAGCGGTGGGCGCTGTCCGGGGTTCTCTGCTCGGTGACCCCATCCGGTTCCCTCCGTCTAACCCTTTGATTGAGGGGAAGAGCGAGAGACACCAGCCCCAGCCGTTGCCGCTGTGGATACCATCGTTACTGTCATCTAGGAGGGCCCTATAATACGTGGGTGTCTACCCCCCCACCCCCAAACTGCCCACCCCACAGCCGTGCCCATCTTGCCGGGTACTCTCAGGGGGGGGATAATCGGTGATACTGGGCGCGGCACTAGGTAACTCGAGGGGGTGGAAAACCACGAGTGTCGAGGAAGCCCCCCCGCTCTAGGCCACCAGGTAACTCAGGAGGGTGGAAGACCACGAGTGTCGAGGAAGCCCCCCCGCTCTGGGCCCAGGCTAGCCTGAACACTTCTCCCTCCTGAAAGCTGCTGTGTTATACCTTCTGTTTGCGTTGTTTTGTTGCATACTTTGATTTGGTTCTTTGGTAATTCTTGTAATTGTCACAATAAAATTTTTTTTCTGTTTCAATTAAAAAAAAAAAAACCTTCCCTGTTACCGTACCCAGGGAGAAAGGGACCTACTTAACCTGGGGCTAATATATCTGCCTTCTATTACTCTCCTGTAGCCATCTTGCCTGACCCTGTCACAGTATTCAGCATCACAGGTGTGCATGTTTGTAAGCCTTGCATGCACAAAAAAACCAGAAGGAAACAGAGGTTAACAATGGACAGAACATGAATTCACAAGGGGCCTTGTAAATAATATATAGCAAGTAGATGAAGAAATAGTAAGAAAAGTAAAGTGTAATAAGCTTGCTCCTGCAGCTTTACTTACTGGCACAGTTTATAGTACATGAATAGCTCATGACCGACATAGGGCCTGGTTCACAAAATTAGTACTCCAGTCATGAAGTTTGTGATACAATGTAGAATGTAATGCACATACGCTAGTCTGTTTTAAAATATGATCACAGGTGCAGTTTTCTGAAATGCCAGTAAATAAACCTTTGTGAAAGTCCAAATTTGATGAGTTTTTGGATTCCAGGGAACTGGATGAATTGTTCTGGATAAGCCAAGTGGAAAAGGTCTCAGAGGGAATCCTGACAATGTTGTTTTACTTGCAAATTGGAGTATCAGACACCAAAAAAATAAAATGAAATAGGGGATAATTCTACAAAACCTTATTCTAGTAAACGGGAGAATTTGCATGAGTATGGGCTTGCAGGATCATCTTGTGAACAGAACTGCACAGTCAACTTCTGAACAGAATTCGACCACTTTCTAATTAGACCATTTTTTTTTATTCCTGAAGCCAGCTAAGACAATAGGATGTACAGAAACAACCTCCCTATTGCCTCTCCAGCATCATAGTTAATATTAACTATATAGTCCAGAATTTTCAAGCTTGGGGGCAAAAAGTTGATTAAAACGTCCTCCACAGGAGGTGATTAAAAGAAGCTGAACGTTTTCTTTCATTTTTGTTCTAAAATATCCATGATCACAGGTCCATTTTCCTGATCCATTAGACTAGATTGCTGTGACTGCAGGACACAGCACATTTTATCAAAGTGGCCAAGGGAAGAATTTGAGATATTCCCAGAGAATATCTAATTTAACACACTTTGATTGGGAGCCCTGGTGGGAGGCAGAAGAGGAAGCCATATGGATCACTAGCAGCATAAATAAAAAGATTCTTCTGACAAGTTTTCCCTCCCTTCTCCCCAGTAAATAACAGAAAAGGAGGATGGCATTCTTATAGGTACAAAGAAAAGACATGTCAAGGTTCCTTCGCCACTCTGAACTCTAGGATACAGGTGTGGGGACCTGCATGAAAACCTCCTAAGCTTACTTTTACCAGCTTAGGTTAAAACTTCCCCAAGGTACAAACTATTTTACCCTTTGCCCTTGGACTTCCACTGCCACCACCAAACGTTTATCTGGGTTTATTGGGAAAACATTGTTTGGAAACGTCTTTCCCCCCAAATCCTTCCAACTCTTGCACCCCACTTCCTAGGGAAGGTTTGGTAAAAATCCTCACCAATTTGCTTAGGTGACCACAGACCCAAACCCTTGGATCTTAGAACAATGAAAAAAGCATTCAGTTCTTAAAAAGAAACATTTTAATAGAAGAAACAGTTAAAAGAATCACCTCTGTAAAATCAGGATGGTAAATACCTTACAGGGTAATTAGATTCAAAACATAGAGAATCCCTCTAGGCAAAACCTTAAGTTACAAAAAGACACACAGACAGGAATATTCATTCTATTCAGCACTACTTAATTTCTCAGCCATTTAAAGAAATCATAATCTAACGCATATCTAGCTAGATTACTTACTAAATTCTAAGACTCCATTCCTGTTCTGTCCCCGGCAAAAGCATCACACAGACAGACTCAGACCCTTTGTTTTTCTCCCTCCTCCCAGCTTTTGAAAGTATCTTGTCTCCTCATTGGTCATTTTGGTCAGGTGCCAGCGAGGTTATCCTAGCTTCTTAACCCTTTACAGGTGAAAGGATTTTTCCTCTGGTCAGGAGGGATTTTAAAGGTGTTTACCCTTCCCTTTATATTTATGACACTTAGCTATATTATAATTTACACCAGAGAAACTCCACTGTACTGGCCCTTATTTCCCACTGCTTTGCATCTTGGATAACTGAGAGATAAGGATCCTCACTTGGTAGCATTTTACACTCACTCTGCACAGATGTATACCCCTGTGCACCGTACAAGGAAGTGGATAATCAGGCCATTAGTGTCAGCATATTTACTGTGGTGTGAAGTGAAAGCCCCAGAAACCTTCCTCTCCCACCTCCCCATAAAAAAGACAAAGAAAGCAAAACACCCCTTTCCCCCACCTCTCCAGTACCAGCACAGCTACATACAACCCTCTAAATACAGTGGTTCACAGGCTGTGTGACATTCCCCGACTTCATGCAGTAACCTCTCTCCTGGAAGTATGACGTTTTCTCAGCATTTAACCAAAACAAGCAGTTATTAGACAATGTTAACTCCCCATTTCCCCCTCCTCACAAGAAGGAACAGTACGACATATGGAAAATATTTGCAAAAGAATCAGTACAGAAGGGAAAAACAACAACAAAATAAGAATATGCAAGTTCGCTGAGGCCCACCCTTTACATTCAGCATGAGTGCTTAATAGTAGAACCTCGGAGTTATGAACACCAGAGTTACAAAGTGACTGGTTAACCACATACCTCATTTGGAACCAGAAGTACGCAATCAGGCAGCAACAGAGACAAAAAAAAAAAGAAAAAGAAAAGCAAATACAGTAGAGTACTGTGTTAAACATAAACTACTAGAAAAATAAAGGGAATAATTAAACCAAAAGATTTGACAAGGTAAGGTAACTGTTTTTGTGCTTGGTTTCAGAGTAGCAGCCGTGTTAGTCTGTATCCACAAAAAGAACAGGAGTACTTGTGGCACCTTAGAGACTAACCAATTTATTTGAGCATAAGCTTTCGTGGGCTTGTTTCATTTAAATTAAGATGGTTAAAAGCAGCATTTTTCTTCTGCACAGTAAAGTTTCAAAGCTGTGTTAAGTCAATGTTCCATTGTAAACTTTTGAAAGAACAACCATACCATTTTGTTCAGACTTATGAACACCTTCCATTCCTGAGGTGTTCCTAACTCTGAGGTTCTAATGTAGCATCCTTTGCATGCTACTGACTGGCTGGTCTGCTTCAGTTTTTCTGCTCTCAGCCTCTGTTTTTTCCTCTGTGCTTTCCTGTCATGTGCTCAACACCAATCACCAGAAGTCAGAGCCGCTTCTTCCACCTTTGCAGAGGCAGCTAGAAAAAAAATGGAACAGCCTGTAGCGGTTAGAGATACTTGCACACCGGGTAATATTGCCTATTATGTCCTCCTGTCCCACCCACTCTTTGTTTCTGCCTGAACTAAACCATCACGCCCTGACAGGAGGAGGGAGTACAGGCAACAAATAACCCGCTTTGACAAGCCAGACTCTGGGGTTGTTCACAGTTCTCCACACACTGCCCTGGTGCTGTAGCCAAGTTTTGCATTGCACTGAGCAAAAGAGCGTTCACCCTCCAGTACAGCGTATGATTGGAAAACATATGACCACGAGTAAAATGCCAGCATACATTGTGCAGCATCCTTTTCCTCAGTTTCTCATCTTGTGGTGTGAAAGTCAAACAAATGTTCCTTTAACACACCACTTCCCTCTCACAGAATCACAGGGTTGGAAGGGACTTCAGGAGGTCATCTAGTCCAACCCCCTGCTCAAAGCAGGACCAATCCCCAATTTTTGCCCCAGATCCCTAAATGGCCCCCTCAAGGATTGAACTCTCAACCTTGGGTTTAGCAGGCCAATGCTCAAACCTCAAATCCTGAGCTATCCCTCCCTCCGCTGCACCTTACTCACAGATGTTGTCCTTGGTTAGTGAAGGCCCAGAATGCAGAGGTGTGTTCACGTGAGTTCGCCTCCCAACCTGCGGAAGAGAATGCATCAAGCAATGCCTCAGCTGTTGCTGCCATGCCACTTTGTGTCGCTGCCCGCTGCCGTGCCGGTGTTCACTCCACTGCTGGGTGCTCCGCTGTTGTCCACTCTGCCACTGCGTTGCCGTTCACTCTGCTGCTGCGCTGTAAGCTACTGCATTGTCACTCAAGCACGGTGCCAGTGGCCCCTGTGTAGTCATTCACGCCGCTGCTGTCCCTGTACTGCAACCTCTGCAATATCTTGAGGTACCACCTCTCAACACAGTCTAAGTGATTTCAGCTTGTTAGTGGGGCAGCCTCTTTCGCTTGTGACACTGTCCCACAGCAGCTCTAAGGCTTAGTCCTGATTATATTTGATTTCAACTCTAGTGAGCCATAAGGAAACAAAAGACTCTGAGTTTAATTAGGTCTGTCTTTAAACAGTGGAGTGGGGCAAAATCAAATGGTGTCTAGACTCTTAGGCAGAGCCCACACCACCATGTACACTTTATTATGAATTATCTGTATTATTGCAATGCCTAGAGACCAATGGAGAATGGTGCCTCAGTGTGCTAGGTGCTGTACAAACAGAATCACAGACAGTCCTTTATTGGACTAACTTGACATGAGTAAGTTGACATAAGTAAGACCTTATTTCTCAGTGGGCCTGACTGAACAAGTGAATGGAAGACTAACTTGTAAGTAAGAGTTTAACTAGCATTAGAATAGAGTCAGTTTACTTATGGTAAGCAGGAACACCCGGGTAGTAGGGACAAATGGACCAACTAATCTTGTAATGTAGAGATCAGGTTATACGTGAACAGCACATAGAGCATGCTGTACAGGGATTGGTTCCTAAAAAGTAGCCAAGCCAATCATGAAATGCATAATGCAATGTACAGTCAGGAATACAGGTCTTAGTAATGACGTATATAAGGAAAAGTTTTGCCGTGTAACTTTGGATTTGTAGGGAATCCTGCATCCACCCCCTGCATTTAAGCCTGGCCAGAGTGTGCATAGTGTTGCTATATGTCCAATAAAAGGTACCTGAATGAAAAATTCTGAAGTCAAACTGAGTTTTTGGGAACCGAGTGAAAGAGGGTCTCAGGGGATTCAACATGCTTGCCCTGAAGAACTTAGAATTAAAAAAGACAAAAGAGACAGACAGGGTGGGAGAAAGAGATATAGGAACATAACTCCTCTTTGCTTTCCAGGTTACTCAGGAGCAGGCAACACTCGCATGTATGCCAGAAGGTCTGATGCTGTCAACAGTAGAGGAGATCCTGAGTATCCCAGTGGTGATGTTGCATAGATGAGAATCTCTATCCACCCCTCTGCCGCCCTTCTATTTCTATGGAAATTAACCTTGGTGGCATTTCCACCTGGCTGGGCCCTGCACACACGCGCGCACACACACACACACACACACACAGTCTGACTGCAACAAGAAATAACTAGAAAGAGTAACAGGCCTAAGTTTAGGACGTTCTAAAGAAACATTTCCATGAATTATAACTGAATACAGACTAACACGGCTGCTACTCTGAAACCTGAGTTACTATGTTTAGGTGTATAGAGAAGGGAAACATTTTTGTTCTGATTCTCTGAAGATCTTCCTTTGTCAGGATTCTCAGTCCTGCGTCATGGCACTCAAGGGAGAGAGACAGGCAGAACTTTCCAGTCTCTCAAGATTTCTGAGCTTCCTAAGGGTAGCAGTGGCATGTAGAAGTGTGTACTTTCCTTCCTTCCCTCCCACTGATTGTTGAAACACTACCCCTGAGCTTAACTGCTGTTCTTGAAACTTTCCCTTCTCCTCCTAGTTAGAGCTGAAAGCAAAGGTTCCCCAAAGAACAATAAATCAAGCAACAAAAAACTGAACAATCAAGACCTTAAATGAACAGAAAAATAACAGCCTGAAACTGGAGAGATAGACACCACCTCAAACAGATCTCCCTCCAACCTCTGATGGAGAGGAGTGAACAGATGAGGATCTATCAAGAAGATACTTTCAGAGAATCAGAATCAGCAGGTAATTTGTCTAAAGAGAGCATCTAGCCAGGATTCTCAAGCTAGGGAGTAAGCAGCTGAGGGATACCACAAAACCTAAACAACAACACTAAATGTTGTCAGCAAGAACTAGGCCAATGCAAACAATGTGAGGAAGAGGTATGACAGGTCTCATGTTCTTTTTGGGAGCTAACTCTTAACCTGTATGGTGTATCCAAAACACAGCAATGTGGCCAACTTAAATTAGGGGACATTCAAAGGAAATAAACCCTAATGGGTGAGAGAGATTGGGCTTGTGAAGTGGGATTCCCTCTCCCCTCTAAAGCCTGAAACCAAGAAACAGGGGTTTTTAAATGCATGGAGAGAGGATGCTGTACATTTGTCCAAGATGGAATCCTCCTTGGACACGCAACAGAGACTTTGTTACCTGAGATCAAAGGACCCCAATATGGCCTTCCAGATTTAGGCCCGCCAGATTGCATTTTGCAGTAGTACAATCAGGAAGCCATTTTTATATGGTTCACTCAGTGATGTCACTGCCCAAAGAACTGGTGTCAATTAAACAAATAGAACCCTTGAACATAAAGCATATGGAAAAGGACATCTCTGGGATAGACATATGGCCATGGAAAGAGAATAAGTAACTCCTGATGTCAGACAGGAGGGATTGTGGCTGGAGTATGGTGTCTTCCAGGAATTTCATCAACCATTGATGAAATGGTTCCTAAGAAGCTGGTATGAACTAGTGCACATTATAATAGCTTCAAGGGTGCTTTAACATGTGCTATGTGATCAATCAGATCCCAGTCAAACCCAGGATTGGGGGAAGGAAAATGGCTGAAAGTCATCTTTGCCCCTTACCTCCTCTGCACCAAGCACAGCTTCCACATCCCTGAGGATCTGACTCTATTTACCAAGAATGATTGGACTTCTCGCAGTATCTTTTCTTGACAAATTGTCCAAGAGTACATGAATGAGGGATTGAGATACCTAAGGCTCAAGTATAGCAACAAGTAGAAAGCAAGGCTGTCAATTAATCACAGTAAACTCACACAATTACCTAAAAAAAATTAAGCACAATTACAAAAATTAATCACGATTTAATTGCACTGTTAAACAATAGAATACCAATTGAAATTTATTAAATATTTTTCAAATGTTTTCTACATTTTCAAATATACAGTGCTCACTTTATATTATTTTTATTACAAATATTTGCACTGTAAAATGATAAACAAAATAAATAGTATTTTTCAATTCACCTCATACAAGTATTGTAGTGCAATCTCTTTATCATGAAAGTGCAACTAACAAATGTAGATTTTTGTTGGTTACCTAACTGCTCTGAAAAACAAAACAGTGTAAAACTTTAGAGCCTACAAGTCCACTGAGTCCTACTTCTTGTTCAGCCAATCGCTAAGACAAACAAGTTTGTTCACATTTACAGGAGATGCTGCTGCCTGCCTTGTAACCAAGCTTGTTTGTCTGAGCAATTGGCTGAAGTAGGACTGAGTGGGCTTGTAGGCTCTAAAGTGTTACATTTTTTTATTTTTCAGAGCAGTCATGTAACAAAACAAAATCTACATTTGTAAGTTGCACTTTCATGATAAAAAGATTGCACTACAGTACTTGTATTAGGTGAATTGAATTGAAAAACACTATTTCTTTTGTTTTTTACACTGCAAATATTTGTAATAAAAATCTTATAAAGTGAGCACTGTACTGTTGTAATTGAAATCAATATATTTGAGAATGTAGAAAACATCCAAAAATATTTAAATAAATGGTATTCCATTATTGCTTAACAATGCAATTAATCGCGATTAATTTTTTTAATCGCTTGACAGCCCTAGTAAAAAGGATGGCAAACAGTGCAAGCAGGGTTGAGAAATTCAGTTTAAAAACAGATTTCAGTTATGAGCTTTTAAGATGTATTTTGCAACTTAGTAAATTATGTAACACATTCATGAAATTTGCTCTTTATGCCATGACCAACCCGGGAAAAATATGTGATTTCTCTGCAATTTAAGTAGACCACCTTCCTAACAGAACATAATTGTTTTATGACCAATTTTTTTTACTTCTAACAAAGTTAACATTCCAGGTGTGAACAGAAATGACTCCTATGGACATAAATGAAGGGGGCCAGTGCTAAAGGAATAAAAACACAACAACAACAGAGGCTTACAATCCTTTAGCACCATGTTTAAGCATCACTGAACCCTCATTTTTTTCAGCTGTAGAGCCCTCTGGATACACCTACACTGCATTTTAAAACCCACAACAGTGAGTCTTTGCGCCCCGATCTACAGACTCAGGCTTGCGCTATGGTACTAAAAACAGCTGTGTAGATGTTCAGGCTCAGGCTGGAGCTTGGGTTCTGAAATCCAGGAAGGGGGTGAGTTTGAGAGCCTGAGCCGCACCATTTACAGCCCTGTTTAGTGCCGTAGCGTTAGCTGGAATCTGTAAACTTGGTCTCAGAGACTTGCTGCCACTGGTTTTAAAACTCAGCACAGACACATCCTAAGAGTCATTAGGAATCAAACGTACGAACACAATTTACAGGGTACAGATCAAAGCTGCAGCAAACCAGCCACTATTGGCCTCCTTCTCAGTTACACTAAGACCACTTTACACTGCCTGGAACTATGAAGGAGCCTTGAACTGCTGGAGAAGAATAATATGGCCTCAATCCCTATCTCTATAGTACACACACTTTATTATTTTGTCTAGGAAAAAAGAAAATCAGTAATATTGTAAATATTCTTCTTTATTATATGTTTACATAAATGGACCCTTGATACACACAAGTATGTACTTTTGGTCTGTACAGGTGTAGGAGAGGGCTCCGGGCTGAGGCAGTGGGTTGGGATGTGAGAGAGGGTGAAGGCTCTGGCTGGGCAGTGCAGGCTCTGGAGTGGGGCTGGGGATGAGGGGTTAGGGGTGCAGGAGGGGGTGCCGGGCTGGGGGGGGGTGGAGCCGAGGGGTTAGGAGTATGGAAGGGGGCTCCAGGCTGAGGCAGAAGGTTGGGGTGTGGGAGGGGGGTACGGGCTCTGGGCTGGGGATGTGGGTTCCAGGGTGGGGCCAGAAATGAGGGTTTCAGAGTGTGTGAGGGGGCTCCAGGCTGGGGCAGGGGGTTGGGGTGCAGGGGATGTGAAGCTGGGGGTGCGGGCCCTGGAGTGGGGCTGGGGATGAGGGGTTTGGGATGTAGGAGGGGGCTCCGGGCTGTGATCGAGGGGTTTGGAGGTGGAGCAGAGCTGGGGCAGGGGGTTGCGGGGGGCAGGGCAGGGGTGCAGGCTCCGGGCAGCGCTTACCTCAAGCAGCTCCCAGAAACAGCAGCATGTCCCCCCTATGGCTCCTACACGGAGGCATGGCCAGGCGGCTCTGTGCACTGCCCAGTCCACAGGCACCGCCCCCGCAGCTCCCACTGGCCACGGTTCCTGGCCAAAGGGAGCTGCAAAGCCAGCTGGGGTGGGGGCAGCGCGTGGAGCTCCCTGGCTGCCCCTGTGTGTAGGAGCCAGAGGGGGGGCATGCCGCTGCTTCTGGGAGCCACTTGGAGCATGGCAGGCAGAGAACCTGCCTTAGCCCCGCTGCACTGCCGACTGGACTTTTAACCGCCTGGTCAGCAGTGATGACGGAAGCCGCCAGGGTCCCTTTTCGATGGGGTGTTCCGGTCAAAACCAGACACCTGGCAACCCTATTTGTAAATAATATGTAGCTAGTACATAAAGAAATAGAAGAGTAAAGTGTGATAAGCTTGCAGCTTTGCTTACTAGCACAGTTTGTAGTACAAGGATAACTAATGATCTAAACAGGGCCTGGTTCACACAATTAGTAAGCCAATCATAAAGCGTGTGATAGAATGTAGAACAAAAAGAAAAGGAGTACTTGTGGCACCTTAGAGACTAACCAATTTATTGGAGCATGAGCTTTCGTGAGCTACAGCTCACTTCATCAGATGCATACTGTGGAAACTGCAGAAGACATTATATACACAGAGACCATGAAACAATACCTCCCCCCACCCCACTCTCCTGCTGGTAATAGCTTATCTAAAGTGATCATCAAGTTGGGCCATTTCCAGCACAAATCCAGATTTTCTCACCCTCCCCCCCCCCCACACAAACTCACTCTCCTGCTGGTAATAGCTCACCCAAAGTGACCACTCTCTTCACAATGTGTATGATAATCAAGGTGGGCCATTTCCTGCACAAATCCAGGTTCTCTCACCCCCTCACCCCCCTCCAAAAACCACACACACAAACTCACTCTCCTGTGCTGGAAATGGCCCAACTTGATGATCACTTTAGATAAGCTATTACCAGCAGGAGAGTGGGGTGGGAGGAGGTATTGTTTCATGGTCTCTGTGTATATAATGTCTTCTGCAGTTTCCACAGTATGCATCCGATGAAGTGAGCTGTAGCTCACGAAAGCTCACGCTCAAATAAATTGGTTAGTCTCTAAGGTGCCACAAGTACTCCTTTTCTTTTTGCGAATACAGACTAACACGGCTGTTACTCTGAAACCTGTCAATGTAGAACAAGCGTTCTCAAACTTTATTGCATCACGACCCTCTTCTGACAACAAAAATTACTACATGACCCCGGGGTGTGTGGGGGGAGACAAAGCCCAAGCCCTGCTGCCTTGGGGAGTGGGGGGGCACAAAGCCAAAGCCCAAGTCTTCAGCCCCAGGCAGGGGGCCTGTAACCTGAGCCCCGCCACCCAGGGCTGAAGCACTCATGTTTCGGCCCTGGGTGCTGGGGCTCAGGCTTTGGCCCCAGGCGGTTGGGCTCAGGCTTCACCCCTGGCCCCAGCAAGTCTAATGCCAGTCCTGGCGACTCCATTAAAACAGGGTCGCGACCCGCAGTTTGAGAACCACTGATGTAGAATGTAATGCATGTGTTAGTCTGTTTTCGAATAGATAGGTATAAAATCTGATTTATAGCTATGTACTTTGGAGTTGTGATGCACCCTAACCTACCCCCTACACTTGAGCCTGATCACCTCAGGTGCAGATTTCTGAAAAGCCAATCAAGGAACCTTAATGATGAATCCCAATTTGAACTGAGTTTTTGGATTCCACAGAATTGGATAAAGTGTTCTCCCAGAACTGGACCAAATGTTCTGGATAAGTTGAATGGAAAAGGTCTTGCGGGGTGATGGGGGAAATCCCAACAATGCTATTTTGATTGCTATTTGTCATATCACACACCAAAACAGAGCATAATTCTACAAAATCATAGTCTAGTAAATGGGACTACTTGCATGAGTAAGTGCTTACAGGATCATCTTGTGAACAGAATTGCACCGTCAACTTCTGAGAAGAATTAGACCACATTCTAAAAGGTCTATTATTCCTGAAGCTAACTAAGAGGGTAGGACTTAGAGAAACAACCTCTCTATTGTCTCTCCCAGCATCACAGGGAGATTAATTGTATAGCCCAGAATTTTCAAGCTTGGGGGCATAAAGTTAACAAAAAACTTCCTCCACATGATGTGGTTAAAAGAAGCTGAACATTTTCTTTCATTTTTATTTTAAAATATCCATAGTCACAGATCCATTTTGATGATGCATTAGACTAGATTGCCATGACCGCTGGACACAGCATATCCTGTGAATGTGACCAGGAAAATAACTGCCCAGAGAATATCTTCTAATTTCATATAGCTTAACTGGAAACTCTAGTGGGAGTTAGAAGAGGAACCATGGGGATTGTTAGCAGCATAAATAAAACAATCCTACAGAGATGCTATGCCTTCCTGCTGCTATAATAAATCACACAAATGAAGATACTATCCCCGTAGCTATAGAGCAAAAGAATGTTGCTTATTTATAGTCTCATTTACACCAGAGGAAATCCACAGGGCCTTATTTCCCATTGCCTTGCATCTTGGACCGCTGAGAGTTAAGGATCCTCATTTGGTAGCATTTTACACTCACTCTGCACTTATGTTCTTATTATACACCTTGGCAAAGTACAAGGAAGTGGAGAATCAGTCTCATTAACGTCAACATATTTACACTGGGGCATAGGTGCAGGGTGTGCTGCAGCACCCCTGGTTTGAAGTGATTTCCATTATATACATGGTTTACAGTTTGGTTCAGTGGATCACAGCACACTCTGTTCTAGCACCCTGCACTGAGGTGAAGAGAAACACCCAGAAACCTTCCTTGCTCAACTCCCCACAAAAAAAGAAAGCAAAACACCTCCCTTTCACCCAGGACCAGCACAGTTACAGACAGACCTCTAAATATAGTGGTTTGCAGTGTGAAATTTCCCTGACTACATGCAATAACAGTTTGGGACTACAATGAGGTAATGCTCACCTGACTCTGAAGGGGGGGGGCAAAGCCAAGAGGGAAGAAAGGACATGATAAAAGGGAGAGACGATTGCCATGCTCTTCCTCTCTCTTCCACCTCCATCTTCAAACACTACCACCAAGCAACTGAAGTGCTGATCAAAGGGGAGAGCCTGGCTGAAGGGCAACCAGACAGCCTATGGTGAGAAGCATCTATGTTTGTAAGGGCACTGAAAATGTTAAAATCAGCTTAGAATGTGTTTTGCTTTTATTTCATTTGACCAAATCTGACTTGTTATGCTTTGATTTATAATCACTTAAAATCTATCTTTTGTAGTTAATAAATGTATTTGGGATAACAAGCCTGGTACATATCAATTTCTTTGTTAAATTGACAAACTCATATAAGCTTGCAGTGTCCAGTGGGCATAACTGGAAGTTCCTAGGGTTGTGTCTGGGACCGGAGATATTGGCTAGTGTCATTCAGTTGCACAATCCAAGCAGTGGCTCGCCAAAAGTGCTAACTCACGTAGCTGGGAGCAGCTTCCAGGCTAGAGGCTATGCGTGAACAGCCTGGGAGTGGGGATTCTCACAGCAGAGCAGGGTAAGGCTGGCTCCCAGAGTTGAGAATTGGAGAGACCTAGCAGATCACCAGTCCAGATTTCACTAGGGGAACATCACACTATGTTGACAACAGGGGGCGCTACTACCCCTGAAATGGATCTTAACTGGCTCCCGGTGGAGCAGATTACGGTCATACCAGTGAAAAAGGTCCACAGTAATTATCTTCAATACACAACAGTTTATTGAGAAGGAATTACAGAAGTGGTAAAGGGTTATATTAAACACATAACTCCTATGTGAGACATTAAGAGCTATATATTAAGAGCTATACATTCCTCTTAATGAGTCTCTCTTTCACAAACATACATAAAAAGGCCCTGTGCTGGTCCCACATAGTTCCTGCTTGGCAAACAGAGAAGGTGGTTGCCAATTTTATACACGGCTTCTTCTCTCCTGGTCTGTTTTTCTCAGCCCTCTGGTCTGTCTCGGATTCCCTCGAGGCAAGGTCTTGGTTGCCTTGAGGCCCCTCTGGTTCACAGTCCTACTCGAACCCACGGAACAGAGTTTTGACTACTCTGTCGAGCAGCGTTGCTTCTTCAAACATCAATTAAGGAATCCCAAACACAGTAATTTACTTTGCTTGACTCTTATACTCTTTTTCCTCAGAGGAGTCACATGTCTTAAAAGCATGCCCAGTGGGTGTGTGATGACTAATTTTTACCTAATTAGTGTTTTAGAAGGAGCTGGGGGTGGTGGTACCAAACGAAGATCACCCCACTTTTACTCATCAGTCATTCACTCTGGCTCTCTGTGTGAGTCCTTGCGCTAGGGTCACTATAATCAGGTCGACCTGTGCTCCATGCTAGAACTTTATACATGTGATCTTTATTTTTGCATGGGTCCATATTTGCTGACCAATAGGTTCAATATTGATTGTACATGCAGACTTTTCCAGTTTTTTATCAAATTTGCTTCTGCTTAAAGGGAACCTGCTCCCAGGATCCTCTGCAGCCCTTCAGCCGTGTTTAAGTTATGTCAGGTTATGCTCTCACCGTTCA
The DNA here is from genome assembly GCF_965152275.1 of Natator depressus. Classification (NCBI taxonomy): domain Eukaryota; kingdom Metazoa; phylum Chordata; order Testudines; family Cheloniidae; genus Natator; species Natator depressus. The sequence goes on along the minus strand of NC_134236.1, from coordinate 41,982,671 downwards.
TTCCGTATGGCCACACCAATTTGGCACCATCCCAACAATGCTATTCCCCACTCATCGCTCAGTTCAGTTAACATTCCTGATGGAGCTGGAATACATGAACAAATACATCTTCAAAATTGAATCAAAATGTGTTGTGTCACTAGACCTGGGTCTTTATAGACCTGTTCAACAGCCGCACTGCCAGGTTTCCAGACCCTTTTTGGAATGTGGCACTGCTTGGAGGCCGGCTAGAAAGACCAGATGATTTTACAGGAAGGCATTTCATTCAGCCTCCGAAGACTCTGTCCTTGTGCTGAAGGTGCTCACAATGGCTGAGACAGTCACAGATGAGGACATAAATGCACTAGAGGCGTACATATGCTCAATTTACCATTTGAAGATGAACATTATGACACTTACAGAGATTCATGGTGGATGTTTAAAAAAAAGCAGAAAAATGGAGAAAAATTGCCATTGACAAGGGATGCATTTATGTCTGCTATCAAGAGGGCAAATTATTAAGCAATGGAATGGCTCCAGGATGACTGCGTGCATCTAAAACTTACCCTCTCTTATTGGGGACGGATAGGTCTTGGAGGATGCACTGATTGTACCAGTTATGCATGAAATACCATGCACTCCTAAATCAATCCTTCAGCTAATCAAAATCTCATGCACAAAGACGAGATGCTCAACATCTTGCAGATGTCTGGCCAGCTGTCTGCCTTATACAGAGATGTGTGAGCGTGGCATGGATGAGTATCAATGTGATAACGGGTCTATCACTAGCCCTAGACAGTAATGACACTGATGACAATGTTGATCAATAAATATTTTCAATCCTCCATGTCAAGACTAAACTTGTTAGGATTACCAAAGGTCAGTGTCTTTTTCATGCAAGCAATGCTTCCTTGTGTTAAAGAACAATTTTAAAAGTTGATATTTCAATATTTTCTCCAATATATATCTACCTAACTGCTTTGGGTTTGTCATGTTTGGTACCATTGTGTTCATGGGAGAAAGGGCTTTGAATAATAAGTAATTTGACACATTTCTGACAAAGTTCTATCATAAAATTTCCACCAACCGGGAGGACCTGGAGATGGGGAGCAGGGGAGAGGAAAGTCAGTGAATCCCTCCTGCCATGCTACAAACAGTAACATCATTGAAATTATGATTCTGTAGATTTTTATGAATCAAATGACACCTCCCTTACATTTCTATCACTAATTTGCCCCTCCCCCCCAGAATGAGATTTTATTACATTATGCTCCCAGACTAAAATTACTGGCATAAATCCTGACTAAGTCAAAGAGTGTGTGTGTATTTTAAAGACAGACAGCAACAATTTTAAAACACTTTTGACAAATGAGTATAGTACACTGATAGCAAACTGCAAACAGATCAATACATTCATAGACTTCTTGTAAGCAATTCTATTTTCATGGACTGGCTAGTAAACCTGCACCATTTTCTCCTGGACATATTTTACTGTAACCCGAATAGCTGTTGCAGAACTATATCCTCTTCTTTTGGAATGTTTCACTATTTAAATTTTCATAGGATGCATTTTTCACTGCTGTTTTTGGAAATTTCCTGTCAACTGGACCAAAGAGCCACTGAGTCGATTTGAATATCCAGTATGGATTAAGTATTAACGTAAGTGTACTTAACCCCACGAAAAAAACAATAAAATATGGAAGTCCCAGATTTTCCACCACATCATTCCAATGGGAAATACACACCCACCACATGTGATAAATAAGGACCATGCGGCAGTGAAGCATATGGATATTTATCCATTGGTTTGCCTTCCAAAAAAGGGTATTAGCACAGCCAATCTGGAAGAGACAACAACAAAGAGAAAGAAATGAGATTGCACCTTCAAGTTAAGGCAGTCAGAATTTTCTAGAAATAAGAGACACACATATTTAGTTTTCCTGTTTTGTTTACTGTAAACTGCCATACAAACATTCTCTCAATCATTTTTCTCTAGAATGCTAAAAGATTGCACATTTATATGGCACCTTTTGTCTAGCAGAATTCTAAATCACTTTGCATAATACAGCATCAGTCAGATGCAGCCAGCTGATGATGGAGGAAAATGATCAAAACAAAACATATGTCACAAAAGTGTGCAAGGACTAGCAGGATCTGGGAAGTTTTGGCCAACACCACTCAGGTAGACCATGACTCTCAAATTGCTCTAGCATCTACACATGCAGAAGGGTTGAGGTGATCATGCCAGGACTTGTGGCTGTAGTTCTAAAGAGTCAGGATATTTTAGGATTTAAGTTTAAACCTCTAAGACAGTGGTTCCCAAACTTGTTCCGCCGCTTGTGCAGGGAAAGCCCCTAGCGGCCCAGGCCAGGCCGGTTTGTTTACCTGCCGCGTCTGCAGGTTCAGCCGAACCTACAGACGCGGCAGGTAAACAAACTGGCCCGGCCCGGCCCGCCAGGGGCTTTCCTTGCACAAGCGGCGGAACAAGTTTGGAAACCACTGCTCTAAGACACACTCTTTGGAACAGATTATGGTTTGGGAAGCAGGGCCGATTTCTTCTCTCCCTACATGCATGGCAGCTCTTCTCAAGGCTATTCTCCCTCTCTGCATCCACAGAATATACATAATGTACATAAACACTCCTTTGTGTGTGAGCACACATGGACATATTTTTAATCTCCAGCAGATATGTAATGGTCTGCATTAAGCTTGTTGGAGGTGATCACACATTCTCATGTTACTACTTTCAGTTTAAAAAAAAAATCTTTTAAAAATAGAGTTTAATCACCTAATCTTTGCTCCTGTGCACTAGATCCCAACTAGTGAGTCTGTAAACTAATTTCTTAAAATTTCTTTCATTTTGTTTCTTTGCTACAAAATGGGTAAAAAGAAAGTTAAAAGATTTTCCAGAAAATATTTAATTATTGTTAGGGTGTTATAATTAAGGATTCCAATGGACACATCACTTCAAGTTTGGAAGAAAAATTTCTTTCTTGACCCCAGAACTCATCTGCCATTTTAGAGGCCAATATTTCTTTGTTTGCTGATTTGTTTTGAGGAGGAGGCACTACGAGGACTATGATGGTAACTTCTCTCACCCATAATTAATACAGCAAGTTCTTACCCTTGCAAGAATAGAGGATATGCAGTATGAAGGATTGTTCATCTCAAGTAGCAGTCCCATCAGGGGTAGATAGTGTCCAGACTTTATGTTAATTATCAGACCAAGAAGCCCACCAAAGGCAAATAAATGATGAACTCCATCGAACACATCAAATATCCTGAAAACAACGTTAGACACATTAACAACTACATTTTCAAGCAAGAAGTAGCCAGCAGCTATTAAGCAATGAAACCAGCTCCATTTTTGCTGTGCATACACTTGGTCAACTTGAAAAACTGGATCTATAAGCAAGGCCCACAAGCCAGCTCCACAACTCTGAACTGCAAACAGGCCACGTGTGATATCCATATTCCAGAAGATCTTCTGCTTTGCTGACAAAGTGCAATAAGTGGCACTGATCCATGAGGACAGCCAGTGAGCTAGAAGAAATACTCCCAGGTAGCTGAAAAAACCAGCTGCTAGTAACTTCAAACGAACTTCCCACAGAACATAGTTCCAGTCATAAATGGCACTGAACGTTGCACCATCATTTGCAAGATTCATTTCTTCTTCTATTATTCAAAATATCTGGAAGGAGTCTGAAGTGTCTTATTCACACGGTGGTCTACTATAAGACTACTGAGCCTGGGCTGTTACACAGAGCAGAAACCCATCTGCAAATAAATAAAATAAAATAAATAACTCAATACTTGCAGAGAATGGTTGTATGTGTGTGTATATGTGATCTCCCCATTTATGAAAGCTCGCTAGTTTCACTACAGTTTAGCATTTGTTACTGTTTCCAATAGTATTTCCCAACAGTTTAGAACTGACATAAAAAAACCTTGGTCAAGGCTGATAATTAACCTTCAGGGTCTCAACGAGGTACATAAAAGAGAAGATGAGCTATAGAGGGAGACTCCCTGTTTCCTTACTTGCAGAACTATTCACGCCAATGGATGTTACAGTCACAAAACATTCACCTTTTGTTCCCTAGTTATGTAAAAATATAATACCTTTTCCTTATTGTTTTCCTTACTGGTTTTTATGTAGACTACATACTGTTCTTTATCTTCTTCAAGATTTCCATTGCCTTTATAAATCATTCCTCAAGAAGTCCGTCTGGCTGCAGTGTTTTGCTAACACTACTGACAACACATTTGTAAAACAATCCTTCACCAAGATCATTCCCCCCCCACGCCTTCCTCACGTAACAGTTGAAATCTGCTTTATGACCAATGTTTTTTACTTCTAACAAAGTTAACATTCCAGGTGTGAACAGAAACAACTCCTACATAACCATAAACAAAGGAGGTTAGTGTTAAAGGGAGAAAAACACAACCACAGCTGAGGCTTACAATTTTTTAGCAGCATGTTTAAGCATCACTGAACCTTCATTTTTCACCTGTAGAGCCCTCTGGATAGGTCTACACTGTATCTTAAAATCCACAGCAGTGAGTCTCTGAGCCCTGATGTACAGACTCAGGTTTGCGCTATTGTGCTACAGACTCAGGCTCCTGCTACGGCGCTAAAAACAGCTGTGTAGATGTTTGGGCTCCAGTTGGATCTTGGGTTCTGAAATCCATGGAAGGGGTGAGTTTGAGAGCTTCCCGCAGTAACCATTGGCCAGGAATGGCGAACCATGGCCACTGGGAGCTGCAGATGGCCGTGCCTGCAGTCAATGTAGTCAACGGTCAATGTAAATACTCTCTCACGGCCCACCAGTGGATTACCCTGATGGGCCGCGAGCGGCCCGTGGGCTGCAGGTTGCCCACCACTGGGTCAGTGCCATAGCATAAGCTTTGGGCTCTGAGCCTCTCTGCCACTGATTTTACCAGGCAACATAGACATGAGTTTTTAGGAATCTATGAGTCTTTAGGAACAAACGTATACGCCTAGTTTACAGGGTACAGATTAAAGCTGCAACAAACCAGCCACTATGGGCCTCATTCTCAGTTACACTAAGGCCACTTTACACTGCGTGGAAGCATAAAGGAGCCTGGAACTGTTGAAGCAGAATAATGTGGGCTAAATGTAAATGAGAACTGAGCCCTACCTCTATAGTACATGTACACATACTTTTTTTTTTTAAAGACAAAATAATATCAGTAATAGTGTAAATATTTTTCTTTATTATATGTTTACATTAACAGAACTTTTGATACATGCAAGTGCATAGTTTTTGTCTGTTATAATTAGAACTTTTTAATCTTTTTCTGTATTAATTCATATTATGAAAAATAATTAAAACTTTTCAAAGTGTACAAAAAGGTAGCCCTGCTTCTTACAGTTCTCTCTTCTGTGAGGTGTTTTAACTATGTATGTAGCATCACAGGTAAGCACATTTGTATGCCTTGCATGCACAAAATAAAACCAGAAATAAGGAAACAGGACAAATGGACAAAGCATGAATTCACAAGTGCCCTGTAAATAATAAATAGGAAGTAGATGAAGAAATAGTCAGAAAACTAGTAAAGTATGATAAGCTTGCAGCTGCAGCTTTGCTTACTAGCACAGTTTGTAGTGTATGGATACCTCATGACGAAGGATACAATTTGGTCATGGAGGTCATGGATTCCATGACTTTAACAGATCTCCGTGACTTTGGCAGGGCTCTGTCTGTGCATGTCCCCCTCTCCGCCCTCAATGTGGCGGGGTTCAGGCTTCGTCTCTCAATCCTTTGCGGTATGGCTCAGGCTTCAACTTCAGTCCCACTGTGCCCATAACTGATTTTGTACATTTTTACCATGACTGTGAATTTGGCTTAATTTTACTGTGACAAAATCGTATCCATACTCATGATCTATACAGGACCTGGGTCACACAATTAGCAAACCAATCATAAAGCCTGTGACACAGTGTAGAATGTAATACACGTGTTAGTCTGGTTTAGAACCTGTATATAATCTGATTTATAACTATGGACTTTGGAGTTGTGATGCTCCCTAACCTACCCCACTACACCTGACCTGATCACTGGAGATGCAGCTTTCTGAAATACCAATAAAGAAACCTCAGTGACATGCCTAGATTTGAACTGAGTTTTTGGATTCCAGAGAACTGGGTAAAGTGTTTTCCCAGAACTGGACAAAGCATTTTGGATAAGCCGAATGGAAAAGATCTTAGATGGAATCTCAACAATGTTGTTTTGCTAGCAAATTGGAACATCAGATACCAAAAAAAATAAATAGGGCATAATACTACAAAATCTTATTCTAGTAAACAGGACTACTTGCATGAGAAAGGGCTTGCAGGATCATCTTGTGAATACAATTGCATGGTCAACTTGTCAACAAAATTAGACCACTTTCTAAAAGTTTTATTTTTCCTGAAGCTAACTAAGAGGGTAGGACATACAGAAATAACCTCTCTATTGCTTCTTCAGCATCCCAGTTATTATTAATTGTATAGTCCAGAATTTTCAAGCTTGGGGGCACAAAGTTAATTAAAACTTTCTCCACATGAGGTGTTTTAAAGAAGATGAACGTTTTGTTTCTTTGTTTTAAAACATCCATGCCACAGGTCCATTTTGCTGATGCATTAGACTAGATCGCTGTGACTGCTGGACACAGCACATCCCGTCAACATGACCAGGGGAAGAACTAATTTAACACGGTCTGACTGGGACCTCTGGTAGGAGATAGAAGAGGAAGCCATATGGATTGTTAGCAAAACAAGTAAAAAGCTTCTCAGAGATGCCTTCCTTCTCTACTCCTCAATAGAATAAATAACAGAAAAAGAGGATGGCAGCCTAATAGCTAGAGAGCAAAGGAATATTGCTTATTTATATTCTCAGAGGGCCTGATTCTGCTCTCCTTTAAACCACAGTAACTCCACTGGCCCTTCCTTCCCACTGCCTTGCATCTTGGACGAGTTAAGAAAAGTTAAGAATTCTAATTTGCTAGCATTTTACACTCACACTGCACAGATGTACACAACTACGCAACATACAAGAAAGTGGAGAATCAGGCCATTAACATCATTATAGTTACATTGGTGTGACGAGAAAGCCCTGAAAACCTTCATATCTCAACTCCCCATATAAAAGACAAAGAAAGCAAAATGCCCCTTCCCTGCCCTCCCCCTGCCCAGCACAGTTGCCTACAGCTCTCTAAATACAGTGATTCACAGGCTGTGTGAAATTCCCCTGATTTCAAGAAACAGCCTCTCTCCTGGAAATAGGGTTGCCAGGCGTCCAGTTTTCAGCCAGAACGCCTGGTCGAAAAGGGATCCCAGCACCTCCAGTCAGCACAGCTGACCAGGCTGCTAAAAGTCCAGTTGGACACAGTGGGGCAGGCAGGCTCCATGCAGCTCTACACAGCTCCTGGGAAGCAATGGCATGTCCCTCCGGTTCCTAGGTGAAGGGGCGGCCAGGGGGACTCTGTGCGCTGCCCCCACCTGCAAACACCGTCCCAAGTGCCAGCTCTGCAGCTCCCTCCGCATAGAAGCCGGAGGAACATGCCAGCCGCTTCCTGGGAGTCACATGGACTTCCTCCATCCCAGGAAATGCCGGGGCTGCCCAAGGTCAGTGCTGCTCAGATTCCGCACCCTCCCCCACCCCCCAACCTCCTGCCCCAGCCGTGAACCCCCTCCTGCACTCCAAACCCCTCATCCCTGGCCCCACCACACAGCCCACACCCCCAGCCGGAGCCCTCATCCCCTCCCACACCCCAACCCCCTGCCCCAGCCCGGAGCCCCCTCCCACACTCCAAAATCCTCAGCCCCACTCTCCAGCCTGGAGCCCCCTCCTGCACGCCAAACCCCTCATCCTCAGCTCCACCCCAGAGCTCGCACCACCAGCCGGAGCCCTCACCCTTTTCCGCACCCTAAACCCCTGTCTCAGCCCCGTGAAAATGAGCAAGTGAGCTAGGGTGGGGAGAAAGCACAGGAGGGACAGAGGGAGTGGGGGCAGGGCATCGGAGAAGGGGCAGAGCAGGGGTATTTGGCTTTCTGCAATTAGAAAGTTGGCATATCCTGGAAGTATGATGTTTTCTCAGCATTTAACTAAAACCAGCAGGTAGTTAACGCCGTCTAATCCCCACTTCCTCCTCCCACAAGAAGGAACAGTACAACACACAGAAAATATTTGCAAAAGAATCAGTACAGGAGGAGAAAACAACAACGAAATACCAATATGCAGGTTCTCTTAGGTCCACCCTTTACATTCAGTAAAGTGAGTGCTGTAGTTAATGAAGCCCTTCTCCACACACCACCCTTTGCATGTTACTTACCGGCTAGTCTGTTTCATTTGTTCTACAGTTTCTCCCCGCAGCCTCTGTATTTTCCTGTCATGTGCTCAACAGCAGTGAATTCAGTGAAGTCAGGCCTGCTTCTTCCACCTTTGCAGAGTCAGCTAGGTATAGTTTGACTTCTATATTTGGGAGGCTGGCTCCAGATAGGCCAGTGCGGTGTGCGTAACGAGAGGGGCAAATTCTGGGCCTGCCCACAGGGGTGTCATTTCAGATTGGACAGGGGGCACAATTTTAACCATGACTCCAGGGGCTACTTAGGCAACTGAAAACGCTAACGTTTTTCCAGATAATAACTTAGCAATATCTGACAGGAGCATTGTATCTAATTCTTATATCAAGAAAGAAAATTAAATAAATATTAGACCCACTCAGCTCTAACACTAATATGTTCTGACATCTTGTGGCGAGTCACTTAAGGGCCACTGGTTAGGTTTAAAATTGTAATGTATATTCTTACTCAGATACTTTTACTAAAGTCAGAAGGGACCATTATGATCATCTAGTCTGACCTCCTGCATATTGCAGGCCCCAGAACCTCACCCACTCACACCTGTCATAGATCCAGAACCTCTGGCTGAGTTACTGAAGTCCTCAAATCATGATTTAAAAACTGCAAGTTACAGAGAATTCACCATTTACATTAGTTTAAACCTGCAAGTGACCCCATGCCCCATGCTTGGGGCTGGCGGTAGGGGAGGGAGCTAGGGGGCAGAGAGGGGGTATGGGCTCCTGGGTTAGGGTGCAGGCTCTGGGATGGGGGCCGAGGATGAGGGGTTTGGGGTGCAGGAGGGGGCTCCAGGCTGGGGGGTGGGGCCGAGGGGTTCGAAGTGTGAGAGGGGGCTCCGGGCTGGGGCAGAGGGTTGGGTTGTGGGAGGGGGTATGAGCTCCGGGTATGGGCTCAGGGTACAGGCTCTAGGGTGAGGTCAGGGATGATGCATTTGGGGTGCAGGAGGGGGCACTGGACTGGGGGTGGGTGGGACCGAGGTTCAGAGTGCAGAAAGGGCTCAGGGCTGGGCAAGGGGTTGGGGTGCAGGACGGGGGTGTGAGATGCGTGCTCCGGGATGGAGCGGGAGGGGGGTTCCAAACTGGGGCAGGGGGTTGGGGCTTGGGGGGCGGGCTCCTGGCAGCTCTGGCTGGTGCATTTCGCAGGGGCTCCATGACGTGCTGACCTCAGATGGCCCCTTAAATAGCAGCCTTACCAGTTCTTCCCCGGCATTTCCTGGGGATGAAGGAAACTGGATGTGTCCAGGATTCACTCCCACCGCAGATTCCCAGCCAATGGGAGCTGCGGAGCCAGCGCTCGGGATGGTGCTGGCAGGCGGCGGCAGCATGCAAAGCTCCCCTGCCCCAGGCCGCCCCTCCACTTAGGAGTCAGATGTGCTGCCGTTTCCTGGGAGCTGTGTGGAGCCGGGCATGGAGCCTGCCTTAGCCCCGCTGCCCCCTCCCCCCGCACAGCCTGGTGCTTGCTACCTGTAGCAGTTACTCATATGTAAGGGATTATAAAAAACTGCTATCTAATGTAGCAAATTCCTACAGACAGCAGTTTCTCGCACTATACCAGCAAAGTGCGTGCTCAGTCACAGTCTGCTGACTCTGGGAATCCAGAGCTGCAGCTACTGCTCCCTGTGCGGCAGTATACTTTCCCCTAAGCAGCAATTTTGCTCCCTTAACATCATAATTATCTGCTACTGCTTGTCACAAGTGTGCTGCAGCTTTTCAATCTGCAGCGCTTCCTTTACCGCTTTTACTTGCAGTGTGGAATTCTCAGTCTTGCACTGAGCCTTCTCCCCAAGGCAAAACTCCAGTTGCTGCTGAATCTGATTTAAGGACTCTCCTAACATTTTTGACTCCTCTAACCATAGGCGCCGACAGGGCCCACCGGCAGCCCCCCATCAGCTTCCCCCCACGCCCCTAGCACCTGCGGCCCGTCGGTGGGCCCCACAGATCAGCACCTCTCCCTCCCTCCCTGCGCCTCCCACCCACTGTGATCAGCTGTTTCGCGGCATGCAGGAGGCTGGGAGGGAGGGGGGAGGAGGAAGGATGCGGCACGCTCGCGGGAGGGAGTGGAACTGGGCAGGAAGAGGTGGGGTGGGGTGGAGAGGGGCTGGGAAGAGGCAGGGCAAGGGTGGAGCTGAGTGGGAAGAGGCGGGGGTGGGGCCTTGGGGCAGACCGGGGGCTCAAGCACCCCCGGCGCTTTGGAAAGTCGGCACCTGTGCCTCTAACTTCTGTATTCTTAAACTGTACTCCTTATTCAGGGGACCCTTGAACTTGCCCAATGCCCTAATTGGTTCTGGGGTGTAAAGTCTCTGAGAAAGACGGGTTGTCCCTCTCATAGTACAAATCAGAGGAGTCCTTGTCCCAAGGGTTGGTCCCTTCCTCTTCATTGCACAATTTAGGGAAATCACCATCAAAGTTTCTTCCTTTGCCCCTTTACTGCCACTATCACCTCTTTTCTCGCTTGCAACGCACTTTTCAGAGCACGTTTCTGGCACGGACCAGCCATTCTTCTCGTTCGTATCGGTGGGCACAGCTCTTACTGCAGCTTGCCCATCTGATGCTTTTTGTTTCCACGCTGTCACTTCCTGCCTTAACTTGCCCTGTTCTAGCGGTGCATCATTTGCCTCTTTCTGCACGGCTACAATCTGAGCTCCTTGTGTTAAGATAGTTGCTCTTAGAGTGTCAGCCTCTACTTCCAGCATATTAGTGTCTGCTTTTAAGTTAGCTGTTTCGGCCTTTGCATTAGCTACTTTCTTTTCTTTCTCCTCTGATTCCTTCTGTGAGGTATGACTCTAGCGCTAACATATGCTGTGCTTTCCACATATTAGCCTCCACTCTTAGACTAGCCAATTCCTTGTCCTTTTGTTTTAATGCCTGCATTTCTGCCCTCAGATTGTTCACTAATTCTTCTTCTTCTAATTCTTCTTTCCTCATCCTTAGGCTAGTCACTTCTTTATTTAGGATCACAGCTACCATTTGCAACTGTTGTAGAGAAGGAGTTCTCAACCTTTTTCTTTCCGAGGCTCCCCCCGACATGCTATAAAAACTCCAGGATGCAACGGGAGGGGCTCCAGGCTTCAGCCACCAGGAGGTGGGGAAGCTTGGGCATAGGCAAAGTTTGACTGATATTTTGGAGGAGGGGGCAGGGCCTGGCGGGTCTCGGGCCAGCTCCACACAATGGTGCCCAAGGAGGGAGCATCACCTCCACCCCCTAAATTCATCCCTAGTGTATCTAGACTGCCTTCAATTCAATCACATGAGGGAAGGATTTGACCTAATTTTTGTACATAGTTAGGGTGACCATCCATCCCATTTTTAACGGGACAGTCCTGTATTTAAGCCTTATTGCAGGTGTCCCGCCTTTTTTTTAAAAAACGGGCAAATTGTCCCATATTTCCTGCTCCCCCTGCTGCTCAGTCAGTGGTCAGTCAGCACAGCCCCAGCTGTGTCCTGGCTTGAGCCCTGCTGGCCCCTTACCCCCAAAATAGAAGTCATACTACGCCTATGCCCGAGGCCACCCCCCCGACCCCTGAGGCCCCCCTTTCCCTGCTGGACTCTGGAGTTTTTATAGCATGTTGGGGGGGCTACTGCATAGTTCTGATTGATTGCTGTGGAATACAAGCAATTTTACAAGGTGTCCCGTATTCAGCATAGGGAAATACGGTCACCCTATACATAGCTGGAATTATTTTTAAAAGTTTACAGGGTACAGATTAAAGCTGTAACAAACCAGCCACTATGGGCCTTATTCTCATTTACACTAAGGTCATTTTACACTGACTGGAAGTATAAAATAGCCTTGAACTGCTGGAGCAGAATTATGTGACCTAAATGAAAATTGAGCCCAATATCTAAGGTTCATGTGAACATATTTAATTTGGTCTAGAAAAAAAAAAGAAATTATTCATTATATGTTTACATTAACAGACCTTTGATACACACAAATATGTACTTTGTTGTAATCAGAACTGTTTTATCTTTTTCTGTATTAAGTCATATTATGAAAAAATAAATACAACTTTTCAAAGTTTAAAGAAAAGACAGCCCTGTTCTGTGAGGTGTTTTAATTATGTATGCAGCATCACAGATCTGCAGGTTTGTAAGCCTTGTATGGACAATGAAAATTAGAAGTAAGAACACAGGACAAATGGACAATGGACAAAGCATGAATTGACAAGGGGCCTTGTGAATAACATGTAGCTAGTAGATAAAAAAATGGAAGATGCGTGATAAGGTTGCCTCTGCCGCTTTGCTTACCAGCACAGTTTGTAGCACATGGATAGCTCATGATGATCTATACATGGCCTGGTTCACAAAATTGGTAAGCCAATCATAATGCCTGTGATACAATGTAGAATGTAATGTGCATGTGTTAGTCTCTTTTAGAATAGGTGTATAATCTGATTTAAAACTATGTACTTTGGAGTTGTGCACCCTAACCTACCCCACTGCACCTGACCTGATCACCTCAGGTGCAGCTTTCTAAAATGCCAGTAACAAGCCCAGCTTTGAACTGAGTTTTTGGGTTCCAGAGAACGGGATAGAAGTGTTCTCGCAGAACTGAAGTGGTCTGGATCAGTTGAGTGGAAAAGGTCTTGAAGGGAATCCCAACAATGTTGTTTTGCTTGCAATTTGGAATATCAGACACCAAAGGGCATACTTCTACAAAGCCTTAGTCTAGTAAACGGGACTACTTGCATGAGAAAGAGCTTGCAGGATCATCTTATGACTTATGAGGAGAGGCTAAGGGAACTGGGATTGTTTAGTCTGCAGAAGAGAAGAATGAGGGGGGTTTGATAGCTGCTTTCAACTACCTGAGAGGTGGTTCCAGAGAGGATGGTTCTAGACTATTCTCAGTGGTAGAAGAGGACAGGACAAGGAATAATGGTCTCAAGTTGCAGTGGGGGAGGTTTAGGTTGGATATTAGGAAAAACTTTTTCACTAGGAGGGTGATGAAACACTGGAATGCGTTACCTAGGGAGGTGGTAGAACCTCCTTCCTTAGAAGTTTTTAAGGTCAGGCTTGACAAAGCCCTGGCTGGGATGATTTAATTGGGGATTGGTCCTGCTTTGAGCAGGGGGTTGGACTAGATGACCTCCTGAGGGCCCTTCCAACCCTGATATTCTATGATTCTATGATCTTGTGAACAAAATTGCACGGTCAGCTTCTGACAAGAACTGAACCACATTCTAAAAGGTCTTTTATTCCTGAAGCTAACTAAGCGGATAGGACATAGAGACACAACCTGCATATTTTCTCAGCCAGCATCACAGTTAATATTATTAACTATAAAAACATCGAGGAGTCCTTGTGGTACCTTAGAGACTAACAAATTTATTTGGGTGTAAGCTTTTGTGGGTTAGAGTCCACGAAAGCTTATGCCCAAATAAATTTGTTTGTTAGTCTCTAAGGTGTCACAAGGACTCCTCGTTGTTTTTACTGATACAGACTAACACAGCTACCCCTCTGAAGCCTGTCATCACTAACTATATAGTCCAGAATTTTCAAGGTTGGGGGCATAAAGTTAATTAAAACTTCCTCCACATGCGGTGGTTAAAAGAAGCTCAATGTTTTCTTTCACTTTTGTTTGAAAATATCCATGATCACAGTTCCATTTTGCTGAAGCATTAGACTAGATTGCTGAGACTGCCAGACAGCACATCCTGTCAATATGGGCAGGGGGAGAACTGCCCAGAGTGTATCTCATTTCACACAATTTGACTGGGAGCTCTAGTGGGAGGCAGAAGAGGAAGACATATGGATTGTTAGCAGCATAAGTAAACAGATTCTACAGAGATGCTTTGCCTCTCCGCTCCTTATAGGTACACAGCAAAGGAATATTGCTTATTTATATTCTGAGAGGGCCTGATTCTGCTCTCCTGAACAACTCCACTGGCCTTTCCTTACCACCACCTTGCATCCTGAATCAGGGGGAGAGTTAAGAATTCTAATTTGGTAGCATTTCGCACTCATCCTGCACAGATGTAGACAACTAGACAATGTACAAGGAAGTGGAGAATCAGTCCATTCATATCAGCATAGTTACACTGGGGTGACCAGAAAGCTCCAGAAATCTTCCTCTCATATCTCCACAAAAAACGAGAACGAAAGCAAAACGCCCTCCCCCGCAGCACCACCCACAGTTACGTACAGCCCTCTAAATACAGTGGTTAGCAGGCTGCATGAAATTCCCCTGACTTCATGCAATAGTCTCTCCTGGAAGTATGATATTTTGCAGCATTTAACCAAAACCAGCACTCAGTTAACGTTATCTAATCCCCATTTCCTCCTCCTCACAAGAAGGAACAGCACCGTACAACACACAGAAAATATTTGCAAAAGAATCAATACAGGAGGGGGAAAGAACAACAACGAAATAACCATATGCAGGTTCTCCTAGGCTCACCCTAAAATGAGTGCTGTAGTTAATAAATCCCTTCTCCACACAGCACCCACTGCATGGTACTTACTGGCTTGTTTCTGCTGTGCTTCCAACTGCAGCAGCGATCAGCCGACTGCAAGGTAATGAAGTCCGGGCTGCTTCTTCCACCTTTGCAGAAGCAGCTGCAATGCAATAGCTTGGAGCCTCAGCTCGTCACATCAGTAAACAGCTAATATTGCTTTTCGCTTCCTCCTGCCCCACCCTTTGTTTAGGCCTGACGTAAACCATCTCTCCCTCCCCGGAGGGGGGAGTGGAGCGCGCCAAATACCCCGCTTTGGCAAGCGGGACTTTGTGGTTGTTCACAGTTCCCCTTGGAACTTAATTTGCAGTGGCAGGAGTGGGGTCAGACCAGAGTCTGCCCTGGTGCTGCAGCCAGGTTTTGTGCTGCACTGAGTAAAAGGGCGATCAACTCCACCAGCGAGTCCTAACAAAACATTGCACAGTGGCGTGTGTTAGTCTCCACAGCCCCGGTTAGTCTCCTTTCAGTTTCACTTTGCGTATCTTATGCCCTAGCAAATGATGCCCTGTTCGGGTTCTTGCTTTTTTAAAAAAATCCTAATAATTCTGTTAACATTAGGTTTTGTTTATTTATTTCTGCTAACGGAACTTAATTTGGGGGCTTAAACACTGTCCTTTTAATTATTAGGAAATTTTAGAAGCCAACATGTCTGTGTGACACTGAGATGGCCCTGATCAATAGTTTCCAAGAGCACACTTTCAATCTCACGACACCTACAGCGTGAAATTCACCTCGTGCAGGGGTACAAATAAGGCTCTAGCTAACAGTGATAAGTACTCAGCCTTTAAGTAGGCAAAGTGAATTTCAGCCCTGTTGAACAAGCTTAAACTAGCTTTGATACACCACATTTAGAACAGGGTCCATCTATTAACCAGATAGAATAAATGTAAATTATTCTGTGATTTTTCAGTACATGAGCAGTTTTTATTTTACAAAAGATTGCTAGAGTTTTTCATAAATTGCTAAATTCTGCTGCATGTATTTTTTATTCCTAGTGTTGTATTAAAACAATATTCAGATGATTTTATTCACTGTACAAAATGTTTCCCAGTCTTATGACATACGTGCAAGCAGGGATTTCCCTACCCTCCCCCCCCAATTTCCCCCACCCGACCCCCCAGTTTTGTGAACTAGTTACATGCAATGTTGCCAATGTAGTGATTGTTTGGAAATTTGAATTGAAATTGAAATGTTAATACACACTTTAAAAGCATCCGAGTCCTATACTGATTTGTATATTGCACAAGAGATGTGTAATAGATTTGCAACCGGCACATGATAAGTAAACAAACATGGAGGACTAGAAGTTTAGTCTAGAATCCTGCACGTTTACTTATGACCCAGCCAGACCTATTTCAATGCCCATTTGTCCACTTGCCACTACCACATGCAAAGCTGGTACATCGGGTGCCTGGGCAGAGACTGGAAATGTTATTATTTATGAAACCCTTCTGCCAGGTGGAGTTGTTGGCAACAAGGGCCCGGTGCAATATCCAGGGGTTCCTTTTGCTCATACAACACAGAACCAGCTCGGGCCCCACCCAGCAACCTGGGAAAATTACACGCCACCCTTGGGTACCTCTAAGAGGCAATACTTCCCCTCTCGCAAACACTGAGGCCTGGTCTCCACTGAGGGGCTGGGGGTGAGCTAAGTCGGTCTAAGTTACGCAACTTCAGCTACAAAAATAGCGTAGCTGAAGTCGACGTACTTAAAGCTACTTACCGCGGTGTCTTCACTGCAGCAGGTCGATTGCTGACACTCCCCCACAGACTCCGCCTACCGGAGTAGAGTACCGGAGTTGACGTGAGAGCGCTCGGTGGTCAATTTATCGTGTCTTCACTAGACGTGATGAATCGACCCCCGCTGGATCAATCGCTCCGGAGGTAAGTGTAGACATGCCCCTAGTCTGTATAGAAAAGAAATCTTTTTCCATAGCAGGCAGGTTTGCTGGATTGCAGCCCCAGTAGGAAGCACTGGCCATAGGCAGGTGTGTAGGGCTGCCACCAGGGAAGGCACTTCCCCGCACTTCCTTCCCGGCTGCAGCTTTGCAAGCCTGCCTGCAGGTGGGGCCTTTCTTTAAAAAAAAATTGCTGGTAAAGCAGCACACCATTGCCTGTATCTGAATCCAATTAATACTGATGTTAATGGGATTGGCTCTGAGCAATAGGTTCCCATTAACAGAAGTTGCTAATATCAGG
This sequence comes from Natator depressus, assembly GCF_965152275.1. NCBI lineage: Eukaryota > Metazoa > Chordata > Testudines > Cheloniidae > Natator > Natator depressus. The sequence goes on along the minus strand of NC_134236.1, from coordinate 41,965,680 downwards.
ATTGCTATTAATTGTAATCTACTGTACATAGATTCACAGCTTTTGTGGCTAGAAAGGACCTTTGTTATGATAATTCTAGTCTGACATCCTGCATAACACAGGCCATAGGACTTCCCTGAATTAATTCCTTCTTCAGGTCGGTTGTACTACAGCATGGCTAGATTTAAAAATTCCCAGTGATGGAGAATGCACCACAACTGTTGGTAAATTGTTCCAGTGGTTAACAATTATCCTCACTGTTAAAATTTGTATCTTATTTCTAGTCTGAATTTGTCTAGCTTTAGCATCCAACCATGGGATCTTTTTATACCTTTGTCATGTAGGTACTTACAGACTGTGATCAAGTCACCCCTTACCCTCCTTTTGGTAAGAAAAATAAATTGATCTCCTTGAATCTATCATTGAGACATGTCTTCCGTTCCTTTAATCATTCTCATGACTCTCTTCCAGTTTTGCCAACATTGTTCTTGAATTGTGAACACCAGAAAAGGACACTGTAGTGAGGAGGAGTGGCCCCCTCAGATGCAGACGCGGAGGGAACGCTACAAGCTGCCTGGTGGGAGGAGTCAGGAGGGCCACGCCCTGCACGCCGGAAGCAGAGGGGCAGGACAGGAAGGGGAATTATAAAAGGCCAGCCCAGCTGCACAGTTGGGAAGAGGCTGCTGGAGGCAATAGATGCTTCTTCCTCACTGCTGGAGGAGAGCACCAAGGAGAACTGCTGTTGCCCCAGGGACCAGCAGGAGCTTCCAGGGAGCCCTGTTGCTCTCAAGGCAGAGGAGCTGCTACCACTACCCTTGGCCGTGTACCCAGAGGAGGTTGAGGATGACCCCTGGATCCAGGTATGCCCGAGGGGGAGAGAAGGAAGCAACCCGGGGAACCAGGCAGTAGTCTGGTGGAGAGCAAGCCTGAAACCAGGTCAGAGTGTTGTGGGTGGATCCCCGCTGACCCAATAATAGACAGGGCCCTGGGTTGGGACATGATGGAGTTGGGTGGGCCTGTGTCCCCCCGCCACCCTACCCCTGGGGTGGCAGTACTCCCCCCTCAGTAGGCCAGGAGGCCTGTACTCCTCAGCACGCCCCAAACCCGAGCCCCATGGACTGCATGTGTGTGTGGCACTTGCCCCAAACCCGAGCCCCATAGACTGGACTGGGGCTACAGCTAGGCTGGATTGCAGGCCTTAGCCTTAACTGGCAGCTGCCCTGCCCTGCCTAAGGGCTAGGTGAATAGACAACTGCAGCTCTCCCTGGTCACCAGCCAGAGCCCAGTTTGTGTACGGCCCGCCCCACTTGAAGGACGCGCCCTGCTGTGAATTGCTAATTTTCCCCTCCCCCACACTTTTCCTCTGATTAGAGAAGGCTCTAGCAGACCCAACTCACTGTAGTGAGGAGGCATGGTCCCCTCAGACGCAGACGTGGAGGGATGGCCCCGCCAGCCTACGGACACAGTATTCCATCAGTGGTCACAGCAATGCCAAACACAGAGGTAAAATAACCTCCCTTCTCCTGTTGAAGATTCACTCTGTTCAGACATCCAAGGGTCACATTAGCCCTTTTAGCCACAGCATCACACTGGGGGCTCACGTTCAGCTGATTATCCACCTTGAGCCCAGATTCTTTTTCAGGATTCTTGCTTTCCAGGACAGAACCTCTCATTCAGTGAGTGCATGTCTACACTACAGCAGCTACAGTGGCACAGCTATGGTGCTATAGATGCGTCCTACACTGACAGAAGGGTTTTTCCTGTTGCTGGTGTTAATCCATCCCTCTGAGAGGTGGTCGCCAGGTCAAAGGAAGAATCTGATATTTTTAGGTATACATCAGGCCCACATATGGCCTATATTCTTTGTTCCTATATGGATGACCTTACATTTGGCCATACTGAAATGTACATTGATTCCCATCATATCAAATCTGGTATGTGTTTATTTTTATGTCAGCTCGGAACATCTGCATCCCGTCTCCACTCACTTGCTCCAGCGTTGGAGGTTCCCTGTGACAGAGACTTAATGCAATATTGTATAAATACTTCTGTATGCATCTTGTTCAGTATCATAGACCCATTCCAGACACACTGTGACAGTGAGAAGGTTCAGTTTGCTTTCCCTCCATTCTTGGGTTCATTCTGGCCCTGCTGAAGGCAAGTTTTGTCACTGATTTCAGTGGGCCCAGGATTTCCCCCTTGGTGTTTAAGTACCCCTCACACCTTCTGGGTGCGGTGTTCTCTCCCATCTAGTGGCACTGAGACCACTTAGCGAGAGAGATAAAATGAGTCTGCTCTACAGCCTTAGCTAATAGCCAGTTGGCTTTTAGCTCACACAGTAGAGGCTCATGCACTAGGCTCCAGAGGACCCTGGTTTGATCCCGCCCACCGAGAACCAGGGTCTGTCGGTGTTACATTTACACTTACACCATTTGTCAACCTTCAAGACTCTTTTTAGATATCTCAGATCAAAGATGCCTTTAGTCTTCCCTCAAATCAATCACTCCATCCCTTCAAATCATTTTTGTTGCTGTTCTCAGAAGTCCTTCCAATTTGTCAATATCTTTCTTGGCATGGCCAGAAATGCAATTTTGAAAAAAACCATTTTGTTAAAAAAAGAAAAGAAAATCTGGTGGAGTCCAGATCTGTCACCAATACTGTATCTGTTCTTTAACATTATTAGAGGGGGCACTGGTAGCAGCTCCTATATCTAGTTTGCCTAACACTTTCCATTATAAAAGATCTGGAACATTTTTGAGAGACTTTAACACCTCCATTGTTTGAAGCAGGCTTTTGAAATTAGGCTGAGATAAAGCTTTGGGGCCAGAGAAATGCCTTTTCTTTTTCTATTGAAATTCCAGTCAGGTTAGATGGAGATATAAGCTTTAGAAAACTCTCATTTCCCTTCTGTCACATGTGCTGTGAGCCACACGTTGGCAGCCTGAACAAATAACACCTGACCTTGAACATTATAATATAATGCTGCTACCTGAGAAGGCTGGCTCTTGTAGGCCATCCTCTAGCATCTCCTGGCAGACCACATAGGGATGGAGCAATACTTGCAGGGGCAGGACTCCCTGACAGTGGCCCATCCTACCAGGCACCCTCAAACAGCTGACCATGGCGTGACAGCTCCCCCTGAGTCAGTTTTCCCTTCTTCAGTCCTCAGATCCAACCAAGCCCCATCCTTAGTTTCTGCCACAGAGCCACAGAGCAGCAGCCATCAAACCCACCCAGAAAAGGAATGTTGTCCCTCTCAGTCTAACAAAAGGCCTGCCTCTGGGCGTTATTTATTAATGTAAGTGCATCCATTTTTATGCCCTGCCAAGTGAAACAGTTCTCTGATCCTGAGGTAAAACAAGTGAAAAGGCAGCCATCTCAACTGTACTAATCCACAGGTAAAAACGACTAGTTTCGAGCAATGAATTTATCTGTGCTTGGTTGAGGCCTAAAGCCTTGCCAAGGGCAGGCATCTGGTCTGCCAGCATCACACTCAGTGCCCTTGCTTTCCGTAGAGATTGGACTGTATACTGGAGAACATGGTCATACGGTACAGCCAAGATTTTCAGAAGGGATTAGTAATTTTGGGGGCCCAATTTGGAACACCTCTGAAAATCGGGCCCCTCTAAGGTGCCTCATATTGGCCACCCAAAATTACTCGTCACTCTTTGAAATCTTGGCCTGTATTCCTACCATTTAGCTATTTTACCCCTTTCATTTCAAACTACGAAAACAAATATAAAATTAATTGTAATTTGATCTCCTTAAAATAACCATAAAGTTGTTTTCCAAAGTCTTATAGCCATATTTCCGGTAACACTAAAAGCGCTGTAAAAAATAATAGGGCTGTCAAGCGATTCAAAAAATTAATCGTGATTCATCGCGCTGTTAAACAATAATGGAATACCATTTATTTAAATATTTTTGGATGTTTTCTACATTTTCAAATATATTGATTTTAATTACAACACAGAATACAAAGTGTACAGTGCTCACTTTAACTGCACTATAAGAAACAATTAATCAATTCATCTAATACAAGTACTGTAGTGCAATCTCTTTATCATGAAAGTTGAACTTACAAATGTAGAATTAGGTACCAAAAAACCTGCATTCAAAAACAAAACAATGTAAAACTTTAGAGCCTATAAGTACACTCAGTTCTACTTCAGCCAATCACTCAGACAAAGAAGTTTGGTTACAATTTGCAGGAGATAATGCTGCCCGCTTCTTGTTGACAATGTCACCTGAAAGTGAGAACAGGCGTTCGCATGGCACTGGTGTAGCAAGATATTTACATTCCAGATTCGCTAAAGATTCATGTCCCTTCATGCTTCCACCACTATTCCAGAGGACATCTGTCCATCCTTATGACGGGTTCTGCTCAATAATGATCCAAAGCAGAGCAGACTCATTTTCATCGTCTGAGTCAGATGCCACCAGCAGAAGGTTGATTTTCTTTTTTGGTGATTCGGGTTCTGTAGTTTATGCATCGTAGAGTTGCTCTTTTTAGACTTATGAGAGCACGCTCCACACCTCGTCCTTCTCAAATTATGGATGGCACTTCAGATTCTTAAACCTTGGGTTGAGTGCTGTAGCTATCCTTAGAAATCTCACATTGGTACCTTCTTTGCGTTTTATCAAGTCTGCCGTGAAAGTGTTCTTAAAACAAACAACATTCTGGGTCATCATCCAAGACTGCTGTAAAATGAAATATATGGCAGAATGCAGGTAAAACAGATCAGGAGACATACAATTCTCCCCCAAGGAGTTCAGTCACAAATTTAATTAACGCATTATTTTTTTTAACGAGCATCATTATCATGGAAGCATGACCTCTGGAATGGTAGCTGAAGCATGACGGGGTATACGAATGTTTAGCATATCTGGCACATAAATACCTTGCAATGCCGGCTACAGAAGTGCCATGCAAATGCCTGTTCTCACTCTCAGGTGACATTGTAAATAAGAAGCAGGCAGCATTATCTTCCGTAAATGTAAATAAACTTGTTTGTCTGAGCGATTGGCTGAACAAGAAGTATCATTGAGTGGACTTGTAGGCTCAAAAGTTTTACATTGTTTTGTTTTTGAGTGCAGATATGTAACACCAAAAAATCTACATTTGTAAGTTACACTTTCACGGTAGATTGCACTACAATACTTGTATGAGGTGAATTGAAAAATACTATTTCTTTTGTTTATCATTTTTACAGTGCAGATATTTGTAATCAAAAGTAATATAAAGTGAGCACTGTACATTTTGTATTCTGTGTTATAACTGAAATCAATATATTTGAAAATGTAGAAAAACATCCAAAAATATTTTTAATAAATATCAATTGGTATTCTATTGTTTAACAGTGTGATTAATCACAATTAATTTTTTAATCAAGATTAATTTTTTTGAGTTAATCGCATGAGTTAACTGTAATTAATTGACAGCCCTAAAAAATAACAACAAAAAAGAAAATAAAAACCACCTTATACTTACAGGTCTAGATAAATGCTGCTTCACCGTGTCACTTTACTGCCATCTTGTGTGAAAGCAGAAACACTACCCGAGTTTATTTTCTATGTATCACTAAGAAAAGGTACCCTTAAAATATACTAACAAGAGTCAGAAGGAAAAATGGGGTGGGTGAGGGAGGGGTTATAATAAAATCTGCAATTTAAACATTTGGCCATATTTAGTTCCTCTCAGAGCCTGAGCTGGAACTCCAAGAGTACCTTTCAGAGGACCAAGAAAAGGGATTCATTTATCCTCAGCAGGCATCCCAATTTTCTTTGTGGCTAAGAAGGATGGCTTCCTGTGCCCTTGTGTGGACTATCAGGCTCTGAACAAGGTTACCATTCTGAACTGATACCTTTGGCCACTCATGAATGTATTTCTTGAGAGACTTCATTCCACAAACATTTTCACCAACTTGAACCTCCACAGGGTCTACAACCTGGTCTGTGTCCAGGCAGGGAATGAATGGAAAATGATGTTCTGCACCCACTACAGGGTCTTCGAATACCTAGCCATTCCCTTCTGGCTATGCAGTGCTCCCACAACCTTTCAGGACTTTATCAACAACACATGTAGGGATATGTTGGACCAGTTTGTAGTTATCTATCTTGATGACATTCTTATCTTTTTTGAGAACCAGACCCTTCCTGACCAACATGCACTCCATGTTCTGGAAAGGCTCCACCAAAACTACCTCTGTTGTAAATTAGAGAAAGGCTAATTTGATTGTAGCACAATCAAGTCCTTGGATAGGTAGTGTCCTCAGACAGGTTAACTATGGATCAATGCAAAGTGTCTGGCATCTCCAAGTGGCCTGTTCCCATCGACATATGTGGGGTATAATGGTTCCTCGGCTTCACCAACTTCTATCTGCATTTCATTAAAGGATTTTCCCACCTGGTAGTTCCAATTACAGCACTCCTTCAGAAGAGGAGCCTATTCATCTGGTCCCCTGAGGCCCAGTCCACCTTTGACCAGCTGAGGAAGGCTTTTACTATTTCTCCCATCCTTGTCTATCCTGACCCTACCAGAGTTTTCATATTGGAGACTGATGCATCAAACTTTGCTATAGGAACTGTGTTATTGGAATAAGAAGGGCTGTTGACTGGTTTTAATCAACTGGGGACCAGTCCTAGAGATTCATTTCCTTGTCTCACATCTATCAACAGGGTTTATATGCCCCAACGTAAAATTAACAAAATTTGTGGGTGCAAAACACAAGATATGTTTATTAATCAAAGCAACAGTTAATCAGGTAAGGATAAACAGGTGTAAACTATAAGGACTCCCAACACAGATAACAAAGAAAACAGGTAAGGGTGAGACTGCGATACTAGCTGTGACCAAAAAACATTTACTCCCTCCCCAGAACAGGTCCCAGGCAGGGGTATGGAGGACTAAAAGGTCTCTACCATCTTCTTGCAGCTTTATCCGAGGACCTCAAGATGGGGACCGGCTCCAGATTCCGTTCAGGTGGACCAGCAGGTGAAGAGTGGACCTCAGGATACAGGCAGGTGTTGGCTCTGTTCAATGTTGATGCCTCTTCTGTTCTTCCCCTGCGACATCATGGGCATAAGTAAAATCCCGAACAAGGATGGCAGTTGGCAGCTCACCCTCACATGCAAGTATGATAAACCCTCCCACAACCCTACAGCACGATGCTCAGGCCTGCACACCTGAGATAAACACAGCACCGTGATATTCCCCTTTCGAGGTAGATAGCAGCACTACCAGCACTCTGCCACTCAGATGGGCAGCCCTGTGTTGCTGACGTGCTAGCCCCATATATATATAAGTGCTCGACTGCTCCCACACACACTTGGTAAGGCAACTCCCATCTTTTCATGTGCTGTGTATTTATACCTGCCTACTGTATTTTCCACTCCATGCATCTGATCAAGTGGGTTTTAGCCCATGAAAGCTTATGCCCAAATAAATTTTTTAGTCTCTAAGGTGCCACAAGGACTCCTCGTTGTTTTTTAGAAAATACATTGACTCTGTGACCTGTGTTCCTGGACCAAAAATCCTCACAGAAGGGCATTCAGTCTCTTTGAGCCCTGACCCTCCTCATCACAGCCCTGGTCAACTGTGTCCCTGGATTTCACAGTAGAACTACTCTGCTCCCATGGATGTACAGTTGTATTGGTCACTCTCCTGACCAAGATGGCACACTTCTGTGTGGTTCCTACTGCCCTGGGAATCTCCAACCTCTTTCTTGAATATGTCTTCTGTCTCGGTGGATACTGACTGACATTGTATTGGTCCAAGGCCCACAGTTTGTTGCCTGTTTCTGGCAAGAGCTCTTCAAACTCTGGATTGTAGAATGCCTCACCTTGTCTGCATATCATCCACTGCTTAACTGGCAGGTGGAGCAGGTAAAATGGATTCTTAAAGAGCACCTCTGATGCATCCTGAATTACCATCAGGGTGACTGGGTCTCCATGCTCCCTTTTAGCAAATTTCCTTATAGCAAAATGATCTATGCCTCCATGCAGCAGAGCCTGTTCTATGCCAATTACAGCTTGCATCCTCACTTCCATCCAGCACTTCCTAAGAGCTCCTCAGTCGCTGAACCTGCTGATCTGGTCACCTATCTGCATCACATACCACAAGAGCTCATAGACTATCTAGAAGCCGCTAAAATGCTCTATCAGCAGTATGAAGATAAGAGCTGTCAAACCACGCCTAACATAGCTATCAGGGACAAGGTCTCGGTGCCAACATCTGGTCTCCCCAATCTGTGGCCAGGTTAGATCACCAGAATGTGAGGTTGTTCAAGATCATCGAGCAGGTCAATCCTGTAACATTCAGGCCTTGTCTGTCAGAGTCAATAAAAATCCACCCAATCCAATATGAGCCAACAATGTGATGCTTTTTCCCTTCTAGCCCTATATTTCTATGATTCTACATGAATTTCCAACATACATGTGTACTCCTGTGGCTAGAACCTGTGACATAGGCCAGGTCTCCACTAAAAAGTTATGTCAACCCAGCTATGTTGCTTGGAGATGTGAAAAATCCACACCCCTGAGCAATGTAGCTAAGCCCTGGCGAAGACGGTACTAGGTTGATGGAAGAATTCTTCCATCAACGTTGTTACTGTCTCTCTGGGAGGTGGATTAACCACAGCAACAGAGACAACTCCTCCCATTTCTGTAGTGAGTGTCTACACTGAACTGCTATTGCAGCACAGCTGTGGCTGTACTGCTGCAGCATTTCTAATGAAGACGTAGCCTTAGGTCGCTTTTGTAGCCATTGCCAATGCCTTTTATTTTATTTTTAGTATGTGACACTAAAGCCACACTGTAAACTTCAACTGTTGTTCCTCTTTAACTCGTTACTTATCTCTATAACATTACTCAGCACAGAGATTACTAAATCAAAGTAAGAAAGAGATGGACATGACAGGCATGTTATTGATGCAGCCTAGTGGGTGGAGTGTCTATTTCTAACAGGAAACTGACGTCAAAAGAACTTGAGACAGAAGGTACAGATGACAGGGAGCAGCCACTGTCCTCCATACTCTGCTGGAATTCCAACTAGGATCTCTAACAGTTCCCTTTGCTTCTCTGCCTTGATTCTCTCCTCAAAAAGTGACTATTAGTAGCCTCTGGGAATTGATCCCTTACTGATGCTTTGAAAGTCCACAAAAGTAAGGCCTAACTCATCTCTGAACTCTTTTCTAGAGAGGTAAACAGAACACATATTTAGACTTCAGAGGATGAGAATGGAGATACCTGCAAGGTCTTTTCCACATCCTACCTGGAAGTTATGTTACAATCCTCCTCAGAGAAAGGTTACTGGGCATGGCACAGTGCCACCTGGAAGCTAGATTTCCTTTACTGACTGTTCTTCTCAGCCACAGCAGATGTTGGATACTCCTGGGGGAATTCTGCACCATTGCACGTGCGCAGAATTCATGTCCCCTGCAGATTTCTTTGCTTCCCCACAGAAAAATGACGTTCTGACAGGGAAACTGCAAGAGCAATCACGCACCACTCCCAGCTGCATGGGCACATTGTTTCAGGCACCTGGAGCATCCATCAGAGACGTGAATCACTGCAGGGCTGGGGACACCCCAGCCAATGGCTTCTACCCTGAGCCAGGATTGGCTGCTAGTCCCAGCTGGGTTGGAGTCAGGAGAGGATGGGACTTCCTCTTCCCCTGCAAGAAGTGGCTGAGGTGGTGTCCAACCCATCCCCAGAAACCTCCCCCAGCTGCAGGAAACGCAGCATCCTCCCCTGCTTCCTGCCCGCATCGATGCTCAGCTGTGGGGGGAGGGGGGTCACTATATGGAATCCTCTGCAGAGTCCCATTGCCCCTGCGCCCCCCCGAACAAGCCTCTCTGCATCCAGATTCCCCCACACCTAGACCCACCTACTGAGCTGCCTGCACCCAGATTGTCCTACACAGAATCCTCTCACCCCACACCTGGATCACCCCCATATTGAATCCCTCTACACTTGGATCCTGCCTGGTTGAGCCTGCCCACCCATACCTGGTGCAGAGGGGCAGGGCCCCGGAGTGTTTCTGGGGCAGGCCAGGGCCTTGTGCTGAGACAGGTGCAGCCTCACCACCGACCCAGTGGGGTGGGAAGGCTGCAGGGTGATCTCCCACCTTTCTGCAGCCAGTGGCCTGTGCTTCCCACTGTCATGCGAGAGCCTCTGCATTTATTGATTGACAAATAGAACATGCAGAATTTTAAAATACTGTGTGCAAAATTTTTAATTTTTTGGCGCAGAATGCCCTCAGGAGTAATTGAAGAGGGATAGCTGAAATCCTCTCAGGACTCATATATTGAGAGCCTATAGTTACAAAGAAAAAAGCAAGGGATACTAATGGACAATTTGTGGCACCTTAGAGACTAACCAATTTATTTGAGCATAAGCTTTCGTGAGCTACAGCTCACTTCATCGGATGCATACGATGAAGAGAGCTGTAGCTCACGAAAGCTTATGCTCAAATAAATTGGTTAGTCTGTAAGGTGCCAGAAGTACTCCTTTTCTTTTTGCGAATACAGACTAACACGGCTGTTACTCTGAAACCTGTCATAATGGACAATTGTTTTTCTCAAGTCAGCCTTCCATCCACTGTGGAAAAAATCAGTCTGCTTTTAACTTGCTGTTCTGAGTTCTCTTTTCATCTCCAGATTCCATTTTTCTTTCCAAATCACAAAATTAATTTTTAAAGAACTTTGTAAAATGTCACTAATTCTCAGGCCACCAGTCTACATATCCCACAATTTTCCACACACAGAGTGGCAGCCTGTTTGCTAAAGCAAAGATTTAATGGCCATCTATTGTAGTATGGTTTCATGTAGCTGACACTCCATTATATTTACAAAATATACCGCAACTAGGAGACTGTGACTTATTATACATTATTGAAATTAGATGCCCTTTTTTGTTGTTCTGTGCTATTTTTGATCTATTGAGTTTTTCATGCACTAACAAGGATTATACATCACCTAGAGCTCTGCTTAGATGTTTTTGTAATTTGAATAAAAAACCAATAAATAAAATAAATGAACACCATATATTTTGTGATGCAGCATCCTTGCTTCTTTTTTTAACTCCCCCTACGCCTTTTTGCTTGTCCAGTAATTTACAATGGGTCTCCAAGTCATTAATTAAAATTAGTGAAGTTCTCCTGTGTTCAGGTAGGAACTTATCTTAATGCCATAGTGTAGAACTCTGCTTGCTCGACTATAAATTCCTGAATTTGCTTGTAGCATCCTCTTGCTTGCATGCAACACAAGAGCACTGACACTGGAATAAGAAGGACATGCAAACAGAATGCAAAAGAAACATAACTCACACTCTGCTGCCCAGGACTTTCTTTGTGACTAGTGGGCTCTGAAGGAAGCTGAGATTTTTCTAGTGGTGACATCTGCCTGATTCTAAAATGGAGCTGTTAGAGCACTTCAGTAAGATGGGTGCAAGAATTTTTAAATATGGGCAAAACAATGTATTTTTCCTTGATCTTGTTTTTGCAACTGGCTAAACTATTTTTGTTGACATATTGCAAAAACTTCAGCCCGAAGCTGACACCTGGCATGAAAATTTTCAGGTTAAAGTATGGCAAAATAATAAGCAATTAAAATCAGAGTCTTATGCTATTAACTCTAGGTGGCACTACCCGCTCTGCCTGCAAGTATAGTCACTTTCAGTGGTGACTCTTTGTGGGTGTGAGTGTGAGTGTGGGTGCGCGTGGCGGGTGGGAAGGGAGAGGAGATTATACTGAATGTTTCCAAAGGTTTAAAAGAAACACAAAATAAAAATAAAGGTCCTGATTGCAATGGTATGGAATCCGTCATAGAACTGGATAAATATAAATAGACCCACATTTAATCTTATGAATAGCTTGTTGCATAGGGCATTTTTTGTTCAGAAGCATATAGACCCATGCAAAATTTTGTAGGCTACAATATACATTCAGTACAATTGACAGACACACTAAATAAAGTCTTTTGCCCTCCACTGCCCTCCCCAAAAAACTACATGGACAAGCAAGGAAGCAACTACATCCTCCCCATGGAAAATGCTTTGTTATTCCACCAGCTGCAGCTAGCTAGTTATATGTAATTAATCCATCTTCATATACCTTTAAGGCTTCAGCTACGTAAGAAAAATTGGGACCCATGGTAAAGCGACTGGAGTAAAATAGCTGAAATAATAGGAGCTACTGCCCAAAACAAAGGTCACATGCTAAGCCAATCAGGAGCTGAGCTGGGGGGAGGGACGAGCTGAATGACAGTGCTATTCTGTGCCACTGCACAATGCAGAATTTTGCAGAAATTAATGTTAATGTGTGTGCAGAATTTCCTTTTTTCATTCCAGTAATGGGCTGCAGAGCTGTTGGCTGCCATTAGGGGCCGCTGGACCTGACAGAACCCAGCTTGCAAGTAGAAGACAAGGCCAGGGGGAGGGGAAAGGAACTGGAGGGGTCCCAGAGGCTGTAGTTCTCAGCATGCCCTGAAGGAAGGAGGAGGTGATACGCAGGAAACTCTGTGCAAGCCCAGGACCGAGCATCAGGCTGTTTCTCCCGCTGGCTGCATGGGCTCTGGGGGGAAGAGGGTGTGAGTGTCTGGGCTGGGCAAGGCTGTGGCTGGGCTCTGCAGGGACAGAGTGAGAGTGTCTGGGTCATGGGGGACCTGGCAGTGGACCTCTGGGGAGTAGAGGATGTGAGTGTCTGGGCTTGTGGCTAGGTGCTGGTGGGGAGGAGTGTGAGTGTCTGGAATGTGGGGGAGGGAGTTTCTGCACTTGGCGGGAGGGCGCAGTTGGCCTCTGGGGAGTAGAGAATGTTAGTGTCTGGGCTGGGGGGGCATGGCTGGGCTCGGGGGGGGAGAGGGAGGAGAGTTTCTGTGGTGGGGGAGGCGCCCTGAAGCTGGCCTTGGGGGATAGGAGGTGTGAGTGTCTGGGATGGGGGGGTACGGCTGGGTTCTGTGAGGGACGCGGTGTGAGTGTCTGGGCTGGGGAGGGCCCCATGGCTGGGCTTTGGGCGGTAGTAGGTGTGAGTGTCTGGTCCCCCCCTGGTTGGGCTCTGGAGGGGAGGGGGCAGAGAAACAGGTTGTCATAGGAGTTTCTTTAACTCTCTGCTACTGTTACAGACATACTTGCTGACAGGTTTTTGAAATAAATAACCAAAATAATTGAAATTGGTTTGATTATATAGTATTATTTTGATAATTAAAATTTGCAGAATTTTAAAATATTGTGCGCAGAATTTTTAATTTTTTTGCGCAGGAGTACAGTGCAGAGGGCTGTGTATTGTGTCGGTGGAGCTGTGTGTAAGAGTTTGAGCATGAGAGAGAGCAAGAGCAGACAGAACTAAAAACACCACAGAAGCAGACAAAGCAGAAAGCCCAAGAACAGCTAGGGAAGCACTGAAGCTGAGAGCGATCTAAAACAGAGAACTTTTTGGGGAGAGTGCTGGCTGGAGAGAGTCCTGAGATATTGAGCAAGGAACCTGTCTCCTGGTTGATTCCTACTGGGTTCAGGAAAACAGAACTTTTGAAATCTAAATATGGGGGATCAGATTATGAGCTGCTCAAATCAGCCGGCACAGCCCATGTGCGCTGGGAATAAGGTGGCATTAACCTTTCTTTATGCCGTCTGAATTTTGGACCTGGCTGGAGGGTGAAAATTAGAACAACCCCAGAGGCCTGGGTAGAAACAACTGAGAACATATTCCAAGTAATGTATTTGATTTTCAGCTATTGCAAACATGTTTGTGAATTTCCTTGTTCTCTGTTACCATCTGTGACAATATGGTTCCCACCCATTTTTGCTCCCTATGTAATTTCCCCTAGGTATTTTCTATGCGTACCACACCTTTTTCTTCCTTCCATCCTGACTCAGAGTTGTTGCCACATCTTGCCCCCCATAATCTTTTCCTAGCACAACTGGAAATACAGCAGCAGCGTAATCAGAAGCATTAAAACTTTCTGCAGAGAGACCAGGGTCCCAGTGTACTATCTGACACAATATTCCATGATGGATCATCCCAGAAAACATCTACAAATGTGTCACTTGTGACAATAAAGTCAAATATCATGCAACTTATGGGCTAGACATACTGTCATACTTCCTGACAGAGAGATGCTAGGTCCCAGAAAAATGAGAAATGGTCGCAACATTTTAGGGCATGCGGGTCAAATGGCACTGAAGTGAAATACTTGTCCTAGTTGTCAAAGGCTCAATGGAAATTGCTTCATATGACAAGTCTTTTGAATTGCCAAGCGGCATGCCTCATGCAATGAAATAGTGCAAACTGCCACTCCAGTTGTGTAAGCAATTTCTCTTTCGTTGTACTATTTCAATACGTTCTGAAATGGTTAATTAAAGAGAATACTTTAACTCTGAACATAACAAACTGTTTTGATTATGCTTGGTTTATTTCACATATGAAAAACATCCATATAAAATATCAAAGATAAGGAGAAAATACCTACATATAGCATCATATTCACGTCAGTCATTTATTCATGATCCTTAAGGTCCCCTCTTTGGCTATGAGGATACAAATCCATACTATCCCCAAGTGTTGGATTCTTTGCTCTTTGATTATGATTATGATCAGAAAGTAAAATCAGATATAGTTGTACAGCTTCCTATGGATTATTACAAAGGATATCTGTACATTGTTTATTCCACCTGCACATAGAATAAGTTAACTGAGATTTCTTGCTGATATGTCTGCTTGAGGAAAGTCATGAGAACAAATGATGAATAAGAGGTCTTGATTTTGACCAAACATTGTGGCATTCCATCCCTCCTACAAAGAAGTAGGTAGCTGTCCTAATTCACAGCCTGCAGGATGCCAGGATGCTGTGAAGTAGTCATCTAAAGCAGGGCTCTCAACCTTTCCAGACTACTGTATCCCATTCAGGAGTCTGATTTGTCTTGTGTATCCCCAAGTTTCACCTCACTTAAAAAGTACTTGCTTACCAAATCAGACATAAAAAACACAAAAGTGTCACAGCACATTATTACTGAAAAAATTGCTTACTTTCTCATTTTTACCATATAATTCCAAAATAAATCAATTGGAATATAAATATTATTTCAGTGTATAGTATATAGAGCAGCTGTCTGTGTGAAATTTTAGTTTGTACTGACTTCGCTAGTGCTTTTTATGTAGCTGTTTGTAAAAAGAGGCAAATATCTAGACGAGTTGATGTACCCCCTCAGAAGACCTTTGCATACCCATGGTTGATAACCACAGCTCTAAAGTCAGATTATTGGCAACCGTTAGAGGCAGGAGCCTTACAGACAGGTTCATAATAGGAACTAATCAAAAGTTGCTTCTTCACATATGTACTTTAAGCAAGATATGGTGAAATAAATTTTTACATCCCCAGAATTAAGCTTACATTCCTGATTTGATCATAAGAAATGTAGAATTTCTAGCTGTATTAATCTGTACATTTCCTTTCCCCAGCAGCTTTCTCTTTAGCTTCCTTTTCAGCTTCCCCTTTCTGTGTTCCTTTCAGCGGTACTCACTGAGCAGCTGTGCATGTAAACACTTTGAATCAGTTCCTCTGCTGGTGTAAATCATTAGCCCCAGTGGAACCACACTGCCTTTCACCAGCAAGTGGTGCGGTCCATCATATCTATCAGTTTAATTGTATGTACAGATACACTTTAAAAATCAGGTCAGTTTTTTCTAAGGTGTTGTCAATTTCTTTCTAGTTTAGATGCATTTGATCAAATTTATTTGGACATATTCCAATACCAGATAATATTTATGTGTCTTCTTCACTCCTCATTTGGAGTTTGTTTCCTGAACTGTCAAAAGTATATTATGTCACATCTCTAATATTATTTCTGATGTCATTTGTAATACGTCATTGATCTTTACAGTATTATTAATAGTTATGTATTCATTGCATTACAGCTTAATTTCCTTTTTATAGCCTTTCATTTAAAGGAGTTTATTCTGTTGAGTTCCCAGATTCCCTATAGAGCTGTATTGCAATTGGTGGCCATGATATCACACATCACCGACCTAAATACGGAGATTTCTGAAGCATTTCAGTGCCAGGTTCTGCATCAAGTGTGATGGGGTTCAGCTGCAGTGGCACTGAGTTCTTGTAGCATTTTAGGGTCTGATTTTCAGAACTGCTGAGTGTCACAGCTCCAGTTAAAGTTATGGATGCTTAGCACCTCTGAAAATCGGGTCCTTGGGAACCCTGCAGAAGACTGTCGTTAGGTGTTTGTAGCTAGTAATAAATAACATTAGCACACAGCAACACTAAACAGTTTAACTGACTACAAACTATTCAGTTTCAAGTATTTGAAATCTGTAAGGGGCCATTATTCTCTGTTAATGAAAAATACTGCATCCACTGGAAATTTCAAAGAGACTTTAGACAGGCACAATATTATTACCCAAACTGGAACTTGGTCAGGACACCAGGCTTACCAGCTTTGTTCACATGGGAAAAGCTAAGGGATCTTTAATGATCACCAGTAGTCAGGACCTTTCTTTTATGTCTCTATCTAAAGACTGCACCTCTAGCGTCCCATTTCCTGCTAATACTGTGCTGGGACGTTAGCCCAGTACGGACTCAGGGGGAAGAACATCACCAAATAAGTCACTAGCACTTCGGTGGCACCTACATTTACCTTGAAGGCCTTTATCGAAGCACTAACCTTGCCTCATGTTGCTTTTCTTTAGATTGGACAGAAACACAGCTCACAGTAATGGCCTACCCTTCTCTACACTTAAAAGTATAACTATGCTGGCATAGTTAAAGCAGCAACTCCCTCTCCACCTCCGAGTGTGTACACAATTATAGTAGTATAAAAGTGCTTATAGCAGGATAGCTTTGCTTATTCCAGTTCTGGAACTGACCTAAGCTATACTGAAATAACTGTATACCTGGATAACTGTGGCCACAACTAGGGCTTTTAGCAGCCGGCATATTTATGTTGGCAAATAAGCACACACATCTCAACCCCATATATGTACATGTCAGTAAAACTATGTAAGTGCAGGCCAGCCCTAAAACTACCGTGCAAGAAAACTTACTTTTTAAGAAAAACAAAATTAACAATTCTGAGAGCAAATGCATTTCCAGAAAGGATCCTTGATTTTAGAGAACCCCCAAAAGTTGATTAGGGAAATGGGTATTGGAATGGCCGCTGCTTGTGATCAAGGCACATCTTGGTTGCAGAATATCAATGCAGAACTGCTACTAATGCCTCTTTCTGCCAAAACAGAACTTGGACTGGAGACAGATACAGACAGAAAGAAAAGCTAGGCTGCCTTAGGCCCTCTCCCTGAATTTCAGTTCTTATAAGAAAATCACAGACTTTTAGCACCGAGAAAAAAATTCTTGGGATTTCCCCCATCTTAATATTAAAAGCAAAAATCCTCTCATCCAAATTGTGGGCAGGCAGACTACTGAGTTTCAAACAGATACTAAGCCAGCTAAGTAATTTCCCCCTAATACATCTGCCTGCCCCCAATAAATTCATGATTCTCACAGTGTCTCTCGTACCTCCTTCTTCTATTCTCAGAGATTCCAAACTCATCTTCATGCACTCCGATTGGCATATCAAGAAGTGTGGGCAGTGCAAAGCACTACTCAGGTTTTCTTCTGAGACAACTTTGACCATTTGCTCTGGAAGGAGCTACAAAAACATGACACACTAAAGTTCTTATTGGCTAATTAGTTGCTAAAAGGTCAAATACATACATGGAGAAACACTGGGATACATCTTGTACAACCAATATGATCTTCTGTTGTTTTTTTACATTCCAGTACAAACTAATTGCAAACAATTCAGTTTCAATTATTTTAAATCTGTACGAGGCCATTATTTTCTCTGTTAATGAAGCACAATGAATTGATTCAAAATGTATGCAGATTAGATTCTATATCTCTTGTATGAATATTAATCAAACAGTGTAACTGTTAGTATTGCTCGATTCCAAATTGATTGATCACATTCCTTCAGATATTAAGTATGCATTGCTTTGGCATTCAAACAACTATTTGTTAAAACTATTACATTTAAGTTGAAATTGCAGGTACATGAAACTTTGCATCTGTAAAGTTCTTTCACAGTTATCATATGTTTTGTTACACAATAATAGTAGGGGGGTCTACGAGCTTCCTGATTGGGGTGGATATTCATTTTCCTGTGTATTTTCAACTAATGCAAATTGTTGAATTCAATAAAGAGTAAATTCCAGTTTTCTCAAAAAATTTAATTGCAGAATTATGTACAGGAGATGAACATAAACAATACATAAACCAGTTGAAAGAGGCAACTTCATAAAAGAGCCTGGGGCAAAAGAGTGAAGCACATTTTCTTACAATCAGCTGGAGGTGAGTAGAGAATCATGAAAAGGAATAACTCAAGAATAAAACAATTCTCAAATATGTCTTCAAAGTAACAAGTAACATTCTGGTAAAGAAGATATTACCTAGAAGCAAGAAATTATTGTAGCAATGAAACAGCATACTGTACATTCAATTTAGGTATCCTGCATGCTACTAAATAGAATTTATCAAAAGAACCATAAAAGCATGAAAAGAGAATTACATAAAATAGTTTAATTCTAGTGAAGTGTAGCTTTGTACA
The DNA here is from genome assembly GCF_965152275.1 of Natator depressus. Taxonomy (NCBI): domain Eukaryota; kingdom Metazoa; phylum Chordata; order Testudines; family Cheloniidae; genus Natator; species Natator depressus. The sequence continues at coordinate 41,947,095 of NC_134236.1, read as the reverse complement.
GATGGTGAATATTTGGCACTCAGTTCATCCTCATTGTTGATATGATTTCTTATGTATATATATTTATATATATATATATTTATATATATTTTAATGTTAACTAAACAGCTAGTTTCCTGGTTCTAACATTCCTTGAAATTTTATAGGAGGCATTTAATTTAGTCCTTAGGCCACACTTAAATATTTTGGCATGTTACATGGTAAATGGATGTAGGAGTTTCATCTCTGTACAGAAGAAACTGCACAGTCATAGTGTCTTTTCTTCAAGAAAGAACAGTTCTAGAGCAGTAGAAGTCACACGACTTCAAAGGGAAATTTTGTTAATTCAGAAAAATCGCTATATAAAATGGAGTAAAGAATACATACATGCTGAGCCCTTTTAAAGTGAGATGGCCATACTATTTAAACCTCCAAGGGGAAAATCAAAGATGGATATGAGGATGTGGATTCCACAGGTAACTATAAACAAAGCTAGTAGTTTTCTCTGTAATGACAGTTTTCATAGACTTGAGCCCAGTTTCAAGCACTCTGTGGTGACTATGACCTAGTTGAAAGGGAAGATCTACTACAAAAAGATTTGCATGCGCTAACTTCCCCAGTAAGTGTTTTCCACTTCAATAGGACATGCTGCATCAGATTCTGATCTCGGTTGTACTGGTACAAATCTGGCATAAACTCCATGGACTTCAGTGGAGTTTATCAGGGTTTACATTAATGTAACTGAGATCAGAATCTAGTCCCAAAGCTAAAGAATATTTATCACATAGAGTTGGAGCTTTGATTGCAGTTCAGCCCCAAAGATGGAAACAGCTTTGTGTAGAATGACAAACTAGAAAGAGAAAATTCTCAAAATGGGCTATACTGATTTGTGGATTTTAAACATCTCTGTGGCAAAACTAATGAGCATGTCTTCAAATAAACTCCCATTCGTTCCTCGTTTAAATACTGTTTTGTCTGCCAGCTCAGTGTTAAAAGAGTGCAAGACTGTTTTGCAACAAATTACCAATTTAGAAATGTGACTACCAATGATCGTTAACTGCAGATATAAGGCTAGATTCTCATCTGGCATATATCGGCATTAATGTCAGTGGAGCTACAGGGATTTACACCTGCTGAGACTCTGACCCATAAAGCTCAATTCTGACCTCAGCGAATGGTAAAGGGTACAACACCCGTATCACCAAGGGCAAAATTAGGACCATAATGTCGTTCCCTAGTCATTACCTTTTATGAAAGGTGGTACATGTTTAGTAACGGGTTCTGGGATGTGTCTTTCATATGTAATGAAAACATTGTACTGGCCACATACAGTCATTAAGAATTACATTTATTTGTTTATTTTGTAAATACAAGGAGGTGTGTTAATCTCAGTATCCCAGAGAAATTCAATGTTGGGCAAGTTTCCTTTTTACTTTCACTTTTACGCATAGTGTCCTGAACATACTGTTATGTAGTGTTTCAGCTGCTATATTTCACCTCAGAGATGGGTGCATTTCAGTGATGGACTAAGTGATCCCTATGCGTCTAGAGAACTTAACTCTAGCTAGGAATTTGGATGTGCACATGAGCATGCCACAAAAATGTGGCATCACTTATGATGGATGATGGCTGCCCCTAATCTGCCCCCGCCCAAATATTGCATAGAGGTTGTCTTATCAATATTTCATAAAATGAACTGTTAGGGTCATAAAAGGTGTAATCAAAGAGCCTGGTCCACACACGTGCAAATGCCTGCTCTCTCAATTTCAGAATATTTTATTTCTTTTTACTTCTACTTGTGGCCTTACTACAGTCCAAGGGGGCAGTGAATAGAGCAGGTTTCTCCTATAATACAGGCATACATTGACTGCTTTTGCAGCAGATAGTCCAGATCATCCTCTGCTGAAAAAAACCCATGGGAAGGAGTTCTGGTGGAGGAGATATCTGCTGAAGATCCCTAATGGAGATTCCTCCATATCATCCCTTGTGGGAGAGGGATGGTTTGCCTCAATGGAAAAGACTGAGAGGCGAGATAGAAAAAACCTGGCAAACCTGTACTACCCACATACTCTGTGCCTTCTGCACTGGTTGTGGCTCCTTCGTGAATCATTATCCAGTTCCCTGATAGAATAGCTCTTAATAGACTCTCCCTTGGCCACAGTGGCCCTAAAGACTATCAAGTATGAAGGAGAGGCAAAGGCTATTTCTGAAAAGGTGCCATAACCTGAGGATGCACTCTCTCTTCTGCCTAATTTCTTGAGGGACGACCATGTGCATTGCCCGCACCCCTGTTATGGTCACTCCTTTCTCTTGACTCATCCAATTTCTACCTCTTCCTCCTCCAGCCCAGACCCTGGACTATGCAAAGAGGCCTCCATACTGTTCTGAGGGGATTATAAAACTCCCTTTTGGTGTGGAGGGAATGAGGACATGATCTAGCCCTATACCAGTTAAACCACTTTCCCTGCATGAGCCAGAATTTTGCCAACCCTTTGCAAACCAGCTAGTAAAGTGCTTTGAGATCCTTCTGGATGAAAGGCACTATATAAATGTAAGTGTTGACCTCCCGTACACCGGGGAAGCACCACTCTGAATATTAAAGGAGTTACTGATATTTGTCACCTGAATTTCAATTTATGTGTGACAGCATTGTCTAGTGATTTGCTCTGAAAGCAGTGCAGAGGAATAACTGACTACTGTTGAGCATTTTAACTCAACTATCAATCAGCATTTCTAAAGCCCCTCTCACAGTGGACTTTATGCTTTTATACAATATTAAAGGAGGCAGCTGTACGTAATTTCCTATGGGATAAATTCAGCCTTCAGATTAACATGCACAACACACAATGCAGTCAGACAGGCCAAACACTGGCCTCCTCCACTGACATTAATTCTGTAGTCCAGGTGTAAACAGGAACAGAATTTGTCTCAGAATGTGCTGCATGCAAATGACTGAGATGAATCTGGTCCTTAGTTTGCTAATATAGCTACCAAGTAGACTAAATATGTACCGGAATAAAACAGTTCAGGGACCTAACACAAAGTTTACGTTCAGAAGAGTTGGCAATGAGCAGTAGAACTGGATAATGTGTGTTGTGAGAGAGGAATGAACAAAGAAGCCCAGGAAGAAAGAGAGGCTGTTGAGAAGCAAAAGTCAAAGAAGGATTCGGTGAGATTCCTGGTACATTTATGGCCGATAGCTAAACTACAGTGCACAGTCTCTTAGTAGTAAATTCTATCCCTTTCAATATCACCAGCTGAGTGGAAGTTTCCCCAATTTGTAGAATCAACAGTGTTAACGTAGTGAAAATTAGGGCACTGATTTACTGATACAGCAGGAGTTATGATTTAAAAAAAATAACTTGTGTTATATGAAGTGCATTATGTGTATGAAATCCACACTCCTTTCTATTTATGCTTCAATTTTTTTCTAATTGACCTCAAATTTAACATACAGTGACAAAGTTTAAGCATGAACTAAAATGTAATTTTTGGTATTAAACTGTACAACATTTTCAGTTTTTACACACTGCCAAGGGCCATTCTGATCGAAGCTGTCAAGAAATAATAAAATGCATTTTAACGTATTTCAGCAATTTACAATGAACTTTAAATCTAAAAAAATATACAAAGCAAAAAATAAGTATAACAAATATCGAACCTTAAACCGGTCAGGTCTTGTTCCTACGTCAAATATAATAATCTTGAGAATTCTGTTTATTATACTTGTGTTTTACGGACAATGAAATAACAAATGGTGGCTTTCTGTATCTTTCATGCTTTATGGATAAAATCTAGTATACAAATGGCCTAGCTAATGAAATATTTTGTTGTTATGAGAATTCTGACTTTTAAAGATGTTCTAAGTATCTGTACAGCATGAAGTCGCTAAGAAAGAGATATTCAGCTACACCTCTACCCTGATATAACGCGACCTGATATAACACAGGTTCGCATACAATGCAGTAAAGCAGGCCCTCCCCCCCTCCAGGGTGTGGGAGGCAGGAGCTGTGCAGGGGCACTTCTGTGGGATCCGCAGGCCCAGAGTGGCCCGGGTGATTAGCGGGGGGCCAGGAGCAGCCTGCTTCGCTTCCCTCGCCGCGGCCCCAGCCGTGTCGCTCAGGGGAGGGGGCTTGGCAGAAGGGATTCCCCCTCCCCCCCGCACTCACCGGCGTGGCGGAAGTGAAGCAGCCCAGCTCCAGCCCACAGAGTGGACAGGGCTGGGGCCACATTGCTCCGCTTCCCGCCGCCGGCGGTGAGTGACTGTCAGGGGGCAGGGGTGTGGATAGGGGTCGGGGCAGTCAGGGGACAGGGAGGTTGTGTAGGGGGTGGGGTCCTGGGGGTGATTAGGGACGGGGAGGTCTCTGGAGGGGGCCGTCAGGGGACAAGGAGCAGGGGGGCCAAAGCAAGTTCGACATAATGCGGTTTCACATATAACACGGTAAGATTTTTTGGCTCCTGCGGACCGCGTTATATTGGGGTAGAAGTGTATTATGTTAATAGAACATTGTAAGTTACTGAATTTTCTCCTACATGGTCCTGTAATCCATTCCTATGCATGAAATGAATGCAATTTCCAGATTTGACAGGACCTCTCTATAAGCGATAGTTACTGAATACTGTGTATCTTATAGCAATGATTCAAGCAGATTGGGTGTGACTGACTTTCAACACAAGTATTATAAACATAATTTTATTTTTTCCAACTAATTAGATGTACAATACATAGGTAAACATGGCTTATCATCTGCCTTTATTGATACAATGTTACCTGCACAACAAGTTGAATATATTGCACTTAAAAATGTAACATGCACAGATAACATTTTATCAGATTTAGCAGTAGGCATCTATTTTACTTTTAATTCTTCTTCTTTGGAACAAAGAGGTGGAACAGACAGGGAATCATACATATCCAAAGACTCACGGTGAGTATATTCCCATCATTGCATGGACATTGTAAAATTTAGGGTCTGATTTGCTCACACAGGTCTGTTTTAGCCAGACATTTAGAGTCCAATTTAGTGATGACACACTAACATAAAATACCCCAAAATATTTACCAAAATCTGATGTGTAATTAAAACCTTTATGGACTGCTCCAAGTCAACATTATAACATAATCTGGTATCTAAATTTAACAGCTAGTCTAATTTTTACAATTGGACTTTACAAGTTCTGAATACTGACAGGTCAAATGCTGTTTGCCTTAATCATGTGATCCCTTTGTCTTATGTGGGATTACTCAAGTGAATAAAACAAGTGTGATTTAGCCTGGAAGTATCCAAGGAAATGAGATAAAACATATCAGGTGCCATAAATATATATATAGGTCTATTTTAAATTTCCTACATCTAGGAAATACACTGGCTTTATTTTCATGTGGATAGTTCTAATTCGCAGCTCCACTTAACATTAAATATCACTTTTAAAGACTAAAGATGCCAATAGGTATTTAACATTTGTATTTAAAATAGTACAACAAATATAGGAAGCAGCATCAATATTGTACACTACCCAGGATTCAGCTCTTTCCGTATACAGAAAACGCTTTGAACACCCTGGGGGGTGAGGGTATACTAAGTTTTCATTTATATAAGAATATTTCAGGGAGGGGTTTTTTGTTGTTGTTGTTTTTGGAAGGATATACATTCATCTTGGTTTTTGCTTCCAAATATAGTTTAAGGCTATTTGGTAAAATATATACCAGATATCAGGCTCAATTTACAGAGTTTTCTCCTTACAGAAACTTCTCAGCTATTCAACTCTAAAGATTCATATCTTGAAGCTAAACATGCTTATATCAGCTTTGCTCCAAAACCAGAACTCATGCTTAACAAAATGCTCAGAAGGAAAAAAACCAAAGAAACTATCCCCAGATTTGAAGCAATGTCAGATCTATGTAACCTGTGTTACTTAATGTTCTCAGTCATGTGGCAGGCTGCAGGGTGTACCAAGTACATATTTAAAGTGCTCATCAAGGTGAACAAACCAAAGTGCTGGAGTATAATTAAGTAGCTGTTCTGCCTGTGGCGAAGTATATAGTATTTGTTAAAGCAGTAAACAAAAAATGAGTTAGTTGGGACTATCTGTGCCATAGTATTCAGAGTAGCAGCCGTGTTAGTCTGTATTCGCAAAAAGAAAAGGAGTACTTGTGGCACCTTAGAGACTAACCATAGTTGTAATACTCTTTTGACCTAGAGCAGGAATCAGAACCCTGCTATCAGGATCTGTGGGTTATATCTTTTATTACATCTTTATCTGAAGACGTCTAAGAGCTGGGATGCTCAATTATGTCTGGGAAGGTAGATGAAGTGGAATAATACGATCTAAATTTATTTCAAATGAACATTTAAAGCCTCTTGATTGTCGTGGTTCCTACTTTTCTCTTGTAATAATCAGAGGCTTGAAAAAATTACTTTCCTTATATTCCATGTCTGGAAGTCATTTTACAATCAAATCATTCCTTTAAGTCTGACACAAGCAAGAGAATCATCTTGCCTTAACTGATACTGCATAGGAAAAAGATTTCTGGAAAAAAAATGTAAACCACAGTTCACCTTTACCTTAAGATAACCATTTAAACTTAGATATACTTACCACTCACATTCATATTTCTTAAACTGGTTACAACATCACAACTGGCATTTGAAACAAGCAAATATTTTTTTTCAAGGATACCTTGGAAACTCAATTGATATAGCATTTTGAGAGTTTAAAATATCACATGTAGCATAGCTTTTGAAATTAAAGAGAGAAGATTGTTGGTAAAATAAAAAGTTAACACATAAAAGAACTGTTAAAATGCAATGAGTGTTCCAAAGGAGTAAGTATAACTGTTCTCTTTACACATCTTGCTACAGAAGATCTAACTTTTTAAGGCTTCCACTTTCCTTTCCCCATCACTCAAGTTTTCTTGCATTATAATTTTGCTTTGATTTCTGAATGTCGTTATACTGCTATCACAAACATTTCTCAGTGGGCATTCCCAGTAGGACCAGGTTTGTATGCTTCTTGGTTCCTGATGAACTTCGGAGTTTTAGTGGCTGGATATTCCTGTTCATCTCCAGAAACTTGACTTGACATGAGAGGCCTAATGTTATTCTGCAGTAACAAAGATGGGTAGAATGGCAGAGCACATGGGCAAATATTTTAGCTGGGTTCAAGGAAAAGAAACTGGAGGTCAGAGAGATAAATGGGTTCTTTCTTTCCTGCACTTCACATTTGTAGCACCTTCTACTTGGATTAGCTAATGCCTCTAGTGAATGGTGAGATGCACCCATTTATAGTTTGTTATTCTTATCCTTAATTATCACATAATTTATAAAAATATAAATAACAAAAAAGTAAGCTGGGTTCCATCTCAAGAGGTGTTTCTTGTTGTCCTCTGAGAACATATTGGATAAGTCAGGTCTCAACAAGCCCTATCCATTGTAGCTGATTGTAAGTCAGACAATAAATACAAAAAGAAGTAGTTCTTGCAATGAGCTCAGCAAACTCTGAGGAAATCAAAAGCATTCCACTGTGCTTATGGCACAAAGAACACAACAGCAAGGGCATATTCAGTGGAGAGAATGAGACAAAAATTACCAGGTAAGTGACAAACTGTACAAGCATTTGTTTTAAAAAAGGACACTCTGCAGCGCTCTGTCTTTAAAGCCGGGTTTGGGCTTCTGGGATATAGATCTCAATGCTGTCTGCCCGCTCTGTGGCTGAATTCTGCCGAAAGGAGGCTGCTCTCTTAGCAGCCATTAGTCGTCTTCTGGCTTCTTGACGTTGTCTGTCAGGTAGGTCGAGAGACTTTTCTCTCGTTATAGGGAATTTTCCTTTTGGGGGCTTCTTTGGTACTGGAGGAGGAACCTTCCTTTCTTCCTACAATGGTTATTGAAAATTGAAAAGTGAGTTAAATGTGAAAGGCACCATATCAATAAAACATGCACATTAGAGAAATGTCAATTGAAAAAATACTTGTCACACAACTAATAAACATGCTCAATTTATACTCTGAGATGAGCTAATTAATGTAAAACATTAATCACCATCAGTTCTGGGGACTCTGGGGGGGAAACCAGCTATTGCAGAATCCAGTGCAAATTCCAATGCATTGCATTGCAGTACAATAGCACAGTATAAAGAGTGTATCTCCATTTACTCTCATTGCAGGTACTGTACACATGCATGCTGCAAACCTCACTTTCATCTTTGTGATAATTTTATTTTACCTGGCACATCATTATATCCATTATGTTCAGAAACACAGGCTGATAAGAACTCAGTGTATCTGGATGTTCTGGTCCAATGAAAAGCCTGTCTAAGATTAGCAGGACAGGATTTTAATTAAATTAATCATACTGAGTTTAGCCTCAGCTGGGTATGAGATAGCAGCTGTGTATATATCTCTATTAGTTTAGTCTCCTCTCTGAATTGCAAAAAGGTAACGTACAAAAACAAACTAGACAGATGGAAATGTAGGGCTAATTGTTCCATACATCAGCCCAGAATACCTTAAAAAATCATATTGAGAAATTATTAGAATATAAAGTGATTCTTAATACATGTTTGTATAATGCTTGTGGTAGCTCAATTCTGCAGCTATTAAGCCTGATATTGTTTTGAAAAATGAAATGCAGATTTTATTTTAAAATTTGGATCTCCCATTTTGACTCATTTGCTGAGTGGGACTGTGAACTGAAAGCTTTGGATGATATGTATCCTCCCGCATCAGTGGCATTGTTATCATGATGCAGCTTTCCGCCATTAGTACATGTTAATGCTGCAATAATTATCGATACAGTGGGTCACTATTTACATAGCACACACTGGTAAATTGTTAATTTAATCCACTGCAAGACCTATGTCATAAAGATCTTTTGAGGGGCATGAATTGTGTAGGTTTTCTTATTGCAACTGGTGAACCTAATAGTCAAATGCACTTATCACTGGTTAGATTTTACAGTATTTGGCAGTCTTGTTCCAACTTTCCAAATTAAAGGACTTATTGCAGAGTCCTGAGAGGGGACACAGGCACCGTTCTTCCTGAAAGCATGTTCTGCCAGAATACTTTGTTTTTATTTGCTATTTTCAGCCAGGAGCATTACATCCCAGTGCCCTTCCTCCCATCTTCTCTCTCTTTACTAGGATTTAGTTTCCTCCTTAGACAATCACCAATGCTGCCACTATAATCATCTTTTACTTTCACCCCCACCATCAGCAAAAGCGAAACTCCCTACCCACCAGCTACCTGGCCAAGCAACTCAAGATGAGGAGCAGGCAGTTATACTAAATGCCTGAAGAAGTGAAAGAGCACATCAACTTCTGACAAGATACCTCTGGTCGCATTCCAAAACCAAATAAGTATTCAGCTGGGGCCAGCTTCACTGACTCTAAGCTAAAGACACCCTCCCTGTTTGTACAATATTGTAATCAGCAGAGATGGAGCCAGGAGCGTAAAGAAGAAAGCAGATACACAGCAATATTGCCACTGTGGCTCATTTGCAATCTGTGCTGCTACTGGTGTGAACAAGAGGGGCCGCAGGGATGTGGAGCCCGAGAGCCCAAGTGCAGACAGCATGAAATTCACAAGGATGCAACCTCTATCCACACAAGGTTCACAGGCCGATGTGCAGTCCTCGAGATTCTCAGAGGGGATGGTGCACAGCCCCAGAGAGCCAGAGATCTTGGGGAGTCAGATCTTCCCTTTAGGAAGGAAGTAGAGGATGCAGTCCCCAGATATTAACTGCTCACAGTGTGACAGCATGAGGGACTTTATTTCAGTTGCATTTTCAATCTAAATGAATCAGAGCATCTTTCAATTCCAATCTGCTCCTAGTCATTTGTTATCAGAATTCAAGGGGCCAAATGACAGTGGCTAGGCACAGGGTTGGTAGGGATATTTATACCTTTATTATTTATATCTTACAATTTAAACCAAAAATGGGAGAAGAAAGTAAAAATAAACCTCCAGGCCCTGATTCTGGACAGTGTCATCTGTTAATGAGGCAATGGAAAATAGTCACTTTCTATTTTCAGGTTTGAAACCAATCACTTTCTGGACTGACTGTAACACCAGGAGGCCTTATCACTGCAATCTGAAGGGAAATTTTATTGTATCTGGCCTGCTTACCTTCCTTTCAGGTGATTCTATTAGTTTCCATTCATTGAGTTTCAGCTGGTGCAGTTCATCAAACTTCATGCTGACGTCTTCAATTGAAAGCTGCAATAAGTCCCAGAATCCTGCTAGGTCCTGGGAAGTTGGCCTTGGCATGGCACTGGGGTCCTGACATATGCACAATAGAGAAAATATAAATAGACCGGAAGCCATTGAACAACATTCTTTAAAGCACCTTTGTATACAGTTGAAAATGCCTGGTGACCGTTTCTATTGTTACAGTGATACACAGTGCTACGGCAATGTAAATTATGAGGCTGGGAACTGTGACTGAAAATAACAACCCCAAAATCTATGAGTTATACATTATACACTGATTCTTGTAGCTTGTGCAGATTCTTGTGCAAAGCTGACCTGCACTTTTAAAATGTAGTAAGCTGTCATACAGACTATGTTTGCGGATCATTACAGAGGAAGGAGAACATGAGAAACCAAATTTTTTTATCCCACTAGTGATATCTGAGTAGAAGACAAAAATAATCATGTTATGAATTAATTTCCAGCTTATGCTTACTGTTGCTATTAAATTTCTCAGGTCTTAGGGTTTATGTACAGCACAAATATCTCATCTAAGACATTTTAAAAGTTCTATTGGTTGGTCCCAAAAGGGCTGGGCAAGCTCTTCCCTCAAGATATTTTGATTAGGTAGTTTCTATGCCAAGGGCAGGCAGCATGACTTAATGGACAGCCAATAATAGTGGTAATGAGTTGGCCTGAAGACCCTTCATCTGATTATGAATCCATTTGGGTACTAAAGGGAAATTATATAAGAAAAGCTATTATGGGGACATAATCCTTTGCTGTGTAGGCATTTTCTTCAGAGTGCTATTCCAGGTAGGGACCAGCTGGACGACTTTAAAGAGAGATGGCCTGAGTGGTAAGGATCTCTATGAAGACAGCAGTAAGGAATCTTTCCCTCTAGGCCTCAGAGCAGCAGTGGAGACAATCTACAACCACCACAGTAGACCTTTGCCTGCAGCAGCCTCCACACACACTGTAGCCCAGTCTGTGGGGAGTCAATGGCTGGTGAATCTGATAAGAAGGGGGAAGGACATCCCCCTTCATGAGTAGGTCTCTAATTAGTTCACTTGAAACCCCGCCTTTCGCTGCTAGAGGAAGTATCTTTTTTTATGGGAGCTCAGTGGATTCAGTGGAAACTTCCTGTGGGGAAAGATGATGTTTAGAGGGACTTAAAACATTTAATTTTAAAATTGTGTCTATTCCAACATAATTTGTAGCCTGTGTCCAAGTAAGTCACAGGAGCCAGATCCTGAACTGGTGTGTAAACTGGTGTGACTCCACTCATTTTAAGCTATTGGTCCCCTATATGCAGTCCACCAGGTGAGTCTTGTGGCAATGTACAACATTTAATATAGCTTGTATTTCAACCTGTTCTTCCTCCACTACAACACAGCCTTCTCAATTCTTCTTGTCATTTTTCCAATTTACTTTACAGACCCATAAGAAGATGCCTGCTGGAGGCTACTTATTGTGCGTTGTCATCCCCTTCTGAATTGAAGGCAACGGCTCTTCTGTACACCCAGCTCTGCTCATACCTATTTCAGTACAGTATATTTTCCAACGTAGCTGCTGTTGACTGGAGCTTGTTTTGTATTCTCTGGACCACAAGGGGGCTGCCTCCTGCTGCTAATATGTATAAATCCATAATGTACATTATTTTCGAAGGGTAACCCCAGCCAAAAGGACTAATATTAGAAACATCTAAGCTTGGAAAAGCCTTGTTCAAGTTTGAATTTATTCAGCAACTTTTCATTTGTTTGTATCTAATTTTGAATTCAGGCTTTGCTTCTAAAACTAGATTATTTATGACTGCAGCCTTTATCCTGCAGGGAGCAAAGAACTAACAAAAAGGGCCTTGACAATGCTTATGTGTTGGTCTGCTGCAACCATGACACCCTTGAGTGTGATCTCATTAGATCTCACAAGCTGAGCAGGATCAGTGCTGAATAGAACATTGGTGAGGAATCATCAAAGAAAACTCAGCAGTTACAAACAGTGGTGCAGGTGATTGTGTAGGGAGTAGTAATGAACAAACAATGCTCTTTCTAGTTGTTAGTATGGGCCAGATTCTCAGCTGATGTAAGTTGGCATATCTCCTTTGAAGTTGAAAGAGCAATGTGATTTACACCAGTTGAGAGTCTTTTCTAAGAGACTTTTAACCAAGAGCTTGACCAATTGTGCTACTCAAAGATCTCAGAGCACTTCTCGCAAGTCTAAGGATGAGGGTTCATTGTCTTAGATAAATTCTTTTTTGGGTAATTACATTCTGTCTTCCTAAATCCTCACTGTAGTTTCAACTGGTATAAGGTGGAATTTTCCCACTTCTTGTCCTAAATATTTATTTAGTCTTACTGTGTGCTGTTGGAAAGCTGCTGTGTTCTACCCCAAAGAGAGGTGATTGCATTTAAGTGGTGGATTTAATGCTAAATGATCTGTATCTGGCTAAGTTCCCCACTGATGTCAGTGGGGTGGGATCAGGACCACACACAATATTCAAAGTAAGACATTTTTTAAATGACTTTCTCAGTAACATTTTGGATACAATTTTCAAACCCTGGATGTTTAACTTTGTAGGTGACAAGCAACAAAATGTGCATCTGCAGTGTGAATATATTGTCATGCCTTTAAAAGGTTATTCAGTAAATATTAATGAATGATCAATTTTGTATAGCTAGTCACCTAGGTCATGTCTTCTGTGACACATGCTACAGAATTTAGCACTTTTTAAATAGAAGCAGAGAGGGAAACAAAAGGTAAAGATTATATTCAATGTTGAAAATGAACCTGAGGAAGTAGGAATGGGTTTATCACAAAATGTACTTCACTAGAAGAATGATGTTCTTGTACAAATAAATATCTTGTACCAACAGTTTCCATATCCCTGATAGCAGTTGTCATATTATATTAATGAAAATAACATTTAGAACTGAATTAGACTCTTGGGGACTTCCAAAACAATCATTTTACCAGATAATGCACTGGAGCTCCTCTAGCTCTAGGACTTTTTATATATCATTGGCTAGGCAAAATATGGGGCCCAATGCTGCAAGCACTCTGTGCGTTCATTTCCCATTGACTTGACAGGATCAGACCTGTATATATGTAGTTATATAACCGAAACACATGCCATTCTGTTCTCTTTGTACTGTAACTTTAAATCAAGGGAAGTCTTCTCTTCCCTACTACTAAGGTGGTTGCCATTCTCAGTTTAGATACAGAATATTACCGAATGAAGGCACTGTGTTTTCTGTCTCACAGAGAGTTTATATTTGTTTATTTTCTTTAATCTGAAATAAAAGTTGCCTAGCCTGAAATTACATGTTTACTCTGTGGGAAAAATAAGAAGCTCCATTCTATATTTTTATGGCCAGACTCAGCTTAAGAAGAAAAAAAGAGAGTTCTAGGACAAATAAGGGCCATGGGAACCCTCCAAAGTGAAACGGCAGGACTTGTACAACTTTATGCAGGTGCAGTAACTAGATGGTTAAATTTGGCTCTGAACTGGAATGTTAAAACCAATTTTTTGTGGATCAATGTAGTTATCAACTTGCTTAAACTATCCAGTAATATGTATGCCATGCAGTTGTAGCTGCCAGTCCCAGGATATTGGAGGGATTAGAGAGAGGTGGGTAGGGATATTGACTTACCAGGTTCTGTTGACAAAGCCAATAAAACTGCTGGAATTTCTGAGACATAAGGAGCTGAGCACTTCCAACAGCACTTCGGATCTTACCTAGAACTGAACAAGCAGACAGGTTTTTGCCAACCGGTGTCTTTGAAGCAACGTTAATGCAAAACTGTAATGAGATACAAGTACTGAGTTGAACTCCTATTATTTCAGAATATTAGTAACTATTTTGTTATGTTTTAGAGACTATGTAGACAAAGTACTTCTGAGGAAGATGCAGTTATCAGGAGGCTCTGAGGCTGTGTATAGCATTATACCCAACCTCCCTGCTCCCCTGGCAATAATAAACAATACATTACTAATTGGAAAGAATGCAGGGATGGTTAACATAGGAAAAGAGGGCAAGCCTAACACTGTCTCCACTTCCTAGGAAATCAAAGATTTGAGAAAATATTAAATAACTTGCTGAGGCAGGCACTCAGATTTTAGTTTTAAGGCAAACCTTGATTTATACAGTAAATGACAAAACCAAAGCTCAGTCCCAAGGGTCATCATCCTGATGTTATTTTAGCAAATGCTGTAGTCCCTATCCAGCAAAGCACTTAAGTGTGCACTTAACTTAAAATACTTCAGCAGCCCATGAAAGTCAATAAGACCAGTGGATTGTCACAAGCACTGTTCTAAATTGTTATTCCACTCCACAGTCCATCAGTTTTTCTAACCTTATCTCACAAGCATCATCAGGCACAACTAACAATCTGGAGCTCAACCCAATAATATCTTTACTCCACAGTGGAATATGATTTATTGATGATGCTAACAGGCTTGGGATCAGGGCCTAAGAGCACATCATAGGCAGCAGGCTCTGTTAACTAGCCAGGGCTTATTCCATGCATTAACATTCTAGTAACTAATTAAAGTACTACATCTTTCTAAAGCACAGTCTCTATAAAATATTAAGTGCTAGCTCATGTGTTAATATCGTAATATAAAATAATTATGAATCAAGAACAATATTGTATTCGTTTTCCTTAAAACATTGTTTTATACTGAAAAGAGACTTTGTAAAATGGCATTCACAAAAACAACAAGGAGTCTGGTGGCATCTTAAAGACTAACAGATTTATTTGAGCATAAGCTTTCGTGGGTAAAAACCCCACTTCTTCAGATGCCTGGAAAATGGCATTCTGGACTTCTTTGTTAATTGTCTTTGAATGATGTTAATACTAAATTTGCCCAGTTTATGGGTAAAAAGATGATGCCTGCCTTGTAAACCCAGTCTGGGAATCTCACAATCAAAATGTTCTCTCTCCTGGTGAAATCCAACCCGCACTGGAGTTTTGCAACTGATTTCAATGAAGCCAGGATTTCACCCTCTAGCTCTGAAAGCTCAAATGATAAAGATCCTTCACTCGGAACTCCACTAACAATTCTGTGGGTGCTGCCCCGACCCTGACCAGCACCCAGTACCCTACTACAAGAACCTGAGAGGAACCTGAGCCTGAATGCCTCCCAGGGATCTTCCTGGAATGGTGCAGGTACATGTTGACCCATACTTAGGACTATCCATAAAGGCCCAAATTCAACAGAGCACCTAAGCATATGAGCTTACCTTAGAGACTAACAAAGCATATGAGCTTACCTTAGAGACTAGCAAATTTATTTGTAGCTCACGAAAGCTTATGCTCAAACAAATTTGTTAGTTTCTAAGGAGCCACAAGTACTCCTTTTCTTTCTACCAAATTCAGTAAACCCTACTATACTGATTTGTGCCAGTCTTGTAGAGGTCTAGAATGATATTTCAGCAGTGCTAGAAACAAAGGACTGAAGCAGATACTGTATCAGAAGTACACTGCAACACATCACCTTTCAAAAGTTAGCTCTTAGCAGGGGGTAACATGTTATATCACTGGGACTGGTGAACCACTGTGTATTATTAAGAGCCTACCTTTTGCTACAGTCTTTCTTAACTTTATTTACATTTAAATAAGTAAATCATACTTAGAAAGTTATAACAAGTGAGAATCTCTCTTATTCATGTTTCTCAGCTTTACTGTAATTAAATTAAGTATTGAAATACTTCAGTTCATAATCTTTAGCACAGAATTAATACACAGCCAAAACCTTGTTATTAATTTCATGCATTGGGGAGTTATTCTGATGAGTGCAGATTGATTATCTCCATGAAGGGATGATGAATGTTAGAGACTGTAGAGGTTGAGATGTTTGTAATCCGTAGAAAGAATTTTGCTAATCAATGAACGATGATGAAATTAACCAACATATCTATCAATTCCATATAAGAAAAACCTACTAAGAGAAAATCAAGGTTGTACAGTTAAGCACTCAAAAGTCAGGAAATGGTCATGCAACTTTAGCTCTGTTCCCTCATGAGTGTGAATTACAATACACTCTTTACTTAATTAACTAATCTTCTCCCACTGAGTACCACTATTTAGGACCCTGCTCGTGCTCCATCTGAAGAGAATGGGAATTGTACCACTGACTTCAACAGGAATAGGTTCAGGTCTTATAGAGAGATTGTGAAAGTTATTTGTATACAAGATGCACAAATAATGCCACAGAAACTTTTCCACATGGACCAAGCATGTTATAATACTGCAGAAAAAAATCCTGTGTGATGCTAGATCATATTATTTGGGATTTATGATGTAATCATACAATTAAATACAGTTCTATATCACATGTGCACAAAGGGGTAGATAAAGGTTATACAGATTTACACAAAAGTAACCATGATTCTGCTTAAGCGCTACTCCCCGTAGGTTAAAATAGTTCTGCTCAGTTGCAGTCGATATGATAATAATGGGGAAACTACCAATAATAAATGTGTTACTGAACCTCTTAAAACACTATCATTTTTTAATTCTCAGGCATTAACATCTAAGTTATATATAATACATATATATGAAATCATAATTCTATATGAAAGTTGTCATTTTGATTGTAATCTACTTCTAATTTTTTGTGCTTGTGAGTAAATTATATTCAGTACTTACTATATAATTTTTTTTTAAACTTAAATCTTCTTACTGAACTGCAAACCTCGTTCACAACACGCATGTTTTTTAGCACTATGTATAGGTTTGTTAGTCTGGGATGGCATTTTACTGCAGCACAAGTTGTGTCAGTTAAAAATGTCAAATACTGTAACTGTCAAATATGTCTATTTTAGTTCAATAACTTGTATAACCATGAGAATGGAAGATTAAAAATATATGACATATGTCAGTGGGGTGGTTTGGAAATCAGAACTAAACCTTCCTCTACTGAGTCAGTGGGAGTTTTGCCATTGACTTTAACAAGCACAGAATCAGGCCTATGCCATGAATCTTACATAATTGATAAAGTACACTACAGAGTCTTGACTACACACCAAACCATTGACATTCTAGCTGCTTTTTAAAAATGAAAGTGGGGAGCCGCTGTCTCAAATCTGCAGTGAAATTTTACAGGGCACGCTCAAAAGCACGACACGCTTAATTTTAGCTTGAGTAATCCCACAGCTTTTCATGCTATTGAGATGTTACCTAACTGACAAATTTCCATGGAATTAATCTTACATTATGTCTACTGTCACAAAAGTTGCACAATGGAATCCTTGTGAACAGAATAAGAATATATGTAGATCCACTTTCCAGCTAACTGAAGGAGGATTCAAAGAGGGGGAAGATATAGGCAGAACACTTAATGTGCTAAGAGAGATTCTTAGATTTCCTACACAGTGTTTTATTGGCTTTAAAATACTGTTTTGGGGAAACAAAGATATTCTTTAGCCATTTAATTTTCTATTTAAATTCCAACAGATGCTGATGGACTGGATACCTGAACAGGAAAGGGAAAATATGTAAGTAAGCTTTTTAGTTAAAATAAAAGTATAACTTTTACTTAGAATAAGACACCTGGAAAGCTTTCTTATTAATTGGTGGACATACTAAAATACACTAATTGAGATTTTCAGAGCAGTATAGGGGATTTAGCCACACCTCTTTCATTAATTTTAATATATATTGCTAAATTTCCTGCACTGCTTGGGAAATGTGAACCATTCCATTTAGGAAATGTGTCTCCAAAGCATGGATTCAAGACGAAGAAGACCCCAGTTGCAGACTGAGCTTGCTCCCTTCCTGTCCAGGCATCAAGTATTATGCTAATCCCTTCATTGGGAAAGCAATTTTCCCCTCCACTGGGCAGTGTTAGCTTTTAAAAGCTCTAGAGGGCTGCATCCAATTTTCATCATTGTGGGGAAGGGTCACTTCACTGTGGCCCAAGACTGCTGTGGTGAGAAGGGAAGGCAAAGTAAACTTGTTCATTTCTAATGAGAATCTTGCTTTGCTACTGTTAGGATTTGTAACATGCTGCTGGGGATACCCAGAATTGTGAGACACCATGTCACCTCTCTTCCTCAGCAAGAGTTAACTTTGCTGGCAGTTAGACTGTGTGTCAGCTCCCGGTCACCCTAATCTATCTCCTTCACCAGCAAACTGCTCCAGGCTTGCCTGGCCCAGATCTTGCCTAGCAGGTAACGATCAATAAACTTCAGCCCCTGAGTGCCTCAGAGATGTTTCTCTGCAATGCACAGCCCCTACCACTGTGCATCCACAGACAATATTAAGATTGCTGCTCTGTTAATTAGTCAGTACATCACATCTTATTAATTTAACTGGGGTAGATACACCCTTCCCTGCAAACACAGCACAGAACTGGCTTATAATAAATGTAAAACAAGTTTACTAACAAAAGAGCACGGATTAAGTGATACCAACTAAAAGAGATAAAAAGTGGAGATAGTTACAAGCAAATAAAAGTGAAAACACGCATCTGAAAGTCTAAACTTTAATGTAGCAAGTTACAGTCTTTGTTCAAAAAGGTTTATTTTACCCCCAGTCTCTTACCCAACTTTTTACTGGCCAGGACACATCACAGATATCAAATCACTTGGTTTCTTTGTCTCCTAAGGTGAAGGATCAAGATGGAGTCTCTCTGTGTTCCTTATATCCCAAAGGGATGTCACTGTCTTACAAGTCAGGACGGCCTCCTGGGGGCTCAGTCTGCTCTCTCGAGTTTAGGACGAGGATAACCCCTGCTAGTTTAGCAATGGCTTTGTTTACTGCTAATATGTAAATTGAGGTCAATCCACATTCCTTTGTCTAGCACAGACCTGTTTATCGCCTTTACCTAGATTAGGCTGTCTTGTCTTAAACATGCTCTAGTAACATCATACAGAGGGAATTTCTAACTTCACATATAAGGTTAACACATGCTTTTTATAATAGTATTAATAATCAGCAGGTTCCTAGCTTTCACATGATACCTTACAAGGCATACTTTGTACATATATCATTGCAGTTGTATGTAGGGTGTGACTACAGGTGTGCCTAGGGTCACAGTATTTTGCTGCAGATAACCATCTCGTCCCTGAAAATCCAGAGTGGTGCAAATCTATGGGTGCTGCAAGGTAGGTGGAGCTTCTGGTATATAGGTCTTTGTGTGGATTCTGGAGAAACTTGGAAGGAACAGCAGCATGGGAAGGGAGAAAGAGTAACAGGTAACCACAGAAAAGGGGCTCCACCAAGACCTGGAAAGTAGAAGGAATAGTAGCAGGAACAGGTGAGGGAAGGCAAGAGGGAAAGCTGGAGAATCAGAACAGAGGCATGCAAGCAGGATGGGAAAAAAGTAGTGAGGAAAAGGTAGGCATGAGGTGGAAGAAGGGTCATGGGAGCAAAACAGGTGGTGGTGGGTGAAGCGAATGTGTCGAGATGATGAGTCAGGAACATATCAAGAAGGTGGGGGAACTGATCAGAGAAGCTAGGAGGAGACGCAACACTGTAAAAGAGAGATGCTGCTTTCTGGCTGTGTAAGAATCAGGATTGCAGTGCGATAGGACCTACCACGAGAAATCCAAATATACACCTTCCACCCGGAGGAATCTACTGTCTTATGGACTGAAGTGGTTACAAAATGAATCAAGGTAGTTTGAACAGTAAATTTCATTCCAAATCTTTCCAAGTCTGTTTTCTTTTCATACAGAATTCCACAAATAGTAGACTATTTTTTAAAAGTTTGCATTTTAGGCCTACACACACAAGTTGCCCTGATGTACGTAAAGGTGTGATTTTAAATCAGTTTAGTTAATTCAGTAAAACTTTGTGTGTGGACACTTAAATTAATTTAAAGTTGGTTTATATCCATTTAGCTGGCCCTGCAAATTTACAGGGCCAAGCTAAGCTGATATAAGTCTGTCCACGCAGGGGTTTTCACTAGTTTAATTAACCAATTTAACTAACTTGGTGCAAACTGATATACAGACAAGCCTTTAGTGGGTCTTGAAAGCTGCCAGATTCACAACACTAGAATTTAACTCCTCCCAGTATATTTAGCAATTCAATAGATCCAGCTCAGGTAGCAGCAATGTAGATCTTCTCCATAGTGCTCTGCTAATATGCTTCTCCCATCTAACCTAGAGACACTGCCTCAGGGGCCAAAGGGTATCATAGTTGCCATACCCATTCTGTGGCCTCTCACATCAGCAACAAGCGAGCCAATGGTTGAGGTACTTTGTGATATGGAGAATTTTGCCAGAGAAACGCATTGTCACTGACAAGTAATTTTCACCCAAAGCCCTGAACATCTGGAATCAGAGTGTAGTGACATTTGGGCTGTCTTAGGCATTCACTGTGTGTAATTCACCATAGTACTTGGGAATTGGGTACAGTATCTAGACTAGGTTGGGTGACTACACTGAGGCAGAATGAAAATGCTTTTGGACAAGGCATACTTATTTAGGGTACTGTATGAACTGTAAATGTATCTGAGTGTTTATCTACTTTCCCTCATCTCTTAATTTCCATATATTTGAATGTTTGATTGGCTTTGGCTGTTGGTTTGGCTTTCCACTGTAACATTCCTTGATGTGCTACTTCTGGAGGTATTCTGTGCCTCTGTGTGTGTGCAGAATTCATGTCCCCCCACAGATTTTTTTTTTCTCCACAGAAAATACGTTCTGACAAAGAGTCACTGCAGTTATGCCTTTTGCCCATCAGGGGCCTCTGTAGCACCAGAACAGAGGGCAGCCGGCTCACTGGCTGTAGCAGTGAGCTATGGAGGAAGGAAGGAAGAGGAGGCTGTGTTCCTCACAGCGCCCTGCCCCTGGGGCCAGGTCAGGAGGCACATATGGGTGGGGGGATAGACAGAGCAGGGTACGTGGGGTTTTGGGGGGTCACATAGACTGGGGCTCAGAAGGGCTAGCGGAGTGTCATAACCTGGGGTGGGGGCTGAATGGGAGTGGGGAGGGAGATGCAGGGACACATGAGGACACAGGCAGATGTGCCTGACTGATTGGGAGAGGCTAGGGGTCAGCCAGGGTCTGCATGGGGGAGGCTCCCCAACTCCCTAACAATCCTTTCCCTCCAAAAAAACCCCAAAAAACTGTTCCATACTTCTCTCACACCCAACAACCCTCCTGGTTCACTCCCAGGCTCCTTTCCAGAAATTATTTCCCCCTCCGTCAGCTCCTCTGTTACCCCTGACTCCCCCAAGCTTTTGCACTGCTTCTTAGGGGTGCAGGAAACTCTTTTCTGTATTGTAGTTTAAATGAAGTATTATTCAAAGTTCTGTATTAATATGCCTAGTAAGGAATCTATTTGTAAAAAAAAAAATCCCAAATCTTTTTTATCATCTGTATTGTAACAGACATACTTGTTGACAAGTATTTTGAAATAAATTACCCAAAATAACTGAAACTGGCATGATCAAATTGTGTTATTTTGACATATAACATATGCAGAATTTTGCAGAACTTTAAAATATTGTGCACATCATTTTAAATTTTTTGCTGCAGAATTCCCTCAGGCATAACAATGCACATAGGTAGTGTCTGCTCGTTAATTTCCAGGTTCTGAAGAAACAGGACAAATGTGGAACTTAAGAGTACCACAGTATTCCTGGCTCCCCTGCCTCTCCCTATGTTGTGGTGTGGTGTCTTTAGCTCCCACAACTCTCAGTGCCCTGCACAGCTTACTTACTCACTGCCTTATTTTGCAAGTCTCCCAGCTGCCATTAGAAATCACTCCCCTGCAGCACTCTGAGCACCACATGGCTCCTCACTCTCCTTGTGCTGTGGAGCTCTGGAACATTGATAGTGATCTTCTCATTACCACCCCTCCAACAGTGGTAAGCCTAACGTGGTTTCCTGAATGCAAAACTGAGACTCTAATTGCTATTGTTTAGAAACACATATCTTTGCAAAATAGCGTGGGCCACTTTTCCAGTGAACATGGTCAAATGACTTACCCTGGAAACAGCCAGAATTTCCTAACTATAAAAACACCAATATCTATCCACATAAATAATAAATGACATTTACAGAAATAAATGCACTAGTATAATTTACTGTTAACTGAGCAAATAAATAAGTAAATAGATAAATAAAGAGAGGGACTTTGAGACATGAAAGGTTATTTTTGGTGCAGTGATTATTCTTTCCTTCTCAATGAGTGAAGATCTTAAAACAACATTATGGGAGAAAGGCTACAGTAAAAGAAAAAAATCAATAGGGCAATCAAACAGTTTTCTAAGATCTCAAGGCTATTGTGCTAACACACAAAGTGAAATTGCTTTTTAAAACATAACTCTATTTTAAGCCTTCTTTTTCAAGATTATCTGTGAAATATAAATGGTTGTGTAAAGTACGAGGTTCGCCTATGGGATATACATCTATATCTACACTTGTGGTACAATTAATAGATCTGACACTCAAATAAGGGATTCAGCATTAACAGTGACATTTTGAATGGGCAAACTCTGCTGTGAAGTTTCTTGGGTATAGTATGTTCCAGTGGAAGATGAAAAAATACACTTGGCTGCCTCTGGCCCAGGCACTTCTGATTATTTTCTTCATGGATCTGCCAAATGTTTAAATACATCAAGATAAATTTCATGCTGGGTTATCACTAAACCTGGGGTATGGTAGATAGAATAGCACTCAATCTGCCAAGGCCTAAATGTGGGATGCAGTGTGTGAAAAAGACCCCAAAATGAATAAAATTATTCATGCAGAAGACTCAAAATGCTGTGGAATTCATTCCTTTAATATAAATAACTCTGTTGATAACTTCATGATTCTTTTTTTTCCTGAAGCAAATCATATCAATGCAAATTTGTTTGTAGTTAATGCACGTAAATTTGGGAGTAAAAGGAGGGATGTCCATTGAAATGAGGGACCTTTGAGACATATAGCTATATAAAGCAGCAGTATGAATGCCACATGTTACAATTAGTTGGAGCCAAAATCTGCTCTCAATTACACGACGTAAACCTGTAATAACTCAATTGACTTCAGTGTCAGCAACAGCAGAATCTCCGCCAAAGTGCAGCTCTCTGAAACATAATCCTGTAAAAACCCCATCACAGGGAGTCCATGTTTATTTTATCTCAGTGACTCCATCTCAGCAACAAGAAACTGGGCTTTCTCCTTCTCTTGCACCACCACCAGTAATAGAGTTGTTCAGCAAATGGGAGAAAAATAAAATCATGACATTTCAATTCTCATTTCCTCCACATTTATTTTTTGTTGAAATTGTCTCACCAGATCTAAACAGCAATAAAAATGTAGCAAGCCAAATGATGCCCTCATTGACATCTGTCCCACACAACTATCTGAAAAGTATGGTTACACCGGTGCAGCACTGTACTTTATGGTAATCTAAACTGCAGGATGCTATAAGCACAGGGGATGTTAAGGATCCAGATATCAATATTAATCCAACATGACATAATCAAAGCTTCCTAAGGTATTTAGAAGACTGTTTTATGTTCCGGAAAGTAATGACCCCAACCAAATGCAGCTGTATCTATCAGTTGAGGACTGAACAGTGACTGAGAACAACAGAGAACCTTGGAATCTGTGTCTTTGAGCTACTTGACTTCATCAAAGCAAATGATTTACAGATTGCAATAGTACAAGGGCATTCGATTTGGGGGAACTGAGAAATCTGATGAATAAGGTACATGAGAGGGGATATTAGAATCCACTATTATGGAAGAAGTCTAGGGAGTCTTAAAAGCCACTCTAACAAAAGCACAATACTATAAAATTATTATTATTATTATTTAATAGCACCTAAGAGTGTACTAAGAAGTTCACAGTATGAAGATAAACTTCCTCATCTGAATTGCTTACAATCCAATCTCAGACATAACACAATGAAAGGAATGACAAAAGAGCAAAGGAGGGGGTTGAGGTGGAAAGACTGGCCTTGCAGCAGTATGATAATGCAGTTACTCAGCAAAGGCTTTTGCACAGCATGGTGGAGCAAAATACTTAAGGGTAAATAAAAATGAATTAATAACAGAACAGCCTGTCTTTCCTCTGAAAAAGAGGAGTCAAGAAATAGAAATGGGACAGTGGACTGTGCGACTGTCCAGAGACGTGAGGGTAAAACATGAATCTGACATAGAAGAGAGGAAGCAGTCAAACAAGAACATTCAGAGTCAGGCAGGGCTTGAAGAGGAAATATGTGGGCAGCAAAAGTCTAAATGAATTGATCCTGTGCCTGAGGAAGTCTGAACTGAAAAAAAACAACTCAAATTGGCTGCGATAGGAACATTGTCATGCAAACTGAAAACTGGCCAAAAAGCCTGTCGACAAAGGCTAAAATATACATGGCAATGGATAGAGTTGTGGGGAGGCATCTAACAGATTGGTAGGAGCAGTTTTATTTATCAGCATCATTCATGCCAACATGGCTCTGGCTCCAAGAAACCTGCATTACTTTTTAGTTCACTCCATCACTTCTCTCATGGTGTCCACAAGAAGCGAGCAAATAATAATGATTCTCTCTAAAAATGCAACAACAAAATGTAACTGAACCATCTAAAAGGATACATGCCCAAATAACTACAGAATCCTGTTGCTGTAACCATTGTCTTTCCTCACTCTATTTCCTCTCCAATCTTTGTTTCCCCCACCATCACTCCCACCCCTTTATGCCAGGAAAAGGGCTGGAGTAGCGTAAAAGGGTTCTAAAAGGCCTGGATCCAGCTGGGAGAAAAGTTTTGTGGTGCGGAACTGAAGAAGACTGTTGGAGGCTGTCTCTCAAGAATCCTCTCACATGCCCTGGCACAGGATTGCCAGAAAGGTTGTGTCAGGGGTGGGGCTCAAGCATGTAGCACTAAAGAGATTCTGGGCAATGCTCCTGCCATACTTAGGCATGGACAGGTTGCCATAAGATAGAAGCTCCTCAGGACTAAATTACACCGAGGCCTGCTATGACCCCTGGAGCAATTCAGAATCAGGTGAGCACAAGAGTGACTTATTGTGACATTAGCTCCTCCTCTCTCTCTTAGAGGCAGAGCACAGAATCTCACTCATGATGTCAAAAACCATGGCTGATCCTGCAACTGACTGTACAGATGGACCCTCATTGACTTCAGTGGGGCTCCATTCAGATACAGCAGTTTGCCTGCACAGTCAACTGCGGGATTGGGGGCTTTAACTGTAAGCGCCTCAGAACGGAAACCTTCTCTCTGTTTGTCTTGTAGAGGGTCTAAGACATTGCCAAGTGGTATAGAAATTGATTAATATATAAAATTAATATATACAATTAATAATAAATATAAACCACAGCTTCACATTCTCTGTCAAATGTATATAACAAAAGATACTGAGGTGTTCTTACTTTCTTCAGAAAGATCATTTTCTTCTGCTTCTCTCTCCATCTCTTTACACCATCCTTCCATCCTCTTCGTTTCAGTATGTAGCAACTTCATAAACCAAGACCCATCCCGTCGACATGGGGACATCCGACCAGTTTCAACTGTCTCAATGGCTGGCTCCAGCCAGGGTTCTGGTGGTGGAAGATTTGAGGTGTCAACCTGGGTCCTGTAATCTTCTCTGTAACTGAACAGTCCCTGTGTCCGTACAGTTCTTACTGCACCATATTGGGTAGGAGTGCTAGGCTCTGAATGCCTCTGGAATGATGAACCAAACTGAAGTCCCTTGTCCTCCATTGTTATGTGTCCTGGAAAGCCCTCCAGTTCCAGGTCAGCCTGAACAGCTGCTGTTACACTATTTGAACGTTTAAACCGTCCATGTCTTGGGCAAGGAAAAAAAAAGAAAGAAAAATACGTACGTTGAGAGGGAATAATGTACTGGCAAAACACATCTGATTTTCTTTCTGCATCTAATAGTAAAAAATATTTTTGCTGGCATACAGGATATTTTTCAATTAATCTTTGTCAAAATCCACCCTACAACTGATTTAGTTACTTAACATAAGAGAGTGAATGACAACGCAAAAAATCTATATGTCGTCTATATGGTGTCATTATTGATCTGAACAAAGATATAAATGAAAATGATTTAAACCACCTTTGGAAGCAAATATTGATCTTTTCTCACATTACATTATATTGCACAACATTAATAAACAGAACTGGAAATCGCACCAAAGACCTGCAGTGCTGCATGTACCTTTGAAATGAAGACTATCAAATAAATATTTACAATTATTTCAAGTACTAAGTGTCCTACTCAAAGACATTCTGAGTTAAGGCTGTCAAGAATTTTGTAATAAATGTAAAAAGTGGTAGGAGGCTGGTGTGGTTTTATGTTTGTTCGCGTTTAAACACTATATAGAACTATCATGAAATGGTGAGTGTCTTGTGATATACTTATCTTGGATACTGAAATATTAGAATAAATTCATGTTCAATAGTTGTAACAGAGGCTCAAAGGATTGTTCATGAAATATACAGGTCAATTGTTCAAATTTAGCTCATGTCAGTTGTAAGCAAAGGTGATTACTATCCCCAAAGGCTGTTTGATGGCTTCTGTGAAATTAGATAGTAGTCCCAGTCCAAAGCCAGGTGGACAAGTGTCTAAATAAAAAAACCTACCACCACCAGAATTAGCACATTTGTCAGCAGTCTCAGCAGACTGGACAAGGATTGATTGACCATGGAAACTGACTCCTAGAAGTAGTCCCTTTAGGTCAGGTTTGAGGTAGGCCCCATCCTGCAAATGGACTGTATAGCATAAAGATTCAGCCATGGGGATCCCTTTGCAGGGCTGGCGCTTCAGTGTGCTTGCACCTGTTCTGTGATTCCTCTCATTAAGTAGGAGCACTAAGTTCACCTCACAAACATTAACTTCCTCCCAATCAAAGAAAAAAACCCTGGAAACTCTGAGTAAATATGAAGGGAGAGCTAAAGCATCTCTTACAACATTAGCAGTTGGCCAACATGCACGTATGAGCCTGGCCTTGTGAATTATTTCTAGACAGCATCATCTATGTGTTTGCTAGCAGTTTGTTCACAAAAGTGTTTTGTCTTCTGAAAGGTTACACTTTTATTTTGCATGAGTTACCGTTTGTCATCTTCCACTTGCACTCCAACGGAATGGTATTCCCGTAGGCCTCTGCTCTCGGTATCTGAATCGGTTGCCGTTTCCACCTAATTCAACACAAAAGATACATCTGCAGAAGTGAACATTGACAATCCAACATTATATCTACCTACCTTTATAGCAATTAATTATATATTTCTTTAATCACTTCAAAGAAACACCTAACCCAGTAAAATCATTTAAATAAGCATTCAGTCTGGCATCATTGTTTTGGTGCTGTGTTTTATAAAACTGTGCATAACCACTTCTGCTCTGCTCTGTAATTCCCTTTCTTAAATGTATACAGATACAATTACTCAGTTTAATGCAGGCAGAAAGTAAGATTGGCTCGACTATTCTATTATTAGAACTGGGAACCCATAGTTTAGCCCCTTTATATATTATTAGAATACAACCTCGTTATTTCCCAGGATTTACAAAATAAAATAAAGAAAATAGCCCCATAAAAATTGCAAGTCATAAAAAGAAATGTTACAATGAACAGATTCTATTGACAACTGTGCCGACAAATAAAGAAATATTTAAGTGATAAAGAAGATACAGCATAATACCATAGCTCACCTTTCTTAACAACATAATCTTGAGAATACTGTATCAACTAAGTCAAGAATTTTTAAATAGTATTCCCCTCTGCAATACTCTTACAAAATATATTCACAATAGAGTTTTCACCTTTATTGGCACTACACATCAAAAAAACGACGACGACTACTACAACAAAAATTACTGCAGGATTTACTATAAACACACACACACACACACACACACACACACGTTGCAGCATGAAAATTATGTGGAATCTAAGGAGAGTCAAAGAAAAAATAATTAAAATAGAACGTTTTTCTCTTTTGGAGGATATTTTGTTTGTTAAACAAAATGAACGGTAGTTACCCATAAGTATAGTTAACATTACAAAAATATGTTTCCATAATATATTGGAAATATATATATTCCATTATATATTAGAAATAATTGTTAACTTAAGATACAGTGTTACTTTGAAATGGGATTGTATAAAACTGGCAACTTTTTATTCACCAGGTCTCTCTCTGTGCATTCAGAGTCACATCTGCTGACTTAGTAACAAACAAATATTTCTAGTAGCTTTTACTCCTGTTAGTTAATCATGTTGAGCCAACACAGCTAAGGTAGAGTAAATTGGTTTCTATTCCTTCTAGTCCAGTGGTTCTCAACTGTGGTCCACCGCCTGTTCAGGGAAAGCCCCTGGTGCGCCGGGCTGGTTTGTTTACCTGCTGCGTCCGCAGGTTCGGCTGATTGCGGCTCCCCCTGGCCACGGTTTGCCACTCCAGACCAAGGGAGCTGCGGGAAGGGCGGCCAGCATGTCCCTCGGCCTGTGCCGCTTTCTGCAGCCCCTCATTGGCCTGGAGCGGTGAACCACGGCCACTGGGAGCCGTGATTGGCCGAACCTGCGGACCTGGCAGGTAAACAAACCGGCCCGGCGCGCCAGGGGCTTTCCCTGAACAAGCGGTGGACCACAGTTGAGAACCACTGTTCTAGTCCATCATCAACAGAATTATTCACTAAATTACATTTAAGAAGCAAATAGAATCATAGAATCATAGAATATAAATAAATTAAACCTGCATAAATATACGGAAGATAATGGTGTTGCACAGATCTCACTAGGAGAATCATCTGAAGATAAAGGTAAGCTCATGGCAATTTAGCCAGATATTTAGCCTCCATGTGGATTGTCCAGTGCCTCAGAAACATCAGAGAAGATTTCCCTGTGTGTTCAATGTGGGCTAAATCTTTGCACTGATGGAATGATTTGGGAACATCTCCATGGAGAGAGCATTTCAGAGAGTTCCTCTTCCAAAGTGCCCTCCTATGGGCATTTCTGCAGGAGCTTTGGATGACTATAATTTACCTAATATGTAACTGACACAGGAATTTATAGGAATGTATATATAGCTGATCTACACTGAACTTTTATATGACTGAAAACACAGTTATCAGTAAAATTACAGTCCAGGTGTCAAAATGGCCCTGGCACGCGTTCCTTCTAAACAGGAAACTCTGCCAAATTATCCTCCCATCCAGCTTGCCAAAGCTGACACTAAGTAAATGCTCTGGTGATTGCTTTCACATTTTAATACCTTTCATTTGCTTGCTGTGCCCTGCAGCAGGAGGAGGATGCCAAATAAGGACTTTTGATGTAATTTGGAGAGCAAATATTGTAACACCTGACAAACAGAAAACAAACCTGCAAAATGGAAGCAAAGGCTGAAACAAGTAAAAGCGGGAAAACATCAGTTTCATCTAACAATGGTGGGGGGGGAGTGGTGAACAATTTCTGCGAAACATAGGCAGTGTAAGGTCACCTTCTGGGAAAAAAGGGAGATAATTCAAATTTGATCAGATTGGCCAGGCTTCAATTAGAGCTGGTTGATAATTTTTCAACTAAATGTTTCTTTGTAAAAACAAACAAACAAAAAACAGACTTTTTGTGGAAACGTATCCATTTCAACAAAACCTTCAAGCAAGGTTTCTCAGGATGAAATTTCTGGTCAAAAACAGAGACCCACTCCAGAATAGCTAATAGCCCAGTGGTTGGGGCACTCCCCAGGGATGCAGAAACCCATGTTCAAATCTCTCTCTATTTGATTTGAAGCAGGAACTTGACCATGAGTCTCCCACATCCCAGGAAAGGGCCCTAACTACTAGGCTCATGGCTATCCTGAGGTGGGTTTCCCTGTTTTTTGTGAAATATTTTGAAAGGTCTTAGTTTCACCTTGATGCAGAACAAAAAACAAATGTAGAGACCTTGAAATATTTTGCAAAACAGAATTCTTGTCTTCCAGCCAGCCTTAGCTTAATTTACATAAGATCGGGCATAGAGACCAATGGTCCAATTAGCCCAACATCCTGTCTTCTGACAGTGGCTAGTGCCAGACGCTTCAGAGTGAATTAAAAGAGCAGGGTAATTATCGAGTGATCTATCCCCTATCATCCAGTCCCAGCTTCTGGCAGTCAGAGGATTAGGGACACACAGAGCATGAGGCTGTGTCCTGATGATCTTGGCTAATAGCTATTGAGGTACCTATCTTCCACAAACTTATCTAGGTCTTTTTTTTAACTCAGTTATACTTTTGGCCTTCATAACATCCGCTGACAAAGAGTTCCACATGTTGACTGTGCACTGTGTGAAGAGGTACTTCCTTATGTTTGTTTTAAACCTGCTACCTATTAATTTCATTGGGTGACCCTGTTTCTTGTGTTATGTAAAGGGGTAAATAACACTTCCTTATTTACTTTCTTCACACCAAAGTCATGATTTTATAGACCTCTATCAGATCCCCCTTTAGTCGTCTCTTTTCTAAGCTTAAGAGTCCCAGTCTTTTTAATCTCTCCTTGCATTTTTGCTGCCCTTCTCTTTACCTTTTCCAGTTCTAATATATCTTTTTTGAGTTGGGACGACAAGAACTGCATGTAGCATTCAAGGTGTGGGCATACCAGAGATTTATATAGTAGCATTGTGATAATTTCTGTCTTATTATCTATCCCTTTCCTAACAGTTTCTAACATTGTTAGCCTTTTTGACTGATGTACATTGAGCAGATGTTTTCAGAGAACTATCCACAATGACTCCAAGATCTCTTTCTTGAGTGGTAACAGCAAACTGAGACCCTGTCATTTCGTATGTATAGTTGGAATTATGTTTTCCAAAGTGCATTACTTTGCATTTATCAACACTGAATTTCATCTTACATTTTTTTGCCCAGTCACCCAGTTTTGTGAGATCCCTTTGTAACTCTTTGCAGCCTGCTTTGGATTTCACTATCTTGAGTAACGTTGTATCATCTGCAAACTTTACAACCTTACTGTTTACATAATTTTCCAGTTCATTTATGAATATGTTGAACAACATGGGTCCTAGTACAGATACTTGGAGGAGCCCGTTATTTACCACTTTCCATTGTGAAAACTGACCATTTATTCCTACTCTTCCCCCCCCCCCCCCCCCGGTTTTTTAACCTGTTACTAATCAATAATAGGACCTTCCCTTCTTATCCAATGACTGCTTACTTTGCTTAAGAATTTTTGGTGTGGGGCCTTGTCAAAGGCTTTCTGAAAGTCGCAGTATACTATGTCAACTGGGTCACCCTTGTCCACCTGTTTGTTGACCCCCCTCAAAGAATTCTAATAGATTGGTGAGGCATGACTTCCCTTTACAGCATATCATGTTCATCTACATGTCTGGTAATCATATTCTTTACTATAGTTTCAACCAATTTGTCTGGTACTGAAATTATTTGCCTGGTATCAACTCAGTTCAAGTTATTTGCCTGGTATCAACTCAAGTTCAACTCAGCACAGGGGAAAAGGTAACACGTTTGGTTTTGTCGTGTGGCTCCCAAAACTTGGATGAATCTTACCGAAGTAGATTTATTCTCTGTGATCCTTGAATATTTTATTACTCACTAGCATGCATTCCAAATAGTTTAATATTTGAAACCCTGGCCATGCCATCAGCAATATGATATATGGTGAAAGACAGTCATGTAGCCCCAGCTCCACAAAGTGACTTAGGTGTTGCAACACTGAGCATCACAACGCCTAACTTTTAGGCACCCAGAAAATCACTGGAACAACACTGGTATCCACAAAGCCTTAGTTAGGCACCTACATTCCCTATATGATGAACAGGGAGAGACAGGTGCCTAAAATGAGATTCACAAAATCCAGCACACTATGTGGGGTGCCACCTAAAGTAAGAAATGGGAGATGCAGAGGAGAGGATTGTGTGCTAAACCCCACACTTCTTATGTAGTTAGAATCATAGAAATGTAGGGCTGGAAGGGACCTTGAGAGTTATCTAGTCCATCCCCCTGTGCTGAGGCAGGACCAAGTATATCTAGAGCATCCCTGACAGGTGCTCTCCTCCAATGTGCTTGCAACCAAGGTCGGTATCATCCAAAATTTTATAAGCATATGTGGACTTTCAGAAAGCCTTTGACAAGGTCCCTCACAACAGTCTCTTAAGCAAAGTAAGCAGTCATGGGATAAGAGGGAAGGTCCTCTCATGGATCAGTAACTCGTTAAAAGGCAGGAAACAAAGGGTAGGAATAAATGGTCAGTTTTCAGAGTGGAGAGAGGTAAATAGTGGTGTCCCCCAGGGATCTGTACTGGGACCAGTGCTGTTCAACATATTCATAAATGATTTTGAAAAAAGGGTAAACAATGAGATGGCAAAGTTTGCAGACAATACACCATTACTCAAGAGAGTTAAGTTGAAAGCAGACTGAGAAGAGTTACAAAGGAATCTCACAAAACTGAATAAACGCAGAGCATAAATTAGAGTATAGCTTGATTTGTTTTGCAGCCACTCAGCGAACTGAAAAAAAGATACATGAATTGACTAAACTATTTTTTGCAAATTATTTGCTCAGCTCTTTTAGCTATTAATGTTTAGCCAATAGATGGCACCGCTTATTTCAGCATTATTTGTCTGCTCTGAACATTGACTCTGTGAAAATCGCATAATGGAGTTTCAGATTTACTGTCTCTCAATGAATTCCAAACCAAATACGCTCAGTTTTGACGACAACAGACCTCAACCTACTATCTGAAAGCAAAGCCGGGCTCTTCCCTTTTCCCTTATCATCACCAGCAATAAAAAGTTTTGCAGGCCACATTATGCCTCTCATGACCCCATGCAACCTCATTGCCCGCAGTGGCTTTGCCCTGCTATAACTGCTTGGCTCTGTGTGCAATTATAATTTAATAAACATTTCTGTTGATGGAGAAGAGTTCAGCTCACTCTCCCTTACCTCTATTGGCTTTTCAGAGCTAACAAGAGTAAAAAGCAAGAAAACCTGACTTTTGACACAATAACAAGCAAATCTGACTCTAAACACACAAGGATTAGCACTTACACACACTAATCTGATGTATGAGAAAGTTTCATTTGTACATAGTCACTTTTCAAAGTAGAATAATAGCTTAAAGTAAAACTGCTGTGAGAACTTCCACTGCTTTAATTAGCTGAAGGAATATTTACAACTAACAGATGCATATGTTTCAATTTTCAAAACAATTTTTAGAAATGCACATCAGGGATTATCTTTCTCTGTATCTGTGAATGATTTCTGTGTTTTGTAGAGGGGGAGCATTTTACTGCTATAATACTTCTCAGCAGGAAGTCCAGGTTGCTGAATATGGTGGGTGACAAAATAAGTGCTAATTATCAGATGAATGCATGAAGCAGGTTGGAAACTTTCATGGTTCTTTTAAGTGAGTTCTATTGGATAAAAGAAATAATTCAGAAAATTTAGAAAACAGGATTCATATTAAACTAAAGTTAGATTACCAACAACAAATTCTAATACATAACAGAACGGTGACTATTTTCAACATCTTTTATGCATTCAGAGGCTAAATGGCAATTCTTCCGTAACAAACTAAATGAGCAGTCAGTCTGCATGACAACATCCTGGATCTTTAGTAATATGAACTTTTCATTATGTTACATGACAATTAAGAAAATCAATAGGATAATTTGTGAAAGAAGATTACATTATTACAAGCTTTTTTTTAAAAAAAAGTCGTTTTGTTTCAACTACAACCACTTCTGCTAAGCTTTTTAGCAAGGGAAGAAATAGCTATTGGATGAGGCAAGTCCATTAATTGGTTACATCCATTATTTTATGTGCACATATGGGCAAAGAACAACTTTAGGGGTCAAATTATGGCTGCTTCACAATGGATGTGCTGGTGGGGGATAGGGCGCACAGGGAGATCCTTCCCTGTGCTCTGCCCTCATTGCTCCCATATTTAGTATCATCATTTGATAGCCAGTGCTCTTCAAGTACCTAGTGAGTGTGTATGTGTGATGAGGGTGAGGGGGAGTGAGGGTGAAGGTGGGAATGCTAGTGTGGCCAATGCTGGTTTCCTGCTCAGAGAAGGTGTGTGTAGGGGTGGCATAAGGAGTGATTATGATTCAGAGATTTTTAGGGCCAGAAGGCACAGCATAGCTCATATAATTCACCAAGTGATTCCTGCATCAAGCCCATAACTTCTGGTTGGGCTACAGCATATTCTTTAGAAAGCCATCCAGTCATATCTTAAAGATGTCAAGTGAGAGAGGATAAGTTGTGTCAACGGTTATTACCCGCACTGGGTGTGTCTACACTTCAATTAAGAACCCCTGGCTGGCCTCTGTCAGCTGACTCGATGCAAACATTTGAGCTCAGATATGGGATCCTGTGGGGAGAGGGACCAGCCCGAGCCCGGGCCCAACCTTCTATGCTGCAATTAAACAGCCCTTAGCTCAAGCCCCATGATCCCAATTTGGCTGACACGGGCCAGCCGCAGGTGTTTGATTGCAGTATACACATACCCACTATTAAAAATGT
The DNA here is from genome assembly GCF_965152275.1 of Natator depressus. Taxonomy (NCBI): domain Eukaryota; kingdom Metazoa; phylum Chordata; order Testudines; family Cheloniidae; genus Natator; species Natator depressus. Next base: position 41,912,494 of record NC_134236.1, on the reverse strand, counting down.
GCACTTTATTTCTCGTCTGGATTGAGTTTCCAACCACTGGCTCTTGTTATGCCTCTGTCTGCTAGACTGAAGAGCCCTCTGCTATCAGAAACCTTCTCTCCATGTAGGAACTTACAGACCATGATTAAGTCACCATTAAAGCTCTACTTGAATAAACTACATCGACTGAACTTCATAAGTATTTTGTTATAAGGCAGATTTTCCAGACCTCCGCTAATTCGTGTAGATCTTTTCTGAACCCTTTCCAATTTGTTTACATCTTTTTAAAAGTGTGGACATTAGTATTCCAGTAGTGGTCTCCTAATGAATATACAGAGGTAGTAATGCCTCCTACTTCTAGTAAATATCCCCCTGCTTATACATCCAAGGTTTGTATTTGCTGTCTTAGGATTAGTCTACACACAAAATTTGTACTGCTTAAGTATACCTGTATAGTTAAAGCAGTACAACCCCCTAACATGCATGCAGTTATATTGGTAAAGGTGCTTTATACAGGCATAACTGTATGTCAGGGCTAGTGCCAGTATTGCTGTTTCAGTAAAAAAAGAAAAAAGAAAAAAGAAAAGAAAAAAATAATCACACTTGTAAGTGCAATAGTTAAAGAAGTACAAAAATCGTGTTTAGACCAGTCTTTAGCATCAGACTGGCAGCTCATGTTCAGCTGGTTATTCACCACAACCCTAACTCCTTTTTTGAGTCACTTCTTTCCAAAATACAGTTCCCTAGCTTCTGCGCATGACCAACATTCTTAGTTCCTGGATGTATGACCTTGGATTTAGCTGTAGTAAACTGCATATTGTTCAAGCTTATCATGCAATACAGATAGCTTTGTAGAAGTGACCTGGCCTTATCATTATTTGCCACTCCACCAATTTTTGTCTCATCCACAAACTTTAATAGCAACAATTTTATGTTTCCTCCCAGATCATAGATAACAATATTGAACAGCACTTGACCAAGAACAGATCTTTATGTGCCTCCAATAGAAACACCCTCACTGGATGATGATTCTCCACCTACAATTACTTTTTGAATTTGCTCACCTCCATGGTGACAAGGCTGCATTTAGAGGACTGTTTGCTATACCTGTTTAAAGAGTATAGCAAGGGCATATGTACAAACACTACCACTTGGGAGGTGCCATGAATGCAACTCTTGCTCTTAAGGTAGTGCTGCAGAAATCTGCGTTTTGGAGTTGCCCAAGAAAGGTTGATACCACAGTAGGGTCTTCTAATTAAATGCCTGTATCGTGACTGTGACTCAGGAAAGTGGCACTTGATAGGTTCTTGTCTCACAGAATGCTACTATGAGAGAAAGGAGAAAAATAAAACAAGAAATTTCTACTAATCTCTAATGTTTTCCATGCAATATATACAAAAATAGTGGAATCCACTTTGCCTTTCATCCAAGGCACGTATTCGGAGACATCATGTCATAAGGTAAAAAACTCATGGAGTACAGCTGAGACTAATTGTACCACTGCAGCCCATGAAGCTTCATACTACAGCAATCATACAGTGGATCGGCATAACATCATAGAAATGTAGGGCTGGAAGTGACCTCAAGAGGTCATCTAGGTCATTTCCCTGTGATGAAGCAGGATTAAGCATACACAGACCATCCCTGACAGGTGCTGTCCTCCAACATGCTTGTAACCTTCCCATCTTGGGGCAATCTGAAAATTTTAAAAGCATACTATCCACTCCATTATCCAAGTCATTAATGAGGATGGTGAATAGTACCAGACCCAGGACAGATCCCTGCATGACGCCACTAGATACATCCTCCCAGATTAAGAGCAAACCATTGATAACTGGTCTGTGAGTACAGTCTTTCAACCAGTTTTGCACCTACCTTACAGTACTTTCACCTATGTCGTATTTCCCTAGTTTGCTTATGAGAATGTCATGCCGGACAGTGTCAAGAGCCTTACCAAAAACAAGATATATCACATCTACTGCTTCCCCCCATTCACTAGGCCAGTAACCCTGTCAAAGAAGGAAACTAGCTGGTTTGGCATGATTTGTTCTTGACAAGTCCATGCTGACTATTCCTTATAATCCTATTATCCTCCAGATGCTTACTAACTCATTGCTTAATAATTTGTTCCATTATCTTTCCAGGTATCAAAGTTAAAATCACTGTTCCATAATTCATCAGGTTCTCTTTGTTCCCCTTCTTTAAAGACAGGTACTGTCCCCAGTACTGTCCCCTTCCCCAGTCCCAGATGACCCGTACCTGCTGATAGTGGGAGCGCAGAGTAAGAGCAGCAGCTTCAGCAGTCCATGTGAGCATGCTCAGTACAAGCAAAGCAGCAAATCTGGGAGGGCATGTGACCCTGTGTGGTACGCCCCCCCCGCCCCCATGTCACCTCTGCCCAGTCCTCTGGGACCTCACCCACCCTCCAGGAGTTCCCAAATATAAATGCCAACAGTTTTGAGATTGCTTCATCTACTTCCTTAAGTACCCTAGGATGAATTTCATCAGGCCCTGCCGACTTGAATACATCCAACTTATCTACATAATCTTTAGCCCATTCCCTTCCTATTTTGGCTTGCATTCCTTCCCCCTTGTTGTTAATATTAATTGTGTTGAGTATCCGGTCACCATTAACATTTTTAGTGCAGACTAAAGCAAAATAGGTTTTGGATTTGTAACAATTACTGTAGAGAGGGTCCTGCAAAAAATAAATACAAATTACCCATTTTGAAGGGTCCCTGTACATGACAAATGAAGGGAAAAGAGTCCATTTTTCTATACTACATATCACAACTTTCTCCAATAATGTAATCATGATTTGGTCTTGGCATACATTGGGTTTGTTTTTATATCAAAGTGCTTTCTTGTACTCCCATGACTTTCTGGTACTTTCATGACTCTCACTACAGCAATGACAAAACTGCAGACTTAACTGCAATTAATGTAATAGAACAGTGTCTAAATTTTAACCCAAGTGTAACATTTTACAGTTTGCCCATCTTTGGGAATAGAGGGCTATTGAAGTCAATGACAAAACTCCCTGGCTTGAATGGTGCAGGATTAAGGACAGAAAATGTTTCTTTTTCATATAAAGGGCCGGGCTCGGTAGCTGTTCCACATGCAGGAACTCTACAGTTCCACATGCAGCAGCATTGCTAGATTGGTGTTAATGTTAGTAATCTATCATCTTCACAACCTGTATGGTAGCAAGACTTTCATAGTAGTAGACTGCCTTATGTTTCAGACGGTCTCATATTGTCTAGAACCGTAATAGCAGTCATTTTCACACCAATCTGTTAAATCAGTGCAACATTAATAATGCACTAATTATCCATCCTGGAAGATGCAAAATTTATTAATGCAAATATATTCAGATGCAACATAACAGCACTGCATTGCATTCTAATGAGAAAGCTAATAATGCAGTCTATCAAGGTAATATGTAAATAAAAACCATCCTTATCTTAGGTGCTTTGATGCAGAAGGCTAACGTAACTGAAGTAGTTTAGTCTTATTTCTGAGGCAGGAACTAAATTTTTTCTGTATTTTGAAATAAAATTATTCTACTCTGCTTTATTATTCATAGCAAACAAAGCAAAGGAATATGACAAAATGTATCTTCTGCTAAGAAATGTTGCCAATGAATATTTTTCACACAGATGTAACATTTGGAACCTACTGGAGAAATCACCAGTACAAATATATTGTGTCCTGGGATAATTTTGTAATTTTAATCTTATATACAAAATCCTCCAAAAGATGCCCAGGAGGTATCTGCACTTCTGAAAATATGTGCTTCAGCCTTTTTAGACTCTGACCTTTCACAAACAGCTTTTATCATTTACAGTGATCAAACCTGAAAACCAGAATTAGGAGCCAAGCACCAAATGCTGTGTGGCTGCAGGTATTCCACTGTGCCTGTGTAAACCACTGCATGGATGTATTAAGGGATTATGAGCACACATTACCAAACATACTGCACACAAAGAATCATCAGAACCCTACTAAAAATGTTGGTCATCAGCTGTAGGAAGAGACTGATGTAATCAAATCTTCCGAATTAATTGTTCAAAGACAGGAGTTGAGGGGAGGCACCACTATTGTTATATACCTTTAGTTCCAGCGGCTGTCAAGAACAGACGAGAACCACCACACATACCTTTCCTGTTTGAACTGTGAATTCTGGGTTAAAAGTCTAAAAGTACCAAAATTACGCACTGCTCTTTTCAGCTTTCCATCATTATCCACTTAGCCCCCTTTTTGAACAACCTCATAGGATGCACTACTGTAATGGATAGTGGCAAGACTTAATTCCTTCCTAAAGCATTTGAAAAGTGATACCTGAGTATTTTGCTGCTAATGTCAAATTGGATTCTAGTCTTTAATATAACCAGCTGTGGCAAAGAACCTTTACACTGAGAGGTGAGCAGGCAATGTTACCCTAATCCTGTGCCTTTTCATAGGTCCAACACCTGAGCTGTGTAACACCAAAATGTTATCATACCGTGATGTCAGTTACGAAAGTTCTTCATCTTGGTTGGTTAATCAGTATTTTTTCAGGGAACATATTTAAGCCTAATGGAAATGGAAGAACTGCTGTATAAAAAGAACAGTAGATCCACTTAATGGGCTTGCCTCTTAATGGGGACTACAGGCCATCCACTGGGATGTCTCGATTTACTAGATTCCATTGCACTGTCCTCTGGAATGATGCTGCAATATCAGTACGGTCACTGTCACATGTACCCTTATTCCAGGAGTGGTGTAAAAACCCATGGCAATTACTTTGTGTGTAATGAAAGGCAGAGGAATTTAAACAGATGAGTAGTCCCACTGCAGTTAATGGGAACATTTGCATGCCTAAAGTTAAGTTTATGCCTTAAGTGTTTGCAGGCACAGAGCCTGCTCCTCCCTCCTCAAATGTTCCTGAACTGTTTGCACGGTTACTTGCAGTATATTTATTAATAATCAACATTTGCTAGAGATATAACTAAATGACAACCAGCACCTAGTGTCTGCCAGTCAGCAGAAGAAATATGATTTAAAATTTGCATTCTAGATCATCATATTTCATTCACCTGAAACGACAGTGTGACAGTATGTTCTATAGACTGGCAGACATTTTGTAACCAAAAAAATATTTTTTGTGTCACACAAATTTACTCAAAGGACTTTCTTATTAATTCTACATAATGTCTGTTCAGTTTACAATTCCCTGTTCATCTATACTGACACATTTTTTATCTTTTTATCCCCAACAAAGCTCCCGGTCCTGGTTTGCTTTGGGTGAGTTGAAGAAGTTATTTTTAAGTAATAATTAAAAAAACCCCAAACCAAACAACCATCTAGCCAAACAATAAACACAGAAGCAGCATCAGTACCTATCCCCCATTGTCAAAAAGGAAAGATAATGAAAAAATGCAGTCCAGTATTTTAAAGCTGACATATTTCTATAAAAAAGACTATGAATTCACAGAGTGAAGGAGATGAACATTCTGTTCACCTGTAGATCCTCAATATAATATCATATCAAGTGTGAATGACAGGTAACCTCCCTAGAGATTTATTCATTCATTTCACTTCCAGGTTATTGCACAGCCACTTTGCCATGAAGCGAATCACAATTCATGCTAAGCAGCCAGGGGTTGTTTGTTAAATTATTAGCGTCAGTGAAGCTCAATGACTCATTCTATGCTATTTACAGAACCAAGGCAAGCAATTCATCACAGAACAGATGTTAATGATAGGCTACCTGAATCCCTATAGAGGACCGTCGACTCTTAAGAAACTCCTCAGCTTTTGTCACTAAAATGGCCTTGTCACTGGTTCGTACTGAAGTGATTTGACTCTCAGAAGCATGGCGCTGTGCAGCGGCAGTTTCCATGGCAAGATTCATGGCCTTGTTACTGTCCAAACTGTCTGTAGAGTTGTACATCCCTCGACCATCTTGTGGCCATGGGGAAATCCTCTGAGTCCGGCTATCATGATATGCATCCTGGGTGGATTCTGTGCTGCTCTGTGCTGTAATTGAGATGAGTGGCTTGGAAGTGGTACGTGGGGGTACCGGTGGTGGTGTTTTTTTGTAACTTGTATAAGTTACAGCTACAGAAGGAATAAAAAAAAAAAGAAATCAAGATTAATTTGTTAATGGCAATATTGTGCTTTATTGGAGAAAAATGTAAAACAGAGACCGTGCTACTTAAAAACCAAAGACAATTGCAAAATAGTGTTCATCTGCAAAGCTCGCTATCAGCACAAACTCTTTCTCATCCTAAGATGGGTATCCATAGCAACAGGTTTATTTTATTTCATCAGGGAAGCAAGGATTGAAAACGCTCCTCATACTAAAATGAGAACCCTTGATTACAGTGAAGATGAAAGGAGTTAGCACAGATTTGTGTGTGTGTGTGTGTCTGAGTACTGAGAGTGATGTTCAGATTTGTACCCGTTAGTGCTCACGGGTTGGTTCTACATGGGATAAAGCTGATAACAGGAATGAGGGATGATTTTTTCACCTCATATAATCATTTGAACTCTGGACTCTTCACTGATTCAGTGGGGATTTAAGAAAATGACAGCAATATATTGAAACAAGGAATTCTTCGACAGACTCTTCCACTGAGCAGCAGCACATTACACTTTTGATCTTTTTAATACTAATTTTAGGTTTACTGTTGGATATAGATTTACTATCTGACAATAATATGACTACTTAAATGGGAATAAGGATTAAAATATATATGATTAAAACAAGCTACAAATATTAGTCAAGCAGGAAATTCTGTACATACAAATGTTTCCAAAATGCAAAGGCTAAGAATGACCTTTAAAACCAAAACAGACTAAAATACTTTAATCTACAGTGACATTTTATCCTTATTCCTGTAGTAAATTTTAAATGCAGTGAGAGTATATTGAAGGGTACTATTTTGAAATAGACAGAACCAGCAAAAGTACAGATCTAAAAAGTAAGATGAAATTGATGCTAAAAGAACAGGCTACACATCAGAGGGACAGTGAACTAATATCAACAGGATGAATCAGGTTTGCTTCTGGTTTGACTCTAATCCCATCACACAGCAGAGAGTTTGACAAAGCATCAGGTGCATCCAGGAGAGACTAAAAAAGGGAGAATCCCGACCAGGAGAAATCTCTTGCTTTTTGGTATTTCAGGGAACAGAAAAATAACAGTTTGCAGAGTGGTAGAAAACACTTTATTTATTTTGTGATCACTATCATACCATAAACAATCTGAATTTTTAAATCCAACCCACCTGACTCGAAAGGGGCTGCACTAGCACCAGGTCCATTCACCAGTTCGTACTGTTTTGGTAGAGGAGTGATTTGTTACTGAAATAGTTAGACCAGTACAACTCCTAGGGTGGATGCAATTATATGGATACAATAGTGCCTTATATCAGTATAACTTACTCCCCTTCCCATACAGGAATAGCTATAGCACTTTTACATTGATATACTTGTGCCCACACGAGCGGAGTTGTACTACTTTAACTATTCCACTCTAGCTAGCGGCACAACTTGTGAGTGCAGATACAGCCTAATAAATCTACTGTTAACAGCAAGGGTTTGCATTCTGCAGGATTTTGTAAAGGTGACCCAGGTAAGCCAGGGCCTCAGGCAAAGAGTGCCTCCTGCTGTAGAGAGGTCACATGATAAGCAAAGAAATAGGATGATCCAGTTTTTTCCAGCTAGTATGAGGTCTATGTTACAGGTTAGAGAGAGGAGGGGCTGGCTAAGAAGCTGCTAGCCATGGTAACTTCTGCTGAGCAAGAATGAGAGGGTTACCACATGGGGAAAGTGGAGCCAGGAGAAAACCGCTATTCTTCCATTTTCTTTTTATCATTGGTAATCATAGATGAAATAGGAAAAAAGAGTGAGTACTGGGGAAGAAAACCCTTCAGTAGGAGCCCAGTTTGAACCTACCACTTATTTAAACAGCTCCAATTCTGGTGGAAATTTGAGGAGGCTCTTGCCTTTGAGTTAAAGAAGTTTAAAGGAACAGGGTCAATAGATAGTGCCATCAGATTCAAGAGATGTCAAAGACCTCACAGACCAGACCATGAAATGTTTGAAATACAGAAGGTGTTGTTTCAGAGTAACAGCCGTGTTAGTTTGTATTCGCAAAAAGAAAAGGAGTACTTGTGGCACCTTAGAGACTAACCAATTTATTTGAGCGTGAGCTTTCGTGAGCTACAGCTCACTTCATCGGATGCATACTGTTGTGGTGTTAGTGGTGGGCTGAGTGGACATTGGTGACCAAATTCTAGACACAGGACAAACAGTTCCTGTTTGTCACTGCACTGACTATTGTTACTTTACTTAAAGGGCACTTGTGGTGACACATAGACATAGCCATCTTACACTGATTATAATGAGTGGGAATGGGCAAATGACAGGTTAATGTGTAAAGTGTTTGAATAAAGAGGAAATATGTTTAAAATGTTGAATTATAAAACTGGAAAGGTCATCAGTATACATCCTTACATACTATTCAGAAATCAGATTATGATTTTTCTGCCTAATTCTGCTTTTGCCTTGTCTTGCTCCCTTGACATGGAAGGGAAACTGCAAAACTGGGAAGGGGTCCTGAGTGTAAATCTGAACATGGGGCTCAAAAACATAACTGTTCCAAGTGTGGTGCTACCATCTAGGTCTGGTGGTCATTCTGTAGTGGATTGTATGCCCAGGTAACTAGATTCTAGACAGTAAACATTAAGGTTACCGGACTGAAATGGCTGTTCAGGAATACTGAAACAACACTGAACGAGCTAGAAAAACATAAAACATTTATCTTTAATCAATAATTACAAATATCTTGATTTATAATTTTAATCAACTATGAATATTTTCACTTCTCCTTAAAACAATGGAATGCCTGTCTCATCAATTTCCCTTAAGCCATCCTGGTCTGTAAACACTAGGGCAACTATTCATAAAAATCAGAATAGACTATAATAAGAACAGACTTTAATAAAAGAGTTCATTTGAGAAAATGTGACTGAAGAGACAGTCCAGATTCTGAGAGTTGATGCATTTTTTTAAAGCATGGTTGTGCTGTTCCATCACCAAACTTATCTCCTATCAGATTTGTAACTGCTGGTTGAGAAGACAAAACCAAGTAAAAACAAAACAAAAACACTTTTCAAATGCCAAGTAAGAGGGCAGCTTTTCAGAATATAGTTGTCCTCTCAGAGATGGAGATGACCACAGTATTTGGAAATTACGATAGTATCTGCAAAGCTTAAACAATAGCTCAAATTAATGATGGTGCTAGAAAAGGTAGATGCAGGTTGTCACAGTGCTGGAAAGCATTAGAAATAGGGCTACTGGGATGAAATGAAGTGGGTGAAATCCAGATAAGGAGATTAAACTAAGACAGGTTATCTGCGTTATAACTAATTTATTATATTTCACCAGCTGTCTTCATCCCAAAGAACAGCAGTGAGCAATGAAGCATATGGTGAATGTGACAGTGAAACCTCGTGGGCAAGCATAATCCTAATATACAGGCAATAGGTCCCATTTCTACCTAACAAATGTAAATATTGAACTTGTTCAACATACTTCCACTGTTAGCTTAATTTCTATCGAGCTTTTCTAAAGGTCCTCTCTTAGAAGAATTAGTGTGGTTGTTGTTTGAATATTACTTTTTGGGGGTAAGATTTAAGAGTTACTTCTGTGAACTTAATATTGCTTTTGGCCTTCTGTTGTGTGAGCTGTCTTACAAATACATTTTATGACTTATTTCTGCAAAACACTGGAAAGCATTTGCGTCATAATTTACCCCCCCTGCACCCCAGATGTGCAATGAGAGGGCGAAACCAGGAAAGAGGTAATGATGAAAAAAGATCTACACACATACGCAATCTTAATATATATTTACAGTGAGGCATAGCAGCAAAAAAGTCCAATGAATTTCCAGGTTGCAGACACAGAGACAGGGTTTCCAACTTTCTAATTGCACAAAACCGAACACCCTTGCCCCGCCCCTTCCCTGAAGCCCTGCCCCGTCTCCAAGGCCCCGCCTCCCACCATTGCGCTCTCTCCACCACCCTCACTCACTTTCACTGGGCTGGGGTAGGGGGTTGGGGTGTGGGACAGGGGTGAGGACTCCGGCTGGGGGTGCAGGCTCTCTGCTGGGGATGAGGGATGTGGGGTTCAGGAGGGGCTGTGGGCTCCGGCTGGGGGTGTGGACTCTGGGGTGGAGCAGGGATGAGGGGTTTAGGGTGAAGGAGGGGACTCCAGTCTGGGGCAAGGGGTTGGGGTGCAGGAGAGGGTTTGGGGTGCAGGGTCCCGGCGGCGCTTACCACAGCTCCTGAGAAGCGGCAGCCAGGTCACTGCAGCCCCTAGATGGATGGGCAGCTCCTGGCCAATGGGATTATTTGTATGAACAAGATGAGCAGGATTTTGCTCTAAATGAACACAAAATGTATTGCTTAGCTAAGTGATAACTAAATAGAAGGTGATGGGGGCAAAAGAACCCTGCAGTAGGCAGATGTTGGAGCTGTCCCCTACATTAGGCCTCATCTTGATCTCTAATATTTATAGATTTGCTAAAACCTGAAGCATCAGGGTTAGTATCCCTTCCAAAACTTTTGTCAGCATTAACTATTATGCCTCTGGATATTCTTCTTATCTATAAAAGTGTCCAATTCCTTCTGAATCTTGCAAAGTTCCTTGCCTCAGTGATCCCCTGCGGCAATGAGTTCCAGAGTCCCCTGTGGCAATGAGTTCTAATTGCATGTTGTGTGAAAAAATATTTCCTTTTCTCAATTTTGAATTTGCCACCTTTTAATTTCATTAAATTTCCCCTTGTTCTTATGTTCTGGGGAGAACAGAAGCTCTCAATCTACCTGCTCTTTACCATTCACTATTTTGTACACTTTTATCATGCCTCCTTTTATTTGTCTCCTTTCTAACATAAACAATGCCAGTCTTTTCAATCTCTCCTTAATTCAGTTTTTTCCTATACCATTTTTCCTATAATGTTCTATTAGCTCCGAAGTCCTGCCCTTCAGTGGAACAATTCACACACTGTGTGAAGTCAGTGCGGCCACTGAATACATAGTGCGGGTTGAGCAGAGCAATGCCCAAGCTTCCTTGGAAATGCCCTGATTCCGTTTTTATGTAAAAGCTTATTTTCAATGTAAAACAGCATTCTTGGATAACACAGAAAATGCCCAATATATTGTGAAACATGCAAAATTTGATGTGAGTTTTTTATTTCCCCATTTTGCATGAATGATTTTGGTGTTTAATCGCTGGCCATTTTCAATACACTGTGCAACAATCTTGCTGTTGAACACAGAGGCACATATAAAGCAAAAATGACAGATTGGTTCCACACTGACAATTGATCTGTGACATCTGCAGCAGCTCTGAAGCACAAACAGAAAAATGAGTTGGCACCAGTAGTCAAGACATATTATGGGATAGTTTTAACCTGAACACGTAAAGAAGTACGAATGAAAGAGGTTGAGACTGTCTTTCCTTTTACATTTGTAGGTTACCTCAGCAAAGATAGTTTTAAATTTATAAACAGGAAAAACCTTTTTCTGGAAATCAGAATTTACAGCTTGTCTTCATCAGTTAGTTACTGATCATCCCAAAGCAAGGAAATGAAGTGTACAGGTCAAGATACACAAAAACCTCCCTCCTTATGCTAAATTCTACAGATGTTTTATAGGCCCCTTTGAATAACAGTATGGGCTATTTAGATACTTGCCCATTGTTATTACAAACATATACAAGCAATTCCCTTGTGTTTTCCTATTAGAAAATAAATTTTTAGGCAAATTTATGTCAGGACAATAAAATGCTTCTATGTTGATTCACAGTGGACTCGATGTCTAGTTGGCAGCCGGTATCAAGCAGAGTGCCCCAGGGGTTGGTCCTGGGGCCGGTTTTGTTCAAGATCTTTATTAATGATTTGGATGATGGGATTAATTGCACCCTCAGCAAATTCGCAGATGACACTAAGCTGGGGGGCAAGGTAGATACGCTGGAGGGTAGGGATAGGGTCCAGCGTGGCCTAGACAAATCGGAGGATTGGGCGAAAAGAAATCTGATGACGTTCAACAAGGACAAGTGCAGAGTCCTGCACTTAGGAAGGAAGAATCCCATACACTGCTACAGGCTGGAGACCGACTGGTTAAGAAGCAGTTCTGCAGAAAAGGACCTGGGGATTACAGTGGACTAGAAGCTGGATATGAGTCAACAGTGTGCCCTTGTTGCCAAGAAGGCCAAAGGCATATTGGGCTGTATTAGTAGAAGCATTGCCTGTAGATCGAGGGAAGTGATTATTCCCCTCTATTCGGCACTGGTGAGGCCACGCCTGGAGTATTGTGTCCAGTTTTGGTTCCCCAACTACAGAAGGGATGTGGACAAATTGGAGAGAGTCCAGCGGAGGGCAACAAAAATGATTAGGGAGCTGGGGCACATGACTTACTAGGAGAGGCTGAGGGAACAGGGGTTATTTAGTCTGCAGAAGAGAAGAGTGAGGGGGGATTTGACAGCTGCCTTCAACTACCTGAAGGGGGGTTCCAAAGAGGATGGAGCTAGGCTGTTCTCAGTGGTGGCAGATGACAGAACAAGAAGCAATGGTCTCAAGTTGCAGTGGGGGAGGTGCTATCTTCCCTCAAGTTACACGTGGTTTGCACACTATATAGTCAGTTATTACATCACGTATAATATATATAACTCTCTATCACCACTGAGTTTGGCCCAAATATGCCCATTAATGACACATCCTCTGAACCATGTTCAACTTTCATTAGTATTTGCATTATGATATCTCTTATGAAGCATAATCAGAAATCAGTATGGTAGGCACTGTACAGATACGTTGTACAGAAGACAATCTCTGCCCCAGAAAGCTTACAGTTTAGGTTTCAGACGGGACACAACTGGTATAAATCCAAAGTATTTCTACTGATTTATCTCTTCAATGAAAGGTATTTTTAGATGTAACTGGTATAACTGAAAGCAGATTTTCCCCCTTACACCTCGTTGCATTTTGCTGAATTTTCTGAGTATTGTAGAAACAGTTCTAGGAATAATTCAGTTACTCAGTCTAACCAATTTTTTTCAATGCAAATATAATTTCTACTAGAAATGAAATGCTCTTCAGACTGAGATTATTACAAAGAACTAGGCCTAGGATTATCTAAGTGAATCAGAAGATTTCAAGACGAAAGGCAAGAGGTGAGACCTAGTATTTTGGATCGGACATCGAATTTCATGAGGTCACAGTTCAGCCATCTTCAAGAGATGCAGCTTTCTAATTCACCCACAGTTGTTAGTGCATGTGCACAATGTGATCACCCTTTTCTTATGAATCAATATAACCATTAATTTAATGACATTAAACACTAACTCAAGGGGAAGATGCCATGATCCAGGCTGACAGGAATAAAGTTAATTGCATGATGAATTTACTCAAAGATACCAGCAATTAAGAAGAATGGTTTCCCCTTGCAACACTTGGAAGAAGACAGGGAAAGCACAACAGATTTCCTGAGTAACAAGCTTTATTCATCCTGGGTCTGGTTACTTGCTTCAGGAAGACACAATGTGCCCCAGATTTTAGAGGAGCAAGACAACTGAGCTGCTGTTGGAAAGAATGCACTATGTTTTCTCCTGTTCTCTTGACTAGTGCAGAAGGAAGGCGAGGCTAGTACTACCTTGGAACTTCTTTTGCTCTGCCAGAGTGCAAAACCTGCAACTGTGCAAGAGGAAAGTTTCCTTGTGCCAGCCAGTTTAAGGGCGTGACAAAATTTGGACCCAAACATAGAGAGTAGTAAATTCATTATGTGATCTTCTGATCATTATGAGAATTCTTATAATCAAATTCATTTACATCATTGAAAATGGTCACCTGTCAAGTGTCCTTAAAGCACCGCCTTGCTTTGTTAGAAATGCTTTCGCATGCAGCAGGAATATGGAACTCTTTTTTTTTTTTTAAGTACGCATGGCTGCAAAAAAAAATCACTTTTAAAAACAAAGAATAATGAACATTAAAAGGACTACTGACTGCAGAAAGCAAATGGAGCTTTTGAATTATGATATCTTGAGCACTTAAATGATTTTATTTGCTGATCAAAGGATGACCCCTTTGAGGGATTTCCTATAAATCCATGCCCCATTTGAAGGATAAAAGCACTTCCTTTAAAAAAGAGGTGTCTGAGACATGGTTTTTACATTTAATAAGCAGGTCATCAATCGACTTCACAATCTGGTCTCTAATGGCCATGTAAAACAACTTTAAGAGATTAGGATAATGTCACATAGGTTCATTTCATATGTACATAGACAAAGGAAAGTAGAAGTGTGAGATCTAGCCAGTGGTTTCTTACCTGCATCAATACATTTCTGCGCTCAATAATAATGAGATGCTTTAGAAATGATTAGATATAATGACAGGTTTCAGAGTAGCAGCCGTGTTAGTCTGTATTCGCAAAAAGAAAAGGAGTACTTGTGGCATAATGCTCAAATAAATTGGTTAGTCTCTAAGGTGCCACTAGTACTCCTTTTCTTTTTGCGATTAGATATAATGCATATGTGGCTTTGGGTAAACAAAGATGGATCAACTGAAGGAATGGGCAAAAGTTAACATAAATTAGTCACTTGGGCCTAGCCGGAGAGTCTAGTAGCACTTGTAATGCACAGGATCCACATTTACAGTCTTGAGCTTGGTCCCTCTCTTACATGCAGAAACAGTATGTACTCAGTATGGACCACAAGGAAAGAATGCCTCCCCTTGCTGTGACCCTTCCCACTACCTGACATTGAGTGCTGACGGGCTCCCGAGGGAAAGGAGGTCACCATGATGTAGGGCATTTAAAAAGGAGAGCCACAAGAAACTTGGAGGATTCTGAAACATCTCAAACAAAAACAAGTCTTCTGGGTATAGATCTTAGGGAAATATTCCAATTCGTAGGAATTTTTCATGATCTGAATAGAGGAAAATACATTTTTGCACTTCTCCACAGACAACTGTTACAATGCCCATTCCTTGCCATCCAATTTAATTACTCCATGCAATTATTATTATTTAAAATCAAAACTGATCAGAGAGCAAAAAGCACATGAAAGTCAATTAATCTGGGCCAAAGAAAGTTAAATTGCAGGGAAACTTGTAATTTATAGAATACTATTTAAGACACAAAATAGAAGGAGACACAACACTTGCACCTGGTGAAATCAATAGTATGTGTGCAAAGTGAATGTAAAATGCTACCATATCAGAATGGCAGTGTTTCACAGACAGTTTGCATTTACATTGGACAAGTGTAAATGACTACACAAGGTGCAGGATGCTGGCAAATCAGGCTTCAAGAATATATCCTTGTCATCCACTGGCCCTTCCACCCTGCTGGTCTGCTCTTTGGTTTCTCAGTCATTTCCTGCCTGGGTGCCCACTTCGGCCTTTTGTTCTACGGGAAAACGATCTTTTCATCCTTATCCTGGGACCAGAGTGCCCCAGACTCCAGAGCCCTTCTCTTTTGGAATATTTCTGGGTGTTTTACTTCTAGGACAGAATTGGATATTGCAAACTTACAACCAAATTCTTTAAAAAACAAGTTATTTTGGAAATTAAAGAAAGAGCATATTTTAAACAAAAATTAATGATTTTCTTATCATAGCTACATTTTTACTTTTCCCCAAAAGCTAATCAGATTGGTGATCTTAATCACCATTCCAGGACAAAGAGGCTTACATGCTCACATGTTTCCAGAGATCAAATCTGAGGCTTGGGCTATGCTACCAACTTATGTCGGGATAACTATGTCGCTCAGGGGTATGCAAAATCCACCCCCTTCAGTGACATAGTTATGCCGACCTAACCCCTGGTGTAGAAAGCAATATGTTGATGAGAGGGTCTCTCCCATTGACATAGCTATCGTCTCTCATGGAGATGGAGTCCCCACACCAATGGGAGAAGCTCTCCTATTGGCTTAGGTAGCCTCTTCACTAAGCACTACAGCGGAACAGTTGCACTGCTGCAGCGCTGTAAGTGTAGTCAAGCCCCTAGTTTGGCCCACTAGCATGCCCTCCTGCCCATTGCCAGGGAGTTTCTCTTGTCTCTCTCTCTCTGTCTCTTTAAAAAGAATCATTCTTGTTGCTTTCCAGAGATGGGCAGGTGGGAAACCATTAATATAGTCACAGTGACCTTTGTGTGCTGGTACTTCCTCGGGGAGTGCTCTGCTTTCCCTGCACTTCAGTTCTACCACAACTTTTATCTGTTTTTATCACAGACGAGAGTGAAATCTAGCTAAATATTTAAAGTTAAAGAGCTTCTTACATAGTTTGGTTGTTGGGCCATTGTGTTGTAATAGTTCCTATTCATTTTCCCTGATGGGTCACTCAAAGGTAGATTGGTTGTCAGAGATCAGATTTAACTGATCGCAAAATACAATGTTTAGAAATCAAGGATAGGAGTACACATCTGTCACACATCTAATATATAATTAAGAATTGGCCACATATTACCACATTCTGGCACAATCCTTAAGATTAAAAAGCTGCAATTAACCATGTGCTCAGGTTTTTTGATGGAGCGGTTTAGTTACAAAGAATTCTATCATGCCTTTGAGGCACCGGCCTTACGTCGGGGGCAGTACATACATGCTTCATCTCAGGGTATATCTATACGGCCATCAGAGGTGCAGATGCACCGTGTGCAGATGTACCCAAGCTAGCTTTCATCTAGATAACACAAGTACCAATAGCAGTGAAGCTGCGGCAGGACAGACTTCAATGTGGGCTAGCTGCCCAAGGAAGTACCCAACACGCTGGGCAGGTTTGTACAGCTCATGCTGAAGCCCGTGCTGCTGCAGTTTCAATGTTATTGGTACTTGTGCTAGCTAGAGTCAAGATAGTTTGGTTGTGCTGCAATCACACCCCCTCGCCCCCCCGACTGCAGTATAGACATATCCTCAGTGGCAGCTCATCTGGAGCATTCTGGCATGCAGCAGAGCAAAGCAACTGCACTGTGTGTTCCTCTCTGCAGTCAACCAACTTTGCTGGTCCAGGGCAAGGGTTGCTGGTTGTGACTGGCTTCTGCAGGAAGAGAGGAGATAGCTCCACGATCTCTTTCCCCATGCACAGCCACACAGCAAATCGTAATAATCTGGTCCAAAGTCTTGTCTGAAGACCTGCTGTATAGAAATGTTAATGGATGGGACCAAATCCTATATATTTCTGTAGTTTTGAATTTGCTTGTAAAGTATTAAACATTGGGCCAGATCCTCAGCTGGCGTAAATCAGTGTAGCTCCAATGAAGTCACCAACATGGAAGTCAATGGAGCTAGGCCAATTTGCACCAGGAGAGGATCTGGCACATTATCATTATCACTGTGTGCAGTACAGATGGGCTAGGTTAGTGTCTATTGTGTCTGTATTTAAAAAAATATCGGACTGTTTTCTGAAACACCAGGTCACTGCTGCTGGACAAGTCTTATACCAAATGATACTTTTAATGCAGCATGTGATGTATCATCTGTTCTTGACATCTCAGCACTGAATCGAATCCATGAAGCCATTTGAGACAATACAAAAGCTTTATTGTTCATGTGATACGCAAGATGAATTACAAGCCATTGGGTGTGGTGCAGAAATGACTAGTTACAATTCTGTGGCTTATTTGATGATCACAACAGACCCTTCTAGCTGTAAAATCGATGAATCTATGTGATATCGTACAGGAAACCAACAAAACAAATAAACTGGGAAATGTGACCACTAAATTTTGAAAATGTTGACGTCTAAAGAGTAGCATTTTAACACACAGCAATCTCCTAATTAGAACTTGAAGGAGAACAATATAAAAGGAATTACAATATTCAAGTCATTCAGTGTGTAAATCATTGCCTCCATATTAGAAGAATCTAGCTCTGAAGGCAGCTCATTCTACATAGACGGTAAGATCTATTTTGACAGTGTAATTAATGTTAGTCTCAGAACAGAAATGTAAATCAAGCAAGACATCAAGGTCACACACTGTAAGCGTGTACTAAAGTTAAAAGAGAGATGTGGGCAACACCAACATTGTGGAATCGTTGATGGACTAGTTACGAAGGGTTCTATTTTAGATCAGTTAATTAGCAAGAAATTATAGTCTAACCAGAATTTAGCATCCTGTAGACAGCAAAGTAGTGTTGACAGCTGTTTCACCGTTCTAGACAATTTCTTTGTTCTTCTAAAATATTTAAATTGCACTACAAAACATGATCTTAGATTTTCAGCAGCAGGAAGGAGGTGGGAAAAATGTGAATTTAATAATGCGGCATTTAAAAAATATATTACAAGCATTGAAAATATGTTCTTCGCTTATCAAAGGGCAGCAGAGAGGAAAAGGAACTACTGGGTAATCCTGCTCCTATTAAAATCAATGGGAGTTTTGCCACTGGCTTTAAGTGAAGTAGGGTCAGTCCCCATATTAGTATAATTCAGTGTTTCTCAACACCCTCCCTGGCCCAAGGACGATCATGAAATACGATCAGGGGAGTCACAGGCTATTGAATATATTATTACAATCTACAGCCAAGAAAATCTTGTCCCCCAGCCCGCCTTCCCACACACCTTTATCCTTCAACGTCAAGTATTTCTGCCAATCTCTAAACACACACACACACACACAGACACACAGGGTTATCATTATGATCGTTGATACGTTTTTACTCTTACTTTTATAGGTGGTTGTGAAAATGTTTGACTTTCATTTAGGAGTCACCAACCTGAAAAAGCTGAGAAATACTGGTATAATCAATTAATCTTAAAAGAAGTATCATGCAATGAAATGGTACAAGATGGTGCAAGATGACAGTTCTCCTAGATTAATGATAATTATAAATTACTAAACCAAATTTAATAATAAAAATAATACAACAATTCATTTTTATGAAATGAAACCCACTTACCCAAGGATACAGGAGTCACTATCAGAGCCAAAAATAGAGTGGCTTCCAGTCCTGTGTTCAGACCAAACATCTGACTCTTTTGTACACAGCATGACTGATACATTTCCCTATATTCAGTATCTCCATAGCCTTGAAGAGGAAGTGTAACTCATCTTTATGGTTCAGATGGCAAGAAGAATGCTTGCTGGTTTAGTAACAGGCACCGTGCTGAACTGCAGCTCACCAGCTAAATGAAATATCAGGCATCAGGGGAGTCCTGAAGCATGGTTGTTGGAACATAACCTCACAAGTCTCGTTTTCATTAACAGGACTTCTGTGACTAAATACCTACAGATCACACTCAAAACTTCCCCATTTGGATCTAGTTATTAGAGATAGTTTTATAATGACAGAACTGAAAATAATTTTCAGCAAGAGAAAGGAAATCTGAAAGTCCGAGGATATTTTATTATTGACTGGTGGAGTGAACTATAACTAGGGCCCTACCAAATTCACGGTTCACTTTGGTCAATTTCATGGTCATAGGATTTTAAAAATAGTAAATTTCATTATTTCAGCTATTTAAATCTGAAATATTTCATGATGTTGTAATTGTAGGGTCCTAACCCCCCAAAAAGTTGTGGGGGGGTCACAAGGTTATTGTAGGTGGGGTTGTGGTACTGCTACCCTGACTTCTGCACTGCTGCCTGCAGAGCTGGGCCCTCAATCTGCAGCCACCACTCTCCGGCCGCCCAGCTCTGAAGGCAGCAGCGCAGGAGTAAGGGTGGACTGGTATGGTATTGCCACTCTTCTGCGCTGCTGCTGGCGGAGAGCAGCCTTCAGAGCTGGGCACCCGGCTAACAGCCGCCGCTCTCTGGCTGCCCAGCTCTGAAGGCAGCAGCGCAGAAGTAAGGGTGGCAATACTGCGACCCCCCTAAAATAGCCTTGCGACCCCCCCCCCAACTCAAAATAGCCAGAGCTTCGCGAACCAGCTGAGCGGCGGCGAACCAGCTGAGCAGCGGGGGACAGCAGAGCAGCACACAGCAGGAGTTTGCCTGGGATTGGTGAGTATCCGAGTGCTTGTTTGCTGAGTAAGTATCCGAGTGTGTGTGTGTTTGCTGGGAGGGCAATGTGAGAGCCTGAGCGAGTGCCTGATTGGCTGGTAGCCTGCAGGGGGCGGGCCTTGGGGCTGTCTGTTTGTTTGTTTCAGGGAAGCCTGGCTGTTTAAAAATAGCCAGAGCTTCGCGAACCAGCTGAGCCGGCGGCTGAGCAGCGGGGGACAGCAGAGCAGCACACAGCAGGAGTTTGCCTGGGAGTTCGCCTGGAGTGAGCCCAGTGAGGCTTACATCTTGCCAACTTCTCTGAGGAAGCTCATATTAGGAAAGTGATATGGAAGGGGGGGGTTCAACTGTTGTGACCTGCACTGGATGTGCCATGTTTGTCTTTCTTCCACAGGACAGAAGCGACTTTGTCTGTACAAAGTGCAAGCTGGTCTCCATATTGGAAGAGAAGATTGAAGGTCTGGAGCAACAGATAACGACCCTGTGTTGCATACGAGAATCTGAGGATTTTCTGGACCAACGTCAGGATATGCTTCTACGGGCGCAAAGCTCTAAAGATTTAGAGCAGGTTGCACAGCGGAGCCAAGAGGCCAGTGAAGAAGCTTGGCAACATGTGACCTCCAGAAGAAGAAGGGGGAATGTCCGGGTTCCAGCAACGCAGACACAGGTAACTAACCGCTTTCATGTTCTCTCCACAGGTACCATTGCGGAGAGTGGACCAGACGATACGTCTGGGGGGAGAAAGCAGAAGGAGACTCCACTGGTTGGAAGGCATGAGATGCGATGTCCTGAGGTTGGGGGTTCCACGACCACCACTCCCAAGAGAAGGAGGCGGGTGGTGGTGGTCGGGGACTCTCTCCTCCGGGGGACTGAGTCATCTATCTGCCGCCCTGACCGGGAAAACCGAGAAGTCTGCTGCTTGCCAGGGGCTAAGATTCGCGATGTGACGGAGAGACTGCCGAGACTCATCAAGCCCTCGGATCGCTACCCCTTCCTGCTTCTCCATGTGGGCACCAATGATACTGCCAAGAATGACCTTGAGCGGATCACTGCGGACTACGTGGCTCTGGGAAGAAGGATAAAGGAGTTTGAGGCGCAAGTGGTGTTCTCGTCCATCCTCCCCGTGGAAGGAAAAGGCCAGGGCAGGGACCGTCGAATCGTGGAAGTCAACGAATGGCTACGCAGGTGGTGTCGGAGAGAAGGCTTTGGATTCTTTGACCATGGGATGGTGTTTCATGAAGGAGTGCTGGGCAGAGACGGGCTCCATCTTACGAAGAGAGGGAAGAGCATCTTTGCGAGCAGGCTGGCTAACCTAGTAAGGAGGGCTTTAAACTAGGTTCACCGGGGGAAGGAGACCAAAGCCCTGAGGTAAGTGGGAAAACGGGATACCGGGAGGAAGGACAGGCAGGAACGTCTGTGAGGGGAGGGCTCCTGCCTCATACTGAGAATGAGGGGCGATCAGCAGGTTCTCTCAAGTGCTTATATACGAATGCACAAAGCCTTGGAAACAAGCAGGGAGAACTGGAGGTCCTGGTGATGTCAGGGAATTATGACGTGATTGGAATAACAGAGACTTGGTGGGATAACTCACATGACTGGTGTACTGTCATGGATGGTTATAAACTGTTCAGGAAGGACAGGCAGGGCAGAAAAGGTGGGGGAGTAGCACTGTATGTAAGGGAGCAGTATGACTGCTCAGAGCTCCGGTACGAAACTGCAGAAAAACCTGAGTGTCTCTGGATTAAGTTTAGAAGTGTGAGCAACAAGAGTGATGTAGTGGTGGGAGTCTGCTATAGACCACCGGATCAGGGGGATGAGGTGGATGAGGCTTTCTTCCGGCAACTCGCAGAAGCTACTAGATCGCACGCCCTGGTTCTCATGGGTGACTTTAATTTTCCTGATATTTGCTGGGAGAGCAATACAGCGGTGCATAGATAATCCAGGAAGTTTTTGGAAAGCGTAGGGGACAATTTCCTGGTGCAAGTGCTAGACGAGCCAACTGGGGGGGAGCTTTTCTTGACCTCCTGCTCACAAACAGGGAAGAATTAGTGGGGGAAGCAAAAGTGGATGGGAATCTGGGAGGCAGTGACCATGAGATGGTCGAGTTCAGGATCCTGACACAGGGAAGAAAGGTAAGCAGCAGGATACGGACCCTGGACTTCAGGAAAGCAGACTTTGACTCCCTCAGGGAGCAGATGGGTAAGATCCCCTGGGGGACTAACATGAAGGGGAAAGGAGTCCAGGTTAGCTGGCTGTATTTCAAGGAATCCCTGTTGAGGTTACAGGGACAAACCATCCCGATGAGTCGAAAGAATAGTAAATATGGCAGGCGACCAGCTTGGCTTAATGGTGAAATCCTAGCGGATCTTAAACATAAAAAAGAAGCTTACAAGAAGTGGAAGGTTGGACATATGACCAGGGAAGAGTATAAAAATATTGCTCGGGCATGTAGGAATGAAATCAGGAGGGCCAAATCGCACCTGGAGCTGCAGCTAGCAAGAGATGTCAAGAGTAACAAGAAGGGTTTCTTCAGGTATGTTGGCAACAAGAAGAAAGCCAAGGAAAGTGTGGGCCCCTTACTGAATGAGGGAGGCAACCTAGTGACAGAGGATGTGGAAAAAGCAAATGTGCTCAATGCTTTTTTTGCCTCTGTCTTCACTAACAAGGACAGCTCCCAGACTGCTGCGCTGGGCATTGCAACATGGGGAGTAGATGGCCAGCCCTCTGTGGAGAAAGAGGTGGTTAGGGACTATTTAGAAAAGCTGGACGTGCACAAGTCCATGGGGCCGGACGAGTTGCATCCGAGAGTGCTAAAGGAATTGGCGGATGTGATTGCAGAGCCATTGGCCATTATCTTTGAAAACTCGTGGCGAACGGGGGAAGTCCCAGATGACTGGAAAAAGGCTAATGTAGTGCCAATCTTTAAAAAAGGGAAGAAGGAGGATCCTGGGAACTACAGGCCAGTCAGCCTCACCTCAGTCCCTGGAAAAATCATGGAGCAGGTCCTCAAGGAATCAATCCTGAAGCACTTACACGAGAGGAAAGTGATCAGGAACAGTCAGCATGGATTCACCAAGGGAAGGTCATGCCTGACTAATCTAATCGCCTTCTATGATGAGATTACTGATTCTGTGGATGAAGGGAAAGCAGTGGATGTATTGTTTCTTGACTTTAGCAAAGCTTTTGACACTGTCTCCCACAGTATTCTTGTCGGCAAGTTAAAGAAGTATGGGCTGGATGAATGTACTATAAGGTGGGTAGAAAGTTGGCTAGATTGTCGGGCTCAACGGGTAGTGATCAATGGCTCCATGTCTAGTTGGCAGCCGGTGTCAAGTGGAGTGCCCCAGGGGTCGGTCCTGGGGCCGGTTTTGTTCAATATCTTCATAAATGATCTGGAGGATGGTGTGGATTGCACTCTTAGCAAATTTGCGGATGATACTAAACTGGGAGGAGTGGTAGATACGTTGGAGGGCAGAGATAGGATACAGAGGGACCTAGACAAATTGGAGGATTGGGCCAAAAGAAACCTGATGAGGTTCAATAAGGATAAATGCAGGGTCCTGCACTTAGGACGGAAGAACCCAATGCACAGCTACAGACTAGGGACCGAATGGCGAGGCAGCAGTTCTGCGGAAAAGGACCTAGGGGTGACAGTGGACGAGAAGCTGGATATGAGTCAGCAGTGTGCCCTTGTTGCCAAGAAGGCCAATGGCATTTTGGGATGTATAAGTAGGGGCATAGCGAGCAGATCGAGGGATGTGATCGTTCCCCTCTATTCGACATTGGTGAGGCCTCATCTGGAGTACTGTGTCCAGTTTTGGGCCCCACACTACAAGAAGGATGTGGATAAATTGGAGAGAGTCCAGCGAAGGGCAACAAAAATGATTAGGGGTCTGGAACACATGACTTATGAGGAGAGGCTGAGGGAACTGGGATTGTTTAGTCTGCAGAAGAGAAGAATGAGGGGGGATTTGATAGCTGCTTTCAACTACCTGAGAGGTGGTTCCAAAGAGGATGGTTCTAGACTATTCTCAGTGGTAGAAGATGACAGGACAAGGAGTAATGGTCTCAAGTTGCAGTGGGGGAGGTTTAGGTTGGATATTAGGAAAAACTTTTTCACTAGGAGGGTGGTGAAACACTGGAATGCGTTACCTAGGGAGGTGGTAGAATCTCCTTCCTTAGAAGTTTTTAAGGTCAGGCTTGACAAAGCCCTGGCTGGGATGATTTAATTGGGGACTGGTCCTGCTTTGAGCAGGGGGTTGGACTAGATGACCTCCTGAGGTCCCTTCCAACCCTGATATTCTATGATTCTATGAACTCCTTTTTGGGTGAGGACCCCCAATTTGAGAAATGCTGGTCTCCTCTGTGAAATCTATATAGTATAGGGTAAAAGGACACAAAAGGCCAGATTTCATTGGGGGAGACCAGATTTCATGGTCCGTGATGCATTTTTTATGGCCATGAATTTGGTAGAGCCCTAGCTATAACTGAAACTATCTCGTGCTATGTGACCAATTGGATTTGGAATTACAGTTCAATAGTTTAATAAATATGGAATTCTATTTATTGTACCCTTTACTAGTCTGAGTGCAACTGGTTGAGATAGGTTCATTTAACTAAACAAATTCCCCATTATTCACCAGTGGCTATTTGCTAATCCATAGATTCTCCCAGCTACCAGCTGACAGAAAAGGGTCAAATACTGGTTCAAATTATGGTGAATGATTCCAAGGAACAGGTACCTTACAAGTTCCAGAACTGGTTATTGGTCACTTTACCACCCTCTAGAGCAAGAGTTTTCTGCTATACCAATATAACCCTTCCCTCCAGTTGTTAAAACCTAAATGGGTCTGGGATTCCTGTCTGAGAGACAGCCTCTCACCTTACATCCCAGTGACTCAGTGAAGATCAACTGCAGTGCACTCGTTATTCATTCCTTTGGGGTAAAATTCTCCTAGTCCAGAGTTGGGTCTTTTTTCATTTAAGAGCCCCTGGCTTTGGACCTCATTCCCTTTGGTGGTGCTCCAAGACCAGTTTAATGAGCTTCAGGGCACACAGGAAGATGATTACTATGCAGATCAGCTCTGTTTGAATGTGATTGGTTTTTTTGGTTTTTTTTCCTCTTTTGGTTTTATTTTAACTGATAGTTTGGGGATTTTTTTTTCCTATTAAGGCATTAGGATCAACTAATCTCTCTCTCTCTCTCTCTCTCTCTCTCACACACACACACACACACACACACACACACAAATCTTCTATCTAAACCTTTAGTGGGCAGCACACACCCGGAACACTACTGAATGGCAAGGGGGAAGCAGCAGACACCCGGCTTGCCCTAGAGATGGGACTATGGATGCTAGTGTCACCATTTGATGTACTTGTTCAGGTTACTTTGATCCACCTTTTATCTTGGAAATAAGAAAGTAACAGGAATAGAAACCCTCTCCTTTGCTGCTGAGGGACCTCCTCTATAGCAAGCATTTGGAGGAGGCAGATGATTTCATTCTTTAGTGCTTTCTCCTGATAGGGATCATTGAAGAAGTATTAGGAAGGGAAGGTCAGGAGACTGCAGAGTGTGAATTGGATGGAATAAACCGTTGAATAACCTCAGAACTATGTCATAGAATATCAGGTTGGAAGGGACCTCAGGAGATCATCTAGTCCAACCCCCTGCTCAAAGCAGGACCAATCCCCAATTTTTGCCCCAGATTTCTAAATGACCCCCTCAAGGATTGAACTCACAACCCTGGGTTTAGCAGGCCAATGCACAAACCACTGAGCTATCCCTCGCCCCTATGGTCTGAAGTAATTCCACTCCCTGCTGCCTGAAAAAAAGAATGTAAGTGGTTGGAAATGGAGTGTACTGGCCTTTTAAACTGTTGAAAAAAATCCACTGGGCCCAGCAGTGTTGCATTCTAGGTTTTTACTCTGGGAACATACCTGGGCAACAAGGAAGGCAGCTAACAAGGAAGAAGAAGTGGTCTCAGGGTTGTAGTGTGCAGTTTGGAAGAAAAATCCAGGCTGCTAACTCTGTTTAGAGCCTGAGGCCACAGTTTCAGAGTGTAGGTCGGTACAAGCTCCATATTCCTGCAGTAATGAGGACACACTGAGCATTGTAGTTTCCTGGCAATGCTGAGAGTCATAGAGCAGGATTTCAGCACAGCATGCTGGGAAGCAGATTTTGTATATTAGTAGCTTTCTTCCCTCATAAGGAGAATTTGACAGACCTGCAGAGATCCAGAAATATTAAGGGTCTCTCGCTGAGACAGGAAAGTAAGCTGTCAGTTTAAGCTATATTTTTCCTTTCAGGCCAGTGTTGTCCTGGGAAAAGTTTGGGGGTATGCATGTTTGATTTTGAACTTAGCTATAAAGAAGAGTTTGTGATATGTAAACAAGAGTGTACATAGCTACAGTGGCAAAGAGATCACTTGTTCACTCTCCCCACTCCCCTGGGGATGGAGGTTAACCCACTTGAGCACACCCCTGGACTCAGGGATTTCATTGAGCTCAAGCAACAAACTGTGAGTGAGGTGCAACAGTGGGGAGTGGAATGTTAAAGGGACATTTGTCCACTGAACTATCACAGCACAAGATGGGAAACTGAGGCAAAGTGTTGCCCAAGATACAATGGGGCAAGTGTTTTACTTATTGTTGGCATATTGCCGAGTCATTGTTTTCCCAGATTAATGCTGGACAACACAGCATTAATGCTCCCCTTAATAAAATTTTCTTTTGTTATACACAGACTCAATGCTTGTAAGTAGGAAAGTAATGCCTATCACAGGTGCCCAGGGGTGGTGTTTAGTTTTCCCAGATTTCTGGGTGGGGGCTTGAGCTGGTTTTGTTTAAAAATTGAATTCAGCCTTTCCTGCTACTGCCACCACTTGGCAGAAAGGTTACAACATTATCCATTTAACAAAACAATGGAACATAAGAACGGCCATACTGGGTCAGACTAAAGGTCCGTTAGCCCAGTATCCAGTCTTCCAACAGTGGCCAGTGCCTGGTGCCCCAGAGGGAATGAACAGAACAGATAATCATCAAGTGATCCATCCATTCCCAACTTCTGGCCATTCTTATAGAAGATGGACAGAAAGTTCTTAACCACAGTGAAGCATAATTAGTCTTGGCAAGAGTCATACAGACGAGTGGGATTTACCATTGGCCTCCAACAATGTGGACTGCTTTGGGGTCATTGTCACTTATTCTCACTGGACCATAAGGATGAGTGGGGCACTGGCTTCTTCCTGATTTAGATAAGGCCAAAAGTATTTTTACTGTCCCTGAGTCTTCATGTTCACATTCATCGCTAATCTGGTGTTTCCTTTCTTGGAGTAAGATTACATCATTTTGAATTCTACCAAGTAAGTAGCCTCAGTTCACTGTTTAGGTGGTATGGCAAAAAATAACCCTGTTTTACAACCTGGCTGAGGTTAGGAGAGAGTTTTGCTTCCTCCCACAGAAGAAAAAAATCAATCTGACAAGCAAGGATGGATTCGTCCAATGGATAGCCCAGTTTACCGGCACAAAAAGCTAACCATAGTAATCATCAGTACTCAAGAGCACGTCCTGGGATCACGTATGTCTCTGGAAAGTGGTTTAAATATTGGAAGAGTTGACTATGGTAACCCTCTTTCCAAATGTTATGAGGACATCCTAATGCTTCTAACAGGATGAGCAAATATGTCCCACGTACTATTGAATAAAACGGTAGTTTTCCTGCCATTCTGAATGAAACCTATGTGTCTATCCACATTTGTAAGCATCTTTTGACAAACTAAGTTTTATAAATGTATATATAAATATACATCCAAAATAGATAGTTCCATAATTAAATTCAGAGATGAAATATTTACATTTTCTCTTACATTATTAAATCTTTTAGCTAAGTCTAGTGCTACAATTTCTAGTCTGTGCTACAATTTCATTTCTTTACAACATTGATAAAAGGCAGCCACGGCTCCTATTACTAATATTTAAACTAATAATGAAATTGTGTTTCCTGTTAATTTTCTAAGAAATGGCTTTAATGACTTTACCAAGAAGGGCTTATAATAGCAGCAGCGGGGAAAAAAATCTGACCAAAATTAATCTTCCTAAAGATTCAAAAGGGTGAATTTACATTGAAGATTGAAATGGAACTTTAACCTTTGTCGCTTTTATTTGAAAGAAGCCTATGGGCATGTTAAATATTGGCCAGCCTTTTACATTGTATTGTATCTAATAACTTCTTTTACAATTTTCAGATAAGTAAAGGAGGAAGTAAGGGGTTATTTGAAATGTAGCAATAATATGAAATGAAGCATCTGTCTCTAAAGTGCTAAATGCTGAAGACAGAAATATGAAACAGTTATTCCATGGTTTTACAGCTAATGACTTGTTTGGAAGCTGGAAATTTCAATTAATATTGAACCACATAATCAGTGCTCTCACTTGCAAATCTAATAAATATTTCTGATTTGAATATTTGTCTTAGGTCAGTAACCCCATAAAAGTTACGAACAAACTTGTTCCGTGGCACAGGGATAATAATTTTTATTAGAGAATGTCACAAACTGAAAAATCTGAATACAGATCCAGATTCGGAACCTTCTAAAGTCTATGGCATTTGGAAACAGAGTTCTCTTTAGGGCCCCATTTCTAATGACCAGTTTTCCTATTGTCTTTTTTTTGCTATGGTGTCACTATTCCCTGACCTTGACTAATAAGAAATATTATGTATTTAGACAACAAAATCTATCTGATAAATCATTCCAGAAATAGGAAGGAAATCATGCGTGAAATGAAGGTTAGAGTTTTCAAAACCACATAATTTAACCAGCAGACTGCTAATCAATGTATAGCATTTTTCATGAGGAAAGAACAATGGGACGCAGTCATATTTATTGTCTAATCTGATGATTTTGCCAAACATATCATATTCTATTCAACTTTATGACTCCAGGAAAAAGAAAGTGCTCTCCTGAATGGGAAGGCTGTGTTTAAGTTGGAATGCAAAGTCACAGTATCTCAGGTAGGTAAGTCAACCAACTTGTCTTCTAAGTTAGATCTAGAAATGTTCTAACTTTGGTGCCTAAAGTCAGGTACCAAAATCCATATTTAGGCACCCATGTTTGACTGCTTTGGTCTCAGTCCATGCAACAGTATCTTCATATTCATCATACAGTGCTATACAACAGCTGGGAAGAATGTAGTCCCATTGGTGGCTATTAAAAGTTTTATTGCTTTATATATTTTATCCCTTGATGACAGAGTTATTAAAGCTTCTAAATGTGGGATGGAAATGTGTATACATGTGGTGAGGGAAGTAACAATAACTATTTGTATTTTAGGAGTTGCTTACAATATCCCATTAAGCTGTGTTGTATAAAATGATACATTGAAGATAAAATAACACAGAATGCTCTTGGTAGCAATGTATGCTAATGATAATGAAAGACAACAATTGCTTTCTGCTCAAAAGCTCCTACTGCTCTGCTGTATAGTAAATATGTCAAAAATCAATTTAAGTAGGCTTGTTTCATTTTTTGTTTGGGCTATATTTTTACTTTCTGTGAATGTGGAATCTCATTTCAGCAATATGAGGATAGGTCAGTATCACTGAGAGTGACAGGAATATATTTGGGAATGTAAAAATAGATTTGGATAACTTCACAAATGTTATAATGGATTCAGTTTAGTTTTCTAACTTATCTGTACAATCTTTGCTCACCTTTCTCTATAAATGACAGTTTAAAATAATAAAATAATAAAATTAATCTCTTTGTTAAGCAACTTAAAAGAAAAAAAAGTAGCTCTAAAGGTGTGAAAGAATCCTAAAAATGAGTGGAATAATAATGAATGATAATGAGTAACAGTGAAGATACGTGAAATATGCCACTGTATATGATCCTTATCTGTCATACCCTTTCCAGAGTTAAGTAAGTTACACCCTACCCTATCCCTAAGAGTTTGGACCAGATATTTAAACCCCATCTTCCCTTCTTGCACCGGCAATTTAAGGGCCTAACTGATTGTGAATGTAACTGATCTCTTTTAGCTGTTTAACTTCAAGATAGGCAGGTGCAATCAGTTATTTAAATATCTAAATAACACCATTTTTTGCCTGCAATTATTTGCACTTGCAAAACTGTGCAGATGAGCAAAGCAGGTGAAGTTAAGTCTAGGCTCAAATTCAGGCCCATTATATTCCAGGCCCACTTACAAGTTCTAATGAAAATGAAATTATTCAAAATTACACATTCAAACATGCAGGCACTACAGTACAATATTAAAGAAAGGCCTGATTCTCAATGTACTATATCAATATAAAAGACAATATCAATTATGATAATTACACACGGAAAAACAGGCTTTCAGTCTCATGCACCATTTTCCATCCTGATTATTTTTACATGTGAAGGAGGCCAGAATAGATTTTCTTACCTGTTGTTGACCTGACAGTTGAGGTGATGTTGGAAGATCCCATAGCAGGGATACATTCATCATCTTGGGAGTAACCTGCCTGAATGGCCCTCAGGTAACTGTGGCTTCTTGTTCGGAAGCATCCAGGGAGGTCAAGGGCATCCATTGCCTGAGCTTCAACTTCACTAAACACTGATTCACACACCGACTCAAATTGCCCATTGACCTCTGCTTCACTCATCTGAATAAATAACAACAATGCATTTGATTTTTGACTTGCTTTGTTTTGTGATCATCATGGCTTCAACGTCTCTCAAGTGGACACCTGTGCGTTGATGAAGAACTGTTTAGCAAATAATTAAAGATTAGGAAACCCTTCTGAACACATTCACATTTTAGCACTTTACATTAGCCATATATAGTATGTTTTAGATGACCATCGTTAGTTTCCATTTGGTTTATTTATATTTAATAAATATGAAGAACACTAACAGATACATCCAACAATCCAAATCTCTATACACTGATTAGGAAATCTATCCACTATCACAACTGGAGAGACAAGACCCATTCGATACCATTTAATTATATCTGGTCTTCTACCTGAGACATTGAATCAAATGAGTCTGAATTTTCAGACTCTTGAGTTATATTTACCCTAGCCTGCAAGCATAGTGGAGAAGTGGGCTGAATAGTACCTTCTGTGCACAACTCAACAAATTTACTGGCCACATTGCTGTGTGTGTACAGCACCCTTTAAAGGGGATGTTGCAGATTGTTCTTTTCCCTTTGCTGTGCGGGAGCTCCAGGAGCTATCTATGTCACCCAGTGCCACAATTTAAGCCCAAAGTGTGCTAACTGACAGAAGAAAAGAATCACTTGCCACTTGCATTGCAACAGAACAGATGCGTCTGCAGCTGTATGAGTTGCCCTCGATTGGGATGGTGAAGTGTCTGTCTGTGATTGAGAGCTAACACCGCACTCTGGACCTTTTTTATTAAAAATTGTCAACAAAAATCAGTACCTGGTCCATGAGTAATTGGACATGGGCGAGGCCTTATTTTTTTCTCTAGAGACAGGATTAGGGAGGTAAATAGACCAGCAGGCTGGAAACAGAATGTCTGTATTTAGCTAGGGGACACCAAGGAAACCATTTACAATGGACAAAATAACAATGGATAAGATAAGCTGGGACCATAAAGATGAGGTAAACAGTAAGCTGTACATGGACAGTGCAGGGGGCAGGGATTGGTTTCTATAAAGTACGGTAACTAAGTCAAACCCCAAACACATGATGGAATGTCTAGTGAATGAAATGTGATGTGTACATGTATATAAAGGAAGGGTTTTTTTGTGTGACTTTGGATGTGTGGTATACCCCATACCCAGCCCTTACGGTTGAGTAGGATCAACTCACCATAGCTTTGATGCATGCCAAATAAAGGAACCAAACTGACAAGACTGGAGTCAGACTGAATTCATGAGGAACTAAGTGGAAGAGGCCTCAGAGGAACCCTAACATAGTGGTGCCGTGACTTGGATATGCTCGTCTAGAGCTGGTAACATATATACCCTTAGTATGAGGGTCGCAACCTAGCATTAAGAGAAATGGCATTGGTAGGGTTTAAGGGTTTAAATATGAGGAAGTTAGTATCATGCTGGAGAAGTGGATTAAATCTAAGGGAGGACCCTATAGAGAAAGATTAGAGGGAGACTGGATCCAGGTGAAAAAGAAACTCCAGGGAGTCGTATTCAATTTTTTTTTAAAAATAATGTTTGGCAAAGCACAGCAGAGGTCTATTGAATGTCACTGACATTTTCAAAAAATAGGATCCATTGGCAGCCATAAAAATAGTATCTAGTGTGTTTGTTTTTATATTAATGCAAAGAAAGCCCAGATCAAAGCAGCAGCTTTACAAGGATTATTTCTAGTGGCTAAAACATTACAAACAAAATGTACTACTTTGAAAAATGAATGCTAAAAGCATAAAAAGCAAATCAAAGTTGTAAGAGGAGGAAAGAAACTAAATGGAAAAGACTCCTTAAAAAGTTAAAAAAAATCCAAAGTAAAAAGCAGCCATTCAATTTAGAGAGTACAGTTGTGCAGGCAAAGTATACTAACTTAAGAAATAAGAGCAAAAATCATAAAAAATAAGCTTAGACCACTGAGGAAAAGTCAGTAAGAAATGTGTTACTCTAGGAAATAAAATAGAAGGGTTACAGTCCCAGAATTTGGTAGCTAGTAAGGTCTAGGGAAATGTCTTATTAAACAGTGAAAAACTGAAGTGAGTACTTTAAAAAAAGTACATGCAGCTAAATTTTTGCACAAATTAACACTGGAGATCTTGGAGGGGACTAAATAGTCAGGGGCAGTAAAAGTAATAAAGTGTTAAAAAGGACTTTATTACTTTTTACTACCCCTAACTATTTAGTGTTTAGTGTATAAAATGTTAAAAGGGACTTTAAAGTGTTAAGAAAAAGAAAGAAAGAAAAAAGAATACTTGGTTTAATAATGAAACCCAGTTATGGCAATATAACTCAGTGCAGTCATGCCTAGTGAAATTCTTAGTAATCAAATTATGCAAAGGAAGGTCAAGTGGTGACAACTACCACCACTATGCTTTTCTCTCCAACATGACTTACGGCCACTCTAAAGAAAGGGGGTGGGGCACTTTGTGTCTGTAATAAATTAATTGTGCTGGCTGCTGCAGGTATAGGGACAATCTGATTTAAATTGTCTGACTATGGATGAGTTAGTTAAAAACACTGAAGGAATTAGGGATTTCTGTATGGCTTAACTGCTTCTGAATGTAGTAGGGGAAATGCAACCTGGGTACAGCAAAGTAGTGGAAATGTAACCTGTGTAAAAAAATAATTTAAAGCAATGCAAGGGGCATTGATCAGCTCAAACAGCAAACTGTGAAAAAAGAAAAAAATGTTTTAAAAAAACTTCCTGTCAGAAAAAGTGAAGTGTAACAGTCAACTTATTAAAATCTCAAGTAGCTAAAACGCAAAGAAAAAAAGAGAAAGAAAAAAGGAAGTAACAACAGTAAAACAAAATGTTGCTAAAATACAGCGGTTTTTGTATTTTAGCTATTTGAGATTTTAGTAAGTTTATGTTACACTCTATATAGTATACATATTGCTGTAATTGCTTTTAAAGAAGTATGGCATTAAGTCAATGTGTTCTAATAATAATATCTTGTGTAATATATGAGGGATACATACTATACAAAGTAAAAGCAGCCTCGAGTGATATGGATCAAGAAAAACTTGCCCTCTTTTACCACCACATAAAAGTTAAAAATTTGGCACAAGATAGGTAACACCAGTTGGAGAAGGGCACGAAAATTAACTAGGGTCCAATACCATGAAGTTAAATGTAAAACCACTGTAACCCATACAGTGTGGAAGAAATTTATTTTCCCTCCTCAAATACTGTGGAAAGACCATGCAAGATCTGGAAAGCCCCAGACTTGTCCTGCTGTTGGCATCTAGGAGACACTTATGGGTGCAGGTGTACTGGTTTACAGACAGAGTTGTCAGCATGTATGTTCATTCTGGGGGAACAGTCTCTAAATTTCACAGTACAATTGAAATGCTGGGGCACTGGTGAAGTAAAAACTGCTCATGGAGGTAATAAGTATTGTGTGGTGGCTGAAGAAGACCACTCCTGGTACAGACCCAGGAAATGTTATTTTAATTGGCCTATATTTTGTTTCATACCTACATTTCCTGTATTAATAAATGAAAAGTACCAGTTTTTATAATGTAATTAAAATAAAAGCAAAGTTAAAATTACAGAAGGAGGCTTTAAAGGCAGAGCAAGCCTATAATGTCATGGTAGCATAGACCACCAAACCAGGAAGAAGAAGTGGATGAGGCTTTTTTAAAAAAGAACAATATAATCCAAAATACAGGGTTTGGTGGTGATGGGGAACTTCAACTACCCAGATATCCATTTGGAAAATAATACAGCAAGGCAGATTATCCAGCAAGTTCTTGGAATGCATTGGAAACTATTTTTTCTTTCAGAAGGTAGAGAAAGCAACTAGGAGACAGACTGTTCTAGATTTGATTTTGACAAATAGGGAGGAACTGGTTGAGAATTTGAAAGTGGAAGGCAGCTTGGGTGAAAGTGATCATGAAATGATAGAGTTCATGATTCTAAGGAATAGTAGGAGGGAAAACAGCAGAATAAAGATAACGGATTTCAAGAAGTTAGACTTTAGCTAACTCAGGGTGTTGGTAGGTAAGATACCAAGGGAAGCAAACAGTTCAAGAGAGTTGGCAGTTTTTGAAAGTGATATTATTTAGGGCACAAGAACAAACTATCCCACTATGTAAGAAAGATAAGTAGTATGGCAAGAGACCACCCTGGCTTAGCCAGGAGATCTTCAGTGATCTGAAACTCAAAAAAGAGTCCTACAAAAAGTGGAAACTAGGTCAAATTACAAAGGATGAATATAAAAAACAACACAAGCATGTAGGGACAAAATTAGAAAGGCCAAGGCACAAAATGAGATTAAACTAGCTAGAGACATAAAGGGAAACAAGAAAGCATTCTACAAATACATTAAAAGCAAGAAGAAAATCAAGGACAGGGTAGGCCCATTACTCAATGAGGAGGAAAGACAATAATAGAAAATATGGAAATGGCAGAAGTGCTAAATGCCTTTTGTGTTTCAGTTTTCACCAAAACGGTTAATAGCAATTGGACGTCTAACAAGTGAATGCCAGTGAAAATGAGGTAGGATCTGAGGTTAAAATAAGAAAAGAACAAGTTAAAAGTTACTTAGACAAGTTAGATGTCTTCAAGTTGGCAGGGCCTGATGCAATACATTCTAGAATTCTCAGAGATCTGACTGAAGAGATATCTGAGCCATTAGTGATTATTTTTGAAAACTCATGGAAGATGGGAGAGATTCCCGAGGGCTAGAAGAGGCAAATACAGTGCCAATCTATAAAATGGGGAATAAGGACAACCTGGGGAATTACAGGCCAGTCAGCTTACCTTCAGTACCTGAAAAGATAATGGAGCAAATAATCAAGCAATCAATTTGCAAACACCTAAAAGATAATAAGATGATAAGTAACTGTCAACATGGATTTGTCAAGAACCAATCATGTCAAACCAACCTGATAGCTTTCTTCGACAGGGTAACAAGCCTTGTGGATGTGGGGAAGTGGTAGATGTGGTATACCTTTACTTTAGTAAGGCTTTTGATACTATCTTGCATGACCTTCTCATAAACAAACTAGGGAAATATAGCCTAGATGGAGCTACCTAAAGTTGAGTGCATAGCTGGTTGGAAAAACCATTCCCACAGAGTTGTATCAATGGTTCACAATCAAGCTGGCAGGGCAGAACGAGTGGGGTTGTTTCAAGGAGGAGGGTGAAAAATTGTACTCCTTAACTTCTGAGGACAGAACAAGCAATGGGCTTAAATTGAAGCAAGGGAGGATTAGGTTGGACATTAGGAAAAACTTCCTAAGCGTGCAGGTAGTTAAGCACTGGAACAAATTGCCTAAGGAGGTTGTGTCTCTGTCATTGGAGGGTTTTAAGAACAGGTCAGAAAACCACCGGTCAGGAATTGTCTAGTTGTTACTTAGTCCTTCCTTGAGTGCAAGGTACTGGACTAGATGACCTATTGAGGTAGCTTCCAGTCCTACATTTCTAGGATTCTATGTAGAATTACACTCTAGTGGGCTATACCAGAGGAGGCAAACTTGCACACCCCAGTTCGTACACCGAGCCTATTATTAATGTTGGTTCAAATTACTAAAACTACTGTTGTCATGGGGAAAAGAGTAAGTTGTACATGGACAGTGAGTGGACAGAGCATGGTGTACAGGCAGTGATTCCTACAAAGCAACCAAGCCAATGCCAAAATGAGTGATGCAATGTAAAGTGAATGTATGTATATATAGAAAGGGGGTTTCTGTGTACCATAGGTATACCCTATGCCCACCCCTTATGGTTCAGTCTGATTAACTCAGCGCAGGTTTGCTGTATGCCAAATAAAGAAGTTTAAGTGATGAAACTGGAATTACACTGAATTCTTAGGGAACGCAGTGGAAGAGATCTTGGGGAAACCCCAACAGAAATAATCCGCTCTGTACTGACAGAAACTATGTAAATACCATGTGTCACAGCCATAAATGGTGTTAACTGGTGTTGCTCCATTAAATATAGTGAATTAGGCTGATTTAAAATCAGCTGAGCATCAGTTCCTACATACTGATTTCATTTTTAAACAATCTTTCTAGCCCTATTCACGTCATATTTTTCTTTTTTATTATTTTTATTTAGCCAATCACAACATGGACTGAAATATATTAATGTCAAGTGCTTGGTGTTAAAAAAGAGCTTAGTTTTACTATGTCCATTTACTATGTCTATTTACACTGGACAATTGTTAATTTCACCATGAATTTGTATGATTCATTTTGGAGACATTCTCGGATAATTATTAGGAATGTACTAAATATCAAATTGTAGCATTTGGCTGGATAAGTGGAAATAATATTCATCCAAAGAGAATTTAGAAGCTGAATAATGGAGAGAGCAGTAAATGACAATAATATGTATTTTATTTAATCATTTATTAAAGCAGAATGAAAGAAACAAAATCATATAAATATCTAGTCAACCTCATAACCTCACCAGCCTCCACATCTGGATGTTATTGCTTTTTATTATATATTGTGGTCAATAACTTTTATTCATTTTGGGGGAAAAATCACTGCAAATTTTCCATAGTTTTCATTAATCAAGCATATAGAAATTTCTTACAGAACCTCTGAGCCCCATGAAAGGCTGTTATTCTAATTTTCTAGAAAGGCATCTTGGCAATTAAGTCCACTGTGAAATGAATTATTTTGTCCTTCATAAAATTATCATTTTTATATTTCTAATAAATGAAGTCTGGGAAGGGAAAAAAAAACTTATTCTAAATCATCTTTTGCTTACACAATTGACCAAGAGAGTTATGATAACTTATGCCAAGATTTTCAAAAGTGACTAGTAATTTTTGGAGCCTCCCAATTTGAGATACTTTAACAGTGCTTAATTCAAATATTAACATTCATCACTTTGAGAAAATCAGGGCCCTTGAAGGCATCTCAGGTTGGGCACCCACAAATGGAGGCACCCAGAATCACCTGTAACATTTGAAAACCTTGGCCTCAGTCAATAATTACATGATGAAATTCCTTACTACTTTTTTCAAACAAAGTTTGTTGACACTTGCAACATAATAATTTTAAAATACAAATTGCAAGAGTGAATATATACTTCTTAAATATATAGTCCATCAGTATCCCTCAATTCAGTCCTGAGCAGTAGAGGGTGGGAAGGGAACCCATTGATATAACAGAAATAAAAACACTGAACTGCTATCATATTGATGGAACATGCAGAGTGCGATGTCATAGGAAGGGACCAGGAAATAGCAAAGGCTCAGAACTTGTTAACTGAATGTATTTAGTTTATATTCTGTGTTATTTAATATATATGTTTCTGAGTTGGAAAAAATTGAACAGTGAAATGGCAAAATATGTAGATGACACAAAATTATTTAGGTTGGTCAAGACCGAAGGACATAGTGAGGAACTTCAGTAGGATCTAATTAAGCAAGCTAATTGAGCAAAGGATGGCAAATGAAATTCATTGTGGACAATAGCAAGGTTGCGCATCCTGAAAGAATATGAACCATCATCTACACTACTCTAATGAGTTAGGAAAAGGTCCTAGTCATCATTATGGACAGCTCAATGAAAAACACTTTCTCCATGCATAGTGATTGTCAAATAAGGCAAAGGATATTAATGTATATTAAGGAAGAAACAGAATACTACTTAACATAATATCATTATATAAAGTGATGGTATACCTCACTGAATTCTGGTCATCCCATCTCGACAAGGATGAAGCAGAAATGGTAAATGTCCAGACAGGGGCAATGACATTTTTTAAAAGCCTGGACAGACTTGCACATGAAGGGACATTGAAAAGGTTAGGTTTGTTTAATTTAGAGAGGTATGAAGATGAAAAGGTGACATGAGAGAGGTATACATAATAATGAATGGTCTAGAGAACAGCCTCTGAGCGTTCCTGTTCATGCCCTCTTCCTGTACAAGACAAAGTGGAAACCCAGTGAAACTAAAAGGCAACATTGTATATATTTATATGTAGGGTGGATTTCTTAAAAGGGAAATTCTGATTTTGCAGTTTTTTGGCATAATTTGCAATTTGACTGTCTCTTTTTAATCATACCATCTTCATTCAATATTAAATTACTTGAAGCTTGAATTACTTTGTGACTACTTACATCCTCACTCCTCTAATATTAATCAAGAAAAACAAATTTTCCATTTTTAGTAGCTAGTCCTGTATATGTAAATAGCCCACAGTAAAAGATTTAACAATAGATTCCCACCTGACTAACACAGCTGGCCTGACTGAGTGTGCTCACTGCTCTCATATAGCTCTGATTCCTTGATCGGAACTTTGGGGAATTGTAGTTTGCGGAGGGATCCATGTTGTGGCCCCCAGGCACATCACTTGCAGCTTGAAGGTAGCTCTGACTATAAAAGAAAGGGGAAAAAAGAGGAGGCTATAAAAAAAACTCCAGATGGAATCAGTTATGACACTGAAAACAGCAATTGGTATTAGCATCATAAATGCACTCCCTGGGGCCAAATTCTTGATCAACGTAAAAGGCACAGTGCTACTGAAGTCAGGAGAGCTGCATCATTTAATATAAGCAGAGAATTTGGCCTTAAGTTTACTACCAAAATGATCTGAAGCATTCAGCATTTTTACTGTAAATTAATATCACTAATATTCCCCTGGCTACAAATGTTACATTTTACTAAAATAAAATGTGAACATCAATATGAACAACAACTACTGCAGGAATGGAAATGTATCTACAGGGATAAAAATCACTCTTCTCTGTCATCTTGTTTCATCAAGGTGCTGGATTTCAAGATGCCTTATAGGTTAAAAGTATCAATACATTTACAGAAGATCAAAATATCCTGTGGATCAGCTAAAGAACATGATTTGTAATGGCACACAACACAACCGCATAAATCTCCTGAACCGGTCTTTTTACAACACACCTCTCAAGGTACTTTTCCCTGAGTGTACTGTAGACCTTACACCACCACCATAACCTCCTGTCCCAGAGGATGGTCTTGTTTAAAGAGACACTGGCTATGTCTTCCCTGCCAAAAAAGTTTTCTTTTTTCTTTAAACATGATAACTAACCTGCATTAAGTTCTCTTGCTCTCCTAGTGGAGAAAAGACACAAATAGGGTTTACTATGATGTAGCTAAGCAAGGTCAACACTATATTCCCAGCGGCAGCTGACCTCCCCTAGCTACATCACATTAAAAACTACAGAGCCGTGTCTCCAGTAGGATTTTACAGCAGGATACTGCATGTCATTATCTCACTGTAAAGTCATAGCTTTTTAGGCAGCTTGAGTTAAAAGCAGCTGCCCTCAATTCTCCCCTTGCCAATGTCTGCAGTTTTACTACATAGGCCTGGTCTGCTATGCCCATTGCTGTAACTGACTTTTATGGGACTGGGAAGGAATGTTCCCCTCACTGCTGGATTGATCAGGGTGGGGTTTTTTGCTTTTCCCACAGGAGCTCACATACCCAGTGGTGAGCCCAGTGTGATACCTGGCATTGGAAGGGGACTCAGGGAAAGCATCACCTAAGGAAGCTGAGGAATGGGGTTGGGGGTCCCAATGTATGGTACAGCAAGGGGATAACACCCTTTCCTCAGCCCCTTAACCCTCAGATGGGAGGAGGGCCGTGGTATCCCAGCAACGGGCTGGGATGAGCTGTGGAGGGCTTAGGGTCTGACTCATTTCCACCTAATGACTAAGAAAGGAATCATGCCCTGCACTGTACAAGCTGTAGTTCCTAGACAATTTAATACATTTGCTGCCCACTTAAACCACATCCCTCACATCTTGTCTTTCCTTCCATGCTTCTGGGACAAAGATTCTCATTGCTCCCTCTCCCTTACACCTCATGCACTAGCACGGGCACTAAAGCAACCGGCACTTGCATTCCAGGCCTGGGACTAGATCTGTGCATGTTCACAGAGTGCAGGAAAAAGAGCAGTGAGCCTCCGCATCCATTTACAGCATGCTCAAGCACCATGCACAGTCTAGGCACACTAGGAACAGGGAACTCTAATGCCAACAAGATATGGCAACACTAGACTTCTTTTATCTTGAGTTAATTGGCAATTAATTTGAGGTAGTTAGCGAATTGGTGCCAGTCTGAACACTCCACAAACATTTGATGCAAACTACCAATATTTATTCTTTACCCCAGGTGAAGTAAAGTTCTTTGTCCCAAGTTAGCAGAATCTTATCATTATTAATTATTATTATTTGTATTATAGTAGCATCTAGGAGCCTCAATCATGGACCAAGACTGTACTGTGCTAGGCACCGTATAAACAAGAACACAGAAATGGAATGCTAGGTTTGTTCTTTACCCACGGCAGATGGGCAATTAATTCATTTGAGGGTTAAAAAAATATCCTAGTACCAACAAACCCCAACAGTGTTAGGAAACTCAAAATGGGCTGCAATATGGTTCCTTTCCCCCTATGTTGGTATGTCATGGGGACAGCACATATTCCATGCACTCTGTTACAACATATAGCATGTAGCAGAAGCTGCTCTGTGCTCTGACCCAACGTTGCTGGAGGCATGGTCTGCCTCATCATCCAACATACTGTGTTTGCACCACTGTACTTCCTCACCACGCCATTGTAGCAGTGGATTAAAGTCAAAGACTGCCTTTTTGCCAAGGAAAAATCACTTTTCTGATCCCAGTGTCTGCTTCTCAGCAGGCTGCTGAATGCGCCACATATATTATTGCAAATAGTGTTAAAATAAATTAAAATAAAAATCATTTTTTAAAATAAAATGAAATAAGCGTCAAAGTTTGGTTTCTAATTTGTCCTCACTGGAAATGTATTTGTAGATATGGGGTTCAATTAATAAACTTGTTATGTCATTTTCCTGCTGATCAGAATGTGGAATATGATTGACCAATATTATTTATGGACTAAAATTGTGCAACTGTGACAGCCAAAGGTCACAGTTCTACCACTTGATCGAGAAGATAACTGTAATTTATTCTTAGTACCAGAAGATCTTATATTCTCCTCACAGACCAATAGCAGAGGCCAAGACACTGCTAAATGCTGGAGAAGGTCTAACATTCCATACAGCAGAGCTCTATAGTACATATACACACATTCCAGTCATGAGGGTTGCAGCCATTTCCTCTCCTCTTCCCCTTTTGTAGTGGTGGATGTTAATGGAGGAGACTTGGCTACCAGCTCTTTGCCTCTTCAGTTGCTTTCCCAGGAATCCAGGCTCTTTTCCCAATAGACAGCCCAGCATCCATAACAGGAACTGGAAACAAGGAACATCTAGCTCTGCCTAGACTATCAGCAACTGCCCTGCAGAGCACAGTGTGAGAACCACTGCCCTAAGAAGAAAGGCTTAGGGGTTATTGAGAATTGCTCAGTGCAGATTTCCTATTCTGCCACAGCACTTAGCATACTAAACTGGTTGCTCATGTGCAACTAAAGAGGGCAACATGCTGTGTTATGATGATATAACTGAACAATGGCATGGCATGGCATCTTCTGGAGTACTGCGAACAGATTTGGTCATTTCACCTTGAAGATACAGTGGATTTTGAACAAGTCCAAAGAAGGACAAGAAGGATAGAGACACAGCAAGAAAAAACTTAAGAGCTAGCAAAAACTATTTATTTACCTTTGTAGATGCCCTTAATTTTTTTCTTTTATGTTTTTTCCCATTTAAGGGCAACCACTGGACACTGTATT
The DNA here is from genome assembly GCF_965152275.1 of Natator depressus. Lineage (NCBI taxonomy): Eukaryota > Metazoa > Chordata > Testudines > Cheloniidae > Natator > Natator depressus. Next base: position 41,870,231 of record NC_134236.1, on the reverse strand, counting down.
TATCTCAGGCTTTATTTATGCTTGGAGCTCAGGGTGTGATTTCCATCTTGTGTAGATGTACCTGCGCTACCTCTACTCAAGCTAGTGCACGAGAAATAACAGCGTAGCTGGGGTATTGATGGTGGCTTGGGCTAGCCACCCGAGTATGTATCCAGTGGGTCTAAGTGAGTATATACTCAGGCGGCAATGGACAGGGAGCAATCAGCTGGCTTGCGGCGTTTTGGAGGCAGGAGGGAGGAGCGAGGACTTGGCGCACAGGCTCCCCTTGCCTCCTGAATGCGGCAAGCCAGCTGACTGCCCCGGGCAGGAGGGAGCTGGGAGGAGCGAGGACTCAGTGTGCCTTCCCCCTCCCTCCCCTGCCTCCTGCCCACAGCAATCAGCTGGCTTCTGGCATTTAGAAGGGAGGGAGGGGGAGCCTGCGTGCCAAGTCCTCTCTCCTCTCCCCCCCCCCGCCTCCAAAACACTGCAAGCCAGCTGATTGCCGCTGGAGGGTGGCAAGGGGGAAGGCGTGCCGAGTCCTTTTGTCTGGCAAAAAAAAATTTCCCTGGAACCTAACCCCCCCATTTACATTAATTCTTATGGGGAAATTGGATTCTCTTAACATCATTTCACTTAAAGTCGCATTTTTCAGGAACATAACTACAACGTTAAGTGAAGAGTTACTGTATTTAGGAACCAGGTCTAATTTTATTTATCCTGAAAAGGAAAAAAAGAGGAGATCTGAGAAAATTATGAAAGACTTAGTGAAATGTAATCTGTCCATCTTTTCCTCCTACCCAATTTTAGAAGAAGAAAAAGGAGATGCTAAAAGAAATTAAAGGGTAGTACTGTATGTTTAGAACCAAAGAAAGGAAGGATTTTTTGTTTTATTGTTTTGGCTTTTTTAAGGTAGCATAATATCTCGTCAACCTGTGGAATTCATTGAACCAAGGAGTAAACATAAAAACTAGTGTGGCTGAATTTTAAAAGACTGGAATTGCTAATAACATGTGCAGTTAGGCAAGATAAGCTAATATCATGGATGATCAAATATCATGCTGTGCCTAGGGATCCATTTCCTCCAGCATTACATATCTAGCTTTGTACTTTACAGCTGAATTTTCAAAAGTAACTGCTGGTTTTCTCTGCTGCCAGAGAAAATAAAAATTAGTTTGAACCTTTGTGTCTGCTATGGTCTATTGCTATTTTTATTGCAAAGCTAATTTGAAATCAATAATTTTAATCATTATTTTTAAAGTATGCATTTCTGAGGAGAGCAAGGTGCTAACTTCATATGATTTATAAATGGCCGTATCTCTTCAGACTATCATCACAAAAGGGTCTTCTGTTAAGTTAACAGCAAGCACTTTTATTTTCAGAAATCTGCCTTCCTTTACTTTTTATGTGGCTGTTAAACAGATACAATGGACACAAAATATATTCACATTGGTACAGTCCAATCCTGGGCTTTAGCAGATTTTAGGCAGTGCTACTCACTGGGAACAGGCTGTTTTAACTTAGGGCTGGTCTTCACTACAGGGAGATTGATGCTGCAATCGATGCAGCAGGGGTCAATCTAATAAAGACCTGCTAAATCAACGGCAGAGCACTCTCCAGTTGACCCCGGTACTCCACCTCTCCGAGAAGAATAAGGGAAGTCGACTGGCGAGCGTCTCCCATTGATGCAGCACAGGGAAGACACAGGGGTAAGTCGACCTAAGCTATGTCGACTCCAGCTACGTGGTTCACATAGCTAGAGTAGCGTAACTTAGGTCGACTTACCCCGGTAGTGAAGACGAGCCCTTGGACACCTCTCTAGAGTTACACTGGGAGTTGGTTCAGCCTCTGGAGCAGCCCAGGGCTAGAAGGGTGCAAACGGTATGTTAAAACCACGTTAGTTGCACTCCCCAGGGCTGTGAGTTCCGTGCTTAGAGGTGAAGCACAGAATCTCACTGTGGAGTTCTTAAAATTCCACCAAGTTTATGAAGGGTGTGTCTGATTTACAGGAACCCAATATCATTCAATGGAATTCACTCTGAGGGCAAAACATGCCCTGTAGGACATAGGTAGCTGTAATGTTCCAACACTGTATTTCTGACTTTTTAAAAAAATGTCCAGGATCACCACCATATTAGTACAAAATCTAAGAATGAATGATAACGTTAAAGAAAATACAAGCACCTTTAACTGTCAGTAAGTGAGATGCAGAAGCATTATTCTGTGATAAAAAGGTTACATAAAATTTGTTAAAGACCTGAGGCTTCACACTTAACAAGCAGGTATATTAATATTAGCAGTGTTTCATCAGTCATCATAACCTATTTTATTGAGGGATTTGCATTTCAATGGATATTCATTTCTCTACCCAGATGTATCTTAATTCAGTGTTTGGATATGCATAAAATAGCTCAGAAACCTGGATCTTACAAATGAACAGTGCCATTCTCTAGAAGCTGAGATTCACACAGTAATTGTGGAGCCCTGCTGACGTCAATGGGGCTTTCTGCATGGGAGAGTGGAAGTGCCCACCTTCAGTCAATTGCAAACCCAGGACTGTAGATACTCAGTTTGACTTTCCCTTAAGGATAGAATAGCTATTTTGGGTTCCTTGAAATATAGCAGGTGCCTATAAATCTAGTTAATTTCTCTATAGTGGAAAATTTACTTTCTATGCTTTGCCAAACTATAATACTTTCTTTTTGGTCTGACTATGATAGAGATCAGGTTTTGGGCCAAATGAAATTAAAAAGGTTTTCTGCATAGGAAAGTAGCCATCCATTTTCCTTTTTTGACAAACTCATCTTAGATATTGCACATTCCATTTATTAAAATGAGACCGTGTTAGGAACAGGGCATAGGATGCTGTTTCTTTCCCTGTGAAATTTCTGTTAATTATTGGAAGGAAACGGAGGTCCTCTTTTTTATGTCAGAGAAATTTAATGCCTTCTTAATTCTGTAATATTATCTTTAAAGGAACACTTAAAGATGATTTAATGGCTGGTTGTTATGGTGAACGATCTGATGTAAAATTTTGAAATTTTTTTTTAAAGTTGGTTCTGTTTAGCTGTGATTAATGTATTTAGGCAGGAGCACGACCAACATTGTGATTTATATCATAATTCAGTATGCAGAATATTTTTATTGTAGCAATTTTCTAATCATTACCCTCACTTCATGCTTTGCTTCCCAAAACGGTGGCCTACAGAAATCAGAGATACAGGGTAAAATTGTCAAAAGCCTCTACATGACTTAGGCACCTAAGTCCCATTGACTTTCAATTAAACTTAGGCTTCTAAGTCACTTAGGTACTTTTGAAAACTTTACCCATTTTCTCTGACAGGCTGCTTCTCATATTCTTCTGCTTTTACTTGATTTATTTTTCCATTATGTACATATCTATATTTTTGTAACAGGCCCTAATTCAGTACAACACTTAAACATGGGCTAAAGTCCATCTGTACTGAACAAGGCACGTAAGCATGTGCTTAAGTTCCATTATAGTTGATGGGATTTAATCACACAAGTACTGTACTGAATAGGGCCCTCACAAGATGACTTCATGTAACTTAAAAAATGAAATAAAAGTCACATCAGGAAAACCAGAATTTAATTTATGCATTTTTTTCTGCTTCTCTAACTAAAAACATCTTTTTTTTCAAATTCTTGCCTCTGGCAGAGAGCATTTATATGCATTGACTTTTTATGGTAGGAGATTAAATAAGAAAAACAAAAACGCCTCTTAACTCAGCCTTTCAAATTAAAAGAAAAGTAAAAGTAAGACACAAGTTGAGAGCAGAAGTGAACAGGCAACTTTGGGAAAAAAGGCTTTGTCATCAGAAGTTTTAAATTCATGGTTGTGATACTTGCCCTTGTACATGATTGTTTCTGTGCATCACTGGGATGAATTACAGCTTTGTGAAGCTTCACACACTCTTGTCAGAGCCTGAAGATTTACCCCCATCACCCACTGACATTCCCATCCTAATCTGATGGCCTTGTATTTCAAGCCAATAACATAGTGGTAGTGTTCTCTACTGGTCAGGAGTTTGGGGTTAGATTATTTCCTGGGTTTGGAATGAATGCTGGTAAAAGGCAACATGCTCAGCAACTGGGGGAACAAAGGTATCTTGCATTGTTCAAGAGCAACAACTATTCTTTCTGCAAGGAAGAATGGATGGGACTTCCTTCTGAACCCATGAAACAGTGATATTCAACAGGTGGCCCATGGGCCAAATGTGACCTGTCAAGGCTTCCTGTGTGGCCCACCAGCTCACCTTAAAAATATTTATAATTAAATTCCCAAACAGTGATGATCGGCCTATCATTTGCCTATGACTTCCTTAATAAGTAACTTACTGGCAGTGCTTAATTTGTAATGAAAGAAGTGCCGGGCTCAGTCCTGGCAAGCCCCGGCACAAATTAAGCACTGGCTGGGTGGCTGGAGAATGGCCGGGTGCTGGGGTTATGAACTGCCAAGCTTAGAGGTGCCGGGACAAATTCAGCCCCAGAACAAATGAAGCATTGCTTACTGGATCTTAAGTTCTCAAGATCACATTGGCTATGATTGAGCTAGGACACCACCCATTTTTCATTAGTGATGGAAATGGAGCCAAAAATGAATGTGAGTGGGAGTGAACGTCATAAAGTCGACAGCAAAAAACAAGCTTTTAACCCAAACTGGACAGCAGATTTTCTTTTTATTATGCCACCTCATTTAAACACAAAACCTTTGTATTTAATATGCCAAACCACCATATCCATCTATAAGATGGTCAACATGAGCACCACTTTGAATCAAAGCAAAGTAACTTCAACACGGCTTATCCTCCTGGCAGTGTTGCAAGGTGTGACAAACCTGAAAATCTGAAGTCTTCATATCGCACTTCAAATGTCATTCTTACAACATCAGTGACTGTGCAGCAAAAAGCAACAGCTTCTCAGAGACATCCCGTGCCTACTGATAGTGGGGAAGCAGAGTGAGGGTGGCTGGCTTCAGGAGTGTTACTGAGATCAGTCTGTGTGACCATGCTCAGTACAAGCAAAGCAGCAAATCCTGGGGGAAGGCAGGTGACCCTGCATGTCCCCCTCTCCCATGCATTGCCTTTGCAGCTGGTTCTCTTTGGATAATGTTGGTACTAGCTAAAAAGAAAAAGCCTTTCCTGGATGCCAAGTCTGCGAAGGAGTGCATGTTGGAAATGCTGGAGGAGCTTTTTCACAGAGACAAAAAAAAAGATGACATTTCATTGACATTGTGAACCATGTGAAGCAAGATCCCTCTCTGATTCCATGGCAATGTGAAGATTGGAAGTAATTTATGAGGATGATTTGTCAGCCCTCCTTTCCAATAAAAAAAAAAACGCCAAATACATGTCTCTTGCAGTGGACGAATCAAGTGATTTAAGTGACACTGCCCAGCTATCACTGTTTGTTACATTTTATGAGGGTAAAATTTTCAAGGAAGAAGTTTTGTGCTTAATACCATTAGAAACCTACACAACAGGAGAGATCATTTTTGAAAAGGTAAAAGGCATTTTTGAAAAAAACAGTTTAGATCTGCAGAAAGTAAACTTACTTGTTACACATGGAGGTCCCTCCAGGACAGGGAAAGAGAAGGGCTTTGCTTCACATTTGGCAGCAATACACCCATCATTCACCAGACTGTCCTGGGCGGTAATTTGTCTTGGGACTTTAAAAAAAGAATGGGTCTTGTAATCAGATTGGTGAACTACATATGCTCAACTTCTAGCTTGCAACATCATCTTTTTAAAGCTCTTTTACTTGACGTTTCAGACGAATATAGTGACCTGTAGCAGCACAACAATGTTAGTTGGTTAAGTGGGGGATACATGTTACAAAGGTTTTTTGAACTTCAGAAAGAAATAATATAATTTCTTTCAAACCACGAGACCAACAAGGGTTGCAAGTTCTTGGAATTTATGAATTATGCCTCCTCTATGTCACAGGTAGCTTTTCTGTGGGATATTACTGGTCACTTCAATTCCCTCAACTTGCAGCTCCAAGGCTGTGCAAGCAGTGTTGGGGAATCTGTTTGAAAAAGTGTGTGGGTTTCAGAGGAATCTTGAAATCTTTCAGACAAGCTTAACAGGAAAGATGTTGCACTTTCCCACATGTCGTGTTGTTTCTACAGATGAAATTTAGATGAAAACTGAAGTAGAATGAGAAAGCTTGACACATGAGGCCTGGTATGAAGCCTAAGGCCTGAACTAAAGTAGTCAGGGCCTGCTGATATAAAGCAAAATCAGGCTGTGAGCCGAAGTCAGGTCCTGTTACAAAACATGCCTACTTGCAGGTTCCCAGAACAGGCAAGAACAGGGCTGGTATTTCAAAAACGCAAATGTTCCTAAGAAGTGCTAGGCACAGGACACTCACGTAAACACATTCCAGAAGGGTGGTACCAGAACACCCTATATCAAGTATAGTCTACACACACTTTCCGAAGATAACAGGGACACACTGACTCCTCCTGAAGATAAGATCAGGATGACAGCTGATGGATAGAGATGTTTTGATCAAATTGAACCAACATGTACAATGCAAAGAGTGGTAACTAACCACGTCAGAGGGGCAACAAGTAACTTACTTGTAACAGTGTATAAAAGAGGGATCACAGAAGGTGTGTCTTTGTCCAGCCGAGAGGGGAACAGAAAATACTGCTGTTCACTGAGCTGAGTCCATTGTAATGGTCATACATTGATCCAGGAAACCAGGAACATGCTTTGTTGACAATAAACCTGGCCAAGCATTTTCGCTACTGATCAGAGTCTGTGGTCTTCTTGGGCAGTTCAATCAGAGCCCGCTGTACAGGTTATCTGGCCAGAGCCAGTGCAGCATGCAGAGAACACACACAAAACAAACAACTGATGACAAAAACAATGCACGAAATTCTAAACAATCTGACTGAAAATTTTAAAATGTGATTTGAGAATCTTAAAATTCCCAAGGATTTGCTTTTATTTGTTCATGAACGGTTTGCTGGCTCTGCTAATGGACCTTGCCCTTCTGATGCAAAGAACATTCTTGATTCAATTGATGACGATGTCTTTCAATTAGAAATTGTAAAGCTCCAGAGCTCAGTTGTCTTCAAAGCAAAATTGAAAGAAGTGAGACTTTGTAATTTCTGGACTCAATAGGCTGACCAGTTTCAGAATAGCCAGAATCTAGTCTTTTAATGATGTTCAAATCAACGTACCTCTGCAAATCTGGATTTTTTACCATGAACATTATAAAAAACCAACATCACAATCATTTGACAGGTAAGTATCTTCACTAATGCACGCGCCTTGTCCTGACCTCCTACAAATCACTTTTCACAAAGCTTGCCAGAGATTGTTGATGTCACCTCTTCCATTAGAGATTGCCAGAAACAAAAGTAATAATGTTGATTTATAAACTTTGTTAGAAGATAGAACACTAATACTTATGTTGCAATTAACGTCTTTATGTATTGGCAGCTGAAGTTTTTTTTGTTTTTGTTTTTTTGCCAGCCTTCTGCGCAAATGGCCTGCCTCTTGTCATAAAATTCTCAGATGGGTCCATGGGTAGATCTAATTGAGTATCACTGGCATAAAAGATACTTTTTACTTTACAGGCTCATGGATTCCAAGGCCAGAATGAATGATTGTGACCTCCTGTATAGCACAGGCCACTTAACTTCCTCAAAATAATGCTTAAATTATATCTTTCAGACAAACATCCAATCTTGATTTAAAAATTTACAGTGATGGCGAATCCACCATAACTCTGGTAAACTGTTCCAAGGGCTAATTATTCTCACTTAAAAAAAAATCACACCTTCTTTCCAGTCTGAATTTGTCCAGTTTCAACATCCAGCCATTAGCCAGATGGCTTGCTCTTCAGCACTGCAAAACATCTCTTTTCCCAGGGGCTAAGCCTGTTACCCCTCAAGCATTCTCTCCCAACCCAGGGAGCAGTCTAACCCAGATCTCCTGAATGACAGTAGAGGAAGTAGCTATGCCATTGGCCTGGCAATTGCCCTGTTAGTTTGATAAAGCTTTGTAAAAAGCTATCTTGTTCTTGGTAAATCTCCGCTTTCAGCCCTTTGGGTAAGTCTACATGGGGATAAAAAACTCACTGTATGACTGCCAGGGCTGGCCTGAGTCAGCTGACTTGGGCTAATGGGGCTCGGGCTGCAGGGCTAAAAATTGCTTTGTAGATGTTCAGACTTGGGCTGGAGACCAAGCTCTGGGACCCTGCAACCACAGCCTGAGCCTGAATATCTACACAGCAATTTTCAGCTCCAGAGCCTCAGCCCTGCAAGTCCGAGTCAGCGGACCCGGGGGAGCTGTGGATTTTTTGTTCCTGTATAGATGTACCGTCTGAGACTCCTAGCTGGCTGCTAGTTCACTGCAGAAACTTGGAAAGCTGCTAATGAAGTGTGCAGCTGGACTTCCACTGTCAGGAGGATGAAAAAAAGCAACGATTAATAAAAAGAGCAAATACAAGATTAACATCATTTTTCTGCAGCTAATTATTCTTCCCATCTCCTCAACTGAAATTATTCCCTCAGCACCACACTCTACAGAAGCCATGTCTAAATAAATACAGAACATATTTTAAAAAAATAAGTATTAAACTTAACAATTTAAACAGGGATGGATCAGCTACATGCAGCAAAGGGTGACAGTGAAATAGTGTATTAATTAATATAGCATGGAAGCAGGATTAAATTTGGCCCCTGCATGATCCTTCACAAGACTATACAAAGACAAGCTTCCTGTCTGCATGCCTACCAAGCAGTCTTTCATGAGAAGGATGCTATATCCAAACTCACCATAACTGCCACCACCCTGGGATCATGGGGTGCTGGCCACTGTCAGAGGCAGATGATTGCAGAACAGATCCAGTACAACAAATTCTATATTTCTTTTTTGTTCTTATGTTATACTTGGGCTATGAAGGGTTAAGCTTCAGCAGGAAGTTCAAATGGTTTAAATGACACCATGCAATGTCATACTTCCTGTTCACTCCAGTGGACTCACTCACACACATAGACAGGAGAGTCTCTCCTGAATACAGAATACTGAGTACAGCCAGGCTAGATTACAGCAGTATCAATACTGTGCTTATTTCTTGTTGTTAGTCAAATACATAATTTGTCCTAAATACCTGTCAGATTCATAAATTAAATATCACAACACATACCATATATATCCAATGCATATGGAGGATCTATTGCTATAGTAAAGTCTGTTATTTAGAGAAGCAGTAGGCAAAATATACACAACACATTGTCATTTTTATTGTTACCTGACCTAGCTCATTTTCACTTCACTCTTCATATTTACAAAGGTAAGTTTCTCTTGAGGTGCTTCAAAAGCATAATGGAAAACTCTAGCACCACATGATTATTCATCTGCATGACTGTTGCCAATAAGATCAGAAATTCTATAACTTGAGGTTAAATGCTTTTCTACCAGCAAACAGTGGATTGAATGGAAAAAGTTGGTGTTTTACTTCCTAAAGTCCATATTTTGATGTAGGATCCCAGATTATATATCAGGCAACCCCCTTGCAAACCTAACCACAAAGCAAAAAATGTTGAATTTTTCCACTCCTGACCAAAGGAAGTCAAGACAATTTCCAAGACAAATATGAGCATTGGCACTATTCCAAGAAGGAACAAACATGAAATAGGACAGATATTTGAATCCGCTTCTGTTTCCAACACAGAAGGCTTTATTATATTATATTTTACTTAAATGCAGTAAATTTCACTGGTAAGTCTTTCACACAATGTTATAGCAGTAGGATTTGCACTATTCTAGTGTTTGCTTTGTGTATCATAATACTATTAAAAGAAAATGCATCTGTCAGATGAGAGACTAAGGGACAGATTTTTAAAGGGATTTAAAGGTATGCTATCTTTTGAAAAAGCCACTATCGGAGCCTACCTGCATCTTTAGCCACCTAAATACTTAAAAAACCTCTTCCTTAGGGCTTGTCTACACTTAAAATGTCAGTGCAGTTTTTTTTTGAGTCAAAGACATTAGTGCTCTTGTAGAGCTCAATTCTGAACCATTTTATGTACCGGAACAAGGGAGTAAGGAGTATAAGTACCTACTTACTTCTCTGTACAAGCTACCTGATCACTGTGGACAAGCCAATCAATGCAGCTGAGCTGGTGCATCAGGGGACATAACCTGTATCTGGTATTGGGCAAGTTGATAACCAGGAATCAGAAAGTGGCTCTCAGTCACAATCTTGTTCATGGTCTGGTCCTGAAACAGTTCACATACGTGCTGCCCTTGGCTCAGGGCTTGTGGCAAAGCCACAAATAAGCCTTTAATAATTTTCTACAATGCTAAAATGAACCTGATCCTGCTACAATTGAAATCAGCAGCAAATCTGCCATTGATTTCCATCATTGTAGTATACTGCATTAGTACTGTTCTGTGTTTTTAATATTTTGGTTTTGTACAGTATATTTGCAAAACATGGCAAAATCGATAGACTATTTTCACAATGACCTACTGATAAGCTCCTGCATTATGAATACAGTGGATTATAAAAAGCTGCCCTTTATAACATATATCTTATTTAAACATGTGTAATTTTTGATTTCTACAAAGAGAACAGAACGTCCTTTATGTTGCATAAATAAATAGCACACTACACTCTTAGAACTGTCTTCTGAAGCAAGATTTTAGATTCCATGTTGCTTTCATGACATTGGTTATTGTTGGTACTGTGAACATTATTTTTCCTCCAATCTGCTAACTAAATTCTTTTATTTAATGAAGCCAAACAGATGATAATTTAGTTGAGGTTTTTTATTATTACTATTATTATTATAAAAGTGTGCATCACTAAGGTACTGCATATATGGTAATATCTACAGCACAGTTAATGGATAAAGGTCAAATTGTCAATCAGCCTCAGTCTCAGTTTCTTCGCTTGGTGCATTTCTCACAGAATTCCGAAGCTATGTGGAATGTCCATTAATGGAAGTTGCAGAGTTGGAGCTATGCTACCACTTTGAACATTTACCTCTCAAAAATACTCAAATGTGTAGTGTTGTAATGGTACATTTTTAAAAAAAGACAAAAATAAAAACCTACTAGAAGCATAAGGCTGGCTCCATTATGTAAATATATATCCAGACAATTATAATATGTAGAATCATAGAATATCAGGGTTGGAAGGGACCTCAGGAGGTCATCTAGCCCAACCCCCCGCTCAAAGCAGGACCAATCCCCAATTTTTGCCCCAGATCCCTAAATGGCTCCCTCAAGGATTGAACTCACAACCCTGGGTTTAGCAGACCAATGCTCAAACCACTGAGCTATGTACATTACTTATTTGACAGACCACCCATTATGGATGCTCAGAAAAACATGTTATACTGTTTTTTAAATGAGTGTGATACAATATACTTGATACATGGGAAAGTTGCAATATGGAAAGAATCATGTTGATAACTAAAAGTTATAGATGACACAAATGTAGTATTGCTGTATTTTTTGCTGTGTGTATTTATCTATTTATATATTAAATATATATATTTCATGAAACCCGTTTGTTGTAATCACATCAAAACATCATAAAAAAATGCCCTGAGTCATTGTGGCTTTCAGTAAGATATGTGACAAAGTTTGGTGAAGCTTACTTTGGGTGATCTCCAAGTGGTCTCTGTCCAATGGATTTTAATAATGACTCTGGTCGAACTGCTACCTTTGGTGATGTTTTAGGGCTAGTGTCAGAATCTCCGCTTTCCTCATCTCCCATGGCTTTAATATAACTCCCACTTCTCATTCTCCTGCAGGGGATCTCCTCGTCTTTACCGCCAACAGGGTACCCTCCCCATTCATCTTGAGGCACCTGGTACCAAACACAAAATATGCAGGAATCTCATCATATTTTAAGAGACAGCCTTAGATATTCCATACTTCAAAGACATAGTCATTTAGGTTTGACTCTTCAGGCACAATGACACTGGGTAAAATTTTCAAAAGTTCCTAAGTGACATAAGAGCCTAAGTCACACTTTTGAAAGTGGCTTATGTGCATAGGAGCCTAAAACTCATCGAGAGTCAAGCACTTCTGAATACTTTACCCATTATCCTCATATTGGGATTCTGTAGCCTTTCAGACATACCATCGCTAATGAAATATAAAAAAACTACATTTAAATAACATTAAGATGTAGTTCTGTCACAACCTGATGGAATTCAGGAGATGGCTACTGTTGTTCATAATTCAGACTCTTATGAAACAAGCGTAATGGCGGGAGTTTTCTACAGTAATTTTTGTAAAGAACGATAAATAAATAATTCAGAGAAGGCTGTAGTATAATCTCATTCTATACCAGCAAGACAGGCAATTAATTACTAATACATACGTTTTAGGCAGTTTTTGAAATGCTCATTATGTTTAGTTACTAGACAATCCATCACTCCTCACTAGCTTTGTACATCAGGAGATCTAGGTTCAAATTCTGACTTAGGAAACAAGTGAAAATGAGTTTGATGGCTACATGCTCATAACTGTCTGCATCACAAATCTTCCAAGTAATTCAGCATGAGATGAAGTCTCTACCCAACGTAAACTCAGAATTGGAAGCAGTGCTGTTTCAAGCTATGATATAGGCATGCAGAAACTCACATGGTTAAAATTAAGGGCATACATCGGTGCTTTGCTAGATCTGGGCCATAGATCTCAGCACCTTGGAAGATCAAGTCCTTTATCAGCATAATGCCTTCACATATTATATAGAACCATTAAAAATATATATATAGATACCCTATAAAGCTGGAGGACTGCGAGGTAAGCATCTATAGTGGAGATTCTGAAAAGTTAGAAGGTCTAGTCAAGTCTGTCAAACTAAATATATTTGGGGCTGATCCAAAGTCCATTCAGCTCAATAGAAAGGCTCCCATTGACTTCAACAGGCCTTGCATCAGATCCATGGAGAGTGACACTAACTTATTCTCTCAGCTCCTCACTCTCCAAAATGCACTCATACCCCACATGTAGGTGAGCAGGACTTGTGCTGTGGACCCCATCCAAAGAGGGTCAAGGGGGAAATGAAAAAAGAGGAGGAACAAGGGGAGGGGGAGAGAGAGAGACACAGAGAGTGAGTGGGAGGGAGACGCTGAACCAAAGACAGAGAGAGAGACACACACACTCTAAACACTAAAGGTAACACTTGATAGGGAGAGCAAGCGCAAATCAGAAAAGAAAAACAGCTTGAAAAGAGAAATTGTATTAGAGAAAAATATACTCTGAAGTATTTTAAAAGAAGAAAAAACATAGGGAAAACACCGGCAGGAGAGAAGAAAGAAAAGATGCAACAAGAAGGAAGAATAACAAATAAACAAAAGAGTTGCCATCTGAAGCACTGGAACAAATATTAAAGTTAGCCAGATTTGGATTCTTGAAGGATGTGATGGGAAGCTAAGAGAAGAGGGTGATTATTTCTCCCCAAGCTTGAGATCTCTAGATACAATAAATCACCCACATTTTCCTTTTAAAACTAAACACATATGGAAGTTCTCTGTGGGGAAGGATTTTTAAGGTTTGCTGAGAACTCAAGAATATCTGCGAGCAGTATTAGGGTAACAGATGGAAATCTTTAACATTTTGAAAAATCAATACTTTTTCTTAAACTTTATTACAACACATCTGGCAATTCTCTTGACTGCCAAAGACTGAACGATATATTGCTAAAGAATTAGATCAGTAAATTCATTATGATGAAATACTTGATACCAAACAAACTTATTTATACCTTTTGTTTTGTTGCTAGTGTTCTGATGCCGGCATGGCTAAGAACAAGGTTCAAGTAACTGAAAAGCATTCTGGTTATTGGCATAGAAGTGGGTTCCTATGTGCTTTATTTCATTTCTCAATTTCCAACATTAAGGATGAATTGCAGCCTCTGGTCTAAACACACTTTTCGAAATGTCCATAACTTATTGTAACAACTTGATTTTGCTCTGAGATTTTCACTGCTTTGTCTCAACTCTAAGATGATTTTTTTTTAAAAAAAAAAAGTGTGAGAAAAATCAGGTCAGTTGTTTTTGAGTTATTCAAGTAAGAAAAAGCCTACTTTTCCCATATGCTCCAATCTGAAATTCTGTACTTCTATAACTCAAAAATGGCTGAAAGCTAAACATGTTAAAAACAAGTTTATATTTTGAGATTCTTATTTGCGACTCAAGCTCAACTCAAGCCTTGTTTGTAAAGTTATGAATGTTTAAAGTTTGCAATTTCATCCTAACGGCAGTTCTAGCTAGAAAGCTGGTAAACAGCTTTTCCAGGACAAGTTTTCCACCATGGACACATTAATATTTCATCCTGTTTGGGCTGATTAGATTTGTATGGCTAAGTGACCTGATACAGATAAAGTTGGTTTTGCAGCTAAGTTCACAAGGACACTGGAATCAGGAAAAGCCCTCCACCGAATTATTCTTGCATGTAATATAACAGAGAGAACACAGGTACACCCAAAACCACTCTGCCCCTTTTACATTAAGAGCCCTTACTGGCTAACAAAAGACCCCTGTGATTGAAGAAGGTGATTGGTAGTCCAGTCCTCAAAAAGGAAAAAAAACTTCTGGAAGATCCAGAAGAGAGAAAAGGCCACTAACCCCATAGCAAATGGTAACTGTGAGTGGGATTTTCCGGATCCTGGGTAGAAGGAGGGATGTTGCATAGTGGCTCAATGGAAACATGTTTTAGTGGGGTACACATTTCCTCACATGGGACAAGAGCCAAGCCCCAGAGAAGATAATTGGAGTCTTTCCATTGACTTCAAAGGACCCTGCATCAGCCCCTGTGAACTTCTTCCTACAAGATTTGAAAAACATGGCAATACTAAAGCTCAGCTTCAGTACGAGCAGGTTCAAGATTCACTTCGGCTCTTTGTACAGTCATTATACTGTAGGTTAAACACCTGCATTTTTTTTTTAAATTCAGCCCATCTCAGATGCCAACATTTTCCTGAACCACAGCACAGCACAGCATGAACATAGTTCTCCTTTTTTATTATTTTGAAACACTAACAAAAATCTGTGACAGATCGTGTAGGGGGTATTAAATGTATGCATTCCAAAACGTTAAAGTGGTTTTACAGCTTGCAAAAATGCCTTTTACAATAGTTATCAGCCCCTGAAATTCCCATCTGCAGAGTTTGCAGCTGCTAATTGGGAATAATTACCCTAATTACCTACTTGCATATAGTGATGAGTGCTGATATTTATAATTTCAAAAGAGCCTTCTTCCTGTTCTAGATGTTCACATAAAAACTTGTATTTGAAGTTTTTATCCACAAAGCAATAGGACTGCATATTACCATATGTATTTTCCTTCAAAAGAACAATAAGCTGATAAGGTCAAGATCTTTTCATTTAATTTGTCATTTGCTGCTGATTTGGTTATAACAATTAGGAACAATGATGAGTTTTCTTTAACAAATTCTGTGCTCTCATGGTGTGAGGAGGAGAAGGGAGTGCAGGAGTTAGGGAATCTCTTCATTCTTGTGTTCCTGTTCCACTGTGGGATCTTAGGGTCAGATTTTCCAAAGAGCCCAACTCCAGCATTTGAGATCAGATTTTCACATCAGGCTCAGCTTCCATTTAGGTATGTAGCTAATTTCCTGAGTTTCAGAAGTGTTCCACAGTGCTGGACTCATACAAATCAGGCTGCTTATTTGGTGTTTAAACAGGAGCTGATGGCTTTTGAAAATCTGGCCTCAGTTGTGGGTTCTGAGCTCCTTTGAAAATCTGACTGTAATCTTTGTTGCTCCAAGGTTAAAATGAGTATTACCTACCTCACAGAAACACTGTGATGTTTAATTATCATGTAAATGTAAAATGCTTTGAAATTTTCAGATGAATGGGGCTGTATAAGTTAAAATTATCATCAAAATCTTACTTTATTAAGATAAATCTAAAATCTTATCATCATACACAATCTATGCATGAAATTAGGCTAGAAATATAAGAACAAGAGTTGAAGCTGTAGCCAAGGATAAAAGTATCAGGTATATTTAGGATATAGAGATGAAATTAATGTTGTAACACAAGACCTATAGTCCCCAGGCTTGTAAAATATTTAGTTTAGCCAAATTAGACTTTAGGAGTTAGGATAAATTACCATAAGTAAGTCAACAGTAAACCTGCTGAGCTTCTGTTTATGTTTGTGATATGCTGATGTTTTGAAAATAACTGCTGAGTTTGAAAATAACTGCTGTACTATACCTACAAGAGATATGTAGACACTACAAGATGAGGTAGGTAGAGTGAAATGTTGGAGACTTCCTTAATTGCCTGTTCCTATGGTGATAACATGACATAAATGTTAATGAGTATTACTGGGGTGTGGAAGTTCAAATAAGGAAAAGGGGTTAAAACCTTCATAAATATGTATGAACCCCACTCAGTGTCAGCATAAGACATTATAAAGGCTGTATCACAGTCTGTGTGTCTTGGGGTGGGAGACTCTAGGATGGCAACCTAGATGATGATGATGGTGACTGTGAGGACTAACACTTCAGGTTTTTCCACAAGGGATGATGTAAGTAATGCAAACATTGTTCATTTTGTACTGGCCTTTCTACTTTACCAGATTGCAGTGTGTATTGTTTTGATGGCTAAAAAAATATAATCATTATAGAAAGAGCACTATGTAGTCTCCACTGGGCATCATGGGGTTCCCCCTTCTATTGATAACCGCTCTACTGTAGTCAATCTTGGGGGCTAAACTCTCACAGATTATAGCAGAGGTAAACCCTCACTTTGGGATGGGTAATTGGTTAAACTAAGTAACTCATTACTATAGATAAGGCTACACATGCAATTCTTGTTTTCATTTAAAACTTTCTAAGCCTGATCAAGAAGATGCCCCAACAAAAAGGAGAGGGCAAGAACTAAAATTTAGATGACAGATTCCTTTCCCCACCCCCAATCTAAGATTTCTTCAAGAGTACCCAGCATGTCACTGTATATAGCTATAGATGGGCAGATAAATGGATGCACTAGAAACTACTTCTAGATGTGTAGAAAATGTCTCTGAGCCATGAAGAAAACTTCCCAAGATGATAGAGGAACCATTCAACTAGAGTGCTAGCTTTTTTGAAAGACCCACATGCTTCTTCAGAAGGTCCCTATAGGTGAGGGTAAGCAATTCTTCCTAGCATAACCATCCACTACAGAATCTACATTAAGGCTAGTGCCCACACTCTGATTTTGTCATGAGTATAACATGTATAATTTGGAGGAAAAAGTGTATAAATTAAAGTAGAAATTGATGCTTGCCTGAATGTTTACTAGTTTTTGGTCTGCTGTGTGGGAAGCATGAACACTGATGAGCTTATTCTCTTGAGAGTTAATAGGAAGTACCCAGCATTCCTATGAAGAAGGCTTAGGAGAACCTTAGAGGTTTGCACAGAGCTAGCAGTTTCTCCATGGAAAACTGCCAGGACTAGTCTGGAACTTATTTGCTAGTCCTTGCTCTTGTTTTGCTCTTGGATTTCTCCATTTTGTTTTCTCAGAAAACCCACTTTGGAGGCCTATCCAATCAGAAGAAACTAAACTAGAGAAAGTTCTGGAACAAGAGGGAGCTCAGTCATGCTGTTTTTTTGGAAGACACCTGAATTGCTGTTCAGAAAATCGAAAAGGACAAAAATACTACCCTGATCTAAATGTTTTCTTCCTGGGGTGGTGGTGATGGCTCTATAAAACCCAAACTGAGTAGACTATTCCTGGAATTAGATGTGAAAGGACAAGAAGAATACTGTGAGCCTGACTGATAGTTACACTGAGACTTGGATTCTTAATAGCTTCTCTGTTTGTTGCCTTTTTTCCTGAAGCTTCTCCTTTGCTTTGTGACTTTTCTCTGAATATAGAGGGCTATGCTTTTTGTTTTCTCCTCAAGCAGCACCTGTTCAATAAGCATCTAAAGACAATATTCTATTGCTGCACTTTAAAAAGAAAATAAAAATAAGAGATTCATTAGGTATTGACTGTTTTCCTTGATTTACTGTGTCCTTGGAGGGTAAATGCCACAATGTCATGCTTGGCATTGTGGCAAGCTCCTATTGGCATATGAAATATTTGCAGCAAAATTTGAAATGGTACAATTGAAAGTCTTTTCACCTTAGATTGTGGATTTGAGAATTTGGTCCCAGTTTTGAAGGAAATATTTTTTTCCTGAGAAAACACAAAACCTTGTGAGTAAATGTTTTTTGAGCCAGTTACTGGGCCAAAAAAAAAAAAAGGGAGAGAAATTCTATGAAAAATATGTATGCAATTTTCCATAAACATAAAAACGCAAATAACTTTATTGTCACAAATTCTAGAATCAGATGTCTCTAACCCCATACAAATTTGACTGGCTCTATCTCCTCCAGCCCTATTGACTATGACTCTCAAGATTTTGGAAGTAGGGAGGAGTTATAGGATGAATCTGTACCTATAAAGAAGGCCTTGTTTCCTTAAATACATAACCTTTTATCTCCTCAACACCATTTTCAGTGCACATATCTTTCTCAATGCACATATTATTTAGTTATTCTGATTTTTTTTAAAGTGCTGATTCATTGCTCTACGTACATGTATTATATAATTAAAAACATTCAAAATGCTTTATAAAATGTACCAGGAATTCCTCCTCAACATCAATGAAAGCCACCGCCTCCATTCCCTTCAAATTTCATAAGCCGCCCCCCATCCCTGAGCATGTGGGAGAACAGAGAGATCTTGCAGCATGCCCTGAAGGTCAACTGACACTGTCAAACAAGTGGGTAGTTAATTTCAGAGCTGAGGACCCCTTGCTGGGAATGTCCTACCAACAACTCTCCCATTTAAACCAGGGAGACATCATCGTGAGAACCTCATCTGATATAATCTGTCATGGTATCACATGCAGAAGGAGGTGGTCAGATAGATCCCAAACCATTTAGGGCTTTTATAGGTCAAAATCACACCTTCAGTTGCACCTGGAAATGACCTGGAAGCCAATGCAGATCACAAAGCACAAGCGTAATATGCTGTGTGTGAGACACTTCATGAAGAAAGTCAGCCGATACATTCTGTATTAGCTGCCATTACCAAACTTTTTTTTCAAGAGTAGCTCCAAGCAGAGCACAACTGCAGGAACTGAAATTTGAGGTGAAGAAGACATGGGTCCCATGTATTTCTGGATTCTGTATCCACAGAATATCCACTTGCTACAGAACTGTGCTCCAAAATCTCAGCTTAAACTGAAAGACATGAATCTAGTATAAATATATGAAGTGTCACCTGCCTTACTCTTCAGAGAGCCTTGAAGCAAAAGCTCAAAGAGGCATGAAATGCCCCAATCAGGGCCCCATAGTCTCTGTGATTCCATGGCAAAGGACTCCATAGCCAGAGATGAAGAATGGTTTAGTGGCTAAGGTACTAGCATGAGACTCTGGAGATCTGGGTTTGCATCCCTGCTTTTCCACAGACTTCTTGTGTGACCTTGGCCAAGTCTCTTTGTGCCTCAGGTCCCCATCTGTAAAACAGGGACAACAGAACTTCCCTACCTCACAGGAGTGTTGGGAGGATAAATACATTCTAGATGGTGAAGTGCTCAGATACATACCATGGTAATGGGGCCACACTGTGGCACAGATAAATAGAGGGACTTTTCCAAGTTGCCACAGAATCCAGCCTTTCTGATATGGTAGTCGCTATTTTGTTGTAGCCACACACCCCCTTTTCTACCTACCCTTTGTTTCCCTACCCTTACCGGGACCTGGCTGTAGATGCACCTGGTTCTCTAGCTTTCCCCAAAAGCTGAGTTAATTGAATTACAGAGCAAGTTATAGGGAGCAAAGAAACAGGGCGTAGGGAGCTAGAGCTAGAGTCCAGCTTGTAACCAGGGAGATCTGGAAATGTAGGCTAGCCAGCTCGGCTGCCTGGATGATGGGACAAGGCCCAGAGGACTAGGAAGATGACCAAATGAACCTGACCACAAGCTTCCCTGGCACATATGGGAAGAAAAAGGCTTTGAATGATTCCGGGACCTTTGCCTGGAGTGTGGAGCCAGGCTACCTAGAGGATATAATGGAAACAAAAAAAAATCCTCATCCATTCACTATAAAAAGAATCACTGTAAGAATACTCAGATGAATTTTGCATCCATTAGGATTTTAAACCAGGAGCCATAGTTGTGCATCTTTATATGAAGAGGTGCGAATAAAGGGTGTTTATATGAGGAGGTGGGAATGAAGGGTATTTCATAGTGACAGACAAAATTAGATTTCTCTGGAATTTAAGGGTGGTGGTTGTGTAATTTGTTTTCATTGTGCCACAGAAGTAGATGGAGCTCTGGGCATATCTTTTTTGCCACAAGTCTTCCCAGGCAAGAAAGGCTGAGTAAAAGCTGACTCTTTTGGAATTATTGGTAACTAACCCCTTCTGAGGAGCTACATCATTCTACCTTTGCATTTCTCCAGTCACTCTACCTCACCTAAGGGTAATCATGCGTCTTCCCTCTCTGTGGCCACAAAAGGCCCTGCCTGAAGTACAAGTGGTGTCGTTCTGATGTACAGAGGAAAGAAATCCCACATGCTAGATTCAAGCCCTCCGCAGACAACAGAGCCAAGACTATGGGGCTCCCTCTGCATCTTCCACAGATGGGTTTGGTGTGGGAGAAGGGTGAGTTGGAAGATCAATCACTGACCATTATTTCAAATAGTGAGGACACAGCACAGCCTACAGTAGTAGTCAAGGAGAAGCTCTGCTTTTGCTCTGGAGTCTGGGGAGAAGAGAAAAGCCTTTATTTCCTGCTGCCCTGGAAATCCGCACACCAACTTTGGCTATTCAGACTTGATGGGAGGCAAGAGGATTTGGCCCATAAGGAGCAAGTGACATCCAGGGCATTATTTCTAGATAACCTAGCTGGCCTAATGTACCCTTGCTGCATGAACCAAAAAGTGTAGCCCACTTTTTAAAAATATTCACTTTCAGGACTCCAAAAATCTTAGCTGTTAAACAACTGTAAAATCTACAAGAGTGCATCAGTTTATAATCACTGAGGTACATGCAGAAGGTTGTTGATTGTAGGAGTTGTAACAGAAAGCCTATTTTGTGATTGAGTAAAGTAATAATGGAACAAGAAAAGTTCTCTCACTGCATTTCCGGGCACCAACACTTACTGCACAGCAAACTGGGGTGTAAATCTGCATTGCTGCAGCATGCTGTGCGCTAACTGTTGGGGTGAACCCTGCTGCTGTGCACTAGACGTTCCGTAGAGCACATTGACTTACTGCTGTTTCAAGCCACCTATTTATTCCAAGCAAGACACATTTTTCCTCCATGGGCTTTTCCCTCAGTCATTATGTGGGCATTACTGAAATGATAGCACAAATGTCTTTTAAAACGCCTCTTTTTAAAAGGGCTATATAGAAATGCACATATATTTTATCTCTCATCCACTCTTCTCATCCTAACAAATGAGTTTTATGGTTCTGATCAGCTGACTCAAAACTCCATTGGCAATTATTTAGCCGCCAGAGGAAAGTCAGTATTTTTGTTACTTTGCAGCTGTTAGGAGACATTTTACTGTCTGTACAATTCTAAAGGGGGGTATATTTATTCCCTTACTTGAAGTAAGAGGGACCATGAATACATTGCCACTAAGATATTTAAGCACATAAGCAACTAACTTCAAAAACATCCTTTAAAGATGGGACTATAAGATGACCCAGAAAGGGTGGTAAAATCGTGACCATTTGGGGTCAGAGTCCATTCTTTAAAAGATGTTTTTAAAGTGAGTGCTGTGACCTCCATGACTGAAAACTGCACGATCTGATGAGCTCAGTCCTAGGCAGCCAAGGGGAGTGTGTGGTTATCTAGCCTCAGTGGCAGTAATCTGAGCAAGCACCCCCAGCACATGTGTGAATTGGTCCAGAGCTCTAGAATATCAAGTTACTTGTGGCTGCAGGCTTCTTGGGCCCCTGTGGGTAGCCCTGGACAAATGTGGCAAAGACCAACTTTCAGCCTACTTCTCTGTTTAATGTTGAACCTTATTTTGACAACAAAAACACGCTGGAAATATAAAGGAGAATCATTCTTAATAAAATATTGGTAGGAATACAGCCTCTCCTTTCCCATCCTGGTGACACCACTTGTGCAATAATGTCAACTTGCACTGGCTGTTAGAAAGATATGAAACTATGAATATTTTTGTTACTTTGTTTGGAAAACCAGCTACGGCACATCTGCAGCAGTATTTTAATCAGAAATGGTAAGTGGCTTCTTAGCACTTAGAGGCAGCACACTATCATGTCATTAATCACTGTAATTACTGGAGACGCTCAGTGGTTTTAGTCATAACCTTGACCAGTGGTGGAGTCCATATAATTATTTCACTTTTCTCTTGCAAAGAGCAGCACTTCAGCCTTGGCCATGTAGAGACCTCTGCATCCCTGGAAACTGGGAAGGAGGAGTGTCAGTTTAGTGTAAAGTTCCTAGATCTTTAAAGCCGTTCAGGGAGCAAGTACAGAATTGTACAGAGATATATAATGGATACTGGGAACATTATGAAATGAATGCATATGAGTAGTTCATTGTAACACACATTAGGAGTAATTTATACTCAATAGTTATTCAGCACTGGAAGTAGTTTTGTATAGTTGGAATATAGGGTTTCATGTGACAAAATCTGGAGCTTGTAATCTGCCTTCATGACAGTGTAGTGCATATAGAGTTGGGTTAGGATAAATTCCACCCTCCCAGCCAAGAGACAGCACACAGCTGTGGCACAGACCTTCTGAGGCTGTAACTCTACCGTATTGAAGCAACAGTGGCCTCAGCGGGGTTCCAAAACTAGGACCTGTGTAAGTGACAATTCAGTGGTCCCCTCTGCTGGCCCCTCCTCAGCGCTCTTCTCCACATCGGTGTACCTGAATCCAGAGTGCAGCCCAACTGACACTGGGTCTGTTTTTTTAAGATAACATGAAACGGAAGGACAGATAAACCCAGTGTTTTCCTTTCATGCTACAGAGTCCACTGCTGCTATTATTACCTGCATGCTAGCAATGTCAGTGCAGATAACGGATGACGCTAGCACTTCAATGCATCAGGAAGGCAGAAGGGGGTGGTAGCCATTTTTAGCACAACATGCTAGTTTCTTTTTTAAGTGCTGAGTCATTCGCAGTACCATGGATGTGTTTACCTCGATTTTATGCTGCTGCTTCAAATACTGTTGAATGGCTGAGGACGGAATATCAATCAATGGCACATAACACTATGCTCCCAAACTGTACTGATTGTTAGTTGTACATTTTTGCCTGAAGTAGTTTCCTTTTCTCTTCCAGCTGTGCTCAGAGATGTTTGAATACTGGAAACTGTAAAATCCTTTTAAGTTTATAATTTTACTATTGATACTTAGTTCACTTCCAGCTTTCTCCCTGAAAATCCTTGTCACACCTAGGGATTCATGTCAAACAGTAAAATAATCAAATAATAGGCTTCAGCTTCAAATGTGTTGTACCTAATTAGCCAAAGAATCCGATAACTGAAGATTAAAGACATTTCCTTGCTCCCAACATCTTTGTACATAAAGGGATAAATTATTTGGGGAGCAGCAGCAACCACTATAGTTAAAGTTGCACAAGAGTTTCCATTCTAACCCTCTGTTTTCAGTTATTCATATTTTTTCAAAATTGTCATCTTTCACATTGAAATTTTCCTGGCTTGGTCACTCCCCAAAGATGAAAATCTGAGTACACACAGTTCAGCTGTTTCTCAGCAAGAGGAAGAATAGGGATGAGACAGTGATTAGGGGGTAGCCTGGGACTTGGGACACCTAGATTTAAGCGCCAGACCTCAGGCTCTGCCACAGAGTTCCTAAGTGACCTCAGGCAAGTCACTGGTCTCTCTGCGCCACAGATCATCACCTGTAAGGGGGGGCAGTAGCATTTCCCTACCTCATAGGGGTGTTGTGAGGATAAATAGATGGACAATTGTGAGGTGCTCAGATACCAAAAGTGATTCAGGCCATATAAATACCCAAGATAAACAGAAAGGAGTTAAAAATATACACTTCCTATGTGTGAAAAAAAATATCTGCCTAGGATTCCATAGTTACATGGCCATGATCTAAAGGGACAGTTCGAAGTTTAAATTTGGTATGGAAAACACCCTTGTCTTTGAACCTTTGAATGTCACATACTTTTAACGCTATACCCAGAGAGGTTTTACATGAATTTTTTTTTTCTGCAAAACTGATCATGTGGGCACCTCAGGTAAATGCTTTGCATGGCTGATTTAGCTGAATAATCAACACCTTAATATCTTCAATTATTCTGAACTAGCCAGGATCCATTTCCAAATATGTATGTCAAAAAGAGGTGCTAGCAGTGCCTTTATTTTTACCATGGGGTCCTGAGAACTGTCTCTACCTTTCTGATTGACCAGCCTGAGTAAATCTTATCATTTAGTAGGCACTCCCATGTAAGGTAGGAAAATATTCTCCAATTTTACACATGATGTAACTGAAGCCAGGGAGATTAACAAATGATTTAATCCACTTCTGATAGGAAATATGTGACAGAGCTGCTAACACAGCCCATCTCTCTTATATGAATGATTCATGTCTCATCTAATAGATAGTACATCTCAAAGAAAATGCCTCAAAGCTATCTTTTTAATTACGTCATCTGTAGAATGGGATTTCTCATACTTGCTTACCCAACTAGGTCTAGTGCAGACGTGTCTAACACCCAGCCAGCTTGATGGATTTATGTGACCTACATGTCATGTTCAGAGTCCACAGAATACAAACTTCAATACAAAAATTAACCATCATATTTCTGAAAAAACTCTCTCTAAAATAGAGCTAGGTGCAGTACTCTTTTTTGGTACTTCTGTGGCTCCTATTATTGTGGCATCTAAGCACCTCACAATCTTTAATGAATTTATCCTTGAAATATCCCATGAGTTAGGAAAGTTCTATTATCTCCATTTTGCAGATGCAGATCTGAGGGAGAGGCTAAATGATTTGCCCAACGTCACACAGGAAAGTCTCTGGCAAAGTACAAGCTTGAACCGGGCCTCCCTAATCCTAGTTTAGAATCCTAATCTTTGGACTGTCCTTCCTTTCTAATATTTTCCTGAATTTGCAAACAGCCTAAAATAATGATTTTGAGAAGAATGAAGTCTCCTGCATCCTACTCATCTCACTGGGCTGTTGACTCTAAAGCTTAATGATAACGCTTCCAATTTCAGCATTAACTGTTTCACTACTGATCATTTTAGCAGAATGAAGTGTGGGGGAGTGAGGCTAACTGGGGTTAAGAACTGAGAGTTGCTCGGGGGAGAAAGAAGGAGACACAAAGACAGGATTGAGTGAGAGAGAGAGAGAGAGAGAGAGAGCACAACACAGAAAGGACGGAGAGAAAGAAAGTGAAACAAAGGACAGAAATATATGGAATGTTTCTACAGATGTTTGACAAGATACAGCTCTTGCAGCATTGGTTGTTGAGGGAGCGTGCTATTTCACAGCCGACCCCCTGGCGGCATGGGTGTGGCCCTGCTGACATGCCATCCTTGTTCCCTCCTGCTTCTCCCAAATTACTTTAAGTAATATTTAACTGCAATCAAGTTATATTCACTTTCTTGGGGCCTAGTCTTTACAAAAATACAGTCTCCCTGGGCACACCTGGCCCAAACCCTATCCCCTGGTTAAGGGAGTCCACAGCCCTCCTTCATGAGGCTGTGCAGTGCTTCAAGCCAGTTTCCCCAGAGCATCAGTAGCTGGGTTCCAGTGCTGTTTCACAGACTCTCCTTTCTCTCTTCTCCGTTAACAGCTGGGTTTTTATCCTGTTCAGGAGATAGCTCCCTGATTAACACCTGGGCCCTATTCCCCTGTTTGTCTGCTGCTCCCTTAAATACCTGGTCCTTAAAAGGGCCATGTTGTGGCATAGGGTTGACTGCATGAAGTCCCACTTCCTTCAAGGGGCCAGACCACCCTGTTACAGTCCCGTTCAGCTTGGAGAGACCAAAAGCACTGCACAGGACTAGAACAAACATTCCTCCCTTTATTCTACATTTATTGGCTTCCACAGAAACCAAAGAGATTTGGAGATACGACACAAAAAGTGAGAAGGGATAGAGTGGGTTAATGTGTGGGACAAACAATTTCTATAGAGAGAAAATCTGATTTTAAAAGAAAATGAGAGTGAAGGCACTCACAACAGCAATGGAGTTTTCAGGCTAGTTAAGTTGTCTAAATATCAAGATGTGAAATATTTACTCTCCCTGAGGCCATCTATTCAAATTTCAACAGGAATGGCTCACACCTTCATCCTCATGTTAGATACACTAAATGTCATGCAGCTCAGTACCTGAGTTTTTCAGACAAAGCCTTAAAGAGACAGGACCAGATTCACTGGTACCCTCAGCTGCTTTGCACCACTTCAGGGATGCAAAGCAACCATAAACCCAGTTTCTCCAGCCAATTAAACTACTTTGCATCACGACATCAGAGCAGCAAAAGCAACTGAGCTTACCAGTAAATTTAGCCCTGTGTTGTTAAGAAGGTTTGGGAGGAGACGTGGGAGTGACAGAACAGAAGGAAAGATCTCTCAAGCTCTCACCCTGACTAGCTTAATATCTTTAATTTATAATGGTCTTCTATACATTTATTCTAGACAAAAACTGCTGTGCAAAGTGCCCCTTTCTGTAATCTGAAACACAGACTTCATTAAGATTTAAATACAGTGTAAACCCAGGTACTGAAAACAAATTCATTAAAATTAGACTAGTTAACATTATGTCAATTTTATTCACATTTCAATCTGAATCCTATTAATAAAGAATAAATACTGCAGATTTCTCACCTCCAAGATATCTGCAGTAGGTGAATACCATAATGTTTGAGAGACATTTACAGGGCACCCATGTAGTTTTACAATGACTTTCTGGCATAAATTATAACTAATTGCTTTTCTATTACAAATATTAACCAAATCTGGCTTTTACCTGAAGGTAATGGCACGGCCTCAAGGAAGGTTTGATTTCCTGATGAACCAGAGGCTTATCTAGGTTAAGGGATGACTTGCGATATGCTTCTTTAGCCTGGCTTACTGTAAGTGTAGACCAAGAACTCCTTTTCATGTATTTACCATCAGGGGTCATTGCTAGCCCTTCACAAGCAGAACATTTCACATCATTGTTACTTTTGGAAGTCTTTAGTGAGAGATCCCCAAAGTGCCCCTGGAGAGCTTCAGGGTAGCAGTGGGAGATATGATCTACATGATGCCTATTAATCACGCTAGGTGTGCGATAAGTGCTATCGCTGTCCAAATTATCATCAGAACTCCACCAGCTACTCATTCCAGATTTATGCTTGGTCTCTGGTTTTCGCTCCTTACTTTTACTCCTTTTGCTATGCTTGGAATGATGTCCATGATGATGGTCGTCCCCTCGACTGTCTCCCTTTGTCCCATTGACATTGCCCTTGGATGATCCTTCCAAAGAATGAGACTTAGTGAAAAGTTTCTGGACTGAATGAACAAGATGGCGTATTCTTCCTGGGCTTTCACTGCGTTGTTCTGCAGCTGTTGAGGTCCTCTGATATTGTAAAGTGTGAAATCCATCCCTGTGGAGAGGAAGTTGTTTCTCAAACTGATCCAGGAGATTGGCAGGAATTCGGTTAATCTTAGGGTTAGCGTGAGACATGGCGCAATCGTCCCTCGTTTCGTAATGTGAGCTGTAGTGCATTCTGGGGAAAGTGCTACTTGACATGTGATCGCCCATAACCATGGGCATCATCATGCACTCTGAATGGATGGAGCTTCGTGGTGAGCAGCGATGATGGTCCAGTGGGCAGCTCTCTGTAGGGCTGAGAAGATAGGATTGCCTTGGCTCCTGCCCATGGTGGATATGATCGTGGGTATGTTCACAATCTTCAGGGGATGCTAAGCCACAAGTATGAGCAGAACATAATTGTGGTTGGTTGCGACTACCAGATAATCCTTTCATGTTCCTCGGAGCAGGCGAGAATCTTTCCTCATTGAAGTGCTGAGAAGGTGACCAGGAGTACTGCTGGTCTGTTGACAGAACACACACAGTTCAGTATTGTAGCTAATTAAAATATTAATTTTAAAAGTACAAATATGAAAATAAAGCATTTTTTTCATAGAAGGTCTCAGGGACTTCAATCAGAGACTTCAATCTCCAAATTAAAGCTGGTTAAATATTTGCTGTGAACAATTTATTTGGTGAATTTAGACCTTTTTTTCCTGTTTACAAGTTGTCTACAAACAGATCTAGATTTTTCTGAATGTGTTCATTATGCAAATCCATTCAAATAATTTTGATGGATACATTATGAGCATTTAGTTAATTAATTGATATTTTGACTTCACTACTCAAGCTTTGTGACTGGTCACCTAAGTCATGTGGTATTGTTTCTGTTCCCCAATTGGATGACCTAACCCTTATAAACTATTTTGTCACAAACTGAACTTCATTTTTGATTAAGTGAATCTCAACAACAGACCCCGAATTTGCTATTCAAAAACATATATACAAACTAAACTACAAGTAAGAAACAGCAAATAATAAAGGACTATGAACACACTGAATTCAACCTGGTTTCCATTTCCCTAAACTTTTCATGAGCAGGTGTCTGACATTATTTGAGCATCTCTCATCAGTAAGGCTATGTTTTAGTCACAAGTATTTTTAGTGAAAGTCATGGACAGGTCATGGGCAGTAAACAAAAATTCACAGCCTGTGACCTGTCCATGACTTTTATTATATACCCCTGACAAAATTTTGGGGGGAGGGGTGGCTCGGGAGGGCAGCCCCAGGGGGATCTGTGGGTACTTAGGGGAAGGCACAGCCCAGGGGGCACCACGGGTGCTCGGGGGGGGGGGCGCTGCAGGTACTGGAGGGAGGGGTTGGCAGGGCTGGGGCAGGTTCCCTACCTGGCTCCTGAGAAGCGGCTACCCCAGCTCCTAGCTTCACATGCAGCCTCCGCTCCACCCCAAGCCCTGGTTTGGCAGCTCCCATTGGCTGGGAACAGCGGCCAATGGGAGCTGCGGGAGCGGTGTTTGCAGGCGGAGGCAGCATGTGGAGATAAGATCTGAGGGATGGGAGTTGCTGTCACCCTTCTGAGGCGACCCCCCAAAGTAAGCACCGCCCCACACCCCAACCCCCAGCCCTGAGCCCCTGAACTCCTGCTGCTGCGAGGTGGGGGGGCCTGAAACTGCCCCAGCAGCAGCCAGTGCGCCTGGTCCAGTGGCTGCCCGAGCTGCTCAGGCTGCCCCCAGTCCAGGTGCACCAGCCGCTGCAGAAGATACAGAGGTCACGGAAAGTTACAGAATCCATGACTTCCATGACCTCTGTGACAAACACGGAGCCTTACTCATCAGCTATCCAGATGCACTCCCATAGCAGTCACTTTCTTATACTGTACAGTCATCTCCAAAACGTACTATTTGTCCCAATTATACATTTGTCCCAGAGTACTGTACATTTCTTTCAACCACTCTGTGTTATTGCTGGTGACAGCAGATACCATATATATACACATGTAGAAGCTATCGCTTCTATTATAGTTAATTATTTGCTCCTGTGGTTTTTGTAGTAAAGTTGTGGCTACTAAACGGGAGTATTTACTAATCAAGGGTGGCTTGTAAATGAAGGTATGTGGTATTCAGTTTTTGATTAATTCGTCTCCTTTTCTTATGCAAGTCCTTGCAGCTGTCAAATTCTGCAAACAAAAATTTGAAAACCCAAGGAATATTTCAGTTTGATTTCGGCATTCATATTCCTCCTCAAAATTCAGCTTATGAAGGCAAACTTTTCAAAAGCCGATAAATATCTAGGCTATTTAAACCAATCCTTTAGAGGATCATCTATGCATTTAAGAATTTACACTTCCAACTCACTTCAGCACCATCTTTCTGCAAACTTGCTCTTGAGAACGCAGGAGTGGGTAAGTTACTGCAGGTGCATGCTACAAACAAGTAGAGACTTCAACAGAAATGGAAGCCGGAGAATATGCTGCTTGTCATAATCTGACATCAGCAACCAGCTTTCAAAGGCAACACAATAGTGAAGGAGCAGCTGCAGTGATCTTTATACACCTGTGAAAAGTCTCTCTCCCCTCTCAGGACCCCATTGGTTGTCTAAAAATCAAAGCCTGGCTCTGGCTACAGTGCAAATGGGTATCTTCCTCTTTGCAAATAATACAATACCCATGATAAAATAGCAATTCATTGATATTCTTTGGCAAGAGCAAAGTTATATTGTTGGATACTTAAGTAATAATTTATTATATTTAATAGAATTTTAAGTAAGGTCTTAAAGGAAATTCAATATTCAATTAAAACAACAAAATCTTATTCTGTATCTTGGGTGAAATCCTGACCTCACAAAAGTCTAAACTGACTTAAATGGGATCAAGATCTCATCCCCTGGCTTTACTGTGGTATTAAATTAATCTTTCTCTACTCTTTTCTACTTCTGTTTTGCTTATATCAACCTATTTTACCTATTTCTGGCCTGTTATCATATTAAAATGAAAACTCATTGTTTTATACACAGATTCTAGTCTATTGTAGTGGTTAGCCCAGAATCTCCAGCACAAATATGGCTACACAAAAGAAACAAAAATAGAAATGTTCCACTGGAATGACCTAATTTTGATTATCCAATGAAAAGCAGAACTATTATATAGACAAAGCAGTAAATTATTATAACAGTCCATTTGGATTTAGTCACATCACTAGCACAGTATTTAATGGTAGTTAACCCACTATATCACCAAGAAGTATCATGAAAATAGTAATACTCCATGCTTTGCATTTACAAAGCATCTCCCATTAAAGGATCTCATAGAACCTAACAAACATTACTGAATTAGTCCTCACAACATCTCTGTGAGATAGAGAAGGTATTACTTACCTCTTTTTTAAAGATGGAGAAACTGAAATACACACAAACTTATGGCAACTTTTTCCAAAGTGGCCAGTACTTTTAGTTGATAGCCCAAGAGCAGTGAAAGAAGGCCCCTCAGTCAAATCAAGGAACCAGCAAAAGTCAACTCTCCAGCACCGGTTAGGGTTGCCAACCCTCCCGGATTGGCTGGGAGTCTCCCAGAATCGGCCTCAATCTCCCTGTGACTATTAAAGGCAATACGGGAGATTTTAATAGGCCAAAGTCCGGTTGGCAGCGCAGCAGGGCTAAGGCAGGTTCCCTACCTGTCCTTGCTCTGGGTGGCTCCCAGAAGTGACCGACAGGTGCCTGCACCCCCTAGGCACAGGGGCGGCCAACAGGTCTCTACGTGCTAGCCCCGGCCCGAGTGCTAACTCCGCAGCTCCCATTGGCCGGGAACCACAGCCAATGGGAGCTGCGGGGGCAGTGCCTGCAGGCAGGGGCAGAGCATCAAGCCACCCTGGGTGCCCCTGAGCCTATGAGCTGGACACGCGAGTCGCTTCTGAGAGCCGCCCGAGGTAAGCGCTGCCCAGCCAGAGCCTGCACCGCAGTAGGTTGCAAATATTTTCAGCTGGCTATAGCTCTAGGGGTGTAATCACATTAGAATGGGTGATCTAAAAGCAACTTTTCCATCTCTAACATCTATGATTCTTGCACAGTAAGATTGCACAATGATTGGGTATAATTGCCTGTATACTGTTATATAAAATCACATCTTTCTCATACTTGGGTGGGATTTATGTATTTTTGTCACCATTAATTGTGTTCTCATTGACTATTGTGCAACTTTATTACAAAGCATATTTTAAAAAATTAAAAATCAAAACAAAAAGGAGATTTTTTTCCAAGGAGAAATATCTTATAATAAATAAAATTCATAATGACATTGATATTCCAACAATCACCTACAGCAAGGTCCCAAATCACTCAGCTAAGGACTCTCTACTTTGGACACAAAACAGAATGTTCTTGGGCATCACTCGTGTCCCATTACCAGTCTTCTAAAGAATTTCATTTACTTATTTACTTTCATTATGAATTTATCAAATTCTTGGGGTTTGTCCTGTACATTTCCTCTGCTCACTATCTGCCCTACTCCTGAGGATCCCAGTACCTGGCCTAATTTGAATATCAATGTCAGAGCAAGCTTAAAAAATATAATATAAACAAGCCAGAATGTGGCAGGATTTTTGCCCTGTTTCTTAAAGGACACAATAAAAATGACAGAATGATCTTATTCAGTCACTTTTCTACAAGAGCAGGCCTTATATTTTCTTATAACAATATTTTACATTTTTTCATAATTGAGGATACTAATGTCTCCTACAAATAAAGTTGCACTGCCAGTTAGTATACAAAACTAAGGAAGCTTTGAACATAGCAAATTAGAGTAATCCAGACCAGTTTGGCCAGAGTAACTAGGGGCTGAGGAAATATATCATGTTAATCCTGCAACAAGAGCTGTGGCTTTTACTGGGGTTCTATTGGAGAAAGAGAGGAATCTTTCATTGACTTCAAGGGACTTTGGATGAGGCCATTAGAGACAACAGGACTAGTCCATATATACGATTTATTCCTTTCATGGCAATGACCCAGATATATGTTGGCATACATGGATAGCATATAAGGATGGCACTTGACCCTTAGTTTGAAGACCTATTAACAATTTTTAAAATCCTGTAAAACTCTTTAAAGCTGCCCTTTCTATGCTATGGAACACTGCACCAAACTTAAACTCTGATGGATGTCAGAATTGCATCCTTTCCCATCCATTTCCTCTATTCCCCCAGCATCTGTCCCCTCCTCTTCCTTCTTCCACCTTCTCCTGGGTACTCCTTTGCACTTTCCAATTTTAAAAATGCTGCTCTTCTATTTCAAGTAGCTGCTAGGCTGTTCTCTTCTCTCTAAGCACTGACCATAATTCTTGAGAACATGCCAGTTTCTCTACCTTGTGTCAGCATCAAGGGAGGGGAGGCAGCTAGCATCAGCTTTAATTACTGAAAGCATTGCTTGAAATTGTGAAGTAGCTCTGTTAACATTAGTGTGCTAGGGCAAGAGACCTGAAAACCTTTAAGCAATGAAAAATCAAGGATCTGCATCTGTAACTTCCTGGAACTCTGCTCTTTGCTAAAGGGAATCAGTGTGAAAAGAACTGGAAATTTCTCAGACATTCAAAGCAAGTATCTATCACTGCAAATTTAGCTCTACAAATCTGTCTGTATGTCTCATATTGAATGCAAACTGAGAAAGCATAAAAAATGATAATGCCTGGAAGTAATGAACCATACCCACTTGTATTGGAAAATTGCTCTGATTTTCATTGAAAAATTAATTTATATTTGCAAATGTTTCATCAGTAAAGCAACACATATCTGGCTAGTGAATCTTGCCCATATGCTCAGGGTTTAGCTGATCGCCATATTTGGGGTCGGGAAGGAATTTTCCTACAGGGCAGATTGAAAGAGGCCCTGGAGGTTTTTCACCTTCCTCTGTAGCATGGGGCACAGGTCATTTGCTGGAGGATTCTCTGCTCCTTGAAATATTTAAACCACGATTTGAGGACTTCAATAGCTCAGACATAGGTGAGAGGTTTTTTGCAGGAGTGGGTGGGTGAGATTCTGTGGCCTGCGTTGTGCAGGAGGTCGGACAAGATGATCATAATGGTCCCTTCTGACCTTAGTATCGATGAACAAACACACTTAACTGCTCACATTTTAAGTAGACTAGTTCTTTATTTCTAAGTATGCCATGCAAATAACTTAGGAGCCTAACTACAGCCCATTGCAGGGACTCTGGCACACTAGTAGGAGGAAAAAGAACTAATAATTTAAAAAAAGCTTGCATAGATGTTTTGCCAATATACAGAGGGAATTTAAAAGAATTCCTCTGTTTTTGCAAAATTTTGAGGACGTCTGTCACTTAGGGCCTGAGCCAATGGTCCTGAACTGAAGAGGTGTTGAGCAACCACACTTCCAGTTGTATTTAATGGAGCTGCAACTGCTCAGCACCTCTGAAATCTTGCCATAGGTTTCAACGGGAGCAGGAACAGGCCGTAGGGCCCATTCCTACAGACATTGTGGCTTTAAAGGGAATTTTGCCTGCATAACAACACCAGAGCAGTTTTCCCCTGTTAAATTGTTTGCTTATAACTTATTCCAGCACTGACATTGAACCTTTTGTTGGTTGCAATGGTTGACTAACTGGCCAACTGGAAGTAGAGTGACCAGATGTCCCAATTTTATAGGGACAGTCCCGATTTTGGGGCTTTTTCTTATATAGGCACCCATTGCCACCCACCCCAGTCCCGATTTTTTACACTTGCTATCTGGTCACCCTAACTGGAAGGAACAAATACTGGAAAGAAGCTATTCTAGTCTCATGAGATTTCCACTAGATTTTCTAGTCTCAAGGAGCTAGTCTAGTCTCATGAGATTTCCAGCCTATTTATGGAGACCAAAGAGGTTCAAATAACATTTACATAAGCATCCAAATCATTTGGATGCTTACCTGATCTGAACCTCTGAATTTCAGAGGTTGGCTTTTTACTACCTTTACACTCACTCTGCAGCTGCATTTGCAAATGAGGATGTGTATACAATATGCCATATGTATGGATCCAGGCATAAAACAATTGCAATTTTATCTGAACCAAGCATTTATGCACTAAGGCCCCAATTTTGCTATTCATCCTGCATGGGGGCATCTCTTGTCCTGCACGGAACCCCAGTGAGATAAATTTAGTGAATGGGGCTGGGTATGGGTGCAGTGGGTGACTGATGCACAGTGAACTACAGGATCAAGGCCTTTGTTACTCTGGTGTATATTTTAATAGAAAGGAAATTCAAGCTCTTTGAATTGCTCTGTGGTATGATAAAGATGTTTCAGGGAAGGGATACCTAATATTAAATCTGTATAAAAGCTTTGATAACCCAAGATAACGGTGGGAGGCACAATACAAAAGATGTCTACGGATAGGGTAACACCTCTGCTAGATGACTGTGAAGCTGCAGTGATGGAAGAGAGCCACACATCCTACCTCTAGACTAAAGATAAAGCACTGGATTGCTCTTGCTACAGTGAAGGGACCAAGAATAAATTTTTGAAAAGTGCTTCTGTGACGTGGGAAGCTAAATCCCATTTTCAAAAATGATTTCAGTATTTAGAAACCTACATCCCATTGAAATTCAATGAGACTAGGGCTCTGTCTGAAGTGCCTGAGTCATTTTTAAAATTGGGTTTTAAGTATCTAAGTCACTTGGGTGTTTTCAAAATTTTACCTCATGTTTCAATTTTAGGCAATCATCATAATTAGGGCTGTCAAGCGATTAAAAAAGTTAATTTCGTGATTAATCGTACTCTTAATAATAGAATACCATTTATTTAAATATTTTAGATGTTTTCTACATTTTCAAATATATTGATTTCAATTATAACATATAATACAAAGTGTACAGTGCTCACTTTATATTTATTTTTATTACAAATATTTGCATTGTAAAAGACAAAATAAATAGTATTTTTCAATTCACCTAATACAAGTACTGTAGTGCAATCTCTTTATCATAAAAGTTGAGCTTACAAATGTATAATTATGTAAAAAAAATAACTGCATTCAAAAATAAAATGATGTAAAACTTTAGAGCCTAAAAGTCCACTTAGTCCTATTTCTTGTTCAGCCAACCGCTCAAACAAGTTTGTTTAGTTTTGCAGGAGATAATGCTGCCCACTTCTTGTTCACAATGTCACCTGAAAGTGAGAACAGTGTTCTCATGGCCCTGTTGTAGCCAGCGTTGCAAGATATTTACGTGCCAGATGCGCTAAAGATTCATATGGCCCTGGATGTTTTAAAAACCATTCCAGAGGACACGCGTCCATGCTGATGATAGGTTCTGCTTGATATGATCCAAAGCAGTGCAGACGAATGCATGTTCGTTTTCATCATCTGAGTCAGAAGGTTGATTTTTTTTTTTGGTGGTTCGGGTTCTGTAGTTTCCACATCCGAGTCTCTTTTAAAACTTCTGAAAGCAATCTCCACACATCGTCCCTCTCAGATTTTGGAAAGCACTTCAGATTCTTAAACCTTGGGTTAAGTGCTGTAGCTATCTTTAGAAATCTCACATTGGTACCTTCTTTGCATTTTGTCAAATCTGCAGCGAAAGTGTTCTTAAAATGAACATGTGCTGAGTCATCATTCAAGACTACTATAACATGAAATATATGTCAGAATGCGGGTAAAACAAAGCAGAGACATACAATTCTCCCCCCAAGGAGTTCAGTCACAAATTTAATTAACACATTATTTTTTTAACGAGCTTCATCAGCATGTCCTCTGGAATGGTGGCCGAAGCATGAAGGGGCATACAAATGTCTAGCATATCTGGCACATAAATACCTTGCAATGCTGGCTACAAAAGCCCTATGTGAATGCCTGTTCTTTCTGGTGACAGTGTAAATAAGAAGTGGGCAGTATTATTTCCTGTAAATGCAAATAAACTTGTTTGTCTTAGCGATTCACTGAATGAGAAGTAGGATTGAGTAGACTTGCAGGCTCTAAATTTTTTGCATTGTTTTGTTTTTGAGTGCAGTATGTAACAAAAAAAAATCTATATTTGTAAATTGCACTTTCACGATAGAGAGATTGCATTACAGTACTTGGATGAGGTGAATTGAAAAATACAGTTTTTTTTATTATTTTTACAGTGCAAATATTTGTAATCAAAAATAATATAAAGTGAGCACTGTACACTTTGTATTCTGTGTTGTAATTGAAATAAATATATTTGAAAATGTAGAAAAAGATCCAAAATATTTAATAAATTTAAATTGGAATTCTGTTTAACAATGCGATTAAAACTGCAATTAATTGTGCTTAATTTTTTTGAGTTAATCGCTGGAGTTAATCGACAGCCCTAATCATTATCTAAAGGATACCTCTCATTTTGGGCCCAATCTGCAGCTTTCTTATCCCACTGACTTGAGTGGAACTACTTGCATAAGTCAAGGATGCAAGACAGAGCCTTTCAGATGTAAGTTTACCTCCTCATCTTCTTATACACAGAATTTCATGTCAATTTAAGTTATTTACATCCGTTCATAAAGATATTGGACATTCAGTTGTCACTCATCCTATGCTAGAGGACTTATTTCAATGTTGTCGTTAAAATGACATTCCCACAGAAATTCTTGTATAAATAATATAACTTAACTGCCTGTTCATTGTACCACAATAAAAAAAAAATATTTGGCACAAACACAAATGAAGCTCCCAAGCCCTTCAGACAACCTGCTCCCAAATACCTGGAAAAAAAAAGATGGACCTTGCACAATGTCCAAGTAGGTTCACAAATTTATGGGCATCAGAAACGCCAATCATGAATCTGACGTTATGGTTTCAAGTAGACTTAGAACTTGCTATCTTATATAAGTAAAAGAATTGGAATTCACAGGCTTGCAAATGCTATGGGGTCTGATCCTGCAAGCCTGCCACATGCAGAACTCCCACTTAAGACTGGCCCCTGTAAATCCTTATGCACATAAGTAACTTTACACACATGAACAATCCCACTGAGTTTAATGGGACAACTCATGTGCATAAATGCATGCAGGACTGGATCCTAAGTCAATAAGAGCTCTGCATGTGCAGGAATTGTAGGATGGTACCATATGTTGGTATTTTTACTGACATTTTTCTGCAAAGCTGACTGCATTTAAATCTACAGTACATTTAGCCACAGAAGAAGGTTACCTTTTCAAAGAAGAGGCCCCAAAACTTCATTTTTTTACATGAAAATTTGGATTCCATAGAATACAACAAAATCTGTGAAAGTAATAATAATACTTAATACTTAGCACTTCACAGTGCTTTACAATTTCAAAGTGCTGAACAAACATTTCATTATTCTTCACAATATCACTGTGAGGGAGGAGGTAAGTGAGCAAAATGATGTTTTAACCCATCATTTTTCACAGAATCTGTCCATATGTGGAATCTAGTGAAAAAATATGAAGATCAGAGTTTGACAAGAACATAAAACACTGGCTTTTGCTGACCCATGTAAGTGTCATCTTAGAAAGAGCTAAACTAACTTATCAGTTATTTCCTGCCACCTTTTAGAGACAGAGCTGTTTGGAATTGAAAGATGAATACCTTGTAGTTAGTAGGCCAAATACAGCCTGGAAGTAACACCTCAAACTCCACTGACATCACTGGAATTGCAACTGCGTATTCCAGGGCCGAGTTTGGGAAACTCACCAGTTCACCAGGAAACTCAGTAAGAAAGGACAGCAAAATCAATCTGTTAGTCTAATTCAAAGACCCATATGAATTTGTCCACTCTTCTCCATGTACAGATGAAATCCTGGTCCCATTAAAATCAAGGGCAAACTTCCCATTGACTTCAGTGGAGCCAGGATTTCACCCTAAATGCTTACTGGATCAGCTTTAGCTAGGGTTGAATATTATCAAATTGCAATTTGAGCCTGATTGGTATAAGTACATTAGAAGCCTCGACAAATCACACAGCACAAGAAAGTAACACTCAACAAACTAGACATTTACATGGTACAATTCCAAGTAACCATTGTTTGACATTTACAGGCCAAATCATTTAGCAATGGCTATCAGTTTTAATGAGTTTTAAAATTTCTGTCAGATGCCATTTCAAGCCTAATAGGTAGCAGATTTGCTTAAAGTGGAATTGAGTTAACGGGAGGTTGCTGTAGTTGATAGACATTTATGCAAATATTCCCCCAGGTACAGAAAATGGCCATTTTGGTCAAAGAACCTAAAGGCATCATTGACTGATTAATTCTCAAAGTGTTCCCATTTCACTATTTTAATGTGGTTTATTTAAGAAAAGGTAGACCATGATAATCTTTCAGATTCCCTATTTTTTTACATCATTCACCCAATGATGTTCCCTAGTCCTACAATCTATGTCTGGTTGAATAACTAGTCCCAGGGGTATTTACGATTTCAAGTTAAAGACAAATTTTTCCTCTTTTTTCCCCTTACGTTAAATAAATCTAAAGATTTAACCTCATTTTGTTGGAGTGGGAGAGTTATGATGGAAATGGAAAGGACAGGAGAGGAGTTCCTAAGGAGTTGCTGAAAAGGAGGAAAACTGAGGGTGGCCGCTAATTGAGGGTTGCAGAAGGTGAGGATCAAGCTGGAGGACTATCAGAAAATAGTATGATTCTTCTGAGCCAAGGCAGAAAGTTCACTAGTGAAATCCCGACTCTTCTGAAGTAAATGGGAGTTTTGCCATTGATTCCAGTGGCGCAAGGATTTCACTTCAAGGATCCAAACCTTTCACTGTTCATCAGAATTGAACCACCAATCCCTTTTGGATTCTTCCCATTTCTGTAGTAAGAAACATTTCTCACCATTAATAAACTGCATTGGAAAAATAAAATTTGCATTTCTGAAAATTGTCCTGGCAGTGCTCCTCTGTCTGATTTCAGAAATATGGGAGCCTGATGTAAGAGAAAATAAAATGCAGGCTCACTTAAATTACTTCTATGTCAGTTCACTGGGTAAGCATGATCTACCATTTGCACCTCTATTGTATACTACAATAATGTACCTTTCACAGCACATAAGTGCTTTCATAAAGCTCTTCTGGCCTTAGATATAGTGGATACCATTTAGAAGCCAGCATTTGCCAACAGTTATAATGCAATGGTATCTGAAATATATATCACAAGTCTCCCCTATACTTAGATACCTATAAATGTTGACTTTTTAAATGGTAATAGGTACATAATATATTTCATTTTTCTAATGTAGTTTATAAATATGCTATATTCATAATTCTTAACCAAGCTCAGGCAACCAAGCTCAGGCAACATGACAGCAGATGAAATTTTGTGTTAATAAATGCAAAGTAATGCATGGTTCATGGAAAAATCTGAATCACTCATACATCTAACTGGGTTCTAAAGTAACTCTAATCATCTCAGGAAAAGGACCTGGCAACCCGCTCAATGAAGACCTCTGTTCAATATAGAGCTGAAGTCAAAAAGCTAACAAAATGCTAGACTATATAAGAAATGGGATGGAGAAAAATATGGAAAATATTAGGAAGATGTTATATAAATCAATGGTTCATCCTCCTCTGGAATACTATATGCAATACTGGTCACCCCATCTCAAAAAGCTTTTCAGATTAAAAGGGTGTCAAGGTTCCTCCCCCACTCTGAACGCTAGGGTACAGATGTGGGGACCTGCATGAAAACCTCCTAAGCTTATCTTTACCAGCTTAGGTCAAAACTTCCCCAAGGTACAAAATATTCCACCCTTTGTCCTTGGATTGGCCACTACCACCACCAAACAAATACTGGTTACTGGGGAAGAGCTGTTTGGAAACGTCTTTCCCCCCAAATACTTCCCAAAACCTTGCACCCCGCTTCCTGGACAAGGTTTGGTAAAAAGCCTCACCAATTTGCCTAGGTGACTACAGACCCAGACCCTTGGATCTTAAGAACAATGAACAAACCTTCAGTTTTCTTACAAGAAGACTTTTAATAGAAATAGAAGTAAATAGAAGTAAAGAAATCCCCTCTGTAAAATCAGGATGGTAGATACCTTACAGGGTAATTAGATTCAAAACATAGAGAATCCCTCTAGGGAAAACCTTAAGCTACAAAAAAGATAGACAGAAATAGTTATTCTATTCAGCACAATTCTTTTCTCAGCCATTTAAAGAAATCATAATCTAACACATACCTAGCTAGATTACTTACTAAAAGTTCTAAGACTCCATTCCTGGTCTATCCCCGGCAAAAGCAGCATATAGACAGACCGAGACCCTTTGTTTCTCTCCCTCCTCCCAGCTTTTGAAAGTATCTTGTCTCCTCATTGGTCATTTTGGTCAGGTGCCAGCGAGGTTACCTTTAGCTTCTTAACCCTTTACAGGTGAGAGGAGTTTTCCTCTGGCCAGGAGGGATTTTAAAGGG
This sequence comes from Natator depressus, assembly GCF_965152275.1. Classification (NCBI taxonomy): domain Eukaryota; kingdom Metazoa; phylum Chordata; order Testudines; family Cheloniidae; genus Natator; species Natator depressus. The sequence continues at coordinate 41,829,334 of NC_134236.1, read as the reverse complement.
GTTTACCCTTCCCTTAATATTTATGACAAAGGGGTTCAGAGATGAGCATGAAAAAATCACTAGGGCATAGGAAAGCTCTCATCTGAAGAAAAATGGAAAAGATAAGGACTAGCAAGGAAATGATTAAGAAGAGACAATAAAAGTATACAAAAATAATGAATGGTATTGAGAAAGTGGTTAAAGAACTTCTATTCTCACTGTTTCATAACCCAAAACCAAAGGGACATTCAATAAAACTGAAAGGCAGCAAATTGAAAATTGATAAAAGAAAATATTCTTTCACAGACTGTGGAACTCATTGCCTCAGGATGTCATTGAAGTCAAGAGCTTAGCAAGATTCAAAGAGAAATTGCACACATACATGAATAGCAAGAACATCCACAGCTATAATAGTAAGAACTACAACAAGAAGTTTTAAAGTGGATCTAAAGCTCATGCTTCAGAGTTTAAGCTAATCTCTAAATATTAAGGGTTAGGTGGAAACTCCCCTAGAGGCCAGATTATACCACCTTTGCCTATTGCAGAATTTCTTGTACCTTCCTCTGAAGTGTCTATCACTGTCCACTGCCAGATACAGGATACTGTAGTACATGGACCACAGCTCTGAGCCAATATGGCAAATTCCTATGTTTGAGCTGCACTCAGCAACAGCATAGAGCCTCTTAACTTCAGCAAGAACAGATGCTCCTTGAACAGTTGAGAAGAGATGATAAAAGATAGGCAAGGGGGTGGAGCTGGCATTGCAATGGAGGTAACCAGGTGGCTGGAAGCGCACACATAGTCTGGGTTTCTGGTTGGTGCCCTCACAATCTCTCATCAAATCCAAGTCCTGAAAGGGAGGAACTAACTGAACATTTCCCAGCCTCATTGAGCCTTAAATCCCAAGTGGACATTCAGAATTAAAAGACAACATCTGAGATGGTCTGGTTAGGGCAGCAGAGCAGAACTCAGGAGACCTACAGACATCTTATACAGTTTTGGAGAAGTCACTTAATCACTCTGTACCTCAGTTCCCCACCTGTAAAATGACTGAAATAATCCTATTTAGTTTGTACACTCTTCAGAGCAAGTATAAGGGATTATCTCTCACTGTATGCTATATAAGGCCTCTCACAATGAGGTTCCAATCAAATTTGGGGCCATAGGTGTTACTGTAATACAAATAATAAATTAAAATATAGTTTTATCATAAAAAGACAGTAAATATCCAGTCCAAAGAATGGGAACAAGTACGCAGAGTCTAATACAATATGACAACTGAACAGTTCATGAGGGGGCACAGCTAAAATTAAACCTGTGTCACTCAGCATTCTTAGCCCTGCCTCAGATATGGCTGTACAGTTGAACAAATCAGTGCCTCATTTGAATGCTGTATTATGCAGATATTCTGACAAGATATTGTCTAATATAAGGGTTAGTGAGAAAATATTGGATAATAGCCCAGAATACAAATATATATTCTTCCAAACACACTTCAAACTCTGAAATCTGTATTGGCCCCTTGAATATGCAGCAAGAGCACAGCAGCCTAGATAAACACAACGCTACAGTGCTGAATATGAGTAAAAGAAAGTTGGACTGTAATTGCTATGATTTTCTTTTGTTATTTGAAACTTTTCATTTGGATGGAGTTTGAGTGTTAGGAAAACAGCAAGAGAAACTGCCATTCAAGCCTAGTTCTTTTACATATGAAAATATCAACACAGCTGGTGGACTGTCTTTTTAAGCACTTTGATCTGCTTTGGGAGAGAATTCCACCGTGGACATTTGCTACAAAGTAGTAGAACTTGTTACCTTTAATGGCTCTTAAATATGCCAGCACATCAAAACAATGGTCCCTCGTGTTTGACAGTAGGAACTACTTTAATGCCTGGACGTTCCAAGGCAAGTTTTATATATTGTAGATACTGTTCCTAGAAGAGTATATTCTGAGAATCTGTCTATTTGTCTGTAACACCTTCATGTACCTAAGCAGAGGGTGTTCTAATAAATTGTTTCTTTATTTAAAGACTGTCTTTATCAGTGACTATGACTATTCTCTGTGCAAATACTGAGATTCCAAAATGGCCCCCAAAAGAAGAAAATAGAGATGCCTTAACCAGAACAAAGAAACTTTATACCTATTAATAACCATCACTGAACGTCAGTAAACTTTAAATGAGAAGGGAAATGTCTATCTGCGATCTTGTATAGGCCTTTTCAAGGTCTCCAGTTGTCCCTTGCTATGGTTAAAGTTACACACAGAGACTTTCACTTAGGAATCCCCAGAAAGATTTCTCATTAAAAAGCCCTCCAAAACTGGCAGATCCCTTTGATCCATGGGAAGCTAGCGCCACTCTGGCTCCTGGCTCCATTTGCTCCCAGGGACCCAGGGCTGTACTAACTTTTTTGAGAGGTTTCAGAGTTGTAGCTGTGTTAATCTGTATCAGCAAAAAGAACAAATAATACTTGTGGCACCTTAGAGACTAACAAATTTATTTGGGCATAAGCTTTCATGGGCTAAACCCACTTCATCAGATGTATGCAGTGGAAAATACAGTAGGAAGTTATAGATAGAGAGAACATGAAAAAATGGGGGTTGCCATACCAACTCTAATGAGAGTAATCAATTAAGGTGGGCTATTATCAGCATGAGAAAAAAAACTTTTGTGGTGATAATCAGGATGTCCCATTTCAAACAGCTGACAAGAAGGTGTGAGTAACAGTAGGGGGAAAATTAGCATGGGGAAATAGTTTTTAGTTTGTGTAATGACTCATCCACTCCCAGTCTTTATTCAAGCCTAATTTAATGGTGTCCAGTTTGCAAATTAATTCCAGTTCTGCAGTTTCTCGTTTGAGAATTGATACCCTTAACTGATTACTCTCATTAGAGTTGGTATGGCAACCCCCATTTTTTCATGTTCTCTGTGTGTGTATATATATATATCTTCCTACTGTATTTTCCACTGCATGTATCTGATGAAGTGAGTTTAGTCCACAAAAGCTTATGCCCAAATAAATTTGTTAGTCTCTAAGGTGCCACAAGTACTCCTGATTCTTTTAACCTTTTTAGTAACTTTTGGTACTGAGTGTGAACCGCCCCTGTCCTTCCCTATTTCTTCCCTGCCTTCCCCAGCTCCATTCCCTTCTCTGTCTACCTGGGCATGTGGAGAGATTTAGGGTGGCTGTATTCACATCCTACATACTGTTGTAATAATCTTTGTAAAAAATATGCCCAGTTTGGTATAATTTGAAAACTAATAACTCACTGATCATTAATATTCATGTGTGATGTATGAAAATAGAGTGTATTAAGAGTTATGGATATATGCTGGGATTATGACTAAAATGTATTTAACCAGGCATGTCAGGGGCAGATGATAAACAGATCTGCCCTGGCAAAGAAATGAGTTTACTTCTCTGACCAACCCAGTCATCAGGCAGACAATGAAGGCACATTTACATGTAAACAGTAAATAGGGCCATCAAACTAACAAGGGGAATGGGGGAGATTGCAGGAAATAGAACAATTTGCATTTTAGCAGGTACCAGCAGGGGAAGAAAGAGCATGGAGCTTCCTCCACCACTAGACTCCACTTCACATTCCTCACAGTCTGAATAAACTTTACTTTGAGAGGTGACCCTCAGAAGACTCCATTTCAGAGGTTTATTGATCGATAAACACAGGGGGACCGAACCTCAAGTGATAAGCAATTGAATCGAAGAACTCAAGGATCTGAATGTGCAGGAGGCTTGGAATTACTTGGACGTATGCCACCAGTAGAAAAGAAACCTAGATATAATATATATATTTTTAAAGTTACCATAGGGATAATTACTCCAGCCAGGACAGGCTGGGCATTTTAGAACTCACTACTCAAAGAATTAAATTTAAGTGTAAGAGAGAAATAAAAAATATGAAATGCATAGACCAGTCAAAAAACTAAAACAACACACTTTGAAAGAAGTATCAAGTAATAACAACAACAACAACACAAGTATGTGTTGGGAGGTGAGTGTGAAAGACAGAGTGTGTGTGTGTGTGTGTGCACGCGACAGACACACACAGTGTGTGTGTGTATGTGTGTGTGTGTGACAGAGAGAGAGAGAGAGAGAGAGAGAGAGACACGCGCTGCCCTGTACGTACACTGCCCTTTGTAGATCCGCACTCAGGAGTCTGAAACCCGCTTGTTCAGACACAGCAACAGCTGACAGTAAGCTCCCTCCGTCCTGAGCCCTGTTGTGTCCCTCCCCGCCGCTCTGTGGAGATGCGGTACAGGGGCAGGGGTACACCCTGACATCAGCGCCCTCCCCTCCCCCCCACCCCCTGCTCTGCACACAAAAGTAGAAATCCTACAAGGAATGGAAGATGGGAAGGATCAGCACAAAAAGCTACCTCTTGGAGGTCAGAAAGTGAAGGAGAAAAGTGAGAAATGCCAAAAGCCAGGCAGAGTTGGACCTTGCACATGAAACTAAAACCATCAGTAAAAGGTTCAAATAGCCATATAAATAAAAAGAAAACAAGGAATAAAGAAGTGGGACTGCTACACACTGAGGAGGGGATGGAGATTAAAGATAATCTAGGCATGGCCCAACAAATACTTTGCCTCAGTTTTTAATAAGGCTAATGAAGAATTTAGGGCAGTGGCAGGGTGGCCAACGGCAACGAGGAAATGAAGTAGAAATTACCACATCAGAGGTGGAAGTCAAACTCAAATATCTTAATGCGACCAAATCGGGAGGCCCAGATAATCTCCATCCAAGAATATTAAAGGAATTGGAATGTGAAATTTAAAGATCAATAGCAAGGATTTTTAATGAATCCATAAACTAAGGGATCGCACCTTGTGACTGAAGAATTGCTAATATAGCACCTAGTTTTAAGAAAGGAAAAAAAAGTGATCCAGGAAACTACAGGCCTTTTAGTTTGACCTCAATTGTATGCAAGGTATTGGGACAAATTTTGAAAGCAAAAGTAGTTAAGGACATAAAGGTAAATGGTAATTGGGATAAAATACAAGATGGTTTTACAAAAGATAGATCATGCCAGACCAACCTGATCCCTTTCTTTGAGAAGATAAGTTATATTTTACACAAAGGAAATGCAGTAGATCTAATCTACCTGGATTTCAGTAAGGCATCTGATACAGTTCCACTTGGGAAATTATTAATTAAGTTGGAGAAGACAGGGATTAACATGAAAATTGAAAGGTGGATAAGGAACTGGTTAAAGGGGAGACTACAATGGGTCATACTGAAAGGTGAACTGTCAGGCTGGAGAGAGGTTACCAGTGGAGTTCCTCAGGAATCGGTCTTGGGACCAATCTTAATTAACATTTTTATTAATGACCTTGGCACAAAAAGTGAGAGCATGCTAATAAAATTTGTGGATGACACAAAGTTGGGAAACTGGAAATACCATACAAGAACATCTAGACAAGCTTGAAAACTGGAGTAATAGAATTGGGATGAAATTTAATAGTGCAAAGTCATGCATTTAGGGACTAACTTCAAGAATTTTTGCTACAAGCTGGGGACTTATCAGTTGGAAGTGATGGAGAAGGAAAAAGACCAGGGTGTACTGGTTGATCACAGGATGACTATGAGCTGCCAATGTGATGTGGCTATGAAAAAGGCTAATGCAAACCTAGGATTTCCAATAGAGATAGGGAAGTGTTAGCACCATTATAAAAATCACTGGTGAGACGTCATCCAGAATACTGTGTGAAATTTAGTTTCCCATGTTTAAGAAAAATGAATTCAAACTGGAACAGATGCAGAGAAGGTCTACTAGGATGATCAGAGGAATGGAAACCCTACATTACGAGAGGAGACTCAAAAAGCTTGGCACATTTAGCCAAATCAAATGAAGGCTGAGGGGAGATATGACTGCTCTCTATAAATACAGCAGAGGGATAAATACCAGGGAGGGAGAGAAGTTATTTAAGTTAAGTGTCAGTGTTGACACAAGAACAAATGGCTATAAACTGGCCATCAACAAGTTTAGGCTTGAAATTAGATGAAATTTTCTAACACTCAGATGAGTGACATTCTGGAACAGACTTGCAAGGGGAGTGCTGGGAGCAAAAACCTAACTGGCTTCACGACTGAGCTATCATATTGGTTATTAGTGCTATGTTACATTTTAACCTTATGTTTGTAGAGCTGTAGAAAGTGATACTGTTTTAACAAATTTGGAACTAATGCCCAGGCTGGTTTATGTGTCTGTAAGGAGTAGAGCATGACCAGACAGCTGCATAAACAGGCTGAACTCAGGGTCAGCTGAGCCTGTGCATTGTTTGACTTGGGGCTAAAGGTAAGCAGAGGAGAATAGCACCTGTTCCACTGTTGAAACTGTATAGCTACTCAGGGATTTTCAGGAGCTACTGCTTGCCACAACCTCTAACAGCTCTACCACGTATAATGAATTTTCTCTCCCACTCAAGCCACCAGAACTGAAGAGCTTTCTTCATCCTTAATGAGTTCCTACAAAGAGCAGGGAGAGAGTCTCGACTGGGAAAAAAATTATTTTCAAATATACTACCATGGTAGGCAGGTGGAAAATACCCTTCTCTCTGCTACCTTCAGACTGAGATTTTTTAACCAGTGTCACTCTCTCTTTTCTACTCGGCTGACAGCTCCATTCTGGGTGTTTGGGAGATAATGCAAGTTCTCAGTGCCTCCCCTAATTTTCATTGGGACCTAGTGCACCTATATGGCAGGCAAGGAGGACTGTCATAGACTCAGCCCATGAGAAGGTGTGACTGTGTATGTGCTACATGACAGTCTCCAAAGTGCTGAGCTGTAGCCCTGAGAGTGAATGGTCTAATTCTGCCATTGCCTGATTACTGATGAAGACAAAGTTACTTTTGGCAATGAACTGCACAAAGGAAACTCTGTGTGTGAAACTCTCAGTTTTAAAATCTTCGAGATAGCGAATGAACTCAGAATTGAAGTTTCTGAGCGTCTGTATAAGGGCTTGGCTAGAGTTGGGAAATTTGACCTGGTATAATTATGCTGATTTAATTACACTGGTGTAAACCCCTAATGCAGACACACTGCACCAGTGCCAACTGTGACTGGTACTTTGTGAGATTTCCCATGGTCACTTATATCCACACTGGGGCTTGCACTGGCATAGCTATATCAGTTCAAAAATTCCAGCAAAGATAGGGTCTAAGACTTACTACAGAAGAGCAGCAAGCGGAGGAAAGGACACTGAGTGCAAATCAGGATAATTATTTTGTTTTTAAGGAATAAAATAAGAACCCCCAGCATATTAGCTGTCTGTAATGAGAGTAAATTTAAAACATACAATATGTCTTTGCAAGATGTAAAGACATAAAGATGGAGGGAGGGATAGCTCAGTGGTTTGAGCCTTGGCCTGCTAAACCCAGGGTTGTGAATTCAATCCTTGAGGGGGGCCATTTAGGGATCTGGGGCAAAAATTGGGGATTGGTCCTGCTTTGAGCAGGGGGCTGGACTGGATGACCTCCTGAGGTCCCTTCCAACCCTGATATTCTATGATGTAACATCACACTGAAAGTACTTGTGCATCTCTAGCAAGCTGGCCAGGTAAAAGGGCAAAAATCATTTGTACCAAAAACCAACTTTACTTCTTGACAAACAAATGAATAAATAAAACCACTGTCTATTCAATAGTAGAAATGGGCAAATAATTCATTATGAATATTAGCTCTTTTCCTGTTTGAAAATTGACTGCGAGATGAAGTGGCGCTAAAGCAGAGGAGAATAGCACTTGCCACACTGTTTTCATTTTCTAAATGAATTATTTGGAATTATGAGCTGCATCATAATTATTGGTCAATAGACATAGGTAAGCAGATAATTGCCAGGGGTCAGTAATTAAAATCCAGGCTGTTTAATCAGTTTTCATTGGATATTTAGGTCACGTGGCATGGTTCTGTTCCCTGGTTGGATGGGTAACACTTAGAATCAGATTTCAGGTAAGAATATATGCAATTTCAAGTTCAAATTTGTTTTCCAAAAATATTCTCCAATATTTGATTAAAATTCTCTGTGTTTATGGCCATTCCTGACAGTAAATGCTCCACTAAAATATTTGCAGCTGGGGAACAGAAAGGGCACATAGTAGCTATATTTAAAAATATGAATATGTGTTCATAGAACTATTTTTCTTTTTAGAATTTGCACAGGTATAAAGTACACAACACAGATATGTAAAGAAATATTAGCACACCTTCTATTTAAGAGGCAGCAGACAAATTTTAAGCTTAAGAGGGACTTTCATGCCTAAATATAAAAGCATAATTTTATATCTTTTTCAGCATATAAGGAGGAAGTCCTTGGGACTTGTGAGACCTGGCTTCAATTCCCTACCCTGCCACAGACTTCCTGTGTGACCTTATGCAAGTCACTTTGGCTCTTTGTGCCTCAGTTTCCATACGTAAAGTGGGAATAATAGCATTTCCCTCCCTGTCGGGGCTATTTTTAGGATAAATATATTAAAGATTCTGAGGTCCTCAGATCCTAATGGGGGCCATATAAGTACCTAAGATCCATTTTTTCTTAGTGTGTTTACTAATTACAAATGTACATACCACTCCGGCAATCTGGGGTGTGTGGGGGGAAGGCCTCTGAGTCTCATTGACTCCCATTACATTCCATGATGCTCTAATGGTCTGCCATTAGGAATCATTAAGAAGAGAGATGGTCTAGTGGATAGGATACTGGACTGGGATACAGAAGTGTTGAGTTTTATTCACACTTTTTGTGACACCTTAGGCAAGTCTGTAAAATGGGGATAATACTTCCCCCTGCTTCACCAGGCAGTTATGAGTGTAAAATCATTTAATAACTGAGAGATGCTCAGTGATAAGGGTTGTATAAGTACCTAGCGAGACATATCAGACTGAAGGATCAGGGTTTAAATGTTTATTTCAGAAAAAGTTGTATCCATCCTAGCTTTCTTTCCTATCAATACTGCCTTAAGTCATAATGTTCAATTTGTGACATTAAAACCATTTTTACAGCAATTCCTCATATGAATAGAGTCAAACACAAGACGCTGCCCATTGAGTGGTAAAATCTTGTAAAACACAAATATCTTTATTGCTACAAATTGGAATTAAAAAAACAACTGTCTCAATACATTTTTAATAATGGTTATCTTTTCTCTATTTATTCCAGTATGAAAATCACCCATTAAAACTTTTTTGAAATGCAGCCTCTCCTCCCACCCCCCCACCCCAAACTTTTCTTTTACAGTTTGGTCCCTTTAAATATAATACATTTTCCTTATTTCTCTCAGTGACCTTAGGCTAGCATTATTTCTGTGGTGTCCAAAGTGAACAGTCACTTTACAGGCCAAAACAAGATGAGGTCTCTGCTCTAGGACTTTACAGTTTAAATACTAGTGTCAAGGTTCCTCCCCCACTCTGAACTCTAGGGTACAGATGTGGGGACCTGCATGAAAAACCTCCTAAGCTTATCTTTACCAGCTTAGGTCAAAACTTCCCCAAGGTACAAAATATTCCACCCTTTGTCCTTGGATTGGCCGCTACCACCACCAAACAAATACTGGTTACTGGGGAAGAGCTGTTTGGACACGTCTTTCCCCCCAAAATACTTCTCAAAACCTTGCACCCCACTTCCTGGACAAGGTTTGGTAAAAAGCCTCACCAATTTGCCTAGGTGACTACAGACCCAGACCCTTGGATCTTAAGAACAATGAACAATCCTCCCAACACTTGCACCCCCCCTTTCCAGGGAAATGTTGGATAAAAAGCCTCACCAATTTGCATAGGTGACCACAGACCCAAACCCTTGGATCTGAGAACAATGAAAAAGCATTCAGTTTTCTTACAAAAAGACTTTTAATAGAAATAGAAGTAAATAGAAATAAAAAAAAAAATCCCCCCTGTAAAATCAGGATTGTAGATACCTTACAGGGTAATTAGATTCAAAACATAGAGAACCCCTCTAGGCAAAAACCTTAAGTTACAAAAAAGATACACAGACAGAAATAGTTATTCTATTCAGCACAATTCTTTTCTCAGCCATTTAAAGAAATCATAATCTAACACGTACCTAGCTAGATTACTTACTAAAAGTTCTAAGGCTTCATTCCTGGTCTATCCCCGGCAAAGACAGACTATAGACAGACACACAAACCCTTTGTTTCTCTCCCTCCTCCCAGCTTTTTAAAGTATCTTGTTTCCTCATTGGTCATTTTGGTCAGGTGCCAGCGAGGTTACCTTTAGCTTCTTAACCCTTTACAGATGAGAGGAGATTTCCTCTGGCCAGGAGGGATTTTAAAGGGGTTTACCCTTCCCTTTATATTTATGACAACTAGCATAAAGCATAGCTTCACAGAATGCTACTCTCTATGGGCCCAATCCTACATTAATAATAATATTAATAAAACTGTGTATTTAGAGATCACACATCATCATAGATCTCAACATATTGCATTGCGGCCGGCAACTTTTAATAACTTAAGTTTGCAGATCCAGAGATTTAAACTGACTTGTTCAAGGTCATGCAGCATGTCAGACTTTATGACTCCCACTCTGAGGCCCTTCCTTGTTGACCATGTTGCCTCTCAGTGGATGTTCCCAGTGGAAACAATGGGGATTTGGGTATGGGAGGAATGCTGGATCAAGCTGGATAGTAGATTTCATAATAACGAAAGCTCTTTCCATACTGTGATCTCCATTAAACAAACAACAATGTAGAAACCTCTGAAATATTACCCTACAGAATAAAGTGGGTTCAAAAGCTTTGGTAAGCCTTTTTAAAAGAATCCAATAAGCTTTTGGCTGTAAAAACTGATGAGCTGTTTTGCAGAATCAATACTATGCCAGAGTTGATATCGGTCCTGTCCCTTCATAGCTTCTCTCACTTTATGCAGGGGATTATTAATAATTCTATTTGGCACTTACACAGTGCTTTAAAATTTGTGAAATACTGTACACACATTAGTTAATCCTGACAATATCCCTGAAAGCTAGGCAGGTAACATTACCCAAATTTTAGAAACAGGAGAATGGAGGCAGAGAGATTAAGTGATTTGCCCTAGATTAGGGGAAAATCTGCGTCAAAACCAGGACTTCTCGGGTCAGCGTTCTATGCCCAGATCAAAAGCCCACACCTATGGGGTTGGAGTTCATCAAAGATATCATGTATTTTTTCTCTATTGCAGGCTGTTTCTAATATCATTTTAATATTAGAAAACAGGGGCCCTGTTCTCTGCCAATAGGAGACTTCCACTGATTTCAATTGGAATTATCCATATCCTGCTGGGGACAATAGGTGCCTACACTTCTACTGTACTACCTGTTGTTTGGGTTAGAGTACAAGTGATAAAAGCAAGCTTCCCTTTTAGGATCGGATCTGGTTCCCACTGATTTCAATGAGCACAAGACCAAACGCCTTATCAGAGACATCTTACTCTGGTTCACATAATAATGAATTGGAAATAATGGAACAAATTCTATGGAATCCTCCACCACCAGTCATGCATACCGAGGCTTTACATAAAATTGCCATGAGGGTGCCTCTTGTCTATCATGTATCTTGGTGATCTGTCAGTTAAGGAAGCAGAATCCCTGGTTTCTTCTGCAGAAGTAAGGTGGGAGGATGCACAACAGGTCCATGAGGAAAGAATTAATTGGAAGCTTAAATTGAAACTCACAGAACTTCCTACCCCTACATAGGTTATTCTCCTATATGGGAAGAATGGGGACCTCAGATTCTTTGGACTTAGAATCCAAGAGAACAATACTGTGATGCTGCACCCCATATTCATAAAAATATTGTTGTAATATGAATATGACATAACTTTGCATATGTTTTATGCAAGATGTGACGTGAGGTATCATTGGAAAGGTTATGATTTGCTGAATGTGATTATCCACTTTGTATGCATGTATCAGTTCTGTATCTGAAGTTAGGAATATTGACTGTGTAACAATTACAACTGTGAGTGTACTTGGGGAACGCCTACCAGACAGTAGGCAATCAGCCTTAATGGGCCATTAGAAAAGACAACAGAATGTGTCTTTGAAGATGTTGATCTCTCATCATCCTGGAGTTCCTTCCTGTGGACCTTACAAAAAAACCTTGTCTCTTGGTGGCTTTAACACTGCAAGGTCATGTGATAATGTTACCTGGTAGGGAGTACCACCTTGGACACTGCTGGTATTTTTTCCATTGGAAACAAAGGATTCCTGCCTTATGTACATCCTATTTAAGGCTGGAAAGTGAGTCAATCAGGGCTCTTCTCCACTGCCTCTCCACACAAGAAGGAAGACTGTTGAAAGCACCAGAAGAAACAAAGGAACTAAGCTGGGGAAAGGCAAGGGCTAAGTCCAGGCTGAGACGGGCTCTAGCTTCTGAAGAGAAATAACTGGAACTCTAAGCAGCAGAAACTCTGCAACCTGCTTTAAACAACATTTAGGGTGAGAAATTACTATTTTTAACCTGTTTCTTTAGTGAATTAAGCTTAGGTTGAGTGTTTTGTTTTATTTGCTCAGTAATCTACTTTATTCTGTTTGCTATCCCTTATAATCACTTAAAATTTACCTTTTTTAGTTAATAAACTTATTTTTTGTTTATTCCAAAACCCAGTTTGTGCAATTCATAACTGTGGCGGAGGAGGGCAAAGAGCTGTGCATATCTCCCTCCACTTCGAGGGAGGAGGCGATTTTTATGAGCTTACGCTATACAGATCTCTATTCAGTGCAAGACAATATCATTTTGGGTTTACACTCCAGAGGGTGTGTGCACAGCAGAGCTCGGCATTCCCCTAGCTGAGCCCTCCCACAGAGAGCTAATCCCAGACTCTGTGTGATTCTACAGCTGGATGTGTTCCTGCCTCTGTGTGTGCTGGAAAGGGGCTTGAGAGCCTGTCACAGCAGCAGAGAGTAAGGTAAACCCAGGCTGGTAGGACAGGCAGGCTCAGTGGGACCCCAGCACATCCGGTGGCACCCCAAAAGGGGTGTCCAACCCAACACAAATACCTTTGTGTGGTGTGACTGGTATGACAGCACACAGTATTTAGTTAATGCTTATACTGTAACAATATCACCTCTCTTTGTGTCTTCTGTTCCTTTCCTGATGCAGCTTTTTTTCTGATTGACTGTTCTTTACATTTGCTACTGGTTTTAATTACTTTTATACAATAACCCCACAATCTTTTCCTAATCAGGATGCTGGATGATAGATCAATTTAGCACATATTCCCGAGGCTGGTTCCTTATTCCTTGATTAATTATTTTCCATTTGCTTACATGGAACTCCACTAGCTACCGCCTACCCCATCACCTAAAGGAGCCGCATATTTCTGCACCAGCTTGCATTGACCTATATATTATTTGCTTTGTCTTCAGAAACGCTGCAGGGGAAAGTTCCCAGTAGGTAGGCTGCAGTGGCACAACGTGTCTACAACTCCCACGTGCTAGGGAAGGGGACAGCTGGGAGCCAGAGCGGCATAAAAAGGAGGCGCAGTGTTGCCTCCATTGATAGCAATCCGGTGTTGTGTCCATCGATAGGGACCCTACTGAGCCAGAATTTTAAACCATGCCTACCCCCATACAGTATGAGAACACACAGAGGCCGGAGGTGGAAATATTTAACTTGTGACCCCCTTACTAAACTGAATAGTTTTCATCACTTCTTAGTACAATCTTCTATCCAGCACTATTAATGCCATATCCCATAACTCTTTCCGTTAACCTTTAATCTCTAATGTGCAATCTTGGTAAATGCACATTTTTCAAAACTCATATATTCTTCTAGTGATATCTACAAAACTCCCACTGACTTCAGTAGGTGCAGAGTTAGGCCAGCACTGATTGCTTTTGAAAATCCTACCCCAAGAGATGAGCTAAACACAATGGCCTCCTGTCCCTGAATCACTACTCCTTAATCAAACTGTGGTCTTCTGGGGTTTTTGTCTTAACCAGATCCTTTAGGATAATGATCAAGATTTACTTTCAGTTTACAATGTAGTGGTCTAGACAGAAATGCTAAATATTCTTAACAAAATGCAAAACTACTCAAAAAGAAAAACAAACAAATAAACCACACCCCTAAGATTTCAATTAATTTGAAAATATGCACATATGGGTGAAGACCTTTACTAAGGTACCTTAACATTTTGATAAAGACTATATACCTTCTTAGTTTATTTTCCTTTCGGGTCTTTTTAAAGAAAAAAATGGTTTTCTGTAGTACTTCTCAAATAATTGGGAATTGAATCTAGATAGCTTAGGAAAAATTAAAGCTCCATCAATTTCCTTGCTCACTACTTGGTTGCATATTATCTAGACCTGATTCTTAGTCTATTTTAAGTGCCTCTAACCTTGCTTAGCATAAAGTTATCTGAGAGAGAATATCTGTACCTAGCTCCTCCTCTGTTGTCCCTGGAAAACTGATCCCCGACTTGAGCAGATCGCCACCCTCTTCCTCTGTAAAGACAGAAACAAAGTAACTATTTAATAACTCTGATATTTCCATATTCCTGGCTATAAGCTCTCCATTCATTTTTAAATGACTCACCATACTGTATGTGCTGAATGATGTAGCCAGGGTGAGGGGAAAGGGATCTTAAATTCTCAAATATTTGTTGCCCTTCTTGCTTTTCTAAATTTATTTTCATGCTTTTTGTTTGGTTTTGTAACTTTCCCACCTGGGCAGATTCTTTGTATCAATAAATGCCTTTTGTTTTAGTTTGCATGTTGCTTTTTCCATCTCTGCTTAGTCCCATTGATTTCTGGTGCCCTTTTAGGTTTTCCTTTTTTAGTTACTTTGGAAAGAATTCTTATTGTAACTTCTCCAGCTGTGTCGTAAATACTTCCCATTTCTCTCTGCTTATTTTACTGCTATAAATGCTTTTCAGCCTATTTTCTTTCACTCACGACTTAATCTTTTGAAGTCTGAAGTATAAGGTCCAGTAATTTTCTGTTTTTGACTCTTCTGCCATTTTAGTTCATTTTAGTTCTGCCATTTTAGTTCTCTTCACCACAGATTTCCTTAAAAAGAAAAGGAGTACTTGTGGCACCTTAGAGACTAACCAATTTATTTGAGCATAAGCTTTCGTGAGCTACAGCTCACTTCATCGGATGCATACTGTGGAAACTGCAGAAGACATTATATACACAGAGACCATGAAACAATACCTCCTCCCACCCCACTCTCCTGCTGGTAATAGCTTATCTAAAGTGATCACTCTCCTTACAATGTGTATGATAATCAAGTTGGGCCATTTCCAGCACAAATCCAGGTTTTCTCACCCTCCGCCCCCCAGAGAGTGAGTTTGTGTGTGGGGGGGCGGAGGGTGAGTCTCTAAGGTGCCACAAGTACTCCTTTTCTTTTTGCGAATACAGACTAACACGGCTGTTACTCTGAAACAGATTTCCTTGTGACCTTGGGAGAGTCACTTAGCCTCACTGTGCCTTAGAATAACTTTACTTGCTCAGAAACTACAGTAACAAAGGGCATATAAGTACCTAAAATTATCCTTATCCTTACATTCTCTATTTTTTGTCATGTCCCTTTTTTGGTCCTTTCTTCACTTTTTTTTCTGATACAGTTCCCAGGAAATTCTTTAAGTCAGAACAGTCTTTCTTCGTATTTCTCCCCATACCCTGTTTTTTAATCAAAAGTGCAAGTGGTCCAAAGTAGAAGAGTGAGTGGAAGTGAAGCGGGAGGTACTTCCTGTCTACCACTGCTTAGGCAACTGGGAAATGGGGCACACATTTTCAGGGAACAAACACAGTGACATTCTCTAGACTACTTTTTGTTGAGTTGTAACCTGAGTAGCTGATTTCCAATTAACTCATATTCATGAATACAACTGTTATTCTGAGGTGGACATTCAACGTTTGAAATAGGCTACAAATTAGGCCACAACTGCTTTTCTTTTCAGGTACCAAGATTATATAACCACCACATCAGGTATGTAGTTTGTGCGGTTTGACTTATAATGAAAACAAAATTACAGTTTTTGCAAATTTCAATGCTGTATTTAATAAATGTATACACCTTGTATATTTCTTGGCCTAGTAAATTTTCTAGTCTGCAGTTTTTAGTTGTGTTGTAATGTGAATTAACTGATTTCCAATTAACTCAAATTAAATAACATGGTTGCAAATGTTAATTTAGACACTTACAGATGTTTGTTCCTGGTCATGCTTCACTCTAGGCTTCAGCTAATACAACTGATTTTATAAGAGTGGGAAGTAGAATCCAGATAGTGTATGGAAAAAAGAATTAGAAAATATTTTAAAAGTTTCAGAAAAAGTAACATGTATTCCTACACTTATCATAGTTAAATAAACTTTTTTATTCACGTTCAACCTCCTAGAAATCTAGTCAGTCAAATGACAGAAAAGGAATATCATACGATTTTAAAAAATGACTGGCACATGTATTCAAATTAAATTTCATTTGGAGAGGTAATGGACAATTCTAATTGAATATAAGCACAAATTAGACAGTTTCCATGGAGACTGTGTCCATGTTATCTGCATATACTGTAACTCATAAGTGAAGCCTCTAATTCTGCTGCATTGGAGTCTGGAATCAAGAGGAAGGCAGGAGAAAAATAGAGTCCCCCCAAAACCCAGAAGATCATTTAAATTCTTGCAAATAGTTAGCAAATATCACAGGAAACTTAGTAAAAAAGAAGTTTTCCTTTAAGATAGTAATTTTGTGCAAGTAGCTGTATTTTGAAATCACAAATGATGTATCCATCCAAAACACCTAAACCATCATCAAAAGAAAACAAAAAGGAAAACAGAAATGTATGCAGTAACTCCTCCCACGCTAGAAGTCTGTAAAATTCATATTTACTCAACCCCAAACTACACTAAGATTGTAAGAAAATTTCTGAAAATACCCTGCATACGTTTGACATATTTTAGACAGAAGAGGAATATAATTCTTCTGTCTAACTTAATTCTTTTTCAACTGCCCTTGCTGCTAAGGAGCGGGGGTGTGGGGGGGAGAGGAGAGAATGGCTGCTACACAAGCAAAGGGAGATGAAGAAGATGGATGAATAAACCAAAAGAGGTCAGAGAAAAGATGTAGAAATGGGATATTAGCACAAACAATCAAGGAAGGATGGTCTGTGGTTACAGCACAGGATCAAGATTCAGGAGACCATGACTGTGATTCTGACTCTGACACATGATTTCCTGTGTGACCTTGAACAAGTCATTTAATCTCTCTGTGCCTCAGTTCCCCATCTGTAAAATGAAGATAATCCTTCCCTACCTTATAGGTCCCTTGTAAGAATAAATTCCTTACTGCTTGAGATGCATTCCACTAGTATAATGTATGGCAGTAGGTAGATAGTTAAATTGCATAAGGATGTAAGAACTGCCATACTGCAGAGTAGTCTTCTGCCTTGAATGGTGGCCAAATGCTTCAGAGCACGGCATAATACTCATGTAAAACACCTTGATCTATAACTCTGCTGTGGGGGAGAGAATTACTTCCAGTTTATGTCCCAGGCACGAGGAATAATTCTCCTTATATTTTTATCATAAATTTATAACTATTCACATGTAACCTCACTGCTTAGATTTTTTTTCCCCAAATGGCTAGTGTCAGTTCAGTCAGCCTTTGAATAAATTCAGTTCATGCCTTCTGCACTGATGAAGCCAAAGTTAATCAAAGGTCTCAGTGACTGCTGTGGCATTACAAGGATAATCTTTGTCTGAGGTTCTTAAACAATTACTCCAACATACTGTAATTCCTTTAACAAAGGCATGGATGGCTTTTGTTTGGTCTGGTTACATTTTTTCCCATGAACAATCATTTTTATTACCGACTAACAAAATTAAAATAATCTGTCCGTCATTAGTGTTTTTCCTATGTAATGGTAATGCAGCAGGGCACATTGTGTGGCATGCTCATAGCATTCTTGTGTCATTCTAGCATTCTTCTAACATTCTAAAATACTTACATGCATGGATCATCTGTTACTTTCCTCATCCTAGAACATAGATCCAAATTGTGCCAGCTGCCCCACTGCCTGCAGTGGCACTAACTCCAGAGGATTTGAAAGCAGCTGCTTTACATGATAATGCTAACCTTAACATGAAACTACTCGATGAGGGATAAAGTGCAAGGGCTTAGAAAAAAAAAAGACATTGACAATAAAGGTGAGATTATGAAAATAGGATGATTTACATTTTAAGGGTTTGAATAATATAAAGAACTCACATTCTGCAGACAACAGATGCAATTACTAGTTAAGTCTCCTTCAAGTGCACACATTCTCACATTACAGATTAATATAAAGTGAAGTCCAAAATCTGTCCTCAGAAGAACATAACACTCCTGTAGAGAAAAACCCTTAGTTCTGTGAGACAGTGTGCTTCATAGATCCTAAAAATTCCCCAAAGCCCTTTTCTGCTGACTTTTCAAAACTAGAAGGGTTCGAGTCCCATTTCAGGCTCCATGGTAGACAACCAAAAATGTACACTGTTAAATAACAATTAGTTACTAAATAAAATTCATTAGTTAAGCAGCACGAATGATGTCCTTATTCAGCAAGCCAAGTACTTCTGAATCTCCTGACTAAATCTCCAGTCCTTTGACTTCCTTCTGGGCTGATCTCAGGGCTTTGGCTCAATCCTCCAAGACTTCCTCAATAAAATCAATATGGTAAAAATGTTGTACAGTAGATTCCATTTGTTGGCAACCCCACAGCTGCCAACATTATCCAGCAGCTGCTAATAAGCAGAAGGCAGGTTTACAGGGCAGAAGCCAGGGAAGGAAGCACTGGGATACGCCTTCCCTGGCTGTACTGCTGCAAACCTGCCTGTAGGCAGGGCAGCAGCAGGGAGCAGGAGCTACACCCCAGAGGCTGGGGCTTTTTACAGGGAGTAGGGATCATGCTGGGCACATGTGGAGCTGTACACCTCTGTGCACTCTCCAGGGGTCGGGGCTCAGTTCGTCCCAGTGCTTCCTTCACTGGGTGCAGTCCCCCAGCAGGACATAGTCCAAAGAGCACGGAAAGAGGTACCATGCACCTCCAACATCCAGGCTGCTGTTCCCCTCCCCATAGCTTCCCCTCCCAGCCTGCAGCCCCTTGCCTCCTGTGTAGTCCCTGTATGCAGACAGGTTTGCGGAGCTGCAGCCCCAAAAGGAAGTGCTGGGACGAGCTGAGAACTGGCCGCAAGCGGGTGTGCAAGGCTGCAGGCAAGGGAGACACGTTCCAGCACATCCTTCCTTGGCTAGAGCCCCGGAAACCGGCCTGAGGTGGGTGCTCGGGACCCTTCACCACTTTCTTCCCTGGCTGCAGCCTCGCAAACCTGCCTGAAGCTGGGGCCTCTCTTCCAAAAATGTTGTTAATAAGCAGCATGCCATTGCTGATATCTGAATCCCACTGGCTTGAAAGTCGATGGGATTGGTTCCGGCAAAATGGTGCTATTAAGCAGAAGTTGTCAATATCCGGCTTCCTATTAATCGGAATCTGCTGTATATGTTTTCTGTGCCTATTGTACCCTCCCTCAGATGGGAGCATGTAGAGGGTGCTTTCACAATGATCTTCTGCTGATGTTTATACATTCTTCATACTGTACACTGAATGGTAAATGGGGAAGCCATGTCAGGAAACTATGTTGAGTAACTCTGGCATCATTGTGTGCTTGTCATTTCAAAACGAATGCTGCATCTTGGTGTCAGAATGCTTGTTTAGTGTGTTAATTTACTTGAAATCTTACTAGAAATGAGATCAAACTGTGGGTCAATGCACAGACTAATGATTAGTGTGGAACTTATGGTAATTGTAGTTGTGAGAATGTACTATTGGTGAGTCAGACATTATAGGCCTGGAATCTCCCCAGGCAAGACAAATTTCCATTGCTTTCAGTTGAGTTGATCATGTTTGTGGAAGAAGAATCTGGTGCCTGGGTTTTATTCACTGATTTTCAGGTTACATTGACCAGCTACTATACGACTCTGTATCTCAGCATATCTACCTGGGAAATGGAGATAGGCATTGATCATTTGTAAAACATTTTGAGATCTAAGGCATCATTGTAAGTGCAGTCTGAGTCCATCTAGAATGCACTTTAAGTCAGCGTTTTAAAATCCAATAACTTCTTGCTTTAAATGATTAAGAACATCATGTCAAATTATATTAGGCACAACACAATTTTTGTAGCATTGTAGCTGCGAATGGAAAGATAGACAAGCAATGTGCCCTTACTACATTTGCGTCCAATATGTATTACTTGGCTGTAAGAAATATATACAGCTTTATTGTAATTATTACCTAGGAAATCATGGCATTCTACTTTTATAACTTTGTTTGACTGGATTGCAAGAGGCCCACAAGTACTTTCAGTCACTGCCAGGTTTGTCCCAGTTTTCCAGATGTGCTGTCAATATAACCTCTAACATCAGAGACAAACTGAATTTGCTGAACAAGAAATACTGGATTCATCATAGTATTCACTGGTTTATGAATACTGAAGACATTTAATATGAGAAGGATCTGTCCCTGATGAGGTATGGAATATGAACAAAAGCAGGAGTTCTCCTTCTGGAACTAAAAGAAAACAGTAATTAGTGTCAGTTGTAGCTTCGATCACTTACAATAAAGCCTTTTGGCACTAGATCACAAGGCCACCATATATTTGTAGAGATGGGACAAGTCTGGGTAGTTTGTTTTTGCAAATCCGCACTCATATTTTGTAAGCTCCAAACCAACACAATGAAGCTTCTTCTGAATACACATGCCTCGTGAGGCGAGAGAAGGATTCAATTAGAAGAGACTCAAAATCGTTCCCCTCTATTCGACATTGGTGAGGCCTCATCTGGAGTACTGTGTCCAGTTTTGGGCCCCACACTACAAGAAGGATGTGGAAAAATTGGAAAACGTCCAGCGGACGTTTGGAATCATCCAAAAATGATTAGGGGGCTGGAACACATGACTTATGAGGAGAGGCTGAGAGAACTGGGATTGTTTAGTCTGCGGAAGAGAAGAATGAGGGGGGATTTGATAGCTGCTTTCAACTACCTGAAAGGGAGTTCCAAAGAGGATGGATCTAGACTGTTCTCAGTGGGAGCTGATGACAGAACAAGGAGTAATGGTCTCAAGTTGCAGTGGGGGAGGTTTAGGTTGGATATTAGGAAAAACTTTTTCACTAGGAGGGTGGTGAAACACTGGAATGTGTTACCTAGGGAGTTGGTGGACTCTCCTTCCTTAGATATTTTTAAGGTCAGGCTTGACAAAGCCCTGGCTGGGATGATTTAGTTGGGGATTGGTCCTGCTTTGAGCAGGGGGTTGAACTAGATGACCTCCTGAGGTCCCTTCCAACCCTGATATTCTATGATTCTATGATCTGATCTCCTTTAGCATTTTTCTAACCAAGTGGGGAATTTAAGTATCGATTGTAAACAATGCACCATTCCCTCTTTGTAACCAAAACAAGGAGCCAGAGATCAGTTGCCCCTTTTCAGATATAGTCCTGTCCCTCAGCTCCCATGAGCACTTCAGGGCTTTCACTTTAGTACAGGGACTTTGGGGTCTGGGCCCTTGAAGAGTCAAGGTCTTCCCCAGCTGCACCCCCTACCAAGTTAAAGGCTTCTGTTGTCCGGTCGTTGGGAAGGGGGCAGGGGAGCCCAGGCTCACCCTCTCCACCAGGCTCCAATCCAGGGTCTGATGGCAGGCAGCTACATTCTACACTTTGAGGTGCTATGCAGCTGACCCCAGGACCATTTCCTACCCAAGTTTCCCTTTTCCCCATGGAGTAAATTACAGAATTACACAAAAAATCTCTGACCTTCCAGTCAGTCACCAGTCTCTCCTTTGTAGGTTTCTGTCGGGTCTGTTTTTCTAGGTCTCTGGCCATGAGAGCTCCTGGGAAGTACTTCCTCATAGCTCAGAGCAGAGGTCTGCTCCCTCCCTGCCTGACCCCTTCTGAGCTACTCTGCATCCCCTTTAAAACCCCACCTCCAGCTGGTGCAGGCTTTGCAGGTGCAACTGGGCAGGGCTGCCTGGGCCCAGAGCTGCTCCTTAACCCCTTGCTCTCCAATGTGTGATTTCTATACCCCATCACATACTCCAGTACAAATAAATAATAATAATGATGATGTTGATGCATAAAGAAAAATATAGGGCAGTCTCAAGATGTGTGTGTGTGTGGAAAGAGGGGAAAGGGGAGAATCAATGTATAGGATTTTATTTAAAAATGTGTACAAATGTATTTTGTTCATTTCCTAAACACTGAACAAAGAGTAAAGGACAAATCAAAAACTTGACAGGGTCCTTAATGTCTATTTCTGCTCTTAGAATAATGATAGGTTTCAGAGTAACAGCTGTGTTAGTCTGTATTCGCAAAAAGAAAAGGAGTAATTGTGGCACCTTAGAGACTAACCAATTTATTTGAGCATAAGCTTTCGTGAGCTGCAGCTCACTTCATCGGATGCATACTGTGGAAAAAACAGAAGATGTTTGTTTTTATACACACAAATCATGAAAAAATGGGTGTTTATCACTACAAAAGGTTTTCTCTCCCCCCACCCCACTCTCCTGCTGGTAATAGCTTATGTAAAGTGATCACTTTCCTTACAATGTGTATGATAATCAAGGTGGGCCATTTCCAGCACAAATCCAGGGGGGGCGGGGGGGGGTTAGGAAAACAAGGGGAAATAGGTTACCTTGCATAATGACTTAGCCACTCCCAGTCTCTATTCAAGCCTAAGTTAATTGTATCCAATTTGCAAATGAATTCCAATTCAGCTGTCTGTCGCTGGAGTCTGGATTTGAAGTTTTTCTGTTGTAATATCGCAACTTTCATGTCTGTAATCGCGTGACCAGAGAGATTGAAGTGTTCTCCGACTGGTTTATGAATGTTATAATTCTTGACATCTGATTTGTGTCCATTTATTCTTTTACGTAGAGACTGTCCAGTTTGACCAATGTACATGGCAGAGGGGCATTGCTGGCACATGATGGCATATATCACATTGGTAGATGTGCAGGTGAATGAGCCTCTGATAGTGTGGCCGATGTTATTAGGCCCTGTGATGGTGTCCCCTGAATAGATATGTGGGCACAGTTGGCAACGGGCTTTGTTGCAAGGATAGGTTCCTGGGTTAGCGGTTCTGTTGTGTGGTATGTGGTTGCTGGTGAGTATTCGCTTCAGGTTGGGGGGCTGTCTGTAAGCAAAGACTGGTCTGTCTCCCAAGATTTGTGAGAGTGTTGGGTCACTGTCAAGGTTCCTCCCGCATTCTGAACTCTAGGGTACAGATATGGGGACCTGCATGAAAACCTCCTAAGCTTACTTTTACCAGCTTAGGTTAAAACTTCCCCAAGGTACAAATTTTAATTATTCCTTTGTCCTTGGAATAACCACTGCCACCACCAACCTCTAACTGGGTTTACTGGGAAACGTAGTTTGGACACGTCTTTCCCCCCAAAATCCTCCCAACCCTTGCACCCCACTTCCTGGGAAAGGTTTGGTAAAAATCCTCACCAATTTGCATAGGTGACCACAGACCCAAACCCTTGGATCTGAGAACAATGAAAAAACATTCAGTTTTCTTACAAGAAGACTTTTAATAGAAATAGAAGTAAATAGGAGTAAAGGAATCACCCCTGTAAAATCAGGATGGTAGGTACCTTACAGGGTAATTAGATTCAAAACATAGAGAATCCCTCTAGGCAAAACCTTAAGTTACAAAAAAGACACACAGACAGAAATAGTCATTCTATTCAGCACAATTCTTTTCTCAGCCATTTAAAGAAATCATAGCCTAACGCATACCTAGCTAGATTACTTACTAAAAGTTCTAAGACTCCATTCCTGTTCTATCCCCGGCAAAGCAGCATACCAACAGACACAGACCCTTTGTTTCTCTCCCTCCTCCCAGCTTTTGAAAGTATCTTGTCTCCTCATTGGTCATTTTGGTCAGGTGCCAGCGAGATTACCTTTAGCTTCTTAACCCTTTACAGGTGAGAGGATTTTTCCTCTGGCCAGGAGGGATTTTAAAGGGGTTTACCCTTCCCTTTACATTTATGACAGCCATCCTTCAGGATAGGTTGTAGATCCTTGATAATGCGTTGGAGGGGTTTTAGTTGGGGGCTGAAGGTGACGGCTAGTGGCGTTCTGTTATTTGGGAGTGGCTAAATCATTATGCAAGGTAACCTATTTCCCCTTGTTTTCCTAATCCCCCCCCAGACGTTCTTGTTAAACCCTGTATTTGTGCTGGAAATGGCCCTCCTTGATTATCATACACGTTGTAAGGAAAGTGATCACTTTACATAAGCTATTACCAGCAGGAGAGTGGGGTGTGGGGAGAAAAAACCTTTTGTAGTGATAAACACCCATTTTTTCATGATTTGTGTGTATAAAAACAAACATCTTCTGTTTTTTCCACAGTATGTATCCGATGAAGTGAGCTGTAGCTCACGAAAGCTTATGCTCCAATAAATTGGTTAGTCTCTAAGGTGCCACAAGTACTCCTTTTCTTTCTTAGAATAATGACACCTTTTTTCACAGATCTGCATCCTGTGAGTCATAATTTCTTAATCTGGGAACAAAAGTATGTACCACCATTCACTTCTGGTAATCCAGCTAAGATAACACAGCTAAAAAAGAATAAGCCAGATTCTATTCTTTCCAGTTCATCAACAGAATCACTCACTAAGGTCCTGATCCTGCAAGCTATTGTACATGGGCAGACACCTGCAACTATGCAGAGCTGAAGTCAATGGCATTCCACAGAAGCACAGGGGTTCACTTACACAGTACAGCTTACAAAGGCAATCACGTACACCTTAGCTAACTCACTAAAGGCACTGGCATTAGATAAATGTCACTGGAGCATAAATTGGCCTTTTCCCCCCACTTGTAACAATGCATGTTCAGGAAAGAACCCCGCCTGAGTCTTGGCTCTTAGGATGAGTTTGCAGTTAGAAGAAAAACTACGTATCTATTTGTAAACTGAAAATATTTGAACTGAAAATGACTGAGCCCCTGTAAACACGTAACTTCACAATATTATTTTTACAGCGTCACTTAGCAGAAAATAATTTCACTTTAAGCATGTCAGAATACATGCAATAAAATATTAAATATAGTATATTTGTATTCAGTGATTTCTTTTTGAAGTGTATTTGTTTTAATAATCTTTAGGTATAGCATTATACATTTGCTATTGTGTTATTCAATTCTGGGAGACTGGAAGGAGAATTGTGTGGTAGTCAAAGTTCACATTGAAAAAGTAAAACCAATTACTGGCCTTCGAAACCATATTTTTTCTGTTCCATGTCTTTGTTTACTGAAAGATATAAATAGGGGCATAGAGTGGGTCAGGGAAGTGGAACTAGAATATTAACATTATCACTTCTGCTTCAGTGCTCAGTTCAAGACTGAAATGGTAGTGGCAAACTCATTGGCTGAAAATGAATCGGTAGGGTCTGTACAATTCCCAAGGGAAAGGTGTCTACATCTCAAAAACCAACACTCACAATTAGCTGTCTCAGGAGCAAAGGGGCAAGGAGAATAAACTAAGCTCTCAACCATTTAGATGCCCTCTTGGTCAAGGTCAAGTCACATCAGTATGGCAATGGGGGGAATTTTGCCTCCACATGACCATTATTTACATCTAATTAGACAAATTCCAGGGCTGTCCCTCTGGCATTTTAAAAAGATACTGCAATTGTTTTAAAATTTAGAGTTTGTTTTATTTTCCAGAAAGCCATGAATAAGACCCATATGTTTTCAGCCAGTTGGTTCCCCAAGGACGGGATTTCCAATGTGTTTAATTAATGCTTCATTGCTGCTCTGTCAGGACAATGGCAGTGATTAGTTTTAATGTTGGACTTCCAGCTCCAGTTTGTGTACAACCAGTCCACATTCCACCACTGCTCTAACAATTACTAATGGCTTTACTTGGAGAGCAATACAATTTTTGCATTTGTACTCTGGATTCAGGGTAAAAAAATAACCTGAATGAAATTATACAGCCTGTCTACCCACAACCTTCACATCTGAAACAGACCAGAGGGAAATTCAAAGTCACCAAAACTACACCACGTATTAATGTATGACAGAATGAACATGATTGTGTGAAAGTGGACAGCAGTTAAAATTAATTACAGCAAAGTCACATTCAGATAAACAGCATACACAAATCAATTCTACAACTCTTCCTCTCTAGCCTAGAGGGCCTTATCATGTTAAAGCCAACCACTGCCACCACAGGTTTCTCATGCAGGTTATGAAGTCATCTCCTAAAAGAAGTCAGCTATGACTATAAGATAAAACACCTTAATTCCAAAAAGATGTGCATAGCCAGGGAATGCATAAAAAGGATCCACTTGCGAAGCACTAAAATGGCTTCCATTTAAATACTGTAAAATCTTCACCATGAACTAGTGAGGTTTTCATTTTTAAGTGCTATCTGTGTTGAGTAAGGCAGTCAGTCTAAGCATTATCCATACTAAAAGCAGTATTCATTATATCCTAATCTAATTTATATACAAGTCCGACCTGAATGCAAAGCTGAAGCCTTCATTCTACCACTATAATTGCATTAGGCTCTACGTTAAAACTTCTGCATGGACTGAGTATCTTATCTTATAAGATGACTATGTTCTAATGTCAATATACTGACATTTATCAACAGTTATAGTCCTTTAGATATTCCCAGGCTTAATGAGCAAACAAAATGTGTCTGTTTAAAAACTTCTGAAAGATTTCTGAGGAAATGTGTTAAAACACCACCAGAGGTTTTCTTTTGGTTAGTAATGCACGGATGTATCATTGGTGACAGAAATATGTTATATCTTGTCCTCTCATACCTATGCAGATTGTCTGATTTACTGTCTAAGGCCACTTCTGACTCCTGGTTTTTGGGATGAAAGGCATGAGAAATCCCACAGGTTAATGGAGCTAAACTCATTTCTTACATAGAACTATTCCAGGAAGGTGAGGAAACGTGTGGGAAGGAAATGTATTTCTCATCCCAATCCAGGGATTTATTTCACACATTTTGTTCTAAACTATAATGCTAGGGCACACCTATTGTTTTCTAGTGTTGTGCAACATGCCAAAATTATAATTCATGTATATGTACTCTGTGTATGAAACCTGTCTACAGTACAGCTGGATACATGCTGTACTGTACACACAATAGCAGTCTCTTCATCAGAACAAATCTTTCAATCCCATTCTGGGGAGAGATCCTGCATTCCTGGATTTCAGTGGGACTTTTAGTTGTTCACAGAATGGGAGGATCATCTAGCTCAGTGGTTCTCAACTCTGGTCCACCGCTTGTTCACGGAAAGCCCCTGGCATGCCGGGCTGGTTTGTTTATCTGCTGTGTCTACAGGTTCGGCCGATGGCGGCTCCCACTGGCTGTAGTTCGCCGCTCCAAGCCAATGGAGGCTGTGGGAAGGGCGGCCAGCACATCCCTCGGCCCGCACCTCTTTCTGCAGCCCCCATTGGCCTGGAGCGGCGAACCACAGCCAGTGGGAGCCGCCATCGGCCGAACCTGTAGACACGGCAGATAAACAAACCTGCCCGGCGTGCCGGGGGCTTTCCGTGAACAAGCGGTGGACCAGAGTTGAGAACCACTGATCTAGCTAGAGTTATGTCTGTGGAGCATTTAGAACCAATGGGGCTATTTTATTAGCTATTTTATGCTATGCCTTGCATCTTGTGTAGTTATTTATTTCTGGGCAAAGTGTGGGTCAAACACGTGTAAGTCACTCCTAATGAGAGTAGTAGCATTTTGTGCTTGCTTCGCACAGCTGCAAATGACTTCACAAGATGAATAAGAGTTTGGGGGTATTGGATGAGGATTCATTTCATTACATTTGGGAGAAATGTCATAATCACTGATGTAGTTGCTGATACCCATTCTCTGAAGTTTTCAGTTATGGAAGAAAGGGGAAATGAAATTATCCAATTCCAGAGGAAAGTTCCATCTGACATTATGGTATCCTCTAAGAACTCACGGAGCTGCAGGAAACGGGAATTAGGTATCTTTTGTGAAAATTCCAATCTTATCGTTACGGCATGTGAGCAAGAGGCACTTATCAAAAGCTGATAAGAATAATGCGTAAGCCACCCACAGCTCTCAACTCGGAACCATGCAGAAGAGATCCTCTCTTCTGGGAGCACTAGGGCTGTGTGGTCCCACTCCTCCCACAAGCCATGCATGTGGCCTTGGGGCAAGAAATTGCAGGAAGGAACCAGCCAGAGACTTAAGCTAGGTCTACACTAGAAAAGATTTTCTAATATAGCGATACCAGAAAACCCTCTTAGTGTAGTCAGATCTTATGAGGGCAAAAAAGTACTTTTGCTTGTGTAGCTTATACCCATGGTTTCCCAATCAAAATAAACTTTCTTGCTGGTTTAACTAAATCAACAGTAGGGGTTTTGCTGGTACAGAAATGTAAAAAAAAATTCACACTCCCAACTTACATTATTATACCAGCAAAAATTATTATTGTGGATGTGGCCTTAAACTGGCAGGAGCAGCTGTGAAGTAGTGTAAGCAAGCAAGTGATGTCATCAGGCTGCTTTCTGCAGTCTTCACTCTGAATGTTCTTCTCCTCTGTACTGATTGGCTGTTCGCTCCAACCCCCTCCCATCTCCTTCCTCACAGGCTCCAGCTCTTGCTAGCATGCTTCCTTCCTTTGTCTTTCCATTTAGCCACTTCCCTCCTAACAAAACCCCATCCAAAAGAGTTCACAACAAACACAAACCAATAAAAAGCACAATCATAGAATTTAAAGTTTACAAACCATCATGACTCCCTCTGCTTGTGTGTGGTATCCCTTTCCTCTCTATTTTGTCTTGGCTATTTAGAGTGCAAGCTCTTTGGGGAAAGGACTGTCTCTTATCTTGTGTTTACACAATGCCTTGCACAAGGGGGCCCCATTCTCAGTTAGCCCATAGGCAGTACCATGACAAACATAATACATACATAATCATAATGAAATAAATATGTATGATTGTTTGGCCACAAAATTATGGTGCTGCATATAATGCACTTACGACAGAATCATTACAGTGCGGTGCAACACTGAAAAGAAATTCAGACAGCTCCAACTAGACTGAAAGCACTTTAACAATGGCATTTCCCTCCCTCCTCATTTTGTGGAAGACAATAAGAGCGAAGATGAGAGACAAGGTCAGGAAGAACAATATAAAACATCAAGAAAACAAATGCTTGAGAGTGGTAAGTAGGAAGATGAAATTAAGGCATTTAACTTCAGTTGCTGACAAAGACTGGAATAAAATAAATGGCAAGTAAATATCATGACAAAATATGGAAACACAATAGACTTCCAGATTTTTAAACTCATCAGCCTACAGTAATACTAATACAAAAGTACCTATGAATGGATTAGCAGTGTACCTTTACCCTTGTAGCATGGAGCCTGCATTGGCAACTTGTCTCAACCTGAGGGCCATGAATAACTTGCATATATATTTACTTTAATTTACATGACTCTGAATTGCCCCCAGTGATGAATCCAAAAATAAACAAAACGTAGCATGAATTAAAATAATTGTAACATTACATCCCACATTAATGTAGCTTCTTCAAAAGCACTGTAGTACTGTAAGTGGTTTATATTTTATGATATGTAAGGTACTATAATTATGCTATTGTAAACTATTTCTGGGTCCCTTTCCACTGGTGGCTACTGACTCCCTTTTTCTCTTGGTGGCTTTGTTTCGTCTCCCTGGCATACAACTAGGAGCCATGTGAAGAATTTATGAAAAAGAAAATGTAAACATGAAATATAAAAGCTATCCACAGAGAGATTAATTAATGGAATAATATTCTTCTAAGGGCAGTGGCAGAAGCCCCATTGCTTGTTGTTTGACAATAGACTAGACAAAACTGTGGAAAATATGTCATTTGAAAACATTCTCCATTAGTTGAGGAATATGTTTCTAGACCTTTTCTGTCACTAATTTCTAAGACAGCAAAACATAGGCATAAATGCATAACATTGATAAAAAAATGTTAACGCTGGTGAAATGAGAATTAAATATTATTTTAGCTGTATTAGCTGAAACTGATGCAACCCTGTGGTCAGTTTGACAAAATTATGAGCTTGCCATGCCAAAAAACCATGGTGTATATTGATAGGAATATGTTTATATAAAACAAGACCATTTGTAACTTTCTCACAAGAAACCAAAGGAGTCAGAAAAAAATCCAACAAAATGTTTTCATCGAAATTCATGGATTCATCAAAATGTTCCACGTAGATGGTTTGATTTTGACTATTTCCTCCAGAACACTGCTTGCCAGGCAACTTTTGAAACCTGCCTGGTTTCCTGCCAGCTTGCCTGGCCGGCCCACCTGGAGGGCTGCTGGGCCTTCCATGGTCCACGGCTCTAGGGCACCCAGCCAGGTGGACTGCCTCAGAGTTGGGGACCCTAGGGACTTTCAGGATCTGTCGTTCCAGAACAGCCATTCAGGCAGACTGCTGATGAACCTGGATCCCAGGGCTTAATGTCCGTGCCCTCAATGCAGCCTGTCATGCGAACTATCCCAGAGTCATGCAAGTGAGACTTTCCCTTTCACAGAGATTTTTTGAAATTTTTGGTTTCAAATCTGAATTGAAATGAAACTAAGTTTCAAAATATTTCTCTGTGACTTTTTTTCTCCTTTGTTTGCTATTCTCCAGTCATACAGTGCCACCCTGATTTGATAGATATTTTTAAAATCCTTGCTACCAAACTTGCAATTTCATGTGCCAGTTCTTTCAGTATTCTGGGATGGAGATTATTGTGTCTGTGTCCCCCCGCCACCCTGACTTGAGTGCATTAAACTCTCTGAGAGTTTTGCTTCCACTTCAGATGTGGTAATTTCTATTTCTATGTCCTCATTCCCATTAGTCATCCTGCCTTGTCCCTCATGTTCTACACTGTCATCCTTACTGAAAACTGAGGCAAAGTATTCATTTAGTTTTTGGGCCATACCTAGATTATCCTCAATCTCTATCCCATCCTTGCTGAACGGCAACTCCAGTTCTTCTTTTCTTGTTTCTTTTATACTTACATGGGGAAAAAACCCTTTTACTATGGATTTGAATTTCCTTTACAAGGTCTAACTCAGCTTGACTTTTGGCCAGTCTCACTTTATCTCTACAATTTCTGACTTCCAAGACGTAGCTTTATTTGCTGATCAGTCCCTCCTCCATTCTAGGTAGGCTCTCTGCTTACTCCTACTATCATTGAGTTATGTCTGGAGCTCTTTCCTATGTCCTCCCCCCTCCACCTTACTTAGGATACAAATTCCAGATAGCTTTTGCACTTTTGACTTAAAGAGGATTTATTTTCTACAACCAGCTCGTCTATAACATCCTCACTACTTAGGCAAAGCAGCCTAAAATAGCATCACCTATTGCTGTTCAGTGACTATTTGGTGAAGAAATCTGCCAGCTATTACATCAGAAAGCCCACAGATGGTACCATTACTAGTAGCATTTGTTCGCTAATATATATCTGGAATGTTAATGTCTCCCATCAGTTCACAGCCTTTCCATACTTACTCCCCTCACTTTTCCCCCCTCCTTCCCATCAATATCCCTCATCCTTTTGCTACCCTCTTATCCTTGTTGACTCATCCTTTCCACACTGACCTTGTCTGGAACAAGCATGGCATTTGCCAAGCACCACTCTGACCACTTTATTTTTATGCTATCTCTTTTAGCTACTCTTGTCAGTTTTCTATTTATATTGTAAACTGCTTGGGGCAGGAACCTTGTCACGTTGTGTTTGTACAGCAAGTAACAAAATGAAGCCAAGAATAGAGACTTTGGGTGTTACAAATTTTGGGTCAATACAAACAACAGTAAGAACAAAGAGCCTTTAAAGTGAAGGTAAGGAGCTTGAACTTACTGTGGAAGATAATGGGAAAACAAGTGACGGGGAATCACACAGTCAAAGTTATAGAAAAGGAAAATGACGTTAACTATGGCTTTTTGGATACACTGGATGGGAAAGAGAGGAGAGCAGAGAGAGGATGATATTGCTGTGGTTAATAGTGCAGCATATCATGACAGAGAACATGTTTTAGAGACAAGAAGGGGTAGTTTTGAAAAAGGATTTTAAAGAGATGATGATGACAACCAGGTTTCAGAGAATAAGAGAGAAAGGAGTCAAATACAACACTGGGAGCACGTCTGAAACTAGACAAAAAGTTCTGCAGCTACTGATGGGGCTGCCAGCAGGCTGCAAAAGTAAACCTTGCAGGTCATATGCAGACTGCATATAAAGACTTTTGTCAGCTAGGAGAGGATCCAGGATTTCCAAGTAATTTCCTAGTTGTAGATCATTTGCAGATAATGAATCAGGCCCTAGATAAAGCTATTGATTATCATGAATCATTTTAAATAGATTTTGACTCTGCAGAACCACTTCTAACTGTGGAGAACATGGTGCAGCAGCAGCTGCAGGCACTGGAGGGATAAAAGAGAAAAGAACAGTATATAAGAATCCAGAAGCATAACTCTCTTAGATGAATGGCAATGGGCCAAAGCTTGGTGAGATAAGTGGAGAGACTGAATTGAAGCCTGGAGGTAGATAAAGAGCTGCTTTCACTTCAGGTATTCATTGGAGATCTTAACAACTTTCTGTCAACTTCTTTGTTACCATGCCATAATGGGAAAATTTACCTTTTCAACAGAGATTCAGGCTATAAGATTGAAAAAAGTTTTCCCAATATTTCTATGATACATATTTGACCTGCCAACAGGCAAAATTCATGTCAAATTCCCCATTTCAATTTTCAAGGGGAAAATGGAAGTAAGTCTAATGCCTGGTTCTTTTGAAAACAGAAAAATTAAGATCAGAGACTTTATGCTAAATATTAATGAAGCAGAGACACAAACACATCTCGGGGAATAAGGTCAGCGTTGGGAGTCAGGAATTCCTGGGTCCAAATCACTGTTCTGCTACTGACTTGCTGTGTGACCTTGAGCAATTCACACAATCATTCCGCCTCAACTTCTCCATCTGTACAATTTACTTATGTGCCCAACACATATTGTGAAGATTAATTCACGGTGCACAGCACTTACAAAGCACCATACAATTGCTAAGAATCATTGCACTATCAAAGGGCCAAATCCTGAGTGTCTGTCTTAAGTTTTACTCAGCAATATAAGTTTTGCAAAGCGGGAATGCTCGCTCCTCAGCCAGCGTGTCTGCAATGACCCTCTGAAAACAACCTCACTGAAACCATGGTTGAGAGAGAAGCAGTAATTTCAGGGCTATGAGCAAATCTGATCTATTTTGCTGGTGCCACCATTAGTCATCCTTCAGAGTGGGGGGTTGTTCTGGGAAGAGTACGCTTACATAAACCTAGATTTAGGGTGACCTTGGGTTCCCTCCAAATTCAGAACATAGATCTGTTGACCTTCCCTAAGTCCAGCGAAGTATGTTACCAGGTAGATATGTGATATATAAAGTGTTTTATTTTTTGGATACGAAGATAACTTGTTTTCTTCCTGGCATTCTAGTCTTCCATGGTTTTTCATTCAAAATAACTGAAGAAGAGAACACAAAACCTATTGAATGGCTTTCTTTTGGGTGAAAAATTTAATTTCACTCACATGCTATTTTTTATACAGCAGAACAGATATATGCGGGGGAGGTTTTCCAATCTTATGAGAAGAGAGGGTCCCTGCTTCAGGGAGCTTACGATTTACGGGCTTGATCCTGCACACACTGATTTCACTTGGAGTAGTTAGACAGATGATTTCAGAGTATGACCTCATCCCATGAAGGGAGGGAGAAAGAAACAGGGAGATAACAAAACAAGAGAACCATGAGAAAAAAAATAAGGGGAACAATTTTTCCTTGTCCTTTAAACTCATGTCATATAAAAGGCAAGTGTTAACATGAAATATAAAAAGTGTCCTTATTCACCTCAACTATATTTTAATTTTGTATTTTGGCAGCTAGACTATCTGCCTAGTCTCATATACATTTGAGTTTTCTTTTCAATTTGATAATATAACTTCAGGTTGTGTAGATGCTGATGATGGTAGAAATTTTCAGTGTGTTTAAAAGTAATTGTATTTTATTATTTTTACAGTAAAAATAAGGGGAAGAAATCAGACTTGAGTATGTATTCAGAGGCTATATACGATACCCGAGAGAGAGAAGATAGGTAAGGTAATGGTTTTTATTCGACCAACTTCTGTTGGTGGAAGTCACAGCTAAATACAAGGCAGGACAGATTGTTACACATAGGGGGCTAACACACATATTTAGCTGTGACATTCTGGTTACCTTCTCCAGACCTGAAGAAGAGCTCTGTGAACCTCAAAACCTTGTCTCTTCTACTAACAGACTTTGGCACAATAAAATATATTACCTCACCCACCTTGTCGCTCTCATATCCTTGGACCAACATGGCTACAACAATATGGCAAATAAACTATAAAATACATGGCAGTTACTGTGACACTCTGGGGTTCAACTCAGACCAGTAAGGGGTTGTGTCACCACCTGCCCTGTAACCTGGGTAGCTCTGTGTCATGCAGCTTTGGTTCAGAGCCCTGACACCAGGAGCATGTTTACAGCACCACAGCCTCAACCCAGGCTTCCACCAACCTGGTTACTCCTTCCAGGGTGACACCAACACCCTCCCAGTCCCAGCTTCTCCCCAAAAATGTCTTTCTCTACCATGCTCAGCTTTTCTTACTGTAGCATCCACAAAACCTTAACAAATTCACTGCTCCTTTAAACAAACTGTACACGGCAGTTTATTACTTAACTGGGATTGGCAAACCTTCTGCTTCAGTCAAAGCACTGAGTTTGTCTGTGGTAAAACATGTTTACTAACAAAATAGGATTAAGTGATACTAAGTATAAGGAATAAGGATGGAGATGGTTGGAAACAAACTAAAGTAAAAATAACTTCTAAGCCTAAAGAATTTTTTCTCCCCAAAGTCATTCTTTCATCATGGCTGGCCTGTTTTTGAGCCAGGACCCAATACACAGAGCTCAAAGCGCTTTGACTCCTTACGTGAGGGATCAGTTAGGGGTTCTCTCCCCCTCTCTCTACAGTCTAGTAAACCTATGAAATATATCCTTCTGAAGTGCATCCCTCGAAGTGTAGATGCCATGCTGTCTGGTGTAGACGCCAAACTGGCCTCTCCTACACTTGTGATTTTTACAATGCCAATGAAGGTCTTGGTATTTCTGACACACTGTCCTTGGGCATACCTGGCTTGAGGTGTTAGTCCCTTTTCTTTGTCTGGAAAAACCTGTTTATCAACTTCGACTGACATTTCTGGTTTAAGCACATTTTAGTCACATATTTCCAGCACATCTGTATAATTCTTTGAAGGTTAACAACACATATAACATACAAGAATATTAATTATCAGTGAGTTATTAGTTTTCTAATGATATATTACATGCCAACTTTTGGATAAATATCATGAGAACAGTGCGTGAGGTGTAGTGAGTATGTCAGGCCTGACATCAGTTGCTGAGACAGAATAGTGAACCACCACTAGGCTTCTGTGTCACAGTTACTAACGAAACCTTCAGAAGAGGGGTCAAACCCCTAATATGATTACGGTCCCATATTTCAATGCCACGTGAGTTAGACATTTTATAATCATTTGAAAGGAGGCTCACACCTGGAATTGCCACATTTGGAATGCATCATCTGTAAATATTATACATGACTCTGTTAGCCCTAGACTATGCTGCCCTGGACTAATGTGTAAAGCCTGTTTCCACGGCATCCTTTACTTTTAGATGTACTGTGTACATTATTTAAAAGCCTTATGAAACGCGAAATATTTCTCTGTACTGAGTCATCATAAGCTGAGGGAAGGAGGAAACAAAGTAACGCAAGTTATAAAAAAAATCACTGGACTTCTTCCTCCACCTTCTCCATATCCCACAGGACACGGCCTTTTAAAAAAAAAATTCAGCTTGAGCCTACCTTTATACTACAGGAAGGACCAAGGCACTCCGGTTTACACACACCATTACTGTATTGCTTTAGGTTTTAACTATATTTAAGGCAAAGATTTTGTCACGGATATTTTCAGTAAAAATCACAGAAAGGTCACAAACAAAAAAGAAAAATTCATGGAAGCCGTGATCATTCAGGGACTTTTACTAAAAATGTCCAGGAGAAAATGGGGATCTGCGGATCCCCAGGCTGCCTAAAAGGGGGCAGCTGCACAGTGACTAGGAGTTGCCTGCAGTAGCTGGGGGCTGCGGGATACCCCTGCCACCTGCAGCTCCAATTTTATAGGGACAGTCCCAATATTTGGGACTTTCTCTTATATAGGCACCTATTACCCCTAACCCCATCCTGATTTTTCACACTGGTCACCCTAATTACAACCCTGACTGAGCTCTCCCTTGTGGGTGGTGAACAGGGACTACCAGCGTGAGTGAAAACAGAACACCTTCAGCCATGTAGGCTGAAAGCATGGGAGGTAGATCAGGGCAGCACCTGAGGAAGAACCCAGGCTAACTCTGCAGTGGAGGAATAACTGATGTTCCCCAGAGAAGACTAAGCTTTTCTTTATTTTAAAGAGGCATTTATATGGCAGTCACCATAGTAGTCTAAGTGCCTTTCAAACAGTGATAGATTTAGCCTCACAATTCCCCATAAAGTAGAGAAGTATTTAATATCCCCATTTTGTAGATAGAAAATAGGGAAACTAAAAGATTACAATTCAGATTTTTGAAAGTGACTAGTGATTGTGGAAGTTTCTGGTTTTGGGTGCTTTAAGTGGGACCTGATTTGCAGGCAGTGCTGAGCACCTACCCTTTGAAAAATCAAGCTTCTTTAAGGGATC
The DNA here is from genome assembly GCF_965152275.1 of Natator depressus. NCBI lineage: Eukaryota > Metazoa > Chordata > Testudines > Cheloniidae > Natator > Natator depressus. Next base: position 41,792,529 of record NC_134236.1, on the reverse strand, counting down.
TCAAGTTGGGCAGCCAAAAACTGAAGCACACAAAATAGCTTGGCATTTCTAAACTTTGTTGTTTGTAAAAAACACCATCCTTCCTCCTTAAGGTCCTAAGGTGATAGTAAGGACATGGATCATGCCTTGGTCAGCACCAAGCATGAGCAAATCCTCATCAAATCAGCAATAAATCATCCACCAGAGTCCATCTGCTAACCGGTATGATGGCCTGGGGAATAATATTCAGAATTGTCGATCTTCTGCTCCTCCCAAAATACAGGCTTCTACCAGTTAAGCTTAGGAGAATCTCTATTAGTTGTAACCACTTTTGAAGGTTTTTATAAGCTTTTCAAATCAGCTGCCAGATGGGGAGACGTTCACAAATGTTTAATTTCTTGATTTTATCCAGTGGAAGGCTGTGGTGCAGAGCCATTGTCATCAGTGCATTACAGTGCCCCAGATGCCATCATCCACTTTGAAGATGAGACCAGTATCATGTGATCTGTTCATGTTCTAGGGCAGAGGTGGTGAAACTCACTGACTCTCTGATCCACATCTGAAAATCTTCAGAAGTTCGAAAGCTGCACCCCGGCAGCCCTCTGTGGCTGAAGCCCCGAGACTCCCTTCCCTGCTGAACAGAAAGATGCCTCTACCCCCACCACAGATCAGAAGCCCCAGGCTCCCCACCACATCTGGTAGGTGGAGAATGGTGGGGTTGGAAGCGGTTCTGCAAGATGCACTTTAACTGTAAAAGAGCCCATGCAGCTCACATACTGCAGTTTGGCCATCCCTGTTCTAGGGCAAAGGTTCCTAGGTCCATGGACCTCTGGTAGTGTACAGGGAGCAGTCTTCTCCTCCCTATTTCCACATGCTAAATGGCATTAAAATGTTAGAATAGTTTTCCAAGACTACTTTCGCATGAAAGCAATTGTTGTAGTTGCTACAGGGATATTATGTAACTAGATGGAGAAGTGGTCTGGGAAACAGTCTCTATATTAAAAAAGTGGTCCAAAATATTCTGCACCCCCTCTCCTCCTGCCTGGCCTTCTCTTTTGGTTCTGGTCTGGTCCTTTTAACAGCTCTTTCTCATGCCATGTGTATTCCTTCACTCCACTGGGGTTTTTATATTTGCCAATCCTCTGCGTTTGTTACTGTAGATAAAAACAAGTCAATAGTCTTTGACTAGTAATCTACATTGTCATGCTAGGGCTGCTGGCTCTGCCTTAAGATGGGGTTGGTTGTTTTCCCTCTGGACGGGGCAAAACAACAACAGATCATGGCACCTGTATTGTTTGTTAAGTATCCATGATTGTGCTGTCTACAACCATGTCTGCCATTCTGCAGGACTCTGCCTCATCTGTGCCTGAAAGGATTTGCTAGCCTTGCTATAGAAGTAAACCTATGGCAAAGATACAGCTTATACAAGGGATATATCTACATTACAGTGGCTACAGTGGCACAGCCACAGAATAGTGCTGCAGTATACACAGTTCCTACATCGATGGAAGGGGTTTTTCTATCGATATAATTAATCCATCTCTCCAAGAGGCATTAACTAGGTCAACGGAAGAATTGTTCCGTCGACCTAGCTGCACCTACGGGGAGCATTAGTTCCATCGCTCAGGATGCAAAATTTTTCACAGCCCTGAGCAACGTAGACAGGTTGATCTAATTTTTAGGTGTAGACCAGGCCTGGCAAAAAACGAGTTATTTTGCCGATATAGTTTAAACCAGTTCCCTGAACGGATTGCGCTATATCTGCAAAATGACTTTTTTGCAGGTGTAACTGTGCTTGCACTAGGGCTTTCAGCAGCATAGCTGTTAGTCGGGGGTGAGGGGAAAAAAATCACACCTCTGACTGACAGTTATGCTGTCAAAACTTATAAAACAGGCCAGACCTACGTTATCACTTTGCACCCATGCAGGAGACATCATGATAGCAATCAGATGGACAGGGTACATATAATAATCATTAAAAATAATACAGGCATCTCATACATTCTTCACAATGGGTATAGGTCCATTAGCTACAGTGGGACTACACACATCCTTAAAAAGTAACGCATGTTGCTTTGCTGGATTGGGGTCACAGTGCTCAGTACCTGGCAGGACTCAGCCCTTAGTAACATGGGCCCTGATCTTGCTCCCATTTAAATCAACAACAATACTTCCATTGACGTCAATGTGCAGAATGGGGGCCTTGAGCAGTCTTTCAGTGTCTAAATGGCCATTTGCATCTATATTCATTCTTAACCCTGAATTCCCTTACTTACGAGAATTTCAGTCAGAACCATTTTTAACATTCTTTTTTTCAACAATCCTGAAGTTGATGAATCAAGTGGCTGACTGCTTTGGAATTTCTATATTTACATCAGCGTGCACCTCAGGAATATCAAACTGCACAACTTTTTAAAGTACTAAAAAGTGCTCTAAAAATTGAAATTTGGTGATTTTCACTGAAAAATACTTCTGAATTTCAACATACAGGAAAGTTATTTGTTAAAATTCATGCAATTCTATAGGTCTACCCGTTATTCCCTTGAGGACTATTGTCCAAGGTGTCCTATCACATTAAAGCATAAAAAACTACAGTATGTTATTCATAAAACCATACAACCTCACAATAGTTAACAAGCACCTTACTTACTTCTATTGATTTTCCTCGTCCCTTGAATTTCAGATTAATTTTTTGCTGAACTGATTTGTAAATCTTGACATGATATTGTTACCAGAAACTGTGATTGGCAAACAGTGGCATCTTGGCCAACTACAATATTTTCAAACACAATGTGATGGCTGATGTCTGTGGGTTTCCTAGCAATGATAACAGTAACAAAAGAACAGAAAGATTCCCACAGTGACTCTTCCAGGTATTCCTTCTGTTAATGTTTCACAGGGTTAGCAACTGCATAAATGCACGTATTTTTATGTAATTTAGCGACACAAGTGCATGATTATCACACTGACAGCGTCTCTGAAAATATATTTGCCTTCAACGATTTATCTTTTCAACAATGAGAATCCTGGCAATTTCATTCCGTTTGGCACAAAGCACTTAAATATTATTCACAGGCTGGAAAAACAACAGAACATAAATACCCCACCATTAATGCTGTAGCTTTTCCCCACCATGTTTACAAGCCCTCAGCTGTGCCACAGCTGATACTAACCTGTTGCTAAGGAAATCAAACGATATGAATAAGCAACCTTTTTTTTTTTGTCTCTTTGAATGTGCCAAGGAGATGGTGCTTTAATAGAATTTCCTTGTGGTTTCTGCAGCAAAATCATTTGGGGCATGTTGGGCCCATGACAAACATACTGAAGGTTCTGATAAATGTGATTCCATCCTATACTGCATTTTGTATTAGCACATATCCTCCACTTTCTTTCTTATTTTTGTCCTTTACACTCTGTTGTTTCCTAGTATTATAAAATTGTAATTAATGGAAAAAAGGAAAAACTTTGTCCACATCTTTGTAGAAATGGATGAATCTATGTAATTGCAGCCTACTTGTCATGACTGGGATGTGGGCGCTCTGGTCTACCAGGTAGGACCGGGGATCATGCCTACTGGTCACAGTAGGACTAGGGCCTGGTGGTTGGAGCAGGAGTCAGGCCTAAGGTCAGAGTCAGGAGTCTAGCCAGGGATCAGAACTGGAGTCAAGGATCAGAAGTAAAGCCATTAATCCCTTCATGCTTAAATAGTGCACCTAGACCAATCAGAGGTCACAGGGGGCTACCAACCAGGTCTCCCATAGGTAGTATTTCGTGTGATGCTTAGCTCCACAGGCTTGATAGTGCATAGATCATGGCTGTCCCATGGGTAGTGGCATAGACGTGTCAGTCATAAGGAGCCCTGCAGCCCCAGCATCTAGTTCTCTTGATCCTGTCACTGCTTTATCTGTGGGAATTATTCTGTGTACATGTATTACTCCCTTGAAGTTCATATTTGTTTTTTATTTAAGGGATGTTGGCTATATTTTCTTGAGAGGAAGGATGGTCTGGTGTTTAGCTCAGAACTTGGGAGACTTAAGTTCCTTGGCCTGCCACAGACTTCCTGTGTGAATTTGGGTATGTCACAGTCACTCTGGGATTCAATTCCTCATCTGTAAAACAAGGTTAAAACCGTACAGGGGTATTGTAAGGACAAATATATTAACAATTGTGAGATACTCACATCACATCACAAGGAGGCAGGGGCATATATCTACCATAGATAGAGAAGTTTAAAGGAATGGGTATGCTTCTTAGTTAAAGTAGTTTATAGGGGAGAGGAAATTTGACAAACCAACCTATTATATATACCCTTGCCTATCATCTTTTCGCTCACAACATCCACTCTGTGCCTACAGATTCCAAGATGAACAGGCAGCTGAAAGCTCCTTACAAATTTCCTATTTGTAAAGTGCACATAGAACTGGACAGAATGTATGTAACACCTCTCTTTGATCCCCACCTTGAGTAAAGTCAAGCAATAAATAAAGTCTGGGAAATAGAAAAGACAGAGGCAGCAGAAATGCCAGTCATTTTCACAGACTAATGATTACCCTTTACTCAGTTTTCCATTGCAATGCAGAAAACATGGTAAAATTAAGAGCATACTGTTACCCCTTTGGCCGAGGAGAAAGCTGAGATTCAGGGCCTTATGGGGTGGTTTCTGTTTGGATGAGAAATTCGTGATATGCAGTCAGGTTAATCTTTGATGTAATCCATTTATTTGTAGAAATATACACCAATCCTGATTCCCTGAGCTGCAGTAGAACTCTAGGGCAAACAGCCTTTGCAGAAAATCCAAGCTACACACTCCAGCCCTGTGCTCAAGAAGCCAGTCGGTCAGTCTCCGCTTCTTTTCAGGGTCACACTGCAACTGTTTCTGTGTCAGGGCTCACTCAGACCTCCAATTCAACACTATTTTCAGCAGCTTAACACAAAGGGTCTCTCCAAGATGACATAATATTACATTAGTGTTTGGAAACAGCCTCCAATTGAGTGCGTAACCCACAATACCTTTAATTACCCTTTGGGGGTGCTGATTACATATCATTTCAACTTTCTAATGGCAGTTTTGCCCTGGCTGACTAAATCATGGAGTGACAACCATTATAGGTGGTCATTTCCTATTTAAAAACAATATATTATCTTTGCACGTGCTTTTCTAACACAACCATAATCATAGTGTCTAAGTGTCATAGGAGGATAACTGCGTTATTCAGTCTCCTAAAATGATGATGTAATCTTAGTTAAAGAAAAGAGATTCAATATAAAAAGTCTGTGTACAATGCATCATTTGTAGAGCTATAGCCAGAACACGCTTATGCTGTACCTTTGTATGTACTAGTACTACTCTTGTTGAAGGTGATGAGTACACTCCTGTGTGGAGCTGAATGCAGGACTGGGGCCTGTGTTGCCCATCTGTTCCTGTAGAGGCAGCTCAAAGAAACTGCTTAGCCACTGCTTTATTGATCTACTTTTGCCTGAGTATAACTGTTTATACCTTTGTAAAGAAAAACTAACAATGCAATTACTCAATTTAGGAATATAACTATGTGCAAATTTATAAATGCTCATCATAATGCACTGAAATAATGTAACCCCCCCCCCCCAAAAAAAAAACCCCAAAAAAACAAACCCCAATCCTGGAAAAACTGGGAGAGTCTCAACCAATACCTCATGTAGATTTTATGAAGTTTCCTGCCTTGTTTTTTACTAGGTTTGTTTTCCTCTATGTAGTCTTTCAGGAAGATGCTTTGCACTTCAGAAGTGGCAGAAGTACCAAGTGATGCAATGGTTGCCATGGCGAGAAGATTTTTTAACTGAATGGCAAAGTGCTGCAATACATAAAATCTGCATACCTTGTTAGCACATAGGTTACCGCCATCCTGGGGCTGCAGTAACACGTAGCCTGTCTTTTGAAAAGCAGAGTATGAAGCTGTGCTTCATTTTCAGTCGCGGCTATTTCTTTTGGGGCTGAGTGCCCCCTTGGGTGCACAACTGAAACATCCACTGAGGCAGAATTCAAATCAGGCACATTAATTACAATTTTTACATGATACAAGCACACCCTAAATTGGTTCTGTTGCATATGCAATGTGACTTTCACAGGGACACAGAGTATGCTCTTTTTTATCTTTGTATATATTTATCTAGGAATTAGGCCTCCGGTCACACAGAAGCCTTTCTGCCTCCATAGAAAGTATCCAGGTAAACATTTACTATTAGTTAATGGTTAAAGATGCCCTAAAGTTTTGGCACTTCAGGAGTACAGTAAATCCTGTTATGTCAAAGACACAAAGGAGTAACATGCATAAAGATGCTGAGGTCACTTTCATCTCTACTTACTACATCTGTAGCCAAAAGAGCTACATGCAGTGCTGGTGAATGGTGTAATTGATCTCTTTGATGTTCACATTTTATAACAAAGAAATGGGACAGATACCTGAGTTTTGTGGTTTTTAATAATGAAAAGATATAGTCTACCTTCACATTGGGAGAGCTCACACTAATATGACCACAACTTCCACATAAGCGGCTGCTGATCAAAAGGTTTGGTGTTTATGTTCAGAAAAGTTCCCCAGAGTTTAGCTGCTTACCATTATCCACACACCCAACAGCTTGGATGCTTCATCTTACAACTGAGCTGCAAGTCTTATACTAGAATAGATTTCACGTAAGGCTGGGAATACGTCACTAAAGCTTATTCTTACAGTATTTCTGCACTTCACTCACCTATGATCCCTGCCAATTAATATTTTAATTTTAGCTAAAAACTTTAAACTTTAACTTTTTGCAGAGGTTATAATTTGAAATGAAAGTTTAGATGTGTATAAGTGGGCCTAATTAGAACCCTCTTTCAGGGGGTGAGAGTGGTCCAGCTACAAAGTTCCTTGGAAATGTTTGGGCTAAGACTCAACTTAAGGACAGGATGGCATAAGGTTGACTTTGGCCAGTATTGTACATTACTGGTCAGATTCTGATTTGTATTGACAACGCATAAAAACACTTAGGCAGAGCTTCCTTTTAAAATCTATTAATTTAAACTATTTCCAGAAAAGGAGAGCATAAGATATAGGTACAGATACATGTTTTCAAAAGCGACTAGTGATTTTGAGTGCCTAACTGAAGGTGCTCAGCTTTCAAAAAATCTGGCTCAATAAGGTGTCTCAAGTTGTGAACCCCGAACAGAGGCATCCAAAGATCATCAGGTTTCAGAGTAGCAGCCATGTTAGTTTGTATCCGCAAAAAGAAAAGGAATATTTGTGGCACCTTAGAGACTAACAAATTTATTTGAGCATAAGCTTTCGTGAGCTACAGCTCACCTCAGTCACTTTGAAAATTTTTTGAGTTGTCCCTTTCTATGGATTAGTCAAACAAACACGATTCTGCATCTTGAATACTGCATGCAGATGTGGTCGCCCCATCTCAAAAAAGATATATTGGAATTGGAAAAGGTTCAGAAAAGGGCAACAAAAATGATTAGGGGTATGGAATGGCTGACATATGAGGAGAGATTAATAAGACTGGAACTTTTCAGCTTGGAAAAAAAACGACTAAGGGGGGATATGACAGAGGTCTATAAAATCTTGACTGATGTGGAGAAAGTAAATAAGGAAGTGTTATTTACTCCTTCTAATGACACAAGAACTAGGGGTCACCTAATGAAATTAATAGGTAGCAGGTTTAAAACAAACAAAAGGAAGTATTTCTTCACATGACGCACAGTCAACCTGTGGAACTCCTTGCCAGAGGATGTTGTGAAGACCAAGACTATAATAGGGTTCAAAAAAGAACTAGATAAATTCATGGAGGATAGGTCCATCAATGGCTATTAGCCAGGATGGACACAGATGGTGTCCCTAGCCTCTGTTTGCCAGAAACTGGGAACGGGCAACAGGGGAGAGATCACTTGATGATCACCTGTTCTATTCATTCCCTCTGGGGCACCTGGCATCAGCTATTGTTGGGAGAGAGGACACTAAGCTAGATGGATCTTTGGCCTGACTCAATATGGCTGTTCTTATGCAGAAGCTCCATGATCCTTTCTGGCTCAACAACAATAGAGAATGTTTCCTACATGGTGACTGAATAGATATTTATGAATTCACCCAAACTCTCATCCTCTTATGGAGTGAAGTCTGTTATTCTACTAGATGATAAATGGGGATGTACAAGCATGCTCACTGCCTCCTCTGGTATCTTATCAGGACTTCAAGTTGACCCACTGCTGTCTGAGAGGAAAAAGACTAATATGGGCCATGTGGCCCAAAGCCTACATATAGGTTCCTATTTTTACTTGTTGCATGTTCTCAGGTCACTTTGACAGTGCTATAGCTTTTAATTAGATCAGTACTGATTATGCAGTTGAGTCATATGTGCTGATTAGTAATGAAGCCAGCTCATATCTGCATTTATAATCGGATCTAAAGAGAAATACTTATTATCTTTTTTCCTAGGAGATACAAAAGAAATATTTCATCGAAGGATAAAATGCAGAAAAGTATTCTTGTAGTTAATTATAATAAGGATGAAATTCATTGATCATTCTGATTGGCTGTTCTCCACTGTGAAAGTTCGTTTGTGAACCACGCACTTGAAACCACATTGAATAATTTGTTAACCTTTCATTAACATGAACTATGTGGTTCCACAGTGTCAAGGAGGTGATTCCAGGCATTGAATATTATGAGATAATTGGTTGTGATTTATTTACCTCATGATGTCCTGGGCTAGGGTGGTTAGGAAAGACTTCATTGCTAGTGGGTTTGAGCCCAATACTGTAAACCTTCAGTATGAACTTCATAGGAGTTACACACATGGGACTTGCAGGATTTGATTTGATTTTATGTGGGGATTAATGTCTGGTTGGGAATTACAGGCCTGAGACAGACCTGAACTGGGGAGTAATCCTCAAATTCATATTGGTATTAAAAAAAAGTAATGCAACAGTCCCTGCTGACAGACAAAACAGAAAAAAAGTGTAGGAATGGGCTGGGAGAAAGAGGTAATAGTAAAATGACAGTTTAGCAGATTGAGTACAAGACACAAGTTGTCTATAATATTACTTAAAAACAGCTGCATCACAGACAGTCAAATAGAGAAATGTCATTGATTTGAGTGTTAGGCCTTACTTTGCTCAGAAAATTACTTAAATGCAGCAGACTAAAAACATCTTAAAACAATAACAATATAGCCATTCAACACACTGACACAGATAAACTGTAAGAAGATTTATAATTGCTGCTGTACTGTGAACGTATTCTTTACGTTATATTGCGATACAGTTGTTTTTTACTATTAAAGTGTTTTTCCATTGTGCTACCAGAGGTGTAATATCTCAGTCACCCTAAATTGTACTGGACTAACTGGCATTATAATAAAATGAAATTGTCTCAGTCATTCAGGAGTTCACAAATGCTGTATAGTTAGTGCAGCCCAACATGAGTATTTAGTTGCAAAGAGACTATCTAGGTAATTAAGGTGATCAGGAGCTGTCTCTTAGTCTTTCAGTGTAAGAGCTATAAAATAATATGCTCTCCTGAACAACTGTAATAGTGGTTCAATTTCTTATAGCAGACTTATGGCTCCCTGATTCTCAGTCTATTTCTGATATATGTTAGAGCTAGCTAACAGTTTAATGATCATAGACCAGCTGGGTTTAGCCAAGTCAAAGCATGGTCTGGACACTCCTCATTCTCTGAACCTGACACATCTCCACTGGCCCCTTCCACACTTCTTGTGCCAGAAGAGGTAACAAGGGAGGTATAGGAACTGGTTATGCTCCCTGTTGGTGGTTATCACTCAAGAATCAGCCCCATATCTAAAACTCAGTAAAATGTTTTCTGTTAAAACCAAAATCTCATGAAACTAACCAGGTTTTAGTTTTTATTATTAACTTGAAACTTGCCAAATTAGAAACTAACATTTAATTTCCCTAGATTATGCTTTCTAAGGCTGCCTATGTGGAACCAACTCCAGGACATCATGAACAAGCTGAAGTCCCAAAGAAGAAGACTACAGGCATTCCCTTGTGCAGGTTACATCATCAAGTGATGCAGGTTCGATAACAAGAACAACAGAAAATACAAATACACATTCATTTAATGCCACTTTCTGCTATTCTGGTATCCACTTGGGGCTTGAAAAAGTGACCGTTTCATCAAAACTACATTGTTATTGATTATTCACAGGGTAGCAGAACTTGAGAAAAGGCTAATGGACATTAATGCCTATATTTTTAAAAAAAACAGGTGATGATAGCTGTGATGCTGCACTCCGTTTGTTTTATGGAAATATGCTTATGAGTGTGAATATGATGTAACTGGAATATGCTTTATGCAAAAGGTCTCTTGTAAGCTAACATAACAAAAGTTATAGCCTTCTGAATATATTCTTCCTATTTGTATGCATGTATCATTCTTGTATCTGAAGCTAGAAATATGAAGTATAACTCTGAGGTCCTATTGTAATTATGCAAAGTGTGGGCCATCAATAGTGATTTAGAATCTAAATGGTTCCCATTGACTAGGACAATTCATTGTAAATAGTTTATTTACCTGCAAACCTTCCTGTGTACATGTGGGTCAACCCAGGAAGAATGAAGACTAGGGGTCTTACAGGCCATGTCACATGATCCTGGAATCCATCTAAATCCTTGTACTTTTCCATTGATGAGGCGGGGGTGGGGACAAGCAGAGACAAAGATATAAAAAGGGGGTGGAGCAGGACAAAGGGGGCTGCCAGTCATGAGAAAACCCCTGCTTTCCACCTTAGATGTCTGTTGGAACTAACAAGGACCGTAACAGGGGAAAGGATTGGGCCCAGACTAGGAAGAAGTCTAGTCTGTGAAAGAAGCTTATTGGAACATCTCTGAGAGTGAGATATTACTTGTAATCAGTTTCTTAATGGATTAGACTTGCATGTTTTTGCCTCATTTTGCTAGGTGACTTGCTTTGTTCTGTCTGTTATTACTTGAAACCACTTAAATCCTACTTGTTATACTTAATAAAATCACTTTTGTTTATTAATAAACCCAGAGTAAGTGATTAATACCTGGGGGAGCAAACAGCTGTGCATAGCTCTTTATCGGTGTTATAGAGGGCAGACAATTTATGGATTTACCCTGTATAAGCTTTATACAAAGTAAAATGGATTTATTTGGGGTTTGGATCCCATTGGGAACTAGGTGTCTGGGTGCTGGAGAAGTAACCTGCTGAGCTGTTTTTGGTTAAAGTCTACAGCTTAGGGGGCGTGGCCCAGACCCTGAGACTGTGTTGCAGCAGGCTAGCATGTCTGGCTCAACAAGGCAGGGTTCTGGAGTCCCAAGCTGGCAGGGAAAATGGACTCAGAGGTTATTTCAGCACATCAGGTGACAGTCCCAAGGGGGTCTCTGTGACCGAACCCGTCACAATGGCAACTACAGACCATTTAGTTTAACCTACCCCCAAATAACATACTCAGTTAATCATTAAGAGAAAGATTATGGGCTTGCCTACACTACCGCTTTGGTCAATGTAACTTATGTTGCTCACGAGCGTGAAAAACCCACCTCCTAAGCAATGCAACTTACATCGACCTAAGCGCTGTCCACACCAGCACTAAGTCGGCAGGAGATGCTCTCCCACCGACACAGCTTCTGCCTCTCGCTGAGGTGAAGTAATTATGCCGATGGGAGAGCACTCTCCTGTTGGCATAGTGCATCTTCACCAGATGTGCTGCAGCTGCGCCAATGTAACGTGGTAGTGTAGACTAGCCCAATGTAATTAGAGGACTATGGGCTAAAAAACAAACATCAAGATAGATTTCCTATGAATGTATCTTGTCAGTGAAATATGAATAAGTTTTTTAAAAAGATGATCAAGGAAGTAGATGATGGGAAGGTGATAGAAGCAATCTATCAGAATTTCAGCAATGCAGTTGATAAAGTGTCACATAAGAAACTGGTGGATAAAATAGAGGGTAGGCACAAGTACTATACTGACAACTTGGATAAAAACTCGGCTGTCAGCCAGACCTAACAAACATGAAATATTTGGGTAACTGGCTAAGATAAATAGTCCGGGAAGCACAAGCCTCAGCTTCAGCATTTCCAGACATTTGACTTCATCTTAATATTCTCTTAAATATTTTATGTGGAATTTCTTAGGTTTCCTTTAAAAGGAAAAAAAGAGGTCTGCGGAAATCCACAGAAGGAGCTACAGCCTTCATGGTTTTGAAACTCTTCTGGCACAACAGGTCCCACCATCTTTGACTAAGCCACAAGAACTAAACAGCATCTGGAACTCACCCCTCTCTGCTTATTTCCCCCCATTCTGTCTATTTCCAAACAGCTAAACTGTTCTTCCTCAAACTTAACAGAATAATTCACCTCTGGACAAAAAAATCGCTCAAAAAATTGCAGCCTTAATGGTTAAAGTTTCTGGAAGGTCTGAGCTAACAAAACAAGAAGTTACTTTGGAAATTATTTCATGATCAGGGCCCTGTTGTGAGTGATGCTGTGGAAGACACAGAGTAAAACTCTGGCCCACTGCAGTCAATGGCAAAAGTCCCCTTGACTTCAATAGGAACAAGATTTCAGCCACAGTCTCTGCCCTAAAGTACTCACAGTGTAAGCCCCCACATAATGCTGAGGGACCTATGCATCCATGTGGAGCCCTATTGAAGTCAGTGAGCCTGCATGAAGGTAGGCATGTGAAAAGTGACGATTTCAGGACAAACCTTTGAAACAGAAAGCAAAACTGAGTGGAGAGGCATGAGAATCCATGTGGATTGAAACAAAAGGAAATATTTGCTCAAAGGTCATTTCACACAGCCCTCTATGGTTTAAAACTTGCATTTACTTCAGTGGGAGCTGAGAACCCTCAGCAGCTCAGAGTCGTGAAGGAGGTAAGTATATCTCAGGATCAGACCTTGTGTAACGTATCAGTTTCCATAAAAAAACATACATTTCAGTTTACATTCAGACTTCATGTAAAAAGAGAAACCTATGCAGATTAAAGCAATTGTGACAGAATAAAGCAAAAGAGTATACTTGCCTGACACAAATATCTGCAAAAACATTCTCTAGCTTTATTAATAATAAATGTATAAAGAATATTAACAACTACAAAACAAAAATATGTCATACATAGCTTTTCTTTATTTTGCAATGTTCTAAGTAATTGCTCATGAAAGCTTTAGCCTAGTCTTATAAGACTTACTTACAGAGATGTACATTTTCATCTGGATATGTGATCAAGCCTTTAAAAGTCCCATGAACAGTGTAATGTTTTAATGCATAGCCTGTGTTAGAGGCTTTTCCTCAACCCTCCCACTTCTCTGGTTTTTGTCACACAGACAGCAAGCAGCAAAAGACCAGAAGTCCAAAGTGCAGACAATGTGATGTTTACTGGGGTTAGTTTCTAAGCAAGCATATTCTGAAGCCCTTCACACCAGTCGGGCTTATCTCTATACACCAACAGAGTCTGTTCCCCAGTGTTCTGTTCCCAGCTCTGATGCTGCAGAGCGTTTACGCCATGTTCCCCTTCCCAGCTCTGACAATGCAGAACCTTGCCTGTGTCCCTGTTCCCCATTCCCTATTCCTGTTTCCTGCCCTGCCTTAGCAAGCATGATTCCAATTTCCCTTCCCCCCACTTTCTGTTTGACCTCAGTTTATATAGTAATATTCTCAGCTGTACCTCAACCAATCATTTTACTGAAATTTAACTAACCAATCCTAACATATTGTAACATAATTCTCGAACCAATTATATCCCACTACCCTAATTAACTTACACCTAGCAAAATTAATTATACAGCAGACAGAAACAATTAGAGAACCAGACAGATTAACAATAGAAAAGTGGGGGCCATAAAGATAAAACATACAATAATGAGGGTTTCACAACCACAACCATTGATAAGTGATTTCTTGCCAGACAGGATGCTATCTTAAGATCCGTTTCTTTATCTGGTGGTGATGGGTATTATCAGGACAGGATTGTATTCCTAACAGCCCGATACCACCTTATTTCAATGTGACTGGTTTGGAATGTGAGGATGTGACTGTACACTTCCCAGTTTATGGCTGCCCCTGCTGCTTAGCCAAAGGCCTTAGCCTAAGAACAAGGCCTCAGAATATCCTAGTGAGAGAAAGCCTTTACACAGATGGACTGTGATTTTGAGTCTGTTTTTATACCCCTGTAACTAGCTAAGTGATAAAAATACACCTAAGTTCTTAAAGTATAGGCTTTACAGGCAGGCTTGAATATCTATATTCTAACAGCCTGTATAACAGAAGTATAATATCAAGGAAGTAAATAACTCAAATTTCAGCTTTTATGATATGCATAGATGTATTTTCAGATATAGCACAGTAAACACAAATTGTATGCTGGGCTAGTCTATGCAAAAACATGCTCTTATTAGTTACCTTATCACTGTTTTATCCTCCTGCCACAATGGAACCCTAATTCCTTACTTCTGTAGGTACTACTGTAATCTAAACAAACAACATCATCATGAAGGCAATCTCTGGGAGATAAGGAATAGAGTAACTGCAACAATGCAAAGGATATAGTGGAATAAAATAATATACTGCAAAATAACACGGGAGATGCTTGGAATGAAAGTTACTGATCCTATTCAATGTATATTTGAACTGCCGGCTAGTGCTGGGTGAAATTTTTCAGGCAACATTTTTGCCAAAAAATGCAGATTCAGACCAAAACATTCATAAATTTGTGCTGCATTTGCTAAATTGTGCTAAATTGTGTCAGTCAATACAAAACAATGTTTCATTTAGAATTTTATTTAAAAAAACCCTGCAAAATACATTTTGTTTGACCCAAAATTAAGTTTTTTGATTTGCCAAATATACATTACTTACTATTCTAGGATATATATATAACTCTGCTTTCATTTGGGTCATTTGGTTTATAGAGCAGAAAGTGAATGAATGAAAGGAGGCATTTCGTTTTACTACAAAATGTGGTCAAAAGGAATCACCTACCTTGTCTTATCAGCAATTACTAGTGAGGTTTTCACCTGGCTGCTTAGACTGCCTCTGTCTAAGACATGCGGTAGGATTCAAATTGTTAATGAAAAGGTTTATTAAAGCCAGCTAAAAAAAGAGCATAAAAGGATGTCTGAATAAATAATAGGCCTTCTCTAGGGAAACTCCTTGATGTAATTATATTTTAAATAATGTGTAAAACAATGGTACTTGTTTTAGAAAAAGATGGTTGAAATACCATAATATTCCCCTTGGCCTCCTTTAAATCTTATCTCATTTTATCTTTAACTTCTATATTGGAATTATGCTATAGATTTCCTCCCTCTATTATTTTATGCCAACTACAGACACAATATGAGGGATCACGGTCTCTCAGACCCCAATACCAAGTAGACAAATTCATGTATGCATAGATCTGCCTTATAGGAGGAGTGTACTTTGTTGTTTTAATTTATTTATGAGTATAATCAAGCTGGGAGCATCATCTTTTTTGAAATTTCAGAATACTGACCTAAAAATAATGGCTGTAAACCCTCCTTCAAAATGCCATCACACCTTTGGGAGCAGGATTATATTTCTCCAAACACATACAAGTAACGGCTCATACATGGAAGCAAAAACTTCCAGGGAGCATCTCAGATCTGTATGTTTGTGAGTGCTAAAGTTAGTATAGGGACATGTACACGTTTGAAAATGCAGCCAGTCAGGCATTTCTCTAGACTACTCATGGAGAGAGTGCAACTTATTCTAACAGTAGGAAAGTTACATGATTTTCAGAAATCAGAATAGAAATCTGGGGATAATTTCTGGACTGGTGTTCTACTACAAATACATCCAAAAAGCAATGGCTGAGAGAGCCATAAGGCAAAACTGTTATGCTCCAATGCTGGCTCCTCCCTAACTTGTAAAATTCTTTTGTTGTTTATTTGTTATTATATGGTGTTTTTCACCGTAACATCTTGGCCCCTAACATGTCACCAGCCATCCACACATGCCTCATGTACTGAGACATGAGTGGCCATTTCACGGTAAGGGCCTTGCAGACACTATACAGCATGCTGGCTTCAAATGTTTTTGTTTCTGTCTTGAGGAACCTATGCTGGAGGCTGTGCAGGAGTCTAGAGTTGGCCAGAATGTGGCTATAAAATGCTGCTATTTTAGCACTATGAGGACGTGATCCTGCATTTCTTGCATTTCCAAAACTCCGTAAAGAGCATTGTCCCTTTTTGGAAAATGCCCTTCCTGTGTGGCAAACCATTCTGCATGGACATGAGTACTTGTAACAAAGCACTTCTGAAAGCATGGTAGAGTCCTGAAGATCAAGTTAGGTGTTTTAAATTACAACTACACTGTATTCACACTTGAGTGTTATGTTGATAGCATACACACAGAGAAGCTAGATAAAAAGATATATACTTTTGCTGGAAGGTTGCAACCAAACATTAATTTATTTCTTAGACTCCAGAATGTTAACACACACAGTAACCAAAAACAGAGAGAGAGAGAAACAGAGCAGGTTGCTCCTTAAACAAGGAGGCACAACTCTCCCACCTCACTGTAGGCTGTCTGGCTGCAAACTGCTAGGTTCAGATTGCATGTTTCCCCACAGAGCCACCTACCCTGCAAGCAAGACCAGGAAACACCCCCACTCTTAAAGTGATAGCTTGCAATTCCAACATAGTCCTCAACACACATTGAGACACTTTCTTGAGGTCTTATTCTGCTCATACTTACCAATTTTTCAGTGGTGTTACTCCATTCACTTCACTCTTGTGTGAGAAGAATCAACCTCTTGGAATTAAGCAAAAAGTCTGATTCAAAGTCCATTGAAATCAATGGGAATCTTTTCATTGACTTCAGTGGCCTTTAGATCAGGCCCATATAGAGCCAATGTCATCATCTGGCCCCAATAACTACTTTTGAAATATTCCCTTATCAATTCATTAGGAATAGCACTCAAACACAGGATAAAAAACCCCACAGTCTCCCCTCATCCCCCCCCCCCCCAACCTCCCAAAAACCCCATCACTGAAGGCCTTTGGGACTTGAAGTAAGAACAACTCAACAGGTAGAAACAGCTCACTGCATTTACTGACTATATATTTAATCATTTATTGAAGTGTCATTTACACTTTCTAGGACAGAACAACAACAAAAATCAATTAATTAGGATTAAGGAACATCATTAACATTTTCTATAAATGTATAGACAAATAGGTTTATAAAACACAAATAGTGCATGTATATTTTATAGTAAATTACAAAAAGTTTAAATATGGTAGATATTTTATCAATCATTCTCTGCCCATTTTTCTATTGAATGAATAGATTCGTGTTTCAGAGCTTTCTTTGGACACCATATTTAGTATAATGCTCAATTCAGCAGAAGACGGGGGCACTTTTGATTTAATTAAAAGAAAAATAGTTTTGCAAACCAAGGCTGCAAGATCAAGAGATTAAAGTAAAGCTTGCTCACAAGCTGGCTATTTTCTATCTAACAAGATATTTGCTGGAGTCTGGTTTATATGGTTTAGTGACCACACTAAGTCTGTATTCTATTTGTAGCATTCACTTTTTGCCTGATAAATCTAATGAACACTTTTTCTTCCTATCTCTGGTAAACCAATTTTTCTCAGCATAAAAAGGGTAAAAAAAGAGATTTAATAACTTTGTATATACCGCGAGGCAGCAACTATGCAGCACTGTGGATATATTGCATAAAACGTGCCATTCGATTGCAAACAATGTTGGGTAGTTAAAAGGCATATCTCTGAGTATCCATAACAACCTGTCATATGGAAGTTAAATGTACTAATTTCTTTTTTGACAACTGACCTATTTTGTATTTCTCCTTGAACTTTACTTAACTTGCTTTCCTTGAAATGTCTTTTTAGAAGCCTGTGGATTTTCATTACTAGCAAACTGAAGAAATGGCTGGATGGAGTTAGCTAGCAGCCTTTGAAGAGAAATTAGAGACTGTTCTGTGCAGTAGCTTGGAGGCAGCAAAGTTCTTTACTGCTGAGATATATTATATGCTCATGTTCTTGTCACAGCATCGGTATAAGTATCAAGCTTGTTCTCTGTTGTATGTTGATAATTTTCTAGCTCTGCCTGTCTGAATTGCTAGGTTCCGGGTGTCATTTTTCTTGTTTCCTGTGGTTTCTCATTTCTCCTTACTTTGGTTATTTTCTCCTTCCTGACTTTTCCTAGAACATAAAGCACTGAACAAATGTAATATTGATGCATGTGGCTTATATTGTAACCCCCTTTGATTTGGGTTTCTATGCTCCCTTATTTCATTGTAACTGTTGTAGTTCTTCATAAATGAAAATATATTTAATTAAAAAAATCAGAGCAAGCAAATACTTTATGAAGAAGAAAGCCATAAGGGGAGAGAGAGAGAGAGCTACTAATGTCCTTTCATGTTATTTATTGGGATGAGGGGTGTTTTGTTTAGTACTAACATACCCCACTAAAAAGAGAAGGAGTACTAGTGAATAAATTGGTTAGTCTCTAAGGTGCCACAAGTACTCCTTTTCTTTTTGCGAATACAGACTAACACGGCTGCTACTCTGAATACACCACTAAGTAATCACAAAATACCCACTACTCCACCTTCCTGTAATTTAATATCAGATATTATCAACATCCCAGTAACAGCGCTGTGAAGGAATAACAGCAAAAATAACCGATATTGTCATTTCCTCTTTCAGGGATAAAGTAACTGTTCACCTTGCTCTTGAGTTAGTGAGGTACCAGAATGTTACTCTTTGTGAGGCTACCAGAGATTGCTTTACTTAATTTGGAATTAAGTAATACAGTGCTTCTTCATTAAAAGACGATTCTAAAGAGCCAAGAAAAAATAGCTTTGATTTAACTGTAGTGGTTTTTCCTCTTCCTTTTCCTGTTTCTGCTGGAATACAAAGAGCCAGTTGAAGTGGAATGTCACACTGCCCATATTGATAATTGTCTGTTTCAGGCCTTCCACCATTTCAACTGAATTGGGGGGAGGAGAAGGGGTCCAGCAGCAGTGTGCTGACCATGCATATTCTAAACATTGGACAATATAGTTCACTGGACAGAATTTTTACAATCAAGTAAAAAAATAGACATCGTGTGTACCATACTGCGGGAGACCTGTATTTATCCCTTCAAAGAAATCATTTTTGCCACGCCAGTCATTCAAAAAGATCTCACTAGCCTGCTGACAGTACATATGGCAACACCATTTAATTGGGATTTCACAGGTTGCTTCCCCCCCCCCACCACCACCACCAGCACATATCCAAATTTTGTGGCACATAAAGACTTGAAAGACAAAAATAACACATTTGAACATTCAGTTTCTATGGAGACTGAAATAAAAGTAAAATGTCTAATGTAGTTCTTATTCTGCCTGATGTTCCACAGATTAGAGTACTTCACAATGCCTTAGGGACAGTTATTATTCCAAAAAAGAATTTTTCTGATATGCAACCATGTGTTCTAGTTACATAAGAATTACTGCTGACAGTTATTCCAACCCCACCCTTCCCCACCTTCTTCATTTAGGGTATTTCATGTCATTTTCAATACCAAAATTAGTCAGAATATGTGATGAATTTCAGAGGTCAGGACTCTGAGAACTCTACTGTTTACCCCCTTATGCCATCCATAAGAGTAAGCAGCTCTAGGATGTCTGATGCTGCTGGCACAGAGTAATGAATGTTACATTAACTGTCTGACCTTTTTATTCAGTATCAGCAAAAAATTCCTGAAAAGCACAGCATTGTGATTAGAGTTGTAGCAGTACTCATGAGACTTCTAGCTGACAGCTGTTACAGAGACCAGCTTAAAAAAATCCATTTTAATTGGCACGCCATTCAGTCTTGAAGATAATAATTTAAAAGATCCTGTTCAAAGTGATCATCAGCATTAACAGTGTTTTCCTGATTTTTGTGCTTCTTTAAGGCTCATTAGCTAGCCTAACATATCAGCCAACTTTTATTTTGCATATGCTGCAGGTAAATTTTATTCAGATGAGCTAGAAACATACAAGATTCAATATATATAAATATGGATTCCATCTAGAGGGCCAGAATCTCAACATAGCTCCACTGATTTCCATGCTGATATGCCTGTTTGCACCAGCTACGGATCTGGCCTGGTTTGTTTTGTTATAAAGAGTTGATTCTCTGGTCCGCTAAGCTCAGTTTGTACAAAAATGGAACAAAGTTGCTTAAAAGTGGCTGGAGGAGGCTGTGAGGCAAACTTGAAGCCAAACCAGGGCTGTTCACTCAGCTGCCCTCAAACAGCCCGTATTAATTTGAGACCTGGGTTCAGAAGCTCCTCCCCTTAGGCTGGAGGGGGGCCGTTAGATGTGGGCAGGCCAGAGGTGAAAATAAGCCGGTACGCCCTGGTACCGGCTTTCCCAGGGGGGCAATTTAAAGGGCCTGGGGCTCCCAGCAGTGGCTGGAGCCCCAGGCCCTTTAAATTGCCTCCAGAGCCTCGCTGCTGGAGCCCTGGGGTAGCAGCTGCAGGGCTCCGGAGGCTAGTTAAGGGCCCGGGGCTCCCCTGTTTCTACTGCCCTGGCCCTTTAAATAGCCGCCGGAGCCCCGCCACCGTTACTCCAGGGACTATTTAAAGGACCAGGGCAGTAGAAGCAGGGGAGCCGCAGACCCTTTAAACAGCCCCCAGAGCCCTGGGGTAACGGGGGCTCCAGGGGCTATTTAAAGGGTCGGGGCTCTAGCTGCCTTTGCTGCCCTGGTCCTTTAAATAGCTGCTGGAGCCCCGCCGCTTCCCCAGGGCTCCGGCAGCTAATTAAAGGACCAGGGCAGTAGAAGCAGGGGAGCCCCCTTTAAATAGACCTCGGAGCCTTTAAATAGCCCCCGGAGCCCTGGGCTGCTGCTGCCCCGGTTGGGGGGGGAGGAGGAGGAGAATGGGGGGCACTTACCTTACAGGGTGGGCTGGGGCTGGCTCTGACCCCCTCAGCATCGCCCCTTCCGCCCTAGGTCCCGCCCTTTCCGGGACCCAGAGCTGGCCCCAGCGTACTGGTAAGTCACTCGACTTACTTTCACCCCGGGGCAGGCTTGCATCCACCGATTCCTTTCGACACTTAACTGCCTCTCCAACAGAATTGTAGTGAGTCACCAATCAGGTATGAGGCACCAACTCAGCTGCACTAACTTATTCTTCCTGCAGGTTTCAGAGTAACAGCCGTGTTAGTCTGTATTCGCAAAAAGAAAAGGAGTACTTGTGGCACCTTAGAGACTAACCAATTTATTTGAGCATAAGCTTTCGTGAGCTACAGCTCATTTCATCGGATGCATACTGTGGAAAGTACAGCAGATCTTTTTATACCCACAAACCATGAAAAAATGGGTGTTTACCACTACAAAAGGTTTTCTCTCCCCCCACCCCACTCTCCTGCTGGTAATAGCTTATCTAAAGTGATCACTCTCCTTACAATGTGTATGATAATCAAGGTGGGCCATCTCCAGCACAAATCCAGGGTTTAACAAGAACGTCTGAGGGGGTTGGGGGGTAGGAAGCCACACTATCAGAGGCTCGTTCACCTGCACATCCACCAATGTGATATATGCCATCATGTGCCAGCAATGCCCCTCTGCCATGTACATTGGTCAAACTGGACAGTCTCTACGTAAAAGAATAAATGCACACAAATCAGATGTCAAGAATTATAACATTCATAAACCAGTCGGAGAACACTTCAATCTCTCTGGTCACGCGATTACAGACACGAAAGTTGCGATATTACAACAGAAAAACTTCAAAACCAGACTCCAGCGAGAAACTGTTGAATTGGAATTCATTTGCAAATTGGATACTATTAACTTAGGCTTGAATAGAGACTGGAAGTGGCTAAGTCATTATGCAAGGTAACCTATTTCCCCTTGTTTTTTCCTACCCCCCTCTTCCCCCCCAGACGTTCTTGTTAAACCCTGTATTTGTGCTGGAGATGGCCCACCTTGATTATCATACACATTGTAAGGAGAGTGGTCACTTTAGATAAGCTATTACTAGCAGGAGAGTGGGGTGGGGGGAGAGAAAACCTTTTGTAGTGGTAAACACCCATTTTTTCATGGTTTGTGTGTATAAAAAGATCTTCTGTACTTTCCACAGTATGCATCCGATGAAGTGAGCTGTAGCTCACGAAAGCTTATGCTCAAATAAATTGGTTAGTCTCTAAGGTGCCATAAGTACTCCTTTTCTTTATTCTTCCTGCAGTGACTCATTCTTTGGGCATGTGGCAGCAGCCTATCCAGGGGCAGAGCCTAGGTCAGATGATGCACAGGCTAAGGTATTTCCCCCACCATGCCAGAGCTACAGATCAGTCTGTGCAAATAGCACAACCCTGCCAGGAATTCTCTTGGTACCTCACAGTGTATCAGATTCTTGAGACTCCCAGACTGCGCTTGACCCTCTTCCTGTTCCTGCCCACACTTGCCTGAGCCCTATTCCAGTCTTGTCCTTGCCCTATCCTAATCTAGTTCCAGCCCTGTTGCTGACCTACTCCAGCCTTGCTTCTGCTTCCTCACTCTCCCTGGACCCTCAGACTCTGACTGCCCAGCATCAACCTTTGGCCTGTATCTGGACCCCAGCTACAACACTGACTTGGCTTGTCCCTAGACTCTGACCACCCAGGTTCAACCTCTGGTTTCACCTGGACTCCAGCTATGGTACTGTTTCTGGCTTGACTATGTACTCCAATTTCTGTTCTGATCCTGGCTTGTTCCTTCAAGGAACCACCTTTTCCCAGTCCCGACCAGATGTCCAGCTTTGACCTCAGCTCCAACCACTGTTCCTCCACTAATTCTAATGGTGTAAATTAGTGCTGCTCCTGTTCAACCCTGACTTGCACCAGGACCATATGGCTCTGAATTGAAGAGCCACAACTGCCTCCTTGCACCACCTCTTCTCCATAGCCTTGTTTTATTTATGGTTCTATTCCGCACTACTGGTACCGTATATTATCGTTCTTTACTGGCAATGTACACAAGTGATACCCTTTCCAACTAACTTAGTGTAGTACCAACGTTACTGCAGAATAGCTCGTGGAGAATGACTTGGCTTATTCCTCACTAGAACTCAACTGACAATTTTATAATACATCATAAGGTCTAGGTTTAAATGCCTGAAATGACAGATAAATTTATAGTCACCTTAGAATGGGTATAATCTTTAATTCCTTGCATATCTAAACTTCCATTTGAATCAATGAAAGCTTTGGGTGCACATGAATGAAGAATTGGGTGCTTAATAAATAAAAGTTTTACACCATTACAGTACCTCAATATTCCACTGATAACTCATATGAAATTGCATAATAGTGAAAGATGGATGAAGCTTACAGAATACGAGGTAAAACTTTCAAACTAATTACTTAGATGAGTTTATAAATACTTTTGTCCTATAATTTTAAATGCACTATTTTAAAGAGTAAGTCAGTTTAAACACCTTCCTAGCTGAAGAGGAACCCTTTGCAACATATTAGATACAGAACCACGATCCTAAAAGCAATTAGGCTGATATACAGGCCTGTCGAGAGAAATTTAGGGCCCAGGACATCATATTTGCTGGCGCCTCCACCCTCCCATTTCATCCCACTTGCAGATGTTTTGGGGAGCATCCTGAGCTCAGGGGCCCAGTACAATTGCCCCCTTTCTCCGCACCCCCATCAGCCCTGTTGATACATAAAGTTCATGTGTATACAGTATATGTGTATATGGCGGGTGGGGGGGAGATTGGACAGAAACACTGGTTACTGGGCATGCATGGGTTGTGAAGGTGGGGGAAATATGCTGCATTGTTACTGCTTTCCCCTTTCATGGTTTTAACATAGCTTGTCCCTTTTTTCTACATATTGCCTCCCTGCACATAGTGGAGAACAGCCTAAGTGTGCTCAACTGTAAATATTCTCTAGTCAAAGAAATCAACAGTTAAGGTGATATTAACATTTAGACCAACCTCAGTTCCTGTTTTACCAGGAGCCTTTCCATTGATTTAAATGGACCTGGGAGCAGGCCACACAGAGGGAATGATAGAATCCAATGTCCTAACAATACCAAAATGTACTCAAAGACATATCTCCCCTTTGGATCTTACAGCATCCATCTATCCAAAATGTACATATCCAGCACACTCAGAGGCATAACCTTAACTCTGCCCGAGATGAAGGTCACTTACTAATGGATATGCGTTCACTTTCTTACTACCTAAATAAACCTGAGTGCTTTTTCTATTATATTAATTCTATCTCTAAAAGATTCTTCAATTATTAAGCATCAGAGGGGTAGCCGTGTTAGTCTGGATCTGACTATTAAGCTATCAAGGGCCCAAATGTACTCACAAGCCCTGTGGTGAGTTGGTGTGCAGCCACCATATCACATGGGAGCTAAGGGGGTATTCTGTAGGCTCAGGAGGTGCATACTCCCGTGAGAGTGGTGGAGGGAGTGGGCAATGACATGGCCCCACTTTCTCCATGCCTTTTTCACTACAGCTATGCCTGTTTGCTGTATAGAAGTACAAGGGGGGAGGGTCCTCACTATGCCCTCTCTCATTTGCACACTAGTGAAAAAGTTGTGGATAATCTGATCCTACATATATGTGCTTATCTACAGTAAAACAGTATGGGATTTATAAATTAACAGGGTACTAATTTAGTGCTTGAGATTAGCCATCAGCTCCTTTTCTGAAGAGCTGATGGGAGAGACCAGAGGGGCTCGTGTGGTATTTCTGCAAATGGGTAAGAATGATTTTACTTTGTTATTTTTTCAAGAGTTTTAGAACATATAGGGTACCATCAAACAGTTCCAATCCTGAAGGGCCTATGGTCTGCATCTTGCGCTACATAACTGTGCTAAAATCTAATCCAGTACTCCTTGTGCACCCAACACTCCCAGTGGAAGCTCTCTGGAGGAAGGAAAGATGGATTAGACTTTAACCATGTAACTATAAAAATAAAGAATAAAAACAAAATTATTATTCATCCTTGCTTGAAACAGAGACATGCTACTTTTTAATGCCACTGCATTTCTCACGAAAACAGAGTAATAGATTTCTTTTTAATCTTAGAAGTTTCTGTTTGTGATCAGACTTTTTTCTTGCTGGTCATAAAAAAAAGCCTGCAGAGAGACTTAAAGAAACTGCAGTTTTAATAATTCACATTATCATCTCAATACATTCTGACTTCACTCTGCTTCATATCATACTACACTCTGTATTTGAAAATGAACTGCAAAAGATGTTGAACAGGTACTACATGTGTTATTTTAAAGACTGAGGATTGCAATATTGTATGAGAATTCAAAAAAGTCAACCAATAAAAGCTAAAAACTTAAACAACAAAACAAATATTTTACATCAACTTTTTATACTTTGTCGAGACTGAATAAGTCAACATTTATTCAAAGCATAATGTTCATTAACACAGAAAATATATGCAATAGTCAATTAATACAGCCCCACTGCAATCTAACTCTTTGCATCGGTTACTGAAGTTTTGACTTGAATGGGGTCAGGATTTCACCCAATAACTTTATTTTCTCTCATAGTAAGACCTGTAAACCTTTATCAGGTTAATTGATACCAAGAGAAGACAGAAATTTAAAAAATGAGACAAAGGAGAAAAGTTTCCGATCAGATTTGAAAACAGAGACAACTGCTGGAAAGCTATTGCTGATAACAGAAGGAAAGGCTCCCTTAACAAAAGTAGCAAGATAATGTGCTGGAACATGGTCTATGAGACAGGGTGAGGTAAGTTCAGAGAAGTTTGAAAACAAACAGTCAATTTTGAACAGGATCATGAAATGTATCCCCATGAGCCAGTGCTTGGAGAGCAGGGGTGACACAGTTAATCTTCTTTGTGCAGGTCAGAAAACAAACAGCAGGGGGCAGATTCTCAGATGATGTTAACTGTCCAAACTCCACTGATTGGTGTCATAGCTCCTCCACGGATGTGAATGGGCATAGCTCTGTTAATGTCAATGGAGCTATGATAGTTTACACCAGATCAGAATCTGCCCCCCAGACTTTTGCGCTGGCTGGAGTCTGGAAAGCTCAATCATAAGAAGACTTTAGAGAAGGCAGTTGCAGTGGCCAAGGTGAAAGCAAACTAAGGCATGGATGAGGATTTCAGTCCAGGTACAGGCATTGTCAATAATATGGGGCTGAACCAAAGGTCCACTGAAGTTGATGGGAGCCTTTCCATTGATTTAAATGGATCGGGGAGCAGGCCATACAGAGGGAATGATAGAATCATAGACAGATGTAGGAAAAGAAGAGCTGAGGGGTCAAAGTGGCATAAGGAAAGTAGAGGGAAACTGAATAACTGAGTCAAGAAGGGAGATAGAAGGTACAGAGCTGTGGCTGAGGATGCTTCTCTTGGCCCAGCAAAGCATTCTCTCAAAGTGATTGGAGATGAAGGAAGCTCAGATGAACCAACAAGTTCACTTGATCAAAACAGGCAGATAAGAGTCATAAAAGTGTTGGAAGATCTGTATGCAGCTGAATAACTGTAAAAGTGGAAGTTAATGTTAGAGTAGAAGAAAATGAAGAGACAAAATGCAGATAAAAGGCCAAAGGGCTAAAAATGATACCTTTGTTATTGATGGCTAAGGTGAAATAGGATATGAGAATACTATTTGGAAGAAATGATAATCACACATTGCAACAAAGTGGGAATTTTCTGTAATATTTTTATGATGCCTATGTGTGCCTCAGTTTCCCCCTATACTTTGCACTGCTACCTAGTGGTTGGCGGGGGAGGGATTAAGTTTGCTCTCAGGGTAGACTAGGAGACATAAGTGCGTGTATGTCACTTCCCTGTCTGGAGGGAATAAATAGAGTTGTTAAGAAACTGGCTGAAACTGACCCAGTCCAACAAGGGGTCCAGAGATACAATGCAAGCTCCAATGACTCATGGATTGACACTCTCAGCAAGGACTATGAGCAGAGAACTCAAGAACAAAGGACTGAGAGATATATAGTTGGGAAATAAGTGTGGTCTTTGAGCTCTGGAGGAAGCATGGGCTGTCACCTGGGAACTGACTGAAGGAAGGAAGGAAAATCAGAGAGAGACAGAGCCTGAAAACAGAGTTCATTGCAGCTTGGCTGGTGAATTGTGGCTTGGCCGGTGAATTGTGGCTTGGCCAGAATGAACTATGCTAACCTAAGGACTTCCTATGCTGTGTTCCAGCTGACTAATAAATCCCACTCTGTTTTGAAAGCACGGTTTGGGGTACCTGCAAACAATTGTTGCGGGGCATTAGTCCCTGAAGAGTGTACAAGTGCCTACCAGGAGTCTATCTCCTCACTGGGCAGAGTGCTGAAATAAGAGTGCTAAAGTCCCAGAGGCTGAAACTGGGAGGCTGAGAGTTTGAGTGGCCTACCCTGAAGGAAGAGTGTTATCCCTTGGGTCTGGCTCACACGAGGGGTTCCTTCTAGAGACTGTTCAAAAGCTGGAGGTGTAGCACAGATCCTGTGGATCTGTGACAAATGTTATTTTATAATAAACCAAGACAAAATCACTTTGCTTTTTTCAACTACAGGTAGGGTGACCAGATAGCAAATATGGAAATTCAGGACAAGGGGTATGGAGTAATATGCACCTATTTAAGACAAAGCCCTGAATATCAGGACTGTCCCTATAAAATCGGGACCCCTGGTCACCCTAACTACAGGTATATGAAAAGTAAAGGATTACTATGACATCTGGGCATTATTTAAAAAGAAATCTGAAATCTCACCTATCACAATCCAGATGTAGTGTTGGATCTTTAGTTTTCCAAAAGCTGCTTATTTTAATAATGCTTTGAAATAGGATGTTTTGTTTATTGTAATGAAAACATGAGGCCATTCCATACTTAAAATAATTTAAAGTAGGAGAAAGTTCCCTCACTTAAAAAAAGTTGCCTATACTGTTCAAAGTGACTATTCCATGCTATTAGATGAATGAAAAGTATTATCCTGCTTGAGGGAGAAATACTGTTTGGAACATTTTTACATTAATTTTATTTATGAATATAGAGCTGCATTAATTATTAATTGCGTTCCTCTTTTATTTTTTTTTACATGGATCAGCACTTAATATAAATTCAGTTTTTCCACCCAAGGCAGCCTCAAATCAATTTACTTCCAGTCTCTTGCGTACAGGTAGATAAACCTCAGTTTCTTACTGGGTGCACAACTTCATAAAACAGTGTCCAGGGGGAAAACAGGCATTTCCAACTCAAGCATATAGAATGTGTGTATTCCAATTAAAAAAAAAAAGACAACACAAAACAGTTTCAAACATGAAAATAAATAGTTTGTCTTTGAGAAAACTATAGTATTTGGTACTAAATAAGAAATGAACAGTTATCATAACAGCTGCTTCCTACTATGGTATAGCATGCATGGTACCAATTTGTACTGAATGTTTGCAGAGACAAAAAATTATTATGGATGCATTGGTGTGAAATTTCATATAGTGTTAGATTTCACGCAATTTGGACTTTTTTATAGTTTAGTTCAATGTAATAATTTGTTTAATAAAAAGTATTTGAAATTGGGCTCTGACTAAAATTCCTCAGGGTTTCTAATATTTTATCGTGGACTAATATCGATAAACAACATTGCCTTTCTACATAAAAGTGGATGACAGGTGAATCTTGAGTATAGGGGGTACAATGCAGTTTTTTAAAAGAAATACTTAGGATGAAAGCTCATATTTTGCTGTTATTTGTTGTTACCTCCACAAATAATAATTTAGTGGTAAAGAGACTGTGCAGAAGAGAAGGGTGAGATGAAGTCTAGCGCATGATTGCAATGTCCTGAATACATAGTGTGTGGTAGCCTTGTTCAAAGCTCAGACTTCAAAAATCACATTCTTCTATACCTTTATGTATTTTAAAACATCAGTAATGTCTAACTTAAGTCAGGATGCTATCTCCCCATTGTACTGAAAATTGCTAAGTCTATCTTTATGAGGGATGTTTCCAGGGGATAGTATATTATTTTCTCCAGTAGAATTATTGCTCCATATTGCCAATAAAAATAAAAATCTAAAACTGCAGGAAGTATTAATATTATTATGTTAGCATAAGATGCCATATAAATTCTAGATAAAGTTCTTATATAAAACATTCTACAGTTCCCATAGCAACAGGCAACATACTTGAGCTAACACAGGTGCTTTCCATTCTAAGACCTTCATTGTCATCACAAATACAAAAGTGATTCTTCTAAGAAGCTCATATTGTGACAGATAAAACACCAGAAAACATCTGATGGCGGTATAGCCCTCATTTCAGAGGAAGCTTGACAAATTGTTCCCCTCTCTACCCACCTGACTTTCATAGAGTTTTCTAGGGTGCCCATCACTGTAGTGTTTTAAGTTAAATATGCCAGGCAAGGTTCCTAATCTTCTGCTTTTCTCTATTAATTGATAGAGAAGGCACTAGTTATGATACTCATCTACATGGTTTCCCATCTTCCATTAGTTGGTTATGGTGGGGAAGGTCCAAATGAGAGCCTTTCACCAGGCACTTAAAGTTTGTCAAACTCTGAATTAACCTGACTCCCTCTGGAACTTGAGGAACAAGCTGGAGCTACTCCCGTGGGCTCCATCTTCCCCCCCACCAGTCAGACAGTATGGGTAACATTCACCCTGTCTTGTTGCAGGAAGGCCAGCACAACAAATACGCTGAACTGCTTAAGTCTCTTGTGCTTACTCCACCCTAAATGCACTCAAGTCAGATATACACAGTCCCAAGTTCCAAAATGGATCTTGTTATCAGGCCTGAAGCACTTTCAATGTTGCATTAAAAAAACCCTGTTTTTTTTTCAATACTTCATAATCAGCAAAGAGTGGCTGTGAAAATTTTAAACAGCTGATGTAGCATGATGCCAAAGCATATTCTCACCAAAGTGATGCTTGATTTCCATACCCGGGTAGTTGTGGCCTAAGTCAGAAGTTTGGAGCACCATAATCTTTACATATGCTCAGAGCCAGATTGAAATGCCCTGGCTCACAGTGAGAAGTTTATCCTGTCCTGAGTAGCGTCTTTTGCCAAAAGTGGTTCCAATGAAGGCAAAAGGATTCTTTCTGCAGAACTACTCAATCATTGAGTCTCATTATGAGTAAGAGTACCACAATCTGTCCCCTTATCATTAATGGTACATTTGAAAGTGATCTTAAGACCTCCACTGAGCCTGACACCCATCATGAATCTTTCCCCCAACCCACAATATTTGGAAGGTGAAAGTGCAACACTGTTAACTTAACAGCTGTCAATTAATTATGCATGTTTTGGGGATAAAGATAATTTTTTTGACTTTCAATTTATTTTCTCATATTTTTGTGTTGGACAGTGCCTCAAAGGCAAAACTGACACAGTTACTTGGACAAGCAAATGTGGTGCTAGAATATAAATACCCAGCACTGTGGGTAAGTACGGGAAACGTGAAACAAAACGAGGAGACAATATTACAGTTCAAGGATGAACATCTGAAGTACAGCTTCTAATGCTGATGAAACTAAACTAAAAGATGCATTTAAAAATTAAATCCTGGCAACTAGTATTTTTCCATCTGCAGTACAGCATCTCTCTGTTTTGTGCACCCACACAAAGTAGTAATCCTTTTTTTTAAATTTTGTCTTAACTCCTCCTATCGACCCTTCTTCTGAACATACATGGCCTGCCTCTGATCTCATTTACTCCAGTATCAATCAGGAACAAGTCTAATTAAGTAAAGAGAATTAAACTGATGTAAAACCAGAATTAGGCCTACCAGGTAGAGAAGGAAAATTACCACTAGAAATAAATAGTAATTATTATTACCACAGTAATTTGCTCTATGCATTTTTACTCCACACACAGGCTACTGTACTTGCTCACATATGATACATAGCAAATTAACCCCTATACTAAGGGTCAGCACAAAGCCATAACGCTCAAGTGGAACTTAAAGAGTGCATTTGCTTTCTACTGACCCACAGCACAGGCACGAATTTCACCCTCATGATGAAGTACTTCCTCCCATACAGATTTCAACACAGTAGTCTGCTCTTGAGTCACAGCGCAGGTTATCTGCTCCTAGAGGATAGGATAAGCAGCAAATTTCCTGCATCTGCACAGTGACAAAGTACTAGCCACCAAACCAGGAACTGGCTGTCTCCATAGTGTACCAGCAGTGCACAAACTCCAATATTAGAAACCCAGAAAAATCACTGATTTTTAATAAACAAATCTCAACTCTAGGACAAAGCCCTGGCTGGGATGATTTAATTGGGGATTGGTCCTGCTTTGAGCAGGGGGTTGGAATAGATGACCTCCTGAGATCCCTTCCAACCCTGATATTCTATGATTCTATGACATCAAAGACAACTACAAAATTACAGGTTTCAGAGTAACAGCCGTGTTAGTCTGTATTCGCAAAAAGAAAAGGAGTACTTGTGGCACCTTAGAGACTAACCAATTTATTTAAGCATAAGCTTTCGTGAGCTACAGCTCACTTCATCGGATGCATACTGTGGAAAGTGTAGAAGATCTTATTATATACACACAAAGCATGAAAAAATACCTCCTCCCACCCCACTCTCCTGCTGGTAATAGCTTATCTAAAGTGATCACTCTTACACATTGTAAGGAGAGTGGTCACTTTAGATAAGCTATTACCAGCAGGAGAGTGAGTTTGTGTGTGGGGGAGGGGGTGAGAAAACCTGGATTTGTGCTGGAAATGGCCCAACTTGATTATCATACACATTGTAAGGAGAGTGATCACTTTAGATAAGCTATTACCAGCAGGAGAGTGGGGTGGGAGGAGGTATGTTTTCATGCTTTGTGTGTATATAATAAGATCTTCTACACTTTCCACAGTATGCATCTCACGAAAGCTTATGCTCAAATAAATTGGTTAGTCTCTAAGGTGCCACAAGTACTCCTTTTCTTTTTACAAAATTACAGAATTTTCCAAAATTTCTGGACACAGGACTCATGACCACGTTAGGTAAGAGGGGGAAAAACCCAATTTTTAAAATATATTGTCTGCAGTAAACCTGATTCTCCTCTGATTTACACTGGAGTAAGATCAGTCAGGCAGCATTTACTAAAAAAGAAAAATGGAAAATGCAAGCTTTCAAGAATTACACTAAAATCATACCATCCATCAGTCTAATCTTAAAACAGTAAATACTATGGTTTATATTTCTACTTTTAACATTCTTATTATAGTAACTGTCTGGAGAGTAGATTCATGTCATACCACTACTTATTCTTATTAAAATCTTTGCAACAGGAAAAGGTATCAGAATTTTATTCTATGCAATACATTAAACTTGTCTTAGTACCCATTCAGTTTTCAGTAAGTTGGTTAGCTGCCAATTCCTCCCCTTCACAGCCTTGGTAACATGTGGGCAAGGCTGGTTGCTTATCACGTCAAGAACTAAGTAGAAGTCATGGCTTTGTCACAGTAAAAAATGTAAATGTTAAAAATGTACTTAGAAAAAAACAAAAAGCGTACTGGTGTCACATTATTTTGAGGACGCTGTCCTTTATGTATAATAATAATGATTAACTAATAGCTTAAAACTATTTTAAAATATAGGTTGCTCTCCCATATTCCACTGTGCTGGATATATAAAGAGCCAAAATTCATAGAGGAACCTTACTTAATATTGAGCTGTCTGGGGTTATAAAGATTATGAATGTTCTTGTAACCCTGACAAAAAGCATACTGTGGTATAGAAAAATGTATGATACTAAATGAAGCTGTCATTTTGTAAAGTGTTCTGGGAATAATCTACAGCTGGTGTAAATTGGAATTGCTCCACTGAAGTCATGAACTCTGAACTACGGAGCAACATCTATATGGTATGTTTCAGAATAGCAGCCGTGTTAGTCTGTATCTGCAAAAAGAAAAGGAGGACTTGTGGCACCTTAGAGACTAACAAATTTATTTGAGCATAAGCTTTCGTAAGCTACAGCTATATGGTATGTTAGCGAGGTTAGTTAGAAATGTTACCAAATATTTAATACCACCACCTCTGTATTTTAGAGCACCTCCTAGATTAAGGTTTCAAAGCATATGATACATGTTAATGAATTTAGCCTTGGAGATTTTTTATCCATATTTTTAAGATAAGGAAACTAAGTGACTTGCCGAAGATCACACAAGAATCTACTTAGAACTGTAACTTCTGACTCTTAGACCACAGACCTTAACAACAGACCATTCTTTCTATTCCAGACAGTATGTTATGCAAAGTAGTTAGTTTCTTTTCAAGCAAATGTAGGATTTAATGCAATATCAGAACAGTACTTTTACATTTTCTGCATGCGTCTAACAGCTACAATAATTTTATACACAATAATTCAGAGAACTGCCAGAACCTATATTTTAAAATATCACGTTGGCAGATTAATGACACAAGCCAACCTAATTGACCACTTCTGCAACCCTTAGTCCAAATTAATTTTCTTTAGGATTTGCCCTTGGCTATAATTCCAATTTTACACCTTCCTTCACATGAGTTCCCATAGAATATAGAATTAGCTTACAACATCTGAATATCATTCTTTTGAAAGAATGGAATAGATTCTTCATTCTGACCTGTTTCCTTCAACATACTGATGCATTGGAGCTATTTAAGATGTATTGCAATTTAACAGGCTTTTGACAATGTCATTTCGAGCTGCGTCCCAGACTAATGTAGAGCAAGAATGGATGACTGACAACGCAGAAAAATCACTGCCTTAGTAGAGTGTTCAGAATAACTTGACAAGCCCAACATCAGAATTACTGCTGCCTCTGCAGCCCTCAAATAATTATGTTTCAGATTTTCAAGGAAGAAAATGTTTAATTGAATAGAGATCAAGTAATGAATTAATTTATTTTGTAAATCAAAGATACATCATCCTGCAATAACTATGGTCCAGATGAAATTTTCATTTTCCCTTCAATTCTGTTTTAAAGTAAAGAATGAGACATATAATCACGCTGTTTTTATATTGCAGCCTTAATGTCAAGCACCCCCAGAGCACTTTACAACAACAACAAATTAATAAAATGACAAACAAAATTAATTAAAAGCACAACTGAAAAAATAAGTCATTAACTTAACATTATATACAGTCAGGAGTTCACCAGACTTTATCTAGAAGGACAGCAAGTTTCACAAATGACTGGGAAGCAAGAGATAAAATCTCTCGCACTTCAGCTATATTCAACTGTTATCAAAGAAAAGAAAAGAAAAGAAAAGAAAAGCGTGGCGATAGACAAAGGAGAGGGAAGCCAACTAATCATGTGGTGAGAAATATACCCCTCTGCAGAGGGTCACCACCTTACCTCTCACATGTACCTCTTTTCAAAGAATGTTACTCATTTTGGTTCCAAAGTTATTTTAATTCCAGTGTCCTCTTGGTTTTTCTTGTTGAAAAGTATTTATTTACATCCAAAATAAAGTATCATGAAACTGAGATTATAGAAAGAGTTATTTTCACCAAAGGAAAGAACCCCACATCATTTTCAGATTCCTGCATGAGTAATTTTCTGTGTCCCTCATTTTGGGTCTTTAACACACACTGTGTTCCATGTTTGGCAACAGAGCTATTGGCAATTTTCTAACAAACCATTTTTAATTGAAATTGAAACATTCCACTGGGAATGTTTTCATTTTGACAAAAAACAGTCATGTTTCCAACAGATGCCTGCCTTGTTTCCTGCCTCCTCAGCAGAATGCTTTCTGGCTACCAGATAGATCAAGCTCCTTGGCCTTCCAGGCTCCTCAGCAGCTCACCTGGTGGACTGCCACAGAGCCGGGGATCTCAGGGCTTCCAGCCTCTCAGCACCTCGGCAGCTCATCTAGCAAGCTCCTGGGGAGCTCAGGCTCCCAGGCTTCCAAGTGGCTCAATAGGCAGGTTGCTGAGAACTCAGAAAGTCCTGGGAGCTCCAGCTCTCAGGCTCCTTGACAGCTTTCTCAGCAGGCTGCTGCAGATCCAGAAAACTGAAAAGCCCCTGGGAGGTGGGACTGGAACTTTTTGAAAAATTTCATATTAGTTCTTCTGAAACTGATTTTTTTATATTCCTCCCATGAAAAATTCTGTAGCTGTGTCTTTTTGTTCTGATTCCGAATGTTTTTTTTTGGAACGGCAAAATTTTCCGTGGAAGAGAAATTCCAGTTCCCACACAGCTCTGCTTGGCAGACTGAGAGTTACGGTCAGCAAAAAGCATATGAACCACTTAAATTCCACTTCAGATGTTGAGGGCTCACGTGAAATTTATTTGGTGTATAGGCCTTTTACTGGCATTCTGCTCAGGTGAAAATTTCATCCAAGTTGAACCGCGAAAGGCCATGCAAAAAGTATCCAGAATTAATGCAACTTTAAAATTACTGCTGAACCATGGACCAGTGGCGCCCACCAAGACAAGTGCAATTTATGAGAATATTCACTCATTTCTGACCTTACCCACAGAATTCTGCAAAACATGGGAAATACCAGGAATAGTCAGTGAGTCACAATAGTTCTTTTTGTTTTGTCATCACACCATTCCCTATACATCGGTGATTTGATGTCTTTACTTTTTGTGTTATCTATCAAGATTGCACTGTTTGTTCCTCAGCTTGGGTCCTCTGCTCTGATTTATTGTGGTGTAAATCAGGATTAATCCTAACTAAACTTCAGTTTAAGTGTGAGATTGGAATTGAATCAGTCTTCAAGAGGATAGTTAGAAAGTAACATCTTTATAATATAATATCTCCAACAATGTCTTTGAACAGATTAATTTGTCATCCAAATGGTAATGACTTTAGATGTCACAGATTTTTGATGCTGAGAATCTTGGATTAAACACAGCCCCTGATCATCTGTTTTACAATGTCCACCTCTCCGTAATGTTCCAAAGAATTCTGAAAAACCACACGGAAAATTTAGAGAATGTAGTTAGACAATGTAAGATTTACTCTAACTTATTACTGAATGCCACAGTTGCCAACAGCATGATTGAGCAGGCACTGGCTGGTAAACTATGATTTCAACCACAAGCAATGGAGAAGAATACAATGTTCACATAACATCTAAACTTAACAGGATGGTTAGTCTAAAATATGAACAGTTCAACAGATTACTTACTAGCTGTAACCCGTGGAATAACACACTCTCTCTAAAAGGACAAAGTGCCATTTCTTCAGGTATAAAAGTAGTCACAAACCAACTATCTTTCATTGTCAGGTGCATTCAAGGAGTTAGAATGTATTCTTATTGGCATTTTTTAGCCATCCCTCTCCTAATTCTTCCTATAAGACAATATACTACAACAGCTGTATGAAGATTCGAGAAAGACATATCCTGTTTGCCTCTTGAAAGTCACTGAGTTACCATGCAAATCTGTATCTAAGGATAGATTTTTGAGTTCTGAGTACAATGCTGAAACCTCAAGTACCACAAACCCTGAAGATTCTTTTGCCAGCATTGGTGAAAAGCTATCAGAATAAAAAATGAGGCATTTTAAAGTTTGGCTTCATTACCCAAAATGAATAAAGAACTGTTGGAACAAGTATTCACCCACAATCTTAATCCTGAAAGAGGTTTGGGCTTCATAAACTGTGAGCTACACAAAAGATGTGCAAAAGCTCAGCCTTTGGATCTTATTGACAAGGGCCTATCAGGAAGCTTTTATCAATTTGGGAAGTTAGTAAAGAAAGGAGGAAACATTCCAGAGCTGGTGTTGGAATGGAATTTGAAGAAGATATAACAAAAAGCTAAACTACTACAGAACAATTAAACAACCGATATATCAGCCGAAGGGAGAAAAATCAAGCATCTGGACATCCTGAAGTCTCTAGTAACTTCTATGCAACTATGTCAATTTATATCAGCTGAGAATCTGGCATTATGAATAGACCCTTTTTTCATCCATGACGATGTATATTGATATGTATTTGGCAAGTCCTGTGGATGACAAACACAAAAAGAACAGGGTCTACCTGGAAGAGAGATATGCTTGTGATACATCACTTTCTCTACTTAAAACAAGTGACATTTTCCACCTGGTAAAAATCTATCAGAAACTTCTAATAGACACTATTCTACCTATCTCTAATTCTACTTAGGCATGCTGTACTCAAGACACAAGTTACAATACAGGATTTGAATCTTACAGTGGAAAAGATTTCTATATATTATAGATTCCTAAAATCACATCAATTTTAAAATTATATTACTAAGTTTGCCTAATGATTCATGTGAAAAGAATACCAAAGGCTTGTAGAACATATTTTGTATGAACTTTATATTGCTATTATTATGTTTAAGCACTGAACAGATTAACATTTGTAATACTGGTACTGCAGGAAATAACTATATTGTTGAATCATTTCAAAATCTCTACAATAGTCATGTAGAAAATTCAGACCATATGTACAGCAGAGTTAAAATAGTCGACTTCTTGTTTTTAAATGTGTTTTTCTATCTTAAGTGTTTCTTCTCCATATTTTAAGACCTGCACAACATAAAACAGATTGTTATTAATAACCACCTTTAACCTAAGGCACTATGTAAATAATACAAACAGTCCTATATCTGTCCCAATTTACAAGAGTCTAACATATAGGTTTGAGGCAGAAATTACTGAGGGAGATCCAATGGCCTGTGGTATGCAGGAGGTCAGACTAGATAATCATAATTCATTAACAGATTCAAATGCCAGAAGGGTCCATTGTGATTATCTAGTCCAACCTTGTGAATAAGACAGGCAAAAACTTCCCCGAATCAATTCCTGTTTCAACTAGAGCACATCTTGTAGAAACAGATCTAACCTTGATTTAAAAATCACCAGTCATGGAGAATCCATCAAAACCTTTGGCAAATTGCTCTGGGGGTTATTTCCTTTCTGTAAAATATATATGCCTTATATCCTGTCTGAATTTATCTAGCTTCATATTATACCTTTGTCTGCCAGATTGAAGAGCCCGTTATCAAATATTTGTTCCCCATGTAGGTACTTATAGACTGTGATCAAGTCACTCCTTAACCTTCTCTTTGTTAAGCTAAATAGATTGAGCTTCCAGCATCTACCACTGTAAGGCATGTTTTCTAACCCTTTGAAGTGAGCTGTAGCTCACGAAAGCTTATGCTCAAATAAATCTGTTAGTCTCTAAGGTGCCACAAGTACTCCTTTTCTTTTTGCGAATACAGACTAACACGGCTGCTACTCTGAAACCTGTTAATTGTTCTT
This sequence comes from Natator depressus, assembly GCF_965152275.1. Lineage (NCBI taxonomy): Eukaryota > Metazoa > Chordata > Testudines > Cheloniidae > Natator > Natator depressus. Next base: position 41,754,347 of record NC_134236.1, on the reverse strand, counting down.
GTGGCTCTTCTCTGAACTCTCTCCAATTTATTAATGTCCTTCTAGAATTGTGGTCACCAGAACTGGACACACTATTCCAGCAGTGGTTGCACCACTGCCAAAAAAATAAAGAGGTAAAATAACCTCTTTACTCCTATTTGAGATTCCTCTTCTGGCATATGAATCTATGTATGTCGAGTCCAAAAACCCTTCTAGTTTTCTGTCTGCTTTGCTTCTGACTGGGACAGTCACATTGGACTTCTGGGGAAAGTGAATCTATATAGTGAAAGCTGCCAGTAAGGGATTACTGTCATCAGACCCACTTAATTCCTTCCTTTAAAGACTAAAAGCATTAGTGGCAGTTGCCCTTCTTTTTTCCCTTCTCTCCAGCATCACAGTGGAGAAAGCACAAGGAGTATATGAGGGAGGAAAGAAGAGGCTGATACAATCTGTCCCTTTAATGCAGCACCGTAGAGCGCAGTCAGGGAAAGAGGGACTAGTAACATCCAGTCCCATCAATACAGCAGCACCAGAGTGCACCCCGGGGAGCAAGGGGCAGGCCGGGCTTGTTGAGGTCTTGCCCCTCAAGTGAGCTACTTCGTTCATTGAAAGGGTGCAGAGCTAAGAGCTGCACGTGCTTGCAGGCTGCCTTTGTAGCCCCTCTCGGCAGAATCAGGATACTCCAAAAGGTTTGTGACTTAGATGCAGAGCTCCATGCCGCCCCCTCCCAGCAGCAGCAACAGGGACCAATCAAAGGAAAGCTGAGGCAGAAGAAAGGAGGAGCTAGCCAGCCCGTGATTTCAAGAGGGCAGAAGGTCGGAGTCTGTACTTGGGAGGAAAGAAAGAGGAAGGGTGCTATGCCCTGGCAAGGTAAGTGGGGTAGATAAAAGTGGAAACAGAGGGTTGTCACCTGGAGAAAGGGAGGGAGGGAAGCAAGCAAAAGGGGCTACCCTCTCATTGTCAGGAGAAGCAGTGGAATGATGGTGCGAGTTATAGCCCAGGAGCTGTTGGGGAGCTAATGTATGTATTGAGGGAATGGAGAGAGCCCCTAATGGATTTGTCAAGAACAAATCATGCCAAACCAACCTCATTTCCTTCTTTGACAGGGTTACTGGCCTAGAGGATGGGGGCAGGGAAGCAGCTGGTATAGTGATATATCTTGATTTTAATAAGGCTGTTGACACTATCCCACATGACAGTCTTATAAGTAAACTAGGGGAGTGTGGTCTATATGAAATTACTGCAAGATGGGTGCATTGCCGGTTGAAAAATAGTACTCAGAGAGAGTTACCAATGGTTTCCTTTCAACCTGGAAGGCCATATTTAATGGGATTCTACAAGCATCTGTCCTGGCTCCGGTACTGTTCAGTATATTCATTAGTGGCTTGGATAATTAGTGTATGCTTATAAAGTTTGAAGAGGACACCAAGCTGGGAGGGATGAAAGCACTTTGGTGGACAGGATTAGAATTCAAAATGACCTTGATAAACTGGAGAATTGGTCTAAAATCAACAAGATGAAATTAAATAAAGACAAGTTGTAAAGTAAGAAAGAAAAAAAAATCAAAAGAATACATGCAAAATGGGGAACAACATGTTAGGTGGCAGTACTGTAGAAAAAAACAACCCATAAGAACAGCCATATTGGGTCAGACCAAAGGTCCATCGAGCCCAGGATCCTGTCTACTGACAGTGGTCAATGCCAGGTGCCCCAGAGGGAATGAACAGAACAGGTAATCTTCAAGTGATCCATCCCCTGTCATCCATTTCTAACTTCTGGCAGTCAGAGGCTAGGGACACCCAGAGTATGGGGTTGCATCCAGTGTTCCCTCCCATGTGTGGAATGAATTTTGTTACGTGCACCAATATGGAGGTGATGTGTGGTGAGGGTGGAGCTGAGGGGTTCTGCGTGTGGGAGGTGGCTCAGGGCTGGGGCAGAGGCTTGGGGTGCAGGAGAGTGAGTGCTCTGGCTGGGGGTGTGGGCTCTGGGGTGGGGATGGTGATGAGGGGTTTGGGGTGCAGGCTGCCCCAGGGCTGCGGTAGGGAGACAGAGGAGTCCCTCAGCCCTCTCTTGCTGTAGCAGCTGGGGGCCAGGTGAGAGGCGCCTCTCCCTGGCCACAGCAGCTCCGGTGGGGCTGGGTTGGGCTAGGCCAGGGAAGAGGCACCTCTCCTGGGCTGCGGCAGTTCTGGCAGAGCTGGGCCGCGCTGGGCCGGGGGAGGGGCTCCTCTCCCTGGCAACTCCGGGGGCCTGGGCTGGGCCAGGCCGGGGAAGGGGCTTCTCTCCCCAGCAGCTCCTGTGGGGCTGATTGGGCCAGGCCATCGGAGAGACGCCTCTCCCTAGCAGCTCTGGCAGGGCTGGGCTGGGGGAGGGGCACCTCTCCCTGGAAGCTCCGGTGGGGCTGGGCTGGGCTGGGCCGGGCCAGGGGAGGGCCTCCCCCCGCCTGCATGGCTTTTGATAGCCTGCTGTGCAGCCACCTTACAGGGAACTTAGGTTGCATCCCTGACCATCTTGGCTAATAGCCATTGATGGATCTATCCTCCATGAACTTATCTAATTCTTTTTTGAACCCTATTATCCTTTTGGCCTTCACAACATCCACTGGCCACAGGTTAGACAGATTGACTGTGCATTATGTGAAGAAATACTTCCTTTTGTTTTAAACCTGCTGCCTATTAATTTCATTGGGTGACCCCTGGTTCTTGTGTTATGTGAAGGAGTAACACTTTTATTCACTTTCTCCACACCTTTCATGATTTTATATCCCCCCTTAGTCATCTCTTTTCCAAGCCTGAAAAGTCCTAGTCGTATTAATCTCCCCTCATATGGGCTCTGTTCCATACTCTTAATCATAGTTGTTGCTCTTTTCTGTACCTTTTCCAATTTTAATTTATCTTTTTTGAGGTGAGGTGAGCAGAACTTCACAGAGAATTCAAGGTTTAGGCATACCATGGATTTATATAGTGACATAATGATATTTTGTGTCTTATTATCTATCCATTTCCCAGTGGTTCCTAACATTCTGTTAGCTTTTTTGACTGCTACTACATACTGAGCAGATGTTTTCAGAGAATTATCCACAATGACTCCAAGATCTCTTTCTTGAGTGGTAACAACTAATTTAGATATCATCATTTTGTATGTAGAGTTGGGATTATGTTTTCCAATGTGCATTACTTTGCATTTATCAACACTGAATTTCATTAGCCATTTTGTTGCCCAGTCACCCAGTTTAGTGAGATCCCTTTGTAACTCTTTGCCGTCTGCTTTGGATTTAACTATCTTGAATAATTTTGTATCATCTATAAATTTTTCCACCTCACTGTGTACTCCTTTTTCTGGCTCATTTATGAATAGGCTGAACAGCACTGGTTCCAGTACAGATTCTTGGGGGACACCACTATTTACCTCTCTCCATTCTGAAAACTGACCATTTATTCCTACCCTTTGTTTCCTAACTTTTCACCAGTTACTGATCCATGAGAGGACCTTCCCTCTTATCCCATGACTGCTTACTTTGCTTAAGAACCTTTGGTGAGGGACCTTGTCAAAGGCTTTCTGAAAGTCCAAGTACGCTATATCCACCAAAAAGGATCTGAGGTTTATAGTAGATCACAAATTGAACATGAGCCAATTATGTGATGCTGTTGTGAAAAAGGCTAACATAACTATTGCGTGTACTGACAGTAAGACGCAGGAAGTAACTGTTCCATTCTGCTCAGCACGGGTAAGACCTCAGCTGGAATATTGCATCCTGGTTTGGGCACCTCACTTTAAGAAAGATGTGGACAAACTAGAGAGTGTAGGGGAGAGCAACAAAAATACAAAGACCCATACATTTTGGGTGGTTAGAGTTTCCTTCGATGAAGAGCCTTAAATCTCATAACTAACATGTCCATACAACATAGTGATTTTATGCTAGGGGTGTGAATCCACTTAAAGATCCACAGCTTTAGACCCTTACGCCCCCATAGTATCTGTGTGAAGTCAGTGGGGATCCATATGAATATAAACAGGACAAGGGCCTAAGTCAGCAAAGCTAACATAGTTACACATGTGACTAGCTGAACTACCACAGTAGGAGCCAATTAATAACTAATGACCAAAGATAAGCATACAGTCTTCGCCTCGGGGGCACTGTAAAACATCCCACACTGGGGACAAATCTCTCTGTGAGGAAAGAAAGTGTCTCAGCTCTGCCAGAAAAATTGTGTGTGTGCAGGTTATTTGCTGCATTTGCCATGGACTGACATCTCCTTCCATAACAAATGCTAACAAACCAAAAGCTGGTGCCTTGGCTAAACTAAGCTATGATGAAGAAACAGCAGCCAACTGAGCAATATCAAGCAGCACTGAAACTGAGGAAATTGTTTCTCTGGGTTAAATAGAGCTCCATTTTGAACCTATATAAATCAAATCCCCATTTCCAGGCTTTTACTCCTCATGGACACAGATATTATCAATCTGCATCTCTTTGACGGTCGACTATGCACAGGATATATGTATCCCTGTTATGCAAAGGGCCACTTGATAGAGTTGCATGTGCTTACACTTGGGATGCATTTGGCCTTTACACGGGATGTTTTCTTAGCAGAACAAACATGGAGTCTCCTTCCCACTACTTTGCTTCACACAAAATAATAGTGAAGCCCTACTGTTAGTCTGCTTGAGTAATCTCCTTCTGTTAAAGTGGCCATATTTTCAAACTAAAAAGGCTGTTTTTTGTTGTTTTTAATGAATGTGTACTGATGCTACTTCTGCCAACTTCTGACTCAACAGTGATTTTATTCCTGTCTTAAGAAACAGATTTACAGAACCCTTAGATTGACTGGGGGTACATTACTCCATGAGTATTCTCATTTATACCAGTGGGACTACTCATAAAGTACTTAATGAGTAAGAATGGCGAAATCTTTCCTCCACATAAGCATCTGAAAAGCCCAGCACAAAACCTTCCCCCTTCTGTAGTTATTTAAAACAACACCTTTATTGATTGCATGAAAACAAAGATAAACTTGATGTGTCCCAAAAGACATTTGGGCACTTAGATATCATATGAAAGACCAAGACTGTTCTAATAAAACGGAGACATACAATCTCTACCTTTGGGTCAACAGCTCCTTGGATACCTAACATGTTATGACTTGGATTTCACCACCTGTTTCATTTTATTGGACTCATTGCTCTACCATGAAGGGAGATTTTGAGTAGAGGTGGACATCTGGACATTTGTAAAACAGAGAAAGCTTGCAGCATTACGGAGACTGCTTATTTAAATGGACTATTGCATCATAATTTTGATTGATTACGTAAAAACTACATTCCAGGCACAATGTAGAAATTCACTTGATCAATGAGCATCAAATCTAGCTCCTGACTGGAAAATTCCCAACCCAAAACGTTTACATTGGTTAAGTAAATTATGGCTCTGAGGATATAATAATGCTAATCCAGCCATCACAGGGACTATTTTTATTTTAAATCATGTTGGTCATGTCATATTAGATATAATTGTGTGCAGGAAAGTTGTGAGAATTACTATAATGGTGTACCCCACCCTTGTTTGTCTCTCTACAGGACACCATCCCGTGACTGTTCAAAACTTCAGCAGAGTGGAAACAGAATCTTACACTTCCTAAATCATTATCCAGGCATAGGCTTGTTAATGTTACCAGATTATTAAACTGATCTCCACTTTGAACTCATTTCAATTATTCTAATTTGGATCTGAAATTTTTAGTTCCACAATCTTTTTTCTTTGGTTTGGTTTTACTTTTTAAAGATGGTGTTATTCCCACTGCAAACAGATTTTCAGTTATATTTTTTTTAAGTTTGATATTGGTATCTCCTCTTCATGTACCTGGACTAAAAATCTTAAGGCATAGCCTTCACATGAAATGGCATGTGGGGGAAACCACACAATTTGACAAAACAAACAAAGAAAAAAGCATATAAACAAAATAAATATAAAACGCACAAGGTTACACAATATCTAACTGAAACTTTACCTGGAAATGCATGCCCTGTTAGAGAATCCAAACCTGAAATTAAAACAGTGAAAAAAAAATCTTTAACACTAATTTAATTGGCACCACGATCACGTATCATTAATATAAAATTTGTCACAGGCAGCAAAGATAAAAACCTCATTAGGTAGTGTGTATAAATTTGGGTCCGTATGACATAGAAAAAAGCAGTATGTAAATATGAAACTCTTGTACAATTTAACAAGTTCACTTGCTTTGTTATAACAACTTTAATCATGCTTCACTATAGTTAGGTTGGGTTTCGCAAGTAATTCCTTTACAAACCACTGTTTTCAGAGGTTTATTCCTTGAATGTGAACATGCGTTCTGAGGTTGTACATATGAATTTTTAGCCCATAGTAATATTTTTCTTTTTCTTACAAATATAAAAAAAAAGATTCTTTAAAGATCTACGTTCAAAAGATGATGAGCCTGATATACTACTGCAGGAGCAGGGAAGTGTAAATTACTCCCGTATCCCAGGAGAATTCACTTTGAGGGAAAGCAGACAATGATACCAACACAGCAAATCCTTCAGGCTTTTTCCTACTGGTAGGACAAGAATCTAGAATTGTAGCTGTCTGGAGTAGTACCCTGCCATTTACAATTCTATATTTTTAACAGAGACACATTCGGTAACTTATGAAAGATGCTCTATAACTCACACACTTGTGTTCATATTTAGGTCTGTAGATGGAACTGAACCCAAGCTCTGCTTTGTAAAACAGGGTCACAGAATCATGACTATTTAACAAGATTAGCAAGGGCTCCTTTTGTATTAGGAAGACAAAAGTAAAATATATTTGATTGGCCAAAAAAGTCTTCCTACCTAATGTAATATGGAATGGGGTGTGCAGACCTTTTGTTCATACAGCAAACCCTCATAGGTCAATAGCACCCCATCCCAATTCATGACTATCACCCTCACAATGGTATTATAAAAGATATGCCACCATCAAGAGTTCCTTCCTCCCTCCACTCAGATTGTGAGATAAAAGTAAGCAGTTGTGTGTTCCCCAGGACAGCAGAGCAGGGGAGTTCTGTGCTTCCCATTAAAAGAGAAGAAGAGAAAAGGTGTTGGAGGAGGAATTGGAGGAGAAAAGCTCAGTGGCTAGTTTACTCCCCTATGTGAGTTCACTTGGTGTTATTCTGAAATTAATTTAGTCTTTATTTTTACCTGGAGATGGGTTGCTCAAGGATCTGAGTAAATTTATTAGAAATGTGCAGTAGGAGTTTTAAATAAACACAGCCTTGAAAAAGGATTTTCCTTCCTGTTTGTAACAAACATACAAAAAAGTGGATGTGATTTGAATATTTGTCGATGCAGCTCAAATGTTGAGCCTCCTACAGTACAGTTTTTATTTTTTTTTAAAATAGTTGTGGTGAGAAAATATATCTTCTGCTGGATAGGCTGACACACAGCTTCTCCCATTAGAAGGTAGAAGGAAAACATTCCTGACTGTGATAATATATAAATGTCCAAATGAGAGAAATTTACTGAGTATCAATAACATGCTCAATGCTATAAAAGAACAAAGAAAACATGATTCCTGCCCTAGAAAATACGGCTTTCCAAAAATCATACAAAGACACTGCACACTACACATATTCTACATGCATGTTAGGTCAGTGGTTCTCAACTTTTACCATCTGAGTTACAACAGAAAAAAAACATTTTTAGATCTCCCTCTCCCATAAGAAAGGGATCATGGTCATGTCTACTTTCAGTACCTGTTCATGACCCCTTGACCATCCATATGTTACAGATTATACACAAGTGCTAACACTCACCTTCCCCCAAGTTAGGCGCCTAAATCCTTTGGTGGATCTGGGGCTTGAGTAATTGCTTGTTTATATAAAATAAAATAAAAAAAAAATAAAAACATGGACGTAGACTGTTACCTATGAAATACATGTGTACATCCACTGGGATTCTGGGTAGAATGACTGCAAAACTGGATACCCTGCAGGCAATGCACATAATGCATCTGTTTCAAAATAAATCAGCACTAGTTTGTTGTACTACATGAATAGCATGTGTTTATTTCCTTGCAACTAGACCTACATGAGATGAAAATAAGGTAGTTCATCACCCTCTTACAACTCTACTGTGTGAAGTTTTGAATAAAGTAAGTCCTCCTTTGCTAGTTGAAACCACTGAATTTTAGGATACATTGAACTCACAAATCATGATCCACAAGCCCCGCTTCCATCATTACTTTCCCACAATAAGTGATATGAACGGATACTAAAGAAGGCGAGCAGTGTAAAGGTTTCCCAAATGCAGACAAATACAGTCTGCTGCTCTTCCTTGCTAAACTTAAATACATGCAATTATTACAGTTAATAATGGAATGAAATCTTTGCTGTGCCTGGAACAACTGGGGTTTCCAGTCTCTGCCATAGGGATTCTACAACTCTGTTACACCAATTAAAGGCCAGGATGATAGGAAGGGTTTTGAGCTGCTCTATTTTGTTTCTTATGCACAGAACTGAAAATGGGAAGAACTGAACTAAAATTAACTAAATTGGTAAGAAACAGGGTGGCAGTGATAGATCATAACATTAAGGTCCATATGTTACCATTAAGCATATATTAAAGAAATAAGAAGATGGTTTATAGTTCAAACGGTTGGTAATTTAAGCATGCATACAACGTTGGCACACAGCCAAGGACAGAGAGATGGCAGTTTTGGTCTATGGCTAGTGCGTTGGTAGGCGGATATGGACTGAGGTCAAGTAAAGGTCACCCCAACGCTGCAAGGAGAGGTCAGTCCAAAACTAGGTTAGGGTCACCATCCCATAATAGCAAATATCCCATAATACTACAACTTATTGTGTAACAGCTTTAATTGACAGTTATAGACCAATCACAACTGCTAAATGTAAGCATGGACCAATCAGAGAGGGTCTGAAGGTGATTAGAGGATAGGTATGCTAATGCTAGGATTGGGAGACAAGCCAATCAGAACAGGCCAAAAATTTTATAAAAGACAGAGCGAGCAGGCAAAAGTCAGTCAAGTAAGGAGCAGGACATAAAGAAGGAGAACCAAAAGAACATCAGAAGAAGCAGCAGCAGTGCTTCTAGTGCAGAGCAGAAGGATCCTGACAAAACAGAGGAAGAATAACCTATGGAGAGTAAGCATGCTAGGTATAGTGTAGGATATAAAACAGAAGTAGGGTTAATGAATATGTATGGTTGGGATACTAAAGATGAGTGTCTGTAGTGTGTATGTTTATGTTACCATGTATAAAGTTTAGAGTTTATTAAAATTGCTGGCAGTGTCCTATGTATGACTGATCACCATGTGCAGAACATAATCACTTAAGCCATTCCAACTGTATAACATTACAATATTGGGTACTTCAGCTTGTATACCTGTGCTAAGGGATTTATGTTTTAACTGATGTTTAGATGAATTGCATTAGGAAAGGCTGCTTACACTAAATAAAGAAAATACTTTTGGAAAAGTATTGCCTGGGTGTCAATCTTTTGACCAGAGAGCTGTATCCATGTTCTCCCAGGAGTGAACAAATCTAGTCTGTTCTGGGGAGTTTCCTGAAGGACATAGGGAGATCCTTGGTTAAGCCCAGCAATTCTACTAGGGCAGGCCGCCTCCTTTCTCCTTGGAGGAACAGATTAACAGATCAACATCTTGGGAACCTGGAAGTAAGATACAGGAGGGATACTCGGGGATCCCTGAGTCTGTTCTTGGGATAAGAAGAAGAAAAGCAATAGTCCTTACTATCAAAAAGACTTTGCATTCCCTGGACTGATTTTCAACTAAGTATACGGGATCAGGAGGAATACAAGTTTCTTGCATTCCATTTATCATATCTATTGCTCTGATGTGGTGGTTTTCAGTTTGATTCACACAAGATTTCCCAAACAAAAAATAGGAACATTGATTAAAGTGATGTACATGCAGATGAAACACATTTCCAAACAGCATAACTACTATGTCCACAGTAGCAATTAGCAATAAATTATATTCACAAAATGCATACCTGATTGAGACAGTAATTCATTCATTTAAATAGAAGGGAAAAAAGACTGATTTGAAGTGAGTACTGACTTCTATTTACACTGCAGAAAATGTAGATGATTTTAGAAAGGGAATGGGGATATACTGTTCTTTAGTATGCTGCAATCATTTCATTAGCTCAGTGCAGAACAGGCATTAGAGAGAGTACAGGCTTTTTATATAGATAAGATCATTGTTTATTTCTTAGCATTGATCTGATTAGGATTTCCAGCATCACAAAGATGAAGTCTTCTCTATTTCCTGTCTCCAGGGCACAATTCCTCACATTTGAATAATAGCACATATTGTACACTGCTATATGCAGAGCTTCGTCTTTCACCTGGGTGGTTCCTCTAAAGCAGGATTTGCACTAAAATAGTGATGTACAATATATCTTCTTCCTGGATTAACATCCCAGGTTTGTACTGCTGCTGCATTGTATTGAAAGAACACTGACACCTACTCTGGAAGCACAGTCATTGTGATGCCACACTGGGAAATGTATTTCAGGTGTAGAACACATGTAAGTAATTGTAATGTTAGGAATCCTTCCCTGGAATATCAGTGAGATACTGAAATGCCAAATTTAATATCTGTGCACTAATTCATTCACAGCAGAGTGAAGAGAAGCCAAAGAAACTCTAAACTATGCTTCTTTGCAAATATATGTTCCTTGGTTCTAAATGTTCAATAACTTCCCTGCCAGGAATTACATTTTCTCCTCTAATTCTTTGTGGTAGGCAAAAAAATATTACAAGAAGGCTGGATCCTAATTTACTCTGGGCAGGAGAACAAGAAAGCAGCAGCAGAAATAAGGGACCAAGAGTCATTCTGGGTGTGTACTGTAAAATAGCTCAGAGGACCTGGGAACACTGCATTTTATAGTGGTCCTTTAGAAAGAAAAAGGGGTGGAGTCAAGGGCCGAGGGCTGGATCCAGAAGAACTGCCCTACAAAAGTTTGGGACATGAAGGAGGGATATGAAGAGATGTGAAAGACTGGTCAGGGCCTCACAGAAGCAGGAGAAGTGGAGTGGGGATGGACAGCAGAGCTGCAGTGGCTGGAGAACTGGGATGACTTGCACAGGTCAGAAGCTGCAGTTGCAGCTCTTCCAGCCAGGACATGGGAAATAAAAATTTATGTCAGCCAGTGTGGGGATGGGGGAGGGAGCAGAAGCAGTGGTGGAGCAGCAGTTGGAAAGTATCTATTAAAAGTTGATGAGAGCTTTTGTGTTTTAGTCCCATTATTTTTTCCCCTGATTTTGGAGAAGTGAGACATGAATCTCAGGCTCTTCTCTTGCATGTCCTATCTGGCAGACAAAGTGGGCTGTTTTTGGCAGGATGCATTTTCTCCATCTCTTCCATTCTCTATCTCTTCCCTTACTTTGTTTTCTTTTCTCTCTTGTGTTCCATCTCCCCAAGCCTCTCCTGATTTTCTTTCGGTCCCCTCATCCTTCTTAGATTTGGGATGTTGGGAGCTCAGCGCCTTCTTCCCACCCTGGGATCTAGCTGAGACTCTTGTGAAAAACATCCCAAGAGTTGACAAGTCTGCACTCCCTAGAAGAAGATGGCCACTAGTGGATATACCTTTTAGGTTTGGGGACCATCCTTAAATAAAACTAGTAGGTAAGACAGAACGGCATCCGTGCCTCTGTATGATGGCACTATAATGGAAATTTGCTTCCGCTGCAGAAACAATATATATTATTAATTAAAAGACTGTTGTTGCTGTAAAGACAATTCCCAAACAATTCTCATTTCTAGACCTAGATCTTCAGTAATTATTGTTATTTTATCCTCTTGCCCCTATCTCAATTAATAAGACTCAGTTTTCAGACTCTTTCTCATGGTCATTGCTACATTATCACACTTGTTTGTCATTATTTCTGTTAACAGTGCAATTATGATTTTGAATGTGAATTTATGTTTTCTATAATGATCCATCTGATAAAAATGGAGAAAAATGAGTTTGCAGATTACACAGACATTCATAATGTTACAGTAGTCAGCTTAAGAACCCCATAAATCATTTGCACTGGTTGTTTGAACTCTGTTTTTTTACCATCTCAGCAATAATTCAAGAAGAAAAATAACAGTTTGGTTAGATAGTTATGAAAACTGTCCAACAATGCACTATATAAAGCTATTTATTTCTTGGTTTTATCTAGGTACAGGCATAGTAGTGGTTAAACTACACATCAAAATGGGCCATTCAAATCAAATCCACAGGGGCAATCATGAATTGGTTCTGTCAGCTTTCGATCCAGTGCTGTCACTCGTTTCCCAAAGACACTAAATTCATTTTTATCTATTCTGAGTATAACCACATGAACAATGCAAGAACTGTTTGGGATAAATGGTTGAATGGAAAATTAAGTATCTTACTGTTAATAAACCTGATAGTCGGACATCTCTAAAAAGCACAAGTTAAAGTGTCAGGACAAAAATGAACTTAGTATAGCCAAACCAAAGCATTCAAAATTCATGAGTCAGGCCCTCAAAATCATGACACTGGTTTAAAAAATCACGAGATGACAAAATATAATGAAGGTTGGGTTCTTTTTATTTGTATTCTGATTTTGGAGTCTTTAGGCTTGAACTTTCAAGCCTTTCACTGCAACGAGGGCTAGAAACACACTTTTTTTTAAACTAAAGTTGGGATTTTCAGGAGCTGGGGCTATAAAAAAAACCCACCAAATATTGTAAGATTTGTGATAAAATCCCAAGAATTGGTAATGTTGTAAAATGTACGCTACCTCCAAAGCTACATTATTCCCGGGACATTGTCAACTTACATAATATTATAAAATTTCTGTACCTATCTTACTAGAAACACCTTATTAACACAGAAAGAACTGTAAAAAATACCGTTGACTCTTGCATTTATTTCAGCTTGGACAATGAAAACCAATTAAATCAATTATCTTTAGTTTAATTAGTTTCACTTCGTCATTTTTGGTACTACAGAAACTGCAGTGGAATGTGTATTTGTAAAATAAATAACTCTCGCATGGACTTTTTTAAAAATGGTTTTAGGTTTTAGATTTAACTTCCTCAAAAATGTAAAGCTAAGCTCCAGGTCAACTTTGAATCGACGGAGTCCCATTAAGGCAGCCTTTGATGAGCATACCCAGAAACATTTTTTCAAAAGAGAAAAACTTGGGATCTATTGAAACCAGCCACCTTAACTGGATCGCACTTTATATTGTCCTCCCACATTCCTTCTGTTTTCCTCCCCCCCCCCTTTTTTTTTAAACTCTACTGACTGAAAAATTACATTTTCTATATATTTAGGTAGTGTTCATTGGTCCATCTTTTTCCTTCTGTTGATCCCAAGCAAGCTGCTTGCTTAATGTTTCTGAGCGTAACCACAGTCTTGAGACTGATTTATCTAAACTCAATAGAGTAAAAAAAACCAACCCTATTCTTTAATATCCTACAGAACATTCAGCCACATACAAGTGCCTCAAGTTTGAAATACTAATGCTTTGTATTTGTCTTACTGCCTTTCATCACAGCAATTCAAAGAACATTACACCACATTCCTCTAATTCACACTCTGACAAAACACTGTAACTCAGCAAGGTCCCCATGTACATAATACATAAATGCACACCTGATGCATTAAAAGTAAACGAGAAAAGTCTAAAATTGGTAATAAGGTTTTGTGTTAAGAGTGTCAGAGAAATATGGTGTGTGTATTGTATTATTTAAATGTTGCCAATGCAAGGCAGATTTTTATGAAGGACCATTACTGTGAGGTTTAGGTCTTAGACTCATAGACTTTAAGGTCAGAAGGGATCATCATGATTATCTAGTCTGACCTCCTGCACATTGCAGGCTACAGAACCTTGCCCACCTACATCCGTGATAGACCCATAACCTGTGGCTGAGTTACTGAAGTCCTCAAATCATTATTTAAAGACTTCAAGTTACAAAGAATCCACCATTTTCACTAGTTTCACAAGTGAACTGGACCCTATGCTGCAGAAAAATCCCCAGCGTCTCTGTCAATCTGACCTGGGAGAAAATTTCTTCCCTACCCCAAATGCAGCAATCAGTTGGACCCCGGGTATGTGGGCACGCTCGATCCTGAGTGATCCCTTTTAAGGGATTGTGTTGGAGATTTAACACTTAAGTAGCCTAAACTGCAATGAAACTAAGTTTTTGTTTGAATTATATCGATTTACTAATGGATAAACTAAGACACAGAGGTATACAAGATCCGAAGCTGGTCATTCTGCAGTGGATGGAAGCAAGCACTAAAGGGCTCTGAGAAAGCAACGTGAAATCTTAAAGCAGAACATGGACAGTTCTTGTGTTCTGAAAATCTCTTGTCTAGCTATTAAACTCCTGAGTCCTCACTTGCAATATTATTAAAAATAAACCGATTTTCACCATAGCCTTTTCTTTCTTTTAAGGAGTCTCAAATGAAAGGCTGCTTTTTGACCACTCTCATGGTTCCAGGGAAAGCTGTACCTTTGATTTCTCTCTCAGTCCCTCATGTGACAATCCTATATCTACCCTTCTCATACCGTGGAATCCCACAATTCATCCACTTTGAGATAGAATCAACAGGCTACAGCACCTCTGTTTATCAACCAAGTTTCCTCAGCAGGTCCAACTGGGTTTGACCCCTGCCATAGACCTCCACCCGGGAGCCATGACACCAGACAGCTTCTTCAAAACAAAGTAATATTTATTTGTCCATAGGAAAATACCTATAGGATAGCAAAAGGTTAAAACTCAAAAGCCTAGCATTTCCCTCGTGGCTTAAGTGGGCCAAACTACTATTACTCTGCAGACCTTATATCTCTTTCTTTCCTACCAGAGGCTCGGCTTTTAACTGCTTTCAGTCTCTGTGTTTTGGATTTCCCACCTGGATCCCCTTGAGGTACAAACTGCAAGGGTTTCCCTCCTCTCAGTCTGACTCCTGACTCCACACTAGTGAAGGTAAATGTCAAAGGAATTAACACAGTGATACTCAGACTGAGGCTTACAAATTGCAAGTGGATCTTTAATGTGTCTTCTGTGGCTCTTTGTAGCACATGATATTAAAACACTGTTATATTTAACTATTAACAAATCTAAGTTATTAACCAATCAGGATGCTTTTGTTATGCTTTTAACCAATTGTAGTTGATAAAATAATATTTCAGTCATTTTGCTGTAAGAATCTATCTATATGAATTGTAAATGAAACCATGAATTCACACTATTGTGGCTCTTTTGGGTAATGTTGATCACTAATTTGGCACCTGAGCCACTGAGGTCTGAGTATTACTGAATTAACATCTACACTGTCCATTTGAATATCAGCAGCTGATGTTGTCTATAGCCATTGACTTTTGTTCCTACAGACTGAGGTCTAATGAAGACTGATTTAACTCCGAGTTAACATTTAGCCAGCAACACAGTAATGACCAAACCCACAGGAATCCTCCATGTTGTCAGGGGGTTAGATTAGATGACCCTTGCCATCCCTTCTAACCCTATGGTTCTATGAATACAGATATCTATACATTCTTTACAAACCCTTTACTTTTACCCCTGGTTTAGTCATGCCTGAAAACTGGCTTATTTCTGACTAAGTGAAGCTGCGCTTATGAGCGCTGAGTTCTTTTGAAAATACTGTTAGGTGATAATTCTGTAAGGGGTATTCCCTCAATATTGCTGCAAAATAGCTATCAATAAAATTATAATTTATTCTTATGTTAGGTCCTTATAAACTTGCCTGCACTGTTACTGAATTTAAGAGATACATGTTTTTCTACATGAGTCTTGGAGAATATAATAATTTACATGCCAACATTTTTGATTGCTTTTTTTATTAAATAAGAAGTTTAGGTTAACTATAGGTTTCAGAGTAACAGCCGTGTTAGTCTGTATTCGCAAAAAGAAAAGGAGTATTTGTGGCACCTTAGAGACTAACCAATTTATCTGAGCATAAGCTTTCGTGAGCTACAGCTCACTTCATTGGATGCACACTGTGGAAAGTGTAGAAGATCTTTTTATACACACAAAGCATGAAAAAATACCTCCTCCCACCCCACTCTCCTGCTGGTAATAGCTTATCTAAAGTGACCACTCTCCTTACAATGTGTATGATAATCAAGGTGGGCCATTTCCAGCACAAATCCAGGGTTTAACAAGAACGTCTGGGGGGGGGGAGGAAAAAACAAGGGGAAATAGGGGCACAGTGGCAACGGGCTAAAGGAACCTATCCTTGCAACAAAGCCCGTTGCCAACTGTGCCCACATATCTATTCAGGGGACACCATCACAGGGCCTAATAACATCAGCCACACTATCAGAGGCTCGTTCACCTGCACATCCACCAATGTGATATATGCCATCATGTGCCAGCAATGCCCCTCTGCCATGTACATTGGTTAAACTGGACAGTCTCTACATAAAAGAATAAATGGACACAAATCAGATGTCAAGAATTATAACATTCATAAACCAGTCAGAGAACACTTCAATCTCTCTGGTCACGCGATTACAGACATGAAAGTTGCTATATTACAACAAAAAAACTTCAAATCCAGACTCCAGCGAGAAACTGTTGAATTGGAATTCATTTGCAAATTGGATACAATTAACTTAGGCTTGAATAGAGACTGGGAGTGGCTAAGTCATTATGCAAGGTAACCTATTTCCCCTTGTTTTTTCCTACCCCCCGCCCCCCAGACGTACTTGTTAAACCCGGGATTTGTGCTGGAAATGGCCCACCTTGATTATCATACACATTGTAAGGAGAGTGATCACATTAGATAAGCTATTACCAGCAGGAGAGTGGGGTGGGAGGAGGTATTTTTCATGCTTTGCGTGTATAAAAAGATCTTCTACACTTTCCACAGTATGCATCCGATGAAGTGAGCTGTAGCTCACGAAAGCTTATGCTCAAATAAATTGGTTAGTCTCTAAGGTGCCACAAGTACTCCTTTTCTTTTAGGTTAACTATAGAAATTCAGGAGATTTTTGCCAAAAGACAAGCCGAGCATCAGGAAAGAGAGCACCTTTTTGACTATAAAACCATATTTGTTAAACCCAAGTATGTTTATACAGACTCTAAAATGCAGCTTTTATAACATCAATCTTGGTTTAACTTTCAATACTATATTCTTTTCTGCTATGATTTGGAAGGTGTATTTAAGCATTGGTTACTGTGATCTGTGCTGTGTATAAAATCTATATTAGAAATCTTTAGTTGAACATTGTAAATATACTGCAAATGGCAGGACATAAATCCAAGAACCATTTTGGTCAAAAGACAAACAACCAATGAATTGTCTTATTAAAGAACAGGACATGTCTCTTGTAGAAAATATCATCTGATTCAGATAAGGTTTTATCTAAACAACAGGCTTTACAAAATATTTAGTTGTGAGAAAGATTCCTGACTTTAAAAGAATAGAAGGATTCACAAAGAAGTGATTCATAAGGAATGTTACCAAAAGCTACAAACCTAAGTCACAAAAGCAGGCTTCTCTTTACCCCATTCTCCTTTGCAAGAAAAAAGCCTCAGTTTCAAAGCCTCCAAAAAAAAATTATAGAAATACTGAAAATAATTTCTTACAGTTGGAAAAATGAAGTCTTATGGTTGGGAAATGTTTTGTGGAAGACCTTTCTTCTAAACTCCTGTTTCTGCATAAAGGTGAAATCTTTCTAATTCCTTAGATTCTTAAAGATGGCATGAGCCTCTTTTGAGATGTATGTTTGCAAACATTTTGCATTTAAATGCAAGCATCTAATGTAATAACTTCCTATCAATGCTATGGTAAGATATTTTATGTACTGATATGGCGTTCAGTGACCTCATTTTAACTGATTACTAATGAAAGAAGCCATTTGAGTATAGACTATTTATATTAATTGGGGAATTAATTAGTTATCTGGCAATGCTTAAGCAATTTCCTTACCAAGCAGAGATAGACAAGAGCTCCCTCTCTAAAGACCATTTAGAAGAAGAGAGGATGCATTCTTGGATGGCTATTTAAAAGACACTAAAAAGAGTTTTAAAAGACTATTTTAGAACTGAAAAACTTTTACATAGAAAGTAAAGGTTGGGACTTATTTGAAATAGAATTTCGGTTGGTATTGGCCCCTAATGAAACTGACCAGATCTCTCACAAAGTGGACTGAATTAGAGAAAAAGCTAACTCTAACTTTAAAGATGTTCTGAGGATTTCCTAAAGAGGAATGAGGAGTACTGGTGGCACCTTAGAGACTAACAAATTTATTTGGGCATAAGCTTTCGTGGGCTAAAACCCACTTCATCAGATGCATGCAGTGGAAAATACAGTAGGAAGATATATATACATACACACAGAGAACATGAAAAAATCGGTGTTGCCATACCAACTCTAATGCGATTAATCAATTAAGGTGGGCTATTATCAGCAAGAGAAAAAAAAACTTTTGTAGTGATAATCAGGATGGCCCATTTCAAACAGTGGACAAGAAGGTGTGAGTAACAGTAGGGGGAAAATTAGCATGGGGAAATAGTTTTAAGTTTGTGTAATATTTCCCCATGCTAATTTTCCCCCTACTGTTACTCACACCTTCTTGTCCACTGTTTGAAATGGGCCATCCTGATTATCACTGTAGCGGGGCGGTCACCCCACTTCGGTGCAGAAGGGGTTAAAAGCCAGCCCTTGGAGAGGGCCAGGGCTGAGAGAAAAGGCTAGGCTGATTGGGGAAACAGCCACAGCTGGGGCCATGCCCCAATCAGGCCACAGCAGTCCTATAAAAGGGCTGTGAGCCAGGAGCTCAGAGAGACTCTCTCTAGGTTTTGAGAGAGAAGGACTGGCTGCTTGGGAGAAAAGAGTATGCGGAGCGGGGGAGCTCCGGCCTGGAAAATCCCCAGGCTGCAGGCCTTACTAAAGGCCAGGAAAGGTATGGAGGCTACAGAGGTGTAGCCTGGGAATAGGCAGAGGCAGCTGGTCCAACCCCCTTGCCAATGATAGTCTTTTACAGACTGCAGTCTGCCCCAGTGAGTGGGGGCTAGAGGGTGACTGAGACAAGCAGGGGATAGAGGGTTGGGGGTTCCCCTGGGAAAGGGGACCTAGAATGCAGGGGCACTGCCAGGGGGAAGTACCCCAAGGTAAAGGGGCACCGGGATCCGGGAGGGACATGGGGCCAGTGGAAGGTGAGACACCGGCCTGCAGGGGGTGCTCCAAGCTGGATGAACTAATTCCCAAGACTACCAGCAGGAGGTGTGGCACCTGAGAGTCTCAACCTTGCTACAATCACTACAAAAGTTTTTTTTCTCCTGCTGATAATAGCCCACCTTTAATTGATTAGTCTTGTTAGAGTTGGTATGGCAACCCCCATTTTTTCATGTTCTCTGTGTGTGTGTATACATACACACACCTACCTTCCTACTGTATTTTCCACAGCATGCATTTGAAGTGGGTTTTAGCCCACGAAAGCTTATGCCCAAATAAATTTGTTAGTCTCTAAGGTGCCACAAGTACTCCTGATTCTTGCTGCTGATCAGACTAACACGGGTACCACTCTGAAACCTGAGACTTTCCTGTTACAGGGACAAAGGCAGTATAACCATCAGCTGAGGAAAAATTACAACTCCACCACATATGTAGTAGCAGATCACCTATTTATCAGCTGAAACTGCTAATAAGCAACCCATGAAGATGCTGAGCCAATGACAGGATAACAGCCAAGCCTGAAAAAGGTGTGTTTTCCCTCTTGTATGAGGTTATAAAACCATCTAGATTGAACAACCAATGCACTCAGATCTTCATCCACTCATCACAGCCACACATCTTTGCTCAGCCTGTCTCTAGAAGCAAGGCTACTAAGAAGATAGTCACAAAGCGCCATCAAGAAGCAGCAACCTTTCGTTTCAGAGGACACCACCACCAAAACTTCAATATGAATTGGTGAGATGAAGTTGTAAAGCACTGCCAAGGAATCTGATTTCTACTTTCCTATGATTATTTTAAGGAGAAACTGAAATGCAAATGTAATTTAAAATACTAAAAGCTTCTCTTGTTAAACTCCAAATTGTTTAGACCATGTATTCCTAGAGAGGAGATACAGGCTAACCTTTTGTAAACATTAGGAAACAGTGGGATTTAATTTTGGTCTTGAGATCCTTGCATGAATTCTTTTGAGTAACACGGTGGGTGAGGTAATATCTTTTATTGGACCAACTTCTGTTGGTGAAAGACAAGCTTTCAGGCTACAAAGAGCTCTTCTTGAGATCTGTGCAGAAGAATGAAAGATTTTTTTTTCTTTTGAGTAACTGATGTAAATACTTTCTTTTCATAGGACTTAATTAAGATTACTCACTTTAGCCCATTTATAACCTGAATGTGATCTATGGTATACCAAACAGGACTCACTATATCGTTAAATGAAACTTGTTTGCCCATCTACAAACTGTTTTAGTTATCTATGATACACAAAGAGAGGACCTTCTATTAGTTTTGGGAATATAATACTTCAGTCCCTTTCAAGGTTAGGCCTACTCTCAAAGGTGTAATCTATACATAAGGCTCTCCAGAAGAGATTGTAGCAACCACTGAAATAACCCATTGTTTTGTTTGTGGGTTTTTTCTTTTCCTTTCTTTTATAAGAGTCAGCGTTAATAATTGTGATTTTGCTTGTCTTTAATTGTGGCGTCCACTAAGGCATGGCAAAGAATGTAGGAGTAGGATTTTATATTTGTATTAGAGATTATAATGATTGACTGTTATAATGATGTAGTATGTATTAATGTATGAAAGTTATAACGTTTACTATGTAAATATTTAGCATGTTGAAGGCCCGGGCCCCAATGTGAACTGTTTTGGTCACAAGATTTAGTAAGGTTTAATTTACAATGTCTTGCTCAACGTAAAACACTGCTGTTTGTAGACCTTTGAAGGTCTCTGTACAAGACGGTGTGAATGAGGAGTGTATGCATCAGGAAAAGATAAGGCGTGAAAGTCATTGTTAAAGTCAGATGGTCAAGGAAGGAGGAGTGAAGAGACTTAATGACAACAGAGAACCACCAGAGCGCATCCATATTTGAGGAAGGGCAGATTGATGACCCTGTGGTGGAGGCTGGCACCCCTAAAGACAAGGTAATTGATTAAATCGAAACCAGGACAGGATGACCCTCTCGGAAGTGCTTTGGAGTGTTAACATCAAAAGATAACACCAATTAAGGTCATAAATAACACAGCAAAATCCACAGACTTCAGTGGAGAAAAAGGACTATAAGTACAGTGTGCTTTGCCATGGAACTTTGGGTTCGTTTTGCCACAACTCCAGGAGCATCGGATCGCGACCGACAGAGGCTGGCTCCCTTCTGCGACCAATCGAGCTGGCCACTAGATTGATCCAGATTCTGGATTGGTAACTATAAACATCTACTGGGGGGACTGTATGCATGGTGTATGTGTTGTGTAATAGAAGATATGCTAATTGTTGTATTTTCAATAAATGCGGCGTATTGTCTTTTTTCCCTGAAAAGATCCCATGTGCTTTTTATAAGCATAACATTTTTGGTGGAGAATGCAAATGGGGAAGAATATGCGTTGTAATAGTTGAAAATACTGCCAAATATTACTAAAAGGTATACCATATGTATAAAGTGATAATTCAGGTGTGCACACCCCCAGTCATAGAAGTGCCAGGCAATAGGGGGAGGATTAGAGTCCTCGCTCTGACCTGTCTGCACGGCAAAACTATATCGATAAGAGATATATATACAAACTGTCTAGGTATATACACCCCTGGTTGCAGGGGTGTCAGGTCATAAGGGGGAGGATTAGAGTTCTCACTCCTACCCATCTGTTGGGGAAAATTGCATAGGTGAATATACCCTCAGTTGTAGCAGGATTGAGCCCAAAAGGTAGGGGGCTTAGAGTTTCCCCCTCCTGTTCCATCAGGCAGATTTCTTTTTTAGTGGGTATAGACTTTTGTGTTTTATAAGTCCCAGCACAAGTGTGGGCATGGAAGAGTTATAAAGGTAAAAGATTCATAAAGAAATATGTTCAGGCGGTATTTTCTATGTGAGACCCAACTCTGAAGGATATAGGAGTGTGGGCAAATAGTGTTAGCACTTGTGTAAGAAATGTTTAAAAGGAAGCAATCCAAAGATGATACTTTGTTAAAGAGATTACTCCTTTTAAACAAATCTTGTTCTGTTAAACCAAACTCTGAAGGATATAGGAGTTTAGGCAGTGTAGTATTTTTTGTCAGTGATATTGTGGTGATTTCACAACTTTGAAAGAAATGTTTAAGGAAAGGGACCAGGAGTGGTAGGGGCTAGTTGAGGAGCCCACCCTCCTTGCTAAATTGGTAGTGGAACAAAGCGTGTGCCCATGGAAAGGGATCGTTCAGTGAGGAAAGCAGGATTGGGCCCAGACAAGCAGGCAGGCAACAGATAAAGAAATTGGAAAACAGGTTGGAAGCTCTGAGGGCATAGTGGCAGGAGTAAGAAATGGAGTAAGTGCAGGCATGGGGAATTCAGATCCCTGAAACAATACTTGGAATGGTAAAATCTGAGTTGATTAAGGTGTGTTTTGGGAGATAAGCAAGTGATTTAAGGAAAGAGTGAAAAGTTAACTCTACAGAGACTGCAGGGAATTAAGCAGTTAAACTTTGTAAAAATGTTAAAAAGGAAAAGTGTTAGAGAAAAAGCATTCTTGGTTTCCTTGCAGCTATTCTGAAGGAAAAATGGGCCCTTTTCCAAAGGAATGTTTGTAAATAAGCCAGGCAAAAAGAAACAACCTGATTTAAATAATTTGACTATGGACAATTTAGTCAAATTTTCATTTGCTAAAAGAACATAAGGAGTTTCTATTGGAACTTAACTGCCCCCAAATGTATAAAGGTAATGTAATCTATGTACAGCTATGTAAAAACGGAGCAGTGTAGAAGAGATGTAAAGAAAATGTGTATGTGTCTCTGTGTGTAAATATGTAAGGTTCTAAGGACCAACTGATTTTGTTTTGAATAATGCCATTTCACTCCTTAATTCTAAGTTGCAAAACTGTCAGTTTTTGCCAGACGCAGGTAATTAGTGTTGTTTGGCTTTGGAATTTAGCATTTAACCCTTAAGGGGTAACTCGATACTTTACAAAATTTAAAATGTTTTTAAATACAGACCAAAGTCGTGGCTGCAGCAAAGCAGTCAAAATCAGGAGAATAGGAAGAGATTCTGGATTCCTTTTGTTTGGTTATTTTTTGTAACAAACTAGCAGATGAGAGCAGTAGTAAAAGAATAAGAAATTTAAAAAAAGACAGTGCCCCTCTGAAGCAACAGCAGGGGTGAGGTGCACAAAACAAAAATAAGCAGTGGTAGAAACTCTGAGCCTTAAGATGGCTCTGTGTAACCAGACTGTCACTTTGATAAGGATACATGAAAACTCTAAGCACAAAAGAAACAGTTACACCTTATGTAAAAATTGATATGACTAATATAATGTTATAGAAGTTAAACTACAGAAGGAATGTGCATTTTCCCCAGGACATGTGCAGTGTATATTATAGAAGGGGTAAAAGAAATGCAAACATACCATGCTACTTAATTAAAATCCTATTAGGGCTCCAAAGGGAGCCACAATAGGTTGTTTTCTTTTTCAGATCGCTGTATGTTTTGAAAGTGGGAGTTAAAAGTGAAAAGTAATTGTGTCCCTTTTTAAAACAGAATCTCTGAGCTGCTGATGGCTTTGAATCCAAAAGCAAGCCAGAAAGCATCTGTGTTGATGCAAATTACCTAACTGATTAAAAAAAAAGAGAGAACTGCCCATAAATTAAATAAATAAAGCTGCAGATAAAGGACATACAAATTGTCTAAATAAAAGGTATAGTATAACAAGATACCTTTAATAGATTTAATGCTAATATTATTGTTAATATTAAACATTGAAATAAATTTAATGTTAATAAGTACCCCTGTAACAATGTATAGTGTGTATGATTTTTGGAAAATCCTTTAAGGTCATATGGTAATGATGCTTCTCACTATTACCTATAAATAAACTTAACACAGCAGGAAAAACATTACAAACCTGGTCTGCTGTATGAAAAGGGAAACTGAGGTACACCACCTCATGAATTTAATAACTGAACAGTGGAACAATTTCCCCTAAACCCCTAAAAGGTAGAAGCCATTAAAACTTGGCCTGCTATAGAACAAACACAGAAAAGTATGCAGGTAATTCCTCTGTTTTGCCTGCAATCAGCAAGGGTATTTGTAAAAGAAAGGGATATTTTAAGAAATCTGCCACCCCAACAGGGGTAGAAACATGTTTTTTTGTCTTTCAGAAAATCAGGAAAAGCTGATACCAGCTGAAGAGCAACCCAAAATACCATGACCATCAACTGGCAGGACTGTGTGTGTGTGAGACACTAAAAAGCATATGCTAACTACTGTATTCTCAATAAATGTGGCGTGTTGCCTTCTCCCCTATATAAAAAGCACACAAGATCTTTTTAAGCATAAGAACCCCATGTGACTGAAATAGCGTGAGTCAAGTACCCAGACAAGCATTAAGAGAGGAAAATTATACCACTTCTTGCTTCTCTAGACTATGAATTTTAGTAGTTTGAGATAAAATTACTTGGCTCTTAAACGGAAATGCCCCTTTCATCCCTACAATTCCCCAGATAACATTTTAAACCAATTTTCTATGAGTCCACAACTCCAAGTGATTTGGACATGCCCACCAACAACTTAATTTGAAAATCAACTAGATACCGGTGTATATAGGCATCCAAATGGCTTTTTTTTCCCAAAGGCTGCATAGGAGAAATGTGCCTTAAGTGACTTAAGATCATACAGCAATGATGGGAATAAAAACCAGGCATTCTGACTCCTAATAGCCACATAACCATTCAATTGCATTCACTCCCTACCTGCATACATTTATAAATCATTGCTTTATAAAGCAATGACTGTTTTGCATGAGTTAGTGTAAAACACATGCATGCCAAAACACAGGACAGGCAATGTTAATTTCTGTACTTCATGTCATTACTAATATTACATAATAATATTACATAATATTGCAACATCATGCCATCACAGTTTGCATCTGTCATAAATATAAAGGGAAGGCTAACCACCTTTAAATCCCTCCTGGCCAGAGGAAAAACCCTTTCACCTGTAAAGGGTTAAGAAGCTAAAGATAACCTTACTGGCACCTGACCAAAATGACCAATGAGGAGACAAGATACTTTCAAAGCTGGAGTGGGGGACGACACAAAGGGTTCGCTCTGTGTGTGTCTTTTGCCGGGACCAGAGCAGGAATGCAGGTCAGAACTCCTGTAAAGGGTTAATAAGCAATCTAGTTAGATATGTGTTAGATTCTGTTTTATTTAAATGGCTGATCAAATAAATTGTGCTGAATGGAATGTATATTCCTGTTTTTGTGTCTTTGTAACTTACTGTTTTGCCTAAAGGGATTCTCTATGTTTTGAATCTGATTACCCTGTAAGGTATTTACCATCCTGATTTTACAGAGGTGATTCTTTTACTTTTTCTTCAATTAAAATTCTTCTTTTAAGAACCTGATTGCTTTTTCATTGTTCTTAAGATCCAAGGGTTTGGGTCTGTGTTCACCTATGCAAATTGGTGAGGATTTTTATCAAGCCTTCCCCAGGAAAGGGGGTGTAGGGCTTGGGGGGATTTTGGGGAGAAAGACGTTTCCAAGTAGGCTCTTTCCCTGTTATATTTGTTAGATGCTTGGTGGTGGCAGCAATAAAGTCCAGGGACAAAAGGTAAAATAGTTTGTACCTTGGGGAAGTTTTAACCTAAGCTGGTAAAAATAAGCTTAGGGGGGTTTTCATGCAGGTCCCCTCATCTGTACCCTAGAGTTCAGAGTGGGGAAGGAATCTTGACAGCATCCCTGCATTTTAAGGCAGGATGATAGATTAAATAGAGTATAAAACAGATTTGTATCTAGTACTTTATGCAAATCTCAGTGTAGAGAGATCTGTGGACTAGCAACGGAAGTCTACTGCTCAAATTATGGGTGTGGGCATTGGACATAAGTGCCAGGTTAGATTCAATAGTGATGTAAACAAAGGCTTGTGTTACACGAGAGCTCATTGCATATTAGGTCTAAATGGTAAACTTGTTTAATATAGACTGAATGCAAAAATTAGTGATGTACAAAACAAATCACCTTACATGCAGAAAGTGATAGCAGGCCAAGCAACTAACAAAAGTATAATACAAACTACACCAGCCCTTCACACATGGCATCTTTGTGTCACTCAACAACACCAATATGTAACATCCAAGACTGTTTCGGTCATCATGGAATCTGGCCAGAGATGCTTACACCAGGTTTCATTTGGCCCATCATGCCTAGTTGTACACATTTATTTCATTAAAAGTGCACAGTTGCATGCAGTCAGACCTAAGAATATACTTAAAATATGTAGAATGTTATTCCCCAAAAGTTTAAAGCTGACTGTGTTAATTTATTTGCTAGGTTTTATTTTAACTAACCTAACTCTGCATAAAATATGGGCAGAAAAATGCAGAATGCAATTGTCCCATCTAATGCTGCCATTCATGTCAAACATACCAACATATTCCTTTGAGACCATTCCTTCCTGACTCCTAATTCTTTCATTCTGTCTTAACCCTGCTCTTTTTTTCTTAACTACTCCATTCCTCTCCTCTGACTTTTCCTGCTTTGTTCAAGTACACTATAGTAAATACTTATCCTGAAATAATAATACTCTCTTGGCCCAACCAACATCTGCAAGCACAACACCAATTTCCTCGTCTTTTACATCTAGAATCTTTGAGTGTGCTATCTCCTCCCACTGCATCAGCTTCCTTTCCTCTAATTCTTTTCAGAGCACTCTCTAATTTGGGCTGCAACCCTCCACTCAGCTGAAACGACTCTCACTAACATCATTGATAACATCGTCCTCACCATCAAAGGGCTTTTTCTGTCTTCATCCTACTTGAGATTTTGCTTGTATTAGATACCATTGAACACTCTCTCCTCTGTGGGTTTTAGTGACTCTGTGCTCTCCTAGCTCTTCTCTGTAAGGGTAGAGATCGTCTTCTATCAGAGGGGTAGCCGTGTTAGTCTGTAGTCACAAAAGCAATGAGTCCAGTGCCACCTTAACGACTAACAGATTTATTTGGGCATAAGCTTTCATGGGTAAAACAAAACACTTCCTCAGATGCATGGAGTCAAAATTACAGATTTTCACTCCATGCATCTGAATAAGTGGGTTTTTTAGCCCATGAAAGCTTATGCCTGATCATCTTCTAGACACTAGTATGGGAATGACCATGCTAATAACTATGTTAAGCCTCTGAGCATGTCCTGTGTGGACTGGATGTTTTCAAATGCCTGTGAGGAATCCAGCTGAGCTGAGTGTCACAAAATGGACTCAATTACTGTGACTCGAGGCACCCCTGTATTCACACCCAACATGCTACTGCAATTATTTTTGTACAAAATATGCCTTGTGAGGTATCATTTGAAAACTAACACCACATTGGTCAATAATATTGTAAAATATATGTAACTGTGCTGTATGTGAAATTATGGATATTTAGCGATATTATGCTTTAAAGTCTGAGACTAAAAGGTGTTTAAACTAGCCATACTGTGGGAGTTGATAAACAGGTTTTCTCCTGACAAAGAAAAGAGGCAGACACCTCAAAGCAGGTGCAGCCAAATGGGCTATTCATTTGCATGGGAGGCTGAAGGAGGAAGAGATAATTTGCATAGTAGCAATCACCATTAGGGTGGGAAGAACCAGTATGGAGCTTATCCTCCAGACTTCATGGCTCCTTTAGTTAGCATGAACTAAGGAATTTATCTGGGGGTGCCCTTCAGAAAAATACATTTCAATGAATCACTGGAGTATACAGAGAGGGGGTGAGAACTCAAATTATCCTTCTTTTTAAGGAGACAAAGAAACTGAGCTATTTGATCTCTGCCATGGGTCCTGGCCAAGCCAGCCAGTAAAAAACTAGAAAGACAACTGTGGGTGAGAGAAACCATCTTGAACACAGGCTGTTGCTAGATTAAGTTTTAGAATTTTAAATGCACCTTTCACTTGTTTGTTTGTAATCATATCTATCTTTATTTCTTTTACTTGGTGTCACTTAAGCCATGCTCTTTGGTTAATAAACTTGTTTTGCTTTTGTTATAAATCATCAGTGCTGGGTAAGTTCAGTAACGTGGGTGTTTATAGTAAGCTGACACAGGTTGGAGTTTTTTACTGACTCTGCAGAGGCAGCAAACTTAACACTTTTTCTGTGAGGGTCCAGCAAGGGACTGGACTCTACAGTAGGATGATTGGAAAGGTACAAAGGTCAGCCTGCAAGGAGTAACCAAGTTGGGCAAAGCTAGGGTGAGGCTGGTGGGCTGCTGGCAAGCTGTTGGGGTCAGAGCTCTGAACAAAATATGCACAGCCACCAACGGTTACAAGGCAGATATTCACTGACCCTCTTACTGGCCTGGGTGAATCCCCAAATGTTACTATTACTTATTAGACAGTAGATGGAGCTGTCCCAGTCATAGGGTTAGCTGCACTGCTGTCAACTCTTGTTGGCTCTCTTAGTGCACCCTCCATAGCTGCCAGGTCTCAGGCTTTTTCCTCTCCCGGGTGGAACTCCAGAATTCATCCACTTTCACATCTGGAATACAGCCCCCTGGCACCAACCATGACTAATCCCGCAGGTTCCCCTGGGGTTGAACCCTACTTTGGGATTGTCATAAACATAAAGGGAAGGGTAAACCCCTTTAAAATCCCTCCTGGCCAGAGGAAAAATCCTCTCACCTGTAAAGGGTTAAGAAGCTAAAGGTAACCTTGCTGGCACCTGACAAAAATGACCAATGAGGAGACAAGATACTTTCAAAAGCTGGGAGGAGGGAGAAAAACAAAGGGTCTGTGTCTGTCTGTATGCTGCTTTTGCCGGGGACAGAACAGGAATGGAGTCTTAGAACTTTTAGTAAGTAATCTAGCTAGGTATGCGTTAGATTATGATTTCTTTAAATGACTGAGAAAAGAACTGTGCTGAATAGAATGACTATCCCTGTCTGTGTGTCTTTTTTGTAACTTAAGGTTTTGCCTAGAGGGATTCTCTATGTTTTGAATCTAGTTACCCTGTAAGGTATCTACCATCCTGATTTTACAGAGGTGATTCCTTTACTTCTATTAAAAGTCTTCTTGTAAGAGAACTGAATGCTTTTTCATTGTTCTAAGATCCAAGGGTTTGGGTCTGTGGTCACCTATGCAAATTGGTGAGGATTTTTACCAAACCTTTCCCAGGAAGTGGGGTGCAAGGGTTGGGAGGATTTTGGGGGGAAAGACGTGTCCAAACTACATTTCCCAGTAAACCCAGTTAAAGTTTGGTGGTGGCAGTGGAAATTCCAAGGGCAAAGGGTAAAATTAATTTGTACCTTGGGGAAGTTTTAACCTAAGCTGGTAAAGGTAAGCTTAGGTTTTCATGCAGGTCCCCACATCTGTACCCTAGAGTTCAGAGTGGGGAAGGAACCTTGACAGGGATCTTGGACAGCATATGTTTGCAGCGATACAGAAAAAAAGCTTCTTCAGAATAAAGCATCATTTATTTTGCCAAAAAATTTTTGCAGTGCTTAAAGAAGCAGATTTTAAAATGACAATGAGAAGTGCACACATATTCCCTTACCTAAGCTTTTACCTCTCTATCCACAGCTCAGGCAGTGTGCCTAAATGCACCCCGTATTCACACCCTACACACTGTTGTAGTAATCTTTGTACAATATGCCCTCTCTGAGGTATCATCTGAAAACTAATAACTCACTGGTCAATAATATCACAGTGAAATGTGTGTAGCAACATTAGATGTAAAGTTATGGACATAAATAGAAGTGATGACTGAAATGCGTTTACCAAACACGTCTAAGGAGGGGGTAAATCTGTTCCTCAAAGACAAAGGACAAACTAAAACTTCTAGCCAGGTGTCATCAAAGCTGACCGGCAATCACCTCTCAAGTGGCCATTTTTTGGCAATGAAGGGGGGCAGGAACAGATTGATTTGCATTTTAACAACCAACAACACGGAACCTCTTTCACCATGAGACTCCATGTCTCCATCCTCACAGCGGAAAGGAATTTTATCTAGGGATAACCTTCCGGAAAATGGTGACAGGTTTCAGAGTGGTAGCTTGTTAGTCTGTATCGGCAAAAAGAATGAGGAGTACTTGTGGCACCTTAGAGACTAACAAATTTATTTGAGCATAAGCTTTCGTGGGCTAAAACCCACTTCATCAGATGCATGCAGTAGAAAATACAGTAGGAAGATACACACACACCCCCTATGAAAAAATGGGTGTTGCCATACCAACTATAACGAGAGTAATCAGTTAAGGTGAGCTATTATCAACAGGAGAAAAAAACCTTTTGTAGTGATAATCAGGATGGCCCATTTCCAAGAGTTGACAAGAAGGTGTGAGTAACAGTAGGGGGGGGAAAATAAACATGGGGAAATAGTTTTACTTTGTGTAATGACCCATCCACTCCCAGTCTTTATTCAAGTCTAATTTAATGGTGTCCAGTTTGCAAATTAATTCCAATTCAGCACTTTCTCATTGGAGTCTGTTTCTGAAGTTTTTTTGTTGAAGTATTTTGACTTTTAGGTCTGTAATCGAGTGACCAGGGAGATTGATGTGTTCTCTGACTGGTCTTTGAATGTTATAATTCTTGACGTCTGATTTGTGTCCATTTATTCTTTTATGTAGAGACTGTCCGGTTTGGCCAATGTACATGGCAGAAGGGCATTGCTGGCACATGATGGCATATCTCTCATTGGCAGATGTGCAGGTGAACGAGCCTCTTATGGTGTGGCTAATGTGATTAGGTCTTATGTTGGTGTCCCCTGAATAGACATGTGGACACAGCTGGCAACGGGCTTTGTTGCAAGGATAGGTTCCTGGGTTAGTGTTTTTGTTGTGTGGTTGCTGGTGAGTATTTGCTTCAGGTTGGGGGGCTGTCTGTAAGCAAGGACTGGCCTGTCTCCCAAGATCTGTGAGAGTGAGGGATCGTCCTTCAGGATAGGTTGTAGATCCTTGATGATGTGCTGGAGAGGTTTTAGTTGGGGGCTGAAGGTGACGGCTAGTGGCGTTCTGTTACTTTCTTTGTTGGGCCTGTACCTGTAGTAGGTGACTTCTGGGTACGCTTCTGGCTCTGTCAATCTGTTTCTTCACTTCAGCAGGTGGGTATTGTAGTTGTAAGAACGCTTGATAGAGATCTTGTAGGTGTTTGTCTCTGTCTGAGGGGTTGGAGCAAATGCGGTTGTATCTTAGAGCTTGACTGTAGACAAATGGATCATGTGGTGTGGTCTTGTAAGCAGAGTCAGGATGAGCTCCACCCTGACATCTGGTGGTGAGGTGTGGCAAGTTGTGGAAAAGAACTTCAGGGGCTGATCTCATTTGCATAGGCACACCCACCCCACCTAGAATGAGGCCATAACTGCCCAAATGGTCACTTTGGCTGTTGTGGGATCCCCAGTGTCTCTGTTATTGGGGCGGGAAGAATAAATTGTTATTACCCTGATTATGGGAACTGTGCTTGGAACTGTACTTGGCCTTTTGTTATGATGGAGGGACTCACCATCAACTAAGTAGCACTCGCTAGGCAAGGGACATGGGTTCCAAAACTCTGTGAATTGAGAGAGGCTTGAGACAGGTATTAGTACCTGGTGGTGTAGGCCCCTTTGTGAGGGCCTGAAACACCAATTGCACCTCTGTCTCTCTCCACTGTGGAATGTCAGAGCCAATTTTGTGTCTATTAAGAGTCTTGCTACAAGTACTGTGCTGAATTCACTTTGGCCTTATGGTGCACCAGCACTAAGGCTCCCACTACTATGAGCTGGAATCACTGAGCACTGTGTCAAGTAGTGGGGAGCCGGAAGATCTAGTGTGCAGTGGTGCTGTTCGTGGATAGGCTGGCGGAGTGTTCGTGAGACGGCGAGCTGAGCAGAGCTCTTTCGTGAGACGGCGGAGTGGAGTGTTCGTGAGACGGTGAGCTGTGCAGAGCAGAGCCATTCGTGAGACGGCGAGGCGAGCTGAGCAGAGCTGTTCGTGAGACGGCGGAGTGGAGTGTTCGTGAGATGGTGAGCTGTGCAGAGCGGAGCCGTTCGTGAGACGGCGAGGCGAGCTGAGCAGAGCTGTTCGTGAGACGGCAGAGTGGAGTGTTCGTGAGACAGCGAGCTGCGCAGAGCGGAGCCGGTCGTGAGACAGCAGAGCGGAGCAGAGCAGAGCCCTGTGGGGCAGTCAGCTTCAGGACACGTAAGGTGCCCCTTACCTCTTTCCCCCCCACACAGGCACATTTTAGCCAGACTGGGGAGTAACACTATGCAGATGAACTTTTGAACTCTGGGGCTGGACTTTTTGGACTTTGGGTGATTTGTGGATTGCTGGACTCAAGAGACGTTTGGGTTCTGGGACTCAAGAACCCGAGGGAAAGGATGTGGCCCAATTTGCTGGGGTGGGTCTTTGCTCATGGTTTGGTTAATGAACACTAGTTGTGGTGTTTCCCCAATTTAATGCTGATGTTGTTTACCTCATGTTATTAAAGATTCTCTGCTACACCGAGACTCTGTGCTTGCGAGAGGGGAAGTATTGCCTCTTTGAGGTGTCCAGGGGGTGTGTAAGATTTTCCCAGGTCACTGGGTGGGGGCTCGAGCCACTTTTGCATTTGCTTTGATGAGAGGGAACCCCTGTGTACTGAACCCGGCCCTTGCTGCTATCAACTTGGCCTGGCAGAAGGGTTACAGTCTGAATGAAAGCTGGAGGCATGTAGGTAATAGGCATATAGTGGTCAGTAGGTTTCCGGTATAGGGTGGTGTTTATGTGACCATCACTTATTAGCACTGTAGTGTCAAGGAAGTGGATCTCTTGTGTGGACCGGTCTAGGCTGAGGTTGATGGTGGGATGGAAATTGTTGAAATCATGGTGGAATTCCTCAAGGGCTTCTTTTCCATGGATCCAGATGATGAAGATGTCATCAGTGTACCACAGGTAGAGTAGGGGCGTTAGGGAACGAGAGCTGAGAAAGCGTTGTTCTAAGTCAGCCATAAAAAAGTTGGCATACCGTGGGGCCATGCGGGTACCCATAGCAGTGCCGCTGACTTGAAGGTATACATTGGCCCCAAATGTGAAATAGTTATGGGTGAGAACAAAGTCACAACGTTCAGCCACCAGGGTTGCCGTGACATTATCGGGGATACTGTTCCTGACGGCTTGTAGTCACTCTGTGTGGAATGTTGGTGTAGAGGGCTTCTGCATCCATAGTGGCCAGGATGGTGTTTTCTGGAAGATCACCGATGGATTGTAGTTTCCGCAGGAAGTCAGTGGTGTCTCGAAGATAGCTGGGAGTGCTGATAGCATAGGGCCTGAGGAGAGAGTCTACATAGCCAGACAATCCTGCTATCAGGGTGCCAATGCCTGAGATGATGGGGCAAAAATACCCCAGGTTCTCTCTCCTTCACTCTTCAGCTCTCAAGCTTCAGCCTGAGCTGCAGAGTCTACACAACTATTTTTAGAGCACCAGCATAAGCCCTGCTAGCATGACTCTGTGGGCCTGGGATGGGGGGCTTGGTCCCAGAGGCAGTGTAGACATACTCTGAGTGTCTCAGTCAGACTGCCACCTTTTCACTACCATCCTGGCAGCCTCTGGCAGCTCACAAAAAAACACCCCTCCTTTTCTGCTCGAGGCACCTTTTTAGCTGGTCAGTGTCTTTTTAGATCTCAGGTTTAGGCTTGGGAAGAGTAAAATATCCTAGCTTGGATGGAGCCAGCTAGGTAACTTGTCCCCACAGCTGATGGCCCAGCCATTGTTACCTTAACTCCTTTGAAGCTGGGTACCTGAGAGTTTGTGGCATTGTTTTACCTCTCCTGCTAGGCCCTTTACCAGGTCCTTTACAGGACCTCCTTTGATATAGCTTGATGCATTCAGGCAGACAGCTGTAGACAATTCAACAAGGAAACCAAGTCACACATAATGTTCATATGAAATAAAAACAGACATTTTCTCTGTTTGTCACGTGTGTCATGTTATATGACTAAAAGAGCAACTATTTCCTCTGAGTACACTGGATTTGCAAAGAAACCTTGTAGGAAAAAAATGGCACCTACTTAAGCAACACTGAAATTTCTCACATCACCGTGAAGGCTGCAGAGAAATCACCAACATGCAGGCAATGATGTGTTCCATGTGGCAAGCCCAAGAGTGCTGCTGGTTAATAATGCTTTTACGTGGGGAAAGGAACAGGAGGCAGAAGATAAAGGGGATTTGGCATAGATTATGCATAAATTTTGTAACCTCCAAAAATGCTACTTATGAGAGATGTTTAATAGTCTCAGGAGAAATCTGAAGCAAAGCTTGTCTAATTATCAGGAGGATATAAAATAACAGGGCAAAGGCATGCAAAGTGACTAATACAGCTTATTTGAAAAAAACACTGTAACTTGACTTTCCATACAGAAAATGCAGATATACGACCTCTGTTAGGATTAAAAACCTGCCAAGGCACGAAGCTGGTATAAGTAGTAGTTTGTTGTAAATGCCACAGAACTAAACACCGAGAGTACAGACAACATACTGGGAGAATTCTCAGATGTCTTCCAAGGCATGGGGTGTCTGGAAGGAAGACCACAGATTAAGACTGACAGATTAGTATCAGGAGTGATCCACCCACTAACATGAAAACTTACTGTAGATTTAGCAGCTAAAGTAAAAATTGAACTGGATTATACGGGAGTTATTGAAAGAATAGAACAACCTACACACTGAGTTAGTTAATTCCATTATTGCAATAGGAAAGCCAAATAAAATATGGAGATGCATTAATCCAAATGATTTAAATAAAACAATATAATTAATATTGCTGACAAAATGGCAGCGATGCTTGAAAGAGAAAAAATATTCTCAATATTATATATGGGATATTTTTAGAATCTGAAATAGAAACTTTTAATTAATTGCCTTAATACACTAATAGTATCTTTGTGTGTGTAAGCAAATACTATTTGGAATTAGTTCTACTCCCAAGATGTCTCAGGAAGTTTAAAGTGGTAAAGTTCTAAATGGATGATATTCTAATTTAAAGACAGGACTCTTTTGGAGGCCAAAGGTTTGTCAGATCAACATACTGGTGTTGTGGTTCAAGGAGAAAAAAAATCCCTTTTCAAGTCTGTTTTAATTATGGAGAGATGATTGCAGTCAACTCCAATTATAAAGCCCTATTTTAGCTCCCCCCACCCCAAATCTTGGCTTGGAAAATAAAGTATGATCTGAAAATGGCCAGATTTACTATGAAGGGAAAGGAGAATAGTGAGCTTCAGACTTTGCAGAAACAGTCAAATTGTCTATGAGTTACAGGACATTAAAAATATACCCTAAAATGAAATTTAGATTTCTCGGTCTCCCTCCAGCTCAAACAGCTTACTATCCTTTCAAACTTTCCATATATATCCACATGCCCATGGCTATATTTTAAGAGATTAGATTAAAATTAAGCAAATCTATTACTAATTTTTGGGCCCAATCCTCCTCCTACTGATATTGATGGGAGTTTTCTTCCTACTGAGATCAGTGAAAGCAGCATCAGGTCAATAGCTGTCAGCTGTTCTCTCAACACAACCAACAGAAGCCTGTATTTTTAGTTGGGGGGGGGGTAAGGCAGGGGGATCGGTAGTTTGGATTTTTAGCTAGAATGCCAGGTTCAAGTCTTGTCTATGACAGTCTCTGTGCTATTTCATTATGTAGAGGTGATAGCCTCTCATTAGTTAAGCTTTCATAATCCCATTTATAAGGCTAATTTTGACCCTTCTAAAAACAGAATTTCTGCTGCTTTCACATTTTTAAAGTGAAGTCTCATTGACAGCTACAATGTTTTATGAAAATTTTGGTTAGATGGATGAAATCTTTGAGATTAAAAGACAAACACAGCTCCTCTTTTAATTTTTTTTAAAAAAAGGAGTACTTGTGGCACCTTAGAGACTAACCATTTTATTTGAGCATGAGCTTTCGTGAGCTACAGCTCACTTCACTGTAGCTCACGCTCAAATAAATTGGTTAGTCTCTAAGGTGCCACAAGTACTCCTTTTCTTTTTGCGAATACAGACTAACACGGCTGTTACTCTGAAACCTTTAATTTTTTTGTGTCTTAATTTTTCCTTCAGTCCTTTTATTACATTACATCATAGCATTTGAGATGTAGATACCTTTCGACTATGGTTTGTGTAAGAAGCTGTTTTCAAGGGAAGAATAATAAAATATTTAAGGAACTATCATTAACTGTAAATTAAACACGAGTCTCTGTCAATGAAGCAAACAGGAAAAATAACAATGACAGATAATATATTAATGCTGTATTTGTGAGCAAGCTAGGTCTGCTTGGATGAACAGCTAGGTATCAGTACATAACAGTTAGGTATTACTATAATTTTCAAATATGCAAATAAACAGCTCCAGGATGTAGTAAAATAATCCATCCTGCATACACCACCAAAATGCCCATTTGGCTTATGTACATGTCCAGTCTTCAGAGGAATAACTGAGGTTCAGAGAGTTTAAGTGACTTGATATAGGTGACACAGGCAGCTGCGTCAGAGATGGGACCCTATTTTATCCACTAGACCACAGTGTCTCTCATAGAATTGATTCACATAGTGGCTCGGAGGCCAAATATGAAATGGTAACAGTAGTGCCTCTCAACTTTTGTACAGTGCTTTGAGAGCCGCAGATGACAAGACAAGTTGTAAATGCAAAGAATTAGCTGCCCCCTTTTTTTTTTTTAAATAGGGCAACTAAGCCAGAGTGGTTCAGTGACAGCTGCTAGGCATTGTGGTCAAGTTTGTCAGGCACTGGCTCTAGAATCAAGATACTAAGTTCTAGCCTTAGGTTAGACACTTTTTGTGCTATCATTTTTCATGAAGTACTCTTCACCATCATTCAGAATGACAGAAGGCTGTTCTGTGTAAAGTTGTGACCTATGCATTTCTTTATATTGCATAAGCATCTCGTTTGTTTATGTGGACAAGAAAAGATTTTTGATGTGCTTGACTACTCATTTCCTTATTTTTAAGTGCTTGAGTCCGTAAAATATGTGGTAAGTTACTGTAATCTAGTTACCTAGCAATCTTAACCGGTCTTTTAAATGAAGTTATTTTTGTTTGTTTTGGATTTAAATCTCAATCTCGTCTCTATAAAATAATAAAGTGTCCCAGACATCTGAATCCAGATACTACTCACAGTTAAGATATGGTACACTCATCCAGGTCCTTCAAAGTCAGACAGTAAGTCATTCTCTCTGAGGAGGGTCCTTTCTATTATAGAAATAATAACCCTATCTGATCTTACAAGTGTGGCTGCCTTCCCTCTTCCTGCCATCAAAGCAGCGGGAGGCTGGCAGTCATTTCCAGATAACCCATGATATAGAATTTGGACTGCATGCAATGGATGAGGTAAGGCACCACACAATGAATAATGAACATAACAATAATCTTACTTATCTGTCTCATTCACTGAGCAACATCCAACCTATGCACTGAGGGCACAATCATGTTTCCATTGAAGTCAGTAGGAAAACTCCTAGGGCGTAAAACTGACTCCACTGAAGTCAATGGCAAAACTTCCATTGACTTCAGTGGCATCAGGATTTTGTTCCTATTGATTACAATGGGAGTAGAAGAGAGCCCTAAACAGGGCAGAGGTCTTGTGGGGCAAAATAATATAGTATATGATAATAGAACTAAAATCTGTACCATCCTACATATTTACAAGGGGCAAAGCTAAGGCTGCACTGACATTTCCAGACTTTTGACTGCTTCACTCGGCTACCTTAGAATTCTTTTATAATATTCTTTACGTTTTTTGTACGAAATGTATGATCAGAATAGGTCACATTCTTCTATGATATAATCCCATTGGAGACAGTGGAGTTACTCCAGTATTGCCTTTAGTCCAACATTTAATATACTTACTTTTATAGGTATTAAATACTGAATAGCCATAGTAGCACTTAATAGGCTTAATCCTGGACATAGTCCTTCTGAACATGCTTAGATTAAAAAAAAACCACACACACTCACATGGCTGTGGCAGAATAAGCAGTTGAGTTGGACTCTAAGTAATCTCTAGACAACATACCTGAGAGTTGGAAATTAAATCTTGCTACTGATATGCAAACAAGTACACAAAGCATCATATTTGATTTAAAAAGCCAAATTTTCAGTGGCTTGGTCTCCCTCTGATCCTGCAAATAATCTCTGGTAAAAATCTTAATGAAATATCTAACTATAGATCAGGGTGGGGGGCAAGTTGTTAGATGTGCAGCTACTAAGATTTTCACCACCAGCTTAACCTCTGGATGCAAAAACCTGTATTTACATTTTTGTGGGCACAAATTATAACGACAAATTGAAAGTCTAGGTCTCAGCCGCAAAATAGTCTTGTCGTGATACAACACTCAGTTGGGAGTTGGTTTTACCCTGGCTTGATATTCAGTCACAGACAGACACCTTGCATCCTTTTTGATGAGACCTAAATTACAACATCAGAGAGGATTCCAATGAAACATATCACACAGTTAGGACCATTGTAAGACTTGAAGGTACGTGATGTCTTGGCATGAAGCATTTTATTTAATTAAACACAGAATAAGAGTAGTTTTCTATAGCTGCTACTGATCATAAGGTTATAGATGAACACAGAGAGTGCCAAATTCTGCACTGTTACTCTTGTGTAACTCTGGAGCATCCCCAGTAAAGTTAATGGAACTACTTTGGAATTACACCACGGTAACTGAAAGCTGAATCGGGCCCAAATGTGTAGTTTTCTGTAATGGTATTTAAAGAACAACCTCTCCTTTCCATGATTTTAGCATACCTAAATACTGGATGTTCTACACTATTTTATAAAGAGTATTACTTAGATATGGGATGGAATATTCATAAACTGAGTAATTGTGCTCAAAAACTGGATCTGTGTAGTCCCTATTTCTCTAATGGATGGAACCAGACCTCTGGAATACCCCCTGATTTGGGGACAGTTTGGATTTAGAACTGACCTTTGTATGTCAGGCTCATCTCTCATTCTTGCATGAGATACTAATTTTCATGTCATGTTAGCAGTAAAGAATACATAGCAGCTATAACAAAATATGTTCTGCAATTTACAGAGCTATCACACAAAATCTTTCAATGGCCCATTACCAGGAAAAGAAACTCTTGTTTCCATTGGTAACAGTAAAAAGTGTTAATTGCCTTTGTAGCATTACTTGTGTCACTTTATTTTATAGTATCCCTGCCAGAAACTTGAGTTACACTGCAAGAAAAATCAATATTTCCAGCTACAAACAACTTGTGGTTCTTTTTCTCAAGTTTAAATTTAATGGTTAAACTGAATGGTTTGTGCTTATTTATTAGGCATAATATCTTCACTGAGTTACATTCATGAAATATTTTATCCATCTTTTGCATTGATTATTTTAATTGTTTTATTGCAATTGAACGTAGCATGTAGAATGTGTGAAAGATTGAAGATATAACAGTGAGGCAAGAGAGAATTGCAGTCAACAGCCCAAGGCAAGTTACGTTCTCAGAATTTGCCTTCAAAATCTTGGGAAAGATACAATCATACTCAAACAATTTTGCATTCTTCATCTTTTTGCTGGGAGGTATATTTTTACTCAAAACTATAGCACTCCAGGGGATGCTTTTCAGGCTGATTTTTATTCTGTAAGCAAATCTGCAGTCTTCCAGTTTTTAAACAAATATATTTTTCAGTGATTGCAGAAGTGTTAAATCCTTAAGGTGTTTCATCCAAAGCTTTGATTTTTATTTATTGCTTCTGAAACTTGCTTAGAGTCACAAGTGTTATAAATAAACAAACATGATGGTGTTCTATAGTTTCTGTCATAATTGTCAGAGGATTATCTATTATAGATTTCATTTTTGTTTGCTTTCTGTATTTGAATGAACAACACCTTCTTCTCTTACATGGAATCCTAAAATATCTCAATTAACTCTTGGCCCCAAAAGATAAGTATTCTTAGATCCTGTACCTAAAGAGCTCCTAGATAAATATTTTCTACTCCAGTACCACTCTTTCCACTCCACTAGAATCCCTACCTTTTTGCTTCTCCTCTTCTCTTGGAGAGCCCTCCCAAATCCTTAGATTTCTCCTTTCTTCTTCCTGCACCAATGACCAAAATACCTTGCTTCCTCTCTCAGCAGGTCAGCATCTGAATATTGACAACATATATCCCCTTCCACTGCTCAACCTATCTTTCTGCATGTGGCCATTCTGGGTCCTACATCACTTCTCCTCTTCCGCAAGCTTTAGATCCCAATGTGTCCCACCTTTCCCTGATGGTTCCTGGCCACAACAAGGCATGAGAATCAGATCACCATCAGGACAAGAGGTAGGCTGGGACTCATTCCTTAAAAAAGTCCTAACCTGTACTATCTCACAACAGCCAGAAACCCTCCATCCACCACAGCACATTACTTCCCAGCACTTTGGCAGTAACCACAGCTCTCAGGCTGTACGAGCTGGCTAGCTCCCAGGGAGCAGCCAGTGCTCTAAGGATTAAGGACCAAATTTTGTCCTTGGAAACATACCCTAGGGCTCCCACTAAATCAGAAGGGATCCTGGTGGATTCAGCCAAGGGCAGAATTAGATCCTAGGTATAATTTATTAATGTGATCAAGTTCCCCTCTTCATAAGAGCTCACCATTCTTATTAATGTCAACAACCGTGGAGCAGCACATACCATCTCAACATTTCATAGCAAGAATATAA
Source organism: Natator depressus (assembly GCF_965152275.1). Taxonomy (NCBI): domain Eukaryota; kingdom Metazoa; phylum Chordata; order Testudines; family Cheloniidae; genus Natator; species Natator depressus. The sequence goes on along the minus strand of NC_134236.1, from coordinate 41,713,526 downwards.
AAATGCTGTGAACCTTGCCATATTTAGCCTGCAGGAACCAAATGAGCAAGAAAAAAAACAGTATTAAATGGCTCAGTCATACTTGACACATACTATAACCTCCATTTCAATTTCCCCTCCAATCACCTGGCTGTGTGTGTTGAAAACTGGGTAATATAACATAATCAATAAAAAATAAAATAGGGAATTCGATAAAGTAGAACTAAACTGACCTCCTTTCCAACTTATGCCTTATGGTGTGTTGCATAATAGTTGGAATAAAAAAAATTAAAAAAAGATTCTTGCCAAATTCAAGAACTGTATAAAACTGTGTAACTCAGCATTCCTCCCTCAACCCCCCACTGATTACCCAAGTCCATAAGAAAATGCTGAATAGCAATCAAGAGATATCAGTAGTTAGATTTCTTAAACTTCAGTGGCACACTAAGCTTATGCTGGAGAGTTGCTCTTGGGCTACAGTTCACAAAGAGTTAATTTAGCAGGCAGTATGACCTAGTGGATAGGGCACTAGATTGGCACCCAGGAAAATTTGATCCTATTTTCAGCTCTGCTGCTGGCCTGCTTGGTGACTTTATGCAAGTCACTTCATGCTTGTTCCTCAGTTTTCCCATCTGTAAAATGGAAATCATTAGACTTATCTGCTCTTTGGAGCTATGCAAGAGCCAAGTATTATTAATTATTAGTATTATACAGTATCACCTTTTCTACTGCAATGTTCATTAATTCTGTCTCAAGCATGTCATTTGTACACAATTAGAATAATGTGTACATGCTGTGTATATTACAGGAAGCTGCCAGCAGTATTTTGAACAAACAGTGGATTGGAGTTTGTCAGCCAGTCAATAATAAATCTATATAGTTTTTATTCTATCAACACAGGAGGACTTTATACAAAGTTGCAATGCACTACAAACAAACCATCTTAAAAAATACTGAATCAAACAGGTAGTTTAAGACTTACAATGTGATAGTGGAATTCCAATACAAAAGGTACATTCTATGACTGAGTTAAGAGTGTAAATGCACACAAGCCCTGAAAGAAACAATCTGTTCAGACGGCAGTCCAGATCAAACCAATGTAGAAGAAAAAAATAAGTGAACAAAATAATGTAGAATATTGTAAATAACAAAACCTAGCTGTCAAAGCACTACCTTATATTGAGTGCAAATTGTTCTCTTATTGCCTGCAATGTGATGAATGCTTACAACTCCACACTAAAATCACTGGGATCTGAGGGGAGTGAGCACCTCCCTGGACTAGGCCCTTAATATGACAGTAAAAGTAATGGATATTCTTGCAACTGGTGAAACTACCTATTAAATCCTTTGCTAAGTGTTAATATTGGCAGACTGGCAAACAAAGAGTTGCAAACTGGCATGAAAAGGTTTCGTCTTAGTGATTGGCTTAGAAAGTGATGGTCTCTTGACATTAAGACATTTTACATGATCAGTGTGAGCTAAAAAATAAAACGCAGTATTTTATGTGAATGAAACCCTCAGTATTAATGCAAAAAGATTATTTTTTAAAATGATTTAACTGAAATTTATTTTTGGGTTAGAGGCATAGTATGAAGCCATTGTTTCATCTTTCATGAGCTGTAAGAGATGCACAGCTTCACATATTTCTACTCATTATACTTATCGGTGTATTATACTATTATTATTAATTATTATTATTATTAATGTTATGCTGGAGCTAAGGCCTCCCAGGGAGTGTGTCTTTGATCTATGGGAAGTCACAAAACTCTTTTAAGCTCTGGGCATGATAGCAGCCTTCAATTCAAGCTAAATGAGGGAGCAGTTTATGAATAGCTAAAACAATAGAAGCCACTGCCCAAATCACAGATGAGCATGGCGAGGCCTTAGTAGGAGTTTTGAGCTATGTGGTCTGAGGGGTTTTCCCTGGGGTGTGAGTGCAAATGCAGGGGCTGGATATTGTTTGGTTGAACTGTGTACATGTCTGTTAAGCAGAAAAGCTAGCAGAAAAAAGCAGATAATCAAGAGAAACGCTGATAATGTGACCCTGAAAGAAAGCTGAGAGAGAGCTTTTGAGGCAGAGCGCTGGCTGGAAAGAGGCTTGGAATTATAAGCAAGTAAATAGTCTCCTCTTGTTTGATTCCCACTGTTTGGGAAAACAGGACTTCATGAACATTTTTTGTGAGAATACAGGATTGCATCAGAGAAATACCTGATTCCATCATCAATTTCTCCTCCTAATAACAACCTGCAAGGCCCCAAATACTACCTCAGCCGAAAAAGGAATAACTCTCACTCTTATTATTGGTTTTTGTATTACATAAATAATCAGAAATCTGGAATAAGGAGGTAAGAATGAGGGGACTTCTCCCCCTTCAGTGCATTCAGAGAGAGCACAAGTTTCGGGGTATAAAACTTGAATCTCAGGCAACTGTGACAAAATCTCATTATGCAACAGGAAAAAAAGATCCTGTATACAACAGAAGAATATCAAAAAGATAAATTTGAAGGCCACAGAGCCCAAAGGACACAGGAAAATGGAGACAGGGTAGAGACCAGACAGACAAGAAGCCTCAGCATGAAGAAAGGACCAGCAATGAGCCCAGCAGTCAGAAAGAATGTCCTTCAACAAGAAGCCATCATCAAGCCTCAAGCTTCATTTGATGAGAGAAAGTCTTGCATCTGTGGAGCCAAGGATTATGTTAACTTTATTTTTGACCCTTACATTTTATTTAATTTGAAGTTAAACAAACAGCTTCTGCTATTAAACCTTGAACAACTGGACATCGTGTACCTGTGAAGAAAATATAAGATGGCGGACTTAAATAAATAGATTTTGTGGCATTGAAACTTGAATGTAAGATTCTTAATTTTTATTTTTCCTTTATTAGTATTTATTAGTTGTATGGCAGTAGTGCTTAGAGGCCTTGACCAGGCACTGTACAAAATGATAGTAACATGCCTGTTTTAAATCCCTCTTTAAGTGAGTCAATGGTGTGACAGACATTTCAATCACCTGCAATATCTCTGGGGACCTGTCATAAATATAAAGGGAAGGGTAACCACCTTTCTGCATACAGAACTATAAAATCCCTCCTCACCAGAGGCAAAACCCTTTCACCTGTAAAGGGTTAAGAAGCTAAAGATAACCTCGCTGGCACCTGACCAAAATGACCAATGAGGAGACAAGTTACTTTCAAAGTTGGAGGGTTGCGGGAGAGGAAACAAAGGGTCTGTCTGTATGTGTGATGCTTTTGCTGGGAACAGAACAGGAATGGAGTATTAGAACTTGTTCATAAGTAATCTAGCTACAAATGCGTTAGATTTCCTTTTGTTTAAATTGCTGGTAAATAAGCTGTGCTGAATGGAATGTATATTCCTGTTTTTGTGTCTTTTTGTAACTTAAGGTTTTGCCTAGAGGGATTCTCTAGGTTTTGAATCTGATTACCCCATAAGGTAGTTACCATCCTGATTTTACAGAGGTGATTCTTTTACTTTTTCTTTAATTAAAATTCTTCTTTTAAGATCCTGATTGCTTTTTCATTGTTCTTAAGATCCAAGGGTTTGGGTCTGTGTTCAATTGGTGAGGATTTTTATCAAGCCTTCCCCAGGAAAGGGGGTGTAGGGCTTGGGGGGATATTTTGGGGGGAAGACGTCTCCAAGTGGGCTCTTTCCCTGTTCTTTATTTAACACACTTACTGGTGGCAGCATAAGGTCCAAGGACAAAAGGTAAAAGTTTGTACCTTGGGGAAGTTTTAACCTAAGCTGGTAAGAATAAGCTTAGGGGGTCTTTCATGCAGGTCCCCATATCTGTACCCTAGAGTTCAGAGTGGGGAAGGAACCTTGACAGGACCATACTGTATTAAGTGTATTAATAGTGTATGTATTGCTGAGGGCCCGCAACTGTAAGCAACTGCAGGGGTGAGGGTTCCTATAGCTTCTCCAGGAATCAAAACAGTGGGGGGTGATTAAGGTGACTCACTTAGGTTGTAAACATCTCCAGAGGGGTGCCACCAGAGAGGCTAGCATATACTGGTTTAAATTGGGTTTTGTTTTTTTTTTTTAAGAGACAAAGAAAGTGATTCTGGCACAAAAAGGGTAGATTTAAACTGACTCAGGACCTTCTTTCTGATCCAGCAAATGGACAGGACTTTCTGTACAAGGGAGGCCCCAACCCTGGCAGAAGGGTTGGAAAGGCTTTGGCTTACTAAGGCCCCATAAAACCAATGGGTGATTCCTGATATGTTTTGTGTGTGTTTAAATTGGTTTAATATTTTATGAGTCTTCTGTAATATTTTTACCTTAAGAATAAATGTACTTGCTTAGAGAGAGTGGTGTGGTAACTTGCAACTTCTGGCAATATGCTGTTCATAGCCCTCAGAGAGAACACAGTGCAGCCTTTAAACCTCCAGTCAGAAAGGAGAGGTATCAGGGTCCCTGCCAGACACAAGTGATGGCTTAAGACCTGATACCTGAGTGGGAACTCCTGGAGTAGACCACAGAGGGGGCACACAGGTGCAGTTACCCTGAAACAGAGACAGATGGACTAAGAGAAAGTTGAGAATATTGAGCAATTTGTTTTAGTAATTATTTAAAACATTCCTCCAATCCTTGTTGGGGCCTTTGTGTGCTTCCATAGTACAATGAATACAACTAAAAATAATATGGGCTTCTACCAGAGGCAGGATAGAAAATTAGCCTGACCAGCATTTTCTGGTCAGATATGGCAGTGTTTCCCAAACTTGGGAAGCCGCTTGTTCAGGGAAAGCCCCTGGTGGGCCGGGCCGGTTTGTTTACCTGCCGCATCCGGAGGTGGGACTACCGGCCACCGCTTCCTGCAGCTCCCATTGGCCTGGAGCGGCGAACCGCGGCCAGTGGGAGCCGCATTGGCCGAACCTGCATACGCAGCAGGTAAACAAACCGTCCCGGCCCGCCAGGGGCTCTCTCGGGACCAGTGGCGTCCCAAATTTGAGAAACACTGAGGTATGGCAACTCTTATGCTTGTAAAGGGACACTACTCGCATTCAATGTCAAACATCAGAGAAAGAAAAGGAGTCTCTAAGGTGCCACAAGTACTCCTTTTCTTTTTGCGAATACAGACTAACACGGCTGCTACGCTGAAACATCAGAGAGTTTTCTCACTCCCATAAAAACTAAGTATGAAAACTGGTTTTGTTCTCCTGCTACCTGACAGTGCCAAGAGAACCTTCCATGCAAACAGGATTGTTCCTGTTGGAAAAAAGTTTGGAAGAGAGCATTGAAAATGGCTAAAGTGGAAGTAAAATGACAGCCCTGATTAAAATTACTAAAGCAAATAAATATGGTACTTGTTCACTTTGTTAATACTACTGCCTAACCTTAATATTAAGGGAAACTGAACTGGGGCTTTAGCTTCCTCCTGACAATAAAAAGGTGTGAGAATTGTTATGTTCCTCAAAAAACGTACCACAATATTGAGCCCATTTTGCCACCTAGTTCTGGGTGTGGGGGAGGGAGTCTGATGTAAGTGGCAGAGGGCATGGCAAATTAAACCATCCATGCCCCCTGCTTGCTCAACTGACAAGCAAGTACCCAAGCACTGAATACCAAATAGGAAAGTGGGGCATAAAGGGGTCATTTTGCGGTGCAGGATATTTTACTGCTATATTTTAATGCAATTTAAATGACTGTGGTGATTTCATATTAATTTAAGAGCTTTCATAGTAAATGAATATGAAGCACTAATTCATCAGGATGGGGGGGGAAGAATCCTACAATAGCTGCAACTGCAGTTTTATATTACTAATTAGCTACTCAATACAACATACATTAATGCAGCTGTTCTGGTGAACCATTAAACTATAAAGATATGAAGACAATGAAAGGAGAATGACCTTCTATATGTCAGAGTATATTGCTGAAGGCATCTGCAGCTAATGAGCCTGTGCTTGATCATTCAGAAAGAGTAAACAGGTTTATTAGCTTACTCAGCTGGAAAATGCTCACTGAAACAAGTATTTGTTGCTGCTGCTGTTGTTGTTGCTGCTGGTCATATGACACCAAATTTAATTCATGGCTCCTTTAGCTCTAAACTGAACACGATGTTTTCAAGCTGTTATTCAAATGTCCTGAAATGTGAGTGGGGAGCAAGCGATTAATGTGAACACTGGAGAGAAAAAAAGTCTCTCTATTTGCTGTCCTAAACTCTTACAACATCTGATTTCAGTTTGGGGCTCTTACAACTTTAAGTACCTATTTAAGTACTTGAGGCTATGTCTACACTACAGCTGGGATCCACGCTCTGAGATCGATCCACCGGCGGTCGATTTAGCAGGTCTAGTGAAGACCCACCAAATCGATAGCAGATCGCTCTCCAGTTGACCCCTGTACTCTACTTCCGACGAGAAGAGTAAAGTAAGTCAACGGGCGAGTTTCTCCCATCGACCCTCCACGGTGTAGACCCTGCGGTAACTTGACCTAAAATACACTGACTCCAGCTACGTTACTAACGCAGCTGGAGTTGCGTAGCTTAGGTTGACTTACCGCGGTAGTGTAGACGTAGCCTAAGGAATCAAACAAAGCAATTTCAAAGCTGCCTGAAGTCCATATCAGGGTTACTACAACTGTAAAATTAGAGTCCCGCACAGGTACCTCACATTGTCTTCATAATTTCATATTATCAGACCTAAATCAGCATGTATATTCAGAGTAAAACTATAAAATTTATTTTTCAAAATACATTTCATTGGATTACATTGGATCTGATTCTGCCACTCATACTCACACTGAATAGTACCATACTCCACCAGCTATGCACTACACCTGGAATCATGGTCAGGCACTTGAGCCCTCGGATAAGCCTGTACAACCTAGATCCACAGGTGGAAGGGACCCTTTACACCCTCCCCCACATTAGATACAGAAGGAGTTTCCATCCACCGCAGTGACATCTTTCCCACCCTAACTCTGGCCCTATGGAAGCCTTTCCACATGGTCTGTTGAGGAAGGAATTGGAGATAAGACTGACTAAAAGGAGCGCTGGGTGGGCAGGGAAGGATACAATTTACACATGTACTTGCTCCTCAAAAATTAGTAAAAAGGAGATAATACAACTTTGGGCCTGTTATTTTTTCCAAGGAACCCTGCTACTCATCAGAGGCCACTGCAACCAAGCAGAAGCTCTAGTAGTACAGATCCAACAGACTCTTGCTTCCCGAGAACCCGAGTGGAGGCGGTCAGGCTCTAGAGCTGATGTAAATGGCCTGGGGTTGCACCAGGTTTAGGGTGTCCCTTGAGGACTTTTCCATAGGGGTGACAAATTCCACCCCCACATTGGACAATATTGGAGAGATTTCTGCAAAGGGTGTCCTCTGGAGAATTCTTTCCTCTGAGCCCCACTTCGACTGGTTTTTCCATGGGAGGGGATGATCTGGATCTTTTAACTAAGTACACCTAAGAAGGATTCAACAGGTATTTGGGAATCAATCTTGCACCACTGAATTCAATGGGAGATTTGCCATTCACTTCAATGGGATCAGGATCAAACTCTTTGTTTGGGTACAGTAATTCTCTAATATTTCATTCCTTGAGCCACTTCTACTTCTATGCAGTCATATTTGTTGCTACGTTTTTATATATATGTACAGGATGTTTGCCAGAATGAGATTTTAGATGAACAAAATAATGATGTTAATAGAAATGTTTCTGTGGAAACTCAATTGCTTTTTTTTTTGCTTTCTGGAGACAAGTAAGTATGGCCATTACCATTAACTCCCAATGTGGCTATTTTGTGATGAAGTTAAAAAAAATAAAAAGGTACTGTAGAAAACAGCAGGGCTTTGCTAAATTCCTGAGTTATGCTTTACAAACCCTAGTAAAATTTGGTAGCTCGTATTGTGGTCTGAAATATTATTCAATTTTGCAAATTGTCCATTTTGTAAATTATGCGATTATTCTGAATATTTTCACGTAATTTTGAGAACTCGAACATACTTCAGAAAATTTCCCATTATTGTATTTCATTGTACAAACCACAAGCCAGGTTTTGCCGAATGAAACTTGCCTTTTGCTTGTGATAGCATATATGTAAAACTGCCATGACGACAAGTGATTCTAATCAAACTTGCCAGTTTCACTTATCAGTGTGAACCTTCCACATAGTCATACAAAGCACATCCAAGAAGTTGCGGGTTTGTGACCTAATCGTCATTTTTTAAAGATATGATACATATATTTAAATGAAGGTAAAGTATGTATATTATAAGTCTGTTTTAAAATAAGTTAATACACATCTTCACTTATAACTGCATATTCAGTATTGCAGCTTAAAATGGTATTTACCATATTGATCTGATTACAATACATTTTGGCATTTTCCTGTCCGTTGAATGTAGCTTAGAGGTGAGAGATTTATAGTAAGATAAAATAAATGCTTCCTTTTGAACTTGCCAAGTATAATACATTGCTAAAAGCAGCAGCAATACTGGGTATGATTTTTATTAGAAATTTTATAGTTTTCATATACAATATTAGGTTTAATAATATGTTTCAGATATATGATAAGCATATTAATTCATATTTGCTAACTTACTGAAAGGACACGTGTACTAAAACTGGATACATCATCCCACACTACAGCTGCCTGCATCAACTGCAAAACCCATATAAAAAAATCCAAACAGCTTTTTCAAGTGAACACATTATTCTTGCAACGCGGCCATGAAGGAAACAAGTTTTATTGAATCTGGCCCTCCAGAAATAGAATCTAAGTAATTTTCAATAACTTAAACTACTGTATCTTTAACATTTCACCTTTTCATAGAATCATAGAAGATTAGGGTTGGAGGGGACCTCAGGAGGTCATCTAGTCCAACCCCCTGCTCAAAGCAGGGGCAACACCAACTAAATCATCCCAGCCAGGGCTTTGTCAAGCAGGGCCTTAAAAACCTCTATGGACAGAGATTCCACCTCCTCCATATGTAACCCATTGCAGTGTTTCACCACCCTCCTAGTGAAATAGTGTTTCCTAATATCCAACCTAGACCTCCCGCACTGCAACTTGAGACCATTGCTCCTTGTTCTGTCATCTCCCACCACTGAGAAAAAGCCGAGCTCCATCCTCTTTAGAAGGCTGCTATCAAATCCCTCCTCACTCCTCTCTTCTGAAGACTAAACAATCCCAGGTCCCTCAGCCTCTCCTCGTAAGTCATGTTCCCAGCCCCCTGATCATTTTCGTTGTTCTCCGCTGGACTTTCTCCAATTTTTCCACATCCTTTCTGAAGTGGGAGGCCCAAAACTGGACACAATATTCCAGATGTGGCCTCACCAGTGCCGAATAAAGGGGAATAATCACTTCCCTCGATCTGCTGGCAATTCTCCTACTAATGCAGCCCAATATGCCATTACCCTTCTTGGCAACAAGGGGCACACTGTTGACTCATATCCAGCTTCTTGTCCACTGTAATCCCCAGGTCCTTTTCTGCAGAACTGCTGCTTAGCCAGTCGGTCCCCAGCCTGTAGCAGTGCATGGGATTCTTCTGTCCTAAGTGCAGGACTCTGCACTTTTTCTTGTTGAACCTCATCAGATTTCTTTTGGCCCAATCCTCCAATTTGTCTAGGTCACTTTGGACCCTATCCCTACCCTCCAGCGTATCTACCTCTCCCCCCAGCTTAGTGTCATCTGCGAACTTTCTGAGGATGCAATCCATCCCATCATCCAGATCATTAATAAAGATCTTGAACAAAAACAGCCCCAGGACCAATCCCTGGGGTACTCCGCTTGATACCAGCTGCCAACAAGACATGGAGCCATTGATCAGTAGCCACTGAACCTGACAATCTAGCCAGCTTTCTATCCACCTTATAATCCATTCATCCAATCCTTTTTTAACTTGCTGGCAAGAATACTGTGGGAGACCGTATCAAAAGCTTTGCTAAATTCAGGGCATATCAAGTCCAGTGCTTTCCCCTTATCCACAGAGCCAGCTAACTCATCATAGAAGGCAATCAGGTTGGTCAGGCATGACTTGCCCTTGGTAAATCCATGCTGACTGTTCCTGATCACCTTCCTCTCCTCCAAGTGCTTCAAAATGGTTTCCTTGAGGACCTGCTCCATGATTTTTCACCATAAATCTTTCTGGTTTTACTTAAAACATGCTAAACATATCCAGCTAGACAGAAATGCCTAATCAAGTGATCTTTTTCGAGAAAATGCTTATTGTAAATAAATTTTCTGATTTGTTACTCCTGAATGCAGATCTTTAAGATGCTATTTACTCTTGTTACTCTATTTACTCTCTTTACATCACAAAGGCTACGTCTACACTGTCACTTATGTCGGTATAATTTATGTAGCTGAGGGGTGTGAATAAACTCCGCTCCTGAGCAACATAAATGATACTAACCTAAGCGCCGGTGTGGACAGCGCTATATTGGCATGAGAGCTTCTCTCATCAACATAGCTACTGCCACTTATTGAGGGTGGATTAATTAAATCGACAGGAAAACTCTTGGTTTACAGCGGCTACACTAGAAAGCTTACAGCAGCCCAGCTACATTGGTGCAGCTGCGCCGCTGTAAGGTTTCTAGTGTAGCCACAATCTAAATTACACACACACTTTTGATGGAAATTATATACTGTATTACTTGTATTATGGTATGGCCTAGAGACCCAAGTCAGGACGTCCATTGTGTTAAAATGCTGAACAGAGACAGTGGCACAGTCCATACCACAAACGTCTTATATAAATAAAATCTAAGCATGTGATACTAATTTTCATAAGATTTGTAAATATTTCATCATAAACTTCTAATTTTTAGTACATTTACAGCTAATAGACTTTTTATATTGAGGATACTTTAGAAATCTTACATACACAAAATACACATGTGCAGATACATACACACGTTCACACTCTTCTGTAGTGGAAGACCTATATAAATTGTTATATTCTAAAGTAACAAGTACCCCATAGTATTGTGAGACAAAAGGCCCCCATTGTTGTTTAATTCTCAGGAAGGCTGCGAGTTTATCCCACAGACCACAGTGTAGGCTTATTCCCCCAGTATTTTTATGAATATAGATTTTTGCCATATGATACTCGACTCCTAGGCAGGGAAAATGTATAATTTGTAATAAAAGATTAGAATATTTTAGAATACGATTATTTTACTACTGGATTTTGCATCCAATCATTTAATACTGCCCAGCTCCAGAAGAAATCACTGGAACCATGACACTTAAAGGATCGCTTTCATATTTGTCATCCTCTTTGCAACAGTTTGCCCTTCGAACAGCACCAGGAGAAATATGAGAGTGGTAATTTTTTTGGTTCAGGTTAAAATTAATTTTTAACATCCATCTGGTAGCGGTTATCAGGCTGCTATCCCCAGTATCCTAGCCATTTTTCAGTTTGGTTAATTAAATTCTGCCTCTCTAAAATTTTCACCTGCAGTTTACAATTGCTTATAGTATTCTTTACCACTCATTCTAAAGTACGGTGTAGAGTTACTGTGGGATTTAATGTTCTATCCCAGAATCTATATCTATCTAGATATGCCCCATTCACACAATGAATTCCAGGTGGGAAATGGGGCCATAGGCTATTAATCATAACAGGCATTACATATTAGAGTGGTCATTGTTTTACTGTATGTTGGAGCCATTGTACTTATTAGGACCTTGACACAATCAAACAATTTAAATAAAAAGTGTGTTACATTTAGTTACACATGTTAAGCACAATTATAACTATTATACATCACTTTACTATCACAGAGCACAAGTGCTCCAGAATTAACAACAACTTGGTATGGCATACAACCTCACATGGTGGGTGCTAAGTAAAATTTGAAACATCTGACCCCAACTATGGGTACTGAGCACTTCTGAACTTGTGGCCCTATATACACAACTCCTATAAGAAAGAAATGCCATGTGAATTTAGTCATACGTGTATAAATAAACCCATACATGCTGGGATGTTTACATGGATGAAATTCACCCTAGTGCAGAGACCACAGCACCACTTCAGCATTCAAAACAGGGAAAATTCAGACTTGCACTAAAAGGGTATCTTTCTGATCTGTTTGGGCAACAAAAGTGACACAACAGGGCCAGAGCAGGTGCTGAGGATCTGGCCTTGTGATGGGGTGCACAAATCCCACGCTAGAGAAGGAGGAGCTAAGGAGCAGCTCTGGAAGTGGCCCTGCCCTTCTGCACCGGCAAAGCCTGCACAAGCTGGAGGCAGAGATTGCAACAGGAGGCTGACAGTGGAAGGGAGCAGACCTATGCTCTGGGCTCTTGGGAAGGAGCCCCCCCCCAGGAGCACTTGCTGCCTGAGGCTTGGCGATACTGACCACCTAGCCTGCAAAGAAAGGACAGGTGACTTTTGAAGGTCAGAAATTTTAATTTTGTGTTTGGTTCCTTATTTTTCCTGTGGCAAGAGGAGACACTGGTAGGAAGTGATCAAGGGAGGCAGCTACATAGCACCCCAAGGTGCAGGTTTTAGCTGCCTAAATTTTGGCCCTGAATTAGAGTCCAGTGGAGAGTGTGCGCCTGGGCTACCCTACCAACTCCTTAGGAGGGGACAATGACCAAAGTCTCTCCCTTGCTAGGGAATCTAAATTGGGGAAGATCCTGAAGGTGCAAGGGTCTGGACCCTAAGACCCCCACCCAAGAAGGAAGTGCTGAAGCCCTTGCTGACTTCTGAAGATTTCCACAAAACTGGATTCCTTATGTGTACCCTGAAAGAGGTGACTTGAATCTGTGACCTGGCCAGAGGGCTGAGTTGCTAAAAGGACAGATCCCCCACACAGCAGATCTGTAGTGAGAACAGGAAATGCCTGGGAGGAGGATAGCATGCCACACCCAGCCTGACCATTAGGTGTCACTGCAGGTGAGCATTCCCCTTCACAGGCCTATAACGTCAAATTTTGCAGCTCAATATTGTATTAATTTCTCCACTGGGTTTGTAATGTTTAAAAACAATCACTCTAGTAATGCTGGAATTAAAAGAGCAATGTGTGCTTCTGTACCAGGTCATCTTTGGGGACTGAATGAATTTATAAAATTAATGTTACATATGAGAAAGGGACCCGTCTGTCTTTACGTACTATTGTTTCTTAAGTAGTTCTTCACAAGGAAGCGTATATTGTTTACTTTTGCAGGTTTGCCTTATAGCCCAGTGATGTTATGTATGCGGACTTCCAGATCTAACCACCCACGTGCAAAACATAGTTTGCATGTGAATCACTCACTGCAGCAGAAAAGACTCACCCGATTTCCAAAAGGGATTATGTGTATCTAAAAGGAAAGCATATATAAGTCGTAAAATAACAGTAGAGGACATTTTTATATATATCACTGTTTGTACTTACTTATTTATCATGGCTATTATGGCAGTGTCAGGGTGCCAACTAAGAATGGGACGCTACTGTGCTAGGTACTGCAGAAAAACAGAATGAGGGACAGTCATTGCCCCAAAATGGTTTAATCTAAACAGACAAGAGAGACAAACAGTGGGGGGAAATATAGAATACACAATGGGATGGTGACTGTTAGTTCTACAATTTTATTTATTTGCTTTTGTTTTATGATGTAAATCCTTTGAGGTTATGTTAGATGGGGATTAGTTAGATACAAAGGCAAAGGAAGGGAGGGGCAGTAGAGGTTGGAGAAAACAGCCATTAAACACAGGGGAGAGGAAGTTCAGAATGAAAACTATAGAAAGCAGTGTGATATGAGTGTCTATTAGTCCCTGCTTGAACTTTTCTAAACCTGCTGTGCTGACTTCAGTCTCTGGCCGGCTCCCCCCGCAATCTCTTCCCCAAAGCCCACGATGGGGAGAGGAGAAACCACATGGGCCATAGTGGTCCCAGAGGAAGATGGGGTGTCACCTGCACAGTTCAGAGTCTGTTGCTCAATGTTTAAGCAGAAACTACTACTACTTTTTTTTTTTTTAAGATGGGATTTATGTAAAATTCTGGTGGGAGAAGGTACCACAGACTCTGAATCATAGAATCATAGAATATCAGGGTTGGAAGGGACCTCAGGAGGTCATCTAGTCCAACCCCCTGCTCAAAGCAGGACCAATCCCCAACCAAATCATCCCAGCCAAGGCTTTGTCAAGCCTGACCTTAAAAACTTCTAAGGAAGGAGATTCTACCACCTCCCTAGGTAACGCATTCCAGTGTTTCACCACCCTCCTGGTGAAAAAGTTTTTCCTAATATCCAACCTAAACCTCCCCAACTGCAACTTGAGACCATTACTCCTTGTCCTGTCCTCTTCTACCACTGAGAATAGTCTAGAACCATCCTCTCTGGAACCACCTCTCAGGTAGTTGAAAGCAGCTATCAAATCCCCCCTCATTTTTCTCTTCCGCAGACTAAACAATCCCAGCTCCCTCAGCCTCTCCTCATAAGTCATGTGTTCCAGACCCCTAATCATTTTTGTTGCCCTTCGCTGGACTCTCTCCAATTTATCCACATCCTTCTTGTAGTGTGGGGCCCAAAACTGGACACAGTACTCCAGATGAGGCCTCACCAATGTCAAATAGAGGGGAACGATCACGTCCCTCGATCTGCTCGCTATGCCCCTACTTATACATCCCAAAATGCCATTGGCCTACTTGGCAACAAGGGCACACTGCTGACTCATATCCAGCTTCTCGTCCACTGTAACCCCCTAGGTCCTTTTCCGCAGAACTGCTGCCTAGCCATTCGGTCCCTAGTCTGTAGCTGTGCATTGGGTTCCTCCGTCCTAAGTGCAGGACCCTGCACTTATCCTTATTGAACCTCATCAGGTTTCTTTTGGCCCAATCCTCCAATTTGTCTAGGTCCCTCTGTATCCTATCCCTGCCCTCCAGCGTATCTACCACTCCTCCCAGTTTAGTATCATCCGCAAATTTGCTGAGAGTGCAATCCACACCATCCTCCAGATCATTTATGAAGATATTGAACAAAACCGGCCCCAGGACCGACCCCTGGGGCACTCCACTTGACACCGGCTGCCAACTAGACATGGAGCCATTGATCACTACCCGTTGAGCCCGACAATCTAGCCAACTTTCTACCCACCTTATAGTACATTCATCCAGCCCATACTTCTTTAACTTGCTGACAAGTGAGGATATTGCAGTGAGGATATTGCCTCTTTCAGTGGGCTTTACCATGACCCTTTTTTAAAATACTAGTAATGAAGACTCTATAACTGTAACTCATGAAGACATGCTTATCCCAGTGGATATTTGTGATCATATGTATTTTATCATAAAAATAAACATCACAGTGCAACACAGTGTTCTCATTATGCAGCATGTTTGATCATTTTACTTTCAGTACTTTGTTTTGTTTGCCACCTTTTAGTATACATGCCTTTTCTGTGTCTCCATGTAAGCTACAAGATCCTATTTTTCCATTAGCCTGAAAACCTGAAGAAACCTGCAATGAAATTGATGTGGGTGTTCTGCATCTTGTAAACAGGCCAGGCATATGATAGTCCTTTTCACTTCCCCCACATTTTTCCTCAATATACTTTGGAAAAGAAGAATCAGGCGAGCTGTAGGAAAAACACCACAACTCATGCTGTGTGAGGTATTACCTGGCAGAGTTTTGTTCTTGGGAGTTTCAAATAGGTAACTATAAAAATATCTAAATCCATAACATTTGCTCTTTTGTTGCTTGTTTTAATCTCACTCTCTTCACCTGTGTTGCACTGGGAATGCTTTGGACTGTTGTAGGTGAGATACATGCGCCTCAGAAAAAAGTGGAAGACGATGATGGTCAGAAGAGCTAACTATTAAGTACTGTGCTATCAAGAACAGTTCATCTTTTTGCATAAGGCAGTGGGACCCAAGAAAAGTATTTTAGCATTGAAACAGTACACTTATTTAACAGCATACTGTGCTGTAGGATGATCACGTGATGGGTTCCCCCCAGGGTACCACCTGGAACTGGGGTACTGCTAAGCCCTCTGACCCACCAGCCTGGGCTCCCTCTCACACTGTGCTGCTGTGACAAGCTGCAGACACGCTCCCGGTATTACACTTCCACCGGCATACACACAGGTTGGGACCTATCCAGCTGCAGTTACATGCAGGCTCTCTGACTTGCCACTGCACGAACCAACAGTAGAAAGGCTAAATCCAAGGTAACACTCCGCTCCTCAGGTACACACAGCTCAGCTCAGCCCCTGCCCCTCAATGTGGAGAGGAATATGCATCAGCCTCTCTGAGAGAAGATTCCTACGCACTTCACTCCAAACTCACTGGTTTAGATTAAAACATAAAATTTTATTAATCACAAAAGTTAGATTTTCAGTGATTATAAGTGATAGCAAACAGATCAAAGCAGATTACCTAGCAAATAAACAAAAATGCAACCTAAACTTAATATACTAGATAGATTGGATATGAATTACCCGATTTTCACCCTGACTGATGGTATAGGCAAGATTCTTAAGGTACAAGCTGCATTAGCTTTACAGCTTGGGTTTCTCAAGTCTTTATACACAGGCTAGAAATCTCTTTAGCTTG
Source organism: Natator depressus (assembly GCF_965152275.1). Classification (NCBI taxonomy): domain Eukaryota; kingdom Metazoa; phylum Chordata; order Testudines; family Cheloniidae; genus Natator; species Natator depressus. Next base: position 41,697,038 of record NC_134236.1, on the reverse strand, counting down.
GGTTCAGTCCAGTTCAGTCTTTGTTCCTCAGGTGTTTCCAGGAGTCTTCTTGTGGGGGGAGTGAAGAACCCCAGGTGATGTCTCTCCCTGCTTTATATAGCTTTAGCATATGACAGGAACCCTTTGTTTCAAAACTTGGTTTCCAGACCAGTTTGTGGAAAACTATTGACATCTCAGGATGGAGTCCAGAATGACGTGGCCTGGTCACATGTTCTTGTGGAGTCATAGCAGCCATTACTTACACACTGTGTGGAGTGTTGTCAGGAAGACTCACCAGGTGGGAGATAAGCTTCTCCTAAGGCCTATTGGTTATCCTAATGGCTCATTGCCTTGAATAGGCCCTTCCCAACCAGATATCTAGACTGAAAGCATCTTGTCTAGTGGGCGTTACTCAGGAGTAACTACATCTGAAGACTAGATACATATTCAGTATTTATATCTTCAGATACAAAAATGATACATGCATACAAATAGGATAATAATATTCAGCAAATCATAACTTTTCCAAATACACCTTACATGACCCATCTTGCATACATCATACTTTTGCTATAATCATATCAGAATTATATCACTATGAATAAAAAGCGGTGCAGTGTACATATTACTCCTAATTTTATATTATTTGAAAGGAAAGCTTTTGTATTATGTCTATTTTAAAAATAATGTAGGGAAATCCAGCAAATCTGAAACAAGTTGCAGTTACCGGGAGATTAAAAATTAGTTCTTTACTTTCAAACTGGCCTACCTAAGGTAGGTGGACACCTAAATCCATATTTAAACACTTAAGCTATAGTGTTCTGGTTTTAAGAGTTGCTGAGAAACTTGTAGCTTCTACTGAAGTTCCTGGAAGCAGCAACTCAGAAAAAGAGGACACTTGTTTAAGTTCCTAACTTCAGACACCAAGTCTGAAAATTTGGATCTGTATCTCAGACCAAGCTTTGAGAGGGCTACAGACAAACTGACTCACCTGAAGATCCACATGTACTGGCTCAGAATCGATGATGAAAGATGACGAAAATACAGCAGCAAAACAAAATACTTGTTGTTAGATAACAAATATTGCCACATAAAGGACCAAATCCAGTTCTCTTCTGTATGAGAGTGAAGGCTCCCCAGGAAGTAAAATGGGTGTGCAGAGGCAGGCAGGCATAGGTGAGCCAGTGCAGGGAATAGAGACTAAGGGGCTGCATAGGCACATTCAGCTTTGGGGGTTGAAGTAACCTATAGAAGCGTAACATCGACATACCCCGGTTAGGATCTGTGACCTCTGAACTTAGTGTATGAGCCTCTCCTGCGTTAGTTAAAAGCCCCATGACTCTTAGCCAAGGCTGTAGCAGACTCATCAGTCTCTAGCTGGGGTAGGTTTTACACCAAGGGGGCATGGGTTACATTAGTAGATCTGCAATCACAACGAAGCCTGCTGGTAAGATTTTTGCCCTCTCTCTCCAGCTAGTTAGGCCCCAGGGTTCTTGGCTCAAGTCTGTGTCAAGGAAAATTAATTAGATAAAAGATATTTGAGATTTGTCCTAGAAATACATGTATGAGTAGCCCAGCCATGTGAAAACTAAGACCTGAATTACTGAATTTGCCACTTCTCTTCTCTTAAAAAAAAAAAAAAAAAAGGGGGGGGGGGAAGAAATGCCTAGCTTTGTGTAACTGTTACCACAAGTTCTCCACTTTCTTTACAGTTATATGACCAAATAAGAAAAGTTAAGTTAAGCAGATACAAGACTAAATGTCTCCTTTGGAGAATGAACATGAGTATTGTAGATACATGCCAGGGAAATACCACACTATAGCATAACTATAAGCATTTTTTGATGTCTTTGAGATAAGAAAGCTTTCGTGTAAGCAACGTTAGCCCTACAAGTTGTGAAATAATCTTAGGAATCTAGAACTAATGCAATGCTCTCTCCTTAAAACTGCAGGTAGACAATCCCTCTTGGAAAGGAGTTAAATTCCCCATTTATCTCAATGGGGTGTTAACGCTGAAAACTAATGGTAATTATTTTAAATAAATTCAAAAATGCAAATAATTCATTAAACATTTGATATTTGGAGACTCTGCTAGGGAGGAAAGAGTAATGTTAGGGAGGGGCTGAAGGAATGGGAAGTTCTGGGGGCAATGAAGACTCTGAGATAAATGTATTTGGGAAAAGAAAGAAAACTGAGAAGAGGATAAATTTTTTTTAAACAAGCATTCATTACTCTCCTGGGGATTCAGAAGTTCTGAAAATCTGAAGGTTCAGATATCACACTGGAACTATAAACTCCCAGAATATAATTCTAATTCACTATGGCTAGGCAAAATTACATACGTTAGAATTTACAAAGCAGGTTCCACAAAAAATAATTTGAACATTATGCAAGAGCTGTTTAGACAAGTCCTGCTCTATAAATTAATATTATATATATATATATATATACACACACATATATATATATACGCAGAGAGAGCGAGCGAGCGCGTGCGCTTCGGACTGAAGAAATGTTGAAGGAAAAGAATTAGCAGTTGTGAATATCTGATATCTAAAAGTAGCATAATGTACAGGGATCAAGGATGTGCCATGTTTCGAAAATGTCAGGGTTTTTATGGGCACCCCAGTTAAAAACCATAGAAAAACACAGATATATGTCTATGTAGCCATGGTATATTGTATTTAAAAACCCAGAGACTGGCCAACTCTTCTGGTAACACACTACGTGGCTATGCAGGAGATACTTTCAGGACTAAGGCTCCTACACCAGTGAGGATTGAATATGCAAGGGTGGCGGAAGTGTCACCCTCCTGCTAGACGAAGATCATGGCTAATGTTACTCTATAATTCACCTCTGAAAAAGCAGCTATGAGTGGTTACAGAGGGAGCTCTGAACTGGCCCCTTTGGCCAGGAAGATGCATATAATAAACTTGATGATTCAGAGAGATAGAAAAATGGAGGAGAGCATGAGGGGTCTGGAGAGAACTTTGAAGAGATACAGGGGACCCCTAGAAAAAAAATGTATACTTCTGAATTCAACATGACAATGACTATAATTATACCCCTCAGTAAGCACCCCGCACACACACACACACACACTTAGCACTCAACAATGATTTCTAAATGCTTGTTAGTCACTTCTGACTTAATCTACCCATTGTTCCTTGAATATGGATCGCTGAGAATTTTGTGGTCTATTGTAAATTTTGACTGTAGAAGGTAAAGGTAACATGTCTGTTTATAGTGCACAGGCAACCAGCCTATCATTAATCCTAACTGACTAACTACCGCCCTCACCAAAAACTTGACATCAGGATGAAATTGTCAGAAAAAATATCAAGGGAGGTTTTAGGGACTGCTTTCAGAAGCTGTTCTGAATAACCAAATAATTAATCCTGATATAAATCAGTTGGCTTCTCTCAAAAGTGAGAAATAGTTGGCAACATTATCTTTATAGTACAGTAAAAGCTTTGTTATCCGGCATGTTGCGGGAATGGGGGGTGCCAGTCAGTCAAAAATTCCAGTTAACTAAGAGTTATACTTACCAATGGAATACCAATTTTCAAAGAATTAGAATACAATTAAATGAATAAAGTATAAAATACTATACAGGTTCTCACCAATCCAGTAATAGTACTGAACTGCAGAGTGGTTGGTTTCTTAAAGCACTTAGGTGTTGTCATAAATATAAAGGGAAGGGTAAACCCCTTTAAAATCCTCCTCCTCTCACCTGTAAAGGGTTAAGAAGCTAAAGGTAGCCTCGCTGGCACCTGACCAAAATGAACAATGAGGAGACAAGATACTTTCAAAAGCTGGGAGGAGGGAGAGAAACAAAGGGTCTGTGTCTGTCGGTACGCTGCTTTTGCCGGGGATAGAACAGGAATGGAGTCTTAGAACTTTTAGTAAGTAATCTAGCTAGGTATGTGTTAGATTATGATTTTTTTAAATGGCTGAGAAAAGAACTGTGCTGAATAGAATGACTATTTCTGTCTGTGTGTCTTTTTTTGTAACTTAAGGTTTTGCCTAGAGGGATTCTCTATGTTTTGAATCTAATTACCCTGTAAGGCATCTACCATCCTGATTTTACAGAGGTGATTCCTTTACCTCTATTTACTTCTATTTCTATTAAAAGTCTTCTTGTAAGAAAACTGAATGCTTTTTCATTGTTCTCAGATCCAAGGGTTTGGGTCTGTGATCACCTATGCAAATTGGTGAGGATTTTTACCAAACCTTTCCCAGGAAGTGGGGTGCAAGGGTTGGGAGGATTTTGGGGGGAAAGACGTGTCCAAACTACGTTTCCCAGTAAACCCAGTTAGAGTTTGGTGGTGGCAGTGGATATTCCAAGGACAAAGGATAAAATTAATTTGTACCTTGGGGAAGTTTTAACCTAAGCTGGTAAAAGTAAGCTTAGGAGATTTTCATGCAGGTCCTCACATCTGTACCCTAGAGTTCAGAGGGGGGGAGGAACCTTGACACGTGTATTCAGGTAAATTTTTCTATACAGTAGGTTATCTTATGACACTACATACAGTATCACTACGGGCAGCACATGGCATATGCCCAGATCACTAAAAATACACTTAACACTAAAACTATACTGCAGATAATTTAATCTTTCTTTGATGATTCAGAAGGCACATCAGGATCTTGCAGTGCCTCAGGGTCATCTTTATCAACATCACTCATCATTGTAGAGGTAAAAGGTGTAGAAGATTGGGCTGAACCTGTAATGACCCTATGACACACCCTGGAAGCTGTTCTTTTGAATAAATCCCTGATATCAACTTGCTTACTTGTCTGCTTTTTTGCATAAAAGTAGAGTGCAGAATGTGCAATTGCATAACCTCCTGGGCAGTATACTAGTTCCGATTACTAGATTGAAGATCTGTATTGGGAGATATCAGAAATGCTGGTTAATAGAGCTTTCCAGTTGATAAAGTGCCAGATAACACAGCTTTTACTGTACAACTACGCTTAGCATTATTCACCATTCCTTTAAATTTAAAATACCATATGTGGAATCTATTCCTACACTGACTTCCTTGTCTAAATTGCTAAATATTCATAATTATTATTAATTTATATTACAATAGCAACTAAATCCCCAGTCAAGGGCCAGGGACCCAGTGTGTTAGCTGTTGTCAACACACGGAATAAAGCAGATCCTGCCCACGAAAGTTCATACTCTTGGCTCCTGACAAAATGTAACAGGTAGCTGAAAGGGGAACTAAATCAAGGTAACAGTAAAATGAACATACTGTATATTGCAGACCAGGGATTGGCAACCTTCGGCACGTGGCCCATAAGGGTAATCCGCTGGGGGGCCGTGAGACATTTTGTTTACATTGACTGTCCACAGGCATGGCCTCCCGCAGCTCCTACTGGCCACAGTTCATCGTTCCTGGGCAGTGGGAGCTGCAGGAAGTGGTGGCCAAGACATCCCTGCAGCCCGCACCATTTTCCGGAGCTCCCATTGGCCAGGAACGATGAACTGCAGCCACTGGGAGCTGCGGGAGGCCATGCTTGCGGTCGGACAACGTAAACAAAATGTCTCATGGTTCACCAGCAGATTGCCCTGATGGACCACATGCTTACGGTTGCCGACCCCTGTTGCAGACAATACTCTCAGCTCACCACGTGCCTACCCAAGAATACAATTTAGACTATGTTGTCAGATTGCAGTTCAGCAGCATTTGCCATCTTGTATGAACAATATTTATTACTGACCTGTATTGACAAAGTATTACAGCTCTGTGTTCTTGGTATTTCTAAATTTGACTCTGACAGAAAATGTGACTATTACAGGACAGGAAAGAACATGAGAAGCAAGTTTTAATTAATATCAATTACTTCATCAGGTGTATTTCTACTGTGGTTCCACAGGGATTGGTTCTGTTTAACATTTTTATAAATAACCAGGAAGAAAACATAAAATTGTCAGTGATAAAGTTCACAGATCCACCAAAAATTGGGGGAATGGTAACTAATATGGAATAATCTGGATCATTTGATAATCTGGGCACAAGCAAATCATATGCATTTTAATATGGCTAAGTGTATACATCTTGGAACAAAGAACGTAGGCGTACTTACAGGATGGGGGACTCTAGCCTACAAAACAGTGCTTCTGAAAAAGATTTGGGGTTTGTGGTAGATAATCAGCTGAACATGAGTGTCTAGTGTAATGCTGTGGACAAAGGAGCTAATGTGATCCTGAGATGTATAAACAGGGGAATCTTGAGAAGGAGTAGAGAGATTTGCTTCTGTATTTGGCACTGGTGTGACCACTGTTGGAATACTGTGTCCAGGTCTCTGGTCCACAATTCAAGAAGGATGTTGAAAAATTGGAGAGGGTTCAGAGAGGAGCCATGACAATAATTAAAGGATTAGAAAACACGTTTTATAACTGAACTCTCTAAATCTATCTATTTAGCTTAACAAAGAGAAGATTAAGGGGAAACTTGATTACAGTCTATAATTACCTACATGGGGAAAATATTTATTAATGGGTTCTTCAATCTAGCAGACAAACAATGTCTGGAGGTTGAAGCTAGACACATTCAGACTGGAAGTAAGGCACAATTTTTTAAGCATGAGAGTAATTAGGCATTGGAATAATTTACCAGGGGTCACGGTGAATTCTCCATAACCGCTGATTTTTAAATCAAGATTGGATGTTTTTCTAAAAGATATGATTTAGGAATTATTTTTGGGAAGTTCTCTGGCCTGTTATACAGGAGGTTGGATTGGATTATCACAATTGTCCTTTCTGGCCTTGAAATCTATGAATCTTTTATAGCCTTTATAAAAAACATTTAACCATGTCTGGGGAAAAAAAAACACTAGCCTGTCACGTGTGTCAAACAAGAGGCTGCTGATCAACACTTGGTCAATTAAAACATAAGAACGGTCATACAAGGTCAGACCAAAGGTCCATCTAGCCCAGAATCCTGTCTTCCAACAGTGGCCAATGCCAGGTGCCCCAGAGGGAATGACTAGAACAGGTAATCATCCAGTGATCCATCCTCTGTCGCCCATTCTCAGCTTCTGGCAAACAGAGGCTAGGGACACCTCCCTGCCAATCCTGGCTAATAGCCACTGATGGACCTATCCTCCATGAACTTATCTAGTTCTTTTCTGAACCCTATTATAGTCTTGGTCTTCACAACATCCTCTGGCAAGGACTTCCACAGGTTGTCTGTGTGAAAAAATAATTCCTTTTGTTTTAAACCTGCTGCCTATTATTTTCATTTGGTGACCCCTAGTTCATGTGTTATGAAAAGGAATAAATTACACTTCCTTCATTACTTTCTCCACATCAGTCATGATTTTATAGACCTCTATCATATCCCCCCTTAGTCGTCTCTTTTCCAAGATGAAAAGTCCCAATCGTATTAATCTCTCCTCATATGTCAGCCTTTCTATATCCCTAATAATTTTTGTTGCCCTTTTCTGAACCTTTTCCAATTCCAATATATCTTTTTTGAGATGAGGTGACCACATCTGCATGCAGTATTCAAGATGTGGGCATACCATGGATTTATATAGAGGCAATATGACATTTTCTGTCTTATTATGTATCCCTTTCTTAATGGATTCCCAATGTTTTGTTCACTTTTTTGACTGCCACTGCACAATAGTGGACGTTTTCAGAGAACTATCCACAATGACTCCAAGAACAATTGAGTGGTAACAGCTAATTTAGACCCCATCATTTTATATGTATAGTTGGGATTATGTTTTCCAATGTGCATTACTTTGCATTTACCAACACTGAATTTCATCTGCCATTTTGTTGCCCAGTCACCCAGTTTTGAGTGATCCTTTGGTAGCTTTTTGCAGTCTGTTTGGGACTTAACTATCTTGAGTAGTTTTGTATTGTTTTAAAATTTTGCCACCACACTATTTACCCCATTTTTCCAGATCATTTATGAATAGGACTTGTCCTAGTACAGACCGTTGGTAGACACCAGTATTTACCTCTCTCCATTCTGAAAACTAACCATTAATTCCTATCCTTTGTTTCCTATCTTTTAACCAGTTACCAATCCATGAGAGGATCTTCCCCCTTATCCCATGACAGCTTGCTTTGCTGAGAGCCTTTAGTGAGGGATCTTGTTAAAGGCTTTCTGAAAATCTAAGTATACTAAATCCACTGGATCCTCCTTGTCCACATGGTTGTTGATCCCCTCACAGAATTCTAGTAGATTGGTTAGGTATTGTTTCCCTTTACAAAAAACATGTTGACTATTCCCCAACAAATTATGTTAATCTATGTGTCTGACAATTTTGTTCTTTACTATAGTTTCAACCAGTTTGCCTAGTATATCACATGTGGAGCCCTTTTTAAAAATTGGCATCACATGAGCTATTCTCCAGTCATTTGGTACAGAAGCTGTTTTAAATGATAGGCTACAGACTACAGTTAGTAGTTCTGCAATTTCACATTTGAGTTCCTTCAGAACTCTTGGGTGAATACCATCTGGTTCTGGTGACTTATTACTGTTTAGTTTATTGATTTGTTCCAAAATCTCCTCTAATGACACCCTCTGATGCCATATTATCTTATGCCAACAATTGATACCTGAGCCAATCTGATTTCCTGGCTTGTTTAGCTGAGTGTTAACCTATGATAGGATGGAGTTTGACTTTGCGATGATGTGCCAATTTAGGGAATTCCTCTGTACAAATTATGAATTCTTTGTGAGGTTATGCACTCTATGAATAGATCTGTGCCAGACTGCAAACTCCATTTTGAAGATGCAGCCTTTTGTCTTCTCTATCCTTTCACCGCTTTGTTGGACTGAAATTCCAACAGGGGTAGTGGCAAAGACCTAACAATAGGCAGCTGTTACATTGTGATGGACCATATTCAAAAAGGCAAGGCAAAAGGCTGGTTTCTATTCAGGAAACTGGTTGGTTAGGGAAGAGGTGCAAGATGCAAGGTCTGTGCCCCGAGAGTTTGCCTAGGGAACGAAAGACTTGTGAAGTGGCTGGGCTCTGTTCAGGCTCCAGAGGCTTAAAACACCTAGGGACCCAGAAGCTGGGCCTCTTGACAGTATTCTGGTGGGTGGTCAGTAAGGGAAGCCCAACCGGATCTGTGATAGAAAACAGAACCTTGCAAAAACCATTTAAGGTCTAGTTTGACAAGTTTTCTGTTTTAAAATTGTTCTAATACACTTAAAGAACTTCACAAATATTGTTTAAGAAAATAACTAACATCTCTATTGTAACCATACATTATGAGTTCTTTGGGAAATGACCACGGAATCTGGACAACACTGGGAGTGAAGCTCAAAAGGGGGAATCCAGTTGCTGACCTAGGAATCCAGGTGCTGAACTGAGCTGCCAGGGATTCAAGACCCTCTCCTAGTAACATTTCGGATCTGAATTTGCCTGAAAAACGGAGTGCATACGTTAGACTAGTGTGATACAGCATGGCCAGAGGGCAGCAGGAGAGTGTCAGAAGGGAGCCTTATTCCCTGTAGAGGGAAGAAAGTTTGCTATGAATTAATTAAAGCACCTGAAGCCAATTAAAGCACCTGAAGCCAGTCACATGATAAAAACTCCCTGCTTCAATCAGACAAGAGGAGGACTTAAAGGAGAGTGGATTGGTGTTGGAGCAGAGAGCAGTTTGGAAGGAAGCAGAGAATACGGAGAAGTGCTGCGGTGGGCTAAGAAGACCAAGATCCTAGGTAAAGGGACACCTGGTTTGTGCAGGGGGAGGGCAGGAAGCCCCACAAGCTGAAGGGCAGGAGAGGGAAGTAGCCCGGGGAAGGAACCGCTAGTTCTAGTGGTTTACCACTATCCCTAGGGCCCCTGGGCTGGGACCCGGAGTAGAGGATGCGCCCGGGTCCCTCCCTCTCCACTCCTCTCCTCTAGGACACTTGTGGGGCAGTTAATACCCCAGTTCAGGGGCAAGAAATGGTGCCCTGAACCTCCCCCCAAGAAGAGAAAGTGCAAGATCCATCGTAGTAGTGCTGGCAATTTGCCACACTAGGCTGTAGGAAAATCATCCATATGTAGTTCATCAGCAATCCCTTGGAGTTTGAGGATGACTGTCTTCTATAAAAAGATAGCCAGTTATCACTGGTGGATCTGCAGGTGGCTAATGAGATCCACAGATCTTGTCACAATTGGGGCAGGTATTTCCCAATGGAAGGAGAGGATCTGGATTGTTGAATCAGGCTGAGGGGCATACTTTCCTCGTTTCTCCATTTCTTGTTGTCTCAGTCGGATCTCAAAATACTTGGATCCTTGCCACAGGGTCCCTTTCCATTTTGCTTGGTTGAGGGGTGGGTTTCCTATGAGCTTGTCAATATTGCACTTCTTCATGTTACCTTATTTGGCTATCACATATTTGGTAAATAATTTAGAACCAGATTCTGCCACTTATGCGGAGTATCAATTTACTATGCACATAATCCTAGTGATTTCAGTGAGATTAACTGCAAAGTAAGGTGCTATATCAGTATGACACAGCATGAATAAGAGGCAGAATCTGGTTGTAAGTTTTTGATATAATTACAGGGAAAATATTTTACAAGGACACGGCTATTGAACAATTTCTCTAATGTATTAGGCACAAATGTGTTATCTTTCAGCATCAGACATATATGTCTCTTCTCCCCTGCAGACCACCACCCCCACACCATCTGTTATAGAATGTCCAAGAAGATCGAAGTGTTCTCCTACTGGCTTTTGTATGTTATCATTCGTGATGTCCGATTTGTGTCCATTTATTCTTTTACGTAGGGACTGTCTGGTTTGGCCAATGTACATGGCAGAGGGGCATTGCTGGCACATGATGGCATATATAACGTTAGTAGACGTGCAGGTGAATGAGCCTCTGATGGTGTGGCTGATGTGGTTGGGTCTTCTGATGGTGTCGCTAGAGTAGATATGGGGACAGGGATTGGTTCCTGGGTTTGTTTTTGTGGATGTCAGAGGTTGAAAGCAAACACAAAGCAATGAGAAAGCCAAGAGAGAACACTGGGCGTCCTTCAGAGGGAGAAGAGAGACTGTTCTTTGGGACCGGCGGGGTGAGGGGTGGGAGGGGCTTGGACGTTGTGAGCAAGGAAACTTCCTGCTATTATTTGTTCTTAAAGGCCTTTGTGTACATTCTATGTAAATAAACATGATTGCACCAAAGAAATAGCTGACTCGTATCATCAATTCTTCCTTGATGGCGAGGCTTCAAATATTAAGAACACAAGAATGACCATGCTGGGTCAGACCAAAGGTCCATCTAGTCCAGTATCCTATCTTCCAAAAGTGGCCAGTGTTAGTGTTTCTGTGGTGTGGCGTGGCGTGTGGTTGCTGGTGAGTATTTGCTTCAGGTTGCAGGGCTATCTGTAAGCGGGGACTGGCCTGCCTCCAAGGTCTGGGAGAGTGAGGGATTGTTTTCCAGGACAGATTGTAGATCGTTGATAATGTGCTGGAGAGATTTTAGCTGGTGGCTGTACGTGTGCCAGCAATGCCCCTCTGCCATGAACACTTCAATCTTCCTGGACATTCTATAACAGTTGAAAGTAGCTACACTTGAACAAAAAAAAATCAGATACAGACTTCAAAGAGAATCAGCAGAACAAAAATTCATTTGCAAATTTAACACCATTAATCTGAGCTTGAATAGGGACTGGGAGTGGCTGGCTCATTACAAAAGCAGCTTTGCCTCTCCTGGAATTGACACCTCCTCATCTATTGTTGGGAGTGGACTACATCCACACTGATCAAATTGGCCCTGTCAACACTGATTCTCCACTTGTGAGGTAACCCCCTTCTCTTCATGTGCGGGTATATTTATGTCTGCATCTGTAATTTTCACTCCAGGCATCTGTAGAAGTGGGGTTTTTACTCACGAAAGCTTATGCTCAAATAAATCTGTTAGTCTTTAAGGTGCCATCAGACTCCTTGTTGTTCAAGGTAAAGTGGCCCATTAACACCTCAAAGGGGGGAAAGGGGAAACAATGTTGTCCGGGGGGGGGGCTTAAATGGGTTATAAGCCATAAATTCAGTGTGTCTATTCAGTCCATGATTGTTAGTGTCTAGCAACATTATGAACTTAAATTCCCAGGCTCATCTTTTGAAGGTTTCCTTTGAGGATGAGGACTGAGAAGTAAGATATAGAGAAGTGGAGAACCTTTCATTCAAGAGTGTTGTGATTATCTTATTTATCCCACATAGCTGTTATTTTTGGGGACCAAGTGCACTGGATGAGGTACATCACACGTTGTGATAGAATTCATAGATCTTGAAAGGTATGTTGTGTGGGGTGTTAATCATCATAGCAATGGAAATATGTCAACAGGTTTTTCATCTGTGGTCTGGCAGGGTCTGGTACCACTTTGACTACCCCAGGGACTTTCTACATGCTTCTCAAGATGCACAAATAAGGGAACCAAGGCAGATCCATCATATTTGGCTACAGCAGTCTTACTGAAGGAATACCAGGACTCACAGAAACCATCATCAAGCCACTCACCACACAAAGGGCCAGCTTTGTCTAGGACACAGCTGACTTCCTCCAGAAAATCCGAAACATTAAAACGCCATCTCTCAAAAGACCATCCTGGTCACTATGCATGTCACTTCCCTATACACCAGCATCCCTCACAATGATGACTTTTACAAGACCCTGGCCAGCCCTCAGATATACACTCTAAACAGATCACCAAACTCATCCATTTCATGCACCCCAAAAATCAATGGCATACCTTAGATATATCTATGATATTTTCATCTTCTGGAGAGATGACCTAAATTACCTCACAGATTTCCACCACAAATTCAACAACTACCACCCATCCATTAAACTCTCTCTAGAAAACTCCCACACTGGCATCCACTTCCTGGACACCACAATCAGCTTCAACAGTCCTTTGACCCTACAGACAACTGTCTGTTGTCTGGAATGGCTCACACCTGTGAGTGCCTGCCAGAGGGCAGACTGTCAAAAACAGAGCAGACACTCCAAATCTGTGGTACGTTCTATAATTAGATTTCACCACGCCAGTGAAAAGACAAGGGAAGAACTCCTGGATCATTGTAACAGTTTTACCATGGAGTCATAGACAGTCCCCTTAGACTCTCCAGTCAATCTTGCACCAAGACAAGCTGAACTTAGTGATGAATGGTCACTTACACTAAAAAAAAAAAAAAAAAAAAAAAATCACAAAATATTCAGGTTGCTTCCAGTCCCAGGAGACCAGCCACTTATTCCAGATCATTTGGTACCCTAGATCTTACACTAAATACAACACCTGTAGCCAATCCTGTAATAATTATCTAAAGGTTTATTAACTGGGAAAAAGAAATAAGAGTAATTTACAGGTTAAAGCAAACAAACATATACTGTACACACAAATGAGTTGCAATCTAAATTCTAAGAGTGACCAATTCAAAATGTCTTTCAGAGTGGACCCAAGGGGAACCCTTGGGAATCTGACTTCAGTTGAGTGTGTCTGGCTCTGTGAGAGTTCAGACAACTTTAGATGAAAAATATTCATGTCCACTATTTTTATTTCCCTCTTCCAGCATTCAAATGGATGGGGCAAGGTCTTCGGCACATAATTGTCCCATCCAGACATGGTGAAGTAACAAGGCTTTTGTCTTATAATGGCCCACTTACTTTTCGAAAGTCCTCTCGGATGGGTGAGGGGGATGATTCCCGAGCCTGGGTTCACAAGTTCAGAGCAAACATTTTCACAGTTACTAAGCAAATCTTACATATTTCCTTATACTATGGAATACAGATATTACAAGCAAGATTAATGCATGCATCAACAGACACGTGTTTCATAGATTCTAAACACATTCTTATAAGACTAATACTGATTTTGAACAAAATTAACATACAGATGAGCTGGTTTGGTCTCCAGCTATGAGTTTATCAGTTCTTAGATAATGCCTGCAGCCTTGGCAAGAGCTGGCACTTGGTTTACCAGTGTCACAACAACCATACATAATTGCAACACCTACTTTCACAGATCCCGTAACCACTCCAAATACGCCAAGAAATCTCTTAGCCAGCCACTCAGACATCACAGAATATGCTCTGGAGCAGAAAATCTGGGATATGCACCTTAACACACATGAAAATGTTGTGCAGTTTTTCTTTGAAGATGAGGACTTGTAACAGGGCACAGGTGGGCCCCTCGATCTTCTACTGCTTCTGCGCCCACAAACCAGCCAGAAACATCTGCTTTGGTGCAATCTCCTGTGCTCTTTATTTACAGTACAAGTTCCCACCACCTTGTAGCTACAGACAGCATCAGGCTGACAGTCTCAGAGACTCCTAGCTTCTGCAGCCAACAGGGGAGAGCAGCTTCTAACTCCCTAGTTCCTCCCCTTCCTCTCTCCTTGGCTTCCTTCCTGCCAGCCTTTATGTAGACCCTGGTTAACGAGGCCAGCAGATGTACCCTATTTGTTAGTTAGGCCTGGGCTTACTCAGCCAGCTCCAATTCCCCTTTTCTGATTGGCGCTGGTGTGACAGAGGTCTGGCTCAGGGTTTCCTAGCCAGCACCCTGTCACAGGACTCATAGGTCGGACACAGAGTGATCACTTAGTGAAAATTGTTCACCCAGAGGTGTTTTTGTCTTTCACAAAGCAATCACCCTGTATCTGACCTATCAGTCCTCATCCTCAAAGGAAACCTGCACAACATTTTCAAAAGATGAGCCTGAGAGTTTAAAAATCATCACTCTGCTAGACACTAAAAATCACAACCTGAACAGAGACACTAGATTTATGGCTTATTACAACAATCTGTAACCCACTAACCCCTCTTTTTGTCCTATGTCTGCAGTGGTGTTAACAAGCCACTCTATCTTGAATGGTCCCTTACAATATGTGCTAACTATGCTAAACAATCTGTTCCACCTTGCATTTTACTGTGACAGTAGCAATGCCTTTCCCAGATCTGAAGAAGAGCTCTGTGTGACTTGAAAGCTTGTCTGTCTCACCAACAGAAGTTGGTTCAACAAAAGCTATTACCTCACCCACCTGGTCTATCACAACATATGGTGTACCTCAACCAGTGCACTAAATGCCCCAATAACAACTATGTGCGTGAAATGAGACAATCACTGTGCTCTTGAATGAAAACACCATTTCACCCACAGGTGAACACTTTTCACAAAGCAACCACTCTATAACTGGCTTCTCAGTCCTCATCCTCAAAGGAAACCTGCACAACACTTTCAAAAGATGAGCCTGGAAGTTTAAGTTCATCATGATTGTTAGTGTCTAGCAACACTGACTGAATAGAGACATTGGATTTATGGCTTATTACCACAGTCTATAACCTGTTATCCCACCCCACCACCTCCATCCCCCTCCCCCTCCCCCTCCTTTCCTAACTATGACTGGGGAGGTTTTACCAGGCCACTTCAGCTTGAATGGTTCCTTGAAATATGTGTTAACTACTTATGCTAAACAATCTGTTCCACCTTGTATTTATCTGTGACACTGAGTACATTTCCTAAACCTGAAGAACACCTCTGTGTAATCAAAAGCTTGTATCTCTCACCACAGAAGTTGGTCCAATAAAAGATATTACCTCACCCCCTTTGTTTCTCTCATGTCCAGGGACCAACACGGAATACATGAATGACAAATGGCACACTTTGTCATATCATTTTGTTATTGTTTTCATACAAAGTGAGCAGCAGCAATGACAAATAGAATTTATTACTGATTAATATGAAAAAGGCATGTCTATGAACAGCTCAACAAGAACATTTGGGCATCAATCCTGCTGCCATTGAAATAAATGGAAAAGGAGTACTTGTGGCACCTTAGAGACTAACCAATTTATTTGAGCATAAGAATTTTGCCATTGACTTCAGTGGAAGCAGAATCAGACCCTACATAAATGTGTTCAGAACTATGTGATAATAATTCAAAAATTAAGCAGAGATAAGAGTAAGGGTGGCTGAAAATAATATAGACAGGAAAGAGATTATATTACATAGACTGTCTAGAACAAGGGTTCTTAAACTGGGGTCGGACCCCTCAGGGGGTCATTAGGTTATTACATCCGGGGTCACGAGCTGTCAGCCTCCACCTCAAACCCCACTTTGCCTCCAGCATTTATAGTAGTTTTGAATACATAAAAAGTTTTTTTTAATTTATAAGCGGGGGGCAGGGGAGAGTCACACTCAGAGGCTTGCTATGTGAAAGGGGTCACCAGTACAAAACTTTGAGAACCACTGGTCTAGAACATATAAGACAGAATGCCTCTTCTGGAAGTTTCTGCTGGTCAGTCCTGTACCACTGGAACATTTGTTTAAAAAACAAAACCCTAAGCTTTGTACTGGAAGAAAACCTTGTGATTATGAATGGATGCCCTGATGCATTCCTGAGTTAACAGAAGGGAGTTCTTGAAGAGGCATCAATGGGGAGTTAATTCTAAAGCTTATTTATGTAGCTGTAAAGTGCTGACTAACTATTTCACATCTAATCAAATTAGATGATGAACCACCCAGACTGATGTTATATAACAGATACCTAAGACAGAAAAGATTTGGGCTATTGTCATCATATCCAGTCACTGCATGATTGTTCCTGACAATATTATTTGGGCATAAGCTTTCGTGGGTAAAAAAGTGGGTTTTTTACCCATGAAAGCTTATAACCAAATAAATCTGTTAGTCTTCAAGGTGCCACTGGACTCCCTGACAATATTGTTGACCTACCAATCAAGCAGTTAGCCAATATTTGGAGCCTTGCCAGGTTGTTTCCATTAGGAGGTTAGGAGAAAAAATTAGAACATAAGAAGGGACAGGATACAGAGATAAAATTTCTAGATACCATTAGTGACTGTTTCTTGGGGCAGCTAGTCCTGAAACCCACAAGGGGAGAGACAATTCTTGATTTAGTCCTAAGTGGAACACAGGATCTGATCCAAGAAGTGAATATAGCTGAACCACTTGGTAATAGTGACCATAAATTTCATTATATTAACATCTTTGTGATGACAGGTGAGGGGTGGAGGGGAATACCAAAGAAGCCCACCATTAACTTCAGAAAGGGGAACTACACAAAAATGAGGAAGCTAATTAAACAGAAAATAAAAAGAACAGTCAAAAGAATTAATGTTAGGAACCAGTAGGAAAGAGAGAGATAATAAGACAGAAAAATCATAATGCCACTGTATAAATCCATAGCACACCCACACCTTGAATACTGCATGCAGTTCTGGTCACCCCACCTCAAAAAAGATATGTTAGAAATGGAAGAGATACAGAGAAGGGCAACAAAAATTATGAAGGGTATGGAACAGCTTCCATAGGAGGAGAGATTAAAAAGACTGGGACTTTTCAGCTTGAAAAAGAGACAATTAAGGGGGGATATGAGAGAGGTCTATAAAATCATGAATGGTGTGGAGAAAGTGAATAAGAAAATGTTTTTTACCCCTTCACATAACACAAGAATCAGGGGTAACCCAATGAAATTAATAGGCATCAGGTGTAAAATAAACAAAAGGAAGTACTTCTTCATACAACACACAGTTAACCTGTGGAACTCATTGCAAGGGGATATTGTGAAGGCCAAAACTATAATGGAGCTCAAAAAATAATGAGATAATTTCTTGGAGAATAGGTCCATCAAAGTCTATAGTCAAAATGGGCAGGGAGGGATGCAACCATGAAGCCTCGGATTGCCAGATGCTGGGACTGGATGATAGGGGATGGATCACTTGATAATTGCTCTGTTCTGTTCATTCCCTCTGAAACATCTGGCACTGGCCACTTTTGGAAGATAGGATACTGGACTAGATGGACCATTGCTCTGACCCAGCATGGTCATTCTAATGTTCTTAATATTTGAAGCCTTGCCATCAAAGAAGAATTGATGATACGAGTCAGCTATTTCTTTGGTGCAGTCATGTTTATTTACATAGAATGTACACAAAGGCCTTTAAGAACAAACAATAGCAGGCAGTTTCCTTGCGCACAACGTCCAAGCCCCTCCTACCCCTCACCCCGCCGGTCCCAAGGAAGGGTCTCTCTTCTCCCTCTGAAGGACACCCAGTGTTCTGTTTGTTCTCTCTTGGCTTTCTCATTGCTTTGTGTTTGCTTTCAACCTCTGACATCCACAAAAACAAACACAGCTGCAATCAGTCAATGCCCATCCCCCTTCATTTACAGTCAATCCCCAGGAGACTCCTCTTACTCTCCTTGAGTTACTTCTTGCTCAGGCCTTTTCATCAGGCCCAAAAAGGTGGCTTCTATTGTTTCAGCTATTTTACTCTATAAAAGAGCTTAATGGCTTCTTCCATTGAGCTGGAATGAAAAGTGATTACCACATCCATCAGTTTTAGTAATGTCTATGATTGCCTATAGATCAAAGACATGACCACTGGCAGCTGTTAACACCTTCCAGAATAACAGTGTATTTTCCAGTCCAGTTTCAAATGTCCAAGCAATGAGCGCACAGTTTCCCAAGGGAAGTGGTGTATTTCATAGAGTCCCAGATCTCGCTGTTAGGAAGGTCCCTGATTTTACCAACCTATATTTTTCTGAATTCCACCCCTTTTCTTCCACTGCCCACGTCACCCACCCTGCCAACATTGCTCCTCTGCATTATTTTCTCCCTCCTTTTTTCACACTCCCTTGCTTTTATTTATTCACCTTCCTCCTGTAATCTGCCTTATTTCAACTCTGTCTCCATAATAATTTTAAAAAAATAAAAAATGAAAAATGAATATTTTTAGAAAGAGCACTACCAAGAGGTACCCATTGTTACCTGATCACTTTGTTTGCATGGCCTGCCCCTTCCTCCAATCTTTTGTCTGTAACCTTGCTTTTATACTGTGAACTCTTCAGGACAGGCACTTTTCTGTGTCCGTGCAGAATTTAGCACCACAAGGTTCTTATAATGATTAGGGCATTTGAATATAATAAATAAATAACCACACTTCTAGCTAGCCTCCAGAACTATGTGTGCCACGAGATAAGGGGCAGAAGCAGAGGAGGAAGATGGGCAACAATTTCCAGGTGTGAAGAGAAGGAGTTTACCATCCACTAATGAGAAGGTATGAACAAACAAGGAAGATGACAAGGTAAGTTGAACAAGAGAATTCCACCAGATTTTTCCTATACTTTGACCCCTGAATAAGAATGAGAGCGCAGCTAGCCAACCAAATAATTTCTTCAACAGTCTGCTCACTGCTTTAAATCTATGTCAGGCATATGGGCAAGGATGACTTCACAAATATATAGAACCAATATTCAAAGTAAGATTGAGGCAGTTCTTCTATTTAAAAGGCAGTTCCATAAGTCAGAAACCATAAATTGGTGGAATTCAACTGTAGTCATTACAAGTATAAACAGGAGGTAAAGATAATTACTCTTTGTGATGATTTCTCTCTCTGGGAATTTCTGCTTCTGTACAATTTTCATAAAAATTGGGACTCAAGATAAGAGCTCACATTTTTCAGTTATGATGGTAAGAGCATCATTTGACCTCACAGAGTCATAATTAAGGAACAAAAGTTAAAAGTATTGTTTTGAATATTGATTTTTTCTATTAACCAATTTTTTATATTCTTGTATCCAAGTGTCCCTCCACACTCTATGTAAAATACATCCAAAGGGACGCTTTGATTATCATTGAAAGTTTAATATTGTTTAGGTCTGCACATTCATTCTGTTTTCGAAGTTCAATCAATCCTTTGCTGAGTAATGATTAGTCCCTAGAATGTAATAGGACTAGGCTTTTTTCTGTTTTGTGACAAGAATTTTTACTGCTTTTCTACCTCAGGCATGGTAGCAAATTAAAAATTGCAATTTAGGAAGAAAATTAGTCCTCTTTATCTTAAGACGTTTATTCTCAACAGAGTTTGCAAAGAGATGACTCCATCAATTAGAATGCAGTTTATTTAGGAGTAAACAAAAGCTGTGGACTTGGAGCTGAAGTTAATACAATGTTCATTTCCCAGTTGCAAAGACCTGGTCAGTACTGCTGTGCTACAGTGGAAGGAACCCATCCATCTTGAAAGAATAGTCAAATTAATGTGAGCAGAGCAGATGCCTCAGCTGATCAATAATATCCCCTTGACAGTCGCTAACATATGGCAAAACATAACATCTGAAAAACAATGAGGAAGAATAAAACAATAAGCACCTGTTACACTACCCTGATTTTATAGCTAAGGTGACACTTAGCATTTTGAGTTGAAAGCAGAGCATCAAATTCAAAATTTGATATCTTGTCTAAATGTTTAATCTATACCAAAATCAGTCAAACTGGGAGTCCTGATCCAAAAAGGAGTCACCAGAAGTGTTCCCTCTATTTTTTCTCATGCATGTGCAGAATAAATTTTGTTATGTGCACCAATACGGAGATGATGTGTGACATATCACCTCCATATTGGTGCACATAACAAAATTCATGTGGCGGGTATGGGGCCGAGGGGTTCGGAGTGTAGGAGGGGGCTCAGGGCTGGGGCAGAGGTTTGGGGTGCAGGGGGGTGAGGATTCCAGCTGGGGGTGAAGGCTCTGGGGCTGGGGATGAGGGGTTTGGGGTGCAGCCTGCCCTGGGTGCGGCAGGTCCGGGGCTGGATTGGGGCCGGGGAGGGGTGCCTCTTCCCCAGCTGCAGCAGGTCTGGGGCTGGGCTGGGGCTGGGCTGGGGCCGGTTGGGAGAGGCGCCTCTCCTTGCTGTGGCAGGTCCGGGGCCGGGGCCCTGAGCGCCTGCGCGGCACGTAATAGGCTGCTGCATGGCCACACATCTTAGAGGGAATTTAGGTGACAAGGCTATTGTAGGAGGGTTACAAGATCAGAACATAACCAAGGCAGGGTGAGTGGGGCAGCCACTCAGGGTGCAAAGCCAGGGAAGGGAGGAGTAGAAAAAAGGGGCAGAAAATTCCAAAAAAACCCCGATACGGGGTAGAGCCCTGCAGTGAGCACGGTATTGCAACCGTTACTTCTGCACTGCTGCTGGCGGTAGCGCTGCCTTCAGAGCTGGGCGGCTGGAGAGCAGCGGCTGCTGGCTGAGCACCCAACTCTGAAGGCAGCGCCACCACTGCCTTACCATTGGGACTTGCTGTTCATAAATATTCCAGCAAGTGAACTCACCTGCAGTTTACAGGAGTGTTTCTGCCACCTATAAGGAACAAGTGCCCATTATTAATAGAAAGTGAATTATGAATTAGTGAAAATTAGCATTTGCATTCTTGAACTTCATGGCCTGATATGATTATTGCAGAACAAGGCAAGAACAACAACATTTGCACCAGAAGTCTGAGTCTATGAATTATGCTCATCCAATCAGGAATCAAATGTATCATGTGACCTCTGTGTCCAATATGATTTGAATTTCAATTACTCAATTTACTGAATACTTGGAACAAACTGCACATGGACAGTCTAGATACTAAAAAGTTTTGGAAGAAATTATTTGCCACTTGATTTTGCATAAGAATAGATTTGAGACAAATATACTGTTCACCAAGAATTTGCAGAGATCAATGAAATTCAACCTGTTATGAAATTCAACCATTACTCACTGCAAAATTGTTCACTCACCTCTAATTCTTACAATAGTTATTGGTCATAAAGGGTTAGGTTCTGCCTGGCCTTCATGTCAGCTCACCAAAGTCTCCCTCAATCTAAACAACATGCATCTGGCCACATGAAGGGTAATAAATTGCATCTCATAAAGAGGTGCAGAGGTGTAGCTGCCTCTGCAAACCCAAGAACCCTGAAAGTCTTTTTTCTCCAGCCACTCACTATTACTTACTCAGAGCTGTGCCTAACTGCCACAGTGTGGTCCAAAGGAAGCATATTTGTTGCAAAACTGATCACCAGTAAGGACAAAAATCATTTGAACAACAGGGGAAGAATATGTACTACATCAGACATCCATGTAGGAGAATGGGTCTCCCCCACTGGCTCCAGATCATGGCCTGCCACAAAGCAGTAACAGAGCAACTACTCTGAAGAAATATATTACTGAATGCAAGAATATTAATACCCTAACAAATGGTATTCTCCAAAAAATATGAATGACCTCTGGAAAAAAAAAGAAAAAGGAAAAGCGAACAGCAATATTGCATTTTGAAAAAAGGACCAAGTACAGCTAACAAATCACGCAGCAAAACAGAACACAAAGTAGTCTATTACTGTTAGACATTGAAAAGACAACAACCCACTGATCAAAATCTAACAATCTCCCACACAATAGATAGCTCTGTAAGAGTCCCATTAACAGCACACAAAAGCAGCTGCAGTTTCTATAAACCCACAAGGGACATAATACAGGTACACAAAGAAAAGCTGTGTCTATACATGTAAAAGCAACAAACCAGAGAATTGCCTCTACTTCTAGATATTAGCTCTACTAGCAAAATTAATATCTGTATTTGTAATTATAAGGCTCTTTGCAAATCAGCAATATATAACTCATAATGGGGCCTGATCCTGATTGGGGCCTCTGGGTACTATTATAATACAAATAATAACAGCAGCAGATAAAAGCTAGAGTAGCACTGCAGAGCTATAAAACAATGTATTTATTCGCATCTGAGAACTTTACGAATATCTTTACGAATATTTACAAACTTAATCCAGGGCAGATTTGCATATTTTCAGTTCTGCTCTGAGCAGGGGCAGCTCTACCAATTTTGCCACCCCAAGCAGTCACCACCGAATTGCTGCCGCGGGACACGGACTGCCACCCCATTCTAAATGCCGCCCCAAGGACCTGCTTGCAAAGCTGGTGCCTGGAGCCAGCCCTGGATCTGAGTCATATTATAACTAGATTAAAACATGCCATGATAGATTGCTGGCATTCAAAAGATGTACAGTATAAACTGCCTCACAGAAAAAATCAGCCATGATAATTCACTGAATCTAGGACAGGAAAGGTACCAGATGCTAAAGGAGGGTCCAGATTTCAGCAGAGATCTGGGGTTTTGGTTTGGGCCATGTCTACCAAAAAATACCTAAACAGAATTTATACCATGTAAAATATACAGTATACCTATATGCATCAGAACAGCTCCCTTTAGTAGCAAAGCTAAACTACACAGTGCTCAGGGTGCAACTTTGATTGCCCCACCAACCCCCCCAAAAGTGAGGAAATTTAGAAGTAAGGCTGCAAATCCAGGTGAAACCCTGGCCTCATCAAAGTGAATGGCAGTACTCTCACTCACGTCACTGAGGCCAGGATTTCACCATCTGTCATGAATCAATTTATTGTGCCTATGTCAGAATGGATTTTCAGCCTTCCCTTTGAACTTCCTTATATTAGTGGCTTTAAATCAGATCCTTTACTATGTTTTATTTTGGTATTATCAAAGGAATAATACATGTGTAAAAACAAAAGTTTGTTCACTGGATATTATATTGATAGTTTATTCCTCAAACACATCGAAAAGCTAGGCACAATACATGGCAAAGTGAAAAGAGTTTTTGCCTATTCCATGTGTTCACAGTGACTTACAAATATATTTTAATTTTATTCAAAGACATTCATTCCTCCCTCCAGTATCTCTCTTACACTTAAGTTTTAGCTGCATGTCTCTACACTACTCAACACACTTATAAGGTACCCCACACACCGCAGAATCTCCTGTTCACTATGAGCTTTGGTGTGTCATTTGAAGGACTTAAAAATATGCACTAATTCCAGCAAACTTGGTCATCATTTATTATCTTTCAAGAACATCCTTTTTATTTTTGCCTTATAATTGGAAAAGGGAGCAGGGGGAGAAAATTTTGAAACTAAAACCCAGGAAATGACATCACTGAAGGAACGTTGGGGAGTTTTGTTTTTCTCTCTCTCTTATTATGTATTATTTGTATTTGACATGCATTGGGACCCCACTGTCCTTGGCATTGTAAAAGCATAAAATTCCTCCCCCGTACAGCTTACAGTCTAATAGGGACCAGATGTGAGGTGTGGGTGGAAATCCCAATGGAGAAGGGAAGGGGTAAGACAACAACGACTGCAATAGCAACATTAGCTAACATCAGAATCACTGCTTCCCAGGATAGAGTCCCCCATCCTGTAATTATGGCCTATGTTCTTTGTTCCTAGATGTATATACATTTACATTTTGCTGTATTAAAACACATACTGTTTGCTTGTGCCCAGCTTAGCAAGTGATTCAGACAGCTCTGTGTCCGTGACCTGTCCTCTTCATTATTTACCACTCCTCAATTTTTGTGTCATCTACAAACTTTATCACTGATGATTTTATGTTCTTTTCCTGATCATTAATAAAAATGTTAAATAGCATTGGGCCAAGAACCGATCCCTGCTAGAAAACAACCTGCCCAATTATGATTCAATGTTTACAACAGACCAATCAGTTAGCCAGCTTTTAATCCATTTAATGTGTATCATGTTAATTTTATATCATTCTAGTTTTCTCGTCAAAATGTCATGGGGTAACAAGTCAAAGCACCCTAAAGACGTCTAAGTTCATCAACACTCTTATCTTTGTCAACCAAACTTGTAATCTCATCAAACAATTATATCACGTTAATTTGACAGGATCTATTTTCCATAAACCCATGTAAATTGGCATTAATTATATTACCCTCCGTTAATTCTTTATTAACTGAGTCCTGTATCACAGTTCCATTATCTTCCTCAGGATTGATGTCAGACTGCAGGCCTATAATTACCCAGACAGGACTTTTAAAATATTGAGACATTAACATTCTTCCAGTCTCTTGAAGCTTCCTCAGTGTTCCAAGACTTATTGAAAATCAATAGTAATGGTCTAGTAAGCTACACAGTCAGCTCTTTTAAAACTCTTGGATGCAAGTTATCTGGACCTGCTGTTTAACATCCTCCTAAGATATTAGCAGAATGGAAAGAGTATTATCATCATCATAAGATAAGACTTCATCATCTGTTCTTTTCCAACAAATACAGAACACGAATATTTATTGAACACTTCTGGCTTTTCTGGGTTATTATAGATAATTCTACTGATTCCATCTAGGAATGGACCTATACAATTGTTAGGATTCTTTTTGGTTTCTAACATACTTAAGCAACTGCTGCTTATTGTCCTTAATTCTGCTGGCCATAGATTTCTCATTGTGTCCCCTTGCTTCCCTTATCAATTTTCTACAATTCCCAGCTTCTGATTTATATTCATTATCATCAACTTCCCCTTTCTTCCACTTGTTACATTTTTTATTATTATTTTTACAGCTACCTTCATTTTTTCTCTAAAGCAGGTTATTTTTTAACCTTCTTCCTCAGTTGTGGGACTGTGGCTTTTTGGGCATCTAGTGCAGTGTTCTTAAACAATTCCCAATTATCATTCCAATTTTTCTGATTGAATTATTCCTTTCAGTTGATCGGGTTCATAATTATTTTCAGCTTTGTGCAGTTGACCCTGTTAAAGCAGCAAGTATATCTATTACTGGTCTGGACTTTATTCTGTTTGCACATTATACATGTGATCAAGTCCTTTCCACTTGCACCTAAACTGCCATTAATTTTTAGTTCTGTGATTTAGAATTCCCCCATTTTGGATGTAACACTTTGTAAGTTAGAAAATTGTCATCTGCAGTACTTAGAAATTCCAAGGATGTTTTAGTCCTCGCAGCATGAGACCTCCAACATAAGTCACTTAGATTGAAGTCCCTGATGATTACACCATTTATTCCCTTACGCATTGTAGGTGGTCCGGAGTAGACACCAACTAATACCCCATTTTGTGCTTATCCATTAGATCATTGATCCATCCGCATTCAAATCCTTTTCCTCTGAGTTATCAGTGATTCAGAAACAGGTAATGCCGTTTTTTACATAGAGTACCACTTCCCTTATTATTTTTTTTGCCCATAAATCCTTCCTAATAGTTAATAACTATCGATTTTAACGTTCCAGTAATGCAAATCACCCCACCACGTTTCAGAAATCAAATTTATGATAATAAATTAGCAACTCCAATTCCTCTTGTATTTTACCCAGACTACTATCATTTGTGTATAGGCAATTAAAGAATTTCTTCTCTTCATGCCCCTTGGTTCCTTGATACATTTTGTTTTCACCATCTCGATTTTATGCTAGATTGGTGCTTATTTCTTCTCTCTTTTTACCCTCCCCCTTTCTGTTATCAGTTTAACACCTTCTTGACTATTGTAGTCTGTTTGCACTTGAGGAGATTGGTTTCCCTTCTACTGAGGTGGAGGCCATCCAAACTATACAGCCCCCTTTTCCCATAGAATGGAGACTGATCCACAAAATTGAAACCCTACAACCTGCACCAATTACCTAGTCAGACAGATACTTGTGCAAGCTTAGAAATGCATAGTTGTGCCCCAATTCTGCAAAAACTTATGCACAGGAGTATCTTTGTTAGTCAAAAGTGTTCTGTCAACAAGCTTTTTTTGACAGAATGACCCAAAAATTCAAAAAAAGATTTCTATGAAAACAGAACTCTGAAGCTGAACTCCTCCCCTGAGAAAATTTCAGTGAAAATAATAATCAGTGGGACTCAGGCTCCTAAGTGACTTAAGCATTTTTGAAAATTTTATCCATATTCTTTACATTTGTGATTACATTATCAATGTTATCTTAATGCTACATATACTATATGACAAATATCTGTTGACATATTTTAATATTTATCATAACCCGTAGACTCAAGAGGGTACTTAAAGTCACCTTCATCAGGTTTATCATCAGTTACTGAATCAGGATAACTCAGTCATACCCATTTTACAGATGGAGTAAACTAAAATAGAGAGAGAGGGATTATACCTAATGTCACGCAAGGTAGAATTCACCCCCATTGAAAGGACCAGCCTGAGACCTGTGCACCACTTAATTTCCTGTTTTGGGGACTCAAGTGGTGTATGGATGTTGTACTGATCCTCTGCACAGGGTTGAATTTCTCCAAGACAAATGAAGTGACAGACACACAAACAGGTCCCAGAAGTCCTAATTCACGGTCTGTTGCTCTAACTAGAGAGATCTATTACAAGCACTACTACTGCCACCAAACAGAAATACTTTCTCGATCACCTTTGGTAATTTCTTCAACATTTTTGCTTTCTGAAAAGGGACAGATTTGTAATGGAACTAGGGACTGGAAACAATTAGCTTATATAAATATATATGTATATCGTACTCCTTTAGTATCACATTAACTTTGTCTTTAGCAGTCCTAACACTGAAATGCTCCAAGATGGATTAAAAGTTTGTCTACTCATTAGAAATATTTATACATATTATTCCTATGAGGCTGGCAGTAGTGTGTTTAAAAGATATTTACACAAAAGTATACCTATAATTCAAACCTACCCACAAAAGTAAAGGAAACTGTTTAGTGTTTAAAATTTATAGCTGTGTTTTAGAAAGACACAGATGTTATCAAAAACAGGAGATGTAGTCAAACAAGTGATCATAGCAACTATGCATTGGTTTTATAGCTGAAAGACCCAACAGATGGTCCAAGATGGTAGCAAGTGAGCTCAACATGTATGTGATGTGTCTAGTGTTAAAGAACAGGACTACAGTCACAATATTAATTTATTTAACACTAAAATGCTTGGAAGCACGATTATTGCTTTTCTTTCCCACAACACATTTTTAAACACTAGCTGTACTCATGATCAATGCGAATTGCATTGCATAATTCCATTTTGAGCAAGCTATGAGCAGGAAGATGGCACCTGGACATCCATTAGACCAGTGGTTCCCAAACTTGTTCCGCCGCTTGTGCAGGGAAAGCCCTGCCAGGCCGGGCCGGTTTGTTTACCTGCCGCGTCCGCAGGTTCGGCCGATCGCGGCTCCCAGTGGCTGCGGTTCGCTGCTCCAGGCCAATGGGAGATGCTGGAAGCGGCGCGGGCCGAGGGACGTACTGGTACCGGCCCGGCCTGCCAGGGGCTTGCCCTGCACAAGCGGCGGAACAAGTTTGGGAACCACTGCATTAGACTAACAGAGGGATGTGGAATGGAGTAAAAAAAGCCTTGCAATGATGGGAAAATGCCAGCCTTGTAATAGCATAAGGAAACCATCCCTTTTCCCAAGAAACTTTCTCCAGTCTTAAGAGCTCTAATAGATTGCATCCTCACATTACTGTTCTGCCAGCAAAGGGTCTATTGGCAATAGGGTGACCAGATGTCCCGATTTTACAGGGACGGTCCCAATTTTGGGGGATTTTTCTTATATAGGCACCTATTACTCCCCACCATCTGTCCTGATTTTTCTCACTTGTTATCTGGTCACCTTAACTGGCAATAAAGGCAGATTTTTCATTCATTTCACTGTGATTTTACCGTACACACTTCAGGCAGAAATGATTGTTCTTAATTCAGAGGAACTAATAAAAAGTCAGAACTGAACCAGTTTTGCTTTCAATTTACTTCTCCTGTTAAAACCAAAGGGCCTGATTCTCATCTGGTGTACACTTGCATAGCTCCACTGACTTCAAAGACCCAGCACTGATTTATATCACTGAAGGATCTGGTCCATGATATGATTACACGCAACAATAAGCTAATGGAACCATCAAGCATACAGAAGAATATCACTTGTAATGTTTGCTACCTTACACTTTCCATTATATATCTTAGTTTTTTATACAGTTTCTGTGATGGGGTGTATAGATCCCACACAGATCAGGAAGATGCCAGTGAGGCCCTGGGAGCAGAGGTAGCCCCTCCCCTGAAACCCTGTCAATCATGTATAGGGAGAAGGCCTATAAAAGGGAGGAAACTGTAGCCATCGGGAGTGTGGGGGAGAATTTAGGATTGCCATAAACAGCAGACTGCAGGAGCAACTCCTGAAGTTACAGAGTGAACTCCCAGCCAGAAGACCTTCACCCTGACCCTACAGAGAGTGCAGCAAACTCCCAGGGTAAACCAGACAGACTGAGCTTGACTCAGAAGCCGAGCCAGGGAGATTTCTCAAAACCCATGATGTGAGAGCTGTGTCATTGGCATTTTCCCCTACCATCCTTTTGAGGGGCCCTGGGAAGGGGGGATACCCTTGAATGCATTGGTGTTTGTGACTTTCGTTTTGATCCCCCATCTGGAGAGACTTAAGAAGGCCTACAAAGGCCTGCAAGGAACTGGGGCCTGTGTTGGAGCCTCCCAATGCAAATAACTGGGTGTAGTCAGGTTCTCCCACTACCTGGGGGAAGAACCGCAGGGGACTCTGTTACAGTTTCATATGGTTTTTATATCATCTATCACTGTGGTATTAACATTAGATATGTTAGTAGTTCCATTGACATCAACAGGACTATCTCCATGCTTAACGTTAAGCGCATGCTAAAATGCTCTGCTGGATTGAGGCAGAAAGTATTCCACTTGTCATCTCAGGGAGAGACTGTGTAAAGTCTCCATACTTCATGGAAGTTCCTAGTAGTCTTTTTAGTTTATCTTTAACATGAACAATTTTCCCCTTGGTAATGAGGTAGGGAAAAACAAAGACATTCCAATTTTATTAACAGTGCACTAAACATCTTCAGGAGACTAAGGAAAATCAGCAATACTAGTTTTTGTTGTGTTTTGTTTTTTCTTTTTTTGCGGGGGGGCTTCCGGTAATTGGTATTGGTTACTTTGTTTGCATTATGGGGCAGCGTTCTCTCCTTACCGACTGCAGAAAAGAAAAAACAGCAAAAGAAGGAAAAACACTTAAATATAATAACAATAATGCAGGGTTTCTTTTTGTTTGTGATTTATGCATTTGTTTAACTTTTCTTGATGCAGCTGAGCTAATTATAATAAAGGAACAAATTCTACCCTGGCATAACAAGGTACAACTCCCAATCTTGTTCTTGGATGTTATGTGGTTAAAAAGCCCTCCGCTCCAGTGGAGCCCATATTAATAAAATGTCTGGGCTTGTATCTCCATGTATTTTGATAAATATGCAACACTGAGGATAGTTACAAGGTATACACTGGTATATGATCATATAAGGCATTAAAGAATTTAATGCAACATATACAATTTGTAGCAGTGATTGCAATAAATCACTTCACAGCCTTTAAGACTGGTATAGGTTCATCTTACATGCACTTTACTAAAGTAATAAAGACATTTCATTGTCTGCAGTTCCTCTTCTCCCTCCATCACCATCCACAACCAGAAGACCCGTCCATATCTATCCCGATGTTTCCTCTCTCCTTCCTCACCAGTCACCTCTTCTAAATGAGCCTTCTTTCACCTTTGTAGCCTGACTAGTTCCTCTCAAAAAATCCCAGTCTGACTTGGCACTCATTTCCCAAAACATGCTCTCTTTCCTTGTACAGCCCCCGGGCTATGCTCCAGCAACCCAACTGATTTAGTAGCAAACTGTACCAAATCTCCTACAGTGACTATTTCAGAAACTTCTCTCTTGGCTAGCCTGGGCACTGGGACAAGATTTCATTTCCTTTGCACTGCAATGACAGCAAAGTCACACCTCTTTAAGTTAATAAGACTGAAAAATGTAAGTGTCGGTGTACAAGTGTGTAATGTTTTTAGTGTTTAGGCTCATTGAACACAGCCACTGACTTCATTCTCCACACACTGCACTGATAGCAATGTCACATACTCATAAGTTAATGTGTGAGAGAAGAAATAATAATAAAGAAGGATAGCCAGAGGCAGACAGGACCAAGGGCAAAAACAGAAGTTTTAACAATAGTATGGGAGGTTTTCTAAGGTCTGTTTTAAAGTTAGATACAGAACAGAAATACACAATAGCTACCACATAAATGTTTTTACATGTCCATTCTTGCTTTCAGTCCTGCTTGACACTGAACTATGCTGGGTGCAGATGCGTGTATGATATACTTGTGGGGAGTGTGTGTGTGCGTGCCCTATCCCTATCATCAACATACTGACATGCCACGGGAAGACTAGCTGGCCCAATTATTGTAGCCCAATAAATAGCTTCCTGAATCATGAAAAAGCTAAAAAAACAAGTACAAACAAACAATAGTATTCAAAATACAAACAAAGAGAAATTCCCATGCTCAGGCCTGGTCTCAGACCAGAATGCTAGAATTTACTTGTAACCCTAACTTACTCTTTTCTCCCTTATGTCTCTAGTTTGCTAATTTACCCAACACCTCCAGAACATTGTGAGAGCTCATCCTAAATGGACTGATTAAATCACTATTTATCTCTTAGCTTCCTGCCTCAATCATTTTACTATGTACTATAGTCTTCCAAAATCTCTATTCTCCAAACCTCAGGGTTTCCTGAATGCTGTAGCCAGAACTCTCATTCCAGAAAGCAAGACCACATCACCTCTGTCTTTACTGGCATCCTACCCCATCCTAAATCGTGTTCAAAAGCTAGTTCCTAGCCATGGGCAGTGGGTGAAACGCCGGCTGGGGGAAGCTAGCCCCCAGCCGGTTCCGCCCCCCCTTCTGGCCCCGCCCCTCCTTCCCCCGCCGGGGCCACCAGCCCACTCTCCCTGCCGCCACCAGCCTCCACCCTTGTCCCAGGCCCAGGCCCGGAGTACCGAGTGCTGGCAGGCAGCGCGTGGCCCTCCCCTGCCCTCAAGCCGTGGGTGGGCAGGCAGGCAGCACACGGCTCCCGTGGCCCCGATGCCCCCAGGGCCCCCCTGACACAGGGCAGGCAGCCTCAGCACCCCCCCTCCCCCCCAAGAACTGGGCGGTGGAGCAGCACTGGGCAGCCCAAGCCACGCCAAGTCCCGGCCGCAGAAGGACTGAAGAGGAGCAGCCTGCATGGGCTGGGGCAAAGGGGGAAAGTGCAAGCAGGAAGGGGCTTCAAGGAGGAGCATGGGCAGGGCCAGGGCTGTTTGGGGAAGCACAGCCTTCCCCAACCTATTGGACGCACCACTCATGTTCCTAGCCATTCACTACACTCTGGTTGTGGCCTTCCTGTTGTCCTTTCTTCTCTATTCCCCATTGTTGTGGGGGGTTACTCTTTGTTCTGTGCTGTCCTAAACAACTGGCACATAATCTTCCTGCACTCAGTAATTTTATTTCTGTACATCATATGATAAAACTTTCCTTTACGCCCTCAGTGGTGAAAGAACAGGTTAAGGACTATTTAGAAAAGCTGGACATGCACAAGTCCATGGGTCCAGATCTAATGCATCCAAGGCTGCTGAGAGAGTTGGCTGATGTGATTGCAGAGGCATTGACCATTATCTTTGAAAATTCGTGGCGATCGGGGGAGGTCCCGGATGATTGGAAAAAGGCAAATATAGTGCCCATATTTTAAAAAAGGGAAGAAAGAGAACTCAGGGAACTACAGATCGGTCAGCCTCACTTCAGTCCCCAGCAAAATCATGGAGCGGGTCCTCAAGGAATCCATTTTGAAGCACTTGGAGGAGAGGAAGGTGATCAAGAACAGTCAACATGGATTCACCAAGGGCAAGTCATGCCTGACCAACCTGATTGCCTTCTATGATGAGATAACTGGTTCTGTGGATATGGGGAAAGTGGTGGATGTGATATAGCTTGACTTTAGCAAAGCTTTTGATACGGTCTCCCACAGTATTGTTGCCAGCAAGTTAAAGACGTATGGATTGGATGAATGGACTATAAGGTGGATAGAAAGCTGGCTAGATTGTCGGGCTCAACAGGTAATGATCAACGACTCGATGTCTAGTTGGCAGCCGGTATCAAGCAGAGTGCCCCACGGGTCGGTCCTGGGGCCGGTTTTGTTCACCATCTTTATTAATGATCTGGATGATGGGATGAATTGCACTCTCAGCAAGTTCGCAGCAAGCTGGGGGGAGAGGTAGGTATGCTGGAAGGTAGGGATAGGGTCCAGAGTGACCTAGACAAATTGGAGGATTGGGCCAAAAGAAATCTGATGAGGTTTCAGCAAGGACAAGTACAGAGTCCTGCACTTAGGAAGGAAGAAAGAATCCCATGCACCGCTACAGGCTGGGGACTGATTGGCCAAGCAGCAGTTCTGGAGAAAAGGACCTGGGGATTACAGTGGACGAGAATCTGGATATGAGTCAGCAGCGTGCCCTCGTTGCCAAGAAGGCCAACGGCATATTGGGCTGTATTACTAGGAGCATTGCCAGCAGATCGAGGGAAGTGATTATTCCCCTCTATTTGGCACTGATGTGGCCACACCTACAGTACTGTGTCCAGTTTTGTGCCCCCCACTACAGAATGGATGTGGACAAACTGGAGAGAGTCCTGCAGAGGGCAACGGAAAAGATTAGGGGGCTGGGATACATACCTTATGAGGAGAGGCTGAGGGAACAGGGGTTATTTAGTCTGCAGAAGAGAAGAGTGAGGGGGGGATTTGATTGCAGTCTTCAACTACCTGAAGGGGGGTTCCAAATAGGAAGGAGTTAGGCTGTTCTCAGTGGTGGGAGATGACAGAACAAGAAGCAATGGTCTCAAGTTGCAGTGGGAGAGGTCTAGGTTGGATATTAGGAAACACTATTTCACTAGGAGGGTGGTGAAGCCCTGGAATGGGTTACCTAGGGAGGTGGTGGAATCTCCATCCTTAGAGGTTTTTAAGACCTGGTTTGACAAAGCCCTGGCTGGGATGATTTAGTTGGCGTTGGTCCTGCTCTGAGCAGGGGATTAGACTAGATGACCTCCTGAGGTCTCTTCCAACCCTAATATTCTGTGGTTTTCTGTGTAGAGCTTTTTCTGATACTCTATAGGAAGGATGCTATAGATACAAATCACATTCTACTCTGGAACGGATATCACTACTAGCTACACATGGTTTGGAAACAAACCACACCTTTTGTATTATTTCACAGGAGTGTTGAGTGCGTAGGAACAATTTACAGCAGGGGCTAAGGGTTTTGACAAAAACTAATGCAATGTGGTGCACAGATGAAATCCAGACTCCTATTTCTTACTGGTTGCACTGGATTTTTAATTTAATCACAGCAGGTAGGATAATGTCAGACCTACATGGATTTTAAAAGATCTTACACATGTATGCATTAACATACTTTTTATTAACTCTATCTAAACCGTTACTGCTTTAGCAGTACTGAACTCATTAACTTGGGAACCACCTTCCATAGCTTGAATATGAAAGTTCCTGTATTCTGTTCCAGATTTTTCTTCTGAGTTAATATCTCATTGCTTATAGAAAATTTTTGGTCTAACAACATTTCTGTAGAAAAGAAATAACAGAAATATTTTAAATTTCTGTTTACATATTATTTGAATAGGATGCAAATAAAAAATCCCACATATAATTTTTGGCACTCAATGGAAGCATTTATTATATCTCTCAGTAAATGTTCCTGGTGCAAAATGTATTTGGCCCATTGTACAAAAAGGACATTTATAGAAAATCACTTGAAAAAGTTCCCAAGAAGTTACACTAGCTAGAAAATAGCGGAGCCCAGCCAGGGTTCCTCACTCCTCTGCGTGGCCAAGAAATGGATGTAAAAATCCATTACTGAAACGTTGTGCTACTACTGGCTTGCTGACACAAGCAACATAGGCACCAACTCCATGGGTGCTCCAGGGCGCAAGCACTCACAAAAGAAAAAAAAAAACGGGGGGTGCTCAGCAGCCACCAGCCACTGCTTTCCAGCGGGGCCACCGATCAGCTGTTTAGTTGCTGGCAGGGGGCACTTGGGGCAGGGCAGAGAGCAATGAGCGGTGGGCCTAGGGGAGAGGGCATAGTGAGGACAAAAGAGGTGGAGCAAAGGCAGGACATCAGGGAGGGGTGGAGCCTCAGGGCAGAGTAGGGGTGGAGCATCCTCGGGGAAAAATAGAAGTCGGCACCTGTGAGAAGCAGTACATTCCCATAGAGAGAGTCTGCCAAGTTGTATAGCCGTGGCATTGATATTAAAGGCCCTGTTATTGTTGAATACACTTCTCATGGGGAGGAGAGCTGAGGGATAAGTGTCTTTCTATAGTCTTCCCTTATACAAACAGCACATATTCGGTCCTTCCAGGTGCTGCTGGAGCGTTATCAGAGCTGTTGCCAAATTGTACATTTCTTCTACTGATGTTAAGGGTCCCCTCTATGTGTGTCACTGCTGCTTGTGAGGCACTGTGAATCTGTCTCTCTCTGAAACAGCACATGTGCTTCCATCATGCCCCTAAATATTTTACTCAGTGCCTATTTCAACAAAATTTGTAAGTTGGAGTCCCAGGATAATTTCCAGTACAATCTAGCAGCTGAGATTCCCCATGTCCAAAACCGCTTGAAATTGTTTGCGCTTCTTTAGGATTTTGACTAAAGGAACAGCCCCATGTGAAGTGATCTTTCAAAGTTTTCTTCGCTGATTACATAGCACTGGTTTCCTGTAGCAGTAAAACAGATTTGAAAACTGAATCACCTTTAAAAGAGTGAGGGCGTCATTTACAGAAAAAAAGAAAGATTTTTTAAAATGAGCTCCTTTGTAAATTGGCCAGATTTTTTTAACACACTGTGACACTTGCAATCTCTCTCTGCCCTGGCTTTGCCCATCCCTAATTAAGAACATAAGAAGGGCCATACTGGATCAGACCAAAGGTGTATGTAGCCCAATATCTTTCGACAGTGGCCAATGCCAGGTGCCACAGAGGGAATACACAGAACAGGTAATCACCAAGTGATCCATCCCCTGTTGCCCATTCCGAGCTTCTGGCAAACAGAGGCTAGGGACACCATCCCTGTTCATGCTGAATAATAGCCATTGATGGACTTCTCCTCCATGAACTTATCTAGTTCTTTTTTGAACCCTGATATAGTCTTGGCCTTCACAACACCCTCTGACAAGGAGTTCACAGGTTGACTGTGTGTTGTGTGAAGAAATACTTCGTTTTGTTTGTTTTAAACCTGCTGTCTATGAATTTCATTGGGTGACCCCTAGTTCTTATGCTTTGAGTAAATAACACTTCCTTTTTTCCTTTCTCCACACCAGTCATGATTTTATAGACAGCTATCATATCCCCCGAGTCATCTCTTTTCCAAGCTGAAAAGTCCCAGTTTTATTCTCGCCTCATATGTCAGCCATTCCCTACCCCTAATCTTTTTTGAGATGGGGCGACCACATCGGCATGCAGTATTGAAGATGTGGGCTTACCATGGATTTATAGAGAGGCAATATGATATTTTCTGTATTATCATCTCTCCCTTTCCTATTGATTCCCAACAGCCTGTCCGCTTTTTTGACTGCTGCTGCACATTCAGTGGATGTCTTCAGAGAACTATCCACAATGACTCCAAAATCTCTTTCTTGAGTGGTAACAGTTAATTTAGACCCCATCATTTTATACGTATAGTTGGGATGATGTTTTCCAATGTGCATTACTTTGCATTTATCAACATTGAATTTCAATTATGAATACTATATGACAGAGAAGACACATAACTCCAGTACTGATTTAATAACAATGGCGGCTCAGATTCTGCGTTAGTTTCAGAATGCAGTACACACTTCATTTGATCTACCAAGCTCTTCAATCTTCGTCCAAGTGGACTTTCTGACCAAGCCTGCTTTTCAGTCACTACTGACAGTGGAGGTAATCTGATGCTATCCTACATTCATCACCAGTATCTACACAGTAGGTGCTAGGTGGAATGGCTATTGCTTTAACCATTCATCACATTCTTTGTGGAACTCTACACCCAGCTATGTCAGGGATATTCACTCTCTAAATCAGAACTGATAACTCACTTCTTTCCCCTTTGTGCTTTCTGTCATTTTGATCAGCATTAGAGACTGTATTATTAAATGATTGTACATCTTCTGCAAAGTGCCTTGAGATGTAATGGCATGATAAGGTGATACAGCACATAACTCAAAGCTGTTTTCTCTAGCTGTCTTTCTTACAAGGTACACCAACTCCCTTTCATAAGATGTATAACTTAGTGCACTGCAAAAGGTAAATGCCAGGGCCATTGAGTGGTTCTGCAGCTATGGAAAAAGGAATGTACAAGTGAGAGAGCTTCAGGAATTAGGTAACAGACAGTGGAATTGTCATTGGCTAAAAAATGTTACCACTGCAACAGAAGGTTGCAAAATACCATCAAATCTAAGGGATTCTTTACATTGAACTCAGCCGTGGAGTATCATGCTACCTCAGAAAATGTAGAGAAAAGCTGCTTTATGAAGGATTCCACCCTCTAACACTTGCTTTTATTAAGAAAATGTAATCCCAAAGTGGACTGGAAACTGAATTTTACCTGACGTTTCATCTTTCTAGCTGTCAGATCTTTTAATAATCATAATTTGAAAAAAGAAAACAAATCTTGGTGTAAACAGAATCAAAAGTAGTAGTATATGAGGCAAGATTAAATGGCATATGGGATCAGGGAGATGATAGAGATGTTATGGGAGAAAGTGTGAAGGCCCTTTTGTAAGCAGATTACATAGACAGAATGAAAGGAAGCAGAGTGCATGGTGCAAGTGTAACCCACACACCTTCTGGGTGTGGTGTTCTGTCAGATCTAGTGGCACTGAGACCACTTAAAGAGAGAGATAAAATGAGTTTGCACTACAGCCTTAGCTAACAGGCAGTTGGCTTTTAGCTCATGCTGTAGAGGCTCATGCACTAAGCTCCAGAAGTCCCTGGTTCGATCCTGCCTGCCGACTACCAGGGTCTGTTGGTGTTATACAAGCAGGAAAAAAGAGGCAAGATGTAGAAAGGAACTGAACTGTAAACAGCCTTGAAGGTGAGGAGAAGAGTTTGAATATGATATAGATACACAGGCGGTGAAAGGAAATGAAAGGTGGAAGGATTATCGGTAAGAGTAATCTGAGAGAAAAGTAAGTATGGAGGTGGCATACTGAGTAGAGGGGAGAAGTGCAACATGATAGTCAAATAGGCCAGAAAGAAACAGGCTGTAATAATCCAGCAGAAGATTACTAGTGCACAGTCAAGGGTTTTGGTAGCAGGGATTGCTTTTGGAAGCAAGGTTTGCTTTTGGAGATGTGCTATGATAAGAAACGTAAGTTAGCAACAGCTTGGATGAAGAAGAGAAAAGCCAAAGAAGAGTTGAGCCCAGGAGAAGGGACAACGGTTGTGTTATCTAGTGTGACGAGAAGGGAGTGGGCAGGGAAGATCTGAAGGGGGAAAGATGATGGTTCTGACAAATACTGACAGTAAATGAAATTCTCCCTCAGAAAACCACATGCATAATTAGTTCCGGTGAGTACTGGTGATCTAACTCTGCAAGGATCTGCTTTTAAT
The DNA here is from genome assembly GCF_965152275.1 of Natator depressus. Lineage (NCBI taxonomy): Eukaryota > Metazoa > Chordata > Testudines > Cheloniidae > Natator > Natator depressus. Next base: position 41,658,986 of record NC_134236.1, on the reverse strand, counting down.
ATTTCCTCCCTCTTCTTGTTTGAAATGATCGGTTCCAGTGAAAAGCAAATAAAATCCAAATACTGTACCTCCTTTGTTCCAAGAATTTTTGATAAATTAACTGTATTTTCTGGCACAGTCAATACAATTGTTGCTTGTAAGGTCACTATGCCCTAAAATCAAAAGTGATTAAACATTATTTGTTTCTTCAAAAATACAATACAAAAAGTCTATTAATATAGGGAAATAGTTTATAAATAAATATAATTATCCCAGTGCTTTAAATCAGAAGTACTGTAGATGCACATTAAAGTTTAGTTCAATAAAATAGTAATCTTTTATGAATTGTCAAGAAAATTACCTACTTCTGAGATAACAGAAAATTTACATGTATCCATTCAGGGGAAAAGTACAGAACAGAACTACAATATCTTATTCAACACCCCTCCTGTGCAGTCGGGCAGAAAATGAAGAACGCACAATTAGTGACCATCTCTGAAAAGTTTGGTTTAAGTGACTTGACGAGCATCACACACAAACTCTATGGCAGAGACAGCGAGAGACACCAGTTCTCCAGGGCAGCATCCAACTGACTAAATCATAAGACCATCCTTTTCTTCCTGCAATCTCCTGCCTCATTCACAACACAACACTGATCCTTCCCCAGAGCAGGTCCATCCTGTGGACCGAATGAGGAAGGGGCTCTGTGGAAAAAATAGTAGGTAATCATGTAATAAATGATTGTATCATAATACATGCACATATGGGAGCTGGATTAATGTTGCACAGCAAACCTTAAGTTTTGGTACTTCCTAACTTTGGAGCACTTGACTATGCATCCTTCAGTTTTACTGGGGCAGCAAAAGACACACCATGGCCACGGCCCTGCCAAATTTCAGGTCACTGCTCCAATATATAAGTCCCTGCTCCCAAAAAAAGTCACCATTTTTTATTTTTTTTATTTTTTTTTTTAAACACGGACAACTTATTTTTCCCAAGCTTCATTCTTGGTAAGGGCTGAACCGTTTTGGCTGAAATTTTCCAAAACCCAGACTGAAGACACCTGGCATGGAAAGTTTCAGCACGAAGGGTTAAATTTGGCAAAGTATAAGCTACTAGGAAACTGAATCTTATAATGGACAGGTTTGGATAATCTTAATAATAGGCAGTGTTAGCGGTCCCACTTTAACATGTAAATATGCATACAAAACAAATCAAATCAGCAGCTTTAGCACCATTCAGTGACATATCCTCAAATTTCCCTCCAAGACCTGTCAAACATCATTTTCAGACTATTTCAAACCACAGAGCAGAGCAACCTCCAAAGTCTAAGGGACATCACAAAAGCCCTCTATAAGTGTGGTCTGGCTGAAACCATACTCCTTTGCAACTTAGAAAAAAACCCTGTATACTAAATATCCTCACAAGTTCACAAATTGTACCTTAGTCTGTGCAGCTGAACCTGTATGCATTATACCACAGGTAAAAAACAAAAGACAACAATGGCAGAATTTAAAATTTTGCTGTAACTAAATGAGAAAAGTCCTATTCTGCATTAAGAACAAACAATTGAAATTGGATATTTTAGTGTACTTTAATCGGGATCTTTTTATAAAGACCAAGAATGTGAAGTATTTTTCATAACTAAGTACCATATAGTCAAAATTATCTTTGATTAAGATTGAACATGAAACCATTCGGCCTCTAAAAACACTGCAATGCCATGTGTGATTATGTCAAATTTGATTTCCATTTTTAGTTCCTTTCAAAGTGATTGTCTTCTATCAGCTCCTTATATATTAGATGGGGCTGTTAGTAAGGGTCACTAACTTCCCCTGAAATCTACCTCTGGAAACTGACACATTAGCAGTTATACACATTTTATATTTATTTTTAATAAAACATTACATTAAAAAAACATTTTTGGTACAAGAAGCCCAGTGCAAACTTAAACACTCAAAAGTCAGGAAATGTCAGAAATAAGATTGTCTGTGCGATCATAATGTTATGTGTATGCATTTTGATATGGTCTTTACATTACTTGATCACATACTATTTTTTCCCACAGGGCCCCTGCTTCATTCAGTTCATAGGAAACTTTCTTCCACATCACCTCTCTCTCAGACTTTACACTTAAACATATGTAATGTTACTCTTAACCAAATTGTTTTTGTTATTTTCATCTTCAAATAGCACCATTTAAATAAATACAAAATCAACTCAGATTAAGCATCCATCTTTTCTTTTCTAAGGCCCAGCCCTGCATATTAAGCATATTCATGCATTATTCATGTGAATAGTCCCATGCAAGTATGTGGGTTATTCATATGAGTAAAGCTATGGAAGGGCTTAAGAACCCTCAGGATCAGGGCTGACATTCATATTTATGTCAGAAAATGGGGGCTGATTTTCTGTTGCCCTATACCTTGTATAGTCATCACCTGTGGCAAGTGATTGTAAAGTGGATGTAAAATGCTACCCAATCAGAATGGTGGTAGTTTAACATACTCAGTCTCTTGCCCCACTCTACACCCTCCACTTGCCCCCCACCCCGGGTTCTATAGTAGTCACATTGCTTCACAAGTTATAAGCCCATAAGGAGGAACATGAAAGAATAAGGATATACAAGGCATGTAACCCCATGCTCTGGGCATCCCTAAACCTCTGACTGCCAGAAGCTGGGACTGGATGACAGATGATGGATCACTCAATAAATTGCCCTGATCTGTTCACTTGGTCTGAAGCATCTGGCACCAACCATTGGTGGAAGACAGGATACCAGGCTAGATGGACCATAGGTCTGACCTAGTATGGCCATTTTTGTGTTTTACACTTTCAACTATTCTGATGATGATGTCTGCTCTATCAGCTATTTTTAAAAAGAGCACCATTTCAAATTGCGTGAGACGGCATTGAGCCTTTGAAGTCCACATAACGGTATGAAAAAGAGTGTATAAGTGTCTGTTCCAGTGTGTGTGCTGTTTTTCCACTAAAGATGAAATTATTTCAGCTGGTCTATAAAATATCATGTGGCACCCATACTTCTTAACTTTCCAATTACTTTTCGACCCAAGCAACTGGAAAACAACCAGTAATGACTGGTAACTTTAAATTGTAGCTGGCCTGGGCCAGAGTCCAAACAGCAACCTAGAATTGAAAAGCTGTGAATCTCATCAACCTCCTTAAACTTTTACTATTACTATCAGAATAATTCTGGAATGATAAATTATGTTAAATAAATCATGCTCATAAACACAATACATTGCATCTTGCAACAAAACCAAACCAAAACCAAGATGAAGAGAGAAGAAACATCTGCAAAAGTGGTCAAAATACATTTAGAATATCTATCCACTCTGGATCCAATCCTGCTCCCAGTGAAGTCAATTTAAAAGATATGCCTTTTGAAGATTTACTACTGTTCTTTTTGGGGAGAAATTTTCTTAAAGACCTTATACCCTAGACCAGAGATTCAGATGAAATTATAACAGTAGCACTGCAAATAGGAGAACAGATGCATATTCTGCATACCTTTAGGTTTGTTCCCTTGCAAAAGAATTTGTGTACCAGGAATGCATATTGACCTCAGCAGCAGAACTGCAGATCATGACATGATTTTACTACAGTACTACAATATAAATCAAAGGAGGTTTGTAATTTCCATTGTGGATTTTGGTGGAGACACATGGGGAATCAGAAGATTCAGACTAAGCCCCAGTCTAGACCTAAAGGGCTTTTAAAATGGACTTCCGTGCTCCTCCCCGGTGAGGGGAGTAGTGCTAAAATCGACCTGGCTTGGTCGAATTTGGGGTAGCGCAGACGCAATTCGATGGTATTGGCCTCCAGGAGCTACCCCAGAGTGATCCAATGTGACTGCTCTGGACAGCACTTTGAACTCTGATGCACTAGCCAGGTACACAGTAAAAACCCCGGGAAATTTTGAATTTCATTTCCTGTTTGGTCAGCGTGGCGAGCTCAGCAGCACAGGTGACCATGCAGTCTCCCCAGGATCGCAAACGAGCTCCAGCATGGACAGAAAGGGAGACACTGGATCTGACTGCTGTATGGGGAGAAGAATCTGTGCAGGCAGGCCAAACTCTGATCAAAAAGAAGAAATGCTAATATATATGCCAAAATCGCACAGAGCATGGTGGAGAGAGGCTACAACAGGGACACACAACAGTGCCGCGTGAAAGTTAAGGAGCTCAGGCAAGCCTACCAAAAGACAAAGGAGGCAAATGGGTCACTCCAGCTCAGAGCCCCATACATGTCGCTTCTATGATCAGCTGCATTGCATTCTGAGGGGGACCCTACCACTACCCCACCACTGTCCTTGGACACCTGCAAGGGGGGAGTCTCACGCAACAGGGAGGAGGATTTTGTGGATGAGGAAGAGGAGAAGGAGAATGCACAGCAGGCAAGTGGTGAATCCGTTCTCCCCGGCAGGCAGGACCTTTTCATCACCCTGGAGCCAATACCCTCCCAAGGCGGGATCCCCTGAAGCTGGAGAAGGCAGCTCTGGTGAATGCACATTTGTAACTACAGTATAGGGTTTAAATACCAATAGTGTTTAATGTTTGATTTGCCTTGAAGAATTTGGATGCATTCGCGGCCAGTACAGCTAATGGAAAATTCTGTTAACGTGTCTGGGGATGGAGCGGAAATCCTCCAGGGACATCTCCATGAAGCTGTCCTGGAGGTACTCTGAAAACCTTTGCAGAAGGTTTCTGGGGAGGGGTGCCTTATTTCGTCCTCCCCGGTAGGACACTTTCCCACGCCAAGCCAATAGCAAGTAGTCTGGAATCATTGCAGCACAAAGCATGGCAGCGAATGGTCCTGGGTTTTGGTTGCATTCAAGTAACATTCGGTCTTTATCTTTCTGTGTTAGCCTCAGTAGAGTGATATCATTCATGGTCACCTGGTTGAAATAGGAGAATTTTTGTAAGGGAACAGTAAAAGGACCCCATTCATGCTGGGTTGTTTGCGCTTGGCTAACAGGGATCATCTTGGAGAATAGCCATGCGTGAGGTGGAGGAAGGTGTGTGCTGCACTTCCACCCGAAAACCGCAGCCCCTCCTTTTAAATGTGAAACCCAACCAGCATTGCTTGTTATGGGAAAGTATGGCGCTGCAGTTTGAAACCATTTCCACATGTTATGAAGGTGGAAGAAGCCAACCCTGCATACCAAAAGGCTTACCATGGCTGCCTGGAAACCGAATTCTGTTGCCCAGCCGTGTGTGATGTGTCACCATACCGGCAGGCACTCAATATAAAAGGCAAAATGTGATCTTGTACCTAAAGCACATGTGCTGTCTGCTGTGAATTGCTTGATTCACTGTGAAAGAGTCTCCCTTTTGTTCTCAGAAATGTATCATCTTAAATTTTACTCTCCCTTTTTATCTCCCCCCAGGTGCAAATGTTTCTATGCTCCCCCTATCATCTCCATCCCTGAGGTTATCACAGATTAGAAGGCGAAAAAAATGCACTCGCAATGACATGTTTTCTGAGCTCATGCAGTCCTCCTGCACTGATAGGGCACAGCTTAATGCATGGCAGTGACAGAGGCCAGGAAAGCATTAACTGAGTGCAAAAAGCAGAGGCAGGAGGTGATGCTGAGGCTAATGGGGGAGCAAATGGACATGATGAAACATCTGTTGGAGCTGCAGGAAAGCCAACAAGAGCACAAACCCCTGCTGTATCCATTGTATAACCGCCTACCCTCCTCCCCAAGTTCCATATCCTCCTCACCCAGATGCTCAAGAATGCGGGGGGGGGGCGGGAAGGGGGGACGGAGGGAGGAGCTCTGGGCACCCAGCCACTCCACTCCAGAGGATGACCCAAGCAACAGAAGGCTGTCATTCAAACAGTTTTGATTTGTAGTGTGGCTACAATAAGCAATGTGGCCTTGTCCTTCCCTCTTCCCACACCCCACCCCATCCATGCTACCTTGTCAGTTATCTCACTTTTTTCTTTATTAATAAAGAAAGAATGCATGGTTTCAAAACAATAGTTACTTTATTACCTTTGCCAGCTGTGATCGAAGGTGGGAGGGTGGTTAGCTTACAGGGAATTAAAATCAACAAAGGGGATTTGCAGCAAGGAGAAACACACAGCTGTCACACTGTAGCCTGGCCAATCATGAAACTGGTTTTCAAAGCCTCTTGATGAGCAGTGCACTGAGCTGTGCTCTTCTAATTGCCCTGGTGTCTGGCTGCTCAAAATTGGCCACCAGGCGATCTGCCTCAACCTCCCATCCTGCCATAAATGTCTCCCCCTTACTCTCACAGATATTATGGAGCACAAAGCAAGCAGCAATAACAATGGGAACGTTGGTTGTGCTGAGGTCTAATCTAGTCAGCAAACAGAGCCAGCGAGCTTTTATACGTCCAAAGGCACATTGTACCACCATTCTGTACTTGCTCAGCCTATAGTTGAACTGCTTCTTACTACTATCCAGGCTGCCTGTGTATGGCTTCATGAGCCATGGGAGCAAGGGCTAGGCTGGGTCCCCAAGGATAACTATTGGCATTTCAACATCCCCAGTGGTAATTTTCTGGTCTGGTAAGTAAGTCCCTTCTTACAATTGCTCGAACAGCCCTGAATTCCTAAAGATGCGAGCATCATGCACCTTTCCCGGCCATCCCATGCTGATGTCGGTGAAACGTCCCTTGTGATCCACCAGTGCTTGCAGCACCATTGAGAAGTACCCCTTGCGGTTTATGTACTGGTTGGCAAGGTGGTCCGGTGCCAAGATAGGGATATGCGTTCCGTCTATCGCCCCACCACAGTTAGGGAACCCCGTTGTAGCAAAGCCATCCAGTATGACCTGCACATTTCTCAGAGTCACTACCCTTGATGACAGAACGTCAGTGATTGCATTGGCTACTCGGATCACAGCAGTCCCCACAGTAGATTTGCCCACTCCAAATTGATTCCCGACTGACCGGTAGCAGTCAGGTGTTGCAAGCTTCCAAAGGGCTATCACTACTTGCTTCTCAACTGTCAGGGCAGCTCTCATCTTGGTATTCCTGCGCTTCAAGGCAGGGGAAAGCAACTCACAAATTTCAAGGAAAGTGGCCTTAAGCATGCAAAAGTTTCGCAGCCACTGTGAATCATCCCATACCTGCAACACTATGCGGTCCCACCAGTCTGTGCTTGTTTGCCGGGCCCAGAATCGGCGTTCCACTGTATCAACCAGCCCCACTGCCACCATGATGTCCCAATTGCCACAGCCTGTGCTTTCAGGAATGTCTGTGTCCATGTCCTCATCACAATAATCCTCGTGCTGGCGTCTCTTAGCCCGGTTCTGCATGTACTCTAGGATAATTCACAAGGTGCTTACAATGCTCACAACAGCAGCGGTAAGCTGAGCGGGCTCCATGCTTGCCGTGGTATGGCATCTGCATGGGTAACCCAGGAAAAAAGGCGCGAAACGATTGTCTGCTATTGCTTTCACGGAGGGAAGGGAGACTGATGACATGTAACCAAAACCACCCTTGACAATGTTTTTGCCTCATCAGGCATTGGGAGCTTAACCCAGAATTCCAATGGGCAGCAGAGACTGCGGGAACTGTGGGATAGCTACCCATAGTACAACGCTCCGTAAGTAGATGCTAGCCACGGTATTGAGGACAGACTGCCAACTTAATGCTCTTAGTGGGGACATACACAATCGACTGTATAAAATCAATTTCTAAAAATCGACTTCTATAAAATTGACCTAATTTCATAGTGTAGACATACACTACGAAAATGTATGTGACAATTTCTGTATGTTATTTTCTCTGTTGCTTTCAATAGCCACTTAGAAATAATCATAGAATCACAGAATATTAGGGTTGGAAGAGACCTCAGGAGGTCATCGAGTCCAATCCCCTGCTCAAAGCAGGACCAACCCCAACTAAATCATCCCAGCCAGGGCTTTGTCAAACCAGGCCTTAAAAACCTCTAAGGTTACCACCTCCCTAGGTAATCGATTCCAGGGCTTCACCACCCTCCTAGTGAAATAGTGTTTCCTAATATCCAATCTAGACCTCCCCCCACTGCAACTTGAGACCATTGCTTCTTGTTCTATCATCTCCCACCACTGAGAACAGCCTAACTCCATCCTCTTCGGAACCCGCCTTCGGGTAGTTGAAGACTGCAATCAAATCCCCCCTCACTCTTCTCTTCTGCAGACTAAATAATCCCTGTTCCCTCAGCCTCTCCTCATAAGGCATGTACCCCAGCCCCCTAATCTTTTCCGTTGCCCTCTGCTGGACTCTCTCCAGTTTGTCCACATCCATTCTGTAGTGGGGGGCCCAAAACTGGACACAGTACTCCAGGCGTGGCCTCACCAGTGCCGAATCGAGGGGAATAATCACTTCCCTCGATCTGCTGGCAATGCTTCTACTAATACAGCCCAATATGCCACTAGCCTTCTTGGCAACGAGGGCACAGTGCTGACTCATATCCAGATTCTCGTTCACTGTAATCCTTTTCTCCAGAACTGCTGCTTGGCCAATTGGTCCCCAGCCTGTAGTGGTGCATGGGATTCTTTCTTCCTTCCTAAGTGCAGGACTCTGTACTTGTCCTTGTTGAACCTCATCAGATTTCTTTTGGCCCAATCCTCCAATTTGTCTAGATCACTCTGGACCCTATCCCTACCCTCCAGCAAAACTATCTCTCCCCCCAGCTTGCTGCGAACTTGCTGAGAGTGCAATTCATCCCATCATCCAGATCATTAATAAAGATGGTGAACAAAACCGGCCCCAGGACCGACCCCTGGGGCACTCCACTTGACACCGGCTGCCAACTAGACATGGAGCCATTGATCACTACCCGTTGAGCCCGACAATCTAGCCAACTTTCTACCCACCTTATAGTGCATTCATCCAGCCCATACTACTTTAACTTGCTGACAAGAATACATCCCCCGATCGCCAAGAATTTTCAGAGATAATGGCCAATGGCTCTGCAATCACACCAGCCAACTCCCTCAGCACCATATATATTTGTTTTGTATTTTATTCTTTTTTACCCAGCAAGCATTCATTTCTCTTATGATTCCTTTAGGGAACTGCAAACAGCAACATGGCTATGGCTTGTTTAAATTTTCTGTTGACCAGTGTTAAAAGTATGAGGACAGTTTGTTAGTTGACTTGCTCTCTCTCTCAGGAGGCTGCCGGAGTGGCAACCAAGCAACCAACTAGAGTAGTCATTCAGACATCATATAGTCTTGCCTGACAGCAGAGTGAATTTTATATATATCTGCAGTGTGTGTGTGTGTGATAAACCTATATACATATTAGATCCAATTCTGGACCTTAGTTACTTCATAATAGCTCTTTAAATTATAAAGACTCTTTAGAAAGAAAATGAGTCTCAGCTGGATCTCACATGTCTCATTTTTTGTAAAAGCAAGGACTTAACCTGCCACTGGATCTGTATGGGTGCAGTATCTTCCCTTGCAGATCTTTTTTGTGGCTTTAATGTATATAAGGAATGCATGTTTTATATATTATAAGGCAAATCCTGCTCCACACTCCCACTAGGACTACTCATGTAAGAAAGGAGAGCAGGATTTGACCTTGTGTCATTGATGATGTATTTTCAAAACAAGGCTTTGGTTATATTAAAACCAGGCATGTAGATTTGTTCCTGTACTACATTGCCACGAACAAAATGATTTTTTAAAAAAGGTAGACACAATAAGAAGTTACTTCAAAATCTAGTTGACTTTGATAAGGAAGTGACAGTGCAACTTGATCATTTTTTGCAATCCATGTCTGTACAAAGGCAGACTGGAGACAGTATTGATAGTCTTGGCTGGGTCAAAATGACCTGTAGCTCACTAAGATCAGCAGCTACTGAATTATACAAAATAGACTTTTTATTTGGTATAAGCACTGAATAGTTTGTCCCAATTTAGAAAAGGTTAAGGGATATGCAAAACAGACTGTATTAGTAAACACATCTGTGCATATCTTGCAAATATGTTCTATTAAAAGAGTAAGAATATTCAACAGGCCTTGCTAAATTGAGACACTGTTCTCCGGACTGGGAGTGCATAGGAGAATGATGATAGACTTATCTATCCATCATCTAAAAAAAGGAAATGACTACTGAAATCACCCTCATTTGAGAAAAGGAATTGATTTCATCAAGAATAATTTTTACACTCTTCCTTACTATCTCAAAAATGTAAGCATCAATCCTACTAAAAGGTAATTAACATATCCAATGATCCTCGAAGCATATGTTTTTGTTGTACAGTATAATTACCCATAGCTTTCTACTAAAGAAGGAATTGTGTTAAGATTTATGAGAAAAGTAAAGGATTAAGCAGTTTTTATGTTGTGAGATTTTTAAAGTGCAGAAAAATGTTTTCTGCACTAGTCAGACAGCCTGGAAAATGCATAAGGTCTTCATGATGTTATGCAATACAAGGATTTAAATAATATGCCATGGTCTTACTGTTGTGGGGCTGTCACTATTCTTCACATACCTTAGGTCATTGCTGGTTGTGAAGTAAGATACCACAGAGCATGACAATGCTAGCTAATGTTCCCACTTTCACAAAGCGCTTACCACCAAGGGTTCACTTTCCTGCATGAGGCTGACGGCTGGCGCTAGTGGGGGCCAATGCCTCTGCTTCCTTAGCTGACAAAAGAACAAATTCGTGCTGGGGAGAAACAGACACAGCTAATTTCATCCATTGTCGGTCCTGCTACACTGTATATTAGAACCATCCTGCTACACTATATATTAGATTTCAGCGATACAGGAAAGCCTCCGATTTATGTGCTTGAGCTGTGCTTAATTACATGGTAAGGATAATTGCTTATGAAACCATTCAGTGATATTCCATTTTAATCAGATACCTCTAGCAACATAACACATGCTTATTGCATTAAAGTGAAATCCAAACTACAGAAGAAAAATGCTTGAAAAAAGAATCTGTTAAAAAAAATCAGGAGTGTCTGAGCATCTCAGGAGATCGTCATGGCAGTTATTTGCCCTCCCTGTGCAGCTGCCAAATTAAACTTCCACTCTGTCATGCTCAGTTCGGCTCCGGACTAAATTCAGAGGTGATATGTAAAGGTGATGGGCAAGTGACCCACTGGAAAGTGAGTATGAGTCTAGGTAAGTAAGCATATGGGATTCTAGAGGGGGGTCTACCTTGGGGTAAAATACATTTAGAGGGAGCTAAAAGACGGTATAAATTCCATCAGTTCAGACGCCCTTATTTAGGCTGAACTCTCAACTTCACCCTGCATGTTTAAGTGCAGAAGTCTGGTGCTCTGCAGTCCAGTTTTGAACTGTTGAGTTGCTTGTCGCAGTGAATGGGCTCTGCCTTGAGCGGAGGAGTGAAATGGAGAATGCAGCTTAGCAACATGAGTCCGCCTGTTTCTAAAATAGAAAGCTTTTTGTCCTCTACTCACTTGTCTAGAACTGCTTAAATAAAACCCTTATTATATGTGTACCAAAAATAATTACAAAATGTCTAAAGCAAAGCAAAGCTGGTTTTGTTTTCTTCCAGCACAAGGATTGAAGCAAAGCAAAATGTCGCAATGCCTCCTGTCATAAATGTAAAGGGAAGGGTAACCACCTTTCTGTATAGAGTGCTATAAAATCCCTCCTGGCCAGAGGCAACATCCTGTTACCTGTGAAAGGTTAAGAAGCTCAGCTAACCTGGCTGGCACCTGACCCAAAGGACCAATAAGGGAACAAGATACTTTCAAATCTTGGGGGAAGGAAGGCGCTTGTTTTGTGCTCTTTTTTTTTTTTTACGTGTTTGTTCTCTCTTGGGACTGAGAGAGGCCAGACAAAAATCCATCTTCTCCAACCCATCCTAATCCAAGTCTCCAATATTGCAACCAGTATAGGCTAAGCCAGGCAAGGCGGATTAGTTTATCTTTTGTTTTATGTGAATTATCCCTGGGTTAAGGGGGAGGTTTATTCCTGTTTTTTCTGTAACTTTAAGGTTTTGCCCAGGGGGGATCTTCTGTGTTTTGAATCTGAATACCCTGTAAAGTATTTTCCATCCTAATTTTACAGAGGTAATTCTTTTACCTTTTCTTTAATTAAAATTCTTCTTTTAAAAACCTAATTGATTTTTCATTGTTCTTAAAATCCAAGGGTTTGGGTCTGTGTTCACCTGTACAAATTGGTGAGAATTATTTTCAAGCCTTCCCCAGGAAAGGGGTTGTAGGGCTTGGGGGGATATTTTGGGGGAAAACGTCTCCAAGTGGTTTCTTTCCCTGTTCTTTGTTACAAACGCTTGGTGATGGCAGCATACTGTTCAAGGACAAGGTAAAGTTTGTACCTTGGGGAAGTTTTTAACCTGGCACAGGAGCCAGCAAACAGAGCTGTAAACAGGGGAGTTTCAGTGGGAATTTGTATTGTGGTACTTGTTTGGGGTTGGTTTTTGCTGTGGGTGGTGGTGTTTTGGTGTGGTTTGTGTTTCCCAGATTAACAGGATTTAGGTGGGAAGGCAATGACAGATACAGAGGCAGCAGTGGGAGTGACCCATGTGGTGGAAGACACAATGAAGATGACTGGATGTGAAAGCTGAGGTATGTACATGATCCTGGAGGGGGTACCTGGTAAGAGTTTTGTCTGCATGAAATGCCGTCTAATAGAGCTGATTGAGGAAAAGATCCAAGGATTGGAGATGCAGGTGGAAAGTCTGGCTGAGTTTAGAAGGGGGTTCGAGCAGATTATGGAGAAAAAGACATGAGGCAGCTGAAGGGAAAAGCTCAGACTTGCAGATGGGGAGACTGCTAGGTGAGGAAAGTAGACAGTGGACGCATATGACTAAAAGAACCAGCCAGAGGAAAAGACGGGCTAGTGAAGGAGAAATAGAGCTCAAGAATAGGTTTGCAGAGTTGGAAAATGAAGAAGGGGCTCAGCAGGTGGTCACTGAAGGTGGAAGGGCAAGGAAGAAGAGAAGAGCAGCTAGCCCTATAGGAAAAGGGAAAGAGCCAATGGAGACTACACCAAATATGAGTCCAGGAAGATACAGGATGGGTTGAAGAGGATTATAAGGGAGAATAGGAATAGAAAGAACTTGTAGCCAGAAGGAACAGGGGATAGACTGGAGAACAGCACAGTCACCAGGAAAAGGCAGGTCTATGTGATTGGGGACTTTTTACTGAGAAGAACAGACAGGCCTGTAACCAGAACTGATCCAGAGAATAGAACAGTGTGCTGTCTTCCAGGTGCTAAGATACGGGATGTAGACCTGAGGTTGAAAAGGATCCTAAAGGGAATGATAAGAATCCCCTAATTACCCTTCATGTGGGAACAAATGATACCGGTAGATTCTTGCTGGAACGTATCAAGGGAGACTATGCTAGGCTGGGGAAGATGCTTAAGGAAATAAAGGCTCAGGTGATCTTTAGTGGGATTCTGCCTGTTCCTAGAGAAGGGCAACAAAGGTGTGACAAGATCATGACTACCAACAGTTAGCTTAGGCAGTGGTGCTATAAGGAGGGCTTTGGGATGTATGGCCACTGGGAGGCATTCATGGACAGAGGACAGTTCTCTCGGGATGGACTTCATCAGAGTAGGGAAAGAAATAGACTTCTAGGATGGAGGCTGACACAACTGATTAAGAGACCTGTAAACTAGGAATTTGGGGGAGATGGTTGGGAGATGTCCAGGTAATCTCCATGCCGGATTTTAGCACTGAGAGGGAAGAAAACAAAGTAAGAAAGGATACAGCCATGGGTAGGAGAATGGACATAAAGAGGAAGGGCAGTGAGGATACAAGTCTAATAGGTCATGCTGGTAGAATGACCATGCCCAGTTGGGTACAGAATGTGAGTGAGGCCAAACATCAAAAATTAAGATGTTTGTACACCAATGCGAGAAGCCTAGGTAACAAAATGGAGGAACTAGAGCTACTGGTGCAGGAAGTGAAACCAGATATTATAGGGATAACAGAAACATGGTGGAATAATATTCATGACTGGACTACAGGTATTGAAGGTATGTGCTGTTTAGGAAAGACAGAAATAAAGGTAAAGGTGGTGGAGTAGCATTGTATATCAATGATGAGGTAGAATGTAAAGAAATAAGAAGCGATGGAATGGATAAGACAGAGTCCGTCTGGGCAAAAATCACATTGGGGAAGAAAACTACTAGAGCCTCCCCTGGGATAGTGCTTGGGGTGTGCTAGAGACCTCCGGGATCTAATTTAGATGTGGATAGAGCCCTCTTTAATGTTTTTAATGAAGTAAATACTAAAACTGCGTGATCATGGGAGACTAACTTCCCAGATATAGACTGGAGGACGAGTGCTAGTAATAATAATAAGGCTCAGATTTTTCTAGATGCGATAGCTGATGGATTCCTTCAGCAAGTAGTTGCTGAACCGACTAGAGGGGATGCCATTTTAGATTTGGTTTTGGTGAGCAGTGAGGACCTCATAGAAGAAATGGTTGTAGGGGACAACCTTGGTTCAAGTGATCATTAGCTAATAAAGTTCAAACTGAACGGAAGTTCAAACAAAAATAAATCTGTGACTAGGGTTTATTTCAAAAGGGCTGACTTTGAAAAATTAAGGAAATTAGTTAGGGAAGTGGATTGGACTGAAGAACTTATGGAACTAAAGGCAGAGGAGGCCTGGGATTACTTTAAATCAAAGCTGCAAAAGCCATCGGAAGCCTGCATCCCAAAAAAGGGGAAAAAATTCATAGGCAGGAGTTGTAGACCAAGCTGGATGAGCAAGCATCTCAGAGAGGTGATTAAGAAAAAGCAGAAAGCCTACAGGAAGTGGAAGATGGGAAAGATCAGCAAGGAAAGCTACCTTATTGAGGTCAGAACATGTAGGGATAAAGTGAAAAAGGCTAAAAGTTAAGTAGAGTTAGACCTTGCAAAAGGGAATTAAAACCAATAGTAAAAGGTTCTATAGCCATATAAATAAGAAGAAAACAAAGAAAGAAGAAGTGGGACCGCTAAACACTGAGGATGGAGTGGAGGTTAAGGATAATCTAGGCATGGCCCAATATCTAAACAAACACTTTGCCTCAGTCTTTAATAAGGCTAATGAGGATCTTAGGGATAATGATAGCATGACAAATGGGAATGAGGATATGAAGGTAGATATTACCATAACTGAGGTAGAAGAGAAACTCGAACAGCTTAATGGGACTAAATCGGGGGGGCCAGATAATCTTCATCCAAGAATATTAAAGGAATTGGCACATGAAATTGCCAGCCCATTAGCAAGAATTTTTAATGAATCTGTAAAGTCAGGGGTTGTACTATATGACTAGAGAATTGCTAACATAGTACCTATTTTTAAGAAAGGGAAAAAAAAAGTGATCCGGGTAACTACAGGCCTGTTAGTTTGACATCTGTACTATGCAAGGTCTTGGAAAAAATTTTGAAGGAGAAAGTAGTTAAGGACATTGAGGTCAATGGTAAATGGGACAAAATACAACATGGTTTTACAAAAGGTAGATCATGCCAAACCAACCTGATCTCCTTCTTTGAGAAAGTAACAGATTTTTTTAGACAAAGGAAACCCAGTGGATCTAATTTACCTAGATTTCAGAAAGGCATTTGATACTGTGCCACATAGGGAATTATTAGTTAAATTGGAAAAGATGGGGATCAATATGAAAACTGAAAGGTGGATAAGGAATTGGTTAACAGGGAAACTACAGCGGGTCATACTGAAAGGTGAACTGTCAGGCTGGAGGGAGGTTACCAGTGGAGTTCCTCAGGGATCGGTTTTGGGACCAATCTTATTTAATCTTTTTATTACTGACCTTGGCACAAAAAGTGGGAGTGTACTAATAAAGTTTGCGGATGATACAAAGCTGGGAGGTATTGCCAATTTAGAGAGAGACCGGGATATCATACAGGAAGATCTGGATGACCTTGTAAACTGGAGTAACAGTAATAGGATGAAATTTAATAGTGAGACGTATAAGGTCATGCATTTAGGGATTAATAACAAAAATTTTAGATATAAGCTGGGGACGCATCAATTAGAAGTAACAGAGGAGGAGAAGGACATTGGAGTATTGGTTGATCACAGGATGACTATGAGCCGCCAATGTGATGTGGCCATGAAGAAAGCTAATGCGGTCTTGGGATGCATCAGGAGAGGTATTTCCAGTAAAGATAAGGAGGTGTTAGTACCGTTTTACAAGGCACTGGTGAGACCTCACCTGGAATACTGTGTGCAGTTCTGGTCTCCCATGTTTAAGAAGGATGAATTCAAACTGGAACAGGTACAGAGAAGGGCTACTAGGATGATCCGAGGAATGGAAAACCTGTCTTATGAAAGGAGACTCAAGGAGCTTGGCTTGTTTAGCCTAACCAAAAGAAGGTTGAGGGGAGATATGATTGCTCTCTATAAATATATCAGAGGGATAAATACCAGAGAGGGAGAGGAATTATTTAAGCTAAGTACCAATGTGGACACAAGAACAAATGGATATAAACTGGTCATCGGAAAGTTTAGACTTGAAATTAGATGAAGGTTTCTAAACATCAGAGGAGTGAAGTTCTGGAATAGCCTTCCAAGAGAAGCAGTGGGGGCAAAAGACCTATCTGGCTTTAAGATTAAACTCGATAAGTTTATGGAGGAGATGGTATGATGGGATAACATGATTGTGGCAATTAATTGATCTTCATGGTAACTATTCATGGTAAATAGGCCCAATGGCCTGTGATGGAATGTTAGATGGGGTGGGATCGGAGTTACTACAGAGAATTCTTTCCTGGGTATCTGGCTGGTGAATCTCGCCCATATGCTCAGTGTTTGCTGATCGCCATATTTGGGGTCAGGAAGGAATTTTCCTCCAGGGCAGATTGGAAGAGGCCCTGGAGGTTTTTCGCCTTCCTCTGTAGCATGGGGCACGGGTCACTTGCTGGAGGATTCTCTGCTCCTTGAAGTCTTTAAACCATGATTTGAGAACTTCAATAGCTCAGACATAGGTGCGCGGTTTATCACAGGAGTGGGTGGGTGAGATTCTGTGGCCTGCATTGTGCAGGAGGTCAGACTAGATGATCATAATGGTCCCTTCTGACCTTAATATCTATGAATCTATGAAACCTAAGAATAAGCTTAGGGGGACTTTCATGCGTGTCCCCACATCTGTACCCTGAGTTCAGAGTGAGGAAGGAACCCTAACACCTCCATTCAAAGTGAAAAACAGCATGAGGAACTGAAAATGATAGACCCCTGAAATTCATACCAGGCAGACAGCCAGTACAAGGCCAATGTACTCAATATGGGACCTAAGTGATGTATGGTAACTAATCCTGAGTTGCCACCAGGATCTCTAGTACTAAAAGCATGGGCCTCTATCATTTGAGTTAATGACAAATAATTATGCGAGCTGGTTTTAGTAACAGTCTCATGTTTTCTGTGGAATAGTCACTAGAGGGGGATGCATGATAGAACACTAATCATGTAGGCTTAATGCTGACCTGTACAAGAATGTGCTCCACCCTCAGTCCCCATGAGTAACAGATCTAATCCCTCTGTCCTTTTAAGGGTCCAAAGCCAAAAAACCCCAAACAAATATATAAAAAATGCAGTTGAAATGTCTGGAGTAAATGGAAGTGTATAACTCCACTTAGAAAAAGTACATAAAACAATCCAGAGGAGGAGTTCAATATTCTGTGTCTGTTAGACAATGCAGATTGAACAGACTGAAGCATTTATGAAGGGTTTTTTTTTAAATCTACTCCTTACCTTAAATCAAGAGATGTAAATTGACACCATAACTGCTCAGGAAAAATCGTCCTGGGATGGAGCTATGGGTCATGACTGTTGACTCTTCAATATGTGATGTAGATCATGTGGTTATGTATGTGACTGATGTGTTGTGTTTCACACATGTATGATGTATACATTTCTAACCAGACAGATCTGAATTAAGCCCCAGTGGCTCCTCCTCAGCCTTTTGGAACACTGTCACTACAGGCTAGGAATCAATTCAGATGGGACTCTGTGTCGGTGTAGCATCCTCTTTCTCCTCTCCCCTCAGTCCCCACCAGAATACATACCAGCTTTGTCCCCTCTAGACCTACTTAGCCTAACACTGTTATTGTAGGTTTGATAGGTCTTAGTTTTCAAAAGAAAAGGAGAAAAACATTCTTAATATGGCACTAAAGTAATAAGGAGCACCTGTGCTATCTAATGAGTACTTATACTCAACAAAACACATTGATGGAACATGCATGACAGAAGAAACTAGATCTATATAGTTTACATTCCAGTCAATATTTTGAATCTTCCTACACAACCTTCAAAAATCAAAACAGATTAGTAAAGGGAGTGCAAATGTTGAGCTAAAACTGAATTGTTGGTTTTAGAATTCAAATGAGGGCTCCAATCCCCCAAAGATTTGCAGAACATCTGTCATCATTAGAGTGTGTCATATGATGTAGTTCATACTTACAGGCAGTGCTTAATTTGTGCCAGGGCTGAGCTCCAGGACCGCTAGGCTTGGCAGTTCATAGCCCTGGTACCTCTGGGATTGCTGCATCAGTTATGAATGTAATGAAATTGCTTGAGCTGCTACACCTCTTTCATTACAAATTAAACACTGCTTACAAGATAGGGAAGCAGTGACTGAAAAAGATTTGGGGGACGTGGTGGATAATCAGCTGAACATGAGTTCCCAGTGTGATGCTCTGGTCAAAAGAGTTACTAATATCCTTGGATACCTAAACGGGGGAATCTCAAGTAGGAGTAGAGAAGTTAGGTTATTTTACCTCTGTACTTGGCACTGGTGTGACTGCTGCTGGAATACTGTGTCCAGATCTAGTGCCAACAATACAAGGATATTGATAAATTGGAGAAGGTTTAGATTGAAGTATTAAAAAACATCCCTTGCATGACTCAGGGAGCTCAGAGTATTTAGCTTAACAAAGAGAAGGTTAAGGGTGACTTTATTACAGAGTATAAGTACCTACATGGGGAACCAATATTTAATAATGGGCTCTTCCATCTAGCAGAGAAAGGTATAATACAATCCAAGGGTGGAAGTTAAAGCTAGACAAATTCAGACTGGAAGTAAGGCTCACATTTTTTAACAGTGAGGGTAATTAGCCGCTGGAACAAGTTACCAGAGGTTATGGTGGATTCTCCATCACTGACATTTTTAAATCAAGATTGGATGTTTTTCTAAAATATATGCTCTAGGAGTTATTTTGTGGAAGTTCTGTGGCCTGTGTTATACAGGAGGTCAGACTAGATGATCACAAGCAGCCCTTCTGGCCTTGGAATCTATGACTCTATTATGGCAACCATGCAATTACCCACCGATGGGAAGAAGGCCATGAGTGGTTCCCCCAGGAATTATATTTCAAATCTAGAAATGATAATATATTTAGCCTGTAATGTCATTCCAACTGAGTTTTTCTAAAGATGGTGGTGTTAGGCCAAGGCTGCCTGCAGGAACTAAACTAACTCAGCAGCCACTTGGGAGTCCCACTCAGTCCTGCACAGAAACTCACTGCTCATCCCTCATTCTCCCCGCCCCCTTAGCAATAGAACCAGAAGTGGAAACAATTTTCTTCCCCCTTTCCTGCAGTTGTTTGAGTCCCAGATGGTTGTAAAGCTGGCCTTGTCCCAGGAATGGCATGGTACTGCAACATGCCTTTTGGAAGAGGGTAGTTTAAAATTGGATAGATTAACGAGCCTGGCAGGTATGAGTATAAAAGGCAACATAGTCAGCAAATAATGACCCTCTGCCCCTTATGTAGCCCCTGCTCCTTCCTCTCCTTGCAAGGAATTACCTGCCTGCCTCATCCCTCTGGCAAATAAACTCTCCTCCTCAGGGTGAGATTAGCCATTAGGCAGTACTCCATGGTGGTGCCCTAGAGTGCCTTACTTCCAGATGCTCTGACTCCAGTAACACTAACACTTTTCCCCCCTTCCAGCTATCATGCCCCAACTCACCTTCCTGCTGTGCAGAGGTCAGTAGCACTCCCTCCTCAAGGGGAGGATTAGAAGACCTTGTGGAGGCCCCAGAGGTAGGGCCAGGGAACCCAGCTGGCATTTACTGGCCTCACTTGCTAGGTATGTTATTAAACATGCCAGGACTTCCAAAATAGGTGCTGCAACTGAGAGCTCTTCAGGGTAAGTGCTGCCAGTTACTAAATGTTTAGACTTTATAGCACATAGTTCCACGGGGCTCTGACCTGGTTAAGGCCACAAAACACCACTACAATAGACACGTTAAACAATAAATAATAATGCAGTGTATCATGTAATGTCAAAAGGAGACAAAAAAATCAGGATGCAAAGCAATGAAAATGGAATATAATGGCAATATACAGAGAGAAGCACTGGGACAGGTGGGAGAGAGTCAACCAAGAACTGGATATGGGAAAGGAGACAGAAAGAGGAAGGGAAAATGAGAGAAATCTCTACTTTGAAGAACAAACACTAGAAGGTTAGTGGTTTCTATTTATTCAGGCTCCTAATTGAATTGCTTGAATTATTACTGATTCTTTACATAGTACAATTGGTGCACTCAGCATTTTAAAGACATAAGGAGAAAGTTTACAATCGAACAGACTCAAACCAGAACTAAGATTTATTTTTTTTAAACACTGAAGGTAATTAACCATAGGAACAGATTACGAAGGGTTATGGCACTTTTCCCATCACTCAGAGTCTTTAAATGAAGAGTAGATGACTTCCTAGAAGACACTGTGTGCCTAGTTCAACCACAAGTTGTTCAGCTACATTCAGGAATCACAGGGAGAAATCAATGGCCTGTGTTATACAGAAAGTGAGACCAGATGATCATAATGGTCCTGACTGGCCATAAAATCTATCAATCTATGAAACTACTGATATCATTTGTGGGAAGGGAAAGTTTGTTAAATTGAGTTAAATGAAATTATTAAGTGGTTGAAGGGCAGTGGGATGCTAACTGGAAGAGGTGGATTTTAAGGTGTGAAGGAGGACAGAAGCTGTTCAAGGCACAAGGAGCAAGATGACTATATTGTAGATGTTAAAGGTTCTGAAAGGAGGGTAGAGTGTAACATGCCCAGAGTTCTGGATGGGGGCATTTTGATTAAACAAACGTATAGCAGGCCATAGTTCAGCCCCCAACTAAAACCTCTCCAATGCATCATCAAGGATCTACAACCTATCCTGAAGGACGACCCATCACTCTCACAGATCTTGGGAGACAGGCCAGTCCTTGCTTACAGAGAGCCCCCCAACCTGAAGCAAATACTCACCAGCAACCACATACCACACAACAAAAACACTAACTCAGGAACCTATCCTTGCAACAAAGCCCGTTGCCAACTGTGTTCACATATCTATTCAGGGGACACCCCCATCATAGGGCCTAATCACATCAGCCACACTATAAGAAGCTCGTTCACCTGCGCATCTACCAATGTGATATATGCCATCATGTGCCATGTTGTCATAAATAGAAAGGGAAGGGTAAACCCTTTTAAAATCCCTCCTGGCCAGAGGAAATCTCCTCTCACCTGTAAAGGGTTAAGAAGCTAAAGGTAACCTCGCTGGCACCTGACCAAAATGACCAATGAGGAGACAAAATACTTTCAAAAGCTGGTAGGAGGGAGAGAAACAAAGGGTTTGTGTGTCTGTCTACATTTTGTCTTTGCCGGGGATAGACCAGGAATGAAGCCTTAGAACTTTTAGTAAGTAATCTAGCTAGGTATGTGTTAGATTATGATTTCTTTAAATGGCTGAGAAAAGAATTGTGCTGAATAGAATAACTATTTCTGTCTGTGTATCTTTTTTGTAACTTAAGGTTTTTGCCTAGAGGGGTTCTCTATGTTTTGAATCTAATTACCCTGTAAGGTATTTACCATCCTGATTTTAGAGGGGGGATTTCTTATTTCTAATTCTATTTTTATTAAAAGTCTTCTTGTAAGAAAACTGAATGCTTTTTCATTGTTCTCAGATCCAGGGGTTTGGGTCTGTGGTCACCTATGCAAATTGGTGAGGCTTTTTATCCAACATTTCCCAGGAAAGGGAGGGTGCAAGTGTTGGGAGGATTGTTCATTGTTCTTAAGATCCAAGGGTCTGGGTCTGTAGTCACCTAGGCAAATTGGTGAGGCTTTTTACCAAACCTTGTCCAGGAAGTAGGGTGCAAGGTTTTTGGGAAGTATTTTGGGGGGAAAGACGTGTCCAAACAGCTCTTCCCCAGTAACCAGTATTTGTTTGGTGGTGGTAGCGGCCAATCCAAGGACAAAAGGGTGGAATATTTTGTACCTTGGGGAAGTTTTGACCTAAGCTGGTAAAGATAAGCTTAGGAGGTTTTTCATGCAGGTCCCCACATCTGTACCCTAGAGTTCAGAGTGGGGGAGGAACCTTGACATGGTGGCAGAGTGGTGGGATTAACCTGAAATCATTTTGAGATCCAGTTGAGATTTTTTTGAACTAGAAATATAGATTTTAAAAAAAAGGAAGTCCAGAAGCAGCTGAAACTGAAAACAGCTTGTTTTTCTCTGCTTTGTGGCCAAGCAGAGACAAAAGGGGATTATCTTTGTGAATTGCAGGTTTTCTTTGCCTGGAGGCAGGGTACTTAACTCCTGCAGGGAAATTCACAGTCTTCCAACCCAGAGTTTTTTGTTTCCCTAAAAGTAAATAGAAGGAGGGGTGTTCTACCCATTTGCCTGGAGACAAAAGTGGCAGGGTTTTTTTTTTTTGGATTTTGATTTTTTACAAGGAGCACAAGTTTAAAAAGGAAACTTGTTTTTTCTTTGGGCTGGGTAAACAGGTTTCCAAGTAGTTGGAAGTTTTTGCTTTGATTTGGGCCCAGAGCAGAGACAAGGGAATTGTCTCTTTCTGTAGGCTGACAATCACTATCAGAGAATAGGTATTCTATTCCAGCACAGCAAAATTTTACAGCCAAGTTTTGTTTGTTTATTTCTAAACCTCGGGTGTAAAGTTAGTTAAAAACAGAGAGGTTAGAATGACAAAATCTGCGGCTAGACTACAGCTGGAATTAGCCAAATTTCAGGCTGAGGAAAAACAAAGGGAACATGAAAGACAGATAGAACTCATGCGGCTGGAGAAGGAGGTACAGGAGGCTGCCCACAAGAGGGAAATGGAGGCAAGGAAGCATGTGGAGGAGGAGAAGGAAAAAGAGAGGAAGCATGTGGAGGAGGTAGAGAAGATAAAGGCTCAGCAGAATATACCAACAAACCCTAGCAATCCTTCTCCCGGTACCACTTCCCATCCCAGGAAGTTCCCCACCTACAAGGCAGGTGATGATACTGAGGCCTTCTTAGAAAACTTCGAAAGGGCCTGCCTTGGGTACAGCATCTCTACCGACCAATACATGGTAGAGCTGAGGCCACAGCTCAGTGGACCCTTAGCTGAGGTGGCGGCTGAAATGCCTAGAGAACACATGAATGAGTATGAACTGTTTAAATCCAAGGCGAGAGTCAGAATGGGGATAACACCCGAGCATTCTCATCGGAGGTTCAGAGCCCTAAGGTGGAAACCAGACGTGTCATTTACCCGACATGCCTACCACATTGTGAAACATTGGGATGCCTGGATATCAGGAGCAAGTGTTGAATCCCCAGTAGATGTGCCCTTCCTAATGCAAATGGAACAGTTCTTAGAGGGTGTTCCTGAGGAAATAGAAAGATACATCTTAGATGGGAAGCCCAAAACTGTAATCGAGGCAGGAGAGATTGGAGCCAGATGGGTGGAGGTGGCAGAGAAGAAAAAAACTGGTCGCAGTTGGAGCGGAGACCAGAAGGGACAACCCCAGACCACACCCTATTACCGGGGGCCGCCCAAAGCCCCACCTACCTCCCAAAGAACCCTCCAGACCCCTTATCGTCCCACCACCCCGTTCTCCAGCAACCCTCCTCGCCCCAGTGACCCATCAGCTGGACGATGTTTTAAATGTAACGAGCTGGGGCATGTAAAGGCCAACTGCCCCAAGAACCCCAACAGATTACAGTTCATTGCACCGGAATCACACCAGAGGTCCACAGGCCCAGATACCTCCCAGATACCCTTGGAGCGGAGGGAAACTGTGAGTGTGGGCGGGAAGAAGGTCACCGCGTGGAGGGACACCGGAGCACAAGTGTCAGCTATCCATGCTTCCTTAGTGGACCCCAATTTAATCAACCCAGAGATCCAAGTGACGATTCAACCCTTCAAGTCCAACTCTTTCGATTTGCCTACAGCCAAGTTGCCTGTCCAGTACAAGGGCTGGTCAGGAATGTGGACTTTTGCAGTCTATGATGATTATCCCATCCCCATGCTGTTGGGGGAAGACTTGGCCAATCATGTGAAGCAGGCCAAGAGGGTGGGAACGGTCACCCGCAGCCAGGCTAAACAAGCCGTGAGGCCTAGCTCTGTTCCAGAAACTTCTATCAGGACCCGGTCAGAGGTGATGGACCCGGACCCCAGGCCAATGTCTGCAACAGCAGTAGTGGATCCAGTCCCAGAGACCCAGACGGAACCAGTCCCAGAACCGGAACCAGCCGAACAACCAACACCAGACCCATTGTCAGCACTGAATCCAGTACTTGCAACCTCAACACCAGAGGGCCCCACCGACCCTGAACTGGCAGCAGCCGATAACCCGACCCAAGAGGCTCAGCCGGGGCCTGAATCCCAACATAGTGCACCAGCGGAGAGCGGTTCACAGTCAACAGAAACAGCTCCATCCCCTGTATCGCTTCCAGAGGGACCAAGCCTAGGTTCACAATCCAATGAGGAACTGATGTCTCCAGCATCAAGGGAACAGTTCCAGACCGAACAGGAAGCAGATGAAAGCCTCCAGAGAGCTTGGACGGCGGCACGGAGCAACCCACCGCCTCTCAGCTCTTCTAATCGATCCAGGTTTGTTGTAGAAAGAGGACTTTTATACAAGGAAACTCTTTCTGGTGGACACCAGGAAGACTGGCATCCTCAGAGACAGTTGGTAGTTCCAACTAAATACCGGGCCAAGCTCTTGAGCTTAGCCCATGATCACCCTAGTGGCCATGCTGGGGTGAACAGGACCAAAGACCGTTTGGGGGGGTCATTCCACTGGGAGGGAATGGGCAAGGATGTTTCTACCTATGTCCAGTCTTGTGAGGTGTGCCAAAGAGTGGGAAAGCCCCAAGACCAGGTCAAAGCCCCTCTCCAGCCACTCCCCATCATTGAAGTTCCATTTCAGCGAGTAGCTGTGGATATTCTGGGTCCTTTTCCGAAAAAGACACCCAGAGGAAAGCAGTACATACTGACTTTCATGGATTTTGCCACCCGATGGCCGGAAGCAGTAGCTCTAAGCAACACCCGGGCTAACAGTGTGTGCCAGGCACTAGCAGACATTTTTGCCAGGGTAGGTTGGCCCTCCGACATCCTCACAGATGCAGGGACTAATTTCCTGGCAGGAACTATGAAAAACCTTTGGGAAGCTCATGGGGTAAATCACTTGGTTGCCACTCCTTACCACCATCAAACAAATGGCATGGTGGAGAAGTTTAATGGAACTTTGGGGGCCATGATACGTAAATTCGTAAATGAGCACTCCAATGATTGGGACCTAGTGTTGCAGCAGTTGCTCTTTGCCTACAGAGCTGTACCACACCCCAGTTTAGGGTTTTCCCCATTTGAACTTGTATATGGCCGTGAGGTTAAGGGGCCATTGCAGTTGGTGAAGCAGCAATGGGAGGGATTTACACCTTCACCAGGAACTAACATTCTGGACTTTGTAACCAACCTACAAAACACCCTCCGAACCTCTTTAGCCCTTGCTAAAGAAAACTTACAGGATGCTCAAAAAGAGCAAAAAGTCTGGTATGATAAACATGCCAGAGAGCGTTCCTTCAAAGTAGGGGACCAGGTCATGGTCTTAAAGGCGCTCCAGGCCCATAAAATGGAAGCATCGTGGGAAGGGCCGTTCACGGTCCAGGAGCGCCTGGGAGCTGTTAATTATCTCATAGCATTCCCCACCTCCAACCGAAAGCCTAAGGTGTACCATATTAATTCTCTAAAGCCCTTTTATTCCAGAGAATTAAAGGTTTGTCAGTTTACAGCCCAGGGAGGAGACGACGCTGAGTGGCCTGAAGGTGTCTACTACGAAGGGAAATGTGCTGGTGGTGTGGAAGAGGTGAACCTCTCCATGACCCTTGGGCGTATGCAGCGACAGCAGATCCAGGAGCTGTGCACTAGCTACGCGCCAACGTTCTCAGCCACCTCAGGACTGACTGAACGGGCATATCACTCCATTGACACAGGTAATGCTCGCCCAATTAGAGTCCAACCTTACCGGGTGTCTCCTCAAGCTAAAACTGCTATAGAACGGGAGATCCGGGATATGTTACAGATGGGTGTAATCCGCCCCTCTGAAAGTGCATGGGCATCTCCAGTGGTTCTAGTTCCCAAACCAGATGGGGAAATACGTTTTTGCGTGGACTACCGTAAGCTAAATGCTGTAACTCGCCCAGACAACTATCCAATGCCACGCACAGATGAACTATTAGAGAAACTGGGACGGGCCCAGTTCATCTCTACCTTGGACTTAACCAAGGGGTACTGGCAGGTACCGCTAGATGAATCTGCCAAGGAAAGGTCAGCCTTCACCACACATCTCGGGCTGTATGAATTTAATGTACTCCCTTTCGGGCTGCGAAATGCACCCGCCACCTTCCAAAGACTTGTAGATGGTCTCCTAGCGGGATTAGGAGAATATGCAGTCGCCTACCTTGACGATGTGGCCATATTTTCGGATTCCTGGGCAGACCACCTGGAACATCTACAAAAAGTCCTTGAGCGCATAAGGGAGGCAGGACTAACTGTTAAGGCTAAGAAGTGTCAAATAGGCCTAAACAGAGTGACTTACCTTGGACACCAGGTGGGTCAAGGAACTATCAGCCCCCTACAGGCCAAAGTGGATGCTATCCAAAGGTGGCCTGTCCCAAAGTCAAAGAAACAGGTTCAATCCTTCTTAGGCTTGGCCGGTTATTACAGACGATTTGTACCGCACTACAGCCAAATCGCCGCCCCACTGACAGACCTAACCAAAAAGAAACAGCCAAATGCTGTTCAGTGGACCGAAAAGTGTCAGAAGGCCTTTAACAAGCTAAAAGCGACCCTCATGTCTGACCCTGTACTAAGGGCCCCAGACTTTGACAAACCGTTCCTAGTAACCACAGATGCGTCCGAGCGTGGTGTGGGAGCAGTTTTAATGCAGAAAGGACCTGATCAAGAATTCCACCCTGTAGTGTTCCTCAGCAAAAAACTGTCTGAGAGGGAAAGCAACTGGTCAATCACTGAAAAAGAATGTTACGCCATTGTCTACGCTCTGGAAAAGCTACGCCCATATGTTTGGGGACGGCGTTTCCACCTGCAAACCGACCATGCTGCACTGAAGTGGCTTCACACCGTCAAAGAAAATAACAAAAAACTTCTTCGGTGGAGTTTAGCTCTCCAAGATTTTGATTTCGACATCCAACACATCTCAGGAGCTTCTAACAAAGTGGCTGATGCACTCTCACGTGAAAGTTTCCCAGACTCAACTGGTTAAAATCGTCCTTGAGATGTGGAAAATATTGTTAGTCTTTATGTACTTGGTAGCATATTTAGAGATGCATGTGTCTTATTAACTCTGTTTTCCTAGAGCTCCAGAAAGAAATCCCAGCCAGTGTTTCACCCTAGCTGAGATTTGGGGGGCGTGTCATAAATAGAAAGGGAAGGGTAAACCCCTTTAAAATCCCTCCTGGCCAGAGGAAATCTCATCTCACCTGTAAAGGGTTAAGAAGCTAAAGGTAACCTCGCTGGCACCTGACCAAAATGACCAATGAGGAGACAAGATACTTTCAAAAGCTGGTAGGAGGGAGAGAAACAAAGGGTTTGTGTGTCTGTCTACATTTTGTCTTTGCCGGGGATAGACCAGGAATGAAGCCTTAGAACTTTTAGTAAGTAATCTAGCTAGGTATGTGTTAGATTATGATTTCTTTAAATGGCTGAGAAAAGAATTGTGCTGAATAGAATAACTATTTCTGTCTGTGTATCTTTTTTGTAACTTAAGGTTTTTGCCTAGAGGGGTTCTCTATGTTTTGAATCTAATTACCCTGTAAGGTATTTACCATCCTGATTTTAGAGGGGGGATTTCTTATTTCTAATTCTATTTTTATTAAAAGTCTTCTTGTAAGAAAACTGAATGCTTTTTCATTGTTCTCAGATCCAGGGGTTTGGGTCTGTGGTCACCTATGCAAATTGGTGAGGCTTTTTATCCAACATTTCCCAGGAAAGGGAGGGTGCAAGTGTTGGGAGGATTGTTCATTGTTCTTAAGATCCAAGGGTCTGGGTCTGTAGTCACCTAGGCAAATTGGTGAGGCTTTTTACCAAACCTTGTCCAGGAAGTAGGGTGCAAGGTTTTTGGGAAGTATTTTGGGGGGAAAGACGTGTCCAAACAGCTCTTCCCCAGTAACCAGTATTTGTTTGGTGGTGGTAGCGGCCAATCCAAGGACAAAAGGGTGGAATATTTTGTACCTTGGGGAAGTTTTGACCTAAGCTGGTAAAGATAAGCTTAGGAGGTTTTTCATGCAGGTCCCCACATCTGTACCCTAGAGTTCAGAGTGGGGGAGGAACCTTGACATGGTGGCAGAGTGGTGGGATTAACCTGAAATCATTTTGAGATCCAGTTGAGATTTTTTTGAACTAGAAATATAGATTTTAAAAAAAAGGAAGTCCAGAAGCAGCTGAAACTGAAAACAGCTTGTTTTTCTCTGCTTTGTGGCCAAGCAGAGACAAAAGGGGATTATCTTTGTGAATTGCAGGTTTTCTTTGCCTGGAGGCAGGGTACTTAACTCCTGCAGGGAAATTCACAGTCTTCCAACCCAGAGTTTTTTGTTTCCCTAAAAGTAAATAGAAGGAGGGGTGTTCTACCCATTTGCCTGGAGACAAAAGTGGCAGGGTTTTTTTTTTTTGGATTTTGATTTTTTACAAGGAGCACAAGTTTAAAAAGGAAACTTGTTTTTTCTTTGGGCTGGGTAAACAGGTTTCCAAGTAGTTGGAAGTTTTTGCTTTGATTTGGGCCCAGAGCAGAGACAAGGGAATTGTCTCTTTCTGTAGGCTGACAATCACTATCAGAGAATAGGTATTCTATTCCAGCACAGCAAAATTTTACAGCCAAGTTTTGTTTGTTTATTTCTAAACCTCGGGTGTAAAGTTAGTTAAAAACAGAGAGGTTAGAATGACAAAATCTGCGGCTAGACTACAGCTGGAATTAGCCAAATTTCAGGCTGAGGAAAAACAAAGGGAACATGAAAGACAGATAGAACTCATGCGGCTGGAGAAGGAGGTACAGGAGGCTGCCCACAAGAGGGAAATGGAGGCAAGGAAGCATGTGGAGGAGGAGAAGGAAAAAGAGAGGAAGCATGTGGAGGAGGTAGAGAAGATAAAGGCTCAGCAGAATATACCAACAAACCCTAGCAATCCTTCTCCCGGTACCACTTCCCATCCCAGGAAGTTCCCCACCTACAAGGCAGGTGATGATACTGAGGCCTTCTTAGAAAACTTCGAAAGGGCCTGCCTTGGGTACAGCATCTCTACCGACCAATACATGGTAGAGCTGAGGCCACAGCTCAGTGGACCCTTAGCTGAGGTGGCGGCTGAAATGCCTAGAGAACACATGAATGAGTATGAACTGTTTAAATCCAAGGCGAGAGTCAGAATGGGGATAACACCCGAGCATTCTCATCGGAGGTTCAGAGCCCTAAGGTGGAAACCAGACGTGTCATTTACCCGACATGCCTACCACATTGTGAAACATTGGGATGCCTGGATATCAGGAGCAAGTGTTGAATCCCCAGTAGATGTGCCCTTCCTAATGCAAATGGAACAGTTCTTAGAGGGTGTTCCTGAGGAAATAGAAAGATACATCCTAGATGGGAAGCCCAAAACTGTAATCGAGGCAGGAGAGATTGGAGCCAGATGGGTGGAGGTGG
This sequence comes from Natator depressus, assembly GCF_965152275.1. NCBI lineage: Eukaryota > Metazoa > Chordata > Testudines > Cheloniidae > Natator > Natator depressus. The sequence continues at coordinate 41,629,091 of NC_134236.1, read as the reverse complement.
CAGAGAAGAAAAAAACTGGTCGCAGTTGGAGCGGAGACCAGAAGGGACAACCCCAGACCACACCCTATTACCGGGGGCCGCCCAAAGCCCCACCTACCTCCCAAAGAACCCTCCAGACCCCTTATCGTCCCACCACCCCGTTCTCCAGCAACCCTCCTCGCCCCAGTGACCCATCAGCTGGACGATGTTTTAAATGTAACGAGCTGGGGCATGTAAAGGCCAACTGCCCCAAGAACCCCAACAGATTACAGTTCATTGCACCGGAATCACACCAGAGGTCCACAGGCCCAGATACCTCCCAGATACCCTTGGAGCGGAGGGAAACTGTGAGTGTGGGCGGGAAGAAGGTCACCGCGTGGAGGGACACCGGAGCACAAGTGTCAGCTATCCATGCTTCCTTAGTGGACCCCAATTTAATCAACCCAGAGATCCAAGTGACGATTCAACCCTTCAAGTCCAACTCTTTCGATTTGCCTACAGCCAAGTTGCCTGTCCAGTACAAGGGCTGGTCAGGAATGTGGACTTTTGCAGTCTATGATGATTATCCCATCCCCATGCTGTTGGGGGAAGACTTGGCCAATCATGTGAAGCAGGCCAAGAGGGTGGGAACGGTCACCCGCAGCCAGGCTAAACAAACCGTGAGGCCTAGCTCTGTTCCAGAAACTTCTATCAGGACCCGGTCAGAGGTGATGGACCCGGACCCCAGGCCAATGTCTGCAACAGCAGTAGTGGATCCAGTCCCAGAGACCCAGACGGAACCAGTCCCAGAACCGGAACCAGCCGAACAACCAACACCAGACCCATTGTCAGCACTGAATCCAGTACTTGCAACCTCAACACCAGAGGGCCCCACCGACCCTGAACTGGCAGCAGCCGATAACCCGACCCAAGAGGCTCAGCCGGGGCCTGAATCCCAACATAGTGCACCAGCGGAGAGCGGTTCACAGTCAACAGAAACAGCTCCATCCCCTGTATCGCTTCCAGAGGGACCAAGCCTAGGTTCACAATCCAATGAGGAACTGATGTCTCCAGCATCAAGGGAACAGTTCCAGACCGAACAGGAAGCAGATGAAAGCCTCCAGAGAGCTTGGACGGCGGCACGGAGCAACCCACCGCCTCTCAGCTCTTCTAATCGATCCAGGTTTGTTGTAGAAAGAGGACTTTTATACAAGGAAACTCTTTCTGGTGGACACCAGGAAGACTGGCATCCTCAGAGACAGTTGGTAGTTCCAACTAAATACCGGGCCAAGCTCTTGAGCTTAGCCCATGATCACCCTAGTGGCCATGCTGGGGTGAACAGGACCAAAGACCGTTTGGGGGGGTCATTCCACTGGGAGGGAATGGGCAAGGATGTTTCTACCTATGTCCAGTCTTGTGAGGTGTGCCAAAGAGTGGGAAAGCCCCAAGACCAGGTCAAAGCCCCTCTCCAGCCACTCCCCATCATTGAAGTTCCATTTCAGCGAGTAGCTGTGGATATTCTGGGTCCTTTTCCGAAAAAGACACCCAGAGGAAAGCAGTACATACTGACTTTCATGGATTTTGCCACCCGATGGCCGGAAGCAGTAGCTCTAAGCAACACCCGGGCTAACAGTGTGTGCCAGGCACTAGCAGACATTTTTGCCAGGGTAGGTTGGCCCTCCGACATCCTCACAGATGCAGGGACTAATTTCCTGGCAGGAACTATGAAAAACCTTTGGGAAGCTCATGGGGTAAATCACTTGGTTGCCACTCCTTACCACCATCAAACAAATGGCATGGTGGAGAAGTTTAATGGAACTTTGGGGGCCATGATACGTAAATTCGTAAATGAGCACTCCAATGATTGGGACCTAGTGTTGCAGCAGTTGCTCTTTGCCTACAGAGCTGTACCACACCCCAGTTTAGGGTTTTCCCCATTTGAACTTGTATATGGCCGTGAGGTTAAGGGGCCATTGCAGTTGGTGAAGCAGCAATGGGAGGGATTTACACCTTCACCAGGAACTAACATTCTGGACTTTGTAACCAACCTACAAAACACCCTCCGAACCTCTTTAGCCCTTGCTAAAGAAAACTTACAGGATGCTCAAAAAGAGCAAAAAGTCTGGTATGATAAACATGCCAGAGAGCGTTCCTTCAAAGTAGGGGACCAGGTCATGGTCTTAAAGGCGCTCCAGGCCCATAAAATGGAAGCATCGTGGGAAGGGCCGTTCACGGTCCAGGAGCGCCTGGGAGCTGTTAATTATCTCATAGCATTCCCCACCTCCAACCGAAAGCCTAAGGTGTACCATATTAATTCTCTAAAGCCCTTTTATTCCAGAGAATTAAAGGTTTGTCAGTTTACAGCCCAGGGAGGAGACGACGCTGAGTGGCCTGAAGGTGTCTACTACGAAGGGAAATGTGCTGGTGGTGTGGAAGAGGTGAACCTCTCCATGACCCTTGGGCGTATGCAGCGACAGCAGATCCAGGAGCTGTGCACTAGCTACGCGCCAACGTTCTCAGCCACCTCAGGACTGACTGAACGGGCATATCACTCCATTGACACAGGTAATGCTCGCCCAATTAGAGTCCAACCTTACCGGGTGTCTCCTCAAGCTAAAACTGCTATAGAACGGGAGATCCGGGATATGTTACAGATGGGTGTAATCCGCCCCTCTGAAAGTGCATGGGCATCTCCAGTGGTTCTAGTTCCCAAACCAGATGGGGAAATACGTTTTTGCGTGGACTACCGTAAGCTAAATGCTGTAACTCGCCCAGACAACTATCCAATGCCACGCACAGATGAACTATTAGAGAAACTGGGACGGGCCCAGTTCATCTCTACCTTGGACTTAACCAAGGGGTACTGGCAGGTACCGCTAGATGAATCTGCCAAGGAAAGGTCAGCCTTCACCACACATCTCGGGCTGTATGAATTTAATGTACTCCCTTTCGGGCTGCGAAATGCACCCGCCACCTTCCAAAGACTTGTAGATGGTCTCCTAGCGGGATTAGGAGAATATGCAGTCGCCTACCTTGACGATGTGGCCATATTTTCGGATTCCTGGGCAGACCACCTGGAACATCTACAAAAAGTCCTTGAGCGCATAAGGGAGGCAGGACTAACTGTTAAGGCTAAGAAGTGTCAAATAGGCCTAAACAGAGTGACTTACCTTGGACACCAGGTGGGTCAAGGAACTATCAGCCCCCTACAGGCCAAAGTGGATGCTATCCAAAGGTGGCCTGTCCCAAAGTCAAAGAAACAGGTTCAATCCTTCTTAGGCTTGGCCGGTTATTACAGACGATTTGTACCGCACTACAGCCAAATCGCCGCCCCACTGACAGACCTAACCAAAAAGAAACAGCCAAATGCTGTTCAGTGGACCGAAAAGTGTCAGAAGGCCTTTAACAAGCTAAAAGCGACCCTCATGTCTGACCCTGTACTAAGGGCCCCAGACTTTGACAAACCGTTCCTAGTAACCACAGATGCGTCCGAGCGTGGTGTGGGAGCAGTTTTAATGCAGAAAGGACCTGATCAAGAATTCCACCCTGTAGTGTTCCTCAGCAAAAAACTGTCTGAGAGGGAAAGCAACTGGTCAATCACTGAAAAAGAATGTTACGCCATTGTCTACGCTCTGGAAAAGCTACGCCCATATGTTTGGGGACGGCGTTTCCACCTGCAAACCGACCATGCTGCACTGAAGTGGCTTCACACCGTCAAAGAAAATAACAAAAAACTTCTTCGGTGGAGTTTAGCTCTCCAAGATTTTGATTTCGACATCCAACACATCTCAGGAGCTTCTAACAAAGTGGCTGATGCACTCTCACGTGAAAGTTTCCCAGACTCAACTGGTTAAAATCGTCCTTGAGATGTGGAAAATATTGTTAGTCTTTATGTACTTGGTAGCATATTTAGAGATGCATGTGTCTTATTAACTCTGTTTTCCTAGAGCTCCAGAAAGAAATCCCAGCCAGTGTTTCACCCTAGCTGAGATTTGGGGGGCGTGTCATAAATAGAAAGGGAAGGGTAAACCCCTTTAAAATCCCTCCTGGCCAGAGGAAATCTCATCTCACCTGTAAAGGGTTAAGAAGCTAAAGGTAACCTCGCTGGCACCTGACCAAAATGACCAATGAGGAGACAAGATACTTTCAAAAGCTGGTAGGAGGGAGAGAAACAAAGGGTTTGTGTGTCTGTCTACATTTTGTCTTTGCCGGGGATAGACCAGGAATGAAGCCTTAGAACTTTTAGTAAGTAATCTAGCTAGGTATGTGTTAGATTATGATTTCTTTAAATGGCTGAGAAAAGAATTGTGCTGAATAGAATAACTATTTCTGTCTGTGTATCTTTTTTGTAACTTAAGGTTTTTGCCTAGAGGGGTTCTCTATGTTTTGAATCTAATTACCCTGTAAGGTATTTACCATCCTGATTTTAGAGGGGGGATTTCTTATTTCTAATTCTATTTTTATTAAAAGTCTTCTTGTAAGAAAACTGAATGCTTTTTCATTGTTCTCAGATCCAGGGGTTTGGGTCTGTGGTCACCTATGCAAATTGGTGAGGCTTTTTATCCAACATTTCCCAGGAAAGGGAGGGTGCAAGTGTTGGGAGGATTGTTCATTGTTCTTAAGATCCAAGGGTCTGGGTCTGTAGTCACCTAGGCAAATTGGTGAGGCTTTTTACCAAACCTTGTCCAGGAAGTAGGGTGCAAGGTTTTTGGGAAGTATTTTGGGGGGAAAGACGTGTCCAAACAGCTCTTCCCCAGTAACCAGTATTTGTTTGGTGGTGGTAGCGGCCAATCCAAGGACAAAAGGGTGGAATATTTTGTACCTTGGGGAAGTTTTGACCTAAGCTGGTAAAGATAAGCTTAGGAGGTTTTTCATGCAGGTCCCCACATCTGTACCCTAGAGTTCAGAGTGGGGGAGGAACCTTGACATGGTGGCAGAGTGGTGGGATTAACCTGAAATCATTTTGAGATCCAGTTGAGATTTTTTTGAACTAGAAATATAGATTTTAAAAAAAAGGAAGTCCAGAAGCAGCTGAAACTGAAAACAGCTTGTTTTTCTCTGCTTTGTGGCCAAGCAGAGACAAAAGGGGATTATCTTTGTGAATTGCAGGTTTTCTTTGCCTGGAGGCAGGGTACTTAACTCCTGCAGGGAAATTCACAGTCTTCCAACCCAGAGTTTTTTGTTTCCCTAAAAGTAAATAGAAGGAGGGGTGTTCTACCCATTTGCCTGGAGACAAAAGTGGCAGGGTTTTTTTTTTTTGGATTTTGATTTTTTACAAGGAGCACAAGTTTAAAAAGGAAACTTGTTTTTTCTTTGGGCTGGGTAAACAGGTTTCCAAGTAGTTGGAAGTTTTTGCTTTGATTTGGGCCCAGAGCAGAGACAAGGGAATTGTCTCTTTCTGTAGGCTGACAATCACTATCAGAGAATAGGTATTCTATTCCAGCACAGCAAAATTTTACAGCCAAGTTTTGTTTGTTTATTTCTAAACCTCGGGTGTAAAGTTAGTTAAAAACAGAGAGGTTAGAATGACAAAATCTGCGGCTAGACTACAGCTGGAATTAGCCAAATTTCAGGCTGAGGAAAAACAAAGGGAACATGAAAGACAGATAGAACTCATGCGGCTGGAGAAGGAGGTACAGGAGGCTGCCCACAAGAGGGAAATGGAGGCAAGGAAGCATGTGGAGGAGGAGAAGGAAAAAGAGAGGAAGCATGTGGAGGAGGTAGAGAAGATAAAGGCTCAGCAGAATATACCAACAAACCCTAGCAATCCTTCTCCCGGTACCACTTCCCATCCCAGGAAGTTCCCCACCTACAAGGCAGGTGATGATACTGAGGCCTTCTTAGAAAACTTCGAAAGGGCCTGCCTTGGGTACAGCATCTCTACCGACCAATACATGGTAGAGCTGAGGCCACAGCTCAGTGGACCCTTAGCTGAGGTGGCGGCTGAAATGCCTAGAGAACACATGAATGAGTATGAACTGTTTAAATCCAAGGCGAGAGTCAGAATGGGGATAACACCCGAGCATTCTCATCGGAGGTTCAGAGCCCTAAGGTGGAAACCAGACGTGTCATTTACCCGACATGCCTACCACATTGTGAAACATTGGGATGCCTGGATATCAGGAGCAAGTGTTGAATCCCCAGTAGATGTGCCCTTCCTAATGCAAATGGAACAGTTCTTAGAGGGTGTTCCTGAGGAAATAGAAAGATACATCCTAGATGGGAAGCCCAAAACTGTAATCGAGGCAGGAGAGATTGGAGCCAGATGGGTGGAGGTGGCAGAGAAGAAAAAAACTGGTCGCAGTTGGAGCGGAGACCAGAAGGGACAACCCCAGACCACACCCTATTACCGGGGGCCGCCCAAAGCCCCACCTACCTCCCAAAGAACCCTCCAGACCCCTTATCGTCCCACCACCCCGTTCTCCAGCAACCCTCCTCGCCCCAGTGACCCATCAGCTGGACGATGTTTTAAATGTAACGAGCTGGGGCATGTAAAGGCCAACTGCCCCAAGAACCCCAACAGATTACAGTTCATTGCACCGGAATCACACCAGAGGTCCACAGGCCCAGATACCTCCCAGATACCCTTGGAGCGGAGGGAAACTGTGAGTGTGGGCGGGAAGAAGGTCACCGCGTGGAGGGACACCGGAGCACAAGTGTCAGCTATCCATGCTTCCTTAGTGGACCCCAATTTAATCAACCCAGAGATCCAAGTGACGATTCAACCCTTCAAGTCCAACTCTTTCGATTTGCCTACAGCCAAGTTGCCTGTCCAGTACAAGGGCTGGTCAGGAATGTGGACTTTTGCAGTCTATGATGATTATCCCATCCCCATGCTGTTGGGGGAAGACTTGGCCAATCATGTGAAGCAGGCCAAGAGGGTGGGAACGGTCACCCGCAGCCAGGCTAAACAAGCCGTGAGGCCTAGCTCTGTTCCAGAAACTTCTATCAGGACCCGGTCAGAGGTGATGGACCCGGACCCCAGGCCAATGTCTGCAACAGCAGTAGTGGATCCAGTCCCAGAGACCCAGACGGAACCAGTCCCAGAACCGGAACCAGCCGAACAACCAACACCAGACCCATTGTCAGCACTGAATCCAGTACTTGCAACCTCAACACCAGAGGGCCCCACCGACCCTGAACTGGCAGCAGCCGATAACCCGACCCAAGAGGCTCAGCCGGGGCCTGAATCCCAACATAGTGCACCAGCGGAGAGCGGTTCACAGTCAACAGAAACAGCTCCATCCCCTGTATCGCTTCCAGAGGGACCAAGCCTAGGTTCACAATCCAATGAGGAACTGATGTCTCCAGCATCAAGGGAACAGTTCCAGACCGAACAGGAAGCAGATGAAAGCCTCCAGAGAGCTTGGACGGCGGCACGGAGCAACCCACCGCCTCTCAGCTCTTCTAATCGATCCAGGTTTGTTGTAGAAAGAGGACTTTTATACAAGGAAACTCTTTCTGGTGGACACCAGGAAGACTGGCATCCTCAGAGACAGTTGGTAGTTCCAACTAAATACCGGGCCAAGCTCTTGAGCTTAGCCCATGATCACCCTAGTGGCCATGCTGGGGTGAACAGGACCAAAGACCGTTTGGGGGGGTCATTCCACTGGGAGGGAATGGGCAAGGATGTTTCTACCTATGTCCAGTCTTGTGAGGTGTGCCAAAGAGTGGGAAAGCCCCAAGACCAGGTCAAAGCCCCTCTCCAGCCACTCCCCATCATTGAAGTTCCATTTCAGCGAGTAGCTGTGGATATTCTGGGTCCTTTTCCGAAAAAGACACCCAGAGGAAAGCAGTACATACTGACTTTCATGGATTTTGCCACCCGATGGCCGGAAGCAGTAGCTCTAAGCAACACCCGGGCTAACAGTGTGTGCCAGGCACTAGCAGACATTTTTGCCAGGGTAGGTTGGCCCTCCGACATCCTCACAGATGCAGGGACTAATTTCCTGGCAGGAACTATGAAAAACCTTTGGGAAGCTCATGGGGTAAATCACTTGGTTGCCACTCCTTACCACCATCAAACAAATGGCATGGTGGAGAAGTTTAATGGAACTTTGGGGGCCATGATACGTAAATTCGTAAATGAGCACTCCAATGATTGGGACCTAGTGTTGCAGCAGTTGCTCTTTGCCTACAGAGCTGTACCACACCCCAGTTTAGGGTTTTCCCCATTTGAACTTGTATATGGCCGTGAGGTTAAGGGGCCATTGCAGTTGGTGAAGCAGCAATGGGAGGGATTTACACCTTCACCAGGAACTAACATTCTGGACTTTGTAACCAACCTACAAAACACCCTCCGAACCTCTTTAGCCCTTGCTAAAGAAAACTTACAGGATGCTCAAAAAGAGCAAAAAGTCTGGTATGATAAACATGCCAGAGAGCGTTCCTTCAAAGTAGGGGACCAGGTCATGGTCTTAAAGGCGCTCCAGGCCCATAAAATGGAAGCATCGTGGGAAGGGCCGTTCACGGTCCAGGAGCGCCTGGGAGCTGTTAATTATCTCATAGCATTCCCCACCTCCAACCGAAAGCCTAAGGTGTACCATATTAATTCTCTAAAGCCCTTTTATTCCAGAGAATTAAAGGTTTGTCAGTTTACAGCCCAGGGAGGAGACGACGCTGAGTGGCCTGAAGGTGTCTACTACGAAGGGAAATGTGCTGGTGGTGTGGAAGAGGTGAACCTCTCCATGACCCTTGGGCGTATGCAGCGACAGCAGATCCAGGAGCTGTGCACTAGCTACGCGCCAACGTTCTCAGCCACCTCAGGACTGACTGAACGGGCATATCACTCCATTGACACAGGTAATGCTCGCCCAATTAGAGTCCAACCTTACCGGGTGTCTCCTCAAGCTAAAACTGCTATAGAACGGGAGATCCGGGATATGTTACAGATGGGTGTAATCCGCCCCTCTGAAAGTGCATGGGCATCTCCAGTGGTTCTAGTTCCCAAACCAGATGGGGAAATACGTTTTTGCGTGGACTACCGTAAGCTAAATGCTGTAACTCGCCCAGACAACTATCCAATGCCACGCACAGATGAACTATTAGAGAAACTGGGACGGGCCCAGTTCATCTCTACCTTGGACTTAACCAAGGGGTACTGGCAGGTACCGCTAGATGAATCTGCCAAGGAAAGGTCAGCCTTCACCACACATCTCGGGCTGTATGAATTTAATGTACTCCCTTTCGGGCTGCGAAATGCACCCGCCACCTTCCAAAGACTTGTAGATGGTCTCCTAGCGGGATTAGGAGAATATGCAGTCGCCTACCTTGACGATGTGGCCATATTTTCGGATTCCTGGGCAGACCACCTGGAACATCTACAAAAAGTCCTTGAGCGCATAAGGGAGGCAGGACTAACTGTTAAGGCTAAGAAGTGTCAAATAGGCCTAAACAGAGTGACTTACCTTGGACACCAGGTGGGTCAAGGAACTATCAGCCCCCTACAGGCCAAAGTGGATGCTATCCAAAGGTGGCCTGTCCCAAAGTCAAAGAAACAGGTTCAATCCTTCTTAGGCTTGGCCGGTTATTACAGACGATTTGTACCGCACTACAGCCAAATCGCCGCCCCACTGACAGACCTAACCAAAAAGAAACAGCCAAATGCTGTTCAGTGGACCGAAAAGTGTCAGAAGGCCTTTAACAAGCTAAAAGCGACCCTCATGTCTGACCCTGTACTAAGGGCCCCAGACTTTGACAAACCGTTCCTAGTAACCACAGATGCGTCCGAGCGTGGTGTGGGAGCAGTTTTAATGCAGAAAGGACCTGATCAAGAATTCCACCCTGTAGTGTTCCTCAGCAAAAAACTGTCTGAGAGGGAAAGCAACTGGTCAATCACTGAAAAAGAATGTTACGCCATTGTCTACGCTCTGGAAAAGCTACGCCCATATGTTTGGGGACGGCGTTTCCACCTGCAAACCGACCATGCTGCACTGAAGTGGCTTCACACCGTCAAAGAAAATAACAAAAAACTTCTTCGGTGGAGTTTAGCTCTCCAAGATTTTGATTTCGACATCCAACACATCTCAGGAGCTTCTAACAAAGTGGCTGATGCACTCTCACGTGAAAGTTTCCCAGACTCAACTGGTTAAAATCGTCCTTGAGATGTGGAAAATATTGTTAGTCTTTATGTACTTGGTAGCATATTTAGAGATGCATGTGTCTTATTAACTCTGTTTTCCTAGAGCTCCAGAAAGAAATCCCAGCCAGTGTTTCACCCTAGCTGAGATTTGGGGGGCGTGTCATAAATAGAAAGGGAAGGGTAAACCCCTTTAAAATCCCTCCTGGCCAGAGGAAATCTCATCTCACCTGTAAAGGGTTAAGAAGCTAAAGGTAACCTCGCTGGCACCTGACCAAAATGACCAATGAGGAGACAAGATACTTTCAAAAGCTGGTAGGAGGGAGAGAAACAAAGGGTTTGTGTGTCTGTCTACATTTTGTCTTTGCCGGGGATAGACCAGGAATGAAGCCTTAGAACTTTTAGTAAGTAATCTAGCTAGGTATGTGTTAGATTATGATTTCTTTAAATGGCTGAGAAAAGAATTGTGCTGAATAGAATAACTATTTCTGTCTGTGTATCTTTTTTGTAACTTAAGGTTTTTGCCTAGAGGGGTTCTCTATGTTTTGAATCTAATTACCCTGTAAGGTATTTACCATCCTGATTTTAGAGGGGGGATTTCTTATTTCTAATTCTATTTTTATTAAAAGTCTTCTTGTAAGAAAACTGAATGCTTTTTCATTGTTCTCAGATCCAGGGGTTTGGGTCTGTGGTCACCTATGCAAATTGGTGAGGCTTTTTATCCAACATTTCCCAGGAAAGGGAGGGTGCAAGTGTTGGGAGGATTGTTCATTGTTCTTAAGATCCAAGGGTCTGGGTCTGTAGTCACCTAGGCAAATTGGTGAGGCTTTTTACCAAACCTTGTCCAGGAAGTAGGGTGCAAGGTTTTTGGGAAGTATTTTGGGGGGAAGACGTGTCCAAACAGCTCTTCCCCAGTAACCAGTATTTGTTTGGTGGTGGTAGCGGCCAATCCAAGGACAAAAGGGTGGAATATTTTGTACCTTGGGGAAGTTTTGACCTAAGCTGGTAAAGATAAGCTTAGGAGGTTTTTCATGCAGGTCCCCACATCTGTACCCTAGAGTTCAGAGTGGGGGAGGAACCTTGACACATGTACATTGGTCAAACTGGACAGTCTCTACGTAAAAGAATAAATGGACACAAATCAGACGTCAAGAATTGTAACATTCAAAAACCAGTCGGAGAACACTTCATTCTCTTTGGTCACTCGATTACAGATCTAAAAGTGGCAATTCTTCAACAAAAAAACTTCAAGAACACACTCCAATGAGAGACTGCTGAATTGGAATTAATTTGCAAACTGGATACAATTAACTTAGGCTTGAATAAAGACTGGGAGTGGATGTGTCATTACACAAAGTAAAACTATTTCCCCTTGTTTATTTCCCCTCCCCCTCCCACCGTCCTTGTCAACTGCTGGAAATGGCCCACCTTGGTTATCACTACAAAAGGATCCCTCCCCCCTCCTGCTGGTAATAGCTCACCTTTCCTGATCACTCTTGTTACAGTCTGTATGGTAACACCCATTGTTTCATGTTCTCTGTGTATATAAAATCTCCCCACTATATTTTCCACTGCATGCATTCGATGAAGTGAGCTGTAGCTCACGAAAGCTTATGCTCTAATACATTTGTTAGTCTCTAAGGTACCACAAGTCTTCCTTTTCTTTTTATGGATACAGACTAACACGGCTGCTACTCTGAAATAGACAGGGTTGTCACTATATAGATACTTAAAGGTGAGAGTGAGGAAATGTGAAGATGCTGAGGAATGAGATTGGACAAAGACAAAGGAATATGAGAACTGGGTGACATGCACAGAGTGAAGAGCAAGGATCGTAACTGCAGCTGCAGTATGATGGAGGGACCAGAGTGAAGAGAGAGAGAGAGAGAGAGAGAGAGAGAGAGAGAGAAGACAGACTGGAGAGTAAATGGCATTAATTCCCTGGCAGATGCCTCATAACTCATGCAGACTCTGCCTTTGGGGGGATTCCCAGTTTATTTGCCTTGTGGGCCGTTACCTTTAATTCTAAGATATAGCACACTCCCAACTTTTAAAATAATGTGTAAAGTTATATATACACCATTCACTATTCTGCTGTTAGCTAGCATTATAATACACAATTTGTGTATTTACATATTAGATACATAGATTCACAAATAGATGGTTGGATACATCTAGCTAAATATACACATTTTGCACTTCAAAGCAAGTTGGCCCTTTATCTGGTAATTCCCACACTGGGGAATTGTGCAGCAGGTGAGTAATCGACAGATAATCTACTTAGGTTCTTAGAAACAAGTTTATGAATCTCTATAGAGATTAATAATAAAACATGCTATTCAATTTTGTTCCCCAGGAATACTACAAGTTGGATTTTTGTGTCTGAAAAGCAGATTAGCATTTAGCTCTTATAGAGAGAGCCAACACTTTTAAAAATTGTTTTATGTAATTACAAAAGTAGTTAAGTGGGTTGTGGGGTGCAGAAATGTACCTGCACAAAACAAAAGCAAAACAAATGTTCATTCAAAACTAGTATTATAGAAATAAGTGTCCTTATGTTAGATTATTGCCATAGCAACATATTCCCACCACCCCAAGAGTACTCTTTTTCCCTGATTTTTTTTAACCTTATATCAATAAAGGAACAAACAGCAATCAAGTTGCAATCTAAGATAATAAGAATGTCATCTTATGAGCAATGTGGGTGTGAGGCCAGTCAAACTAACCTTCTACCGTGGCTGGTACTTTGCTGTCAAATCACAAAGTGAGGTATCAGAGTAGCAGCCGTGTTAGTCTGTATCTGCAAAAAGAACAGGAGTACTTGTGGCACCTTAGAGACTAACAAATTTATTTGAGCATAAGCTTTCGTGGGCTACAGCCCACTTAGATTCATAGATACTGAGGTCAGAAGGGACCATTATGATCATCTAGTCTGACCTCCTGCACAATGCAGGCCACAGAATTTCACCCACCCACTCCTGCGAGAAACCTCACCTATGTCTCAGCTATTGAAGTCCTCAAATCGTGGTTTAAAGACTTCAAGGAGCAGAGAATCCTCCAGCGAGTGACCCGTGCCCATGCTACAGAGGAAGGCGAAAAACCTCCAGGGCCTCTTCCAATCTGCCCTCGAGGAAAATTCCTTCCCGACCCCAAATATGGTGATCAGCTAAACCCTGAGCATATGGGCACTTTCATTGGATGCATGCAGTGGAAAATACAGTAGGACGATTTTTCTACCCAGAGAACATGAAACAATGGGTGTTACCATGCACATTATAAATAGAGTGATCAGTTAAGGTGAGCTATTGCCAGGAGGAGAGAAAAAAAGGCATTATGGCTGTGATTCACCAAAGAACATGTAGACGCCAGTCACTTAAAATTGAGGATATGCTTCAGTGCTCTGCTGAATCAAGACCTTAAATAATAATCTGCTAAATTATTTTAAATAATACTGAGCAATTTACCATAGTTGTATTTTATATTCAGTGATGTGTCTACTGCTCTTGATCCAAGGTGCTGACAGCCAAGTACTTCAGAATGTCTCCTGAGATCCTGCTGAGAGATTTCTTTCATTTCCTCATGGCCCTGTGGGTCAGTAGCATAATGCAAAAGTGTCTTGTGATAATGATACTTTGATTAACTCATAGGCCTATCTACTTCATAATATGGCATGAGCAATCTTTTCACTGCTCCCAAGCCAGATTACAGACTCTCCTTTTCTGGATTCTCTCCATGTACAAAATACTTCAGCTTCTTCTGCTGAAGGTGTTAATAGGAAGTTTGTTCATCTTTAGGTACTGAAGTATTTATCTTATGCTCATTCCAAACATGGCCCACATCACATTAGTAGTTGCTGCACATCCCAAAACATTTCAACTAACTGTGATTCTGTTGTTTTTATTCAGTCCGCTCAGTCACACTGTGCTTTGGGACAAACCAAAGCCCAGAGATGTCTATTCTTTGTAGTTACTGAAATACTTCAATCTCCCTAGATCTTTAATAGTTATGCCATCATTGATCAAACTGTTGCCAGTCTGCTGCAGACCACCTGAGAGCTGTAACAGTTTTCATTCATCATCACGGAGCCCAAGTAATTGAAGCTCCAGGGCAACTCTGTCAACTGTCATACTTACTGGGATATGATACTCACTGTGTTGTCATGACTGCAGTTTCATGGACAACGTGTTAGAGAATGCACTGGAAATGGAGCAAGATTACTCTTTTTACAGATATAGACACTGTTTTCTATATGAGATGAGTAATAAACTGTTCCTAAATCTTGAATTACAGTTAATTTTGTCATCCGTTCTCTCTGTCCACAGAGCACCAAGCTGATTTTTTCTCCTTTGAATAAGGGCCTGGCAAATAACTGGTAAGTGACCTGAAAGATAATGAGAGGTGATGACCTGATACTTGACTCAGTTTTGTAAGAAATCTACTGTACTGAAGAAGCAAGAAGAATATGAGGTAAATACATAATATTTCAAGAGTGGCAGAAGACTCTTTGTCAGTGTCAATTAATCTAATCTTCCATGTAGATCAGCATTTGGCCTAAACTGCAAAAATCTGTATCTGGATTTGGATCTCAACTTCCCCAAGCTCAAGGGTTTTACTTCAATTCCAATTTTATGTTTAATTACAATATTATTTGATATCTTTGAACACCTAATTTAAATACCTAATTTTTCATAACAACAACACACTACAGAGCTGTAAATGTCAGTGAGATAGCTGAGCTATCGAGACTGTTACCTCCCATTTCCTTCGTGTGTGTCCATTTGATTTGAGGATCATCACCATTTCATCACTCACCCTAGTAAAACGGTAGGAGTCACAATTAATTTGCCTGTAAACAAAACTGGCTAAGGAATAGGATATTTCTCCTTCTCCTTTAGCCTCTCATAAACATTGAAAGCATGAAATTGAACATTAAATGGCCAAGCTTGGATTAGTCAGTTATTGTAGGTTTCAGAGTAACAGCCGTGTTAGTCTGTATTCGCAAAAAGAAAAGGAGTACTTGTGGCACCTTAGAGACTAACCAATTTATTTGAGCATAAGCTTTCGTGAGCTACAGCTCACTTCATTGGATGCATACTGTGGAAAGTGTAGAAGATCTTTTTATATACACACAAAGCATGAAAAAATACCTCCTCCCACCCCACTCTCCTATTGCTAATAGCTTATCTAAAGTGATCACTCTCCTTACAATGTGTATGATAATCAAGTTGGGCCATTTCCAGCACAAATCCAGGTTTTCTCACCCCCCACGCCCCCACACACACAAACCCACTCTCCAGCAAGAAACTGTTGAATTGGAATTCATTTGCAAATTGGATACAATTAACTTAGGCTTGAATAGAGACTGGGAGTGGCTAAGTCATTATGCAAGGTAACCTATTTCCCCTTGTTTTTTCCTACCCCCCCCCCCCCCAGACATTCTTGTTAAACCCTGGATTTGTGCTGGAAATGGCCCACCTTGATTATCATACACATTGTAAGGAGAGTGGTCACTTTAGATAAGCTATTACCAGCAGGAGAGTGGGTTTGTGTGTGGGGGGGTGAGAAAACCTGGATTTGTGCTGGAAATGGCCCAACTTGATCATCATACACATTGTAAGGAGAGTGATCACTTTAGATAAGCTATTAGCAGCAGGAGAGTGGGGTGGGAGGAGGTATTTTTTCATGCTTTGTGTATATATAAAAAGATCTTCTACACTTTCCACAGTATGCATGCGATGAAGTGAGCTGTAGCTCACGAAAGCTTATGCTCAAATAAATTGGCTAGTCTCTAAGGTGCCACAAGTACTCCTTTTCTTTTTTCAGTTATTGTAGGAAGTCATTTGTTCTAGATCCAAAGTTTGAAATTAACACTTGGGTACAGATGACTACAGGAAAGGCTCCAAAAGGCTGTACCCACAGGAACCAATCACCTTCCTATTGTTTAAACTGGGACTGTCAACTCAAGCACCTGAGCTGGTGCAACTGCTGCAGTGTCACACAAAGGGTATGTCTACACTGGCAGAGTTACTTTGCCAGCAGTTACAGCACCACTCAGAGAGCGGTGAAGGGAAACCACTGTTGTGTGTTCACACGGTCAGCTGCCTGCACAATAGCGTGTTCACAGTTATGGCACTTGCAGCGTTATTTGGAGCGATGCACTCTGGGCAACTATCCCATAAAGCATCTCTTTCTCTTCTTCTGCTAAGAGTTGTGGGAAGGCGGAGGGGCATCCTGGGTCCTGGGTTCTGTCCCAATGCAGGGCATCCTGGGTCCTGTCCCAATGCCCCGTGATGCATTGCTTTGCATCCCAGCAATCCCTGTGCTTCTGTCTGCATTTGGTGCCATCTTTCAATGGTTTGTGTACTGCGCGCTCTGCCTCTTTGGTCTGCAGGAATGGGTCCCGCACTATTGACCAATATGCTGCTCACTCTGACTAACACGTCACAAGTGGCGGTGGAGTTATTCCTTAAACGACAAAGGCAAGAGGAGTGAGACATTGATCTCGCCACGCATAGCAGCTACGACACGAGATTGTTTGTGGCATTCACGGAGGTGCTGACCACAGTGGAACGCTGCTTCTGGGCTCAGGAAACAAGCACCGAGTAGTGGGATCACATAGTCATGCAAGTCTGGGATGACGAGCAGTGGCTGCAGAACTTTCAGATGAGGAAAGCCACATTCATGGGACTGTGTGATGAGCTCGCCCCAGCCCCGCGGCGCAAGGATATGAGAATGAGAGCTGCCCTGTTGTTGGAGAAGCAAGTGGAAATTGCACTGTGGAAGCTGGCGACTCCAGACTGCTACCAAATGGTCGCTAACCAGTTCGGAATGGGACTCGTTGGACTCATGTTGACGGAAGCGTGCAGGGCCATTAATCGCATCCTGCTCCAAAAGACTGACTCTGGGCAACGTGCGTGACATTGCGGATGGCTTTGCACAAATGGGCTTCCCTAACTGCAGAGGGGCGATAGATGGCACACATGTTCCAATTCTGGCACCAGATCACCTAGCCACTGAGTACATTAATTGGAAGGGGTATTTCTCAGTGGTTCTCCAGGCACTTGTGGATCACCGTGGGCGTTTCACGGATATTAATGCAGGCTGGTCCAGACAGGTGCATGATGCATGCATCTTTCGGAACACTAACCTGTTCAGGAAGCTGCAAGCAGAGACTTTCTTCCAGGACCAGAAGATCACCATAGGGGAAGTCGAAATGCCCATTGTGATCCTGAGAGACCATGCCTACCCCTTAATGCTGTGGTTTATGAAGCCATACATGGGGCACCTTGACAGTGGCAGGGAGAGTTCAACAACAGGCTGAGTGAGTGCAGAATGACTGTTGATTGTATTTTTGGCCATTTAAAGGCCCGCTGGCACTGTCTATATGGGAGGCTGGACCTGGCTGATGACGATATTGCTATGCTTACAGCTGCGTGCTGTACACTCCATAATATTTGTGAAGGGAAGAGTGAAAGCTTCACACAGGGCTGTACCACTGAGACTCAGTGCCTAGAGGCTGCATTTGAACAGTCAGAGACCAGGGCTATTAGAGGGGCACAGCGTGAGGCCATAAGGATCAGGGATGCCTTGAGGCAGCAATTTGAAGCTGAAAGCCACTAATATTTGTTGCTATGCTGAGGAGTGCAGTGCTTGTAATGCTAGGAGATGATTGTGATTGGTACAGACGATGCACTGTGAAGGTTTAAGAAAATTTGCTCTTGCTTTGTTGGGCTCTGTTTGCGTTCAATTAATGGAAGAAAGACTGCTTTCAAACCAAAACAATTCTTTTATTAAAAAACAACAACTGGAGGAGAGAGACAAAACAAAAAAAAACATCAGCACTGTGGGGGATGGGGGAAGGGAGGGTCCCAGGAGGAGGTGAAGTCCCAGGACGGTTAAAGATTTGCGTATGTCCAGGTATCATATGCAACCTTGTCCTTTGGAGTACAGTGAAGTGTGTACTGTTCTTCAGCAGGGCTAAACTGCAGAGGGATGGGTGTTGAGTGCAGAGGGCACTGGAAGTCCGCAGGGCTGGATTGTGATGGGGGAGGAATGGTATGCAGTGGGTACAGACTGGAGCCAAGAGGTTAATAAGAGTGTGTTGGCAGCGTGCGCGGAGGGCGCATGGAAAAGAGTTTTGCGACAGCGGCTGCGGAGCTGCTTGGTTTGCAGTGCTAGTAGCTCCTGGGAGTGTGTCTGCTTGGCGCTCCATAATGTTTAAGAGCCGCTCCATGGCTTCGTTCTGGCACGCCACATGCTCCTTTTGGTCCTTCTTCTCACTGTCCTGCCACTCCTTCAATTCCTGTTTTTTGGCTGTGGAGTGCATCATGACATCACGCAGAAAGTCCTTTTTAGTTCTTCATGGCCACTTTCTAATTCTGCACAGCCATTCAGTCGGCGATAACAAAGAGGGAGGTTGGGCTCCCTAGGTCATATCTGTGAAACCAAAATGCAACATTTTACAGAAGCGGTACTGTTTGCAACACACAGACCACTGATTCCATGATTTAAAACACAGCCACTATTCACATACTTGTCACTAACTGGCTGACTGACCCCAGGCAAGCACACATGAGCCACAAGACCCCCAAAATTGTGAGTAACCGCAGGGGCAGGGGAAATCAGTGTACCAGGATCATACTGTACACTGGTTATGTGGCTCTTGGGGAGACCCAGCCTTATCATCATTACTGTCCTCACATTTTCCACAGGCTGTGTTCATTATGGAAGATATCTCACTGCTGAGGGAGAGCAGGGAATCAAGGGAGGGTCTTCTCCAAGACTGCGGCTTCTGCCTTGACCCTTATGTGGCTCACCTGTGTGCAGAAATGGTCCCTCCCCGCAGTGACAGCAGAGTGGCGTAGGAAAGTTACCCTTAATGGGGAAAGAAACAAAGCAGCTCTGCCAAAGAACCTGTGGCCGCGGATTGCCCAGTATCTCCGTAAGAATTTTGTGGAGATCTGAGGCAGATTCCCGGGAAGTGAGGGAGTCAATCAATACCCTGTTCCACCGCTCAGAGTATGCATGTGGTGGTACGTGCATCATACAGACACAAGCCTGCTTTCTGCAACCCTCCTGCCCCCAACAACTTGCTTCAGCGATTCCAAAAATCAAAGCCACTCACCAGGGGACTCCTCTCCTGTTTGCGCTTTGCCAACATCTAACAGCTGTGACTGGCTAGCCTCCTCCGAGATAGAGAAGAACTCCTGGCTGCATGCATCTCTGACCTCCAAGTCGTCCTCTGCCTCTGGGTCCCTCTGCCCCTGCACATGCTTGTCCAAGATCTCCTCCTACTCCTGGCTTGGTCCACTCTCGACTAGCATGCGAGCCATCAAAGTATCCACAGTGGTCTTCACAGTGGAGGTGGGGTCGCCACCACGTATCACGTCCAGCTCTTTGTAGAACCAGCAGCTCATGGGCTCAGCACTGAGACCAATGCATGTGTCACCGAGCAAACAGGAAGGGGACTTTCAAAATTCCCAAGGAATTTAAAGGGTGGGGCTCACGGGGTGGTCACCTGAGAGCAGCAGGGCAGTAGAGTTCAAACCGATGACCAGAGAGGCGAGAACAGGCATTGTGGGACACCTCCCCAAAGCCAGTTGCAGTGCTGTAACAACCAGGGTTTCTACACTGGCACTGCGGTGCTGTAGCCCCAGCACAGAAAGCTGTATGCCTCTTCAGGGTGGGTTTTTTACAGTGCTGCAACAGCGCAGCTTGGCAGTGTGTACACTTCGGGATTACACCGCAGAAAGCTGCTTTACTGCGTAGAAACTTGCCAGCGTAGACAAGGCCCCAGAGGCAGTCAGGATGGTAACCGGAAATGAAAATATATAGGTAAAAACTAGCTCCAGAAACTTCATCCAGAAATCAGCTGGCAACCAGTGCAGTAATATTTTTGTTTTATTATTCCAAGTAATAAACATTAAATTTGCCTTTGTAAATACAGAGTCATTAACCCTATTAATTTAGCTTGTGTTCCGTCCAAAACATGACATTTTTGTAAATGCCACCAAAACACTGGTTTTGTTCATTTTGTTTTTGATTATCCACATCAACATTGTTTATGAGGAAAATGTGACAAAGGGAAATATTAGACTTGCAGTTAGTCACTCAGGAGAACATGGAACAATTCACTAACTGTGTGATCTCAGCTGTATGCAGCAATGTGATGAGTTCTCCTTCATTTCACTCTTCCACCATGTATAACTTGGGACTGCACAAACAGGACAGCAGAGAAGTTCACAGTCATTTACTTCCATTAGTGGAGGCCCATAAGACCCCACACAGATTGCACCTTTTGTCCACAAAACAAACCACACCCTGAAAAGGTGAGTTTATATTGACTGTTGACACTCAAAGGGGCCCACTTCTGTTCTCAGTTACATTACTGTAAATCAGGAGCAACACTGAAAACTGAAGTCAATGGAACTGAACAAGTATAAGCGGTATCAAAATTAGGTCCAGTATGTGCATCCCTACTGATATTGCCATAGTATGAATTTTGAGATGGAGACAAATATAACCCTAGTCATGTTAATGTTATTACCTCTTCTCCTGAGCACACAAGATGTTGAATGAGTTTATTTTAACTAATATTAGAAGTATAAGAAACAGAAATAGGGGTTTGGCAAGAAGTCAATAGTGCTGGGAAGCTAGACTTATCACACTAAGAGCAATCATTTCTCCAATAAATTATGCAACACTCAATCAGTGGTACCTGTGCAAACACGTAAAAGCCCCTGTGTACATATATAAACACTGTTTAGAGTAGTCTTCATTTTTCTGAAAGGAAACAGAATGAAGAGTGGTGTGGGAATCCAGAGTTATAAATACAAGGTGTGACAGAGGAGATGATTTCCACTGGGCGAAAAATATTGTGTAAGGAGGTAGTGAGTTGGAGGGAATGTTAAAGCTGTGAATATTTACAATGTGTTTACCTATTTCTACATTGGTATGAGAATATTTACAATGTGTTTACTTATTTCTACATTGGTATGAGAGGAAAAATCCAATGTTTCCTGGAATCACCCTGCTGTGTTCCCACATTTTGGTGTAAAAATAATTACCATTTGTTTCCTTAAATTACACTGCAGTGTTGCTTCTTCTGAAAAGTGTCACTTAACCTGTGCAAATTTTATTTGGCTTGGCTGTAATGTATTATTGATTCTTTTCTTAGATCGCTAGGCCAATCAAAAGTATATCAAGGAAGTTAGCCAAAAACATAGTAGACTTGACCTTATAGTTCCAATGTACAAACACTGTCATAATACTCCCAGAGATTATTTTAATACATATAATTTTGGGGGCCAGATTCTCAGCCACTGCAAATCAAGCATGCTCCACTGACTTCAATAAAGCTAGACCAATTTACACCAGTTGAGGACCTGCACTTGATTTTTTATTGCAACTTATTTTTAAAAGTGATTCCCCAAAGGAGTACTCATTTATAATCAGGGGCTACAAACCCACCAAAATATCTTTATCTGGCATACCTACACCACCCACATATTTTAACAATTGTTTTAGAATATAAAATGCACTGCTTAGTACTACATCTCTGAATGTTTGAAGGTCATCTAGGCATGATTTGTTTTCTTCATAGTTCTCAACTAGAGCACTTATATTCTCTTTAGGCAATGCTATCCATTATAATTTATCCTGGAAAAAGGACCTCTGAGATAGAAAATAATAATCCCCCATACCTTGTTGGTCATTCTCTCCTTTTCTAGCTGGATCATTAGCTGTAATTATATGTTATATTTAATAATGGATCAGACACAGTGGCCTCAAAATGCCAGTGTCGAGACACTTTTGTTCTTTTTATTTATTAATTTTTAAAGTAATTCTCTCACCATTTTCTTTCTAAAGATACCCTTGGAAAAAAATAAACTGACATATAGTGATACAGTCCAGCTGTTACAACTGACAGTCTGTCACTGTGATTTTTCCTAAAAATAATAGTTTATTCATGGGGTCCAGGGTTGGCTTTGAGACACGAGACCCACAAGCATAATTCTTTTGATTATTGTGGATCTCAGTAGATCAGACCAGTTTTCCGCTGTAGAAATAATGCTTGATCGCTACAAGTTCCCTCCAGCCACTTCTTACAGGTAAGCTGGCTCCTCTGCTGAGAAGTCAAGGTGGCCTCTACACACAAGGCACACACTCAGTATCATGCGACTCAACATGGTCAAGTGAAATAAGCGTAGGACTGAGAACAAGGGACCCCATATTCTTTGTCTAGCTCAGGTGGTGACTCCCTTGGTCACCCTCGTCAAGTCCTGTAGCCTTCTGTCTGTGTTATTTCCATCTGCAACCTCCCTATCTTCCTGCAGAAATGTGATAATTAGTTAGTTAATGACTAGTTAAAATTCTCTACAAAGCCTCAAGCATCCCCCTATACCCTCACTATGGTTGCAGACTTGGCCTTTTGAAAAGTTAAAATGCTGGCAATGATGAACGGCCCCTGGCACAAGGATCTGGGCTCCTGTGTCTTACAGCAGGAGGCTAGTGAAAAGTTCCTCAATTCCCCTTTTTCACTATTTAATCAGTTAAGTTTGGTGTGTGCGAAAGAATCCTCTTACTTATCCAACCCCAAATCCTGTGGCTGTTACAGTGGACAGTGATTTAACCATGATGGACAGGAGTCGGTTGGGCCGGGCAGAATAGAAAAACTATTTTACAGGCCTACTCTAAAGCAGGTATTTTATTACAAAAATCACTGTAGGCTTTAATACTACCATCACTAGCCTAAAGTAAATTCTAGTTAGTGACTACTAGCAGCTATCAAAAGATTTGTGCTAGAAATAGATGCTCTATATCAGCCAGTTATCCCTGAAGTCAAAGAGAGTTCTGCAATTGCAGGATCTGTCCTCTTCCATGTTTTAAAGGAAAGAGGTGGTTATGGGCTAGAATTCATTATCACTCATTTAAATTCTAAAATATACCACTCCAAGGAAAAGGTATCTAAGGCAATTGTTTAGTTTTCCCCCCCAGACCTGTGCTCCCAGCAGCTGGCTAGCTAAAATATACAAGGATGTAGAGTAGGATTCAGATAAAGAAGAAAAAGACAGAAGTTGAACAGATAGACTTTGCTTGATCATAAACTCTCTACTATCTTTGTATAGGCATAAATTGAATATTTTGGCCAAATTCACAAGCACCTTACAGCTAATTTATGCTGCTCCTTTGATGCAAAGCAACCATTAACTTAAACAGCCAGTTAAGTCAAGTTTTCAGCTGCTTTGGGTTGCCAGAGAAGTTCAAAATGATCAGAATATAGCAATGAATCTGGCATTTTAATTTTATTTTTAAGCCACTTATATACCCCCACCTCTCCAAAAAACCTAACAAAAACAAAAAAGAAGCCACATACATGTTTTTCTTCAGCACCAAAGTATTTTACTTTTCTTCCGTGCCAATAAAATGATCTAAAGATTATTGAAGAAAAGGTGAAAGTCATAATCTCACGGGCTACAGTTCATGGTCACACTAAACTGTTGAATGAAACAAACTTAGAAGCCTCAGTTCAGTTCATGATTAACAATAATGCACATCATAAATGTGATTCTGTTGCTTTAGTTTTGAGCTCTCTCCCTGAAACGTATCAAAGTATGGGCTATTGAGTTAGAATACTCTTTCTAATCTCTGAACACTAATCTCTGAACACTGTAACCTCTGAAGGACATCTTTTATATGAGTGATAAAGCAATAATTTGTAAACCAGGTTCAGCTGTGCTCTATTCAGAGCTAAACCTGGTTTATAAATACTGACATTCAAAATTTTTCAAAACAGATTACAGTTTATTGATAGGACTTGAAAGATGCAGTATTAGCAGTTTCAGAAGTTGCTATTGTAACGCCGACAGACCTCGGTTGTCGGTGGGCGGGACCAAACCCGGGGTCTCTGCAGCTTAGTGAATGAGTCTCTCCACATGAGCTAAAAGCCAACTGACTGTTAGCTAAAGCTGTAGCGCATACTCATTTTATCTCTCTAAGTGGTCTCGGTGCCACTAGGTGGGACAGAACACTACACCCAGAAGGTGTATGGGTTACACTATGAACAAAGAACATTCAAGTTAAACTTTTATCATGTATGTAATAGTATAATGAAAATATAACATTAAATAAATCCTGTGGGATAAGGGTTTCTACAACATTGTGGAAGGCAAAGGCTTCTCCTTATTAAAACATGGGCACATTATATAAAAGAAGTTTGTATTGCAATGCACACGAATTAACACAAGTGCAACAATGGATGTTTCTTGTAGCCAATTATTTTAGTTTATTATCCATTTATTGTATGATGTTATGATTAATCAATATGTTGTATGACATTCATTTTATGTTAATTAGAGTTCATTTGTAGGATTATAAACGTATAAGATTGATAGGACTATAACAGGGTTTAAAAGAGAACTAGATAAATTCATGGAGGTTAAGTCTTTTAATGGCTATTATCCAGGATGGGTAAGGAATGGTGTCCCTAGCCTCTGTTTGTCAGAGGGTGTAGATGGATGGCAGGAGAGAGATCACTGATCATTACCTGTTAGGTTCACTCCCTCTGGGGCACCTGGCGTTGGCCACTGTCGACAGACAGGATACTGGGCTGGATGGACCTTTGGTCTGACCCAGTATGGCCATTCTTATGATCAGTATTTAGAAGAATTATGTATTAGACCTGAGTAAGACAAGCTAAAACGCAAGAACCTGTAGGCTGAGGCCTACAAGAGTTTAGCTTAGCTATTTTAGGCCATGGAGACAAGAAATGGATGACATAAGTGACCAGAAAATAACCTGATGCCCTAAGGTTATGGGAAAAGAGGTACCAAATATTGCAAAAAATTACCCAGAAGGTTAATAAAGATCATATTAATAATCATAAGATAATAAAATACTGTAAAGGTGCATCTGTCTCCGACATGCATCATAACCACAGCATACTAGTTGTGCGTCAATGCTAATGAGAATAAAGGGAATGTACACAGCCTATAGAAAATTGGGTTACTTAAGTTTCCAGGGGACACAGACCAATAAGAGAAAAGAGGGTTGACACTTTTATGGACATGTGCACAATGTATGTATAGACAGAATCACATTATAAAAAGGGGATGCCCAGAACGGGAAAATCGAGCTTCCTATGGGAAACTCCAGGAGGAAGCCTCCCTTTACTGATGATCAAGCCATGAGAGACCCATCAGACCCTAACATTATTGTTAAGGATGGGAGTTTAACTGTATTTGTAACTTGTGTATAGGTCTGTATAGAATTTCGATATGTTTGGGTAATCATAACTTTAATTGTAACTTGAATAAAACTTGTAAAACAGTCTAAACATTGTACTTGTGAATATATGTGTGGTCACTACCCTTGGTCTTTGTGTGTTTCTAGAGACTGACACTAAAACAAGTAGCAAAGGTGACTTTCACTCTGTTAAGCTTGAAACTGTAGCTGCCAGAGCTGAACCCACAGTGGTGTAATACCACATTACAAAATTCACTTCAAATAAAATAAAAGGGCTGCATTCGAATTTAAAGAATGGGTCCACTCTGAAAAGTGACTAAGTAAAAATGATTCTCCTTTTCTTAGTTAAGCCACCTGTTCCATTTATGTATTTGAGTCACATCTGTGACAAAACAGATTTTACTGTCATTACTGCAGAGTTTACGAAGGTAAGAGAAAAGGAGCTGGTCTACATTCCATTGTGTATTATATCACAGAACAGTTTATTGCATCACAACAGTTACACCTCTAGAAACACAGTGAAGGCAGTGGATTTGTAAAAGCGGCACTGAGGAAAAAATACTGGGAGTCTAATTTGGCCGGCAGAATCTTTAGAATAGGTGAGAATGTGTAAGAAGAAAGAATCCACGCTGACTCACAAATCTCAGCGAGATGGTCCAGGGCTAGCAGTTAGAAAACTATCTTTTTATTTGTAAAATGAGCATATTAGATCTGGAAGTCAAATTAAAAACTGAACTACACAATAACTTATGGGGGGGAGGGGTAGCTCAGTGGTTTGAGCTCTGGCCTGCTAAACCCAGGGTTGTGAGTTCAATTCTTGAGGGGGCCACTTAGGAATCTGGGGCAAAAATTGGGGATTGGTCCTGCTTTGAGCAGAGGGTTGGACTAGATGACCTCCTGAGGTCCCTTCCAACCCTGATATTCTAGGATTATGATTTATTTCAGAGTCAAGCAAAAATGTTCTAAATACTATGAATGGAACACCAAAAGAGTATGTATATCACAGACCTGTGCAATGCCATTGCAATTAACAGTCATTTGTCTCATATAACTTATAATAATAGGCAGTCAGTTACAAAATACAATAAGGTTCCAGCCACATATTCAGTGCTATATATTTATCAAAGACAAATTTTGCCTCTAACATTTTACTAGATGTCTGAGCTAGTCTCATGTCTAAAGAGGATGGGAGAGCTGATGGAAAAGGATCAGAAAGTCCATAAGCCAAAAAGCATTCTGCTTGAAGGTACGCGCTTTAAAATTCTATTGCATGGTCTGCACTCCATCTCCACAGAATACTCTGATTAATATCAGCAATAGTTCGGCACATGGTAAAAGTGCAGAATTTTCATGGATCATGGAAGTGAATGGTGCCCTAAATTATCTAAAATTTGTGACTCACTGGTTCAGTAACACTTCATCTGATACTTTTTGGAATACCAAGGTACAGACAGCATCTTTGCACCTTGCTGGTGAGGAATTCTGCCTGTAAAGCTGGCTTAACTGGTTAGCGCAAGGGGGAAGGGTATTCTCCAGTAGCACAGAAGCTCCTACCAAGGGGTTCTCAACCTATTCACCACTGCGGGCCGCATATGCGACTCTCTAGGTGTTATTTGGAGTGGGCGGCATCCACACAATATATATATTACCTGTGTAGTCCTGAGGATGTCACATGGGCTGCAAACGTGTGCTGATTGGGCCAAGAGTTGAGAACCTCTGACTACACAAAGGTTGTGTATTCAGTAGAATTATACACTGTTTCTCGTCAATCAAAGGTTGAACAGGGATAGTGAAGATATACAAAGTAACAAAATTGAGGAAAAATTCGGGAGATGTTACTGTGTAACTTAAAGGCTTACAAGTTGCTGCTTTACATATTCCAAGGAATACAGTTTAAAAAAAAAAAAAAAGATAAACCTGAGCATTACAATCTATTGAAATGAGCAGTTAAGGGAAAGCAGATAATCTTCAAACACTCAGACTATTCATACAGTCTTAAATAATGGATAAGATACTGAACTGCACATTCAAAGAACAACCTTAACCCTGCTAAGAAGTTTCAACAAAATGCTGAAGTAGAAGTCGGCATATAAAAAGGAGACTTGAAATCCTCCTACCTGCCCTCAGATAGTGCAGTACTTATGTCCACTTTTATTTTTAAAAAATGCAGTATAACAAATAGTAGAATAGCAGTAACCAACCAGCCAAAGAATTTATTCCTAAACCAAAGATACCCACATCTTGGAGGTGGTACTGACCTTGTTTATAATGGTTCTGATCCTGCAAATGCTTAAATATGAATGTAACTTTATTCATGTGGATAGTCCAACTGACATGAATAGAACTAAAGAATGTGTGTAAACTTTACTCAGATGAACAGACCCATTATTATCCCTAGGAATATTCACCTTATAAACGTTACACACATCCATAAATGTTTGCAGAATGTGGGCCCTTGAGACTGACTCTCCAATTATTGACATGAACCAGGGTTTTGCCATTGACTTCAAATGAGAGCAGGTTAGATGCACATTTATTTTAACCAGTGGCATGTAAAATGAATGGACAGACCTCGCTTTCTATGGCTGGGATTACATTTCATTTGAACAGATTAATTTGGTTTGTCTTTATCTGCACATCCCCAGTAAAGTGAATGAGGAGTTCAGAAAATGAAGCCCAGTGGTGTAGGATTTCATACATTTGAAAAACAGGGGTATCTGAACAATAATGTGCTGAATTTCTCTTCAACACAAGTGGCATGTAAAGATAAAGAGAGACTTTGCCCTGGTCTACACTAGGACTTTAGGTCGAATTTAGCAGCGTTAAATCGATGTAAACCTGCACCCGTCCACACGATGAAGCCCTTTATTTCGACTTAAAGGGCTCTTAAAAATCGATTTCCTTACTCCACCCGACAAGTGGATTAGCGCTTAAATCGGCCTTGCCGGGTCGAATTTGGGGTACTGTGGACACAATTCGACGGTATTGGCCTCCGGGAGCTATCCCAGAGTGCTCCATTGTGACGGCTCCGGACAGCACTCTCAACTCAGATGCACTGGCCAGGTAGACAGGAAAAGAACAGGTTTCAGAGTAACAGCCGTGTTAGTCTGTATTCGTAAAAAGAAAAAAGAAAAGGAGTACTTGTGGCACCTTAGAGACTAACCAGTTTATTTGAGCATGAGCTTTCGTGAGCTACATCCGATGAAGTGAGCTGTAGCTCACGAAAGCTCATGCTCAAATAAACTGGTTAGTCTCTAAGGTGCCACAAGTACTCCTTTTCTTTTTTCTTTTTAGGAAAAGAACAGCGAACTTTTGAATCTCATTTCCTGTTTGGCCAGCGTGGCAAGCTGCAGGTGACCATGCAGAGCTCATCAGCAGAGGTGACCATGATGGAGTCCCAGAATCGCAAAAGAGCTCCAGCGTGGACTGAACGGGAGGTACGGGATCTGATCGCTGTATGGGGAGAGGAATCCGTGCTATGAGAACTCCGTTCCAGTTTTCAAAATGCCAAAACCTTTGTCAAAATCTCCCAGGGCATGAAGGACAGAGGCCATAACAGGGACCCGAAGCAGTGCCACGTGAAACTTAAGGAGCTGAGGCAAGCCTACCAGAAAACCAGAGAGGCGAACGGCCGCTCCGGGTCAGAGCCCCAAACATGCCGCTTCTATGATGAGCTGCATGCCATTTTAGGGGGTTCAGCCACCACTACCCCAGCCGTGTTGTCTGACTCCTTCAATGGAGATGGAGGCAACACGGAAGCAGGTTTTGGGGACGAAGATGATGATGATGATGTTGTAGATAGCTCACAGCAAGCAAGCGGAGAAGCCGGTTTTCTCGACAGCCAGGAACTGTTTCTCACCCTGGACCTGGAGCCAGTACCCCCCGAACCCACCCAAGGCTGCCTCCTGGACCCAGCAGGCAGAGAAGGGACCTCCGGTGAGTGTACCTTTTAAAATACTATACATGGTTTAAAAGCAAGCATGTGAAAGGATTAATTTGCCCTGGCATTCGCGGCTCTCCTGGATGTACTTCCAAAGCCTTTGCAAAAGGTTTCTGGGGAGGGCAGCCTTATTGCATCCTCCATGGTAGGACACTTTACCACTCCAGGCCAGTAGCACGTACTTGGGAATCATTGTACAACAAAGCATTGCAGTGTATGTTTGCTGGCATTCAAACAACATCCGTTCTTTATCTCTCTGTGTTATCCTCAGGAGAGTGAGATATCATTCATGGTCACCTGGTTGAAATAGGGTGCTTTTCTTCAGGGGACACTCAGCGGAGCCCGTTCCTGCTGGGCTGTTTGCCTATGGCTGAACAGAAATGTTCCCCGCTGTTAGCCACGGGGAGGGGGGAAGGAAAATGCGACCTTGTAACGAAAGCACATGTGCTATGTGTGTAATGTTAACAGCAAGGTTTACCCTGAAAGAGTGTAGCCACTGTTTTATAAAATGTGTCTTTTTAAATACCGCTGTCCCTTTTTTTTCCCTCCACCAGCTGCATGTGTTTCAATGATCACAGGATCTTCTCCTTCCCAGAGGCTAGTGAAGATTAGAAAGAAAAAAAAAACACACTCGTGATGAAATGTTCTCTGAGCTCATGCTGTCCTCCCACACAGACAGAGCACAGACGAATGCGTGGAGGCAAATAATGTCAGAGTGCAGGAAAGCACAAAATGACCGGGATGAGAAGTGGTGGGCTGAAGAGAGGGCTGAAGCTCAAATGTGGCGGCAGCGTGATGAGAGGAGGCAGGATTCAATGCTGAGGCTGCTGGAGGATCAAACCAGTATGCTCCAGTGTATGGTTGAGCTGCAGCAAAGGCAGCTGGAGCACAGACTGCCACTACAGCCCCTGTGTAACCAACCGCCCTCCTCCCCAAGTTCCATAGCCTCCACACCCAGACGCCCAAGAACGCGGTGGTGGGGCCTCCGGCCAACCAGCCACTCCACCACAGAGGATTGCCCAAAAAACAGAAGGCTAGCATTCAATAAATTTTAAAGTTGTAAACTTTTAAAGTGCTGTGTGGCATTTTCCTTCCCTCCTCCACCACCCCTCCTGGGCTACCTTGGTAGTTATCCCCCTATTTGTGTAATGAATGAATAAAGAATGCATGAATGTGAAGCAACAATGACTTTATTGACTCTGCAAGCAGTGATCGAAGGGAGGAGGGGAGGGTGGTTAGCTTACAGGGAAGTAGAATGAACCAAGGGCGGGTGGTTTCCATCAAGGAGAAACAAAGAGAACTTTCACATGGTAGCCTGGCCAGTCATGAAACTGGTTTTCAAAGCCTCTCTGATGCGTACCGCACCCTCCTGTGCTCTTCTAACCGCCCTGGTGTCTGGCTGCACGTAACCAGCAGCCAGGCGATTTGCCTCAACCTCCCACCCCGCCATAAACGTCTCCCCCTTACTCTCACAGATATTGTGGAGCGCAGCAAGCAGTAATAACAGTGGGAATATTGTTTTTCGCTGAGGTCTAAGCGAGTCAGTGAACTGCGCCAGCGCGCCTTTAGAAGTCCAAATGCACATTCTACCACCATTCTGCACTTGCTCAGCCTGTAGTTGAACAGCTCCTGACTACTGTCCAGGCTGCCTGTGTACGGCTTCATGAGCCATGGCATTAAGGGGTAGGCTGGGTCCCCAACGATAACTATAGGCATTTCAACATCCCCAACAGTTATTTTCTGGTCTGGGAGTAAAGCCCCTTCTTGCAGCTTTTGAAACAGACCAGAGTTCCTGAAGATGCGAGCATCATGTACCTTTCCCGGCCATCCCACGTTGATGTTGGTGAAACATCCCTTGTGATCCACCAGAGCTTGCAGCACTATTGAAAAGTACCCCTTGCGGTTTATGTACTCGCCGGCTTGGTGCTCCGGTGCCAAGATAGGGATATGGGTTCTGTCTATGGCCCCACCACAGTTAGGGAATCCCATTGCAGCAAAGCCATCCACTATGACCTGCACATTTCCCAGGGTCACTACCCTTGATATCAGCAGATCTTTGATTGCGTGGGCTACTTGCATCACAGCAGCCCCCACAGTAGATTTGCCCACTCCAAATTGATTCCCAACTGACCGGTTGCAAGCTTCCACAGGGCTATCGCCACTCGCTTCTCAACTGTGAGGGCTGCTCTCATCTTGGTATTCATGAGCTTCAGGGCAGGGGAAAGCAAGTCACAAAATTCCATGAAAGTGCCCCTACGCATGCGAAAGTTTTGCAGCCACTGGGAATCGTCCCAGACCTCCAACACTATGTGGTCCCACCAGTCTGTGCTTGTTTCCCGAGCCCAGAATCAGCGTTCCACAGCATGAACCTGCCCCATTAGCACCATGATGCATGCATTGGCAGGGTCCATGCTTTCAGAGAAATCTGTGTCCATGTCCTGATCACTCACGTGACCGCGCTGACGTCGCCTCCTCGCCCGGTATCGCTCTGCCAGGTTCTGGTGCTGCATATACTGCTGGATAATGCGTGTGGTGTTTAATGTGCTCCTAATTGCCAAAGTGAGCTGAGCGGCCTCCATGCTTGCCTTGGTATGGCGTCCGCACAGAAAAAAGGCGCGGAACGATTGTCTGCCGTTGTTCTGACGGAGGGAGGGGCGACTGATGACACGGCTTACAGGGTTGGCTTACAGGGAATTAAAATCAACAAAGGGGGTGGCTTTACATCAAGGAGTATTTCAGGCAGGACTTCATGGAGGGTTCCAATAAGAAATGGTGCACCTAAGTTATTGTTCTTATTGGAACAAGCAGGTTAGTCTGGCCTCTGATTGCTACATGGCTAGATTTACCTCGCTGCACCTTCTCTGTGAGTGACTGCAGTGTGACCTAGAGGAATGAGTCCCCTAGATGGGGGAGGGGGGGAAGCAAATGAGTACAAAACAAATCTGGTCTATTTCTTGTTTTGATCCACTCCATCTATCTTTTACATCTTTGGCTGGCAGCAGACGGTGCAGAAGGACTGCAAGCCATCCACATCTCATGGCTGCTCGGCAGAAGATGGTACAGTACGACTGCTGGCAATCCGTATCGCCTGCCTGCTCACCATAATATGGTTCAATAGGACTGACTGCAGGACTAAAGAGAATGACCTGGTCAAGTCACTCCAAATTTAGTCCCTGCGCCCATGTCTGCCCAGGCGCTCCTGGCCGACGTGGCCAGGCGCACCTCGGACATGACGATGACAGCTACCAGTCCTATTGCACCGTCTGCTGCCACAAGGCATTGGGTTGCTGCTACTGTGTAGTAATGCAGTACCGTGTTTGCCAGCACCCAGGAAACATACGGTGACAGTGAGCTGAGCGGGCTCCATGCTTGCCGTGGTATGGCGTCTGCACAGGTAACTCAGGAAAAAAGGCGCGAAACGATTGTCTGCCCTTGCTTTCACGGAGGGAGGGAGGGAACGGGGGCCTGACGATATGTACCCAGAACCACCCGCGACAATGTTTTAGCCCCATCAGGCATTGGGATCTCAACCCAGAATTCCAATGGGCAGCGGAGACTGCGGGAACTGTGGGATAGCTACCCACAGTGCAATGCTCCGGAAGTCGACTCTACCCTCGGTACTGTGGAAGCACTCCGCCAAGTTAATGCACTTAATGCACTTAGAGCATTTTCTGTGGGGACACACACTCGAATATATAAAAATGATTTCTAAAAAACCAACTTCTATAAATTCGACCTAATTTCGTAGTGTAGATATATCCTTTGTGAAAAAGAATTTGCACCCTTAAATTAGAGTAATCTCACCACAAATTAAATCAGTAGGGGCCATTGTCTGGCTTTTTGGAAAGACTTCCTGCTGCAGCGGCAGACAAGATCAGCATGGGGATTCTGACCCATTTCCCCACCCCCCAGGGGACTGGAAGAGAAGGGGGACTATATATGTCCCCACTGGTCCCCAAAAGCCCTCTTACTTGGACCAGGTGGGGCAGCACCCACCCTCCTAACCATGTGAGTGGTGAAATACTGGGATTTTTTGGATCCACTGTGGGCATTGCGCTAGTCATTCATTTCTTGGGGGGCTGGGAAAGAATTTCCACCTGATCATCTGATTGGCCAAGGTGAGGGGGAGTCCCCTTCCCCACAGTGAGTTTGGAGGAGAGGGAACTTATCTGGGGTAAAACATGGAACGGGAGTTAGGCTATAATGTTGCAACTCATTACATAAACAGGATGCTTGTCCAGAGCAGCAGAGGGCCAACTCTCCCCTCCTTTATAGGCCCGCCCCCTTAACCCTCAATTGAGAGGGCTGGGGAATGGTGAGGTCCCAGTAGGGGGTTGGCTGGGGATCAGGATGGGTAATGGGGAGGGCTGGCTGAAGCCCCCTGGTTATATATTTAAATGATTATGGGATTACTTGCACTGTGCACTTTTATCTGCTGAGTACTCCCAGACATTTAAGAATAAAGTTGCTGCCTAATTAAACCACATCCAGTGTCTTCCAACATAACCAGACAACATGATATTGCAGCATTTTCAGCACTGCAGCATGTTGAGATCCTTGGTTTAATTACCAAAGGATCCACTGTAGAGAAAACTTTTATCAAGTGTTAGAACAACACATGCATAAAATACAAATATTGGAAGATTTCACTGTTGCTTCAGCCGTTTGAGAAATGCTCTAGACTGCACTAAGTGTAATCAGCTGCGGAGAGTTTCTTTTCCTAAATTAGTCCATTAGCTGACACACTACCTGAATAAATCACTTCTATGTGCCCAAATGCAGTTTTGAAGACTATCATGTCAATACAATAGCAACGTGCTGCTCAACGCTGTTTTAAAATATTAAAATTATTGAAATTTATTAGACAGCATTGCTTAAAAACCATAGCAGACTACATGAACTGTCATAAGATACATATATTACAGAAGAAAATGACAGGAAGCAGTACATTTCATCTCCTCACATCATGTCAAAAAACAAAACAAAAGCGCACACATACAAAACAAGGCTCAATGAATAATGTAGAAAACATGCTAATTTGTTGCTATCAAAGATATTAAAGAACCATGTCAAGATGCATCAACATTAGAGATATTGAAAGACATACAGGACTACTTGATCTCCATTCTGTTTCACTGATGCCTGAACATCTATTAGGAGCAATGCATACAACTGATGAAAATGCAGTTGAGTTGGTTAATCCAAATTGTCAGCATTTTTATTTTAATATTTTATTAATCTCATTTCAAAAATCTCTAACACATCCTTTTGATTTCCTATGACCATTAGTCTTATTTAAGCTAGGTGAAATATAAATACTGTGGAGCCATCATATAGCCATACAGATGGAACATTATCTATATTGTGAACAGTATATTGCAATATTAAGAAATTCTTTTGGAACTAAATATTGCCCAGATTCCTTATTTTAATAAGGAAAACAATGAGAATTTCTCCAGAAACACTCATCTTAACCAGAAACACAGCTGACATGAAAGCTGGCAGCATCTGAAATAGTATAGTTCCAGTACTTTAATAATGACCTTTAAAATGACGGGTCTTAATTTAAAGAAGGAACTTTTTGCATAGAGCACGGTTTTTTGTAACTAAAAGTTATTCTTCAGTTTAGTTTTTAAATTTTTCAAAATATTACCAGATAATTAAGCATAAGTAGAATTAGGCAGCCAAAAAAGAATTTGAAGAGCAACTAGCCAAAGGCTCAAAAACTAATAGCAAAAAAATGTTTGAGCACAACAGAATCAGTGGGGCTACTGGATAACAGAAGTGCTAAAGGAGCACTCAAGGAAGATAAGGCCCCTGAGGAGAAACTAAATGAATTATTTGCATCAGTCTTCACTGCAGAGGCGTGAGGGAGATTCCCACACCTCAGTCATTCTTTTTAGGTGACAAATCTGAGGAACTGTCCCAGATTGAGGTGTCAACAGAGCAGGTATTGGAACAACATGATAAATTAAACAGTAATAAGTTACCAGGACCAGATGGTATTCACCCAAGAGTTCTGAAAGAACTCAGATATGAAATTGCAGAACTACTAACTGTAGTATGTAACCTATCATTGAAAATCAGCTTCAGTACCAGATGACTGGAGGCTCAATTACAGGCCAGTAAGCCTAACTTCAGTACCAACAAATTGGTTGAAATGATAGTAAAGAGTACAATTATCGGACACATAGATGGACACGATTTGATAGGAACGAGAAAACATGGCTTTTGTAAAGAGAAATCATGCCTCACCAATATATTGGAATTCTTTGGAAGGGGTCAAACAAACATGCGGACAAGGGTGATCCAGTGAATATAGTGTACTTAGATTTTCAGAAAGCTTCTGACAAGGTCCCTCACCAAAGGCTCTTAAGCAAAGTCAACAGTCATGGGATAAGAGGGAAGGTCCTCTCATGAATTAGTCACTGGTTAAAAGATAGGAAACAAAGGATAGGAATAAAAGGGTCAGTTTTCAGAATGGAGAGAGGTAAATAGTGGTGTCCCCCAGGAGTCTGTACTAGGACCAGTGCTGTTCAACATATCCATAAATAATTTGGAAAAAAGGTGGAAAACAGTGAGTTGACAACATTTGCAGAAAATGCAAAATTACTCCAGATAGTTAAGTCCAAAGCAGACTGTGAAGAGTTAACGAAGGGATCTTACAAAACTGGGTGACTGGGCAACAAAATGTCAGATGAAATTCAGTGTTGATAAATGCAAAGAAATGCACATTACAAAACGTAATCTCCATACAAAATGATGGGGTCTAAATTAGCGGTTGCCACTCGAGAAAAAGATCTCACTCATTCTGGATAGTTCTGACAGTTCTAGATATTTTATACATTTGGCTAGTTGTCCAAAACTCAACAATATTGTTGGTTTTGATTACAAAATATTCATAATTTGTTTTCTTTTATTTGGATAAAACCCTAACAAAAAATCACTATTTCTAGTTGTTTTTTCCCCAGGCGGGCTGGTAGAAAGATATTAATATGTGGAAATTAGCATATTTATCTGTCCAGGAAAAAAATGATTTAAAAAACAAAATCACATAAAAAAGTCTTTGATCAGATCAACCACTTGCTAGTGTCAGCAATGTGAAGGTATTTAGAGTCTAGCAATCTTGAAACTTCAGTTTTTTGCCAAAATGTAGTACTTAACACAAGTTGGTTTCTCCTTAGACAAAAATACAACAATCTAGATATGTTCTTCATTTGAAAATGTAAATCTGCAGCAATACAAATAACTCATCTTTTCATTATTAACATGTATCCAATTTGTTACTTCGAAATGTCCGGGGTCAGAACAACTGAACAAGACTTCTTCACGAGCTGTAAAGGCAACGAGAATAAACCCTATCTTAATTTACAGGCACTTGAAATTAAAACAAAAACAAAACAAAAAAACATGTATTCCACATCTTGCAGCCCTTCCTCCGACTTTGCAGGACATAATATTATCACATATAATATTCTGTATGCTGATATAACTTTGCACATGCAACCCCAGAATATTTTCTGAAGTTCTTTAATGGTACAATTAAGATGACAAGATGACCAGCCCTGATTTGCTGAGTCACCAGTGAGGCTCAGCTGTCTTGTCTGAGCTCACACAGTGTGGAGAGGGAGAAAGGCACCTGAGAATCTGGGCCTAACTCCCATTGATTTCAGTGAATTGGCCCAGATCCTCAAACAGTATTTAGGTACCTAAATTCTTCCCTTCCCACTCACTCAGAGGTCTGACTCTCAGGGACCCACATGATCCAATTAAAATCAAGATTCACAGGACCATAAGATTTGTCATACCAGATGAGACCAATTAGGACTACATCCAGTATCCTATCTGACTACAGCCAATACCAGATGCTTCAGAGGAATGGGCAAGAAAATGGGTAATTATGGGATAACCTGCTTGTACAGTCAAAGTTTCTTCCTAATCCCTTCAATTAGAGCTTGGTCTCTGCACTAATGCCTAAGAATTTATGTACCTAAAATTTGTTTTTCTTTAAATTTTTTCTAATATAGCTGTGGACATTCTCATTATTCATGGAAGCATCTAGTACTTTTAAAACCCTCTGTAACTCTGCTCCTCCTCCTCAAAGGTATGTTGTGGCAATGAGTTCCACAGGTGAATTGAGCATTGTGTAAAATAGTATTTCCTTTGATTAGTTTTGAATTTTCAGTCTTTGTAATTCACTCACTGTCCTCTTGCTTTGGTATAAGTATGAATAATTGAAAGGCCCATTTTTAATAGAATTTGTTGTTTTGTACTTGTTACGTTCCCTCATTTGCATCCTCTTTAGAGTAAAGGGTCCCAATCTTTTCAATTTCTATTGATGCAACTTTTTCCTCAATGCATCTGAATTGTATTTGTCATCTGTTTCTACATCTCTGCTATTTCTAATAAATCCTATTTGAGATGGAGTGACTGCCAGATCATCCAACCTGACATTCTGCACATCACAGGCCACTAAACCACACCCAGTTATTCCTGTATTGAGTTCAATGACCTGAATCAGTCTAAAGTATTACAGCCCTTTGGAGACTAAGCTAGTGTGTGCCACAGGCTAAGAATAGGAGATACCAAGGTGCACTATTATGTGCACCAGGCAGAGACCAAGAGGGAAGGAGGGCCATCAATTCCTAAGGCCCTTGTAATGGGAACCAATTTGGAGAGATATACCCAGATGAATCCTATCAGTGGGGCCAGAATCATACCCACAGCCTCTGACATTACTCTCAAATATATGGCATAGTATTTCTTGTTCCCCACTCCCTCTTCACATCCTAATCTTTTCCATATGCATCAGATGGAGAAAAGGTATAAAACAAATTTCATTGTTCACTTTTAGTGTGATTTAAAGGCAAGCCCTTAAATGAACATCGTCTCCCCGATGTTTGTTCTGTAACATGAAGCACTAACAGTAGTTTGTATTTGCTCTAATCAAGGTCTTCATCCTTCTGTTTTTCTGGCAGAGTTGACAGCAGCTTAGTATGGTATATTATCTTCCACTTTTTCTGCCCCTAGTTCTGAAGCCAATTGTGCATAGCTTGATGAATGAACACTCACTCCCTCTCCTTGCATATGGGATGTTCAGAGTAAAAAAAATCTCATCAAAATATGATCTGATATGTAAATTACCTTGTGAATATGTAAATGTGTATTCCTTAAACTCACTGAAGCAAAAGAGTGTCAGTGGCACTTCAGTGGGTACATATCTAAAAACAACATGTAAAAACAACTACCTTTAAATTCCATATGCAAATTAAGGGCTTCATTCAACCTTTTTTGTGTATATGTGCATAAATACAAAATCACGACAGATCCTGCAATGCTATAAGGTCCGCCAAGATCCTTCTTTTTAGATCTGTCTGAGAGCATAGTTTGAGTGTATGTTTGGAAGTAGTCCTGATAAACTTCCAAAGGGAAGGTTTTAAAGAAAAAAAGGTATTGATCTGTTCAAAGTGACACTTGTATCAAATTCTGAGTGAAAAGAAATGAAAAGTGATGATCTCCAAATAGTCACATGATTGAACATGGGTACTGTTCTGATACTCCATTCATTTAAGACCAGACAGCACAGGGAGCTCTCCACATTCTACAACAATATGAAGCTCTCATACGAATACATCTGGACTTTTGGAAAATTCAATCCAAGTTGCTACATACTAAGGGATAGTTTTACACAGGGTTGAAGCCAGCCTCCTTCTTGTAGGCCAAATTTGTGCAGGCATTTTGCACCTTCAAAAAATCAACAACTCAGGGGTGGAGAGAATCTGAATACTTGTCCCTCTGAAGTGCCTGACTGGCATCCAAATGCAGGTAGTAGGTTTGTGGGTACATGCTCAGGTTGTGCCCACACATGAATTGTATGCGCAAACTGCACCAATAATTCAAGCGTGGTTGCAATTACTATGGAATACTTGGCCCTAAGATCCCAATTGTAAAGTCTAACCCCTTCATAACATACATTTAAGATATGATTATATTGAATACATACAAAAATATATTAAATATTAAGTTGCTAAGTCAAGCATTTAAAAGTTAGGATATGCTAGAATGAAAGTTAACTTAATTGACCCATCTTTTGTATATGTCTTATGAGGCAGTCTTTAAATTATATGATCACATACTCCCCCTCCCCACCCCCCAAGACACAGGATGGACCTGCTTTGGGGATGAATCAGGGCTGTGTAATAAAGGAAGAGCCTATGACAGACAGGGAAACTTCTTGCAATATCTTTGGGGGTCCATTGTTTTAAATGAATGGTTTGTGTGTGATTGTGTTCTACTTCCTGGGGGAGGGCTACCACAACTCCTCCTCAACAACAACAAAAGTGATGATTAATGCAAGTCAGCCAGGTTGAAACCCCGCCAGAGAGGTACCACCTTCTGGGAAAGCTCATATAAGATAGTTGAAACTGGATCTTTCAGAGACTAGACAAAGAAAGGGTTTCTTGGATAAACAGCTTGAGTTTAAACCGACTCTTGGGGTTCTTTCTAATGCAAAAAACAGACAGAACCTTCTGTCCAAGGCTGGGCTCCAATCCTTGTGGAAAGGATGGAAAGACTTGACCTACTAAGGGCCACATAAGACTAATAGATGACCTTTAGTAAGTTCTTAGCAGATGTGTAGGTTCTTCTACTGTTTTAATGTGTTTTTTTGAAATGCTTTCCCCGTAAGAATAAATGTGCTTGCTTAGAAGGAGTTGTGTGGTAACATAACTGTAGACAATACACTGACCGTACCCTTCTGAAAGAAAGAAAAGCACAGGTGTGCAGTGAATGAGGCAAGGGATTGCAGGAAGAGAAAAGGATGGTCTCAGGTTTCAAGTAGTTGAATGCTGCCCTTGAGAACTGGATTCTATCCCTGCCTTAGCCACAGAGTTCCTGTATCATGTTAGTCAAGTAACTTAAACCAAACTTGTGACAGGTGGTCACTAATTGTATGTTCCTCCTTTTCTAGTGCCTGATTTAGGACCCTGAGATCTGATTTGTAGAAGTGCTGAGCACTCATAGCTGCCACTGTAAGTCAGTGTGTCAAGGGAGCTGTGCTTTGAACACTAAAGAGCACCTTATAGGTTCAATATTGTGAAAGATCAGGTTGTAGGCATCTCACACTAGACATCCAGAAAAAAAAAAATCACTGGATACTTCGAATTAAGTCTTCAGCTTCCTGCCATTGGTGGTTCTTATGTTGTTCTCTGCTAGATTAAAGACTCCTTGACTACCTGGCATTTTCACTCCATGAAAGTTCTTATACTTTTCAAACAAGTCACCTCTTACTCTTTACCATCCTTTAAATGTGGACACCAAAATTTTACACAGTATTCTAGTATCAGTCTCACCTATAACCTATACAGAAGTTAAAATCACTTCCCTGCTCATATGCATTACTCCCTTGTTTAAACATTTAAGGATTGCATTAGCCCTCTTTGCCACAAGATTGCACTGAGAGCTCATGGTCAGTTGCTAATCCACTCTGACCCCTAAATCTTTTCAGAGTCACTGTGTTCCAGGATCAGCCCCCCATTTTGTAGGTAAGGCCTCTATTGTTTGTATCTGTAGAACGTTGCATCTGGTTGTATTAAAGTACATTTTGTTTGAATAGACCCAACTTCTCAAGCAACCCAGATCACTCTGTATGAGTTCTCCGTCATCATTATTTAGCATTACATCAATATTTGTGTCACCCGCTAATTTTATCTGCAGTGATTTTCTATTTACTTCTGGATCATTGGTAAAAATAGGGAATAGCCCAGGGCTAGTCCCAATCCCTGTAGAATCCTGCTAGAAACACTCAAATTCAATGGTGATTCCCCTTTGACAACTACTTGGAGATTTGTCAGTTAGCCAGTTCTTAGTCCATTTAATTTGTGCTTTATTTTATTGTGCTAATTTTTTAATCAAAATGCAGTGCAGTACTAAGTCAAACACCCTACAAAAGTCAAAGTATATTACATTTATGCAGTTACCTTTGTCAACACAAGGAAAACCATAACAATTGAATACATAAGCTACAAGCTAAAAATGGAAGTGAAAGCTTTATGAGAGTGCTGGCAACACAAATGGAGTGTGTTATTAATATTGTAAGCAATATGAAGGTGGAAAAGAATGCATAAGTCTCTCCCCATAACTTAGTTCCATACTTTTAAGGTTCTGAGTAGCTGGAGTGTGCCCTGCTACCAAATGTAGTTTTTGTTAGCTAATTTCCCAATTTTTTTAATATAGGTTTAGTGTATTTCAGAGGACAGCTCATGAAAGTCAGGAAAAAGAAGAGCTGCATATGCCTAGAGATCACAGGGAGCAACTGCTGCTGAAGTTACTCTTGACTTCATCCACACTCCTCAAGAACATGAGAAGCTATGTTCTGCCTCAGTAAATTCTTTGTCTACAACATTTTCTCTCTGTTTAAAAAGTTACTCAAAGTCAGTACAGCAAGAGCAACCCTTCATGTTTAGCACCAACAATCTTTCAGCACAAGGGAACTTTGGTGAAGGAATCTGCACCATCCCTCACTTCCCAAAACAGCTTGTAGCCTCTCATGGACTCCTGGAAATTAGATGCCACCAGCAGCAGCTGCAGCAATAGGGTGAGAATGTCTGTAATGTACCAGCAGATCTGACTAATGCACTCCCCCCCTTCCCTACTAATATGAGGAATACCTCTCAATAATTAAATATGCTAATGTGGTACAGCTGCAAGTGTGACAATCGCCATCTTAGGCAGTAAAAGGGACTGAACTGATGAGCTCTGGATATAAACACTTGAATCTTTACAGCTTGTGCTAAAGAACCAGGCTTTCAAGCTGAATGTTGTCACAGTCTCACATCCTCTGTGAGCTTAGACAAGGCCATGTTACACATACGCTGAACAGTTGATCGCACAAGCAAAATGTGTGATAAATAACAAATATGAAAAATGTATTTTATTGATTCACATGACTATTTACAGATCATAGGGTTTTAAGTAAAAAACCTGTTTTGAAGTGGCCTTTTCATCATGGGAATCACATAATCCTTACCATGCCTCCAAACAGATCAGCAGCAGGGTTTGAATCCCTTAACTTTCAGATCACTACCTTAAGTTCTTATTATTTGAGCTGCAGGAGTAAGCACAAACTCCTGTCTAGATGAGCCACTGGAGAAGGACTTCACATGCTCTTCCCAGTGTGTTTCACAACTAGTTACTAGTCCACAGTAGAATACTGTTGATCAGAAATCCTGGATTCCTCCTGGTTCTGGCAGAGCAATGTGGTTTATAGTGGCTAGAAATAGGATAACGCAGTGTCACTAAACCCATATGGAAAGCAATGTGGTATAGTAGATCAGATGAGGGTTTGTCATGTTAAAGACCTGGTGTCCGGGCCTGCTCAACCTTGAATAAACATTCTGCTGATTTATTTTAAAATGGGGGAGGAGGGGAGGAGTGTTCAGAAGCACTTTTCTAACTGTCTTCTAGGGAAGGTTCCCAGCCTTAGTCAATCATGAGCATAATCAACTGGATAGAAATTTAAACAGCACTTAGAAGAGGTAAGAACCTTGTGGCAGCCTCTTTCCTAGATTAGGGAACTGCCCCCTAAGCTACTGGGGCAGAGGATGAAACAGTCTCTGCCTCCCTCCCTTGGAAATGAATAGAAATGTATTTTCCATGACTAAAAAAAGTTGGAAAATTCTCTAAAGACAAATACTACCTAGCTGAGCAACCGTGTAGCCAATAGACAGATCCTATAGTGTTTTAGATTTCTGGAGCGGGGAGGAAGAGACAATCCAATGAAATAATTGCCAAAATGGGTGATTTTTGAACTCTCATTAGTCTCTCCCTATCAATTCATTTTTCATCAAACCACAATGAAAAATTCATATAGTGCTCAAAATTTATATTGTGTGTGTGGAGTTTTTTGCCATTTTATTGAGACCGCTACAAAACAAAAGTGTAAACCTCATGTTAAAATGAAACTCTGTAAAGCAACTTTAACTCTGGTGCAGCTACCACTGCTCCATAATACTATGGTTAAAACCACTGAGTTTGCTCCGCACCTGGAGATCAGAAAGTACACTCAGAAGCAAAGAAAAAACAGACTGTAAAAATCCTTTTCACTTATCTTTGCTGAACTTAATGAGTATGCTTTAAAAACTGTAGCTAAGATTTAACAATTAGCATACCAGCAGCACTGCACTCAAGGAGTTAGTTGGTGCGCCAGAAGAAATTCTCAGCTATAACAGTTTGTTTCTGCTCATCTAAACAGCTCAATACCAAGTTAATACAGGTCCCACCAACAACACACTCACTGACCATTTGATAGATTTTTTTTAAACACAGAAAAATAAAGGGCTTGTTATTGAGTAACTGTTTTTAAAAAAAAGTCTGAACCCTGTTGTTCACTTTTAAGGACATGAGTTTTTGAATTCAAGTTTGCAAAACTGAGTATGTACTTCTGGTTTTCTGGGGAAAATGAGCATGATTGTGGAAAATCAGTTTAGTCATGCACAACAACAACAACAGTATTAATCCAACACACAATTGTACACTGAGATAGTGAAGTCCTCAGTTTGCTACATAAGGCCACTGAACATCTGTTTTATGCTTTTCCTTTATTTGGTCTAATTTTTTATAAAGTGCATGGAAAAAGCACTGCAACTAGAACGGTAGCTTTTTGTAAAAGGAACACAAAAACATCAAAACAAACCTCTCAGGATGACTAATAAATCAATACGAGCAGATGAAACATGTTCTTATGAACTGGATTGTTTCATTAGTTGCAACACCCCAAGACTTATCACATCAGACACCATGTTTAAATCTCCTGAATACAGTTATTAGCTTCTCCTCCCCACCTCAAAATAGAGAAAGCTTTGTTTTGCTTTTCAGAAACTATTCTGAACAGATAAAGTGCTGAAAAATTAAGCTGCTAGTGCATAATCATGCTTCTGAGTTTTGTAAAATGGCTGGACATGGATCCATCATGGCCAGTATTTTGGATTACTTTTGACAGAGAGGTTCCAGATAGCTGAGTTAGAAGATAAAATGTAAGAGGAAAATTGTTTAATAGCAATAAGGGTAATAGAATATGAGGTTTTTCTCCAGTAATGGACTCTCTGCTTCAAAGAGTAAAACCCTCAGATTCACCTCAATGCTTATTTAGGTAAATCCTACATCTCATCTTAGTGTTAATCTGGCACTGAAAAATAAATATCATTGGTGCATATGTTTGCATTAATGTTATTGCCTAATTATCCTTGTTTCAAAAGTAGTATTTATTCACTTCA
Organism: Natator depressus; assembly: GCF_965152275.1. Taxonomy (NCBI): domain Eukaryota; kingdom Metazoa; phylum Chordata; order Testudines; family Cheloniidae; genus Natator; species Natator depressus. Next base: position 41,584,600 of record NC_134236.1, on the reverse strand, counting down.
CCTGTTAAAAAAGAGCCTCTCTTAGTACTCTGAGTTACAATAAACATGAAAATGTGACCCTTTACGGATTAAGTCATTTTCATTTACATTATCCAATGTCCTTTTTTTCCAAATGATGTCTTCAAGTGCCTCATCAGTGTTTCATATCCAAAATTACACTGGCAAACACAAAAACTGAACAAAAAGCAAATATTTCCATTTTTACTGTAATGGAATATGTGTCATTTAAGATAATTTCCTTCTGCCTGGAGCGTGTACTGTGCTTTACTCAGTTTAATTTGATTCATTTTGGTATCTAGCACAGCAAAGTGTGAGTGTTTGTGTTAGCATCATTTCTAATACCATGTTCAATCTACTGTTACCCACACAAATGAACTAACAGACTAAACAGATCACTTGAGTCAAACCTGTGCACTATCAGTTTTGAAAATGATTAAGAATATAGAAACACACTCACCCTCAGGCTCACCACAGAGTGTACACTGTGACTCTGAAAAGAAAAAAGAAGAGATAAAAGTCATTTCTTCTGCTCATGTTTGAGATCATTACTTCTGCTCAAGAGAGATACCAAATCACAATCATTTACAAATGTAACTCAAACTGGCAGTACTCAAATTGTGCATGAATGAGAAGTATCACAAGAACGGCCATACCAGCTCAGACCAATGGTCCATCTAGCCCAGTATCTTCTTTTTCGACAGTGACCAATGCCACTTGCTTCAGAGGGAATGAACAGAACAGGGAAATTATCAAGTGATCCATCCTCTTTCATCCAGTCCCAGCACCTGGCAGTCAGAGTATGGGGTTGCATCCCTGACCATCTTGGCTAATAGCTATTGATGGACCTATCCTCCATGAACTTATCTAATTCTGTTTTGAACCCTATTATACTTTTGGCCTTCACACCATCCACTGACCACAAGTTCCACGGATTGACTGCATTGTGTGAAGAAGTACTTCCTTTAGTTTGTTTTAAACTTGTTGCCGATAAATTTCATTGGGTGACCCCTGATTCTTGTATTATGTGAAGGGGTAAACAAACACTTCTTTATTCACTTTCTCCATACCACTCATGATTTCATAGATCTCTATCATATCTCCCTTTACTTGTCTCTTTTCCAAACTGAACAGTCCTAGTTTTTTAATCTCTCCTCATATGAAAGCTGTTCCATACCCTTCATTATTTTTGTTGTTCTTCTCTGCACCTTTTCAATTTTTAATATATCTTTTTTTATATGGGGTAACCAGAACTGCATGCAGTATTCAAGATGTGGCCATACCATGAATTTATATAATGGCATTATGATATTTACTGTCTTAGTATCCAACCCTTTCTTAATGCTTCCTAACATTCAGTTAAGCTTTTTTGAACGATGCTGCACACTGTGTGGCTATTTTTCCAAAAACTACCCACAATGACTCCAAGATCTCTTTCTTGTGTGGTAATAGCAAATTGAAACCTCATAATTTTGTATGTATAGTTGGGGTGGTGTTTTCCAATGTGCATTACTTTGCATTTATCATCATTGAATTTCATCTGACATTTTGTTGTCTAGTCACCCAGTTTTGTGAGATCCCTTTGTTAAGTCCAAAGGGAACGGCAAAGAGTTAACTATCTTGAGCAACTTTGTGTTGTCTGCAAGCTGTGCCACCTCACTGTTTACCCCTTTTTCCAGATCATTTATGAAAATACTGAACAGCAGTGGTACCTGTGGGACACTGCTATTTATCTTGGTTCATTCTGAAAATTGATCACATATTCCTAACCTTTATTTCCTGTCTTTTAATCAGTTATTGATCTTCACGAGAACTTTCCCTCTTATCCCATGGCTGCTTGCTTTCCTTAAGTCTTTGGTGAGGGACCTTGTCAAAGGCTTTCTGAAGTTCAAGTACATGATAGCCACTGGATCACCCTAGTCCACCGGCTTGTTGAACCCCTCAAAGAATTCTATTAGATTGGTGAGGCATGATTTCCTTTTATAAAGCCATGTTGACTCTTCCCCATCAAATCGTGTTCCTCTATCTGTCTGATAATTCTGTTCCTTTACTATAGATTCAACCGCTTTGCCTGGGAGTGATGTTAGGCTTACCAGCCTGTAATTGCCAGGATCTTCTCTGGAGCCTCTCTTAAAAATTGGGGTCACATTAGCTATCCTCCAGTCATCTGATAAAGAAGCTAATTTAAGAAGTACCACAGTTCGTACTTCCTCAATTTCATATTTGAGTTTCTTCAGAATTCTTGGGTGAATACCATCTGGTTCTGGTGACTTACTACTGTTTAGTTTGATTAACTTGTTCCAAAACATCCTCTATTGACACCTCAATCTGGGACCATTCTTCAGATTTGTCACTTAAAAAGAATGGCTCAAGTGTGGGAATCTCCTTCAGATCATCTACAGTGAAGACTGATGCAAAGAATTCATTTAGCTTCTCTGCATCATCCATGTCTTCCTTCAATAGCACCTCAATCATCCAGCAGCCCCACTGACTGTTTGGTAGGCTTTCTGCTTCTGATGCACTTAATTATTTTGTTGTTAGAATTTGAAGAGCAACTAGCAAAAGACTTACCTTATTATGCTTTTACCCTTGAGTTGCCAGAGTTTATGCTCCTTTCTATTTTCCTCAGTACAGTATGGACTTTCAGTTTTTAAAGGATGTCTTTTTGCCTCTGCCACTTGTACTTTGTTTAGCCATGGTGGCATTTTTGGTCCTTTTACTGTTTTTTTTATTTGGGGTATACATTTAATTTGAGCCTCTATTATGGTGTTAAAAAGTTTCCATGCAGTTTGCAGGCATTTCATTTGCATGACTGTTCATTTCAATTTCCGCTTAACTAGCTTCCTCATTTTTGTCTAGTTCCCCTTTCTGAAATGAAATGCTACTGTGGTCAATTTCCCCTTCCCCTCCCCCCAGGATATTAAATTTGATTACACTTTGGTCACTATTACCGAGCAGTTCAGTTATATTCACCTCTTGGACCACATCCTGTACTCCATTTAGGATTAAATCCTGAACTCCCCTTGTGGATTCCAGGATTAGCTGCTCCAAGAAGCAGTCATTAATGGTGTCTAGAAATTTTAACTCTGCATCCCATCTTGAGGTGGCTTGTATCCACTCAAATATGGGGATTGTTGAAATCCCCCATTACTGAGTTTGCTATTTTTATAGCCTCTCTAATCACAATTACCATCACCATCCCAGTCAGGAGGTTGATAGTATTATTCTATGGTACAGTTCGATTCATTTAATATTTTGACTATGTTTTCTTTCACATATAGTGCCACTCACCTACTAGCACAACCTACTCTGTAATTCCTATATATTTTGTACCCTGGTATTACTGTGTCCCATTGATTATCATTGTTCCACCAAAGTTTCTGTGATGCCTATTATATCAATAACCTCATTTAATACCAGGCATTCAAGTCCACCCCACTTAGTATTTAGACTTCTAGCATTTGTATACAAGCACTTATAAAATTTTTCACTTTTTAATTGTCTGCCTCCATGTGATGTAACTGAATGTGACTCTTTTGTTTGACCGTTTCTCTTCTCTTGTACTTTATCAATTCCTATTGTCTCCTCTTTATCAGGATATAGAGAATCCCTGTTAATAGATCTTCACCAATGGAATGTCTCTGTCGGACTCATGTGCTCCTCTGCACCAGTCAGCATTCCCCCAGACAGTTTAAAATCTCTTCTACCTTTTTCACTTTACATGCCAGCAATCTTGTTCCATTTTGGTTTAGGTGGAGCCCATCCTTCCTGAATAGGCTCCTTCTTCCCCAAAATGTTCCTGGGTTCCTAATAAACCTAAAACCCTCCTGTCTACATCATCTCATCCACTCACTGAGACCCTAAAGTTCTGCCTAACTGTCCCTGAGCATGGAACTGGAAGCATTTCAGTGAATACCAACATGGAGGTCCTGGACTTTAATCTCTTACCTAAATTTGGCCTCCAGGCCCTCCTACCTTTCCCCTATGTCACTGGTACCTACATGTACCATGGTCACTGGCTACTTCCCAGCACTGCACGTAAGTCTGTCTCGATGTCTTGAGAAATTCATGACCTTCGCACCCGACAGGCAAGTCGCCATGAGAGTCTCCCGGTCAACATAAACTCAGCTATCTGTATGTCTCATGATCGAATTCCCCATTACTATTACGTGACTCTTCCTAGTAACTGTGATTCCCTCCTGTGGAGAGATATCCTCTTGCTCAGAGGATATCATGATATCTGGAAGGTGAGTTCCAACTATGGGATCATTTCCCTCCTCTTCAGTTTGATGTTCTCCTTTCCCAAGACTTTCGTCCTCCTTAACAGCAGAGAGGCTGTCAGACTGCGGGTTGGATTGCTCTATTGTGTCCCTGAAAGTCTCATTCCATTTTTATTACACCAAAATTGCAAAAATTACTTTTAATTAAAATAAAGTTCTGTACAAGGAATTTTTTAAAAATAGGTTTTACTCAAATGTTTAAACAATGACAGATCTGACTCTCAGTTACAGCCATGAAATCCCACAGAATCTAGTGTAGTGCAAGGGTGTAACTAAAAACATTTGGTACCTTAGTATTTTGGATAGGGAAAACTGCATGTAGTCATTGGCATCTGAAATATATAATGTGCTCTTAACTTTATTACTAATAAATAATAATGGGGGCAGAGTTTACACTTTTCTTCCAGAAGGTTTCTAAATTCTCTGGGTCAAGTCCTGCAAATTAGTGAATAATATGAGTTATGCCCCTCATTAAAATATTCAGCAATAACGCTAAGGAATAAAGACCCCTGATGCTTCTGTCCCTCATGTACATATCCCCAATGCAGTGTTTGGCAAAGCATGCGAGCCCCCGCTAGTCACACCTACAACATGCTCCTTTCCTCCTCTCCGAATTTCTCTGTGGGGAAATGCCAATGAGTTCTGCTCCTCAGCAAGGAGGGGAACGCAGAAACTTCTTGCAAAAGATTCCTTCTTCCTGATATCTCAGCGCGTGCTCTCTCTCTCTCTCGCACACACACAGTGTTTCAGCTGAGTTTTCACTCTTACTTGGCAATGAAGGGCTGCCTGTGATTAGGCTGTTTGTCTTACATGTGTTTTGTATAGCAAACACAAAAACATCTCTATCCCCTGAAATACCACTACCTCTGGTGTGGTGACTGTATCAAATTGTGGGATAACTATAATGTAGGACAAAACCTGAAAAATACCATCATCAGTTGAAATCACAGGGAGTAATTAAATCAGTGGAATATAATGACATTGAAGTAGCCCATTAACATCTCTACTCCTAACTATATAGCACCATATACTTAATGACCACAGACAGTCAGAGCCTCTGCTTATTTCCCAGATGAAACATGGTAGAGAGACTGCTACAGCCATACTTAGACAGAAGTTCAATACTCACTCACAAAGAACACTGCCATACACTGAATCACCATCCCAGAAACATTTTTTTTAAACTATCCGCATATGTTAAGATTTAATCTGCAAATCTACATTTTCAGATTTTGTCCCTTAAAAAAAAAAAAAAAAAAAAAAAAAAAAGGAAAAACCCAACAACAACCACCCTCTTCTCCTTGCCAAAATAATGCCACTCCAAGTAAGTATTTTTAAGATACTCTGCAAATAGATAAGAACAAATTGCATATCGGCAACAAGTACAGCATAGACACAGCCACATGAGTGAGATTTCAAGTCTCCAAGCACAAAAATAAATGTGAACCAATGTCTTAATACTAAAAGTTTAGCAACTAATGTAGTCATCCTCTCAGTGGCATATGTTACAGCCTTGACTATGCTTTATCTAGGTAGATGTTACATAAATGAACAACAGCATTCTCCCCCTCGGCCTCTGCCTCCACCTTTTAAAAGTTTGTTTCCATCAGAATCACATGTAAGTGGTTTTGATGATGCATATTTTAATTTTCAGTTGGCAGGCACAACTTCTAAAATGTGAATAAAAAAGTATTCATTTAAATCAACCCATAACGGTATTTGTACTGTAACAACAAGGAACCTCAGAACTTATTCCATAATTCATCCCTTTTATTCCCTTGCCTTTTATTGACTTAACTCTTCCATTGCATTTTGTCCTTTTAGGCCCTGATACCACAAACACTTAATGAGTATTTAACTTTAAAGCATTAGCACATGTTGACTAATATGTAAAGACTACTCACATGTGTAATTAAATAATTAAGAACAAGACACAATAAAATGATTTGTTAAAACAAGTTTATTTAATTTTATTTCATATTTCTTATTTTTGTTATAGTAATGTGAACAATCTGTCTGATGGGTGGCAAAGTGAGATACACTGATAAGCAGTTCCTTCTGGAAAACTCTGAAACTGATATATATTTTTTTTTAAATACACGTCCTTAAGCAGTAATGGAAGAACCTCAAGAGTTTCAACATGACTGATTGAGACACGGCGCCCAAAGTACATTAGCTTGACTAAATTATCTCATCTTCTTTGACTTAAGGGCCCAATCCAATTTCTACTGAATGGCAAATAGTGGACGGGATTTAAAATCCCCTAGAAGCTGTTAGTCTTGACATTAAGGAAGAACCACCTCTGTGTAGGAAAAGGGGCATCAGGGCTGAATTGATTACCAGCTTGACATTTACGGTGAATCCATGATATTATCCAATTTATAGAAGTCTCTCTCAAGACAGAGAGCTAAGCCTGACACAAGGCAATCAGAATCTTACAACAGGAAACCAGCAAGCCCTTCCTATATTTTAATACTGTCAGTTGGGTGTAACATGGGAAACAGATGTTTGAGAAGAAAAAGAAGGAAGTTAACAGTGTAAGTAATTAACAGTGCAGTTGGTGGATGGACCAGAAGACTAAACAAAAGGTAAACCAATGTCAAAAAGATAGTGACATACGTTGTGTGCAGTTTAGTAGGGGAATGATGCTGACAAACATGGTGAGGGTCTCTAAAGCACAACAGAGGTGGACATACTGCCTGCCTCAGTGCCAGGGCCGGCTCCAGCCACCAGCGTTCCAAGCAGGTGCTTGGGGCGGTAGTTAGAAAGGGACAGCAGTGTTTCCGCGGCGGCAGCAAATCGGCAGCAGCTTCTCCCTTTTGCCATCCGCGGCGGCAGTTTTTTTCACTGCTTGGGGCGGCAAAAACTGTAGAGCCGGCCCTGCTCAGTGCCACTACCAGTGGAAAGTTAGAAAACGTGTACCAGAGTAAAGCCTAAAAACTAATTTAAATCAGGTGAGACAGGCTTGTTTCTGGGTCACTGATGGGTGAATGATGCAAGGGGCAGCTCAGAAGATTTTTTTTTTTAAGTCTTTCTTCAGGTTTCATTGAGAGAGGCAGCATGGCCATTCATAGCTGCTTATACTGACCTCTGGGGAAGAATGGGCTCCAGACCTTGTTCGTGAAGACAGAGGCAAAAAAAGCATTGAGTACATTAGCTTTTTCCACATCCTCTGTCACTAGGTTGCCTCCCTCATTCAGTAAGGGGCCCACACTTTCCTTGACTTTCTTCTTGTTACCAACATACCTGAAGAAACCCTTCTTGTTACTCTTAACATCTCTTGCTAGCTGCAACTCCAGGTGTGATTTGGCCTTCCTGATTTCACTCCTGCATGCCCGAGCAATATTTCACTCCTGCATGCCCTTAGTACACTGTTGGAGACATATGGTTAACTAAGGTCCTCTCAATCTTATAAACACTTAATGTGAGCAACTTCTATTGGACTAATAATAGTTAGTATTAGTTCATGGTTTTAAAGTGGTGTATCTCCACACTATGTACAAGGACTAAGTATTATTTTTGGAATAAGCATGAAGTAGATAGCTAACATTTTTTTGCCTTCACACTGACTTTAATTTCTCCTTGTTTTGACATCAAAAGAAATAATATAAAAAACATAACAGCTGAATCATGAAAAGCAAAACTCAGAGTTATATTTATCCTTATATTTCAGCATAATGATTTACAAAAGAAAATATGCCAAAAAGGCCAAATATTACTGTTTGTGAAACAGAACATTCATATATTACATATAGCACACACCACAATTATGATTTGTTATGCCATAAACTGAACTCAAATGGCCAAATTCATTCCTGGTGTAATTTCACTCAAGTAAATGAATGAGCTAAATTTGGCTTAGTCACTAGTTATTTACCAAACTGACTGACTAACATTTTTTCACAGTTTGAATATTTTAATTAAGATACACAGAACACAATATTCTTTTCTTAACCACTTGCTTTTATACAAAGTAACACAGTTTTCCCTCTTTAATATGGCCAGAGAAGTCAATAGGCTTCAACATATAATACAAATAGTTTTACAGAGCCATAGATTTTAAAGCCAGGTGGGAGCATCATCATAATCTAATCTGACCTCCTCTGTAACAAAGGTCAGAACTTCACCCAATAATTTCTTCATCGGGTCCATAACTTCTATTGGGCTATAGCACATATTTTAGAAAGATATCCAGCCTTCATTAAAGATTGCAAATGACAGAGAACCTACCATGTCTCTAGGTTTGCTTCAATGGCTAATTACGCTCAGTGTTAAAAATGCACCTTATTTTTAGTCTGAATTTGTCTAGCTTGCACTAAAAAAGCTTCATAAAATAGACACAACAATCTTCTTCCTATAAAGTAGTATATGCTAGCCAAGACTTTCAGAAGTGACTAGTGATTTTGGCACTTAAACCGAAGCGCCTCAGAGGATGGATGCTCAGAATGTTCTAAACTGCTATTCCACCAACACTGATATACAGTAACTCCTCACTTAACGTTGTAGTGATGTTCCTGAAAAATGTGACTTTTAAGCAAAACGATGTTAAGCAAATACAATTTCCCCATAAGAATTAATGTAAATGGGGGGGTTAGGTTCCAGGGAAATTTTTTTCACCAGACAAAAGATTTTGTGTATATATATATATACACATATATATATATATATATATATATATATATATATATATATATATATATATACACACACACACACACACACACACACACACACACACACACAGTATAAGTTTTAAACAATTTAATACTGTACAGAGCAATGATGATTGTGAAGCTTGGTTGAGGTGGTGCAGTCAGAGGGTGGGATATTTCCCAGGGAGTGCCTTATTGCTAAATGATGAACTAGAACAGCCGAGCCCTCAAGGAGTTAACACATTGTTGTTAATGTAGCCTCAAACTCTACAAGGCAGCACAAATGGAGGGAGGGGAGACAGCATGGCAGACAGAGACAGACACACCCCCTGTGTGTGTGAGAGAGAGATGCACATTGCCCCTTTAAGAATGCAGACTCCACTCTAAGTACATTGCCTTTTTAAGTAGATCAACAAGTTGAGACAGCCTCTGCTGCCAGCACGCTCCCTCTGTCCTGAGCTCTGTTGTGTTCCCCCCCGCTATGGAAAATGGGGTAAGCGAGGGGTAGGGGGAGACCCTGACATTAGCTCCCCTCTTCCCCGCCCCTGCACAGCAAGCAGGAGGCTCCCGGGAGCAGCTCCAAGGCAGAGGGCAGGAGCAGCACATGGCAGTGGGGAGAGGGACAGCTTTTTCACTTTTTGGCTCTCTGCTCTTTTCTATCTACTGTATCTTTGTGCTTTTATCTCTATCATTATCCTTAACTATGAATTTAACAGCGATAATACTAATTTTTCGTCACTTTTAAAGACTCTTATTTGTCTATCTTAAGCAGGTAAACTTGTGACTTCTTAATTTGTTTCAGTGACAGTAAATGCCTCAAAAGAAAGGTCTTCTCTTGGGAATGACGAACGTCCTCAAGCACAATTTCACATTCTCCATCTTACTTATTCTTAGTGTATGCACAATGTGCTTTAGGTGGCACATCACCAGGATTCATCAACATTTTTGGTCTTCTGGTGGATCATTAGCTTTCCTGGCTGAGGCCAGGTACTGACAGGGAGTGCAACATGAACGCTGATCCCACTATTTGATTCCTATTAGCCTACCTAGTCCATAATCTGAGTGTGATCCATGACCTTGAACTTTTCTCATCCTACTGTATCTCCTCTTTCTGAAAAACCTACCTATCACTATCACTGCAACATATGTCACTGTCCTGTGACCTGACTCCATCTCTGCTAAATCATCATTCGCATTCTTGTCTTGACTCATGCAACATTCTTCTCCACGTGGGTCTCCCCACGCTCCACCATGTGCAGAATGCTGCTCTCAGCCTTCTCTCAAGTAAAGAGAAGGATGGCCACACCAGCCCATATTCAAACAAACTCATTCTTTTCAGGATCTAGCTCAAAGTTGGTCTCCTCTTTTATAAAAAAAATCTTCCTACCTATTAAGGAGGGATGGTCTTGTGATGAAAGCATCATGATGGAACTCAGCAGATCAGGGTTTTGTTATATCTTTTCTGTGTGATCATGGACAAATCATTTAACCTCTCTCCATCTCAGCTTCCTGTCAGTAAAATACTGACTACAATACTTCCCTGCCTCATAAGAGTGTTTGTGATGTAAAATTGCTTAGCACATGAGGTGATCCAATACACTGATGAGCATTCTAAATGAGACTATAAATAAAATATTTCACAGACCGTGTGTGTGTGTGTGTGTGTGTGTGTGTGTCTCTCTCTCTCTCTCTCTCCTCCACTTCCCTGTACCCTCACTCTCTGTGTAACACCAGTCTTTTCTGTCTCTCCCTCATGTGATCTGACCACTGTTGACTTGAAGAAACAACTTCTCTGTTGCTGCTCCTGTCTTCTGGAATAACCTTCCTGAATCTCTCTGCCTCAACCACACTCCATCTCATTTTAAAGCTCAGCTACAAACATGTGTAGTCTCTCTTGCTTATATTTCTTAAAATTTCCTCTCTTCCAGTTACTACCTAACTCTGTAGGTCACAGGTTTGAATGAAAGAAGCTATAAAAATAAAGTATTATTGTACTGCACTGTGCATGTCACACTGATGAAGAAGGGAGTTCATAGGATTTTGAAAATACACGAATTTACAGAACAGCAAAAACCCATAAGCTACATAATATAACTGAACACCACTGTTGAAAATCAGAATTCCAAGCATTACAAGAAGAATGGAGGAGATTATTTCTGTTATGGAGTGAAATATAGTTGTCCTCCCAGTAAAATATAGTTCTTTGTTAGAACATAAATCTTTGGAATGAAACAAAATCAAGTAGGAATTCCAGTAAACTTTAAAAATCCATTCTAACATTATCATTTAATACTTCAAATTTTCATTTCACCAATATCAGAGGAAGAAGGGTGCTGCAACTGTTTGTAATACTATTGCATTACCATCAGTATGTGTTTACCCTGATGTCACTGAAATGGAATTTACAATTTTTTCTGTGCCATTTAAAGAGAAATAAAGTATCTTCGGATTTAGTGAAGCTAGTAGATAAGGCACAATTTAGGGCTGTGCTGAGAGACCATTAGTCATTTTCAGGATTTTGGTCCAATATTTGTATCTAAACACAACTATGAATAGTGTCCATTAAAGCTGATTGTATTATGAATTGTGTTTCATTCTCTATTTTATGTCTCCCTATTTATGACTCACTATTTTATCTATGATCCCTCTTTTCTTTATCTGGAGCTCTCTCAGCCTGTTGATTTCACACTGTAGCACAGTGCCCTCAGGTGAAATTCAAATGTGACAGACCTGTGAAATAAATCCAAAAGATTTTGTGGTGTCCCCCAGGACTCTAATTTCACAACTAGCATGTTTGATTCACTCCAAAGATCGAGTGAGTCCTTCTGACAGTTTCCCAGTTCAAAATGAATGTGTGAGCATTTCCTGCCCTATGCTCACATATCCACATAACTAAGAGAGGTCTCATCTCACACAGATATCCATAGGTAGAATTTTTAAACTCTACAAAAATGTCTTTAGGGATCAATTGAGTGAAATGGTGCAAGTACAGAACACTTTGTGAATGCAGGGGCGTCTCATGACACAAGGTTTCACCAGAGCCAGGACTCAGTCCTATTTTTATAGTAAGGGCACTATTAGCCTTATCCAAAGCCCACTGAAGTCAGTGGAAAGGGTCCTGTTTTACCGCCCTGTCATGCAGCCAAGAAGTGGTAAGAATAACTGTGCCAGCATCACTTCCTAATACTATTTAACTATTTCTTATTGATTTTGAGTGTGTTCATGCAAACAGTGCAAACAAAAAAAACAGACTCCAGAGAATATTTAAAACATACCAGGGATTAAATAGGAACTTGGCTTATTTCTATGAACAGTCATAGAAGAGACAAATCTGAACAGATTCAGATAAGTTATGCAGTCAAATAAATAATTATTAATAAAATTTCTGTTTTAAAAGACCTTTCCTGAAAAGCACTGCACTAACATTTAAATGCAACAGCCAAACATCAAAGTATCACAAAGAATGTATATAAAAACTGAATGATACTAGCTATTTAGAATCATTGTGACTGTAAGCCAATAAATGCATTTCATCCCTGTGGACCCATTTCTACAAAAACACTTATTACTGAGCACATTGCTTGCTTCCAAGAATAATCTCCTTCATTGCTAGTCTAACTCTGACCCTTCCTTCTGTTCATTTACAGTGTGGCCACTCTTGAATGGGGTGTGTAGTTCCTGCCAAAAGGAAAAGACTTCTTGAATATCTTAGACCTTCCACATCAGTCAATTCTGTTCGCTATCTTCAATTATTTAGATAATGGCACAGAGTACGTTTGTAAAGTTTGCGGATTATATCAATCTGGGAGGGGTTGCAAGTGCTTTGGAGAATAGGATTAAAATTCAAAACGATCTGGACAAATGGAGAAATGGTCTGAAGTAAATAGAATGCAATTCAATAAGGACAAATGCAAAGTACTCCTATTAGGAAGGAACAATTAGTTGCACACATACAAAATGAGAAATGACTGCCTGTGGAAAGGGATCTGGGTGTCATAGTGGGCCACAAGCTAAATATGAGTTAACATTTAACACTGTTGCAAAAAAAGTGAGCATCATTCTGGGATGTGTTAGCAGGAGTGTTGTAAGCAAAAACACAAGAAGTAATTCTCTACTCTGCGCTGATTAGGCCTCAAATGTAGTACCGTGTCCAGTTCTGGGCATATTTCAGGAAAGATGTGGACAAATTGGAGAAAGTTCAAAGAAGAACAACAAGAATCGTTGAAGGTCTAGAGAACATGACCTGTGAGGGAAGATTGAAAAAACTGGGTTTGTTTAGACTGGAGAAGAGAAGACTGAGAGGCAACCTGATAACACTTTTCAAGTAAATAAGACGTTGTTACAAGGAGGAGGGAGGTAAATAGTTCTTGTTAATCTCTGAGGATAGGACATGAAGCAATGGGTTTAAATTGCAGCAAGGACGGTTTAGGTTGGAGATTAGGAAAAACTTCCTGACTGTCAGGGTAGTTAAACTGTGGAATAAATTGCCTAGGGAGATTGTGGAATCTCTATCATTGGAGATTTGTTAGAGCAGGTTAGACAAATGTGTCAGAGATGGTTTAGATCAGAGGTTCTCAAACTGGGGGTCAGGACCCCTCAGGGGGTCGCGACCCCTCAGGGGGTCGCGAGGTTATTACATGGGGGGTTGCGAGCTATCAGCCTCTACCCCAAACCCTGCTTTGCCTCCAGCATTTATAATGGTGTTAAATATACAATAAAGTGTTTTTAATTTATAAGGGGAGGGTCACACTCAGAGGCTAGCTATGTGAAAGGGTTCACTAGTACAAAAGTTTGAGAACCACTGGTCTAGATAATACTTAGGCCTGCAATGAGTGCAGGGGACTGGACTAGTCCCTTCCAGTCCTACGATTCAGCAGGACTCCTAATGACAGCAAGCTCTATACCCACAAGGATCAGGCCCTAGGGATAGAAAACAAAATACCCACTGCAAAGATGGTCAAGAGCTGAAGAGAAAAGGAAAGACCGACTGGCTATATTAGATTAGCAACTGAACTATATCAGGAAAGATGGCCCAAGTGGGGTGAATGAGTTAAAAATAAATTACAGACATAACTTTTATAACATACATATGTATTCTTATTGTGACTCACATCTTACTTTACATCAGCCACACTATACTCTTTTCTTGTATATACCACCTTCCCTTTTGCTGCTTACATAAAACAATAACTTTGTACAGTCAATTCTGCTAATCTTTAATAAAAATTAGAAATTAAGAATCCACAGTGGCATCAGCAAAAATAAATGGGGAGTGTGCGGAAATGGAATAGAACAACAAAAATGGAAAGTACTTCTTAAAAAGAACTGTGGTCAGTCAATTTTTAGAAAGGGGGAAGGAATAAGGGACAGATGAATGAAGCAGATATTTGTGTGACCAAAATGGTGAATCAATTTATACCTAGAGTCAGGAGTACCACCAAACATACTCCATCTCCATCCCCCTTTTATTTCTTTATTTTCAGTCTGTCTGCTGCATCTTCAGGTTTGGTTTTGCTGCTGGTTTTACTGTTAGCTATTAAAGGATATGCAAAAGAATACACACATGATATCCCCCTCCCACCCAGCAGTGCACGGGGGGGGGGCATCATGAGACAGAAATTGCAACAATTTGACACAGAAATTGCAACAAGTTCTGTTCATGAGACAGAAATTGCAACAATTAAACTGACTACAGAGAACGTGCTGCCAAATACACAATAAGCAAGCTCTACTCTCTCATATTTTAGTTATAGTAATCTTAGATGTTCCTTGTAACAATAGCCAGTACAAAGTTTCCAGATGAAGACATGATTTCCAAGTTGAAAATGTTCCACCTAGCCAGCATGGTCAAGAGCCAGTACGGCAGATCAAAGACATATGGGATCCCAAAAAATCACTATCATATAGGTTAAAATCCACTTTGAACGCAACCAGGTGTAGTGCTAAGAGCTTAAGGTTCTTCTGAAGATGGAATAATAAAAGGAAAAAATTAAAGGATTTTGGCTAAGGTTATCAGTTAAAAACTGCAACATAAAAACATTTGAGAGAAGAGATAAAGGTTTTATAGTGAAATGACCAAAAGCATATAAATGGCCAATGGGACCACTAAGAAAATAAGAAAAACACAATTATTATATAAAACTTTTCTTTCCTTGTCAAGATTCTAGTCAGGAAAATATCAAAGTAGTTTTTGACAATTATATTTGAGAGGGACGGGGACTAAAACAATATACAATGAAAACAGAATATAAAATGGCCATTAGAGAGAGGAGCCTAAAGCAGAAAAAACTCAGCAACTTTGCAATGTTCCAAAAACTTGACAACTAACTTCACAACATCCTTTAAAACAAATGAAATGACAAACAATAAGACGTACGCAGCAATCACTAACACCTAACTATTTCACCCCGAAGAAAATACAATGTTAATGCTCAAACCATTGCCAGAATGCATTGGCAGTACTTTCACAGCATATCTTTCACTATAAAGTCAGTGGCTGGGTCATTACACATATTGAATCTATTTCAATATGTTAAGTACCCTCACACCTTCTTGTCAACTGTCTAAATGGACCATCTTGATTATCACTACAAAGAAGTTTTTTCTCCTGCTGATAATAGCTCATCTTAATTAATTAGCCTCTTGCAGTTTGTATGGCAACTTCCACCTTCTCTGTATGTGTGTGTATATATCTTCTGACTATATGTTCCATTCTATTCTATAGAGCAGTTCACATACTCTATGCATCTGATGAAGTGGGCTGTAGCCCACAAAAGCTTATGCTCTAATAAATTTGTTAGTCTCTAAGGTGCCACAAGTACTCCTGTTCTTTTTATAAAGTTACGTTATAGTTGATAAGCAATAGCAAATAATTGCTCAACCTGTACTTCAAATTCATTTCCAGAATTGGCATTCCTAAAGGTTTGAGAAATAAAATACTTATGATCGCCCACCAAAAAAAAAGTATATTTTATTTAAAACAAATCAAAAGAAGTGAAAACCTGCCGTTGATGCAGTTTACCAGAAAAAGGACTGGTAAACAGCAGACATCTATCTGAGTTGAGTCAAGAAATCATGATGTGACTTTGAGCAAGTCCTTTGATCTCCTTATATCTCATTTAACTAAATCATGAACCTGGATTCTCCTTTTCAGAGAAGCTTCTAAATGTAAGTACATTATGACTACTGACTCAAAAGATCAGATATTAGAATAAATCAGTAGCTATGTATGACTTCACGGTTGCCACTAGGCTGCACACCATGGCTACTTGGGACTCCACTACTGTGGTGGGAATAGACTACAGCAGCGGTTCTCAAACTTCAGCAACCCGAGGACCCACATTTTGATTTAAAAATTTGAGGACCCCCAAGCCTCCGTGCTCAGCCCTTGCCCTGCCCCTTCTCCGAGGCCCTGCCCCCCCGCTCACTCCATCCCCTCTCCCTCCATCACTCGCTCTCCCCCACCCTCTCTCACTTTCGACAGGCTGGGGCAGGGAGTTAAGGTGCAGGAGGGGGTGCAGGGTGAGAGCTCTGGGAGGGAGTTTGGGTATGGGAAGGGGTGCGGGCTCTGAGAGGGAGTTTGGGTGTGGGGTGCAGGCTCTGGGCTGGGGCAGGGATTTGGGGTGTGGGAGCAGTTATGGGGTGCGGGAGGAGTTATGGGGTGCAGCGGCAGATCCCTCTGGCAGCGGCTCTTAGGTGGTGGTGATGGGGGGTCAGGAAGTCTCCGTGTGCTGCCCCAGCAGCTCCCAGTGGCCTCAGTTCCCAGCAAATGGGAGCTGCGGAGTCGGTGCTTGGGGTGGAAGCAGCACGCAGAGCCCCCTGCCCCCTCTCCTCCCCGGGGCCACAGGGACATGCTGGGCACTTCCGGGTGCAGCACAGAGCCAGGGCAGGTAGTAAGCCTGTTCCCCGGTATGCTGGGAGGAGGGAGAGGAGTTGAGGGAGGGAGGGAAAGGAGTTTTTCAGCGGGATCCACGGACCACTTGGAGTACCCTTGGAGACACCCAGGGGGCCACAGACCCCAGTTTGAGAAATGCTGGACTACAGATTTGCCTGCTTCAAAAGCACAGCCCCACACCACTAGAATTAATGGAAACTCTCTTAGCAGTAGACAGACAGACAGACAATCTATAAAGACACACATCTGAGAAGTTCTGGATAGCAGCCTGCTCCAAAGCACCCTGAAGTCAACAAGACGCTTTTCACTGACTTTAGTGCGCCTTGGATCAGATATTACACACAGCAGAGTGCAGGAGTACACATACAACCTAGTTATTCATTACTATTTAATCATGGACTATCTTCTAAACTAAGCATACCGTACATATATTACTTTGGAGGTCATTCTCCATCAACAAATTAAAAATTCTGCGCACAATATTTTACAATTCTGCAAAATTCTGCAAATTTTATTTGTCAAATAAATGTGGAGGCTACAGCATGGCATTGAGGAACATAGGCCACTGGCTGCACAGAGGTGGGAGATGACTAAGGCATTTATATTCTCTGGGAGGATAGGGATCTCAGAATGGGCAATAGTACTGTTGTGGAATTCTCTACTCACCTCTGGGGCACCTCCATATGGCTGCATCTGGGGAATAGTTCCATCCAGAATGACAACCCTCTATCTCTTGTTCATACTGTTGCCTCTCATGTTCCAGGAGTTGCAGTACTTCCTCTTTGAGACTCGGGATGCTCCCTCTTCATGGCTTGGCCCTCTGGCCAGATCACTGTAGTCTTCCCCCATCTGGGGTATCAAAGTCTCACTAGACTGGCTGACCTCATCCCCAGCAGTCCTCCACTTCAAGGCTATGCCACTCCCTTACTGGCTAGTAGGGGAACGTGGGCCCTACAATCAGCAGTCAAGGTCTGCTCTATCTCAAATGCTGCCATTTTCCCTGGGCTCCTTCCTATTCTGCATCTAGCAGCTTTATTCTCCACCACCTCTCTGGGTAACCCTTCCTTCAGGGCCTGGATTCCAGAGTGTCTCCCACTGCATTTCTTCCTTTCCCAGTGTAAGCCCAGAGAATGACTGTAAGCTTTCACGCTGAAGCTTCCATTGGTCCTCACTTCCTGGCCACATACCAGCCCCACTGCTCCTACACAGCTGGGCTCAGCACATCCTCAATCAGTGCTCCCCTATGAAACCTAATTTTCCCTCAGGTGTGGCCTATCAGATTACTTAACCCATTCTGAGCCACATTAATCCTTTCCAGGCTGATGTGGAGTGAACACCCCATCACAGATACAAACAAGGAAAGGGAGTAATAAGCACAGCTCTGCTGAAATCAATGGAGATACTTGACGGAGGTAAATTGCTGTATCTGGCCCAACCTCGGCCAATTTGCAGATAATACAATTATAGACAGAAGCAATGATTTAAAAGAATGCCATCAGATTTAAAAGGAGTTGGATTATTTTTGTGATTGGATGAACAGATGGTGAATGCAGTTTAATGCAGAAAAATGTGAGATAATTAGCAAGGGAGCCAGGCATCAAATTAAAGAATATGTACTAAATGGACATCTTCTCCTGCATGCTGATGAAGAAAAGAATTTGGAGGCTATTGTGAACAAATAACTGAAACTATCAGACCAGTTCACAGCTGCTGTAAGAGGCAAGATGATAATAGGTTATATTAATAGATGCAATATGAAATAAAAGAGGTTATATTATTAATGCCTAACACACTTGTTAAGAACCATCTGGAATGTACAGATCTGGCAAGGGCTGAAATGGGTAGAAAGGAAGTGGTGTTACTGCCCAAAAGCACAATCCTGCAAACAGATACACAAGTGCAGGTTTTTATTCCTGTGCAGAGTCCCACTGAAATCAACAGGGCTCCATCTTTGCAAGATTCATATTCCCACTATTACTCATTTGCCAAACACATTCTCCAGTATCACTTATCTGATGGTTTGGTAGAAGGAAGGAGCAGCAATTTGGGGTGGAGGATCTGGGTGATGCCTCTGGAAAGGCATGCAATTTTAGGACCTGGAGCCTGTAAACTCTTACCAATGTGAGTAGCTTAATCATCTCACCCAAGTGAGCAGTGTTAGTCATAACACATGTGAGTCAAGTTAGTCGTGTAGGTGTTTGCGGGATGGACTGGGTACTTCATACAAAGATGGCCATAGAATATTCAGTTTTGGTCAAGTCTTGCACCAACCACAGAAATCATTTGGAGTTTTGACACTGATTTCATTGTCACTATGTTAACTATGGCATTTAACAATGACTATCAGTCATTATATTAATGATAATTTGATCAAATAATCTGATTAATTTAATCTATAATATATATTAAAGTTTCCTTTAATTGTGTTTGACTCTTAGTTTATTAAAATTATGTTAAATGATCAGCATTTGATTTGATATCTTATCCAGTGCAAGAACACAGATAGGAGAACTATATGCCAAGATCCAAGATAGCTTGTTTATATTCTCAAAAAATTCTGGTACTGATAATCTGCAGAGCTCTAGAAACAATTGGAAATAAGAATTTTCTCATAATAATCCCCCATTTTATCCAAAGAAGAAATATTCTGAAGAAAAAAAACCCCAGAAGAGTCAGAGGAAAAGACATGTTTCTTATGGCATTTGTTAAGATAAAAAGCTCCAATCCTGCAGAGTGATCTGCCCACACAGCCCCTTACACCTACACGGAGTAACATTGACTTTTTAAACATTTTTTTTATTAATCAAGATTGAGAATCTTTGGCCCAGAATTTTAAGAAAACTGTGAATCTTTAAATTACTGAATTTCAGCATATTCTCAAAGGGCTTGCTTGTCTTTTGGCTTACACTCCCCACAAGGCTGTAAGGAAGAGTAAAACCTTCCCCTTATGCTTCTCTATGGGTTACCTAGATCTTGGATTCAGATGTGCAGGAGCAAACAGATGCTTTGTGCCTGCTACTTCCCACCTGCTCCTTCCCCATACCCAGAGCAAGTGAGTGGGAAGTGAGTGGAGCCTTGTTTTCATGTACCAATGCACTGGGGATCAGCGGAAATGAACCAACAAGGGGCAGAGTAGTGATTTGCTGCTGGTATTGCCCACTATTCTTCAGCTATTGGTGCACCTATGTAGCCGAGTTGGTTAAAAAAAACAAAACAAAAAAAAACACACCGGAATTTCCATGTCAGGGAAAATTTCAATATTTTGACATTTGTTTTCATCCTGAATTGAAACAGTCAAAATGTCAAATTTTTGTGGAATTATACATTGACGTTCCTGAATTGAACTACACTGAAACATTTCATTTCGGCTCAGTGCAACATGGAACCGAGTCTGTTTGTGTTGCCACAGTGCCTCCTGGGAGTTGTGATTCAGGTGCCTCAAGCCCCCATTCTCTTCTATAGTCTGGGCTTCCTAGCTAGATTGCATCTCCCATGATGCACCAGGCATGTGACGCCTATAATGTGCCACAGCATTTTGGAAGACTGTAGGCCAGCCAGAGAGTTTGGCCAATAGACAGAATGAGGGCATAAGGCATCTGAACTACAAATCCCATGAGGTACCACAGCTATTAAGGGGGATGCAGTTCAATATTGAATTGACTCAAAACAAAACATTTCAACTTAATTCAACAAAATAAAATATTTTGATTTGGGTTGACTGAACTCAAAGTGGAATTACTACATTTCAATTTTCCTGATGGGGGAAAAATTTCAGCAAAATCAAAATTTATCTGGGGAAAAAACTGTGTCTGCAGAAATTGCATTTTCTGTCAAAAAAAGAAAAAAAGATGGATGGAAATTCCTGACCAGTTCTCTTACACAATAACCACCCTTCCATAAAGTATGGCTAATACAATCCTCTCCACGTGCAATAAGTTCTGGATTCAATTAAGCCTTGCCAATACAAATCCAAGTTTCTGCCATCCCAAAAGAACATTTATACCAGTGGTTCTTAACCTGGGGTGCACGCACCGCCTGGGGGTGCGAGATGCCTTTTCTGGGGGTGCGAGACATGCCAAATTTTTTTAGAAGGTAAATCATCAAAAACACAAATTAAGCACAGGCACATAAGTACGACTACTTTGTTTCATCAAACCTATGTATTTATTAACATTATACATTTTTTAATGATTACTGTAATATACAAACAAAAAATATATCTAGGTTTAAAGAACTGACCTACTTCAACGATTTTTGATAAGGGATGCGAGAACATATTTTGAGAACCAAAAGGGTGCAGGCTGCAGTAAAGGTTAAAAACCACAATTTATACAGTATAATTGCGCTTACTGCTTTTGATTAAACTCTGTCTTTTTTCTAACTTAATTATCGTCTTATGCACAGATAGGGAAGCAGGATACAATTTTTTAAAATAAAAAAAATGAATTGGAAAAAAAAATCCTTGTGGGCCACTACAGGCTACCTTGTTTCTTTATTACACTTCCAACTTGGGCAATCAGAGCAAGGCTCTCCTTTCTCTTGGTCACTACCCATGTCTGTCACACATTTTCTCTCTCCACCGACCTGGGCAACCAGACAGACTGTTCTAAAATGGAAAAGCAAACTCCTCTTCCTCACAGACTCAGGTTAGTGACAAGGAGCAGAGTGTTTGACTACTATAAAAATAAATTACAAAGCATTCAAACATTTAAAACCTACCCATAAAAGAACTTCAGATGCATTATAATGCCCTTTTAAGTGCTCCCTTACTTCTCTCTAGTAGATATTATGAAGTGATGGGGTTTGATGTTTGTTTTGTTTTGTTTTACTGTCTGGGCAATTTATTGCTGCATAGTTTTTCAAAGAAAAAAAGAGTAGTTATGAACTGGATCTAGTGGGTGTCTGAGGCTGAAGATGTTATGATTTTGATTCTAGGAATGGGTGTGAATATGCACTATTAGTTAATATCCATATGTGTGCGCAAATGGTTTCTAACAGCCTGTTGTGTACAGCCGATTGTAAGCAGGGTGTGGAGTTGCAATGCCCCAACAGAAGCAATGGGAGGCAAAAATTCCAGCATGACCTGAGAGAGGAGCTCACCTATTTCTAATGCTTTCATGCGTGGGGTATGGTGTGAAGTGGAAGCTGGGGCATAGGGTACAAAGCAATCCCTGCACTCTCCTCTGCAAAGAAACTGAAATGATCACTGGCCCTGATGAGAGCTATGCAAAGGCTCCTTGCACCCTCCCCAACCTGTGCACCTGCATACATCAGATAGTATCTGTTGTTAAGCGAACACATTCTTGCCACACTTTCATGCTAACTGAAGTAAACAAAAACAAACACTTTCACAAACTTTACATCAATTAAGTGTATCTTATCTGTAGCTCCAAAGACATTATTAATCGTATGCTTTTAAGCTTCTGTAGCTCCCTAACTTCCTCTCCCACAGTGATTATTCCTCAAATATATAGTTACAGTCTTTTAAAAAATAATATTCATTCATTGGAAATTACTGTATTTGTCAAATACAACTGAGGTGCGGAAGCTCTCTGTCGCCTTCAGCTACAAATATCTGATCTTTATTGAAATTGATTAAAGAAAACACCTTAGAAGGAGGTGGGAATGGTTTCTCTGTCCCTGTGCCTGTGTTGTCTATCAACTCAGTCTCTTCTGATGAGAGTTTGTGTGTGTTTGTGTAACGGGGAGTGATGGATTGGCTGGCAAATATGTTTTTGGTAAGATATTTGTAGACAATTATCCTCTTTGCTCAAAAATCCCATTATTCTAGGAGAGTTTAATCTTATTATACCTATTTGTTTAATCTTTCATTATGAAGGGAAAACAATGTAGTTACAAATCAACTGAGACCACATTTATAAATTAGATCACAGAGGCTGAAAGATAAAGTGTTTATATGAAAAACATTAAGACAGAGCATAGTTAATGCAGGCATGTGGAAAATACATTAAGATGTATTATGAAGGTAAAATGATGTATAAGGACTCTTATCTAGAATTCATAGTGGCAATCTCATATCCCTTGCCAATTTAGAAAAAATTAAGACAATAATCAGTTCAGAAGTTGTAGCCATTTAAAAACATTCATGCTACAATATAAACGCCCCCCCCAATGAAACCATTCTCAGCCAGTTATCACCTCACCCCCTCCTCAGATTTCCATGGGATTTGCAGCATGTCCAAAGAGTTAACGGATCTGAGCTCTGGAAGACCACTGGTAAAGCCAATTCTAAATGAAAGGAGCCTTTCTCAGAGAACACCCTGCCAGCAGCCCCCTCCTGTTTAAACTGAAGGGGCTCTAGTTTGAGTGTCTATTCTGATTGCAACCATGGAAGGGTTCCACAAAGGCAGAGGTGGCAGCCAGTGAGGATTACAGACCATGGGTATAATATGCTCTTTCTGTGAAGCTCCTCTGCAAAAAAAAGCAGGTGGCCTCATTCTGCACCAGTTTCAAATTCTGAACAGTCTTAAGGTGCAGCCCAAGGAAGAGCCCATTGCAGAAAGGCACCATTGCCGGGACTGCATCGGGAAGGAAACAGGGACAGAATACTTGAATTATAAATCCTCCCCCTACAGTAAAAGTGCTAATTGGCTAAAAAAGTCAGTTTGCATGGGTTGGGGGCAGGCTGTGAAGACCCTATTCATGAGCTAGAATTGCATCTCCCTGTGCATTGCAGGGCTCTTTTCCATGAATGGTCCATCATAGCAAGATGTGAGAAGCGGGGTTTAGAAGAAAGCACAAAGAGGTATGGAACTATGCAAATCAACCAAACCTCCCATGTATGGAGGGCATGGTGACTGTGGAGGCTATTATAGCCAATGGATGGCAGTAGAATCTCCACTGGCATTCTGTGGCCTGGGAGTGGAGGCAGGATTCCCCATCTTGATGCAAAATAACATGCTGGAACTCTGAGGTATTTCTAACAGCTGCTATTTAAAATATATATATATATATATATATATATATATATATATATATATATATGCCCTAGATAGATGTTCCATTCTTATCCCACAACGTGTGTGCACTTTTTACATCAACACCTCTCCCACTCTCCCAGTAGGACACTGTCCTGAGGCCCACCACATACAATGAACAGTTCTACACCTGTACAGGCTTAAAATTCACTTTCTTGCAATCCCACAGAACTAGTAGCAGGAGCTTCTTCTCACTGGAAAGTTTATTTGGGGGCAATAAGTAACATCAAAGGCTAATGGGAGTTTTGTCTGAATAGAGACATCTGGATTTTGACCAAATTACTAATACAAATATCAAAACTCCTATTTCTGTGTTTAAAACTGAAATATGCTATCTGGCTATCTCAGAAAGGGGAGGATAAATCAAGTCCCCCTTCTTATTTTACTAATCTTTTTTGTTTTAATTTGTGAGCCTGGCACACTAGAAGACAGTAGATTATTTCACTTGGGATGTGCACCATAATAGCTACAATATACACATTCTACATTCCTTACTCAAATGAATGACACAAAGATTGGCTGTCATATGTGAAGTCAGTGAACATAACATGCCAAAGACATCAGAACAAAGGAGATAATTTGCAGATGTTAGTTATGTGAGAATAACAGTGATATTTTATCACTGCAGAGTCAGAACAATAGAACTAATTTGCAAGATAAAGTTTGAGACAGAAGCTAGAAAAATGGCATTTTAAATCGTTAGAGTCTTAAGTTTGTGATTTTTACTTTCCTGGAGATTGGTATGATTCACTGTGGAAAGATGAGGCTAGATTAGATATTCTCCTCCACCCAGCAGTACTTTGTGGACTAGATGCACAAAGGGCACTATTAGGTGCCTGCCTGGAGATTTAGAAAAATAGCAATCATGTCCAAGTTCATGAACCTCTGAGCGAGTCAGTTCAAGTTTGAATAGGAATGCACAGCAAAGCTTCACCTCTTTTTTTATATTCCTCTCCCCTCTAAGGCACCCTTGGTGTCATGCTGACTCTGACTTCCACAGACTACCAGGATAAGATCCTTCCTTAGTTTCCCCTGGGGCAAATAGATATCTGATAAGAAAAATAAAAATATTTACCTTTTTTCTTGACTGGTGATTGATTACAGCTGGCTGGAAAGTAGGGAAAACCCCTTTCACAATAAATTTTGTGCTTTCTTTTTTTTTTTTGGAAAAAGAAAAAGAACAGATTGACTTTTTCTGACCTTCTCTATTTAATATTGAAAAGAATGATTGATTATGCTAAAGAAGTAAAATATACCCAAGATTTTTCCTGGAAGAATTAAAAAAAAGTCTCTTCCAAGTATAAAATTGAAAGAAGTCATCCTTTTAAATGTGATGAGCTGATGTCTTAGTGCATTTCCAAATGTACGGGAGTCCATATGAGAACAAATGCTGTGTCATGGGTTCAAGACTGAGTCAGAGGGGAAAATGCTATTTTGAGTTAACAAAACCATTTCCAGAAACACATGTATAGGGTCTCCTGTTAAAATATTGACAGGCATGACTTACCCTACTTATTTTATGAGATTTCATAAATTAACCAATTAATTAAGATGCAGGATTAACAGATTAGAAAAAAACCACACTTTAATTTACATCATCACTTGATGAAGCTCAGGATATTATAGAGATATCCCTATTGCTTTTTCATGGGAAGTACTGTTTTTAAAACACTCAAATCCCTATTGTGCAACAGAATCCACATGGGCAGATCCCCATACAGGATAGAGGATTCTATCCTGGGAATCAGTGACTCTGAAATAGATTTGGGGGTCATGGTGGATAATCAGCTGAACATGAGCTCCCAGAGCAACACTGTGGCCAAAAGGACAAACGCAATCCTTGGATGCATAAATGGAAGAATCTCAAGTAGGAGTAGAGAGGTTATTTTACCTCTGTATTTGGCAATGGTGCAAGCATTGCTGGAATACTGTGTCCAGTTCTGGAGACCACAGTTCAAGAAGGATGTTGAAAAATTGGAGAAGGTTCAGAGAAGAGCCCTGAGAATGTTTCAACTCCTTTAATATCTGTTCTAGTGATAGACTCAAGGAACTCAATCTATTTATCTTACCAAAGAGGTGTGTTAAGGAATGACTTGATGACAGTCTATAAGTACCTGCATGGAAAACAGGCCCGAGGTGCTGGGGGGTCAATGAGGTCATGCTGGGCTGCCTGCTGCACGTCCGGGCCCATGTGGAGGGGCTGACCTCAACATTTATGCCCCAAACACGGGCCCGGACTGGGTGCGCTTTTACCAGCATGTGTCGGCCCTTCTCGGCATCCTGGATCCTCATGAATGCCTGGTCCTGGGTGGGGACTTCAACACCACCCTCAAGGACCGGGACCGTTCAGGACTTGAGAGTTCCCAGGCCGCCGCGAGCATCCTCATGGTCCACGATCTCCCTAACTCCCTGGTGGACGTCTGGCGCGACCACCACCCAGATGACGATACCACCTTCACCTATGTCCGGGTGGAGGACAATCGGTCGCGCCACTCCAGGTTGGACTGAATTTATTTCTCATGTTTCCATCTGGCACGGGCCAACGCCTCCAGCATCTGGACGGCCCCGTTCTCGGATCACCACTTGGTGACCGGGACGGCATCTCTCAGTTCAGGGGCCGGCCTATTGGCATTTTACTAACAGCTTGCTGCAGGATGTGGGCTTCGTGGCATCCTTCCAGGAGTTCTGACTGGCCTGGTGGGGGCAGTGACACACCTTTCCCTCGGCACAGCGGTGGTGGGATGTGGGGAAGGTATGCGCGTGGCTCTTCTGCCGAGACTACACCCAGGGCGCCAGCCAGCGGAGGGATGCGGTGATAGACCTCCTGCTCCAACTGCTCTAAGAGCTAGAGAGGCATCTGGTCTCCGGCCCCAAGGATCCACCCCTCTGTGCAGCGTACCGGGAGAAGCGGGAGGAACTCCAGATCCTGGAGGACCATTGGGCCCAGGGTGCCTTTGTTCGATCCCGCATCCGTCTCCTTCGGATCGCCCTCCTGTCCCTGGACCAGGAGAAGGCGTTCGGCAGGATGGACCCTGGGTATCTCCTGGGCACTCTGCGGGTGTTCGGCTTCAGGCCCCAGTTTGTGGGCTCTCTCTAGGTGCTGTATGCTGAGGCGGAGTGTCTGGTCAGGCTCAACTGGATCCTGAGCCTGTCAGCGTTGGCGGTGGGAGGAGTAGGCAGAGGTGCCCCCTCTCAGGCCAGCTGTATGCTCTGGCGATTGAGCCCTTCCTCTGTCTCCTCTGCCGGCGGTTGACGGGGTTGGTGCTTCGGGAGCCAGAGCTGCGGCTGGTCCTGTCGGCGTATGCCAACAATGTGCTCCTTGTGGTCCAGAACCCGGGTGACCTGGTGTGGGTGGAGGCCTGACAGGCCATTTACTCGGCGGCCTCCTCCACCTGGGTCAACTGGGTCAAGAGCTCTGGGCTGGTGGTGGGGGATGGGTGGCAGGCGAGCTCCCTCCCACCCGCACTTCAAGCCATCCGGTGGAGCGCGGGTCCGGTGCTCTATCTCGGCGTTTACCTTTCTGCCATGTATCCATCTCTGCCAGAGAACTGGCAGGATTTGGAGGCCAGGGTGGGTGAGCGGATGAGGAGATGGACAAGACTGCTGAGACGGAGGGCGCTGGTGCTGAACCAGCTAGTCCTGTCCATGCTCTGGCACTGGCTCAACATCCTGGTCCCGCCCCCGGGATCCTGACCAGGCTCTAGAGGACAGCCCTGGAGTTTTTCTGGACAGGACTGCATTGGGTCTCTGCAGGGGTCCTGAGTCTTACCCTGGAGGAGGGAGGATGGGGCCTAGTCTGCCTTCGTAGCCAGGTCCACGTCTTCTGCCTCCAGGCCCTGGTGCAGGTAGTCCGGCACGGAGTACACTGGCACATGCCTTCCTCCACCACCTCTGAGGGCTCTGATATGACTGGCAGCTTTTTTCTTCACCCAAGGGGTCTTCTGCAAGACCTCTCATTGCTGCCGGTCTTCTACCAGGACCTCCTCTAGACCTGGAAACTCCTTTTGGTGACCAGGTCTGTTGTGGCCACCGAGGGGGTGGACCTCCTCACAGAGCCCCTGCTACACAACCCTGATCTACGTGTGCAGGTGGCGGAGTCTCCCTCGGTGTGCCAGAGGTTGGTCCTGGCAGAAATTACCAGGGTCAGAGACCTTCTGGACTACGACGGGGGGACTGGGTGGATCCCCGTGCGCTCGGTCGGTGCATGGGACTCTGCACCGTTCCGACCCCACTGCGTTTACTCCAGGAGGTGGGCACTGCCTTGTCGCCCGCTTCTCTCGTCTTCCTACGGCGGGCCCTGCGAAAGGGCACTCCTCGCCCACCCCTCATCCCGGGTCCTCCGGACCTTTTAATTGGGCCCCTGTTCCGCGAGCCCCCCCGGCTTCCCCGCTCCCATACTCCGAGCCGGCTGCGCACCCTGCAGCCAGTTTGCTTCTGAAGCGTGCCTAGGGACCAACTGTACACGCTCATGCTCAACACATTGCATTTCCTCACCCTCTCGGCCTGCCCCGATACCAAGTGGCAGGACTATTTACCACTTGTGAAGGGTGAGGAGCCCTGGTGGGCCAGCCTTAAAGCCACTTTGGTCCCAAGGCCCGCCGAGGACATCGGTTGGTGGCTCCTTCATAGAGCCGTGAGCAGGGGCGTGTATCTGGTGCGGTTCACCCCTATACCTGAGGCGTACCCCTTCTGCGGCGTGAGGGAGAACCTGGCACACACTTACCTCGCATGTGCCAGGTTGCAGCCCCTATTCTGGCTCCTCCAGAGCTCCTCCTCTTGTTGCGGTTCTGGCTGCACTTTTCCCCACACCTGTTCATTTTCACACACCCTATCCGAGGCCCCACAAAGTCATGAGACCTCCTTGTCAACCTCCTCCTGGCTCTAGCTAAAGTCACCATCTATAACACCAGGAAGAAGATGTTGGACGAGGGGGTACTCTGCGACTGTGGGGCCTATTTCCGTTCCTCCCTGGTCTCACGTCTCCAGGCAGAGTTCCACTGGGCAGCATCCGCTGGCTCCCTTGATACCTTTGAGGAGCACTGGGCACTGTCTGGGGTTCTCTGCTCGGTGTCTCTATCTGGTACCCTGATTTTGAACTTGTGACCACCACTCCGATCCCTGTTTTTCATTAGTTGTCCCACATATTCATTTGGTTCCTGTGTCCAGTGGTCCCTCCCGCTAGGCTGGGGGAGGGGCCTTTAGAAGTGGGCGGGATTGCACCTGCCCACCTCCCAGGTTTTCCAAATAAGTCCTCCTACTGCTTGCTGCCAGCTCACCCTTGGGGGCAGCAGCCTACCCACATTAGGCCGGATGACCTGTGTTGGCTTGGTGCTTTGCCCCACGCAGAGGTGCCAGAGCTCTGAGACTGCTAATTCCCCTGTGAAGCATTGTACTTCTAGTACAATGTAGTGAGGGGGTGTGGCCTCTCTTCAAGACTGAAGGGGGAGGGATGGTCACAAACCATTACACATTAATCAAAATATTGACTAGTACCAGATCCTGGACAGGCCCCTGTGGGACCCCACTAGTTACATACTCCCAGTTTGACAGTGAACTGTTAATAACTATTCTTTGAGTACAGTTTTTCAACCAGTTGTGCATTCACATTACAGTGATTTAATCTAGATCACATTTCCTTAGTTCGCTTATTAAAAAGTCATGTGGGACTGTGTCAAAAACCCTTACTAAAATCAAATCTACAGCTTCACTCCTTTGACAGGGCCACCGGCCTAGTAGATGAAAGATAGTAAACTGGTTTGCCATGATTTGTTCTTAATAAATCCATGTTAGCTGTTCCTTCTCACCCTACTATCCTCTAGATAATCAGTTTCTATGTGTTTAATAATTTGTTCTGGTATTTTTCCAGGTATCAAAATTAGGCTGACTGATCTGTAATCCCCCAGTCCTCTTTGTTCCCTTTTTAAAAAATAGATACTAGGTTTGCACTTCTCCAGTCCTCTGGGACTTGACTCATCCTCCACAAGTTCTAGAAGACAATCACTAATCTTTCCGAGATTGCTTTAGCTAGTCCTTAAGCACCATAGGGTGAATTTCATCAGGCCCTGCAGACTTGAATACACCTAACTTAACCTGTTCTTTCCGTATTCTGGCTTGTGTTCCTTCCCTCTTGTTGTTATTAGTTGTGTTAACAATTTGGCCACCATTAACCTTTTCAGTGAAGACTGAAGCAAAACAGACATTCAACACCTTTACCGTCTTTGTGTTGCATGTTATCAGCTCT
Source organism: Natator depressus (assembly GCF_965152275.1). Taxonomy (NCBI): domain Eukaryota; kingdom Metazoa; phylum Chordata; order Testudines; family Cheloniidae; genus Natator; species Natator depressus. The sequence continues at coordinate 41,554,538 of NC_134236.1, read as the reverse complement.
CCTATATTTTTCTTCATCTCTCTTGCTAGATGTAATTTGCTTTGTGCTTTAGCCTCTCTCTTTTTATCCCTACATGTTTGTTATTCTTTTGTACTCATCCTTAGCAATTTGTCCATGTTTCCACTTTCTACATCCAATATATGCTGTACATTTATCCCCCATAGACCTCCAATCCCTTTAATCCTCCCATACCTCATAACAAAGTGCTTCATTTGGATCCTTCTTCCATGCTGCCCTTTCCATGTAAAGTGTAGCAAGCACTATCCCTCTTCCTCAAGTACAAACATTTAAAAGATAACCAATAGTTACTGAACACCAAAAATACATTAGTTTTGGGTTCTGTTAGGTTTGTATTAAGGCACTGGACTGGATTCAGGATACCTACATTCAGTTCCTTATTCTGTGATTGACGTCCTGTGCAGCCTCAGGCAAGTCACAATCTCTGTGTGCTTAAGTTCAGCATTGGTAAAATAAAGGAACTGTCACTTTCCTACCTCACATGTGTTTTGTGAGGATAAATCCATAAACACTTTAGAGGTGTTAACTTGTAATACTAGTGTAATTAGGGCTATCAATACCTTAAACTGATACCTTAAACTAGAAACAAGATTTCTGTTTATCCACAGACTAGACAGGGAGCAGGATATGGATGTCCAAACTTCCTCATATCCTGCCCACAGTTATAGAAATTCTAAGATATCCGTTCTGTTCTGCATATTACAGATTAATTATTCACAAGTATGGCAGAACAGACCTCTTAGAGTTGATGTCATTGGATAAAATGTCAAGGAACTTGCAATTGAGCTGGGAGCTTTGTGGCATGCGTCAGGAAGAGAACAGACCTTCCAGGGATTGCTAGATTCAGTCCCGCGCCAGACTGAAACAGAATCTATCCACTGTATTAAATGATGAGAAGTTTGAGAAATAAAAGATTAGTTCATGGATATGAGTCCAATGTCCAAGATCTTTCAACTTGTAAGCATGGATCATTGATCCAAAATAAAGTGTTATTTATTTGATCTATGCTACCTAATCACATTTGCAGTTTCCTCTAGGAGGTCTAGCTTGTAACTATGCCCCCCCACACAAGAGTATGGTAGAATAAGAACCCCACACTGACAGCCCTATGCAAGCTACCTAAACTTTGGGCCTGAATGAGTAGAAATAAGTCAGACCATTCACTTGCTTATTCCCTCCTTGGAGCAGATGGGCAGAGAAAGGGCATGGCTGGAACTTTAGCTCTCTACTCCTACTTGTTGACCAGAGCATCTGAGCTGCTGCAGAGCGGTCTTAATTTACTAATAGTAAATCAGCAGTAAATTACTATTTCCCAGGAGCGAGGAGGAAGCAAGGGAGAAAATGTGATTCAGGGGGTATCTGAGTCACCATGCTTCCCAGGGCTAACATCAGGGTAATACAGCATACATTACTCCTGGCTTGGGGCTGTGCCTAAAGGCATGATATAGCCCCATATAAAAATAGTAGAACTGTGTCAGCAGTTGCCAGTTTCTCTAAGCAAGCAAACAATGCTTATATAATGCACCTTTAAGAGTTAAGGGAAGAGGAAGAATCTACGAAGTTATGAAGCAGAGTGTTTCCTGTGTTCTTGTACTAAAATAGCCCTGTATTTCATGTTTGTGTCTGTACATAGCACAGGAAGTCCCCTCTGAGGAACAGAAATCCAGATGGGTAGTTTTATAATGATGGTTTAAATGAGATACCATGAATCATGGGTCTGTTATAGGAGTGGGTGGGTGAGGTTCTGTGGCCTACAATGTTCAGAAGGTCAGACTAGATCAGAGGTGGGCAAACTATGGCCCATGGGCCACATCCGGCCCGTGGGACCGTCCTGCCCAGCCCCTGAGCTCCCAGCTGGGGAGGCTAGTCCTCGGCCCCTCCCCTGCTGTTCCCCCTCTCCTGCAGCCACGCCTTCGCATGGGCAGTGCTTTGGGCGGTGGGGCTGCATGCTCATGCAGGGCAGCGCGTCTGGCTCCGGCTGGGCAGCATGGCTCCAGACATGCTGCTCTGAGCGGCATGGTAAGGGGGCTGGGGCCAGGAGATTGGATATGGGGCAGGGAGTCCTGGGGGGCAGTCAGGGGACAGGGAGAGGTTGGGTAGGGCAGAGGTTTGGGGGGGCAAGCAACGGGGAACATGGGGGATTGGATAGCGTGTGGGGGTGTGGATAGCGGTCGGGGCAGTCAGGGGACAGGGAGCAGCAGGGGTTGGATAGGGGTGGGGTCCTGGGGGGTGGTTAGGGGAGGAGGTCCCAGTAGGGGGCGGTCAGGGGACAGGAAGTGGGAGAGGTCGGATAGGGGGCGGGGGCCAGGCTGTTTTGGGGGCACAGCCTTCCCTACCTGGCCCTCCATACAGTTTCGTACCACGATGTGGCCCTCAGGCCAAAAAGTTTGCCAACCCCTGGACTAGATGATTATGATCCCCTTCTGGCCTTAAAGTCTGAGTGCCTATTCAAAAGAGCATGAGGTTTTAATTAAAAAAAAAATTGGAAAAACTATTAGCTAGGTAAAAGAACTTACATAAATGTGTCTCAAGGTCACTTTCCAACTCAAAGTTACTGGTATGTCAAAGCAGTGGCATGAAATTAGCAGCACTGGTATAACGAAGTATATGGTGAGCAAGTATCTGACATTCGGTAGCATCTTCCTGCTTCAGCAAAACAATCTACATTTCCCTGTCCAGAGGTACAATAAGTTAGCCACACACCCTGCCCTTTGACACTACTGTCCTTCTTTGTAAGAGTAAGGCAAGTAAAGTAAAGTAAAGGGAATGGCAGGGAAGATATCTCCCTCTATGATTTTGTGATGGGGTCTATCAGGACTCCTCTTCCCCTTGTTAGAGGTATAAATACCCAGACGCTCCCCACCCAAGAAAAATCCACCCAGACTGGGTAACCAACATGACAGTTCTCCACAGGCCTACAAGGGCTAGGAGGAAATACTGACCAATCAAGAACCAGCAGGACAGTTAAAAAGGCTTGCCCACTTTTGCTCAAAGACTGAGCTGAGCCAGAGGCAGAGCTCCTCAGGGTCAACCCAAAACCTTTCCCAGAGATCTCCAACAAGCATTTGCATTTTTTCTTCTCCGTTTAACGGCGCAGATAGCTGAATCCTGAGTAGCTATTTTTCTTTAGGAACCAACACCAAGCTTACAGTCCAGGCTGCCCTGCCCCAGGTGGCCAAAAATTGCAAATTAGATGGGGTGTAGCTACAATACCACATGTGGTCCTTAAGAGGGCACTGCAGAGTAGCTCTGCCTGCCACAGACCTGCTTAAAAAGTAGAGTGGAAAAAAAACAAAACAAAAAATTGCATTTTTAAATTGTATAGGATTTTAATTAAACATGTGGGGAGTTAGCGGAAGCACCAGGCATGTATAAATAAGACAAACGGTCCTGGCATGCCAAGGGTTTCTTTCCAGAGGGGGTGAGTGGTTGAGTGGAGGAGGTGAAAGTGAAGCTGAAGGACAAGGAGATTGTAACCCACTTCCCATACTGGGGGTGGGGTCTTTTACATCAGGCTGCACGTGATGTTTATATATAGTTTATCCTTTTACAATATATACACTACATGGTTTATGGGAATGAACCTTCCTCCCATAGTGCAATGTTTACCCTTTACTTCTCATAAAATTATGTTAGCCACATTAATTTTTACATGAAGTCTAACTTCATTTTGTGCTTATAGAGTTTTTATGTATCCGCCCCATCAAAGTGATTGTCTGATTTCTCAGAGCTATTTTAAGGCTCAGTGTTTCTAACACAGCTACTTTTGTGACCCCTCCCCACTTGCTGTTACTTTTGAGGTACACCATGTCTTCAATTTTTTATCCTCCTCCTGCAGCTCTTTCAGCTGTTTTATTAATACAAAAGGATTTAGTGATTTTTTTTTTACTGTCATGGTTCTAGCCATTTCTACCACAACTACAACCTACTCCTTGTTTAAAAAAGATACTGAATTTAAAAAAAAAAAAAACTACCACACTGAGGTACTTAAATGATTAAATGCTAAGTAATAAACCCAAACAACACCAGCTACTTGTGTCTGGCTTGAGAAGAAATAAAAATTTAGCAAAGAATACCAGGAAACATTGACAGCTGCTCAAAAAGTATATGTCAGTTTTTGCAACTTTAAATGAAAGAATCAAGTGGATTTTTAGTGGAAATAAAAAAAATTGTTTAAAAAACATAAAATGGGACTTTACAAGCCAGCAGTGTTTGTTTAGGTCCTTAAAACCTTGCATAATTACACAGAATGTATTTTGTATTTCTTTTAAATATTTTTCTCAATACCCCTTATATTGCTCTAATTATTTTTTACAAAACTATACTCAGATTACATTCCCTCCTTGTACCATCAGAGGTAGCCAAGTTCATATAGAAACCCCTTATTTCCTTTTTAGTGATTTTGACTACATTGTTCATAGTCAAATGAGTCAAGTCAAATTCTCTCTCTGCCTACAGCAGTCATTTACAATTATTTACAGATGAAACAGGTAGTGTATGTAGGGAGAAGTTAACACTGGCAACACTACTCCTGCACTGAACAGCTGGTTTAAGTTAGTGGTTACCTGATTTTGAATATAGTTTGTTAAAAGAGGGAGAGGGCCTCCACAGTCTGCTGCAATAGTGCAGCCAGAACTCCAGGGAAAGACTGGGATATCATTTTAGTACTGTAGGGGGAAAGTAATGAAGACATCTTAAATACTCTTTTATACTCTGAAACCCATGCTGAAAAATATACCAAATTCCCTGTTTAGCAATCACACTAAACTGAGAAAGGATTAAACACCAGAAAAACTTTTGAGGAACTTTTGCTATGATCAACCCATCTCTCACTTTTTAGGTTGCCAGCAGCATACTCATCTGTTTTATAAAATCTTCCTCACTAGAATTCCAGCAGTTATTTTTGCCCTTTCAAATGCTACGCCCACTCCTACTCCATTATACTCAGCTGAGCTGTCTTTAGGCTTTCAGATCACTACTCTTAAAGGAAACCTACTTTTAAAAAATATACTTGCTTTATCTTAATTATAAAAATGTGTTAATTAATATAATAATACATTAAACTAAAGACCACCATCTTATCTTTCTGCTATCTTAGGTTCTGATCCTAAGCCTTGCGCCCATTTGGAGTCCCACATCCTCAAAGGACTTGGTAATGGAACAGGGGACTGCCCACATGGCTCCAGTCACAGGATAAGGATAAGTGTACCGGAACTGAGTAGTATTCCTTTAAATAATCATGAGTCCTCCAGTGGCACTCACTGTGCTGTTTGTTTTAGAAATCAGCCAGAGATGTAGTAAGTAGGCAGTTAGACCTTTCATATCTGTGTATAGTTAGTAAACACAGTTATGTAGAACCCAACAATGCCCATGCATACCTCCAAGTGTTCTCTAAAGTGGGTTAGGTCCTGCCCTCAATGTGGGAGGGTGCGTCTCTTGAAGGGGGAAAGGCCAGGGGAAGGAATTGCACAGTGAGTCCACCCAACACTCACTCCAGAATGGCAGTTCCCTGTCCTGTGGGCGTGGGAAAGGCCAGGGTGGGAAGTAAGGCTGGGAGCAAGGAGTGAATGGGAGAGCAGCAGGGCTAAGAGGGAACTGAGTCCAGGTAATCCCTTGGGACAGGAGCCATTTTAACTGGGAAAGCAAGTTTTGTAGGTCAAAGCACGACAGTCCCACGAAACCTGGGACTGTTGGGAGGTCTGTCCATGTGGTTTCTTCATATTGTTGTTGTGTAAAGAGCAAAAGACATAACAAAGGGACTGGATGATGAAGCCAGCTTCTTATGTCTTCCACTTAAGAACATAAGAATGACCCTACTGGGTCAGACCAAAGGTTCATCTAGCCCAGTATCCTGTCTTCCAACAGTGGCCAGTGCCAGGTGCCCCAGAGGGAATGAACAGAACAGGTAATTAGGTGATCCATCCCCTGTCGCTCATTCCCAGCTTCTGGCAAACAGAGGCCAGGGACATCGTATCAGAAAATGTTGCTGCACTATGTACAGAAATATTGCAGTACATACTCTGGTTAAGCGATATCATTAGTAATGTGTACTTTGTGATGCAAAAGTCCCATATAGAAAATAAGAAAAGAGAATTATTATACACTGTATATTTTATTTCCTGCTCTCAGATATGTTGGCTAAGCTGTTTAACAAAATGGCTATGAAACCTGTGCTTTATTGCTCAGAGTAAGGCAAGAAGTGTTGCACAAATTGCAAATCACAGCTGAGGGGCAACTGTATTCTATTAAACTGACCAAGTGGGATGGAGCCAGGACTACAGGGATCTGTTCCCAGCTCTGCACTTGATTCCCTGCATGACCTAAGGCAAGTCACATTTTTTAATCTTCAGTGTTCTAGTTTGAAAGATATGGTGACAATATATCTTTATCACTTTGACAAAGAGCTTTGATTGATACTGTATATTATATAGTAAGCTCAGTGTAAGTGCAAATTATTTTAATACCTTAGTTAAAAATACAAATAGATACTAACATCCTGAATAAGTCTTATATTAACACCGTTTGTATTTATCAGAAATATGGATGTGGAAACCCTGCCCACAAACTTACCTACAAACAAAGCCAGAAGTATACAATGTGAGATGCATGCCCCTATAAAGTGCAGAGAAATACTTCACTCTGTATCTGTATGTTACTGATTCTTGAAATAAAGATCTTAAAGAGTCCTTAGTTACTGAAGAGTTTAAAAAAAAAAGAAAATAGGACAAAGTACAATACCTACTATTATACACAGACCTGGACTCAGGCCTTTAGTTATTTCACATGAGTATTCTCATTCAAATCAGCGGGAGTTTAGCATGTGAAGGACTACAAGTTTGAGGGTCTTAATATGTATTAGAATACTGGCCTATAATTAATCCATCTTGTTCCATTTCCTGTATCCACTAATTTAAGACCACTCAAGCAGTCAGCATTTTCTTCTGTTTGTTTTTTTACAATTTCTTCCCCTCAAAGCAGACACTGTGCTCTTATATTCCACAGCTTTACAGATAACCTTATCACAGCTAAATTAACAGTGCATATTCTCCGCAAACAACCACTCTGAAAGGCTTTTTAGACTATGTTCTAAAGTTAATAATTTATTGTCTTGCTTCATTAATAATAAAAGGTTTAAATTTTGCTACAAACTTTTGTGTAAAGGAGATCTAAGGAAGACCAACTTTGGAAGTGCTATATAAAAGCAATACTCCTACAGAGCAATGTTATTTTAAACAAGGAAAACCTGTCTTTATCAGCATTCATGAATAGTAGCTCCTATTGTGGAGCATGACCAAAAGATCATTGACCTCAAAAACAGGTTATGCATCTTCAATCCAGAATGCATAACATCTCAGTCAATTAAGACACAATAGAGCCTGTAATCGTGAAGCCTATTGCCTGATCTGGAGGATCCACATCCAATGGCATTACAGCTTAATTGAACTTCAACTTTAGTTCACAGCTGATCTAATAACTTGAATGCTTCAGGTGCTCAGATACCACAGCAATGAGCTCATTAGAAATACTTAGATATACAGATGTCTAATAAATATTAACAACCTTCAGCGATGCTCAAAAGTGAACTACAAAGCTTTTATAAAACAAATCATAAAACAAAAATCAGACCCCAGCCAAAACCCAAAGCCCTCTTTTTTAAAACCACTAGCAAGTGAGAACATGGGCCAGATCCTGGTCCCCACTCCAGCTGCTTTATGCAACTCTAGCAACCATAAGAGCCAGTAGATCCAAACACTAGCATTCCTCCTACCTAGGAGTATCTTTGTGTGGCAGAAAGCTACTGTCCAGGGAAAATGGATCATAGACTATTCCCTGTTGATCCCCAGCTTTTGAGACAGCTCATTGCAAACATGGGTGGATGGTCATAATATAGAGCAGCTCGGGCTGCTCAGTGCTACCACAGTATAAGGCAAGCATAATGGAGGGTGAATACCCCACCCACACTCTTCTGCCAGCAGTCACTTGTCCAGATTGGATAACATGGGGCCACATGTTTAGATGTAAAAGGATAACTGGGAAGCTACAGCAGAAAGTATGAGATCATGCATTTGAGCTCATAGATTAACTGCACACATAAACGTGGATGGGCATTTTTTTAAATGTGCACACTTGTAATAGGTAAGCACCCTCTTTTGCTATACAAGAGCTCAAAGTCAATGAAACCATACCTATTTATACCCATTGGTAACCAGGCTTTCAAATTTTTTGTGCACACTCAGCTTCACAACGCAAAAAGATAAAATAAAAATAATCAGAAGTTTAGCCCTAGAATTTAGCCCTAGAATTACAATTGTTTTTAAAATTGGAAATCAGCTCTACATTCGTCCTGCAGCAGCTGATAATAAATAAATAATAAATAAGATACTTTACAATTACAGTATTTGGAGCCTTTAATCTGAGGATTTTAATAGTGCTTTGAAAAGCATTAACTAATTAAGTCTGACAACATTACTGCAAAGAGATAAGTCCATATAACTCTGTCTCTTCTTTTTAGCTCACAATAAAAAAAAATAAGTGGAAACTTACTTTCAAAGAGAATAAAAACGTTATCTTTTTCCTCTCTCCCTGCTCTGTGCTAGTTTACAATCAGCAAACCTGCCTGTTCTCTCTGGGCATGTCTTCACTGCAGTGTTAGCGCAACATATAACTCAAATGTTGCCCGTAAACAAAGTCCCATCTACATACAAAATTTCCATTTTCAGATTAAGTGGTAGTTTAATCTTGAGCTAGCTAGCCTGGCGGTGCATGTGGGTTGAAGCTTGAGTGCACTGACACTGGTGCTAGGAATGCAGTGAGGACACAGCTACTCTGTGCTGCTAATCCAGTCTGTGCTGATCAGCTGTTATTTTGCAATGTGACTGCTGTCACTCAAGCTAAGCTAACTCAAGAGTAGTTGAGATAGGGTCCAGAGTGACCTAGACAAATTGAAGGATTGGGCTAAAAGAAATCTGATGAGGTTCAACAAGGACAAGTGCAGAGTCCTGCACCTAGGACAGAAGAATCCCATGCACTGCTACAGGCTGGGTACCGACTGGCTAAGCAGCAGTTCTGCAGAAAAGGACCTGGGGATTACAGTGGACAAGAAGCTGGATATGAGTGAACAGTGTGCCCCTTGTTGCCAAGAAGGCTAATGGCATACTGGGCTGCATTAGTAGGAGCGTTGCCAGCAGATTGAGGGAAGTGATTATTCTGCTCTATTCATCACTGGTGAGGTCACATCTGGAGTACTGCATCCAGTTTTGGGCCCCCCACTACAGAAATGACGTGGACTAATTGGAGAGACTGTCCAGCGGAGGGCAACAAAAATTATTAGAGGGCTGGGGCACATGGTTTATGAAGAGAGGCTGAGGGGACTAGACTTATTTAGTCTGCAGAAGAGAAGAGGGAAGGGGGATTTGATAGCAGCCTTCAAATACCTGAAGGGGGGTTCCAAAAGAATGGAAGCTAGGCTGTTCTCAGTGGTGGCAGATGACAGAAAAAGGAGCAGTGGTCTCAAGTTGCAGTGAGGGAGGTCTAGGCCTGATATTAGGAAAAACTATTTCACTAGGAGGATGGTGAAGCACTGGAATGCATTATTTAGGGTGGTGATGGAATCTCCAACCTTAGAGGTTTTTAAGGCCCGGTTTGACAAATCCCTGGCTGGGATGATTTAGTTGAGGTTGGTCCTGCTTTGAGTAGGGGGTTGGACTAGATGACCTCCTGAGATCTCTTCCAATCTGAATCTATGATTCTGTGAATGCTGATAATCAAGTCACACCTCTCTCTTTTCTTTAATTTCTAAGGGGGGGATAGTTTCCTATTTTATATAAATGGGGTTTACTGGTTTGGGGAAAGTTGTTCTGAGGGAGGCATCATTTACCAATCCTAATGAGAGTGTTTATTTTGGGAGGTTTCAGAGCAGCAGCCATGTTAGTCTGTATTCGCAAAAAGAAAAAGGCGTACTAGTGGCACCCTAGAGACTAACCAATTTATTTGAGCATAAGCTTTTGTGAGCTACAGCTCACTTCATCGGATGCATTCAGTAGAAAATAAATAAACTAGTTAGTCTCTAAGGTGCCACTAGTACTCCTTTTCTTTTTATTTTGGGAGTGGCTCTCTACTTCATTTTGGTTTTTGCAACCCTCGCTCTCCTGGTAATTAGGGACATGATGAAAGCTGGTAACTCAGGATGCCTGTATTAGGGTTAAAAGAACGAGGAGTACTTGTGGCACCTTAGAGATTAACACATTTATTTGAGCATAACCTTTCGTGGGCTAAAACCCACTTCATTGGATGCATGCAGTGGAAAATACAGTAGAACGAGATATATATATATACACACACACACATACATACACACACAGAGAACATGAAAAAATGGGTGTTGCCATACACACTATAATGACAGTGATCAAATTCAGGTGAGCTATTATCAGCAGGAGAAATATTGCATCCGATGAAGTGGGTTTTAGCCCACGAAATCTTATGCTCAAATAAATTTGTTAGTCGCTAAGGTGCCGCAAGTACTCCTCTTTCTTTTTGCTGATACAACCTAACACGGCTACCACTCTGAAACCTGTATTAGCGTTAAAATGCTTTACAGCAGAGGAGTTGTGTGTGTTGCTGGTGAAACCAGTGAGGATTAACCAGCAGAATGCAGGCTCTGTAGGACTGAGAGAAACCTTTGAAGAAGATCAAACTACTGAAGGGAGGCGAAGTCAATAGTCTAATATAAGTTTAAATATTGCTATATTGGTCTAAGTGCTTACTGGCATCAAGATTTGTGCTCTATGTCTTACAGAAATGTCTGGACTGTAATGGTATACCCCTCCCGCATTACATGGATTGCAGTGGGTGTTTGAGACAGGCTGGGGGGATGGGATTTCAATCAAAGGTGGGTTTTTTAGTGGGAGGGCAATGTTGCCTATCACCAGCTCTAGAGGCAGCAGATGGTGCTATGTGAAGATGCAGCCTGCATTTGCAGGATTGGTGGGTTGCTCTACAATGTGGTCTCCTCTCATACCTCTGGTGCTACAATATTACTCATTAACTTTGTACTGGAAATGGTTTTATATTGTGGAAAGGTCCTAAGACAGGATCATTGGGCAGCCAACCTCTCTTATTAAAATCTCAGTTCTACAGAAAGCTTAGAACAGTGCGTTTAGCATTCTCGGAGTCAAAGTACGGAGCAAAGGGCTGTCCTGAGCCTTTCAAGTGGACTACCCAACAATTTGCCTTGGGGTCTGCTGAGAACATCTATTCATCCTATTTAAGACTATGTATTGTGAAGATCATCTTCTTTCTATTAAAATAAAGCAATTGATTCAAGCCCCAGAACTGATGTCTCATGGAAAGCTGTTAAATTTAAACCACCATTTTCCACACACCACTTCACATGATTGTGACAATATCACCATCCTCAAGTCTTCAGGCATCATGAGATGAAAAATAGGGGGGCTATTTTATTTCCCTTTGGCCTGTCTGTGGTCATGCAATCTATCTGGTCCTATACGCAATGGCCCTACTTCTAATCCTCTATTCCTGAGGCCAATCAAGGGCCACTCTGCCATCGGAATAATTTAGAGTAGCCTAAGGGCCACAACTTAATTATGCTGGTTGTATGGGTTGCTCCCTAGGGACAATTTCACCTGCTAGGAATTCACTGAGTGAAGAGTGCCTTGCCCCCACTCTCTCATGCCCTCAGCCACAAGCCTGGAATGCCTTCTGTGCTGAGGAGGGGAGCAGAGCCGTCAACTTTACACGACACTGGGCGCCTAAGCAACTCAAAGCAGCTGGACAGTGGCTGAACATCTGACCCTATATTTCTAGCTAACTATTAGCCCAAAATTTCTTAGTAAATTATGCTAAAAATGTGTACTTGTGTTCTCTAATGCTGGTATTGTATATAGTTATGCACAACATGACAAGATTAATATTCCAGAGTAAACTTTAAATGAGACTCCTAATTTGAATCACTCTTTCAAGCAATGTTTGCCATCACCACATTCATCATAGGATAGTAGGTAGTGAGGTTCAGTTTCTGTATTAGAACTGAGCATGACATTTCTAGAAAGCCTAAAAGAGCCTTAAGTTAAAATTCATGCCAGAAAAAAAAACTAGAATATATGTATTTTTATATTCAAAATTAAAATGCACATGACAAATGCAGGAGTACAATTTGTGTGACCAATTGAAAATAGCACTTCCTTGAAATGGTAGCTATCTGTATTATATCAGTTTTACAAGTTGCTTAAGTACAAGACATTTACCGATAAACAAATATTGATTTTTAATAAGGTCATTATGAAGATTTAGTGCTGAGAGGTTAACACCAGAGTATGGGAATCGGATTTCTATTGACTGCAAAGATCAATAGACTTTAATAGTGACTGAAAAAAAAACAAACATTTCAGGTAACATATGTGTTTGTCACATCTATTTTCTACTTCCTTTCAGATAGAGATATGTGAAGGACAGATGCAAAGGGCATGAAAAGCATGAAGATCTGGAGCCTGATTTCTCTCTCTCAATTATAAAACGAGGAGAAAGAGAATACATAAAACTGGAGGACAGAAGTTAAGGCAATTGGACAATCTATCCAAAATCCCTCTTTAAGACAGCTGCAAAGCCAGCAATGACTGGTGTCAAACAGAGTACACTGTGACCATATGAAGGGAGTTGCCATAAAACCTTCCTCACCAATGGTGTCTACCAAGACCAAGTAGAGCAAACCACAGCAACTGATATCACTGGGGATGTGAATGTAAAAGCTACCACCACTTCTGAAGCAGACACATGATATTTACAATTCTGGACAAAACAGACCTTGGAATGTGCTATGTAGGAGGAAATGTTATGACCTTTCTGTACCTGCTACTGGTTTGATGGCCTTCTAGAGACTCTTTCTGACAGTGCCTCCGAGTCACTGCAGGACTGGATTTGTGCTGCAGTTGGGTTAGACAGGCATTGTACCTGTTGTATCTCGGTTGTTTGTACAGCCATATGGCCTGCCTGTTTGAAAAACCATATAATGCAGTTTGGTGTGCTGCCTCCTTGGCTCTAGAGTACCTGTGCTGGGCCCTCATGTTTGTGAATGCACGGACAGCATAATGGACCTGTACATTCCAGAAGTTTAGGACTCACCCCTCATACTTACCTTACAACCTTGCTGCTTTCTGTAAGTAACTGAGCATTTCGTGCTGTCCGGAACAAGCTTACCTTGTCATCTCACTCACCTTCACATCTCCTACCTAGATGAGTGTCTAGCAGCTCTTATTGCCATATCTAATTCTATTGTCCTGCCTACTCTAAATCACAGGCTGAAATATGCCATTTAAAGTAGCTCCAAGCAGCTTTAAATTGAACCTCCTTTGTGCATTATGCTTATGGAGGGCAGAATTCCACACAGTAGGTTTAGTACTGACTGCACCTACATTTGTCCTGGCCATACCCTCTAGTCTCAACTGACTGTGCTCATCAGAACTACTAATCACATACATCACGACAATCAGTGGGAGTATAACAGCAATACTTTCCCCTAGTCTGCACCACTTTACTCTACATCTGGTGCAATATGCAATGGTTGTCTATGTACATTGGAAATTATATTTGGGCCTCTGGAATGAATTTAACAATGCAGGTAATAGTGCCAATATGCAAGATTAAGAAATCCAGTTAAAGAGTGTTCTGACCCCATCTTTTTGTATACAGCCAGTAGGTTCAGAAGCAGGTGGTTATTTATTGGTGAAACAATTATCAGTATTGGCAATGATCAGATAGGAGTGAGATTTTCAAAAGCATCCAAGGGACTTAGGCACACAGTTCAAAATGACTTTTAATGGGCTTGTGCTCCTAAATCCCCCTTAGGTAACATTTCAAAAAAGTTCAGTCAAACCAGGGAAAGAAGTTACTGATTTATTTTGTTTTTATCTCCCTGTCTCATCTTATACTTTGTCTTGTTTATTTAGACTGTAAACAATTCAGGTTAGGGCTTGTTTCATCATGTATTTGTCCAGCACCTAGGACAATGGGACCTCTATTATTATTTATTTGTATTACACTGGCACCTATAATAAAATATGCTGTTTTTCTTACCATTTCTTCAAATTTTTCTTTCCCGCAAATGCCTCTAAATCTTAATTCTGTTCTGCCTCTCCCACCAGCATCTCTCCTCCTGCTGGCCTCTCACCTGAGCACTGCCTTGTTTCATTGCTGCTATATTTCAACTTTTCTTGCCCTTTTTTCATCTCTGACTTTCCTATCCATTTTGCTACTGCACTAAGTTTTACTTTTACAGAATAAGTTGTATTTGATCCTTTATTAATATTTAAGTTAATGAAAGTATGTTATTTGAGAACTAGGTCCATCAACTGTCTCTTCCAGTTAGGAAATATGCTAATCCTTTCAGAATTCATAGCATTAGTATTACATTGCCCAGGCATGATAGTTTGAATAAGCTTTCAGGATCTGGTGTGCCACCTATTTCATTGTTCCATAGGGAGGATGATTAAGAATACAAATAGATCATTGGATAAGATCATTTTGCTGAATAAGAGGAAAATGAATTTTTCTTTGGGGCGTATACTGTCTTGTAATGGATTGGTTGAAACTGGTGGGTATAACAGCTGCCCTTCATTCAGGATAAATGTAAAAACAATTGAGTTCCTTTATGAAATGGTAAGCTGAAATAATATTTGCTTTCACCCAAAACAAAGCCACATGCAAGGCTGGAGTAGGAATTAGCTGCGTAGCACAAGGAGGGTCACCTGTGATTATGATAAACTCAGGGATGAGGGAGTGACTGAATTGGAGCAGTGTGTCTGTGTGCGTGTGTGAGAGAGAGAAGCAGTGAGAGACACCACAGAAACAGACACAGAAAAGCCCTGGCGACAGCAGAACAAGGACTGAAAGCCTACAGAGACTGTCTGAGAAAATGCCTGGAGAGAGAACTTTTGGGGCTGAGTGCTGGCTGAAAGAGGCTTGGAGTTGTGAGCAAAAAAACTATCTCCTGTTTGATTCCTCCTGTGTTCAAGATGACAGGGCGGGGCTGTGTACATGCTTTGTAAATAAACAAGACTGCATCAAATAAATACCTGACTCCATCACCAATTTCAAGTCCTAATGAAAACAACCCACTGAGATGATTTTTTTCCCCTTTTACTCATCACTAGCACCAATACTTTATTTATGCTTAGAGTAAAGATATGAAGATACTCTCCTTCTACCAGCTTTCACAACTAAAGTGCAGTTTTGCTCTGAAAAGGAACTATATAAAAATGACAACTTAGTAGTCAACAGAACTGCATTCTGGATACATTCAGTCATATCTTTTTGACTTGAATGACAAAAATAAGTTTGTGATGCTACTCCCCATATTTTTCATAGAAATATTGTTATAAGATGATGATATTATCTAGGATGTATTTTATGGAAGATAGGTCTCATGAGATCATTGGAAAGGTTATGATTTACTGAATATGATTATCCTATTTGTATGCATGTATCATTTTTGTATCCAAATTTAGGAATATTGACAATGTAACAATTACAAGTGGGTTTACATCTGGGGAATGCAGAATGCAATCAGTCTGTATGGGCCATTAGGGCGAACAATAGGACTTTGAAGATGCTAATCTCCCAGCTTCCTGGGAAGTCTTCCTGAGGACTTATGGCTGTTTTGACACTGCAGGGTCATGTGATCATGTCACCTGGTAATGGACTCCATCTTGGACTGCTAGTATTTTTCCACAAATAGGGTGGGGCTCAAACTGGGAAACAAAGGATTCCTGCCATATGTAAATTCTATTTAAGGCAGGGAAGTGAGTTAATCAGGGTCGGTTCTTCATTGAATCCCTGCCCAAGATGACTGCTGAAAACACCTAAGATTGATCTGGGGAAGAAAGGACTGGAACTACACTAGAAGCTGTGTGGCCTGTGAAAGGAATACTAGGAGTTCTAAGCTGCAAGCAAGAGCAGTTTGTCTTTAAGAAACTCTGCAACCTGCTTAAAACATTTAGGGTGAGAAATTACTACTTGTAGCCAGTTTCTTTAGTGTAAGCTTAGTTTGCGTGTTTGATTTCTTTGCTCAGTAATCTGCTTTGATCTGTTTGCTATCCCTTATCACTTAAAATCTATCCTTTGTAGTTACTTGGGTTTGTTTTCTTTAACCAGTTTGTGCAATTCATAATTGGGGTTCAAAAAGCTGTGCATATCTTCTTCCACATTGAGGGAGGAAGCAAATTTCATGAGCTTACACTGTACAGTTTTCTGTGCAGCGCAAGACAATATAATTTTGGGTTTACCCTCCAGAGGGGGTGTGCACTTGAGCACTGGGCAATTTCCAAGCTGAGTCTTCCTACAGAGAGCTGATCTCAGTGTCTGTGTCTTTCTGCAGCTGGGTGTGGCCCTAGATGCATGTGTGCTGGAGGAGGTTTGAGAGCCTGGCCCAGCAGGGCAATGTAAGGGAACCCAGACTGGTGGAACCGGCAGGGTCAGTAGTATACCAGCACATCAGGTGGCTCCCCAGAGGGGCGGGTGGCAATCCTTCACAAAGTTATTGTGCTTTTATTAGATCTACAGAGCCAACACAGTTCAGAAATCAAGCTGGATTCTTCCTCCTCCTGTGTATCCTCAATAGGACTGTTTAGCAAATTCTACTCAGCTAAACCTGTGCACAGCTCTTGAAGACATTGAGGATATCTTTCAGAACAGAACCTCACAGCTCAATTAGTGACTGGAACAGTAAGCATACTTCAGTAAGGAGAGAGGCAAACTTGATTTGCTCAGACTTTACCTTTCTTCCCCTAGATAGAATGACTTTATTCTGAATAGTTAAAAAAAATGTTTACAGTTATTTCCTCAATCCCAAATTTAGCAAAGCCATAACACAGGGAGTTAGAAAATATAATACTATACTCCAGCACAGTCTTGCAGCAAATTAGAGGGGCTGGTTTAAGGAATTTTAAAATGCAGATTTAGGTAATCTTCAGTTAGTTACAAACAGAGTGGTAGTCTTAATGCTGAAAACTATGAGCCAGAGCATGAACCACAAAATCACTGCCGGAGTGGCACAAAGTGACCTTATCATTGCAATGAAGGGAGAGAGCATCCCCCCTGCATGGGAGAATCCTGGACTGACCAGCTTTATGCCAGCTCTTCTGGTCCTTTTGGTGTAGGAGGTATGTTGGGGCTAGCCGAGGCATTCTAAGGAAGGGAAAGGAGTGGCTGGAGCATGATGTACTCTGCCAACCCCTGAACAGCAGGATTTTCACCTCAGGACCATTCTAACCAGTATAAATTAGAGCAGTCATTTGGCTATTCTGATTTGTTCCAGAAGCTTCTGCCGCCTCACTGCAGAGAGATCAGAGGAAGTGTAAAGGTGACTGAGCGTCTCAGTTCCTTTGGGGCCACTGAAGATTGCGCCATGTCTTCTGCGGGCTGAAAAAACTAAAACACTCATTTTCTTTACTATTTAAGCAGTATCTCTAAGGGGAGAGGAGGGGAAAGCCCTCAGGTAAAATTAGATCAAATTTAATATAAGCTGAGGGGAGAGGTAGATATGCTGGAGTGTAGGGATAGGGTCCAGAGTGACCTAGACAAATTGGAGGAGTGGGCCAAAAGCAATCTGATTAGGTTCAACAAGGACAAGTGCAAAATCCTGTACTTAGGATGGAAGAATCCCGTGCACTCCTACAGGCTGGGGACCGACTGGCTAAACAGCAGTTCTGCAGAAAAGGATCTGGGGATTACAGTGGATGAGAAGCTGGATATGACTCAACAGTGTGCTCCTTGTTGCCAAGAAGGTTAACGGAATATTGGACTCCATTAGCATTGCCAGCAGATCGAGGGAAGTGATTATTCTGCTCTATTCGGCACTGGTGAGGCCACATCTGGCTTACTGCGTCCAGTTTTGGTCCTCACCACTACAGAAAGTATGTGAACAAATTGGAGAGAATCCAGCAGAGGGCAACAAAGATGATTAGGGGTCTGGGGCACATGACTTATGAGGAGAGGCTGAGGGAACAGGCATTATTTAGTCTGCAGAAAAGAAGACTGACGGGAGTTTTGATAATAGCCTTCAACTACCTGCAGGGGGGTTCCAAAGAGAATGGAAACTAGGCTGTTCTCAGTGGTGGCAGATGACAGAAAAAGGAGCAATGGTCTCAAGTTGAAGTGAGGGAGGTCTAGGTTGGATATTAGGAAAAACTATTTCACTAGGAGGGTGGTGAAGCACTGGAATGGATTACTTAGGGAGGTGTAGAAACTCCATCCTTAGAGGTTTTTAAGGCCCGGCTTGACAAATCCCTGGCTGGGATGATTTAGTTGGGGATTGTCCTGCTTTGAGCAGGGGTTGGACTAGATGACCTCCTGAAGTCCCTTCCAACCCTAATCTTCTATGATTCTAATATAGCATACATTTGGATTATTTATTAAAATTAGTTTGTATGTTCTGAATATGGAATTATCAGTATTTACAGATAGATTTTCAACAGCACATTATGTCTATATCAAGCCTAATGGAATTGAATTCAATTGGTAGCAATTCTCAGGGGGGAAAAGCCTCAATTACATTTGAAAAATTACATATTTTAAATGTATATTAATTTACAAGAAACATTTAAATTTAATTTAAGATTAATTACATGAATAAAAAGGGCCATGTGTGTCAATTTCTGAAGTTTTCATAATTACCTACAGGATAGTTGTTAAAAAAAATGCTATTGTGGCTTAAAAGCTGTTTCAAGGTCTTTTCTTCAGACAAAAGTAAAAGCTTCCTACCTCAAAACAGAGGAAATATTTTAACTCACGCATTAATAGATAAATATTTTATTAAGTGAGAACACTACTGTATGTATGCAGAACATGCTCCCACTATTCCTCCATTGTAAGGAACTCCCTAAATATCTGGAATCAGCTCTTTTCCTCTTGTTAATTAGAAGAACAAAGCTTTTTATGAATGCCCAAAGAATGACATTTGCCTGGCAGGCACATCACAATCTGCAGTTTAAAGCCTTTTGCTGGTATGAGGTTATCGAATTCATTTTTTTCATATTTAGAGGATAAAATATTAGATGAATCATTCATCCAAAACAGCACAATTATTAATAGAGTAAATGTTTCCATTGCCTCAGATCTGTTTGCAAGAATGCAATCTCATCCAGAATGGTTTACTTCTCTTCACCTTCAGCCTTGGTGATTTTGTCATATTTATGTTCTCTTAGAATGTTAACTTCTATTAGCTGATCATGAACCACCAACAGGGAAAATATGTCCTGGATTTGCACAGAAGATATTGAAGTAATTTACTAGTAGGTTGTGTGGAAGACAGAAAAGAAATATTATGTTATTTATGGCCTCCTTCATGCCTGGTCAACTTTCCTTTCTTATTGGATCATCTATTCGTGTGTTTTCTCCTGAGGACACTTCTCTCAAACATGTCCTGCCTTAACTTCTGCGTTTTCTGCTTCAATATATTGAGTTTACCATAAATCTCTTCCTTCTAGATCGCATAAATTCATTCTTCAGAGAATATAGGAAGTAGTATGTTATCCTTCAAATTAGAAACTCCAGTTCAAACCCTGATCATTGCCTTGTGATGGAAGGCGAAGCAGTGTGAACTCCGAAAGAGTTCATGATTAGTGCACACTCTTGGCTTCATTGTTTTGATTCCAATTTATTAAACCAGCAGATTTATACTGCTGGATAGTGTGAGTAGGTGCCTTTCCCAGTGTGTTTTTAAAAGGAACTCACTGCACTGTGCAGAGTCACATATCATAGCTCAAAGAGCAGTGAGTCAGAGAGGCACTCAGAAACCATGGTAATGGGTGCAGTAAAAGAATGTGAATAGTCAAAACTTGCTCCCCTTCCTGAGGTTTGCTTTTACTTTATTAAAAATAAGATAATGAAGTTCAACTCAAGCCTTTTCCCTTAGCTTGAGAATATAACATTCCAGGCTGCAATCCAGACCAGTGACGGGCTGTGTCACTCCTGCCCTGCAACCTTAGGTGCCTTATAATGCCTTGCTGCTGTCGCTCCCACGTGGGCCACTCACAAACTGCCTTCCAGCATCCAAGCCACATGCTGAGTGTCTTTCTATAGCTGCAGTCTGTCAGCACACTCCAGCCACAGTCTGGCTTCCACTAGTCTTGATTACCACATGCAAGGTGACCCCAACACACTCAGAGTCCTAAATTTCCCCCCACCCCAAATGTGTATTCTGTACTGCACAGTCTAGCCCTCTCCTGGACAGTTCAGATTACAAAGACCTGTTGTCCCTGTAAGGGAACAATATACAACAATTTGCCACCTTAAATGGAGTTATCCACTGTAATGAGGCTAGCCGGGGCTCGACCCTCTCCGGGCCAGCGGGGAGCCACACCGGCTCATGACACACAGATAATGTTTGGGGAAATTAGTCTGGCCACGGGAGTCTCCCTCGGCTGCCCTTGCGGCAACTGGAACAAGCACCGTAAGCCCAAGCCCTAGGTCAGGGCGCGGCAACAATAAGTCAGGTGCTCAGGTTCTCCGGCAGGGGCTGAGCAGTAGCAAACAGTATATAGAAATAGGCCCAGGCCTTGGATCAGGGCAGGGCAACCAAGTCAGTAGCAACCAAGCCACAGGCAGGGGCTGAGCAAACAGTTCAATGTGAGCAGGCCCAGGCCTCTAAAGGACCTGGAAGAGGGGGAGACTGCCACCCACGAGTTGGGTGGCAGGGGGGACGCAGGCCCTCCCACTCTACTGCATCCCAGCCCAGGGCCCTAGCAGCAGCAGAAGACCCGCTTCTGTGTCAGTGGGGCTCCTGGCCGCAACACACTGTCATAGGCTCTGGCAGTTCCTCAGCCAGACTACAGTCAGCTGCCCCCGGGCAACTTCCTGATTCCCCCTCTTGGGGTACCTGGGTCCAGGCAGTGTCCTCCGGGGCATCCAGCACCATGGTTTCCTCAGGGTAACTGGCAAGTGGCAGGTCCGGCAACTCCTCCAGGTAGCGGCTTCTGGGCAGGTCCGGCAACTCCTCTGGGTAGCCGCCACAGGGCAAGTCAGGCCAATCCTGGCATGCACCTTGGGCCGCGGGGGCTTCTCAGTCACAGGCCAAGCTGGAGGCATCTTGCCTCCCCAGCAGCTGGGCCCCCAGTGAGCTCTGAGGGCGAGCTTTTATGCTTCTGGGTCACCGCCTGACCCACTGAGGGGCGGGCTCAGAGCTCCCTAGCTCCGCCCACTCCGGCACCCGGATGGCACCCGGCACTCCGGCACCCTCTCCGGGGCGGCAGGAAGCCACACTGCCTCACTACACCCACATAGTTCACAACACTAGATTAATATTAATTAAAGAGCAAAAAAACAGGTTTATTTAACTACAGATAGGTTTTGAGTGAGTACAAGTAATAAGGCATTAAAGTTTGAAATGGTTACAGGAAAAATAAAGACAAAACACTTTCTAAATTTAACAAACTAGCCTTGGTTTAAGGTGAAGTTCTAACCACAGGTTCCCAGTATCATTGCTGACCAAGTATCAAGTCAGGATCTGCATCCAAAGTCTATAGGTTTTTTATTTTGTCTTCTTGATGGAAAAGAGAGAAATGGACCAGGAGAGAGAACCTGGGGTGGGTTTGCTGCTCATTTTTATAGTTCAGACACCCTTTGAAAATGCATTTCCCTGAGAGTGACCCTAGATAAAGTTATTTTTAGCCGAGAGCAAAGAGACATGGAGTCTCGTGGCAGGGAGGGGAGAGGTTGTTTGCTAAGATCAGATTGCTTTGTTCCTCCACCTCCTCCCCTCCCCCACCAGTCCTTGCCAAAGAATGGCCAACTTGATCAGTGATGGCCCATTAGTTTTGATGACACCTGGCTGGGGCGTCAACTTGCCCTTTGTCTTTGAGGAACAGGTTTACCCACTTTCCAGACTTGGCTGATAAACACACGTGAGTCATGATTTCAGCTTATGTTAATCACTTGACATATAATGATGCTATATACATTTTACCATGATATTATTGACCAGTTTTAACTGACACCTTACAAGGCATATTTTGTACAAAGAATATTACAATAGCATATAGGGTGAGAATACAGGAGTGCCTTCCATCACAGAGTGTCCTTAGGCTTGGGGAGCCTCATGACTTGGAATTCTCAGTTACACTAAGGCTCCTTTTCACCACTCTGGCAGCATAAAGAGCCTTAAAATGAGTGTACATGTATTTTAAACCAAATTTAACATCCCTTTATGCTGCCAGAGTGATGAAAAGGAGAATTTAGGTCTCCATTTCAAGCTAGCTACTCCCTTATATCTGGCTAGAGAAACAAGCCACCTGCCTCAGTGGGTCAGCCCCCCCGCCAATATCACCCTTTCCCTACAGTAACATCTGCTAACGGGTGAAGTGTTTCAAGCAAAAACTGACAACCTTTTACAGATTGTTTAATAAATATTTCATCATTCTAGCTTGGATTACTTACGTCTTCATTTGACTTGACTTTGCTCTCTCTAAATGAGTATCCCATCTCATCCTTCCATCATCCACTAAAAAAGAATTTTCCTTCACTTCTCTCAGAAAACACTCATTTTTTTCTAAGTGTTTCATTTGGTGACCCTGTGTTCTCAGTCTAGTAATACCTACTATTCTATCCTTTCTGGGATGATGAGCAAATTATCATCATTTATTATTTTATGATGTCTAAAAATATCATCATCATCGGCAATCCCTCAAAGTTGAGGATGATTATCTTTCATGGATTGTCCATTTCAAGTTATCTGTGGGTCCGTTGATGACTGATGAAGCCTATTCTAGAGCCACAAACTCTTCCACATTGCAGACATGTATTTCCACATGGGTGAACCTGGGATGTTGGTTCGTGTCAGGGTGTGCTCTTTCTGTTGCTCCCATTTTTCTGTTATATAAACCTGGTTCTCAAATTGCAGAGTTCCCTGCCGCAAGCAATTCCTCCATTATTCGGTCCTGGGCTATACATTCCCAGGAGTTAATGTCAATGTTGCATTTCCTCATATTAGCCTTGAGGACATCTCTATAGTGTTTTTTCTGCCATCCTCTAGCATATTTGCCTTGGCTGAATTGAGAACAGAAAACTTATTTTGGCAATCTGCTCGTTATATCAGCTTGCAAGAGGACCCTGATATTAGTGCATCTATCAGCCCATATAATTTGAATAATCTTACTCATACAGCATTGCTGATACTTTGCCAGCACCTTTAGATGTCTCCTATATGTTGTCCACATTTCAGCCCCATACAATAGGGTGGGTATCACAATAGCTTTATAAACCAGAAGTTTGGTTTTAATTCTGATGTTGCAATCTTCAAACACGCTCTTTCTCAGATGACCAAAAGCTCGGCTAGCACATTTGAGCTGGTACTGGATTTCTCCGTCAATGTCACCTGTCTGGGAGAGTTGGCTTCCAAGATATGGGAAATGCACAACATTCTCTAGAAGATTATCAAGAATCTTTATTGCTGGTGCTAGGAGTTGTGCTTGCTGATAGTGGACCTTTGTCTTCTGGATGTTGTGTGTCAGTCCCACTATCTGGTATGCTTCAGCAAAGACACTGATGACCGCCTGAAGATCTGTTTCCGAGTGAGCACACACTACAGCGTCGTCCGCATACTGAAGCTGAACGACTAAAGTCAGTAACGTTTTGGTTCTCAATCAAAAGTGGCCCAGGTTGAACAGCTTACCATCCATTTGATAGATTAGCTGCACTGCTGTTGGGATCTTGTCAGTGATCAAATAGATTATCACAGTTGAGGAAGTTGGAGAAGAGCATCAGGGCAATGACACAACCCTGCTTAACATCTGTCCTAACCTTAAAAATAGCCATAGTAGATCCATTACAAAGGATCACTGCTTTGCAGGACCAGAAATGTAATAGTTGCTTCACAGAACACATGGAAAGAGATTACCTATCTAAATTTATAATGTGGTCCAATGAGTATTGGTGACCAACAGTAGAGAAGGGTATATAGCTATATAAATCTATATTCATATATAAAGAGGGATAACACTATAATTATGGAATAAAAGACTTTAAAATCTGACCCTTGCATTGGTTCCCGGTTGAAGCCAATTTTACTTCATTATTTAACAGATCAGAAGCTATACTATGTGGCTAGCCAAGCTACTGCTTTTGGCCATAGTAGAGATAATAAGGTTTACAAGGTTATTATTTTATTATTTGATGGATGCTGACAGTACTTTCAGTGCTGTGCAGAATATAAATATGGGACTGCCAGATGACAACATTTGCTATAGCCTAAGAGGTTGCCATGTGGAAGAGATACCAAATATCACAGGTATGCTACAGAGATTCCAGCATGCTGGAATTGCAGTACATGAGAAAATATGCCATGTCAGTGCTTGGGTTATTCACACACTTTGGGACAAGCAGGAAAGGACCAGCAGGTCTCATAATTCTTAGGGTTTTTGTACATGTGTAAACCCTCCATGGGCTCAGTTGCACAAGAGGGAGCACAACTCCTGGAGGTGCTGAGTAACTTCAAGCTCCTGTTGACTTCAATGGAATTTAAAAGCACTCAGCGCCTCCGGGATCTTCTCTGCACCTTGCAGGAGTGACCCCTCTATGGAGCAGATTTAAGCCCTGATACTGCAAATACTTCTGCACGTGCTTAGTTTTACACAGTCAATGGGACTACTCATGTGAAGTTCAGCATGGGCAGAGTCAGGGTCTTACACAAGATCTCTAAGAGGAATTCTCATGCTAGAGGTAAGAAATCAGTGGTAGAAAGGATTTCAGAAGACCAGTATCAGGACTACAAAGGGATGGCATAACCAGTGCTTGGACTGGGGAGGCAACTGGCAAAGGGAGGAGAGTGACTGTATGCTTCACAGAGAGCAACAATATGCTATAACTTTTTTCTTAAGTGTGTTCGAATGGGAGTTTTACCCGAGTGAGGACTTTAAGATTAAGACCTTGGAATTCTCTCCTTAATTTGATAAAATGTTTGGGAAAGTCCTCTGCCAATGTTAAACAATGCCAAATTTACACTGGCTGAGAATCTGGTCCATTGTGTAGAAATAATGTGAATTACAATAACAGGACTAAATCTGACCTGTTACATTCATGTAATAAGGGACTGTTTATTCATCTAACATCAGGTTTGTCATATTTAGTCTTACCAGGAATGCTAATTAAAATCCCACAGGATCAACTTGGTACATCCACAAAGAAGTAGATAAATTGATAGCCATGAGACTTATAATGTGAGAAAGGGTCTTCTGAGCTACCTGTTAACCACTTTATATGCACATTATCTATTTTAAAGATTCCCAGCACTGCATGGAAATAGAGGTTTGCCCCAGTGACCTAGATCAAAATCTCTACGCATCCCAGTTGTACGGCATATCATGTGCCACTTGTCTGCATTTCTGCCACCCTGAAACCATTTCTGTGTATTTCTGTGGTGCTGTACAATGCTTTGGGATCTTTTATGGTGAAAGGAATTAAATGTGAAGTAGTTTTCTTCACAAAACATAAAATCTCTCTCCCCAAGGTCATATCATCACTGTAAAATTAATAGGAGTGGCTTCTGTGGACAAGGACAGTACATGGCCTTAAGTATCATTAATTGAAGAATTCTCCAATATGTTTCTATGTGACAGAATTCTAGTTGTGTCTAATTCATTACGTAATATAGTTTGTATGCTGTTGCTTATAACTATATCAATTTCACTTAATAAACTTAGTTGTTTTGTAAAAAATGCAGTATAACTTAAGTGTAAAATGTATGCAAAATGTATACCAGTGTATCAGTACACTATTTGGGCATGCACTCTTGCAATATTACTGTGAGCATACTACTTCATTGTCACTTTGACAGTCCACATATCCACAATTCACACACAGAAACATGCTGTCTCCCCACTTCTTGGCAAACGTTTAATAGCCAAGAGCGTACTTCCATGAAGATCATAATTTCTTTTACAAAATAGTGATGGCTAGTGGCGTTCTGTTATTTTCTTTGTTGGGCCTGTCCTGTAGTAGGTAACTTCTGGGTACTCTTCAGCCCCCAACTAAAACGTCTCCAGCGCATCATCAAGGATCTACAACCTATCCTGAAGGACGACCCATCACTCTCACAGATCTTGGGAGACAGGCCAGTCCTTGCTTATAGACAGCCCCCCAACCTGAAGCAAATACTCACCAGCAACCACACGCCACACAACAAAAACACTAACCCAGGAATCTATCCTTGCAACAAAGCCCGTTGCCAACTGTGTCCACACATCTATTCAGGGGACACCACCATAGGGCCTAATCACATCAACCACACTATCAGAGGCTCGTTCACCTGCACATCTACCAATGTGATATATGCCATCATGTGCCAGCAATGCCCCTCTGCCATGTACATTGGCCAAACCGGACAGTCTCTACGTAAAAGAATAAATGGACACAAATTAGATGTCAAGAATTATATCATTGATAAACCAGTCGGGGAACACTTCAATCTCTCTGTTCACTCTATTACAGACCTAAAAGTGGCAATATTACAACAAAAAAAGTCAAAAACAGACTCCAACGAGAGACTGCTGAATTGGAATTAATTTGCAAACTGGATACAATTAACTTAGGCTTGAATAAAGACTGGGAGTGGATGTGTCATTACACAAAGTAAAACTATTTCCCCATGTTTATTTTCCCCCACTACTGTTCTTCACACATTCTTGTCAACTGCTGGAAATGACCCACCTTGATTCTCACTACAAAAGGTTTTTTTTTCCTCTCCTGCTGGTAATAGCTCACCTTACCTGATCACTCTCATTACAGTGTGTATGGTAACATCCATTGTTTCATGTTCTCTGTGTATATAAAATCCCCTTACTGTATTTTCCACTGCATGCATCCAGTGAAGTGAGCTGTAGCTCACGAAAGCTTATGCTTAAATAAATTTGTTAGTCTCTAAGGTGCCACAAGTACTCCTTTTCTTTTTGCGGATACAGACTAACACGGCTGCTACTCTGAGTCCCAGTGAATGGCTGTCCTGCAAGAGGATGTGGTACTGTAGCCTAAATCGGAGAGGATGGCAGGCAGCTGCAGCAGCCCTGAGGCATTGGAGTGGCAGCCCAAGCTGAGGTAACTGGCAGTGTATTACACTAAAATACAGACACCCCTAACAATGCCAGTAATCTGTGTATTTGCACAGAGGGAGTTTTAGCGTAGATGGTGCCAAACACCATGGATGCTGCCTTTTGGAGTGACTTATTATTTGTGGCACTTGGCCTACATGCTTGCACTTTTTGTTTGGAAGCCATACACTCAACTGCAGTCTACTGAGGCTATTTGAAACCAGCCCTCACAAAGTCTCTCACACCAATCCTTCACCTCCAAAAACACACAGACTTTCAAGAAGAGAACTGTCTAAAGAAAATTATAGTTTGGATAGTAAATAAAACAGTTCAGATGCACCAGTTCCAAGTACCATGGGTTCCTTACATTATATACCATATATGTAAATTACTGTATGTGATATACACCGGTTTGAAGGATTTTCTACTTTGTCCATGTAAAATGCTCAGGAAATATAAAAGTCATGTTACTAGAATGTAATAAAATTGTAATTCAATAATTTTGTTCAAACTGCTAAACCTCTAGTAGAAGGGTGATAGTTTAATACTGTAGTAATATAAGAGAGGGGTTAACACAACATGTAGGAAAAGAATACTGTTAAGTAATTCCATTAATTTACAGAAGGATAAATTCTCTAGTCTTTAATCCTGAAATCAAAGAGAGTTTTTCCTCAACTAAGAAACTAAGAATTTGGCCCAGTGTTATTAAGAATGCTAGTTGTTTTAAAAAAGGAAGCCGTGTCAATGCCCTAGTTTTGTGGGTTCAGATTTTCAAAGTCGATTTAGCCACACACTGTCTATTAATTGTAAAGAAAGACATGCAGCTAAATCTCCTGCCCTGCTTTGACAATCTCAAATATAATTTAATTGATGTATATACAGAATACTTAAAATAATATATTCTGGATTTAGGAGTATTATTAGCATGCAAACAACTTGATTCTATATACTTGGTACTATGTATACTGCTAGAACAAATAAGATCGTAACCTTGGTTAGGTATCTTGATTTGATTTTGTTGATAGAAAACTTCTCATGTAAGTGAGAGGCTTTTGGAGAGTTTGTTTTCAAAACTTTCAGTGAATTCTTCTCTAGTGACTGCAATTTGGGAGTGTGAAGTGCTGTAAAGTAAATGAAAGCTGACTTGAAACCTTGTAGAGATCTTTGAGATGCTCTCAGGAAAACTCTGAACAGCTATTGAGAGATTATGCATTGTGGAATGGTCATGAATTTAATCTGCCTCCAAATATATGTATTCTGTTAGAGTACCATTTTTATCTATTCAATTCAATTAATATATGGCAGATCTACTCATAACTCCTAATGGCATTAGCAGAATACTGTTGAAAGGCTGGGCAGTCATGGAATTACCTATTAGGATCCCCAAATGAGGAGAAACAAGATACTGGCCATAAATCAACCCGTACCTACCAGGCTCTGGTAAAGTATTCAACAGAGGTAGCTCTACTATGCTTTCATTTTCTATACCATGCATTTTTTTCTTGAAGTAGGGCCACCGTACAAAGAGACTACAACGCGACTTTCATTTAAAAACAATTAAGCTTGTAACCCTTCTGGTTGTGTAAGATTCCCTTCCAAATATGAGTTGATGCAAGATTGTCTTCCTGAGTCTACAGAGGCAGCGTGAAACAATTGTTCTAAAAAAGGTGTTAAATGAATGGTAGATATGTGGCCATATTCCCTTTGAGAGTCTCCACCTAATATTTCCTCAGGTCAGTGAAACATCTAGCATAATAAAAATAATACTTTGTACATATATAGCACCTTTCATCTGAGATGTTTGAGCACTTCACAAATTTTAACTGAATCCCATAAAGCCCAGATCAGATCATTATTATTCCCATTTTGCAGATGGGAGACATTGATGCCCAGTCAATGATGATGGTTAACAGAGTCACAGAGAAGTGAAGAGGCTGACCCAACATCACACACTAGACCACTGGCAGAGCTGGGACTAGAACCCATGTCTCCTGACTTACAATCCATTGTTTTAGCCACTGGACCCTACTGGTCCCAAAACCTTAACTTTACTGCATCCATGGTATTTAAAATCATAAGGTCTTACTTCTTTACCCAAGACCTAGAAATAGAATACATGCATTCTGACTTCTAGTCTCAAACTTTAATCACTAGACCCCCAAATATCTCTGCGGTAAGAGTAATAATAATACATCTACAACCATGTAGGAAATACAGATACTTTTGCTTAGTGAAACTCTGAACAGAAATGTTGAAATAAATGTGCATATTTCAGGAATGTCCTTTTTTAAGAACTGTAACCTCTTTCAAGCAGTGGTATAGTTATTGACTGTCACCATAACAAATCTATACTGTAATACCATACAGTTTTTACAAAGTTCCTTTAGCAGTTGAGTATGTCAAATCAATGCACAGTATAATTTAAAAAATTACAAAATAATTCATGCATAACGTAAAGTATCAAGCAAGACAAAATTAAATAATATTAAGCTCAGGGGAGATTATTTTTAGATGGGAATTGAGTTTCTCAAATCTCCTGTGGAAATTTGTGCTATCGCAAAAATAACAGCACAGTCCTCAGTGTAATACTATAAAATATTCTTAAAAATTAAACTAATCAAAAACATCACTTTGTTTCTATCGAATCTATGTACTCACAGGGGTCCTGTTAATCTAGCATCTGTGATGACGAACCCCTGCACCAGTACAGAGCCCCACTGACTTCAACAGGGCTCCATGCAGGTGCCCACCTGTACAGAGTCACATGCAGAATCAGGGCCAGAGAGTGTGTCTAGGAAACTATTAAACAGTCACTCTTTACTACATGGCTATGTTCCTATCTAGAACAACCGTGCTACTTTCAGGCAGCACTGTGTGGTAATGCTGATGACCATTGTATGTGTCGAAGGTGAGTGGATACTACAAAAGAAGAGTGATAGAGACAACTGAAACAGAAGCCCTGAGAAAAAAGGAAGGAATGATGCATGGATCACTTGATGATCACCTGTTCTGTTCATTCCCTCTAGGGCACTTGGCATTGGCCACTGTTGGAAGACAAGATACTGGGCTAGACGGATCTTTGGTCTGACCCAGTATGGCCGTTCTTATGTTCATCTATATCATTCTGTATCAGGATGTTTTTTTTGCTGCAAGTGTATTGTGAGCTACCAAGCCCCCTGTAAAATGCACTGTCTATTTCTGAAACCACTTTTCTTGGCAGATGTTATTGCTCTCATGCCACAACTTTATGTTAACAGTGATTTCATCTCCTTGTGTTACTTGCAGAACTCTTGCTAGCTAAACAGACTGTTTTTCTTATCCAGCTCATTTTATACATCATTACCCTACACTTTTCTTCTGCTATGTATTTGTAATTTAACACGACATTAAACTATCTTCATAGTGCAGTGCACTATGACACAGGATTTGATGCCTCCTTTTTAACATCTGCCACCATGCTGATGTTTCTATTTAAGGGTCTAAAAGAATTCCTGTTGAAGTCATTGAATATCTAACTCCCCTCTACTTTCTGCTATGGATACACCTAGCAGCTACTTTAAAAAAAATTCCCTATTAAAATAATCACAAATTAAATATTTATGATGAAAACTCAATGTTTTGGCTTTCCTAAAAAGGCTAATAAGAACATAAGAACGGCCATACTGGGTCAGACCAAAGGTCCATCCAGCCCAGTATCCTGTCTACCGACAGTGACCAAAGCCAGGTGCCCCAGAGGGAGTGGACCTAACAGGTAAGGATCAAATGATCTCTCTCCTGCCATCCATCTCCACCCTCTGACAAACAGAGGCTAGGGACACCATTCCTTACCCATCCTGGATAATAGCCATTAATGGACTTAACCTCCATGAATTTATCCAGTTCTCTTTTAAGCCCTGTTATAGTTCTAGCCTTCACAACCTCCTCAGGCAAAGAGTCCCACAGGTTGACTGTGCGCTGTGCGAAGAAGAACTTCCTTTTATTTGTTTTAAACCTGCTACCCATTAATTTCATTTGGTGTCCCCCAGTTCTTATGTTATGGGAACAAGTAAATAACTTTTCCTTATTCACTTTCTCCACACCACTCATGATTTTATTTATCTCTATCATATCCCACCTTAGTCTCCTTTTCTCCAAGCTGAAAAGTCCTAGCCTCATTAATCTCTCCTCATATGGGATCTGTTCCAAACCCCTAATCATTTTAGTTGCCCTTCTCTGAACCTTTTCTAATGCCAGTATATCTTTCTTGAGATGAGGAGACCACATCTGTTCACAGTATTCAAGATGTGGGTGTACCATGGATTTATATAAGGGCAATAAGAAATTCTCCGTCTTATTCTCTATCCCCTTTTTAATGATTCCTCTGGTCCTGTTTGCTTTTTTGATTGCCGCTGCACACTGCGTGGATGTCTTCAGAGAACTATCCACGATGACTCCAAGATCTCTTTCCTGATTAGTTGTAGCTAAATTAGCTCCCATCATATTGTATGTATAGTTGGGGTTATTTTTTCCAGTGTGCATTACTTTACATTTATCCACATTACATTTCATTTACCATTTTGTTGCCCAATCACTTCGTTTTGTGAGATCTTTTTGAAGTTCTTCACAGTCTTCTTTGGTCTTAACTATCTTGAGCAATTTAGTATTGTCTGCAAACTTCGCCACCTCCCTGTTTACCCCTTTCTCCAGACCATTTATGAATAAGTTGAATAGGATTGGTCCTAGGACTGACCCTTGGAGAACACCACTAGTTACCCCTCTCCATTCTGAAAATTTACCATTTATTCCTATCCTTTGTTCCCTGTCTTTCAACCAGTTCTCAATCCATGAAAGGATCTTCCCTCTTATCCCATGATAACTTAATTTACATAAGAGCCTTTGGTGAGGGACCTTGTCAAAGGCTTTCTGGAAATCTAAGTACACTATGTCCACTGGATCCCCCTTGTCCACATGTTTGTCGACCCCTTCAAAGAACTCTAATAGATTAGTAAGACATGATCTCCCTTTACAGAAACCATGTTGACTTTTGCCCAACAATTTATGTTCTTCTAAGTGTCTGACAATGCTGGCAATGCATTGAGTAAGCATTATATAACCCGACAGTGAGACTGAAGCTACGTGTTTTCTTTTCCCTTGATTATGATGCTAACCACATAATAACATGCCAGTTATATAAAACTTATGTTAAAGAGAGAAGAGTTTTTAAGGAAAATGTTTTACTTCTAGTGGGCCAAGTCCTGCAATCCTTACTCAGGCAAAATTCAAAGTGAAATTCAAGTTCTTTTAAAAAAATAAATAAATCTTTGCTGTTTTCCCATTGCGTTTATTCCTATGCTGTAGAATTTTTCACTCTTTTAAATTCTCCTCTTTTCATATTAATAATGTTGACTCGTACAGTGTTCTTGAGATTTCGTAAATGAAATCCACACTAGAATAGGCTGGGAAGGGACTACGAGTCTGTCCTGAAAAGAGAGGCAGAGAGAACTAAAGGTGTAGGCTGAGAAGGGCTGCCCAGATCTAAGAACCATGGTATCAGATAAACCTGTCTGAAAACATAGGTTGGAGTTTATGTTGTCTTACAGAGCATTTGTTCATTGATAAACTCAAGAGTTTGTTTTGACCCCACACAGAGCGTGCACACTGTGTTTTCACCTGCTCAAAATTGTCTTGTAGCCCAGGATTTGAAACACTAACTACGTGTCTATCCTGGATTTAAACTGAAAAAAGTTTTACATACATTAATACTCATGGAACTTTTTATGAACTGAAGAGCTTTGCCTTGGCATTATGAGTAGAGAATGAAAACTACTGAAGTAGAAGAGCTAAGCAGACTCTGCCAGCCTTTCAACAATTCTGAAAGTTGCAGAAAGCCCAGAAGAAGAAGAGTGGACAACACATGACCAAGGATGAGAATAATCCAATTTTTTCTCCTATTTCCTTTCCTTTTCCTCCTCATATATTTGTTCATCTGACTTTGTCCCAAAAGGAATACTGTAATTGTGGTAAATGGTTCAAATAAAAGAGGGTTATGCTAATTGAACTATGCAAAGATGTTATTGTTCCTGCTTGAGATGGGGTGTCCATCCCACACTTACCCTGAAGGGGTCAATGAAAGCCAGATACAGTCTATATCTCCCTGCCAGATTATATCCTTAATTAGATGGAATCTCACCTGAGCAGAGGTGGACAGGGCTAGTATAAACCCAGGAAGTTGGCAGCAGTAAGGGTGGCTGGGAGGAAGTTTGTGGTCACCCTCTGCTTAGTAGAGCAGGAAGGATGGGAACCAAGAGAAAGAGTAGGATGCTGAAGTCTGGCCCAGAGGCAGGGTATACCCTGAAGAGAGCAAGGTGGAGAAGAGAGCCTGTGGGACATGGAGTAGGGAGGAGCCCAAGGAGGAAGCAGCAAGGTTGGGGACTGAACAGACCTTGGCTGTGTGTTGTAGGGTCCCTGGCCTGGAACCCAGAGTAGAGGGCGGACCCGGGTTCCCCTACCTGCCACTGGGGAAGTGTCACCGGCAGGACAGTGAACTGGATGACTTCCTGGGTCACTGTGGGAGAGAAAGAGACTTTGAAGGGCAAAACCCCAGAAGGGGGGAATGCTGAGTGACCTCGCCAGAAGGCTGAGTTATGAAGAGGACGCTGCGGTTACTGCAGTGAGAGGGGGCCATAGGCTGACAGGGAGATGGTGTGCAACCGCAGAAAGAGGCATCGGCCTCGCACAGCTAATCCCCAGAATGGCCAGGAGGAGACACCATCCCTGCGGTGAGTGGAGCACCCTGTTACACTCCTCCCTTACTGGACAAAATAACCTCAATTTTAATATCCAGAGGCATCTTGACAGAGTAGACTAAAATGCAAGCTAGTTATCAGTTAAAATATGGCCAACGATCAAATCACCTGTTCAATCTGTAAATATGACATTTATGACTGTCATATCAACTTCTTAAAACAAATTTGTTTTGAACAACCTTACCATAGTTGAACCTTTGTTGCTTTCTAGCTGTGAGCTATCGGCTCATGCTACAGGCAAAATCATGGTGTGCTGCTTTTGTATGTATGGCTAAATCACACTTGTCTTAACTGTGATTCCTATATAAACCTGTGTACAGCTTGCTCTTGCAAACAACAACTCTAACCTCTCTGTGCTTCAGGGGAGCAAAACTCCAATTGACTTCAGTGGGACCCGAAATGGACCAATATTCTAGAGAACAACATATAAGCATTTAACTAATCAGCAGTGATTTAGTCTTCTGTTCTGAAGATACTTTGCTTTGCAAGAGAACCGAAGCCACCCTTCACTAAAAAATGAATGAAGTTTATACTATCAAACCATACTCCTACTTTGCTCTTAATCAACAGACTATTTCCCAATGCTGTATATCTATAGGTCAAAATTTACAGCTCTGTAACTTGCTTATTTCTGGGAGGCTTTCTGTGCATGTGTCATGGTTGCTCTTGTTGCCACTGAGGATTTAAAACATTTCTATATTATTTTTAAAATATAATTCCCATCTCTGAAAATACAGAGTTGCAGGCTGTTCAGTCCTGGAGCTCTATTTATTTCCACTTATATACTTTTTGCCACAATCTGCCTTAGTGTGACCCTTAATTTAAGTATGTTATTCTCTTTTCTTTCCCAATAAATCCAATCTGTTATGACATGTTTCTTCTCCCCTTGATGAACATAAAGGCAAAGAAATATTTCAATTTCTCAGCAATATATGTCTTCTCTGCCACCAAGTCCCTTTCACCCTGCCATGAAGTGTCTATACTTGCAGCAACCAGTCTTCTTATAGATAAGTAAAATTTTGTCTTTACTTTGTTTGCCAGTCTCTTTTCATTTCCAATTTTTGCCTCATTTTTATGTGCATTCTTTCACTTCACACTAAGACAATAACCCTGGTGATGTATTAATAAGACCCTTGTATTTATATAATGCCTTCTATCCCAAAGCACTTTTCAATTTACATTGATAAGCTATTAGGGCATGTTTGTACAGCGAATTAGGGCATGGCACACTAGAGAACTGTAGTTTCCGACGCCAGCTTGCCATGCAATATCTGTCCACATGGACCCTGCTGATGCACACTAAAAGTTCTCTACAGAAATAAGTCAAAGCACACTAAGGAACTTTCAGTGCACAGTAACAGGGCCCATATTGGCAATCAGTGTACAACACTGTAGATTTGCACCCAGGCTTGTTGCACACTAACTCGTAGTATAGATAAATCCGAAGTGTCATTTCACCAACCAGTGGAATGCAGCTACCTCTGGAGTGAAGCATGGTAACTGCTTAACACCAACATTACTCAACACTTTAGGACAGAAAGTGAAGAATATCAAACAGTGAAACTTCAGCTAGGCAGAATATAATTATGAAACTGGACTAGCCAAGTGCATTGGAGTTAACCTCCTGACAACTGAAATGAAATGCAAGGAAATGCAAATGGATATTTAAGGGCCACAAGCATTCAGGTCCTTAATTTCACACCAATACTTTCAGCCTCACAATTTTCTTTTCTTTTATCACTCTTTGTATTCTGATGCTTATTCACACTGGTAATTTTCTCCTTCTAAATTTTGGACATATGCATTCAGCTTCTCTGAAACTTGCCTTGAGGTACTTTCCATTTCCCTCCTACCTCTTCATTTCAGTTTACGGGTGTGATTTGTTCATTATACATTCCAATTAGTGAAGTGGGTAGTGAGTTGTTACAGTTTATATCCTATGATGGCATCTCCATTTCCTGGGGACTGAAAAGTTGAAAGCCCAATATCATGAATCAAAGATGCCCAAGAGATACAGCAAAAATATAAAGGCCAGCTAGCTTACCACTTAATTGTGGTATATACATAATGAAAACAAATTGTTTATTGAGGAAGTACCATGCAAAGCTTAATTCCATTAGAGTCAGCCAACATTAATTTATAAGAGGAAAGTCTTGCATAATTAAGTCAATAGAGTTCTTTGAACATAATACTGCCATGGTAGATAAGAGAATGATGTAGAAGTTATGTACTTTTCAAGAAACATTTGATAACCAATTATCCTTCATGTGGAACCTTAACATAAAGAAGCCTGACATAGAGTATAAAATAGTTTATAGAACTGGAAATTGCAAGTAGTCCTAAAAGAAAACCAAAAATGATTTGACTCTTTTTGGCAACCATAAACCAATAAACTAAATATGATACTCAACCAATCAACTACCAGTCAGGATACTTGGATGCATCAGAATGTTAGAACACAAGTCCCAGGAAGGGACCACATACTGCTGCGTTCAAATGGTTGAATAGGTATCTTTCAAATTTAACCAAATGTGGTGGGGTGCTTACCCCACACGTGCTGTGAAAGGCTTAATATAGGCCTGTGAGACCAATTAACCAACATGGGTGCACCTCCAGGTGGGCCAGGCCTAACTCGGGGGGGGGCGGTTTATTTTCCCCATAAAGAGCTAGGTGAGCCCAGTTGTGGGGAGGAGACCTGGAGGAGAGGAGGCGGAAAGTTCACTCTCTCTGGGAAGCAGCCTGAAAGAAGGCTGAGCAGGAGAGATGAGCAGATAGGCTGTTCCAGAGGTGAGCTGCAAGCCTGACTGGAGCATGGGCCCTGAGGAACTGTAGCCTGCCTGAACCAGAGTGAGGGGAGGACTGTGCCAGCCCCTTATTGAGGTACAAAAGCTAGTGGTTAGACAGGAGAATAGTCTAGACAGAGCATCAGAGGCACACCTCTGAAGAGGTGGCTGCCAGCTGAGCCCAGTCAGGCTGAAGGTTTGGTTTTGTATATACTTGTGTTGGACTTTAGTAAAGTACTCTGTGGCCCCAGAAGGAGCAGAACCCTGCAGAGTAGTCTGGCCAGAGGACGAGGCACTGTGACAGCGAGAATTGGCTGAAGGACAGTGGGGGGAAACTG
Source organism: Natator depressus (assembly GCF_965152275.1). Taxonomy (NCBI): domain Eukaryota; kingdom Metazoa; phylum Chordata; order Testudines; family Cheloniidae; genus Natator; species Natator depressus. The sequence goes on along the minus strand of NC_134236.1, from coordinate 41,517,525 downwards.
AAGCAAAAGGTGCTGCAATGGTACAAGAGGGCATGTTGGGGCAGCAACTTGCCACACTATGAAATTCATACTTATTCACAAGCAGGAATGAGAAGTAAGCCTTACTATAAAAATATCTGTACTCGTTTTAAAAAAAGACTGGATATGAGGATACAATATTATGGAAGTGTAGTCAGCCTGCAAGATAAACTCTAAGCGCTGTAAGACCCACAATCTCATTGCTATTTTTTCGATTCACTCCTTTTTTATTAGGAAGTAGTTCCGAGCACTGAAGTCTATTATATTGTGAAATAATCTCCATAGAGAAGTCATGAAATCCTACAATGCTTGGATCATTTAAAACTGGATAAAGAACTAAAAAAGGTGTACCATAGTGAACAATCTTGCATAGGCAGTGAGAGAAATTAGATGGCCTGAATAGTATCTTGGCCAGATTTGCAGCTGGTATACGCTGCCATAGTGTCATTGAAATCAAGTCCCTGAAATCATTTGTAAGTCATTTACACCATCTGAGAACATAGCCCTACTACTCTATCTTTTCAGAATGAAGACCCCTACAGGACCTGTGAGTCTGTCATGATTTCAGAGCAATGGTGCTGTATTGAGGTCAATACAGTATTCATGAAGTACCATCCAAACTCTGCAATTACCAACTCAGTTGTTATGTGTCTATTTGGAAATTTCTACTAGTAAAATGCCATTTATTCATAAACATTCTAAAAGCTAATCATTTCTAACTTTTATGCTTTTGATGAATCTTGAAAAGTTACTGGTTATTCTTCACTTGGAATCCCATGACAAGTTTTTAAATCTAACCTCTGATGTCATTCTACAATGTAAGTGAAAATGATGGACTAAACTGCATCAATGCCTATAAAATTCACTGATTGACTGAATGCTGAAATCATTTCTTTTTTTCCTGCATCCATGTTCATACAGCACATACACAAATCTGCCTTGATTTGAGTTATTTTAATCTTATTCCTATTTTTCCTATCTAGTTTCTATCACTCTATAACAAGCCTATCAGTGTTGTATCTGATTGCCTATGCCGCATGTGCCCTGTGCACCCACTCAGAAGATCTTCCAAAAAAAAACCCCAATCCCCCCCGACACTTTCTCTGAGGCCTACAACCAAATTGGCCTCACACTTACCACCAAGAAAACTAAAGTACTCCACCAACAGGGTCCTGTAATTCAGATCAGTAAAGAGATCCTGAAGAACGTCAAGCACTTCCTTTAACTTGGCAGCGATCTGTTGTAAAAAGCTGATATCGACAGAGAAATTCAACACTGCCTTCAATGCGCCAGTGCAGCTTGTGAACACTTGAGAAAAGGTTTCTTTGAAGATCAGGAGATCAAGAATCAAACCAAGCTTCTCATGTACCAGGCCGTCGTTATTCCTGCTGTCTTGTACGGTGCCAAAATCTGTGCATGTACAGTAGACACCTCAAGGTGCTTGAAAGCTACCATCAACGGTGCCTCCGGAAGATCTTCCAAATCGAGTGGGATGACCGACACACCAACATTAGTGTTCTGTCCCAAGTCAAAACCTCTAGCATTGAAGCTATGGTCATCTGCCACCAACTCCCTAGGGCTGGTCATGTTCTTTGAATGCCTGTAAGTCAACTCTAGAAGCAGGTCATGTTCTTACAACTAAGCCATGACCAACGATCAAGGGGCAGGCAAAAAAAGCACTTCAAAGCCACCCTCAAAGCCAACATGAAGAAGTGCAATATTGACATAAACTCATGGGAAAACCAAGCCCTCGATTCACCAAAATAGAAAAGGACTTTGTGGCAAGGATGCCAGTATTTTGAGCTCAAACAGAGACAACAGGAAATGGAGAAACGGGAAAGGAGGAAAAAATATGCAGCAGCCCAATTTAACAATCCAGGTCTGCCCCTTCCACTGGGAAATGTCTGCCCCAACTGTGACAAGGTCTATGGATCCCAGATAAGTCTCATTAGTCACCTGCAGATCCACCAGCGACAACCGGCTATCATTTTATTGGAGGACCACCATCCTCAAACTCTGAGGGATCAGCGACAGACACTGCATAATGAACCTTCTTCATTCCACATCTTGTCAGCCCTCTGCTTAAGTAACAGCAAAGTATTTGTGATCAGACCCAATTACTCTTTCTTTCTCTTTATTATATCTATCTACCTTTGTGTTTTCTGCCATAGAGAATACTTCACCACATTGAATTTGAAACTACTTTGATAAGTCTTTTAATTCAAATGCCAGTAAGGTTGGAAAGAAAGACTATATTTTTGCAGGATTAAAAGTTGTTTGCTGATTATTATCTCATTTTAATAACTCTTCCCAGCTGTCATCCTACTGCCATTTTAAACCAATATGAGCCCCCCCAAAACCCAAGGCCATAAGTAATTTGTCTAAAAAGTTGATACGAGGGATCACAGGCCTTGAACTCAGGTCCATGGGTCCCAAGCCACTACTCAGCAGCTCGCTTGTATCAACAGGGAGTGGGAAGTGTTGGATCCTAGCTCACTGCAGGTACTGCCTATGAAGTTCTGATTAGGAGAGATGTCCAGCCTCTCCGATTGGTTCAGACTTGCTATTTAAGCCATAAGAAGGTACCAGAAGTTGTCCTAAGTGAATTCCTGGCTGGCTGCTACACTGGACATTGCCTCCTCACCTGAGCCCTGCCTTATTCCTGGTTCCTACCCTGCTGCCTTATTCCAGGTCCTGACAATATCCTGACTTGTTCTGGATATTGACTCTGACCCTCGGCTTGGCTCTGGGTCCTGACACCTGCTCTGACCACCACTGCTCTAACCACTAAATCTGACCACAGATGTCCTGGTCCACCACAGTTGACAGAGTATGCTTCAAATATTTCATTTCAATCTTAAAAGCAATTACTTCATCAAAACTATTGGCTTTGACAGTTTTTAATGTGCTTTCAAGTCTCATTCTTTCACCTACAATGTTTTGTTGCTTTCTTAATTTTGTAGAGTCAGCATTTTTGCCAAAATATCACTTAGAAGCCATGAGAAAAAGCACATATTCAACTTCCCTTTCACTCCCCCCACCCCGCTTCGCTTACAGTGATGTGTTTAGTTCTTTCCCAACTAGAATGTTCCATGCTTTTATTTCCAGAGCATATCTTTTTTAACCTAGCAAAGTCCAGTTACAAGGGGATTAACAGCAACTGATCATATGGGAGGAAACATCTTTGCAGTTTGGACATAAAACTGAAAGCTCATGATGGATAGAATGGAAAAAATAGTGATCACCATTCCAAGAAGTTAACTTATCACATGAGATCTGAGAAAAGCTGTCTTGTCTTGAAGACCAGAATGAGAATGGACATAATGATACATCTCTGGAAACCAGCACCATAATTTCATCTTAGTCCACACAACGGTCCCAAAGTTTGGAAATGTTCAGCAAGACCTAAGCACAGCGGAGTGATTAAGGTCAATATTTAGCTTTCAGCTTGAATCTCCTAGTTATTATGGTTAAATAAGATCTTAAACATTGAAGTCTTGATACTACATGGTGTTGAGCAAATCTTGGGAGCTGAGAACCATCAAATTCCTCTTACTTAAAAACCTGCTCTTATGTGCAGATATTCATTTGTACGTGCAATGGATGTTTGTGCAATTTCAACGATTTGGCTTTGTAGCTTCTTTAAAAAAATAGATAAAAGTACAAATTGCTGTCATTTGACTTGGCACTGAAATACATTTTGATATGAAAACAAAGTGTTCATAATGTGACTTGGCTGAGCCAAGTGAAATGTAATGCACACATTTTGTTGAAGATACTGAAAATACCAATAAATTCATGATCTCCTCATATTATAAACTTTCCTTTTATGTATTCATGTGACTATTGGATTATTTGGACAAACTCCTGTTGTCTTCAATAGGCAATGGATGGGTCCCAAAGTGAGCGACCAAAAGATGTTTCCAACTCCAAACAATAAAATAAAATGAGCATATTCATAAACCATGAATTGCAGTGTATAAATTAGCAGTTATAGTGAAAGAGACACAAGCAAGAGAGGAAGACGCCAACCCTTTTAAAAATGAACCAAAATCAATATTCCTTTTCTATTATCTTTCATCCTGTAAAAAGTCATTTCAACCACAGCTTCCCTCAATTCTCTTCTTGTGATATTAGAGCAATTAACTTTCCACTCATGAAGTCTCTAAAAAATTGTGTGACCTCCAAATATTCTATCTTACAGGTTTTCCCCCCCTTCCCTTAACACATCTACAGATCTTGAAGTGCTGTATCTTCACCCCTCACAGCCGCCATTAAACATAGCAGAATGACAACATTCCTTAAAGCTTATACTAGGATATCCTCGACATTCTCATTACAAACCAGTGGAACCACTGAACATGTGAACTACTTTTCTGTGAGGGGAAAAATGAATTATACAACCTCCCTTCCCCATTCAGGAAGCCAAATTAGTAGAAAGCGACCGAGATACTTCTCCCAAGAACTTATACAGAATATTGGTTCTTATACATTTTCCTCTTTTTCCTGCTCCTCTTTATGTAGCCAAATGCTACTCAAATTATTCTTGAAAGATTTTATACATTATTCATCTCTTATAAGAAACTCCTGAGTGTAAGCATAAGTCAAATATCACTGAAATTTTAGTCTTTTATCACCCCTTATCTCTGTATGATCAATGTTCCCTCTAATTTTTGGCAGGCTGTGTGCACAAAAAATTTCTTCTGTGCAAATTGTTGTGCTTCTGTGCAAATTTTTGTGCACGTGGTGTTTCGCCGTGTGCACGGGTGTTTAGGATCTGTGTGCGCGTGCACGCACACGCGCACAGCTTAGAGGAGGGAACAGTGGGTATGATATACTGGTTCCAAGTTATTAGCACAATGTATTAAGTTCAGTAACTCCTCTCTTAAAGTCATCCCGGTTAACTTGTTTCGTTGTTACGCTGCTGATCAGTTAGCATACATGCTCGTTTAAAGTTGCGCAATGCTCCCTTATAACGTCGTTTGGCAGCCGTCTGCTTTGTCCACTGCTTGCAGGATTCTCTGGAAGGGCAGCCCCTCCTCATGGAGATTAGAACCGGGGGGGTCCAGCAGCCCCCTCTCCCCATCAGCTCCCCTAAATTCTCTGTAAGGGGAGGGCAGTTCAGCTGTCCCTCCCCCCACTGCTGTGCTGCTCCTGACCTGCCCTCTGCCTTGGAGCTGCTCCGGGGGGCTTCCTGCTTGCTGAGGATGGGGGGGAAGAGGGGTGCTGATGTCGGGATGTCCCCCTGTTCCTGCCCCCACTCCACAAAGCGGAGGAGGGGACAGTGCTGGGGACAGAAGAGGGGGGCAGATTCAGGAAGCTGTTGCTTCCTGTCTGAACTGGCTGATCTGCTTAAAAGGGCAACGTACTTGATGTGGGGTCAGCGTACGTAAAGGGGCAATGCCCGTCTCTCTCTCTCACTCATGCACGCACCCCCCAGCACTTTGGACAGTCAGCACCTGTGCAGCCATGCATGTGCTGTCAGGAGGAGGGAGTGGTGCGCTCCGGCTGGATAGCATGGGGTCATCATCATGTTCAGTTTTTGCAGGGAAGTGTTTGCAGCTGCTGCCCTGTGTCTATTGTGTTTCCTCCCTCCTGCCTTAGCTCATGCTGCATTGTAGGGTGTGAGGTGAAATTAACAACAGCGTATTAACCCTTGAGGGCTCAGCTGAAAGGCATTCCCTGAGAAATATTCTACCCTCTTACTCCACCACCTCAACCAAGCTTTACAATCATTCATTGCGGTGTACAATATTAAACTGTTTGTTTAAAATTGTTTAAAACTTATACTGTATATGTATATAATGTCTTCTGTCTGACAAAAAAAAATTCCCTGGAACCAACCTCCCCCATTTACATTAATTCTTATGGGGAAATTGGATTCGCTTAACATCATTTCGCATAAAGTCGCATTTTTCAGGAACATAACTACAACATTAAGTGAGGAGTTACTGTATTCTACTCTGTGATTCTGAAGAGAACAGTGGCAGTTGCTTAAATGATGATAGAGATTAAAGGAACTGTACTGTATTTTTATTCATTGTACTATATGTAGTTCATTAGAAGGACCTGGGCTTTGAATTACTCTTACAGCAAGTGTGGACAATTTTTGTAATATACTAAATGGTGGAGAGAGAAGTTATTGATGGAAAGAGTAGAAAATGATCATGAACAGCTTTCTCTATTAAAATATTTACTTTAGGTGCCAGTGAGCAGGTAACTTTGCCTACCTGTACAGTCCACACTGCACAGAAAGTCCAAACTCATCCCCTTCCAGGAGTTTGGCTTTAACAAAGAAAACAATAAGATTTAAAAAAATCAGCTTGAGGCTTCTTCCCAGATCCAGCTACTCCTAGAGTTTCCCCTTCAAGACCTCTCAGGCCACAACACAGATCCTCCCCCAGGCAGAGAGCGGTTCCCATTTTCCTGGGAGAATCAGCATGTCATCCATTCACAGCAGGGTATCAGTACCTACTGACTTGGAAGGGTGTTTCAAGCAAATACTGCTAGCCTGTAACAGTGCCACTGAGAAATCATGGCCGTAGATCCTCCTGAGACAAGGAGGAAATACTGCTATAATCTAGAATTACATTATACCTAATTTTCAGTTTTATATGTTACTTGGTTTAAAATATCCCTGAATCATATGCAATGACTAAGATCCATAAAACTAATTTGGAGAGGAGACCTTTGAAAGAAAAAAAAGATTGAATAGTGTTCCAAAGTGAAGGCTTTGAGAGATGCGGTCAGCATCTCGTCTTATTTGTTTGTCCACCCCCTCCTACATACCCACTCTGTTCATTCCTTTTTAAGGAAGATTATTGTTATACACTTAAACAGAAGAATAGATGGAAGAGAATAACTTTCACTTTTTTCCTTATGATGTATTCTTCCCATTGTGCCATAAATGACGCAATTCGCTTAATTTTATACATGAAAGGTCTTTAGGTTTTAAAGACAAGCAGTCAGCAGAGATGTAAGTCATACACAATATGTGTATGAATTCATCTCAGAGGAAAAGTCCCTCATATGTTCCACAATATAAACTACAATAAATAGATGTGATTAATAGTGGAATCTCATGACCTCTGCAAAATAGAAACCTCACTTTTTTTCAAGAACAGATACAGAAATAGATCTAGATACTTTCATACCTAAGGAAACTTTTGTGGTGCTTTTAGACACAATGAGAAATAAAAGAATTTTTTCAATTGCAGTTGTTTAAGGTTACAGTGGTTTATATACATTAAAACACAGTTAAGTTATTCCAAAGGTAACACCTTTCTGTTCAAGGTATATAGATCATTGGGAAAGATACAAGGATGTCTCATTGAGAGACAGATATTGTCCAGTGGTTTAAACCCAGGATTTGAAATTAGGAACCACTGAGCTCAAATCATTGTGCACGGTCATTGACTTGGCTTGGGGCAAGTCCCTTAACAACTCTGTCTGTCTCTCCTTTGGTAAAATAGCACTAAAATTAATTCATATTACATAATGTGTGTTTACTATGAAAACCACTAACATTAAGTGCTAAGTAGAAGGGGTAAGACAGAGCTTCAGGATTTCCAAATAGGAACTAAACACCAGCGCTAAATTCCACTTATGACTGAACCAAGAAAACATTTCCCAGAAAAGTAAAGGTAATGAAAATGCAAAAATAGTAAGATTATGTTCACAATTTCTTTTTGTACAGTCATTAACTAAGGAATCAATTATTTTATTGTCATAACCTTGCATAGTTTATTTGGATAATAGCTATTGTTCAAAAGAGCCTAATTTCTGTGAACATGTTATGGAATTCATCATAGGGCAAAAAGCTCCTAAGCGGGCTACTACTTTAATCTATTTATAGGCCTCTTAAATAATAATGCAGAACAGTTGTATTCACAAAGTAAACATTTTTCTCTTCCTCTGCTTTCACTTTATAGTTTCCCTTTTCCTGGGGTAGATTGTGTTCCCCCGCATAAAAGGTGGTGGATAGCCATTCTTCCGGAAAGGAAACATACCTCAAAGTCACAATTCCTTCCTTGCTCCAGGGGAGTAATAAGGTGCTGCTGGCTCATACCAGTAGCAGATTCCTTCCCTGAATCCTGCGCTGGCACAGCTATGATGGCCGGAGCATTGGAGAGCAGAGCCAAGGTTCTCCATCTACCCACGCCTGTCTGTCTGCACCCTGCACATCTGCTTCAGGGGGGAATTCAGGGGTGCATATTGCTGTTTTACCCCTACATGCCCAGAGTGGTCTGAGGAATCCAAAGATGGGCATGGAGGAGACTCACTTGACCTTACACCTTTAAATGACCATGCAGTTCAGGATATAATCTCACTCTTAGTTAATATGTCAGTAGCAACCAGAGGCCCTAGTACAATGTATTTGTGCCAGGTACTTTACAATACATGTATACCTTAGAATGTAAGCTCCTTGGGGCAGGGACTGTCTTTTTGTTTGTAGAGAGACTAGCACTACAGGGTCTTGGTCCATGAGTGGGGATCCCAGGTGCTATGGTAATACAAATAATTAATAATAATACTAATATGACAAAGTCTAAGTATTTAACCCTTTTCAGATGTGTCTAAGATATTATCCAAAACAGAGTTTTAATGTCTTTTAATTTAATCTGTTCAGAAAATAGGTGCCACCTATCTGAAATCACTGCTAAAACTTGCTAAATACAATTATTCTTTAAAAAGCAATAATGTATATCAAATAATTCCCTTGTCACTTTTCAGTCTATTCTGTTAACAGACTTAAATGTTCTCCAGTCCCCCCGGGAAACTGAATTGAACTTATGCACATACCATGCCTAAAATGCTTACTGAACACTATCTATAAAATTGCAAAGGGAATATTGGACTGATTTTCATTTTTAAGCTAGTTCTGCTCTATAGAAATATTTGTTTTAAATAATTGTTTATAAAAATAAATTTTAAAAAATTAACTGTGTTGTAACTATAGGGGAGTGATTTTACAACCATCTATAGCCATAACAGGGCTTAAGAAACAAGTGCTTCACGCATTAGGAACTTTACAGGCATCTGGTAGCCACTGCACCAGTGCAGTTCAGTCCCAGCTTCCTGGAACAACAAAGGGATGAGATTGATCCCCTTGTGGATGGGACCTCTGCCACTGAGAGTACATGTACATTGCAGCTGGGGTGTGAATGGCACTTCATATAGACATACTCACACTAGCTGCACTCTAGCTAGCTCACTAAAAATAAAATATAAGATGTTGTATGCAGGCTTCACAAGCCCACGTAACCCACAGGAGTAAGTACTTGCTTGTGCAGCCCATACTGAAGCCCGTGTCTCAGCAGCCTTGCTTCTAGCAAGCTAGCTAGAGTGCAGCTAGCATGGGTATGTCTACACAAGCTGCCATTCACACCTGCAGCTGCAGCGTAGGAATACCCTGTCAGGGACTCTACCCAGTACACTCTGGTAATTGTGGAAGAGTGTGTGTGGGTTTTTTCCCCCCTTTGGTTGGAAGTACTCTGGGCTAGGGATGTATCTCGAAATGGGCCAGAGGATTATGAGAAGTGAGAAGTTGCTTTCTGTATCTTGATTCAGTACTGGTGGGTGTGAGCCTTCCTACTCTTGGTTACGTGTTGACTACTGTCCGCATTCTGTGGCAGAGAGTGGCAGTAACTGTAGGAGGTATTCCTCTTCCATTGAGGGTGACATCCCCTTCACTGAATCTTTACTTCCAACTTCCTCCTCTCTTGTTCACACTCACCTATGACCTATCCTCAGTGGTGGGCGTGGGGATTGAGTAGGTTGAGCATCATGGGTGTGTGAAAGGTAACAGATGGGTGCCTGAGAAGGAGATTAATTTCACTTCTAGGGTGAAATGAAAGAGGACAGGAGGGTTGGATTTATTGGATTTAGGCAAGGGAGAAGTTATGCAATGCATGTGCCTCCCCAGCATTTTTGGCTCAGTCAGGATCAGGGCCTCATTTTGCTGGATGGTGTACAAAAACAGAAAGACCGTCCCTGCTTTAGGAGATTACTATCTACCGTATGTAGATAGTATGTTTCCATTCAATCTGATCCAGCCAGTGCAGTTGAGCATCTCATCCAGGGTATAGCTAAGGCTGGGGCACAGATGACAGCTGGCTGGCTAAGGCACGTCCCCCTATCTTAGAGGGGAGGAGAAAGAAGGTGGAGTCTCCATCGAGCAGCCAGGGAGAGGCGGGCATTTTTGTGAGCATTAAGGGTTGACATTTCATCCCCAAATTCTCTCTCACACTTTGGCAGAGGAGTAGAGGGCATTAAAAAGTTAAAAGACAGACTAAAGACACTCATGATTTTGGGGGGCAATCTCATCATTTTTCAATGTCTGACTCATGATTTTCTATCTCTTGGGTGGGCCTGACTCTGGATCTGCCTCTGCTGGTGGTTGTTCAGATTTGCTGTGGGTTTGGCTAGATTCCCACCTGCTGTTACTAGCAGTCATAGGCAGGAGGTTGCAAGCATCTCTTTCAGGTGTGGATCTCTCTGCCACCATCCACTGCTCAAGACAGGACTGCTTCATGGTGCACTACATTTTAAATTCATCTGTAAACTGAAGGTGGCACCACATGCTTGGTAAGTGGTGTGAACCCCAATGCGCCACAATCTCGGATGGCTGCTGTTGATTTCCCGGTGTACTTTTAATCTCAGTGGCTAGGGACTTGCCCATTTGAGGCACTGTCTTTCTCCCAGTTCCATACTGCTGGAGTCTGCAATCAGCAGAGGTGCCTGCGCTGGAGAGCTGCTGGCAGGGAATTCTCTGTCTGGGCCCCTCAGCTTTAGAACATAGCCCTCCAACCTTCATCTACAATAACCTCAATATATTGACCTTAGGAAATGGTGCAAAACTCATCAGTTCCCGGGGAGGAGAGAGAACAACAAAGAGAAGATGTGTGATGGGATGTGTGTATCTGTGTTTAATTCCCTGGCTGGATATTTCTGGCTATGGGAATTGGGCTGAAATTGCTGGATGTATAATTTATTAAAGAGACTGTATTTTAAATATCTGGCAAGGCTACAAGTGCTTGGGATTAATGCCTTTTGTTATTCTGTACAGAACAATCATAGAATCATAGAATATCAGGGTTGGAAGGGACCTCAGGAGGTCATCCAGTCCAACCCCCTGCTCAAAGCAGGACCAATCCCCAATTAAATCATCCCAGCCAAGGCTTTGTCAAGCCTGACCTTAAAAACTTCTAAGGAAGGAGATTCTACCACCTCCCTAGGTAAACCATTCCAGTGTTTCACCACCCTCCTAGTGAAAAAGTTTTTCCCAATATCCAACCTAAACCTCCCCCACTGCAACTTGAGACCATTACTCCTTGTCCTGTCATCTTCTACCACTGAGAATAGTTGAGAACCATCCTCTTTGGAACCACCTCTCAGGTAGTTGAAAGCAGCTATCAAATCCCCCCTCATTCTTCTCTTCTGCAGACTAAACAATCCCAGTTCCCTCAGCCTCTCCTCATAAGTCATGTGTTCCAGTCCCCTAATCATTTTTGTTGCCCTTCGCTGGACTCTCTCCAATTTTTCCACATCCTTCTTGTAGTGTGGGGCCCAAAACTGGACACAGTACTCCAGATGAGGCCTCACCAATGTCGAATAGAGGGGAACAATCACAGATCTGCTGGCTATGCCCCTATTTATACATCCCAAAATGCCACTGGCCTTCTTGGCTACAAGGGCACACTGTTGACTCATATCCAGCTTCTTGTCCACTGTCACCTCTAGGTCCTTTTCTGCAGAACTGCTGCCGAGCCATTCGGTCCCTAGTCTGTAGCGGTGCATTGGATTCTTCCGTCCTAAGTGCAGGACCCTGCATTATCCTTGTTGAACCTCATCATATTTCTTTTGGCCCAATCCTCCAATTTGTCTAGGTCCCTCTGTATCCTATCCCTACCTGGCACCGTATCTACCACTCCTCCTGGTTTAGTATCATCCGCAAATTTGCTGAGAGTGCAATCCACACCATTCTCCAGATCATTTATGAAGATATTGAATAAAACCAGCCCCAGGACCGACCCTTGGGGCACTCCACTTGATACCGGCTGCCATCTAGACATGGAGCCATTGATCACTACCCGTTGAGCCCGACAATCTAGCCAACTTTCTACCCACCTTATAGTGCATTCATCCAGCCCATACTTCTTTAACTTGCTGACAAGAATACTGTGGGAGACCGTGTCAAAAGCTTTGCTAAAGTCAAGAAACAATACATCCACTGCTTTCCCTTCAACCACAGAACCAGTAATCTCATCATAGAAGGCGATTAGATTAGTCAGGCATGACCTTCCCTTGGTGAATCCATGCTGACTGTTCCTGATCACTTTCCTCTCATGTAAGTGCTTCAGGATTGATTCCTTGAGGACCTGCTCCATGATTTTTCCGGGGACTGAGGTGAGGCTGACTGGCCTGTAGTTCCCAGGATCCTCCTTCTTCCCTTCTTTAAAGATGGGCACTACATTAGCCTTTTTCCAGTCGTCCGGGACTTCACCCGATCGCTATGAGTTTTCAAAGATAATGGATAATGGCTCTGCGATCACAGCCGCCAACTCCTTTAGCACTCTCGGATGCAACGCATCCGGCCCCATGGACTTGTGCTCGTTCAGCTTTTCTAAATAGTCCCTAACCACTTCTTTCTCCACATTTGACTGGCCACCTACTCCCCATGCTGTGTTGCCCAGCGCAGCAGTCTGGGAGCTGACCTTGTTTGTGAAGACAGAGGCAAAAAAAGCACTGAGTACATTAGCTTTTTCCACATCCTTTGTCACTAGGTTGCCTCCCTCATTCAGTAAGGGGCCCACTCTTTCCTTGGCTTTCTTCTTGTTGCCAACATACCTGAAGAAACTCTTCTTGTTATCTTAACATCTCTTGCTAGCTGCAGCTCCAGGTGTGATTTGGCCCTCCTGATTTCATTCCTACATGACCGAGCAACATTTTTATACTCTTCCCTGGTCATTTGTCCAATCTTCCACTTCTTGTAAGCTTCTTGTTTATGTTTAAGATCCGCAAGGATTTCACTGTTAAGCCAAGCTGGTCGCCTGCCATATTTACTATTCTTTCGACTCATCGGGATGGTTTGTCCCTGTAACCTCAATAGGGATTCTTTGAAATACAGCCAGCTCTCCTGGACTCCTTTCCCCCTCATGTTATTCCCCCAGGGGATCCTACCCATCAGTTCCCTGAGGGAGTCGAAGTCTGCTTTCCTGAAGTTCAGGGTCCGTATTCTGCTGCTTACCTTTCTTCCCTGTGTCAGGATCCTGAACTCGACCAACTCATGGTCACTGCCTCCCAGATTCCCATCCACTTTTGCTTCCCCTACTAATTCTTCCCTGTTTGTGAGCAGCAGGTCAAGAAAAGCTCTCCCCCTAGTTGGCTCCTCCAGCACTTGCACCAGGAAATCGTCCCCTATGCTTTCCAAAAACTTCCTGGATTGTCTGTGCACTGTTGTAGGGCTCTCCCAGCAGATATCAGGATGATTAAAGTCGCTCATGAGAACCAGGGTGTGCAATCAAGCAGCTTCTGCGAGTTGCCGGAAGAAAGCCTCATCCCCCTGGTCCGGTGGTCTATAGCAGACTCCCACCACTACATCACTCTTGTTGCTCACACTTCTAAACTTAATCCAGAGACACTCAGGTTTTTCTGCAGTTTCGTACCGGAGCTCTGAGCAGTCATACTGCTCCCTTACATACAGTGCTACTCCCCCACCTTTTCTGCCCTGCCTGTCCTTCCTGAACAGTTTATAACCATCCATGACAGTACTCCACTCATGTGAGTTATCCCACCAAGTCTCTGTTATTCCAATCACATCATAATTCCTTGCCTTCACCAGGACCTCCAGTTCTCCCTGCTTGTTTCCAAGGCTTTGTGCATTTGTATATAGGCACTTGAGATAACCTGCTGATCGCCCCTCATTCTCAGTATGAGGTAGGAGCCCTTCCCTCACAGACGTTTCTGCCTGTGCTTCCTCCCGGTATCCTGCTTGCCCACTTACCTCAGGGCTTTGGTCTCCTTCCCCCGGTGAACCTAGTTTAAAGCCCTCCTCACTAGGTTAGCCAGCCTGCTCGCAAAGATGCTCTTCCCTCTCTTCGTTAGGTGGAGCCCATCTCTGTCCAGCACTCCTCCTTCATGGAACACCATCCCATGGTCAAAGAATCCAAAGCCTTCTCTCCGACACCACCTGCATAGCCATTCGTTGACTTCCACGATTCGACGGTCCCTACCCCGGCCTTTTCCTTCCACGGGGAGGATGGACAAGAATACCACTTGCGCCTCAAACTCCTTTATCCTTCTTCCCAGAGCCACGTAGTCCGCAGTGATCCACTCAAGGTCATTCTTGGCAGTATCATTGTGCCCACGTGGAGAAGCAGGAAGGGGTAGCGATCCGAGGGCTTGATGAGTCTCGGCAGTCTCTCCGTCACATCGCGAATCTTAGCCCCTGGCAAGCAGCAGACTTCTCTGTTTTCCCGGTCAGGGCGGCAGATAGATGACTCAGTCCCCCTGAGGAGAGCGTCCCCGACCACCACCACCCGCCTCCTTCTCTTGGGAGTGGTGGTCGTGGAACCCCCAACCTCAGGACATCACATCTCATGCCTACCAACCAGCGGAGTCTGCTTCTGCTTTCTCCCCCCAGACGTATCATCTGGTCCAAAACATAGATGACTGAGAAGTCTGGATGCAGCTGTCTATTTTGACCTTCAATGGTTTTTACTTAAACTTTTATTTCCAATGCGTTACTTCAGGCTGGAATTTGCAAGGCTGCCTAGGGGATTTAGATGCTAAACTACCATTGATTTTAATAGGAACTTAAGCATTATTGAAAAGTTGAACCTCAATGTATTTGAACTTGTGGGTACTGCAGCCTGACTTCACTGCCCCCTTCATGGCGCACAGCTGCCTCTCCCGCATGATGGAAGGACACACCTGTCACTCTGCTCTTCAACCAACAGAGCTGCAAATGCTGCCTGCCAGTAGCTCTTCTGAGTGCCCCTTCCCACCCCCAGCACCCCCTGCTCTTCTGAGTGCCCCTTCCCACTCCCCAGCACCCCCTGCTCTTCTGAGTGCCCCTTCCCACTCTTCAGCATCTCCTGCTGCTCAGCCATCCCCACCAGTATATAGATCTCCCTCATCTCTCTCCCCTCCTATATTCTTGCACCACCAGAATCATCTCTCCTCACACCACTGCCACTTAGTTCCTGTTCCCACTCTCCCTGCAATCCTCCTTCCCGGCAAGGAGTGGGGGAGAAATTAAAGATCAAAGATGTTACTATCTACATTTATGTACAAAAAAATCATGCAGATTCAACTGCATCACAGTTCTCAGTTTCTATTCACTTGGGGACCAATGGTGTTCCTATTGAAGCCCATGGAAGTTTTGTCATTGATTTCAATCGGAGCAGGATTGGGCCCTGCGTCACTAAATGTTCAGGGTGTGCCTGAATAAAAATATATGTAGTACAAATAGTACACATATATGGCTTTCAAAGTCTTGATCTATGATGTATCAATTCTGAAGGGCACAGCTGCTAGGCACACTTTTATTTAACTGGCAGCTGTAGAAATATTTAAGCATCCAGCTCAATTCTGGAAGGAAAAAAAAAACTTTTTGAAAAGTTAAGGAAGCCTAAGCAGTGAAAGCAGGCAACAGTAGAGTGTAATAATATGTTATATGCAGTGAACCTCAAACATTTTGATCAAAACCAATTCTGTCCACTTCCCCATCTTCAAATATGAAGATGCTGTAAATCTCCTGGGCCTGTTCTCCAGCCCAATCCATTAAGAAGTATTAAGTACTTCAGGGTGTGTGTGTGTGTGCGGGGGGTGTTTGTTTTGGGGGGTTTGTTTGTTTGTGTTTTTTCTCCGATCTAGACACTGGTGCATCCGTATATAACTTAAAATTTGTATCCACTTTTTCCAGATTCCTGCTTCCTTCCTTTCTAAATTCATCTTGGACAAAATCTTCAGTTTCACTTGCAACCCCATGTGATATTTACAACACATGCACAATCTTATTAGTCAGCAATATTTTTATTCAGCTGCTGCTTTTGCAGCCTCCTGGCAGAGTAACAATAAACATTCCAGTAACAAACAAGTTTTTAAATGCACCAGACCGTACTACACAGCTGTTGGTGGTCTCTAATCAAACCTTCAAAGGATTTATACAATCTCTGTGGCAGCTTACAATAAAAATCATTACTATATAAAGACATATCAGATCTTGACTTATAGTGGGCCTGACTCTCCTCCAAATTACACCAGTGCTTGTCTATTGATTTCCATGCAGTTTTTCCTGACATGCATTGGTACTCCATTGAATTATGCTGGTATAAGCAATAGGAGAACAAGGCCCATTAAAGCTGCCTAAACAATCTACTTCCATTGCTTAACTCTAAGACTCAACACTGTGTGTGTCACAATGGGATATCCCTTCACTCCATGTTGCTCACTGAGCATGAGATAGAAGGCTTAGCACATAAAGAACAAAGCATGTTGAGATATCTCACCACAACACACACCCTGAAAAGTCTTACTAGAAATATAAACTGGGCCTAGAGCAGCAATAGGCAAAATAATAAATGGATACCCCACACTTTGTGTGTATGCGTGTGCGTGTTTAAAAGCACCACTAAAAATAGCCCCACAAAGTGTAAATAAAAAGTAAAAAACCCCTGAAACTTACCTCTTAGTTTACATTGATTTAATGTATTTTTTCTTCTATTTTTCCATTTTCCTTGCATCTTGGGAATATAGTGGTTTTCTCCACCCACTTCCTTCCTCTCACCTCCTCCCCCTCCAATCTGGCCTCCTTTCCTTCCCGGGAGGTTTTTAAGCTTTAATTTGAGAGTAAAAAGCTGAAAAATATTTGATAAAATTTGTTTTTAATTAGAGAATTGAGCTCCTCACCATGATTGATACATTTGTGGGAACTGTACCAAACTGCTTGGAGCAAGTGCACCGAGTAGCCAGTACTTCTCTATTAAACCCACCCTGTTTATTTTATTCCAGAGTACCACGGAAAGGTTATTTCGCTGTTTTATCTGTAGGCATTCCAGTTTAGAAGGCTGCAGCTAGAAATGGAGCTGAATCCTAAAGTTCTCTGAACTTGAAAGTGACTCTGAACCTCAGATACCAGAATTCCAGTGTGGGCCCCATTTCCAGCTAGAACCGGAGTAGGAAGCAACAGCTGTGATTCTAGCAGATGCTAGAATATGATCCCTGTCTTGACCCAGTCAGACAGGTTACAAGTCATGTTTTTGTATGAGTTTAACAAGATGTTTGATACCACGTTGAAAATGACCTTTCAGAGTTGGCAGGGCGTTGCATCTTTCTACCACACATGAGTTACTGGAAGAGGAGGAGATGAGTGGAAAGGGAGATTTAATTCATTTGAGTCTGAGATTGAGAGTAGTGAGAGGACTGAGTGGAACACTTTGGAAAGGTCTCCCCTCCAAGGTCTCCCCTCCCCTCCAGGCAGAAGCCTGGACCTAGTGCGAAGCTAGCAGTTCATGAGCTCAATGCTGCAAGATTCTGGGCTGCTCCAGGGTATGCCAGGGGCCCGCAACTCCCAGCCATGTCAGTGGGAGTTGAAGGCATTCACCATTTCCAGGAGCAGCTAAGCACCCTACAGGTTCAAGTACTGTAGCCTGTTTGTGCTGTAAATTAGCAGATAACTCCTTGCACTAGGATGGTGGCCCCCAAACTTTTCACAATCATGTCCTCCCCTTACCTTTGTCTGCACCCCCTTCACCCCAGGAGCCAGGACCGGGGGGTAGAGGGGCTGCAGACAGGGGTAAGAGGCCGGGGTCGCAAATGGAGGCAGATCTGGAGCCGGGAACAGAGCTGTGGCCGAGGGCTGGGGCCACGGCCACAGCCGCAGCTGAGGCTAGGGCCAGGGCCAGGGCCAGGGCCAGGGCCAGGGCGGAGCTGGGGGCAGAGCAGGACTGAGTGGTGCTCCCTCCCCACTCCTTGTGAGGGCTGACCTAGGTCCCACCATGCACTGCCAAATGTTCCTCTGTGCCCCCCTAGGAGGGTGTGCCCCACAGTTTGGGGACCTCTGCACTAGGAAGTGTTTTGTATCTTGGCTGTATTTTATTTGATATAATCTTTTCCTGATTCTTTGATGAGAGATTCATCATCTCACACCCTGCATAACTCACCTACCTCTTGAATGTTTACAAGTATTTCAAGGGTGTAGACTGTTTTATTCCCCCTGTCCCCATTGATTACTTAACCAAACTATGTACATTTAGCTCTTTCAATCTTTCCTCATAAGTCAATCTTCCTAACTCCTGAATTCTGTTTACTCATCTTTGAACTCCCTCCAATTCACCTGTTCATGTAAAAGATGACAATATCCTCCCTGCTCTGTGGCACGATCCATCTGCACATGCTTCCAAATATTGCATAGGCCCTATTGCTACCATACTGAATTGCAAACTACTGCCCTGTATCACCCACAGGTGTCTTTCAGGATTACTGTTTTCCAGTATCTACCTACCTACCTACCTACCTACCTAGGATTAATTTATCCCAGATGGATTCCCTTCCATTTTCCCACCTGAAATATAATGTTACTTTTTTGTCCATGTTTCTAATCTTTAAATATCTTGTATTTTCTGTGCTCCCTGCTGTTTATATCATCTGCTGATTTCATTAACATGCTGTTTACTCCTGCTTAATATTGTTAATGAAGCTACTAAATAAGGCCGAACCTATGTCCAATCACTTTGGTACCACACTGGACAATTGATATTTCCCATCAGGAAAGCTCCTACCATCACATTGGTTCACAACAGACTTACAAACCGATCTGTCAGAACCACTTATTTTAATTGATTTTAGTATATTAATAATTGCAGGATTGATTGCGCTTCATTTGTCATGTGCCACAAAAGCTGTTTGGGAAGCCTAGCATAAAAAGGCTCAGTGTTTATCTAGATACGTGGTTGTACTGGGAGAATGACAGGAGACACTGGATATGTTTAATTAGGCCACAACTTTATTATTAACTGTCTGGGAGTACTCAACAGATTAAAAAAAAAATACAGTGCAAGTAAATCTATGATCATTTCACTATCTCTCTGGGCAGGGGGTCCATTAGCCCCCCTTCCCTTTTCTATCCTGATTCCTAGCCAACCCACTGCTGGGATCTTGCCATGCCCCTCCCTGAATGAGGGTTAAGGTGGACTAGAAATTGTTGTGGGGCAGTTGGGTCCCTGCCGTGCCAGTCAAGGGAGTTCAACTCTCCATTTCCACTCCTTTAACGAACACCTACTTTAAATCTTTTACCAATCCATTTATCTGATCACTGTATCTCTTTCCTGTGGAGTACCTGTACTGGACATTTATCACAAGGAGGTGCCAGCTATTAGCTTGGCTGCCTCCCCCATCCCCATTCCCCGCTGGGTTCCCAGACATCTAATGCCTCCTATAATATTGACCAAAAACGTCAGTCTCCAAGTGTGAAAGATGAACTCCATCCTCCCTGAATAATTCTGGTGCCCCATATGCTATGTCAGGATGCAAAATTACTGACTCCCTTATGACCCCCCATGAATTTGGGTCATAAGAGAGTGGGCGAGAGGGGGCTTTTCCTACCTGGTTTACCCCTATATACTCTCCCCTCCTTTCTGGTCAGGTCACCTTGGGGGGATGAATCATCATACCCATACTGATCCGCTCTGATCCATGTTCTCTACCTCTTAATGAAGTATTCCCTTCCTCAGGCAAGCCAGACAATGCCCCTCTCCAGCCTCTCTCCCTGGCTTAAGGTGCAGTGAGGTCATGGATTTTGGATTGATACTTGTTTCTGTTCTCTTTTTGCCTCAACACATTCCAATTCTCTATTTTACACTACATTTTTTCTCTTTATAGAGCATAGGTGCTTCAATGAACTCCATGAAAACCATAAAACTGATTTGTCTGAAAACTGATAAAAAAAAGTTGGATAGCAAATAAGAACAAAGAACAGTATTAAATAGAAGAATATTATATTTATCTATCTATATATTATAAATACACAACACACACATAGTTACAACTAGAGTTCCATTATAATGACCTAACCAAAGAAACAAAAATCAACTTTGAACAGAAACATGCCTTTGTCCTCAAAACTAGCGATTATTCTCAGGTTAATTTTGTTGATTGTTCAAACTTTTTTTCATTATAGGATTTAAAAAAAACCTTGAAATTAGGACAAAAATGTCAGATATTTTTAATCCTCTAAAACTAAAAAAAAATCTTGTCTTTAATATTTCACACTTTTCCTACTTAAAATTCCTTATGCGAAGGCCACATTTAGAAAAAATATTGAAAATAAAATAATCTGTATTTTTCATCGTTAGTGATTAGCTCCCTGTCAAAAATACTGGCATGCAAAATTTTAAATGTTAAAGTTGTAGCATTTAAAATATAATATATGAGTGAGTTTGTGGAGGAAAAAGCTTCACGGGCAAAGGGACTCTTGAAAGTGATGGACTTCAGCACATATAATTTTATGAGCTGAAAAGTTTTTGTTCTCTCCTCACTCCACACTGCTGCTACTCTCCCCAGAGAAAGCCAGATCAAGGATCCACATTCCCAGTCAACAAACATTTTCTAAGAGCTACAAACACAGTCAAACATTGAGACCAACAAGACAAGTCCATGCTGTTCTTCTAAGTTCAGGGTCAGTGAAACTGGAAGCCCCCCATGGATTGGAGCAGCTGGGAAATGTCTGGATCTAGAATCTAGGTCTTCAGACTTAGTTTTGAATCAGAGCGAGGAGAGAGCTGATAAGAAAGGTATATTTAAGCTCATGAAGTTTTTTCACATAATTCATTATGCACCGAGGTTTTGATTTCAGAGTGTCCTTTCTGTGCTGCAAATAATTCAGCAATTCAGTTTTATGCATAGAAAGCTATGCACAATGAAAAAAGTTCAGTGCTTAAAGACTTGAATGGAGCTTGGTACTCTGGAATCCCCTGTCTAAAATTTTGAATCCTCATTTGTGGGAATATGGACCTTAGTAGACCAATGTGGCTTTACCTATGATTTGTTTATTGACAATTCAAGCTGTAAACCCATTTCTAACATGGCTATTTTTCTAGATTATCACATCTTTATATGGCTGAATTGTTCTTTTTCTGTATTGGCTTGCTGTTAACATGACATACTTTTTCTGGTCCATCTTTTATAACGACATGAAGAAAATCACAGTAACTGCAGAACAACCTCTACATACGTTATATTTAATAAGCTTTGTTCATCCCTGTTCTAACTCCACCAACTTCTGTCAAGAACAGGTTTGTATTTAACTATATCTGTTAGGGTACATAATTTTAGTTAACATCCTTGGGAAAGCAGTGGCAACAAACAAATTTAGTGATTTAAAAAAATTAAAGATGGAATGTAAAGGTCCATAAAGGTAAAACAAAGCACATTCACTGAAATGTCCTAAAGATTAGGCTTAATGAGCTATTTTACTATGTTAGTTCAGCAACAAAATGAGAATGAGGTGCACAAAAAAAAATCATATATTTCTGGGCTATATTATCAGTTACTAGCATACATGGTAAACACATTTTATTTTATTTATATTATTATTTATTGCCATAGTGCCTAGGGACCCCAACCACAGACCAGGAATTCCTTTTGCTAGGTGCTTTAAAAACACACAATAAGACAGTCTTTGCCAAGGGGAGATTACATTGTAAGTGTAAGACAAGAGACAAAAAGAGATACAACAGACAGATGGGGAGTGCAAGGAAACAACCAGATAAAACTGATCAGCATCAAAAGCAGTGGTCTTAGCACACCGATTGCCTAACAATTATATATCATCTGTTGCATGTAGCAAGGTGACTGTGATGGGATAATCAAACCCCACACTGGACTGGAGGGGGTTGAAGCACAGTTCTGGACCCAGGTTGCCCTACCCCTCCAGCCCTGTAAAGCATGCGCCACTGGAGACAGGGTTGAAAAGGCAGCAACCCAGCTCAGAAGGGAGGAGGCTGGGGAGGGGGACAGACATATCCAGAAGGCTCCTGACAAAGGCGCCGGAGATATCTCCCTGAGGGAATCGGACTATATGCCGAGACTAGCTGGAGCTGACAATTCAGTTTGTTTTTCCCTGATTTTGGACCAGAAGCTGAGGAAGGAAAGCAGTGGCAGGAAGGTAACTCAGAGGGCCCCTTGGAGGTCAAACATATTGACCTTCCTAGGGTCCTGGGTCAGTGCCCAGTGGAGTGGATGGGTCAGGGCTCCCCTACCACTGCCCCAACTTGGGAGGTCCTAGCCACTAGGCCACCCAGCCCAGCAAGAACTCTTACAGTGACTTACAGAATTTCAACATATACACGATATATGACTTCAGTGTTAGACCTGTGCAAGTTCTATCTTACAATACTGGAGCAGAACACCTATTTATTTCAACAGAATATGATTCCCTTCCCATGCCAGCTTCAGTTCTTGGTATTGCCCTGACAAGCTTTGGTTGTCTATTACATTCAGCTGCGGGATATCTTGTCTCCATTGAACTAAATGAGAACTCTGTCACAGACACTTCATGGGGTCAAGATTTCCTTCGGTAATAGGAGCGTGCTTTGGCATCATATCACCCTCATGATTCTTATTAAAAATGCTGTATACCTTATAGTATACTTCTAATAAAAAAAGTAGGGTTTACACTTATCTTGTGTCCTTAGTCTGTGAATCTCAAAAGCACTTTACTAACACATTAGGCTGTAGGATACCAATGTTGGCTTCAATGGGAGCCATGGACACACAGACACAAAACATGGCCCTACATAATTAAGCCCCACAGCACCACCATGTGATAACTAAATGTTATTAACCATCTTTTACAGGTGGAGAAACTGAGGCACAAATTCTGAAGCACTTAGAGGAGAGGAAAGTCATCAGGAACAGTCAGCATGGATTCACCAGGGGCAAGTCATGCCTGACAAATCTAAATGCCTTCTATGACGAGATAACTGGCTCTGTGGATAAGGGGAAAGTGGTGGACGTGTTGTTCCTTGACTTTAGCAAAGCTTTTGACACGGTCTCCCACAGTATTCTTGCCAGCAAGCTTAAAGAAGTATGGGCAGGATGAATGGACTATAAGGTGGATAGAAAGTTGGCTAGATTGTTGGGCTCAAGGGAAAGTGATCAATGTCTCCATGTCTAGTTGGCAGCCATTATCAAGTGGAGTGCCCCAAGGGTTGGTCCTCGGGCCGGTTTTGTTCAATATCTTCATAAATGATCTGGAGGATGGTGTGGATTGCACCCTCAGCAAGTTTGCAGATGACACTAAACTGGGAGAAGAGGTAGATACCCTGGAGGGTAGGGATAGGATATAGAGGGACCTAGACAAATTGGAGGATTGGGCCAAAAGAAATATGATGAGGTTCAACAAGGACAAGTGCAGAGTCCTGCACTTAGGACGGAAGAATCCAATGCACTGCTACAGACTAGGGACTGAATGGCTCGGCAGCAGTTCTGCAGAAAAGGACCTAGGGATTACAGTGGACGAGAAGTTGGATATGAGTCAACAGTGTGCCCTTGTTGCCAAGAAGGCCAATGGCATTTTGGGATGTATAAGTAGGGGCACTGCCAGCAGATCGAAGGACATGATCGTTCCCCTCTATTCGACATTGGTGAGACCTCATCTGGAGTACTGTGTCCAGTTTTGGGCCCCACACTACAAGAAGGATGTGGAAAAATTGGAAAGAGTCCAGCGGAGGGCAACAAAAATGATTAGGGGACTGGAACACATGATTTATGAGGAGAGGCTGAGGAAACTGGGATTGTTTAGTCTGAGGAAGAGAAGAATGAGGGGGGATTTGATAGCTGCTTTCAACTACCTGAAAGGGGATTCCAAAGAGGATGGCTCTAGACTGTTCTCAGTGGTAGCAGATGACAGAACAAGGAGTAATGGTCTCAAGTTGCAGTTGGGGAGGTTTAGGTTGGATATTAGGAAAAACTTTTTCAGTAGGAGGGTGGTGAAACACTGGAATGCGTTACCTAGGGAGGTGATGGAATCTCCTTCCTTTGAAGTTTTTAAGGTCAGGCTTGACAAAGCCCTGGCTGGGATGATTTAGTTGGGGATTGGTCCTGCTTTGAACAGGGGGTTGGACTAGATGACCTCCTGAGGTCCCTTCCAACCCTCATATTCTATGATTCTATGAAATAGGTTAAGAGACTTTCTTGTGGTCGAACAGCAAGTCAGTTAGTGTGAAAGGAATAGAATACAGAGATCCTGATCTCTTGGGCTCACCACTATACCATACTTCCTGTTATTTAAGAGGTCTGAAGTATCATATGATTATCTCACCTATCATGCCATATACAACATAAGTAATGGAGGTTAAGATTACACGCCAGCTAAATCATAAGATAACCATGCTGGTCTGTACCATTAAGTTTAGAGAAGATTGTCTGTTTACAGATAGGCCGTGGCCAACAATTCTAACACAATGCTATATACAGTACCAGTCAGTATGTGTCTGTGTCCGCATTAAACAAACAATAGGGAGCACAGTATACTGATTACGTTCAAATTAAAAGAGAAAAACGCAAAGCATTGGAAAAACACTGAAGCAGCCTAGCATTGTGATGTGCAGAAGAATGCAAACTGCAGTTCATGGGTGTCTCCATAGAAACAAGACATATTGGAGGGTGTAAGACATTGTCAGAGGACTACAAAATGTAAGCCTCAGCAGAAAACAGAAAAGCACCTGAGGGATTTTTTTTTAACCCAGGAAAACAAATTAATTATTCATTTCCTATCTCTGAAGCATCTATATTTCCAGATGATGAATTATTTGATATACATCAAGGATTAATGTGTGGACCATCCAATCCTGCAATTTGGTAAAACACAGAATCTATATAAAATGTACTGTTAATTTTAAAAAATAGATTTCAGAGTAGCAGCCGTGTTAGTCTGTATCCGTAAAATGAAAAGGCGTACTTGTGGCACCTTAGAGACCAACAAATTTATTAGAGCATAAGCTTTCGTGAGTTACAGCATCCGATGAAGTGAGCTGTAGCTCACGAAAGCTTATGCTCTAATAAATTTGTTAGTCTCTAAGGTGCCACAAATACTCCTTTTCTTTTTAAAAAATAGTAATTCTAATAATGCCAAACAAGAATACAAGTAAACCTGTAATGATGAATAATTAGCAGCTCTATCAATGTACAGTAAATGCTCAACACTGTTTTCATACATGATTTCCACACACTGCTAATTTATGCAGATGAATCCTAGCCTGTTCGCAGGACCTTGTCTTGGACAGTTCATGCAGGCTTCCTGAGGAGAGAAAAAGGCAGCAGAGAGATGCCATTTCAATAAGATGAGACTCTCCAAACCTCTACAGCATTCCTCCTATTTTAAATGAGCAGAGAATCACTGTGTGCAGTTGCAGTAGCTATTTTTAAAGGCCCATCTCCTTAACTAAAAATGCCAGATCTGAAGATCATAGATTCCAAGCCATTGTGATAATCTAGTCTGATCTACTATATAACACAGGTCACAGAACTTCTGCAAAATAATTCCTACAGAATATCTTTTAGAAAAACATCCAGTCCTGATTTAAAAACTGTGATGGAGTCTAAATTTATCTAGTTTCAACTTCCAGACATGGATCATGTTATACCTTGGATTGAAGAGTCCATTATAAAATATTTGTTCTTCGTGTAGATACTTATAGACAGTAATCAAGTTACCCCTTAACCTTCTCTTTGTTAAGCTAAATATATTGAGCTCTTTGAGACTATCATAAGTCCTGTTTTCCTTTAATCTTTCTTGTGGATCTTCTCTGAACCTTCTCTAATTTAGCAATATCCTTTGTGACTTGTGGGCACCAGAACTGGACACAGTATTTCAGCAGTGGTCACACCAGTGCCAAATATAGAGGTAAAACAACCTGTCTACTCCTACTCAAGATGTTCATCTGATTATCTACCACCTACCCCCTAATCTTTTTCAGAGTCACTGCTTCTCAGAATAGAGTCCCCCATCCTGTAAATATGGCCTAATTTATTTGTTCCTAGATGCATACATTTACATTTAGCCATATTAAAATGCATGTTGTTTGCTTGCACTGAGTTTACCAAGCAATCTATAATGTTCTATACCAGTGACCTGTCCTCTTCATTATTTACAACTCCATCCATGTTTGTGTCCTCTGCAAACCTTTATCAATGATGATTTTATTTTTTCTTCCATATCACTGATGAAAATGTTAAATAGAGGAGGGCCAAGAACCAATCGCTGCAGTACACACTGGAAACACACTCTCTCAATGCCAATTATCCATTTACAATTACATTTTGAGACCTATCAGTTAGCTAGTTTTTAATCCATTTCACGAGTGCCATGTTAATTTTATATTATTCTCGTTTTTTTAAATCAAACAGCATACAGAAGTCTAAGTCAATCACATCAATGCTATTACCTTTATCAACCAAGTTGAAATCTCCTTACAAAAAGGTATTAAGTTCATTTGACAAGATCTGTTTTCCATAAACCCATGTTGATTTGCATTAAATTACATTACCCTCATTTAATTATTTATTAATTGAGTCCCATATCAGCTGCTCTATTATCTTGCCTGTGATCATTGTGAGACCAACAAGCCTATAATTACCCAGGTCACCTTGTCTCTCCTTTTTAAAAATTGGCACAATGTTGTCTTTAATCCTGTCCTCTAGAACTTCCCCTGTGCTCCAAGACGTATTGAAAACCAGCATTAATGGTCCAACAAGCTCCTTAGACAACTCTTTTAAAACTTTTGGATGCAAGTTATCTGGACCTGCTGATTTTAAAATGTTTAACTGTAGTACTGTTTAGCATCCTCCAGAGATAGTAGTGGAATGGAAAGGGTGTTATCATCACCATATGCTGAGACTATATATCTGTTTCTTTTGCAAATACAGCACAAAAATACATATTGAACACTTCAGCCTTTTCTGCATTATTATTGATTGTTTTACTATTTACACCCAGTAACAGACCAATTCTATTTTCAGGGTTCTTTTTGTTCCTAATATACTTTAAAAACTTCTTATTGTCCTTGACTCTGCTTACCATGGATTTCTCCTTGTCCCCCTTTGATCCCCTTAACAATTTTCTACAATTCCTAACTTCTAATTTATATTCATTACCATCAACTTCCCATTTCTTCCATTAGTTATATATTAAGTTAGAGAAACATAATTTGTTTGTATGTAATCAGGAAGCCCAGGCCAATTTCTCTGCTTTGCAAGTTTTGTGGTGGGGTGGAGGCACCATCAGGGACCCAGTTACAGATCCCTGATTTTCTCCCTAGACCTGGCACATGTTAGAGTAGCCTCTAAGCCCATCTGCTAACTAAGCATAGGCAGAGTAAAGCATAACCAAGCCACTTCTGTTTACTACCCTAATATATCCCCTTCACCACGGGCTGTAATGGTTAGGAGAGGGCTCACTGGTTCTGTGTCCACTGACGACTATCTCATGCTGGGGGGAATTCCCAGATAGGAAGATATGTGCGGTTTCCATTCCCTTTGTGCCTTCAAGTAGAGCGAGGCCATGAATTTGCCAGTTTCCAAGAAGCTGAGATGATGGATGCAAATAGCTATTTGTGCTACAAAAGTGAATAGGGCTTTGATTTGGGTGAGAGATACTCTAACTTTTGACAGAGGTCATTCTGCAGGTTCAAGAACTCCTCTGGGGGCTACATTAGGAAAATCCTTCACCAGTGAAGAATCTTGCCCAACCCAATGCCCTGGCATGGAACATGTTGTTACCTACTAAGATGCCATGTCCGCAGCTATGGTGGCTCCAAAACAACTAGGACTGGGATCCTAGTTGTTTTAAGGTAGCTAAAACTGTGAGGGTTGGGGAAAAGAGGAAGAGGATGTTAGGGAGATTCCCAAACCTGAGCCGTCTTTTGTAGGTGACAAATCTGAGGAATTGTCACAGATTGAAGTGACACTAGAGGAGGTTTTGGAATTAATTGAGAGACTTAACAGTAACAAGTCACTGGGACCAGATGGCATTCACCCAAGAGTTCTGAAAGACTTCAAATGTGAAATTGCAGAACTAATAACTATAGTTTGTAACCTGTCCTTTAAATCAGCTACTGTACCCAATGACTAGAAGATAGCTAATGTAACGCCAATATTTAAGAAGGACTCTAGAGGCGATCCTGGCAATCACAGACCGGAAATTCTAATGTCAATACCGGGCAAATTAGTTGAAACAATAGTAAAGAATAAAATTGTCAGACACACAGAAGAACATAAATTGTTGCACAAAAGTCAACATGGTTTCTGTAAAGGGAGATCATGTCTTACTAATCTATTAGAGTTCTTTGAGGGGGTCAACAAACATGTGGACAAGGCGGATCCAGTGGACATAGTGTACTTAGATTTCCAGAAAGCCTTTGACAAGGTCCCTCACAAAGGCTCTTACGTAAATTAAGTTGTCATGGGATAAGAGGGAAGATCCTTTCATGGATTGAGAACTGGTTAAAAGACAGGGAACAAAGGATAGGAATAAATGGTAAATTTTCAGAATGGAGACGGATAACTAGTGGTGTTCCCCAAGGGTCAGTCCTAGGACCAATCCTATTCAACTTATTCATAAATGGTCTGGAGAAATGGGTAAACAGGGAGGTGGCAAAGTTTGCAGACAATACTAAACTGCTCAAGATAGTTAAGACCAAAGCAGACTGAAGAACTTCAAAAAGATCTCACAAAATGAAGTGATTGGGCAACAAAATGGCAAATGAAATGTAATGTGGATAAATGTAAAGTAATGCACACTGGAAAAAATAACCCCAACTATACATACAATATAAATCGGGCTAATTTAGCTACAACTAATCAGGAGAAAGATCTTGGAGTCATTGTGGATAGTTCTCTGAAGATGTCCACGCAGTGTGCAGCGGCAATCAAAAAAGCAAACGGGATGTTAGGAATCATTAAAAAAGGAATAGAGAATAAGACGGAGAATATCTTATTGCCCTTATATAATACTTGAATACTGTGTACAGATGTGGTCCCCTCAACTCAAAAAAGATATACTGGCATTAGAAAAGGTTCAGAGAAGGGCAACTAAAATGATTAGGGGTTTGGAACGGGTCCCACATGAGGAGAGGTTAAAGAGGCTAGGACTTTTCAGCTTGGAAAAGAGGAGACTAAGGTGGGATATGATAGAGGTATATAAAATCATGACTAGTGTAGAGAAAGTGAATAAGGAAAAGTTATTTACTTGTTCCCATAATATAAGAACTAGGGGCCACCAAATGAAATTAATGGGTAGCAGGTTTAAAACAAATAAAAGGAAGTTCTTCTTCACTCAGCGCACAGTTGACCTGTGGAACTCCTTGCCTGAGGAGGTTGTGAAGGCTAGAACTATAACAGGGCTTAAAAGAGAACTGGATAAATTCATGGAGGTTAAGTCCATTAATGGCTATTATCCAGGATGGGTAAGGAATGGTGTCCCTAGCCTCTGTTTGTCAGAGGGTGGAGATGGATGGCAGGAGAGAGATAACTAGATCATTACCTGTTAGATTCACTCCTTCTGGGGCACCTGGCATTGGCCACTGTCGGTAGACAGGATACTGGGCTGGATGGACCTTTGGTCTGACCCAGTATGGCCATTCTTATGTTCTTATGTTCTAATCTTCTAAAAATACCCTATTGGCAGATGAGAATGAGGGGCTACAAAAATACATAGAAGTGGGTGGATAGTATAAGAGGATGTAAGTTAAAGATGAGTGGGGACTGTTTTTATGTTACACCTTCTTCTGGCTCCTCAGGGTATAAGTCATATCCAATTATGTCTCTTACAGAGCAGCAGAGCTGGTGAATGTAGTCAGTGATTCTGAGAGCAGTATGGAGTCTAAACATCTTATCTGAATTTGACCGAAATTATCCAGGCCCTAGCACTTTCCCAAAGAATGCAGAAAGGACTCTCCCATTTTCTTCAGACTTACTCCAGGATGTATCCAAGAGCAGAAATATTTCTATAATTAATAAAGCATATCACTTTCCAGTAAACAACCAAAACTGATTCCAGACACTTAGGGCTAGGAATAAAAGTGATTATAGCTCAGTTGTGCCCATGTTTATGTTTTTCAATATTTCTAGGAAAAATAAAATGATTGTTATATACACAGGGGAAGAGTGCATGGAAAGACACTTATTTACACCAGAAGAAGATATACAAGTTTTCTGATTTGTGCACAGCAGCTGAAAGCAGCTCATTGGCCATGGGGCTGCTTTTGGTTCACAAATGGCAATCTTGAAGTTTGGAGTCAAATGCTAACAATAAAATCTGCTTCTCAGAGGAGCCAGGGGAAGTTAAAACTTTCTTAAAAGCATATACATGGGATGAAAATAATTTGGAAGACACAGCAAAAAAACATGAAAAATAGTTACAGTGACTCCGCTCTGGGTGAATAAATGAAGAAAGATCTAGGAGGATGTATTTTTGCTCAATGTCAGTCTTACTATTGACTTTGGATCAGGTGCATAGTTATTGGTTTGATCTTGCAAATCTTGCTCATGTTTCTCATATAATTAAGGACTATTCACAGAATGAGAGCAGTCCATTTAAAAAGCCTGAAGAAAGTTCTGTGTAGGATTTTACATTAAGTTGTTTGCTTTGATGACTTGGAAGACTGATTATGCTTCTCCTTTAAAATTAAAAAAAAATTGACCTGTAAATGCTAAAATATTTCATTTTAATTTACTTTGCAGTGGTCATCTCTCTATTCATCCTGATTAAACATAGATGCTAACAAAAGACAAAGAAAGAATAGAGAATTCTGAATTCTAACCCCACATCTCCCTTTTTGTACATGTTGTCCATTTGCATAACAAAATAGTTTAAAAAGAAAAGATCAACATTTGCATTAGCCAAGTTATACATGAATAAAAATGAGACTGAATCACAGATAGGGACACCAAGGGATAGCACTCAGGAATAGTCAGAGGGAGGGAGGGGAGGAGACACACACACACGCACACACACATGCACCCAGAGGGATAGTACTCAGGAACAGTAAGAGAGAGACACTAATAAAAATATTACTGAAAAACAGAAAAGGGAAAAATACATGTCAGAGATGTATTTTGCCCAGTGTTTTGTATAGGGCACAACACATGACATGTTGCACACTAATTCTGCTTGAGGAAAATCCCTGATATTACATTGAGAAGTATAAATCAGAACCATGTGTGTTTCCTTGTAAATTTAATTGTCTGTGTGCAAGCTATCAGTCTACCTTTGGACTGGATTTTCCCATCAGTGTATCCTCATGAAGCATTTTATCTGAAACAATATGATTTTATCAATTAGATTATTTCCCCTCCATGATAATCTGAGTAGTTTGACCAAGGCCTGGGCCAGAGTTGCATGACAAAAGTATGAAAAATAAGCATTTGCTTTTGAAACAGTACATAATATTTAGCACAGCAGGATGGCTCTTGGCAGAGATTCTGAACAATTTTTTTTTCCAGTATGGATCACTTTATAATACAGGACAGTCATGCAGACCACCATCTATTGCTATTTCCATAGCGTGGACCTTGTTCTCTCCTATTTGTGATCACACAACATACCTGTGATAACTACAGTAATTATTTACACTCTAGAGGGACATTAAGAAAGTATCTAATATTATTTGTTGCCCTGGATTTGAGGGCTATGTATACCCCAGAATGTGATCAAGCTAATTGCAAGCATATTATGTGCATTCAGCCACCCTGAAGTAATGAAATAGAATGCCACATAGTTAAGGGTTAGACAAGCTTTCAGAAGCAAGGTCAAATCTAGCTACAGTTTCTGCTAATCAGAATGGGAGGAGGGGACAAACAAGTAAACAATTGAGACTAAAAAAGTTAGTGGTTGGAAAACCTTGAGTCTAGATGCCTCTGATATTAAAAGTTTATTGAAAGTTAGAAAAGTGATGATATAGTAGGGATCATTATGACCTTTGCGTTTTGCAGAAGTTAGTTATAAAAGATTTGCTAATAGAGTGTACTTTGGAGCAGTCCTCTGCAGCCATCTTGAGAGATGTTTTTTCCTGACACCCTTTTTTCCCAGTGGGTGAGCAACTGGCCACTGAGAACCTGTGTTAATTACTCAATACCATTCCAGATGTTAGGCAACTATCTGGGATGTGCTAAACCTATTGCTTATGTTTGTGTGTGCTTAAATCTAATAAACTTCAGTGTTAGACAAGAGCATGCTTACTTGCATGAATCTTATCAGATGGAAGTGCTGTGTGCCTGGAGTGAAATAGTTAATTTGCCCCTGTTGGGGGTTCTGAAAACCCCAGGTTTAGCAGTTAGAAACAAGATCAGCCATCACTGTGCCACCAACCAATTCTCCATGTACCTCCTATGATCCTTGGACTACAATTTGGAGATCACTGGTTCTGGAAATTGGTAGTGGCATACAGGGCTCAGATTACTGATTTAATGACCTACATGAAAGCAGTTTGTGTTCTCAGTATAGTTACTCTTTAAGAGCTGTCCACACCACAGTTGGAAGCTGTGGTAGATCAAGATCATGTCTGAGGCACATCACTGAGGCAGCAATGGGGATTCATGCATGGACACTGTCCATGCTATGCCTGTCTAATACCTTTCATAATCATTACATTCACTTAAAAAAAACAGGCATGGATGAGTGCAATTCTGCCATAAAAATGGAGAGACTGAGCATTATACTGGTCAGTGTGCTATTATTGTTAGTGGAGATTTAATAGCTAACTAGTCCAGCAGTGAGCTGATTGTGCACCTAATTTTACAATTTAGAAACACTGTTACATACTTCAGATATCCTTAAGGAAACTCCATGGATGGAACTGAATTGATGGTTACTCCTTTAATAACAATCAAAAACACAGTCTTGACACAATAAGAAAAACCCAGAGAAATGAAGACATTTTGAGTAAAAACTTGGAATTCAACACTGCAGCACAAAGGATAATGATACAAAGTTTGCTGAGTACTCTATCTCAGCGTATCTAACTCTCTATGAATGAATGTCACCATGGTAGGCAATCTTCTATACCCTGGCTGAATGTCTTCAAATTGTCTACATTGGTGTCATCAGTATACTCCAGGATACAAAATCTATGCTTTTTTAGGTTTCCCTATGTTTTATTATTTTTATAATTATATAAATTTAATTTCCTTAGTTTTTTTTTCATTTTAAACGGTAGAAAAAATATTAATATAATTCATTGTGATGAAGGCTCTGTAGGTTTATACTGATGTTACTTTGCAAGCAGGGTTCTAGAAAGACATGCACTAGTACAGTTTGACATTGAAACCATTTAGCCATTGTACATTTGCATTAGGTCACAATGCCAATAAATCTGCATCTGCAATATTGGCTTGAAATCAGTGTCACAATGAAGTCCCGTTCAAGTGAGCTGGGAATTAGCCTTAAATATTCTATATATTATATGGAGTAACTTGTGTTCACAAATACAGCCAAATCCAAATCCTATCCTTGTTAGAGAACACAGACACACTGGCTGATACCTCCTAGAATCATAGAATATCAGGGTTGGAAGGGACCTCAGGAGGTCATCTAGTCCAACCCCCTGCTCAAAGCAGGACCAATCCCCAACTAAATCATCCCAGCCAGGGCTTTGTCAAGTCTGACCTTAAAAACCTCAAAGGAAGGAGATTCAACCACCTCCCAAGGTAACGCATTCCAGTGCTTCACCATCCTCCTAGTGAAAAAGTTTTTCTAATATCCAACCTAAACCTCCCCCAATACAACTTGATACCATGACTCCTCGTTCTGTCATCTGCTACCACTGAGAGCAGTCTAGATACATCCTCTTTGGAACCCCCTTTCAGGTAGTTGAAAGCAGCTATCAAATCCCCCCTCATTCTTCTCTTCTGCAGACTAAACAATCCCAGTTTCCTCAGCCTCTCCTCATAAGTCATGTGTTCCAGTCCCCTAATCATTTTTGTTGCCCTCCGCTGGACGCTTTCCAATTTTTCCACATCCTTCTTGAAGTGTGGGGCCCAAAACTGGACACAGTACTCCAGATGAGGCCTCACCGATGTCGAATAGAGGGGAACGATCACGTCCCTCGATCTGCTGGCAATGCCCCTACTTATACTGCCCAAAATGCCGTTAGCCTTCTTGGCAACAAGGGCACACTGTTGACTCATATCCAGCTTCTCGTCCACTGTAACCCCTAGGTCTTTTTCTGCACAACTGCTGCCTAGCCATTCGGTCCCTAGTCTCCTTTGTAGATAGAATCCTGGAGGGCCAGGTAGAATAGGGGTGTGGTCAAGATGTTCTGGTATGCACTGACAGCAGCGTGCATGCTAGATTTCTGGGGACTGGACTCTCCATGCTTTCTTTTTCATGGACCATAACCCTTTGGGTTAAATTGTTTAGGCCAACATGTCACTTTCTTCTTTCTAATGATATGGAGATATTCTAGCCCACTGCTTGTATTTGGGAGAGGAGAACATGCCTCACAAGAGCTGGTCAAATTTTTTTGAATGATTTTTTCCATAATAAATGCCCTTTTTCTAAAATTGAAATATGTTATGAAAAATTGCTGATGTCAAAATTTTGGTGTTCCGAAAATAATACTAGGAAAAAAGACTTGGAATTTCTTGTGAAATGCTTATTGAAAACACTATAAAACTTATCTAAATAGTTACCACATTTGTCAGTTTACTGAAAATTGAGTTTTTGGCAAATGATAAATCTCAACCATTTTGCTAATGTTTTTGATAAATATGTCAAAAAATTAGGAAAAAATGTGTAAAGTTTTGAACATTTGTAATTGAAAACAACTTTGATTTTTTTGTGTACAAATCTAACTCACACTCTTCCACTTTATATGCACTAGTGTTTCAAAAGGGCTAGTTTTAGCCGTGTTTGCTTTTCAATTGTGCATGCTCATAACTAGCTATACTTTTCCATATTTACTATCTAAGGATTAAAAAAACATTTGCTGAGTTATATGACCATCTATATTGGGCACTAATTATTATTCTTTAAATCATTTTTAAAAATAGATCATCAGACCAAGTAAAGCATTGAAATCAGAAATAAATGCTACTCTATAAATTGCTCATATTGAATATTTTGGTAATTAAAAAAATAGTTTTTGGCTCTCTCTTAATATTATATCATCAGTATAAAAAATACTGTCTATACTCCGTCCAAATATATAACATATGTTTTAAGTTCACTAAATATTTGTTCAAAGTGGAGGACAACAGCTGCTAGCAATGTAGTCACAATATCCCCTCTGTGCCTGATCCAGTCACTGAGAGACATTTTTCTCTGTTATTATTTTCCTGATGCTGACACAATATAATTGCATGGCAAAAATATTTAATTTTAGCACAAAAACATTACTTTAAAATGGCAGGTTGGAAGTATCCCAGTTATCCAATAGTTCAAATAAAATAATAAATAATAATAATAATAATAATATGTAACTCTTTATAAAGTGCTTTTCATCAGTGGATCTTAAATGGTTTATAAAGAACATTGGAATCATTACCCATTTTACAGATGGGGAAACTAAGGCACCAAAGAGACTTGCCCACGTTCACCCAACAGACCAGTGGGAGAACTGGGAATAGATCCATAATGGACTTGATTAGTTCAAAACTTACAGCATTTTAAACAAAATTAAAAGCATATTGGCATTGATTTCATGTGACACACATGAAAGTGCTAGATCCATGGTGACTAGGGGTTACAAAATCTTACTGTCTGTACTCCAGGAAAACAGGATTTTCTTTCTTTTAAAATGTAGCACCTGTCCCCAAATTAGATTCTTAATGGAAAACTGACTTGACAAGTGTGATGTAGTTTCTTTTGTTTTCAGACTAAATCATTTGAAGATCTCCTAATTGTATTTCTGATTTCAGAACTATCTTGTAATAATGAAGACTGGAAACTCTAGAAAGCAGATACGCTATCTCACCCGTGAGAAAAAAAATGAAAACATGCAGCCTAAATAAGATTGCTATCAATACAGTGATATTTAAACTGCTAAAGGGAACCAGCCAGAAATTTAGAGTTGAAATTTTTAAAGAGGAGTTGTCTAATTAAATTAATACCCTAACATTCTTTTGAAATTCACCACAGTTTAGTCAATTAGGAAGGTTTCCAGGGCACCATGCTGCTTACAGACATGTACAGCAGTTCTGCAGCACTTTCAAGCCAAACGAAGCATAACTCATGGGTGTCTTACAGTTTACCACATCTGTAGACTTGTATCAAGCTGTCTACTCCTTACTGGACACCCATGGGGAGAGTACGAATGAAAACAGGTCTTTCCTCTTGTAGAAATGATTTTCTCTTCCCCCAGCAAGTACAGAGGGACTTGCTGGCAGAGTCAGGTGCAATTTCTATTTAGGTACAAAGTGGCACCCATCTTCATAGTATCTGAGCATCACCCCTGTATATATCCTGAAAACAGCCTTGTGTGAGGCAGGGAATTATCAGTATCCCCATTTTGTAGACAGAGCACTGAAGCACAGACCGATCAAATGGTGGGATCAGCATCACAAAGGAAGTCTGTGGCAGAACCAGATCTTCTGAATCTCACTCTAACACCTAAACTACAAGACCTTCCTTCCAGAATCTCCTCTTCATCAGAGAGGATGAATATAACCCAGATTTGTTCTTTCATATGTCCACATCCTTTTTCACTGTTGTCTAGCATATTAATGATGGCATCACAAAACTGAAAGGAGCACATCTGAACCAGCTGGATTATAGTGTGTACTTCAGGCACATGCAGGAAGCTGATATAATTGGCCCATCACACTTCAGGAGTCTGGCATGTTGGTGTCGCAGAGGCAGACCGACAGAATTAGACTCAAAGCTGCTGTGTAGAATGCTGAAGGTTGAGATATTTATGAAAGGATTAGTGAATGACCCTATGGACCAGATAGTTTTTGTTTGTTTATTTAAGTTAGGAGTGGGGTACTCAAAAGCACTTAAGTAATCTATGAGTAGATGTCCCATTTAGTTTCAAATCCCACCCTAAAAGTACAAGGACAGTATAACCAGACTTGATCTTTGGCTCACTTAATTACTTGATTTCTTTACGCAACTGCCCACATTTTGCTTGAATAATTGCAGATCTAAGTAATAAAATCAGGCCAAAATTTCCAGGCCTGCCACTGGAGCGATCATACATCCTAGAGCTCCCATCTGAAGGAGGCATTTGTGGTGTATGCAGGTGTGAAAGATGTGCAGTACACAGGAATCAAGGCACCATTAAGCATCGACATTCTTCCTGTGCCCAGAGTTCAGAAACAGTGGTTGTTCTCACACTACAGAACAGACTCTCAGAGGACAGACATACTGTGCTCTCTCTCTATATCTGACCGAAAGTATGTTAGCTCTTTTTTGTGTGTGGATGATGCATACATAACAGCATTTCTTTGGGAGACCTGGTAAGCAAGGTAGGAGCTTCTACGAGAACAGAAACTGCAAGTATCTCTCACTTTTACATAACAAGCGTAGATGTGCTTGGTCCTGTCTTAGCGTGGGGGGCTGGACTAGATGATCTAGATTCATAGATACTAAGGTCAGAAGGGACCATTATGATCATTTAGTCCAACCTCCTGCACAACGCAGGTCACAGAATCTCACCCACCCACTCCTGTGATAAACCTCGCACCTATGTCTGAGCTACTGAAGTCCTCAAACCGTGGTTTAAAGACTTCAAGGAGCAGAGAATCCTCCAGCAAGTGACCCGTTCCCCATGCTACAGAGGAAGGTGAAAAACCTCCAACGCCTCTTCCAATCTGCCCTGGAGGAAAATTCCTTCCCGACCCCAAATATGGCGATCAGCTAAACCCTGAGCATATGGGCAAGATTCACCAGCCAGATACCCAGGAAAGAATTTTCTGTAGTAACTCAGATCCCACCCCATCTTGATGTCCCTTCAATTCCTACATTTCTGTGATTCTACAATAAAGGCATATTAGTGCTTGCTTACTGAAACACAAACGTACACAATCATACAGTCCTCTATTCTCACATTCATAGATTTAATAGAAATCAGTCAGGATCTGGACAACATTGTGTTATCTGGGAGTCAGGAGAACAATGAAAGGCAGCTCCTCACTGCACACAAGTTCACATGAGGGATGTGTGAGAGTGGTACTACTTAAAGCTTCAAAGGAATTAGGAAACAAAAGGACTGCAGGAGGTGTTATGCATATTTCAAAGGTGCCTGATCCCAAGCCCACTGAAGTCAAAGGGAAGCCCATAGTCATTTACATCTACAGTACACATGGTGCTTTTTAAGCCCTTCTACATTCTTTTCAGAGGCAGAGTTGCATTACAAGATTGGATTGAATCAGGAATGGAACAAGGAAGCTGGCTCCCATAAAACTACTCTGGATTTTCAGTACATGAAAGAAGTGTAAGACTCAATCCTACCACATTTACATGAATAGTCCCAAGGAATTCAATAGACTACATATGTGGGTGCTACAAGATTAGATACTAATTACACAAAATGATTTTATGGCTGTATATACGCGTATTTTTGCTAACTGAAAAAAAATACATGCTTAAACGTAAGTTTAAACAGAAATTGACATCCGTTTTTGTTCATTTTGTTACTTCATCATCCCAACTCCCATTTATCTGCTTGATCCATCTACTGAATCCTGTCTGATAGCTAAATTGTAAACTCTCTGGGGCAGAGACTGTCTTCTTTGTTATTTGTTTGTATGGGGACTAACACAAGGGGGCCCTAATCCTTGATTTTGGGATTCAAAGGTGCTTCTGTAAAAGAAATCAAAATAATAAACAAGTTTCAGAGTAGCAGCCGTGTTAGTCTGTCTCCGCAAAAAGAAAAGGAGTAAGTCTGGCACCTTAGAGACGAACAAATTTATTTGAGCATAAGCTTTCGTGAGCTACAGCTCACTTCATCAGATGCATTCAGTGGAAAATGCAGTGGGGAGATTTATATACACAGAGAACATGAAACAATGGGTGTTACCAATACACACTGTAACAAGAGTGATCAGGTAAGGTGAGCTGTTACTAGCAGGAGAGCTCGGGGGGGGGGGGGAGAACCTTTCGTAGTGGTAATCAAATTCCACCATGATTTCAACAATTTCCATCCCACCATCAACCTCAGCCTGGACCAGTCCACACAAGAGATCCACTTCCTGGACACTACGGTGCTAATAAGCAATGGTCACATAAACACCACCCTATACCAGAAACCTACTGACCACTATGCTTACCTACATGTCTCCAGCTTTCATCCAGACCACACCACACGATCCACTGTCTACAGCCAAGCTCTACGATACAACCGCATTTGCTCCAACCCCTCAGACAGAGACAAACACCTACAAGATCTCTATCAAGCATTCTTACAAGTACAATACCCACCTGCTGAAGTGAAGAAACAGATTGACAGAGCCAGAAGAGTACCCAGAAGTTACCTACTACAGGACAGGCCCAACAAAGAAAATAACAGAACGCCACCAGCCATCACCTTCAGCCCCCAACTAAAACCTCTCCAACGCATTATCAAGGATCTACAACCTATCCTGAAGGATGACCCATCACTCTCAAAGATCTTGGGAGACAGGCCAGACCTTGCTTCCAGACAGCCCCCCAACCTGAAGCAAATACTCACCAGCAACCACACACCACACAACAAAAACACTAACCCAGGATTCTATCCTTGCAACAAAGCCCGTTGCCAACTGTGTCCACATATCTATTCAGGGGACACCATCATAGGGCCTAATCACATCAGCCACACTATCAGAAACTCATTCACCAATGTGATATATGCCATCATGTGCCAGCAATGCCCCTCTGCCATGTACATTGGTCAAACTGGACAGTCTCTACGTAAAAGAATACATGGACATAAATCAGATGTCAAGAATTATAACATTCAAAAACCAGTCGGATAACACTTCAATCTCTTTGGTCATTCGATTACAGACCTAAAAGTGGCAATTCGTCAACAAAAATCTTCAAAAACAGACTCCAACGAGAGACTGCTGAATTGGAATTAATTTGCAAACTGGATACAATTAACTTAGGCTTGAATAAAGACTGGGAGTGGATGTGTCATTACACAAAGTAAAACTATTTCCCCTTGTTTATCCCCCCCTACTGTCCTTGTCAACTTCTGGAAATGGCCCACCTTGATTATCACTGCAAAAGGTTCCCTCCCTCCCCCCACCCCTGCTGTCCTGCTGGTAATAGCTCACCTTTCCTGATCACTCTGGTTACAGTCTGTATGGTAACACCCATTGTTTCATGTTCTCTGCGTATATAAAATCTCCCCAGTATATTTTCCACTGTATGCATCCGCTGAAGTGAGCTGTAGCTCACGAAAGTTTATGCTCTAATAAATTTGTTCATCTCTAAGGTGCCACATGTACTCCTTTTCTTTTTGCAGATACAGACTAACACAGCTGCTACTCTGAAACCAATAATAAACAAGTTGCTCTAGTTGTTGCAGCTATATCAAGAGACATAAGATTGAAAGTTTGGCCCCCAGAATCTCTCTGAAACTTTTCATCTGAGGACAGAATGTGGGCATGTGACAGACATGTGAGAACTGCAGTCTTGAATCATTGGTCACGTGAAGTCTTATTTAATGCTGGCTACAATATAGTACACTATATGGCCTCAGTCTTCAGTCAGACATTGTCATAGTTGGCTTTCAGTGTCTATTTGGTGGTTGCTGGGAGAAGTGAGGGATAGAAAATCCGGACGTTTTTGTATTGTGTTAATTCAATTTGAAACATTATTTGGGAATTCACAAAATCTAGGCTGCCAAAACATTTGGGTTGCAATATTTACAGAAGGGACACCACCAACTTCACCTACTCAGTTCAAAAAAATTAAAAAGGCATCCACTATGAGTTGAAGGTACTTCACCTGCAGAAATTTGTGGTAATACAGTCAGATTTTCCTGTTTTAAGATGTTTTCTCGTTTCTGCTGCTGTGTGTAAATACCTGCACAAACAGGGGGAAACCAAATGACTGTACACAGAGAACAATAAAGCTGACTAGATACAAAGGGCTGTCAAATACACCAACTGAACAAACAGAAAAAATATTTCTTTCATCTCTTTCAATTACTTCTATCAATTGGAGGCACAAAATACATCTGATACAAGTGTGAATACTGACCTGACAGTGACCTGTTTAAAGAGATACTGATAAAGATGACAGGCTAAAAGTGCAACTAGAAAAGCAGTTTGGGCTAGAAAAGTAAATTCCATGGAGAACTGTGCAAAGAGGCCAAAAAATTCTGTACACAGTCAAATGTAGTGCTTACTTGCTTGAGTCCTCATTCATCTGAATGGGACTATTCACAGTAGTAAGCGCTGCACCTGGTAGTGCAAGCTTGCAGATTTGGGCTATCTCTGAGACAAGAGTTACCAACCAATCGCACTCTCTTCAGTGAGCTGAAGGTTTACTTCCCAATCATGGAGACGCACAGGAATGAAAAGACTCAGCGCCACAAAGACAGAAGGCATCAGACTCCATGCATTGCTACGCTGCCTTCTGCTTCCAAATTGTAGCACGGCTCCTTCAAGAGCCACACTGCACTACCTTTGCTTTGGGTTCCCCTGCAGCTGCACAGTATTAGCCGTAGAATGAGAGTTAATCTTGCTTCATACTACATTAATGCCTGCTTGCAAACACACTGGTTTCAGAAAGGGTGAAATATAGGTGAAAATATATAAACCAGAGAATGGCTGGTAACCCTATCAATCATCTCTTGCACCAGTACCCCACAGAACTCCGGCAGAGTCCTAAGGAGCTGCAGGTGGATGATGCTACAGCCTCAAAGCTCCCCTTTGTGTCAGCTGAGGAAATCTGCTCTATCTGACTCCCATAGCAACACTCACAGAAGTACAGGGCATTAAGCATCCATTTGCTTTGGTTCACAAGAGCGTGCATCACGCCATCCATTCACTCTGCCTCTTCCCCTCTTGTGAGCAGGATTTGTATACAAAGTCCACAGAGTTCTGCTCTTGGAAAATTCCAGTAGCCTGTCTGCTCATAAGAATAGTTCCAGGCAGCTAGCAGGTGAGGAGGAAGGACAGTATCCATTAGCCCTGCAATGAAAAATAATGTATTGCCCTCATCTTGATCCCAATGAAGTCAACAGAACTTTTGTTATCAACTTCAGAGGGAGCAGGTTCGGGCCCTCTGTGTCCAGAATTTGATTCGGTGGGTCACCCACCAGATTACCTAAGATTTATACACACTGTTGCTGGTCTCATTTTGGAGTGGTTGATAGAATGATCAGGATCTAGAGGAAATGTTTGTTACCATACAACAACAGGTTACTAAGAGGCAAGTTTAATTTGGGATCTACCAACCAAGAGTGTTTTTCTAAGAAACTGGACGTTCCTGTACAATATGCATGTGACTTTCAGCTCTGGATTTTTTTTTTATGGTCATTGGTCATCTTTAAAAGCTTTACAACTTTGCCATTGTAACTAATTACCATTACTTCTTCCTCAGATATTGCAGTAATATTTATTACAGTACTTGAAAATAGCATCTGTCAAGATTTTAATGGTGTCCACTGCACAATTTAATTTCACTACAATAAAGCAATATATGCACT
This sequence comes from Natator depressus, assembly GCF_965152275.1. Taxonomy (NCBI): domain Eukaryota; kingdom Metazoa; phylum Chordata; order Testudines; family Cheloniidae; genus Natator; species Natator depressus. The sequence continues at coordinate 41,474,863 of NC_134236.1, read as the reverse complement.
ACTTTGTGGCTCCTTCTGTCTTCCCCTAAATGCTTTATGGTGGTTGCTTGATAGTAACAGACCCATTACCCAATTTTTCCTTTGGCAAGATACTACTAAGAAGAATTACTAGCTTGGTAAGCAGAATAACTTTGTTCTTTCCTGTATACTTAGCTGACATTAATACTGTTCTGTATGATTTTCAGCACCTTGTCAGTCTTAATATCCATTTTGTAAATGTCGAAGACAGTTAAATTATATCCGAGATACAATTCATGCTAGACCTATGAATACAAATATTTCATTGCTGAATTTATAAATATTTCCTAATGTACAATGAGAAACCAAAAACAATGTAATTAAATTTAACTGCAGCCTTTCTGGTCAATAGTGTATGGCCTACCATGTACTCTACCCCTGGAGACAAATGTTTGAACCATGCTAATAAAAGTAACACCAGTGGTTACATGGTGTATATGAAATTGACAGCCAGCGTAAAATGTCTTTCCGTGCAATCATATTATGCTGTCATGTGTATGAAGAGCTCCCCTTTGAAATGAGTATGGAAAATTAGCAAACATTGTTACCCTCAAATATCTCATTATTATTTAATATTTATATTATGGTAGCACCGAAAGGCCAAAAAAAAGCTGGGCTCATATTTGCTCCTTCATGTGTGAACATAGCTCTTTTATGTCAAGAGTTGACCAGGGGCCTCTATCAGAGATCACTTACCCCAGTATTATCCTAGTGTAATTCCAATGCACTTACTCTTGATTTACTTTGGTGTACATTGGTGAACTAAGATCAGATCCAGGCCTTTGTCCCCTAAGAATATATTTAAATTAGAAACTCTGCAAGTTGTTGTTTTGATTTAAGCTAAGAGCGGCCTTAGAATTAAAAAAGCTTAATTTTTTTTTTTACTTTCCAAGTGCATAAACCCCAAATTTTTCAGAAAAATATGGTCAAGATACAACACAGCTTCAAAGAATACTTATGAATAAAACCTATGGAATCTCTTTAATATGACACAATCTATAATATATAGCTGTATGACACTTGGGTACAAAATTTCCTTACCTGACATAACTGTTTTGAAATGTGGATCATTGTATATGCTCTTTGCATGATTACTGATTAAGTTCCCTGTATCTGTTAAATATTTTTCTTTATGCATAGTATTAAAGCAATAATAATATGAAGTTAAAAAAAATAACATGATTGCATAGCTTTCATTCATATGATCTTCAGAATAGTAACTGTTATTCTAATGATCTTGGTTTACTTTGTATTTCATAATTAATAAGCTGTTATCAAATAATTTTCTATTGCAAAAAGGCAATGAAGTATATATCCAAAATTGCTATCAATCTTAATTTCTTGAAAATAAAATTTTAAAATTGTAGATAGTTTAACAAAAAAATCAAATTGTAACTTGCTCAAAATTATTTTTTCTAAAAGATACACTATATCAACCACCTTTTACCTCAGATTAGATGAACCAGGATACATAAAATGTTGCATGCCAGAATTACAAAGTATGTAGCAGTGTGACATATAATAAATGCAGAAACTGAACTACATCTTTTGCTTAATGTAGATGAATGCAGTCTATGGAAATTCCTTCCTTTTCTAGATCACTTTAAGATGTATTTACAATGAAATAACTTTCACAGAATATATTTAGAAAGCCAACTCTATGCATGTTTTAAATTTAAAAATAGTCTTTATTTGGGGAGATGTTAGCAAAAGCGGAAGGTAATGCCTGACAGTAATCTGATGCTTAATGTGCTTATGAGCTGAAGTAATTTCACTTGCCTTCCAGCATTTCAAACACAGTATATGCAACGTAAAACTAGATACCTAGGGCCACAAATTTTGTCGAACATGTAGATTTTATAAATCTAGTAAACATTATTTAACTGCATTTACATATCAAAGCTTGCATTTTAAAATGTACTGTATTGTGAGATGAATAATCATGCTGATCACTTGTTGCTAAATAAAGAGCACAGGAAATGACTGGAAAGCATGCTAGATATTAATCCTATGAACGACTTATGAACAAATGTAAAGCACTGATATTAATGCATGTTTACAGAATAATTACTCAGCTAGTGCATATATCAAGCCTTCCCTAAAACTTAGCAATAGGAATGAAAATAATTGAAGGCCATTAAAACTTGTGAATATATGACAATTATCCTATAGCCTTGTTTTTATATATATAATACACAGTTTACTTCGGTTTTCTTGATCACTAAAGAGGATGCCTTTTGCTACTACATCCCTGTACAAACCTAAAAAAAGAGAAGCTATTTTAGCTAGATACTTGAGAGTTAATTAAAAACATGGGCAGTGTCCATAGTATAATTTTACTAACAACTTTTGATAAGTATAATCTGGTGTGTCAGTGCTAAATATTCAAGACAGAAAAAATGTCAAGTGTTGAGAAGCATGAGCCATGAAAAATAGCTGTGAAGGATGCACATAAATTCATACATATCAATCCATCCAGACACCACTCACTTGTTACAAAGTTTCCTCATCCTAAAGACCCTACTGAATGAATTTTACCAGAAGAGACCTAGCAACCTAGTGATCCTCCAGACCCCTACTTAAACATATTTATTCTAAAATAATCTTTAGATAAAATTGTAACCTTCACTATACGATTAATATATCAGCTAATTCGGAGTACTACATTTGAGTGCACTGACACTAGTATTTTAGGTTCAAAGCTTTTTCAAGAGTGTTTCTTTTAAATAGCATATTTTTACCAGTAGTGTTTCTATAATATGAACCAACATAGCACTTCACAGCATACTAAATCTGCCTTTTCTCTTTTATCCCATTTAGAGCAGTTGATAAGAGATACTACTGAATCTTCTTCTGCACTACAGAGAAAACTGCCTTTTGGTAAGGCTTTTCTTTTCACAGCTTTCAATAAAATAAAGGGGTTTGTACCTGCAGGTCCTTATATTTACTAATTCCCATCAGCAACACATCTACTTTAACAGAAGTATCAAAACAAAATGATTCTTGCCTTACAAATTATTACAGGATTTACTGTAATGAAGGTTAATACTGGACTGAACTTATTTTATTTTAGTATCACATGTTTAGTTCTAGACTTCTTTATGTGAGCTGTTTTCCTATTTACCGCTACAATTAAGGTATACCATGTAATGCAGCAATATTATAATAAAAAATAATGTAGCAAAAGCATTTTCCTTAAAGACAATACAAGCCTATTGCTTGCATGGGAGAAAAAACATGGTGCAAAGTACTTGGGGAGGGAGAAAGAAAGCATGTATTGGAAATTAACTAGTTTCAGGATAATTAATACATTATTTTCTGACTGATAAAATGGTGTTGAAGAAAGTATAAACTGAAGGTAAAAAAGTAAGAAATGAGTCATCTTTGACTTACCGTCTTAAAGACTAATGATGTATTACAGGCAGCATCCAAACACAGAGCATGGAGCTTCTCACAAATCAGAAAAATATGCAGTCAATGAACAATTCAAATTCATTGTAAAAAATGCAGGCCAGAAATCAAAGTATGTATCCAGGGATCTGGTTACTCACAGCTTTGACTTGCCTGCTAGAGAGCTCTGCAAAACAAGTATACTGCAGCAGTGTGGCAAGCATAGGATTGCAATGCATGTCCCATATATTCAAGCATAATAGAAAACATGGTCTGGAGCTTATTCCATGTGGATGTGGGCTTTGTTTTGTGTAGGCAGAAAAAGGAGGGTTTTTTTTTCAGATAATAGAATTGGAAATGAAGATTTGTCTTGATTATTGTACAATATGATTCCCCAGGATATCAATTACATAAAGCAGGTGCCTCTGTCTCCTGTTTTCCAGATAAATACTTGTAATCTCATTTAACAAATGATCCCTATTTAGACAGGAGCCACCTATTGTGATGATATCATTTGCTCTAGTATCCATAAATGGACAACTTCCTACACAGCATCACGGCCCCTGACAACACAAATCTTGATAACATTGAGGGGGCAGGGTGATTGATGGGGTCCCATCAATCTACAGCAGCTTCTGCTGATGTGATATCATGAATCCTGCATAATCATCCACAGAGCTGCAAATGAAGAAGAAACTGCCTGGTGGAGCTCATTTAAAAAAAAAAAAACCTTTTAGAAAAGTGTTGAAGGCAAATAAGATAAAACCACTGGCACTTTCTCAGAATCTTCATGTTTTCAGGGAAGCACTGGGGAGTTTAGAAAAGCAAAATCCATTAGTGGTTAAGATGTGTAGGTGACAGTTTCTTTTTAGCAAAGTAAGAAATATTGTATTTCTTGTTTCTAGCGACTGCAAAATATATATTGACAGCAAAAGTACCAGTGCTTCCATGCTGCACAAATATTAGCCATCCTTATGGAATATTTTTAGGACTCTGCCTGGCAGTGCTATTTGCTCAGTAGATAAACTTCTAATAAAATATACTTAGACTGTTTTCCTTTTGTGTTTCAAATTCGTTCAGATAGCTTGATTTGGTTAAAACTCTGATTGCATCAGAGCAACGCTCAAGCTGAGATTTGCTCAGCAAAGCATTCTGTTAGACATGTTTATTTGTGAAATTTTATGGTGGAGGTCACAGCTAGCTAAAATCAGTTGCCACTTTGCCGGTTCCACATATGGCCCCACTGGTTTCAATAGGACTGTTTGTGGAGTAAGGTACGATTCAATGTGACTAAGGGTGTTGCAAATGGGCACATGGTGGGCAAATCAAGATTTGAGGGGACAATTAAAGTAAATGGTAATGCAGGGTGTTCTTACTCTCCGTCTCTTTTTTTTTTTCTTTTTTTAAGTCTAGTGGCTCGGTTGCTAACAATAGGTAGACACAGTTTTTGTACTTAGTAACTGCTATTCCTCTGATCAACGATTGATGAAAATGATGAAATACAAACATTCAAGGCAGAAAAATGTCAAGCATTGAGAAGCATGAGCCACAAAAACTAGGTATGTAAAATGCGCCTTAATCCACACATCCATCTTTAAAAAGGCAAGGGATTGACAAGATAGCCAATGGGTATCTTCCAGAATCTAGCTTAATTGCCCCTGTGCCAAAAAGACCAAGAAGTGGCTCAACGCCTCTTTAGTCCATAAACAGAAGGCTCTATTTCCTGCCATTCAAGACAGTGTACTAGGACCCATCTACACTATGTCTTGAGCAATGCATATTACAAACACATTCAAGATGGTTAAGCATGTTTTCTCTGAAAATACAGACAATGCCACTGCAATAATAAACATAGTTGTAGCTACAATAAATTCCACATCAGTGTGTCCAAGCTTTTCCTCTAAACAAAAAAGCTAATGGGAAAGCATTCAATAGACTTTTGCACAGTTTCTTAACACAGTTATAGCATAATTAGTCATAACTGTTTAAATATGGAGCCATACTTGAAAATTGCCCATTGATAATGGGTAGACTGGTGGCCTTTTAAGAGATTTAATGAAGTATCTTCGTTTCCATGAAAAGCTTTATACCTGTCAGTTATGCACATCGCTACCTCTGAAATTATGTGTTCCTATTACTATTACCCTCATCTTCTTACGCATTCCCTCCATTGTGTACGACACTTGCCTGTTGCATCTTGGTTTTTTTAGATTGTAAGCTCTGTGGGGCAGGGAGTGTCCTTTACTATATGTTTGCACAGCACTCAGCATCATGGGGCCCATATTACAAGCAGTACGGCAATAAATAATAACATGTCAGACATGACTAACAAGCTCTGTGACTCACAGCAGGGCTACGGCCACGTCCTGCCCACACCAGTGCTCCCACTGTTCTACCAGTGAAGCTACACTAGTGGTATTGAAATGTGAGAGATTTCCTCAAAAATGTCTAATGTAGACATGGCCTCACAGGGTTCCAAGTGAAGTAGACAAAGATGTCCATCTGAGAACATTTAAGGGTGATTTAAACACTGGTAAGCGCTTTCCTTCTCATCCTTCGTTTACTGATTGTTTGCTTTTGGCATTGCTTGTCCTCATGTTGCAGCTAGTTCCTCTTTGCTCTGGGTGTGGTGTACAGGCAATGGCAAAAATGCAGCCTTGACAGAGGCATCTGGGGATCATCACACCTTAGGCTTGGTATTGAGATAACATTGGGAGGAAGCAGGAAAGCATTACATTGGGGTCCAGAAGACACTAATAATTTTCATGCATTTCCATGATAAAGTGTGAAGAGAGGCAGTTAAGGAAAAAATGGGACATATGTGGGTGTAAGAGGGATGCAAGACTTCAATTTCTCCATGGCCTGAAAACTGTCGTTTTGGCCTGGTGTGAGATTACAAAATGGGAAGGGGAAAGCAGCAACCTAAAATGAAAGTTTGTGAGAGCACCATCATCCACAGAGTAGCCTAAGGAGAGGGCCCATTAAGTGTTTCATGATAAAGATTCTCTGAAGGATATGCCAGAGGTAAAATGAAAATCATTTATTTTCTTACAGCTGGAGCACAATATAGGGTTCCTTGTGGCACCTGAGCCAAGAGACACACATATCACACATCCTGCCACGTTACATTAAACTGGTTTTGTGCTCACCAGCAATACATAGCAGCAGCAGTACATGAGAGAAGAGACTACCTCCTTATTTGCCTTCCTAAGCAAGGGTGTATGCCAAACGGAGTTAAGGAGCAACACTGGCTCTGGGCCTTGTTGGGGAAGCCCAGATTTAGCAGTAGGTGAGAGGCAGAACAGTAGGTAGCGGTACCACATCCTGCTGATTGCTGTCAGACAGACAGCAGTTAGGGTAGGCTGGGCTGCCCCACTTTGAAGGAAGAGATGAGACCATTTGGGGGTACTGAGAGGAAGAGTTCAGGTGAAGGATTAGGCTGGGAGGCACAGTCACTGCATTGAAAAGGTATCTGGGAAATTCTGTCTGAGGGGAATGGTGATAAATCAGACCAAGTAGAATTGATTGAACAAAAAGATTCTCATAAATGGTAAGATTGTACAGAACATAAAACAAGATCCTACCCCTTTAAGAGCAAGTGGCTTTCTTCTGTCACAACCCCAAATGTAAAGCAGTACTTCAGTCAAGCTCACAGCAACACTGTCCATTGTCCACCTCTGATCCTGTCTCTGGATTTCCTTTCTGCCCTTCCTTCCATTCAGGTTTGTCCTTTTCTAGCATACTTGGGAATTAACTTTGTCCCCACATTTGGGCCAGCCCATAAACCTGCATGGATGATTTAGTTGGGGATTGGTTCTGCTTTGAGCAGGGGGTTGGACTAGATAACCTCCTTAGGTCCCTTCCAACCCTAATATTCTAGGATTCTATGATTCCTGCACTGGGGGTAAGCAGCTTGAACCTTCTTGAAATTTCTACACCCTACACTAAGTATAACTTATGACTTAAGTGGTGATGAGTGTCCAAGGCAGCACTGTGGTGACTATGAGCTGATCCCTACATGTACTTGGCTCTCTGAGTTTATGAACTTGAAGGAAAAGATGAGAACACCTGGGGATACTGAGAAGAGAGTTCAGTTGAAGGATTAGGCTGGGAGTCCACTTTGCTTTGAGGAACTAACACAAAGCATCTCATGCCCCATAAGTTTCCGAAGCTCCATTCTAGTAGGGAGGAGAGAGAGCAAGATATTATATCCCAGCCTTAGCTTCCAAAATACACACATTGACATGTCCAAAAGCTAGCTGCTTTTGAGAAGAAACAGAAAGATCTGCTGCAGTGAAATGAGGTTTATCTACTGAATTAACTGAGAGGAAAGGCTGCCATCCCCAGTAGGTGCCATTGTAACTGATATTAATTAGTTTGGAAATAGAAATATTGCAACAAGCAGAAGTATACAACATATGATTTAAAACACACACCACATTGGAATTATTTACTCTTAAACTGCAAACAACCAGTAGTAATAAAAATAAAACAGAGCTCCTCACATCATCCAGTTACAAGTGCACAGTATGAGAACAATTACTGTGCACTATGTGAAATTTGATGCTTCCTTCTTTAATTGTATTACTAAAGACACCTCTTATTTGTGACTATCAACTAGAAACAGGCAAATTGGCACATGGAAAAAACCTTAGGATATAACCTCCACCTGTAATCTTTTCTCATTTCTAGAACAAAATTGAAGTTTTATCACGGTTCCTGAACCTTCAGATTTTGTAAGTTGTTTTCACATTTGGTTTCCAGCCAGGACCAGAAATATCCTGTAAAGGGTATTTCTGTGATTTCTCTAGCTAGGGGTAGACATGTCAGAAATCTCTTGCGGAAGCCTGTTCTTCCAACGTTTCAGCCCAGCTTAGTGGACACATTGGGTTCAGATAACACCACAATGAGGTATACCTGCATTAGGCACGAAAACTTAAGCAATGCTTACACAAACCTACATACTGGACCTTCTGGGAATCACCATCAGAGCTTTAGTATGAACAAAGGGACATTTTCAAACTGTTCAGGCCCAAATGTAATTTACTTTAACACTACTATGATGTTGGGGAACAACCTCTAGTTTCTAATTATTTTTCAAACCTCACTATACACATATTACATAAGTGTTATAATATCCGGTAGGAAAATAAATTACTTTCAATCTTCTACATGAATATTAAAATAATGGAGAATAAAAACCATGCAAAAAACTGCAGATGGAGCAATGAGGTATTTAGTTTTTGCAAAACCTGGCTACTACAGTCTTAAAAATCAAGAAAAGCAGCAGGGGTTTGGATCTAAGTCCATTTTACCTAATTCATTAATAAACAGTAATGTTACTCTCCAGTTAAAACTGAAAGCACAATTACAATGGGCTATCTTGTGTCATCCAATCTTCAGTGGAATTTTCCTATTGATTTGGAAAGGGAGTTTTGTTTAAACACTCAGGGGACAATATGGCTTAAACGTCCATTTAAACTGCCTCTGAATATAAACAGTAACTAATACAGCCTCCTACAACAAACGTCAACACTGTTATTGAGAGAAAGATATTGCAAAGAGGGGGGTCCATAGTCATTGTAACATCTACTAAAAAGCAGTTTTCAGCTGCAGGTGAGCCACTGATGATCGCCTGCTTCTACAGGTCTTGGTGCTGTTGCATCGTTCCTGATAACTGCTGCTGTTGTGGCAAGACAGTCCCCCCAGGGACAGCAAGAGGGTCTCTAAAAAGCTAGGGCTCTGTACATTGATGATCAAAGCCATACTTTCACCCCATCAAAGAACCAGGCTGATGTGATGTCATAAACTTGTGCTGCTCAGAAAGAGGGTAGTTATGTCTTGGGATAGCTAGGGTTTCTTCATCCCAGCCTCTGTCATTACCCAGCGGCAGTGTGTTGCTGTAATTAAGCCCGGAAGTGATGAATATGTGGATTACATGTCCTCATTCAACAGGAGGAAGCACAATTTACTGGCCAATCAAAAAAGGTAAAAACAAAACAAAAAAATCCTACCATATTCCTGGCCATTCTGTTATATAAGCCTCCAAGAGCAGAAGAGAATTTAGAAGACTCAAAAAACATGTAGCACCATGAAAAAAGGAGGTCAACCATCTTCAATCAAAGGTGGTATTACGGTTTTGGACAACTCTTCAAAATATTTTCCTCTTCTAACCAGCATCACCTCAGTCTTACGAGGGTTTCACTTAGAGATTGTCTCTGTTCCTGCTAGTCTAAACTTTTTCTTTTTCTTTTAAAATTTGCAATCTGTTTCCTTGCAGAAACAGGCACTAGGCTACTCACAATCATTATTAGGAAAAAAAATATGCCACTCACTCACCAGGCCTGCCCTATCATGTATAAATTTACAATGGTCAAGATAAAGCCTTACTATGTTTAAATTTCAGTCATTATTAAAATGATCCATAACTGAATTGAAGCATTATTTTTAGCCAGCCTTACAAATAGTTTTCACAGGTAACATTACTTCAGGCATCCCTGGATTGGGAATGTTAGCTTTGCCTACCCACTTGCAGAGCTTCCACTGATCTGAGTAATAATTACCTGAGGTTACCTGTGCCATGTGCTCAGGGTATATAACATTTTACAATCCTGACCCTTGTCATGCAACTGTGTTCAGGAAATAAAGACCAGTATCTTATCAGCGCTCCTATGTGCTGATTTATTATACCCTGGATTAACTGGGTAGTTCAAAGGCTTAAAAGGAACCTCCAACAGTGATTCCTGGTGAAACCATGGCTGTCTTTCTACTTCTCTTGGGGCTTTCTACATGTTCCCCTCCTTGAGTGCCTTTCTGGGGTAATTAGACAGTGACGTCTTTGGTGGAGGTGGAGGAAGAGGGGGGGTTCTGATGTGGGACAGGGAGCTGTTGCTAAAAAAGTCATTCTGGTTACGACGGAAACGTTTTGGCATAGAGGAAAATCCTCCAGCATGACCTAAAAGTGATCAGACTCTGGTTAAGTATCGTCTCTTCTGGAATTCTGCTCCCTTGACCAAGAATGCCTTACCCTCCAGCTCTCTCATGTTTCAGCCTAGATTTTGTGAACTGCTGACATTCACTGCGAAGTGCTCTGGCTTGGCCTCACGATGAATTAGAAGATGTTGTAAATCGGTGAAAGGGCCATTGCCATTTCTCCAACAGGACGCAGAGCTGGTGCAGATTCATAAGAGTTTAAGTGCAGAAGTGACCATTAAGAACATCTAGTCTCTATGTCACAGGCCCTTAAATTTCACCCACTTACCCCTGTATTGAGCCCAGTAACTTGTGTTTGGTTAAAGCATAACTTGTGGTTTGGCTAAAGAATATCTAAGCATGTAGCTTTAGAACTAATCAAAGACAGATGTTTTGATACAGAGCTGATTCCTCTCAGCTACCAGATCACATTCGGATGGTACTGGAGACAGCAGACATCTTGGAACACTGGACAGTAAGGCTGCAGCTCTGGGAAGCAGAGGAAGCTCCTAGAACCTGTCCTGAGGGAGCAAAAAGGAGCCTTTCACTTGAGACTCAGGCAAACTTCTGGTTTGAAGAGAGAGCTGGAGGATACATGGATCCAGCCTTGGGAAGGTAAGGCCTCAGACAGGCTTGAGTATGATACCAGAGAGAACGGACTCAGGACAAACAGTGTGAAAAGAAAGGGCTCTGAGGAACCCAGTAAATGGCCAGAGGTAGCTAAGGAGGTGGGTTAGGGGTCAGTAGGGCCAGAGGATGGAAGCAGGCACTGGTTCACAGTCCAGCCTGTAGTTATCACTGTTAATTTTGCTATGCACTAACAATGTAATCTATTGCTGTTTAGTGTAATCCCCTTACCTGCATTCCCTTTACATTGTGTCTGACCTCATCTCTGCCAGACTGTAAGTAAAGCTCCCTGCTTGTTTTGTGACCTCTGCAGAGAGTGTCCTTCCTGCATGAAGCCAGTGAGTGTTAGGTGTCTACATGGCTGTAACCGCTGGAGCACCTACAGCACTTGCCTCCAGAGTTTGTGGTGCGGTTGTGACTAGAGTGACTCAGGACATTTAGTCACAGCTGAAACATTTTATGGAGATGTATGTTTTGACAAAGCTTTCATCAGGAAGTTGGGAGGGAGGGAGAGAGGAAGGGAGCAAGCAAAAGTGTGAGCTCATGCTCTATAGCCTAGTGGTTAAGGTAGTGGTCTAAAATAGGGGAAACCCAGATTCTAGTCCCCCTACTGCCTCATTCAGAATGGCTTGGGATGAAAATCTGTGCTCTGAATGTGAAAGGAATATAAATTACAAAGCCTCAAAAGTTGCTGTGATGTGGAATTGTCATCCTCTGCTCAGCTACAGTCATGGCTACTGGCTCTAACCAATTTCTGAATACGACTGCTTGCTCCAGCCTATCAAAGAAAGGGTGAGATCATTTATTTAAGTCAAATGAGGTAGAATCCTTCAGCTGGTCTGGAAGGGAAAATGAAGAACAGTATTTTTATTTGTTTTGTACACCTGTGACTGAAGACACTTTTGAGAGGCAGTGTGGTCTAGTGGATAGGCACTGGACTAGGCCTCAGGAGACCTGGGTACTGAGCTTGCCACTGACCCACTGTGTGATCTTGGGCATGTTGATTCATCTCTCTGTGCCTCTGTTTCCCCACACAACCTTTATCTTATCTATTTAGTTTGTAAGCCCTTCAAGACAGAGACAGGGTTTGTATAGTGCCATGCATAATGGGGCCCCAGTCTCTGTTGGAGCCTCTTCAGGACACTGTGATACAAACAACAGCAACAACTTTACACTCTGCTTATTTATCTTCTATAAATTTGAGAGGTCACATTTTAAAATATCAGCAAGTCAATGTTACACTCCTCAAAGGCCAATCAACCCACTGTGATTTGTTCAAGAGAGTTTTCCAAAGCTTCTGAAATTGGGACAGAAATTATAGAAGGTGAAGTCGTGGTGCTGAGAGGGGATGCAGTGCACTAGTTCCTTTAATTATTCATTACAGAAAGTGAATTATGAAGCAAATTATTTTGGGCAGGTTTTAACCTTGCAGTCCTCAAAACAATGCATCAGTATTAGGGTGTGCACTTTATTGCTGCCTTACTGAAACACACACCATGCATGGATCTGTGGATGACAAATGTCAAAACAGTGAATAAAGCCTGCTAAAACTTGCAACACAATATTTAAAAAGGAAGGCTATTTTATCATGTGACTTTGCTTTACTGTCTTAAGAACAAATAGAACCATACCGAATGCTGCATGTGCTACTTACATGCTTTCAGAAAAGAACAGCTACCGTTTTCATGACAAAGTCTAAGAAAGCTGTGGTTATTTTGTTTCATTGGGTTTTAAAAGCAAAAATAAAAGGCATTCATGAAATCCCATGGCAATGAAATCCCATGCTTTATCATTTTTGGTTCACCTACGTATTTGTTTTTACAGCAGTTTGTTCCCAGTCCAAATAATAAGCTTTTCAGTTTGAGCCACAGTAGTTTTCTAACCCATTTATGAGTTGTATCACTCCAGAGACTTCTAGCAGAAACTATGATGGCTGAAATGTGCAATAAGAAGACTACTTAGTGGTGGCTACTGAAAATAATCCTGTTATTTCTGGCACAGCAAACAAAATAAAGGCATGCATTTCACCAAGTCCTGTGTGTCTGTAGAATGATAAAAGGAGCTAGACTCTGCCAATAATAGCAAAAAGGAACAACAAATGAAATCCTCTAGAAATATTACAGAATAGCCTCATGCTGCAAGTATCATGGGGAATCTGGCTACAGGCCTACGTATAATATGGCGAATATACTGGTTTCATTAATAGATGATCTGTCCCTGACAATGGACAAAGGTAAAGTGTCCATGCTATTTTTTATATATCTGTTGGTAGCTTTGAAACCTTTGATCATGAGGGTTTTTTGACTAGACTCGGAAACCTAGCACAGTTGAGTTGTACTTCTGTGATTCTAATCCTTTGGGGACAGGACACTTATACACCTGAACCCACTGTATCACATTGTTTGTAATGGTTGCCCAAATCTGTTCAGGAAAAGCTCACTGATTTTTAAGTTGCTAGGATGTTGCAGACTAGGACCAAAGAACACTGGCAATGCTTATATGTGCAGAAGTCACTATGGTTACTGCCCGCACTCACTATGCCTAGAATGAAATCCTTCATTTTCATAAGCATTAAAATTCAGCAAATGTACCAACAATATTGAAACAGAGAGAAACATTCTTCATGTGATGCAGCTCTTTTAGCTGTGTTGCTTTTATCATTTTAAGTTAAGTCTTTAATCAAAATATAGTTGTGTATATATATAATTATTTTATGCCTGTTTAAAGTGAAAAGACTTGCATTAGAAATCTTGCAGTGTGAATACCTCATTAGATGCAAGTTTCAGCACTCAAAGATGAACAGCTCCCAGTTGCTGAGAATATAAAATCTGCAACCCAGGAAATATTTCATGTGTAATGCCAAATAAGTAGCACTAGTTGTGGCTTTGGCATGCTGATTCAGAGTAAATGCTCATAATAATATAGGAGTACTTTCAGTCTAAGGGTATGAGCCTGTGCTGTGGGAAAAGTTAGTCTTGGTTAGTTTAATTGTCTCTTGTAATGAAAAATAAATGTATAAATCTAGAATCAAAACTTTAAAACATTACTAGGACTACAAATACATCTTTGTTTTGCTCTATTTTTGGTGTCGGAGTGACTATTTTTTTTAATCTTCTTATACGCATTACTTCATTTGCTACCTATACAACATCCACTGGTGGGGTGTTTCACAAGGTTTTGTTCTCACTTTATACTCCAGAAAACCCCATACACTCTGATTAAGTTGTGTACACTAGCTGAATCCTTCATGGACGCTAAAAATCTTTCCTTACTTTTTCTCTTCCACTAGCTTCTTCTCATTGCAGTTCCTCTCAGGATGCCAAATGACTTTGCTGACCACGATTACCTGTTATTCTGAAAACCGGACTAAAAAACAGTCACCACATGCCTACATCTAACTTGGTAACCTATGCCACCAAATCCTTATTACAGCAAATTCTCTCCAGCAGAGGAACAATGGGCTCTTAAAATTTTCTTTATCCTTCTCTAGTTTTACTTTTCCTTGAAAGGTAGTTCAAGGTCTTTGTACATTAATTTATACCACTGAATTGGAACTTCTTGGTTTCTATGGTACATGGAGCCTGCAGATGAGATGACAATCTAGGAGTTTCTAACAAAAAGAATGTCAAATCAAAGGCGAACAAATGGCTTTGCATTATACAAAATACAATTTTTTGCATAACTTTCCACACTTAACATGAGGACATCTCATGTGTTCTTCCACAGAATCATTTAAGCAGAATGCATTAAATTGCCCTGTTCTCCTTCAGGCAGTAAAGCTAGGATTCACAAGTTCGGCATGAGACATACAAAAAGGTTCAATAACTTATTAGTAGACAATTAACAATTACTATATTGAACTACATTTATAGATATTTAACTACTCTACCATCACAATAGCGCCTATTCTAATAGGGCTTTCACACAGCTTATATGTGCCTCCCTGGGGGGCAACTCACATTTCCCTCCCAGATCCCCCCTCCCCCATACACACACACACACTACATGCATTCTCCTTGTGGTATTGCTCACCCCAAGCATTCAAGAATCATGATTAGCAGCGCCCCCCACCACCAAAAAAAATCACGAGAGTGGCTTAAAAATCATGAGAACGTTCTAAAATAATAAATTTTGGGTTCTATTTGCCTTGGCTCATGATTCCAAGCTTTTCTCAACCACCATGAAGGCTAGAAACTTACTTGTTTTTATTTAAGGAAATTGAAATTCTCATGTAATCACCTGAGTTCAGCATCGTGGACACTCAATGTCACAAGAAATCATGAGTAGGAAACACTCTACTTTTGACGCATAAATCCTATTACTGTTCATGGCAGTTGGGTAAGTCAAGGGGGAACGTATTATCCAGAATTTCAAAGTGGCTCAGCTATTAGTGAAGAATAGCTGAATGCATGGACTGTGTTTACAAGCTTCAAGGAAAAACACACCACAATCTGCCTACCTGCTGCTGCCTTTCATAAGGCTTGGCACCAGCCAGCCAAACTATAGTACATCTTCACTATAAAACCCTTCATAATTACAAATCTTCGGCTATAACGAACCTGGTCCCTGGATCCTAACTACAATACTGTACAAAAAATGGCTTCTGCGCATGCATGCACAATTTTTATCCAGTGCTTCCGAAAAGGAAGTGTCACAAAAAATCGCATTGTGCCTCTGAAACAAAAGCGTCACAAAAGTATGAGCCGGTCCCCCAAAGCGAAAATCAATTTCTGTTGCAGCAAAGCTAGAAATGATTGATCATTTGAAAAAAGGAGCAATGTAGGAGATCTCCATCGTGAGGATGGGCTATCAAAAAGCACAATTGGAACATTAAAAAAAATAATCTCCAAGCATTTGTCCATAAAGTCAACACTGACAAAGGACTGTCACAGAAGAAATTAAGAGAATCTGATGATGATGCACTAGATGAAGCAATCTTGTTGTGGTTCCAGCAGTCCAGAAGCAATGGTAATCCTGTATCTGGACTGAGCATCTGCAGAAAAGCAAACATCCAGGCAAAGCAAATTAATCCTGAAACAACATTCAAAGCATTTGATGGATGGCTGTGGCAACGTCAAAAAAGACATGGCATTTGGGAACTGAATATTGTTGGTGAGTCCTGTTCATGCAATGACAAGGTACGGGCAGCTTTCTCCCAAAACGAAAGCAACTTTTGTTAGAAGGAGGTTATACATTGCAGCAGATATACAATGCCGATGAAACAGGGTTGTTTTGGAAATGTGTGCCTGACAGGACATTTTCCCAGAGGGCAGATATAGTGAAGGGATATAAAGTGCTGAAGGAAAGGGTGACATTTCTGTTCTGTACATATGCAAGTGGAAGTCACAAAATTATCCCGCTTTGCATCAAGAAGTCACAACAGCCACAATGCTTTCATCACATTAATATGAAGTCACTTCCAGTCAGTTACAAGAACTCCAGAAAAGCCTGGATGACGGGGGGAAATTTTAAACAGTGCTTTTTTGAAGACTATGTCTGTAGTGTTAAGAAACATCAATGTCAAGTGCATCAAAATGGAAGAGCCCAGTGACTCCTGGACAACTACCCACACATCTCCCTGCAACCCACTTAGTGACATCTGATGGAAAAATTAAAGTTGTCTACTTACCTAAAAAGACAATGTCAGAAATCCAGTTGATGGATGGTGGGATTATTGCAGCATTCAAGAAGCAGTACAGAAGAAGGCTACTGAGAGAAATCCTAGTCACAAGGAATACAGGCTATGTGACTTTTTTGACATCCTTCACTCTGAAAGATATGATATATCTTGCAGCTGATGCACGGTCCAGGATTCATTCAGGAAATGTCAAAAACATTTGGAACAAGACATTAGGACCCTCCCTGCAAACTGTCAATCAAGATGCAGAAGTGCTGCAACTGGAAAATGACAACAATGAGCAACTTCTGTCGGATGTCCGGACGCTTCATTTGCTGGATGGCGTAGAGAATCCTGAAGCTGTAGTGAAGGACTGGCTTCATGTGGATGATGAGTGTGCAGTGACCACCATGCTGACAGATGAAGACATTGTTGACAAAGCGTTGGGAGCTTAGATGCCCAGGAAAATGAAATTGACGAGGCAAACAAACCAGCGCCCTCTGCCCCACTTGCATTTGGGGCAGTTAAGGGGTTAGAGGCTGCTCTTGCATGGATGGAAAAATAGGATTTGGAGGCAATAAAAATCCTACAATGCTGGTTCTCCAATTGTGAGGTAACTCCCTTCTCTTCATGTGTCAGTATAATAGCATCTGTAATTTTCACTCCATGCATTTGAAGAAGTGGGTTTTTTACCCACAAAAGCTTATGCCCAAATAAATCTGTTAGTCTTTAAGATGCCACTGGACTCCTTGTTGTTTTAATAAAAATCCTGGAACTCCATCCAGTGCTGATGTTAGCTCATACAGCTTCCATGCAACCATTATGGCAAAGAAACATTGATTATTTTTTTTAAAACTGAGACTCAAATCAACATTTGGACTTTTTATTTTTTGAACTGAAACAAAACTGAAAATGTGTTGATAAACTTTTACATTTTTCACATTTGACTGGTTTTGAATGTTCTCTTTCAGTTTGGGATTTGTGGTTTTTTTGTACTGTATTCTTTAAGGAAATAATGCAGAATACTGGATGCATGTTACAAATAGTTATTAATTTTTATTATTATTATTAATTAATTCAGCTAACGTCTTTATCCAAGGTAACTTCATTAAGTTACTCCAGCAATTTATCATTCGTTTTGATTGCCCTTTCATTGTAACGAATCCCTGGCTATAACGAACAAAAGGCTTGGATCCCAACAGGTTCATTATAGCAAGGGTCTACTGTAATTTTAAAAGCTACAACAAATTACTTCTGAAAAGCTCTCTTTTTTAGCATTTTTCAGCAGATATGAATAGAATCATAGAATCATAGAATCATAGAATATCAGGGTTGGAAGGGACCCCAGAAGGTCATCTAGTCCAACCCCCTGCTCGAAGCAGGACCAATTCCCAGTTAAATCATCCCAGCCAGGGCTTTGTCAAGCCTGACCTTAAAAACCTCTAAGGAAGGAGATTCTACCACCTCCCGAGGTAACGCATTCCAGTGTTTCACCACCCTCTTAGTGAAAAAGTTTTTCCTAATATCCAATCTAAACCTCCCCCATTGCAACTTGAGACCATTACTCCTCGTTCTGTCATCTGCTACCATTGAGAACAGTCTAGAGCCATCCTCTTTGGAACCCCCTTTCAGGTAGTTGAAAGCAGCTATCAAATCCCCCCTCATTCTTCTCTTCCGCAGACTAAACAATCCCAGCTCCCTCAGCCTCTCCTCATAAGTCATGTGCTCTAGACCCCTAATCATTTTTGTTGCCCTTCGCTGGACTCTCTCCAATTTATCCACATCCTTCTTGTAGTGTGGGGCCCAAAACTGGACACAGTACTCCAGATGAGGCCTCACCAGTGTCGAATAGAGGGGAACGATCACGTCCCTCGATCTGCTCGCTATGCCCCTACTTATACATCCCAAAATGCCATTGGCCTTCTTGGCAACAAGGGCACACTGCTGACTCATATCCAGCTTCTCGTCCACTGTCACCCCTAGGTCCTTTTCCGCAGAACTGCTGCCTAGCCATTCGGTCCCTAGTCTGTAGCGGTGCATTGGATTCTTCCATCCTAAGTGCAGGACCCTGCACTTATCCTTATTGAACCTCATCAGATTTCTTTTGGCCCAATCCTCCAATTTGTCTAGGTCCCTCTGTATCCTATCCCTCCCCTCCAGCGTATCTACCACTCCTCCCAGTTTAGTATCATCCGCAAATTTGCTGAGAGTGCAATCCACACCATCCTCCAGATCATTTATGAAGATATTGAACAAAACCGGCCCCAGGACCGACCCCTGGGGCACTCCACTTGACACCGGCTGCCAACTAGACATGGAGCCATTGATCACTACCCGTTGAGCCCGACAATCTAGCCAGCTTTCTACCCACCTTATAGTGCATTCATCCAGCCCATACTTCCTTAACTTGCTGACAAGAATACTGTGGGAGACCGTGTCAAAAGCTTTGCTAAAGTCAAGAAACAATACATCCACTGCTTTCCCTTCATCCACAGAACTAGTAATCTCATCATAAAAGGCGATTAGATTAGTCAGGCATGACCTTCCCTTGGTGAATCCATGCTGACTGTTCCTGATCACTTTCCTCTCATGTAAGTGCTTCAGGATTGATTCTTTGAGGACCTGCTCCATGATTTTTCCAGGGACTGAGGTGAGGCTGACTGGCCTGTAGTTCCCAGGATCCTCCTTCTTCCCTTTTTTAAAGATTGGCACTACATTAGCCTTTTTCCAGTCATCCGGGACTTCCCCCGTTCGCCACGAGTTTTCAAGGATAATGGCCAAGGGCTCTGCAATCACAGCCGCCAATTCCTTCAGCACTCTCGGATGCAACTCGTCCGGCCCCATGGACTTGTGCACGTCCAGCTTTTCTAAATAGTCCCTAACCACCTCTATCTCCACAGAGGGCTGGCCACCTCTTCCCCATTCTGTGATGCCCAGCGCAGCAGTCTGGGAGCTGACCTTGTTAGTGAAAACAGAGGCAAAAAAAGCATTGAGTACATTAGCTTTTTCCACATCCTCTGTCACTAGGTTGCCTCCCTCATTCAGTAAGGGGCCCACACTTTCCTTGGCTTTCTTCTTTTTGCCAACATACCTGAAGAAACCCTTCTTGTTACTCTTGACATCTCTTGCTAGCTGCAGCTCCAGGTGCGATTTGGCCCTCCTGATATCTTTCCTACATGCCCAAGCAATATTTTTATACTCTTCCCTGGTCATATGTCCAACCTTCCACTTCTTGTAAGCTTCTTTTTTATGTTTAAGATCCGCTAGGATTTCACCATTAAGCCAAGCTGGTCGCCTGCCATATTTACTATTCTTTCGACTCATCGGGATGGTTTGTCCCTGTAACCTCAACAGGGATTCCTTGAAATACAGCCAGCTCTCCTGGACTCCTTTCCCCTTCATGTTAGTCCCCCAGGGGATCCTGGCCATCTGTTCCCTGAGGGAGTCGAAGTCTGCTTTCCTGAAGTCCAGGGTCCGTATCCTGCTGCTTACCTTTCTTCCCTGCGTCAGGATCCTGAACTCAACCAACTCATGGTCACTGCCTCCCAGATTCCCATCCACTTTTGCTTCCCCCACTAATTCTACCCGGTTTGTGAGCAGCAGGTCAAGAAAAGCGCCCCCCCTAGTTGGCTCCCCTTGCACTTGCGCCAGGAAATTGTCCCCTACGCTTTCCAAAAACTTCCTGGATTGTCTATGCACCGCTGTATTGCTCTCCCAGCAGATATCAGGAAAATTAAAGTCACCCATGAGAATCAGGGCATGCGATCTAGTAGCTTCCGTGAGTTGCCGGAAGAAAGCCTCATCCACCTCATCCCCCTGGTCTGGTGGTCTATAGCAGACTCCCACCACTACATCACTCTTGTTGCACACACTTCTAAACTTAATCCAGAGACACTCAGGTTTTTCCACAGTTTCGTACCGGAGCTCTGAGCAGTCATACTGCTCCCTTACATACAGTGCTACTCCCCCACCTTTTCTGCCCTGCCTGTCCTTCCTGAACAGTTTATAACCATCCATGACTGTACTCCAGTCATGTGAGTTATCCCACCAAGTCTCTGTTATTCCAATGACGTCATAGTTCCTTGACATCACCAGGACCTCCAGTTCTCCCTGCTTGTTTCCAAGGCTTTGTGCATTTGTATATAAGCACTTGAGATAACCTGTTGATCGCCCCTCATTCCCAGTATGAGGCAGGAGCCCTCCCCTCACAGACATTCCTGCCTGTGCTTCCTCCCGGTATCCCGCTTTCCCACTTACCTCAGGGCTTTGGTCTCCTTCCCCCGGTGAACCTAGTTTAAAGCCCTCCTCACTAGGTTAGCCAGCCTGCTCGCAAAGATGCTCTTCCCTCTCTTCGTAAGATGGAGCCCGTCTCTGCCCAGCACTCCCCCTTCATGGAACACCATCCCATGGTCAAAGAATCCAAAGCCTTCTCTCCGACACCACCTGCGTAGCCATTCGTTGACTTCCATGATTCGACGGTCCCTACCCAGGCCTTTTCCTTCCACGGGGAGGATGGACGAGAACACCACTTGCGCCTCCAACTCCTTTATCCTTCTTCCCATGAAATGAAATGGGCCTGCCTTCTGATGAAGTACTATTAATTGCACCGATTGTTGGGTCCAAAACAAATAGAATAGCAATTTAGTACCAGTTTGTCAAAACTGTGTAATTGTGGGAGGGGATCATGCTAAATGGCTAATATGCATTTGGAAAGTGCTGCTCCATGGATTTGTTTTGGTAGTTTTGCTGTCATTCTTCACCTCTTATTTGAACTCCTGGCCTATTTGCAGGGAGAAATGCCAAACAATAAAAGTGTGACTATTTTATGCAACGTACTATTAGCTTTGTAATGCCATGTAATATGCAGCATGTGACAGGCTGGTTGGCATGTAAACATTCTCTTTGTTTAATTAACATGCATGCAATGTATCACAAAAATGCTGCAGCCCTATAGCTTTCATTTGGAACCTAACATCTTGACAACAGACATGACAGGACAGAGGGTGTGGCTGAGATTTTACAAGATGTGGCCCATGTGTGACTTTTAACATTTTGAAAACATGGTCTGGAATAATCCATTATGGAACAACCCTTTGGACTAGCTCTTGTGACAAATATGGATGTGCTTCACTCTGAGTTAGGGATCTTAATCTCTATGAATCTATGAATTATTATTTATGGAGCATTGTACATAACACCACAAATACATAGAAAGCATGGTCCCTCTGTAACATAAGGACTGTGCAGTCTAATACAGACCCACAATTATAGTACATGAGAAGGTAGTACAAAGGGAATTTGGGAATGTCATCATCATGGAGAACCCCACTAACAGGTTAAGAAAAGAGGTGGGTTTTAAGGAAGAAAAACTGAAGATGCAGAGGAGAGGCCACCAGGGGACAAAAAGGAAGAGCTTGTTTCAACGCTGGGCATGAAGCCTGGAAGATGATGCTAAGCAAAATGTGGGATAAAGAAATAAAGGAAGTGGCTACGAGTGAGAACTAGGAGGAGTATAGAAAGCTTAAAGAAGAGTATGTAGGGCTGAAAGCAGAATTAAAAGGTCATGGCTGTAATTGGGGAGAAATGGACCCTAAAGCCAGGTCCACAATGTCCAAATCTGCATGGAAGACAGAGGAAAATTTGTAATTGTATCCATTGACATGCTCATGTATGGTAATTTACAGGCAAAAGCAAGATTTCACCTGTAGTAATTATATATTTGTAGTCATCTTTATTGTAACATAAGTGGACAGCTCCATCTAGAGGGCAAACAATCCTTCAGCTGTTCAAATTTTATAACCATATCTCTAAAGCCTTTTATTTATTTTTTATGTCAGTACATAATCACAAAAAATACCCATTCCAGACACCCTTGACAGATATTTAAAACTCACAGTCCAACTAACATCGTAGTAGCCAACCAAAACCACCTCTCCACAAAGAGAAGCCAGTTCATAGAATCAAATCTCACCTATCGTACTTCCTGTAAAACTTTAATCCCTGAAAAAAAAACGCACCCCCACACCTCCACCAATCCTGCCCCCAACCTCAACCCTCCTCAGTGGCTGCCCTTTAGACTGACTTTGCTGAATCCCTAAAAGTCAACAAAACCTGGGCTATTACAAACCTAGTGGAGCAGAGGAAATGAATTCCAAAGTCAAAGGGCATTTGAATGCTTGCCAGTAGTTCCCTCTTTTATATACTAAGAGTTGCAGCTCAGGTGTTTCCCACTGATCTGTCAACAAATAGATAGGTTTACATTTTTATTACATACCAAACTTAAGTCAATAGTTTGAAGTGATAGCTTAAAACTGTTATCATGGACTACTGAGAAGGATGTTTATAGTCCTTTCTGTGGCAAAGACCATCCTTACTGCACTTAGAGTAAGTCAATTTACTATTAATTAATAAATATCTCCAGTCAAACAGCAGCAGCATTATGGAGCAAAGCAATCTCGAAAACAAACACTAAATCACACACCTTAAAAACTGCATTATGTTAGAATCTCACCCCACCTCCTCCATTGTTCTGGTTTCGACTCTCTGCCAACCATTTGTTACAGCAGAACTTTCCTGCTGCACTAAACAGGCTAAAAAAATTTGCTTTGAATGGCTATTTCTGAACGTTTCGTTTGGCCTTACAGTTACACAGTAAATTAGAACTCAAAAGATGTGTCACAGTTTAATTAACAAAATTAATTCCACTATAGGTCAAGTACTCCTACTATCCATATTTATATAAATAGGGAAAATTCTATACAGACGTCATCCCATTTCCTCAGAATTTTTCAGGCTCCCTAGAAATACACTGCCAGACCTACAGCTGGTATAAATCCGTATTGCTCCACTGAAACTACTCAGATTTAAACCAGCTGAGGATCTGGGCCACAGCACAGCAAGTAGAGACTCTGACTGTCATTGCATTAAATTAACTCAGATTACTCATTTATGCCTGTTTAAAAAACGTCATAGTGTATTATGCTCTGCCCATGACTAGCGGATGCATTAGTTTATTGTATTCATTAGTGGGGAAAGGTGGAAATCAGAGAGTGAGTGTACTCATATTAGCACATTATGGAAGATGTGTAATTAATTTTTACCAGTTCAATATGCATAATTTATAGAAAATTGTTGTAGATACATGAACTGGGTACCACAAGCAAGATACTTGAAGTGGGAAAGAAAGAACTCATTATATGCTTTATTTGCATGACTGGCTGTCCAATTATTATCTTCTATTGCAAATACAGTAACTTCTCATTTCACGTCATCCCAGTTAACATTGTTTCGTTGTTACCTCATTGATCAATTAGCGAACATGCTCATTTAAAGTTGTGCAATGCTCCCTTATAACGTGATTTGGCAGAAGCCTGCTTTGTCCACTGCTTGCAGAAAGAGCCCCGTTGGAGCTAGCTGGTTGGGGCTTGGAACCAGGCTGGACCGGCAGCCCCCATCAGCTCCCCTAAGTTCCCTATGCAGCAGCTACCCAGCAGGCTATTAAGTGCTGGGCAGTTCAGGTGTCCCTCCCCACTCTGCCATGTGCTGCTCCTGCCATCTGCTTTGGAGCTGCTCCCAGGAGCCTCCTGCTTGCTGTGCAGTGGGTGGGGCAGAAGAGGGGTGCTGATGTCAGGGTGTCCTCCTCCCCCAGCTCCTGTACCCCATCTCCACAGAGCTGGGAAGGGACAGGACAGGACTCAGGATGGAGGGAACTTGTTGATCTACTTAAAAAGGCAGTGTACTTAGAGTGGGCTCAGTATACTTAAAGGGGCAATGCGCGTCACTCTCTCACAGACGGTGTGTGTCTCTGTCTCTCCCTCTCTCTCACACACACAAACATAGACGGTGTGTGCCTCTGTCTCTCACAGAGACACATGGTGTGTGTCTCTGTCTCTCTCTCTCTCTCTTGTCACACAGGCACCCTCCCCCGGCACTTTGGAAAGTGGAGGGAGTGGTGGGCTCCAGTGGGATAGCGTGGGTTCATCATCACGTTCAGTTTCTTCCACAGGGAATGTTTGCAGCCACTGCCATGCTGTGTCTCCTCCCTCTATTCCTGCTGCCTTGTAGAGTGTGAGGCTACATTAACAACAGTGTGTTAACCCTTGAGGGCTCAGCCAATTGCTAGTTCATCATTTAGCAGTAAGGCATTCCCTGGGAAATATCCCACTCTCTGATTCCACCACCTCAACCAAACTTCACAATCATCATTGCTGTGTACAGTATTAAATTGTTTGTTTAAAACTTATACTGGTGAAAAAAATTTCCCTGGAACTTAACCCCCCCCATTTACATTAATTCTTACAGGGAAATTGGATTTGTTTAACATCATTGCGCTTAAAGTAGCATTTTTCAGGAACATCACTACAACATTAAGCGAGGAGTTACTGTACCTCCCTGTTTCTGATTTTTCTTATTTATCCTCCCTTTTTTGTGTTCTTTTTACAGTAGGCAAATAAAGCTAAATAAGCTAAACCACCATTTTTTTTACAATTCTACTGACATTTTACTTTTAAAAAATCAGGCATTTCCCCCCTAAAGTAATGCATATTCTTTAAAAGGAGCACCATTACATTTTTTTAAACAATTGCTTCTCACAATTTCTTCATTCTTTCAAGATTATAACTTGACTAAGAATTCCAAAACATTTTAGCATCCTAATGTTATCCAACACAGAATTCTAGAAGTTAATGTACTTTTATATTTAGGATAAAATAAAGAGGCAGGCTACAGGATCCAGATATAAATTAGGTTGAGCTTGAATTAATATGCAAACTAGATACCATTAACTTGGGTTTGAATAGAGATTGGGAGTGGCTGGGTCATTACACATATTGAATCTATTTCCCCATCTTAAGTACCCTCACACCTTCTTGTCAACTCTCTAAATGGGCCATCTTGATTATCAGTACAAAAGTTTTTTTCTCCTGCTGATAATAGCTCATTTTAATTAATTAGCCCCTTACAGTTTGTATGGCAACTTCCACCTTCTCTGTATGTGTGTGTGTGTGTGTGTATATATATACAGATACACATACATATCTTCTTACTATATGTTCCATTCTATGCATCCGATGAAGTGGGCTGTAGCCTACGAAAGCTTATGCTCTAATAAATGTGTTAGTGTCTAAGGTGCCACAAGTACTCCTGTTCTTTTTGCAGATATAAATCAGTGGCTAGAAAGTGGTTAAAGCAAAAAGCTAAGAATTAGAAGATGAGGACTCTATTCCTGGATTTACCACAAACTTGCTTTGTAACTTTAAGCAAATTTAACCTCTCTGTGGCTCATTTTTACGCATTCGTTAATTGGGGAATGACACAGTGACATGGGCCTTCTGTGATAATGCAGACTATTAAGAAATGAGTGGCTGCCTGACTACAAAATTTGTGACAGTTTTCTTGAAATTTTGTAAAAAGAACAGGATTACTTGTGGTACCTTAGAGACTAACAAATTTATTTATTAGTCTCTAAGGTGCCACAAGTAATCCTGATCTTTTGCAGACTAACATGGCTGCTACTCTGAAACTTGAAATTTTGTGGCATCTCTTCTGACAGAATTTTGAAGTCATTCATGCTGGGCAAGCTTAACTGGCTTAGACACAATTGCTATGTATGCTCTCATATGTTTTATACGTACAAAGTTGCAAAACTGTATGTTACTCAGTGGGGTTGAACATCTGTAAACACACATGTGAAGGAATGTCTATAGGCCAAAGAGACATTGACTTTATATGACACTGACTAGTTCTCCTTTTTGTTTTTGCTCAAGTAGTTTCTCAGGCTGTGAACTCAGTATGGTGCCATGAATTCTACTTTGAATTCACAGGTCCTACAGGCATAAATTGACTTTTTGCTCAAATTGCTTGCATTGTACGTCTCTGGCCATGCTGTACAGAATTGTGAATTGTTTTAACGGGGCTTAGTCAAGGCTTGGTCTGCTGGGTAAGGCAGGCTGAACAGCTGCAGAGGCAGAGGCACCAGTGCATCTTATAGCTACCTATTCTCACCATGTCTGAAACAGGTCCTTGCCCTTGTCTTTGGACTTGTCTACACGACGAGTTAGTGCACAGCAAGCTAGGGTGTGAATCTACATTGCACCAGCTAGCCATACACCAACTTGTGTGGATCATACTACAGCAGAGAAAGTTCCGAAGCGTGGAGTTAGTGCGTGGCAAGTTGCTGCACTTAGATTCACACCATGGCTTGCTGCATACTAACTCTCTTAGTCTTTTTGCATGGCATTGAGAGTGAGACAGCTGCAACGCACCTTTACAGAGACAGAGGTCAGTTGACTTGATTCATATTGAGAAAGAATGATGAAGTCACAGTGCCACTGCTAAATGGCATCCAACTTTTGCAAATGAATGTATTAAGCAGAAGGCCCATTGTAATACCAGCAACTGGTAATCACTCTTCTGGTCGCTATTTTGTTCTGCTTCAATAGGATGCAAACCCATGCAGTGGAAGAAACGGTTACTTACTGTAACTGTGGGTCTTCAAGATGTGATGCAGACATGAATTCTACTTAGTGTGTGTGCACCCTGCATGCTGGAACCAGAGATTTCGCCTAGCAGTACCTGTAGAGGGGCAGCGCTCACACCTTGTGTCTGTAGCCCCTCCCTTGGCTATATAAGGTGGCACCACCCTGGACCCCCTCAGTTCCTTTGCACTGAATGTCCAGAGGAAGACTCTAATGCAGAAGGGACAGCAGGTGGGTTGGGGAATACTTGTCTGCATCATATCTCGAAGAACCACAATTACAGTAAGTAACTGTTTCTTCTTCTTTGAGGAGATGGAGACGTGTATTCCACTTAGGTGAGCCACAAGCAGTACAGCTTGTAGAAGGTGGGACTCGGAGCCTATCAGAGTAGGGATTGCAGGACCACCCTTCTGACATTAGCGTCCACTCTGGAACATGCGGTGATAGCATAATAATTGGTAAATGTACAGCTGGATGACCATGTGACTGCCTTACAAATGTCTAATATGGAAATGTCATTGTGGAATTCTACCAACATTGCCTGTGCTCTCATCAAATGAGCCTGTGTCTGCTGAGGAGGTGTAGCTGATGCTATTTCATATGCAGTCCTGATACAATATGTTATCCATCTAGAGACGGTCGGACCAGAGACTGCTTGTCCCTTCATGTGGTCCACATATGACATAAACAGGTGAGGTGAAGCACGAAATGGTTCAGTCCTGTTCAGATAAAGGCTAGATACTGTCTAACATCTAACATATTGAGGCGCTGCTCCTCCAGGGAGGAACGCAGCTTAGGGAAGAATGCAGGCAAGTACACCACTTGATTCAAATGAAACTGAGAGACCACATTGGATAAGAACTTTGGGTGTGGCCGATGCATTACCTTGTCCTTGAAGAACTCTATGTAAGGTGGCCACACTGTCGGTGCAAGGACAGTGCAACTCTATGTAAGGAGATTGATCCAGGTGCAGACAGCTGTACCGGAGCACTGTGATGCCTTGACATCAAGGGTGGGGACAGCCACCACAAAAGCATCTGTAGTGTCAATGCATCGGTGCTGAGAAGGGTCCTGGTACCAAGGTCCTTTTATTAATTCTGATGCCATTTCCATCCCTATCACTGGGAGGGGTGCACCTGAGTACAGTGCTGACGATTTGGTGGTACACTCCATCGGGGGAGCCACTGAAGCCACCAGTCTTGGAAAGTCTTGGACCAATGGTAAGGATGGGACCGAAAGGCATAGTAGGTCCGCCACAGCCTGGTATGCTGTCGTCACAGACATAGTTGGCACTGGCATCACTCCCATTGGTACTGGACTAGGTACCAGTCCCCAGCTGGTCCATGCTCTTATTAGGGAAGGCAGAAGAGTCTCCCGTGACCTGCTGTGCTCACAACTGGTCTTATGAGACCTCTTCTTTGATGCTGACAATGGAGAACGACTCCTGTGCCTCTTCAGAGAGGCACCTGTCCCAACAAGAGAAGAGGCAGCACTTTCCGAGTCCAAGGGCGATCTGTGGCCCAAGAAAGGCCTCAGTACCGGGTCAGGCCACATGGCCTGTTTGAGGCGAAGATGCCACGCCACCTCAGTCCTTTTTCTGAAAGATCTACAGACTGAACCTCCGTTCTTTAATGTGGGCTTTGCCAAGGCAGAGCAAGCACCATGTGTGCGGGTCACTGTTAGGAATCTCCACTCCACACGTAGGGCAATGTTTGAACCCCGATTAGAGCATCACCAGTGAGCACTACCGCTAACACTATACTCTATTACTTTTTTTTAAATGACACTAACTAACTAACTATGTACAATAAAATAGGCTAAGAAAGGATGAATACAAGGTTGTGACACTACAACCACACAAAGCTCCAACTCCAGCCAACAGGCGGTGAGAGGGAACTAAGGGGGGCCAGGCCGCCACCACCTCATGTAGCCAGGGGAGGAGCTACAGACATGAGCACTGCTCCTCTATGGGTACTGCTAGGCAAAAGTCTCCGGCTCTGGCATGAGGGGCATACACACACCTAAGTGGAATACATGTCTGCATCTACTTGAAGAACCATCAGTGGGGTAAAGGAAGAGCCCGGCCTGGAAATGCCCTTGGCATCAGCAACTGCCACAGTAGCCTTTGCAAGATGTTGCTGACAACACTTTCAGCCACATAGCCACCCTAACTGTGAGGCTAATACAGCCTAGAAGTATATGGTGTAAGCCTTTGCAAGATGCTGCTGACAACATTTGCAGCCACATAGCTACCCTAGCTGTGAGGACAATACATCCTATTTGACTCTGTAAATTTCACTGGGTTTTAATGGCCTGATATAGTGCATGAACAGGTGTCTTTATTACTGTCACTTATTTACATAATCACAAGCACCCCCCACAGCTTCAGCCTAGTTATATGTGGTTAGAAAGTCAGGAATACACAGAGGATGATGTAGACTACGCTACTCGGCTTTCACTGAAATTTTGGAGGAAGTAACTTTATTAAACCTAATAATCAGTTTATATCATGACACAGAGAACAGTTAGGTGCATGGTGAACAGCCCAGAAAACTTGCAAAATATACAAGCCATATATCGTAGCTTGTATACCAAGAAAATCTCAGTTTAGGTCTGAAACTACACCCTTAAATTCATATATCAGTGTATGTGCCATGGTAAGGTAGATGGATTTTACTGTAAAATACTAGATTTCCCATAATATTTGCACTTTGCTTTACTTAATTATCTCCCTGTTTCATCTAAAAACAATAGGACAGCTGAACATCTTCAGTGAAACTTAACCACAATAACATTCATCAGTGTAATCCTGCAATTTCAAATCTTGAAACCAGAATTAGACTATTCCATTCACTGTAAATCAAATGTTCTTGGTCTAAATTAGTCATTTGCTTTTTATGCCAGATAATCCTTCCTGCTATTCACTTTGCAGGGAATATACAGCACAATACGAAGGAATTTATGAGGATCAATACTAAAGGTAGAACTATTAGGATATCTAAAAAAAAGTATACAGGAGAAGCATCCAGGCAAGCCTATTATATATTTCTTAAATCTTTATAGGCCATAAAGTAAATAGTTTTGCTTGTTTTGTGATGTGTATTTTTGCCAGCTACTTCCACTGCAGTTTATGTTTAGAAATAGTTCGTAAAATCCAATATTTGGGAAAGTTTAGTTAGAGACACTTTCACACTCTAATAACTGGCAGGAAGGCAAATTAATTTTAATTCCCCCAAAGAACATTTATGTTCATGTTTGCAGTGATCAGAATTACAAGGATACAGTCCAGATTTTTTGTTTGTTTTGTTTTGTTTTAAATACAGCCTGATTCGACTAAAATCTTGCCTCTTCTAGTCCTTTCCTTTTCCAGGACACTTGTTATAGTATGACACAGTCTTTCATCATTAAAAAGAGCTAAAAGCAAAACCTATAACTTGTAGCATGTTACCCTGCACTTTTCTTACCATCTTCTAACACACTTCTAATTTGCACAAGATAAGATATTTTGCTATTTGGCTTGGAAAGATGCTTGATCCTATGTATGTTTTCATCAAGGTGAAATAATTCTTCACTGTTTAAAATCAAGCTAAAAGTTCTCTTAATGATGGGGGAGGGAAACACAAGTAAAGTGAATGTAAAATGAGCAAGCTACATAGATCGATCTGTTTGACTGCCCAGCATTCCAGCCCTTGTGTCATATGTCATCATTGTTCTGCATGCAGATAGTTAACTCCATCATTTTTATATCACTACACTGATGAAGGGAAGGAGTTGAAGAAAGTGTAAGCAAGTATTATTCTGATTTTTCATTATTATTTTTACTATTTTTTACATTAATTTGATAAGAAATATACCACAGGAGCAGGGCTTTGGAGCGGAGCCCGGAGCTGGAGTGCAGAGCAGTGGAGCTGCAGGTTTTTGCCCCGAGCTGGAGCACATAAAATCTTGACTGCTCCACTGCTCCAGGTTTTTTTTTCATTTTCAATCCAAAATGAATGATATTTAGCAAGAAAGTCCTAAAGGTGCCAAAAAGTTTCAGATTGTATAACAATTGATATTAACATCTACTTTACCACTTTACGCAACGTCACAGTTATTCTCACTTCGGCCGAAATCAAGATTTAATGAACAGATATAAAATTACCAAGTTTTTTGGAGATATGTTTTATTAAAGAATCAGATAATTATCAGACATCCGGCAACACTGCAGACTGCTCCCACCCTTCTGTCAAGGTTAGGTGAGTACGTATTCGCATAGATTAGTTAGATAGTTAGATTAGTATGTGTTGTTACTTCTTTTGTAAGGGTTGATCAACGAGATGCGCTGAGTGCTGCGATTTCGGAAAAGTGTGATGCAATATGCAACATTTAAGATATCACAAACAGGTATATTGCAAAAAAAATATATTTTTGTTTATTGATATATTAAGATATCGCAAGAGATATTAACCACTTAAGCTCATTTCTCACATGGCCTCCCGTTACTGGTACATTTGTTCATTTGTACATGTTCCCTTATCACTCTGGCGGACTTATTTTATTTTATTTTATTTCTGTTCAATGGTCTTTTGGTAGCGTTGTTTGTAATTTTTAATTTACTGAAAAAGTCGCATGCAGCAGGCATATAAATATACAGTAAACATTTTTGCATAAATTAGGAGTGATTTTTGTGATGTATCCAGAGTGATTGGAAAATGTCCAACACAACTTTGGGGGTGAATCCTCAGGTCATTTTAAGAAAAAAAGTTTCTGTGAACATGTGTCCTAAAATTCTTCCTAAGGGAGCTACAGTCCCCTCAAGGAGGTGATGAAAAGTTAATTTCTGATTAATATCTCAAAAACGCTTTAATATAAAGTAATGAAATTATGTCTGTGTCTTAGCGTCAGTATGTGCTACCATATTACTTTATCCAAAATTATTTAAACCATAGGCGTCCCGAACTGGTGGTTGGTCATTTTTATTTCATATTTCAAGAAAGGCTTGACGACTGCCCCTGGCTACGAGAGGTAATATTATGTTCCATAATAAGTTAATAATTTTTGGTTATTATTTATTGTTACATTTAAAATTTATGGTTCCAAAGTTGAAAAATAAGTAATAAGTAAAATTGTTTGTGTCATTCTAAGCATCTAAGCAGATTAAAATTTTTAAACAGTTTTCTCAGAAATGGTTAATTATACAAAATAAATTAAGAGTACCATTTTAATGCATGTTTTAGCATTAAATCATATTCCAGGGTTGTATCTGTTAAACAGTTGAAGATTTAAAAAATATTAAATAAAATTGGCCTAGTCCCCCCAGTTCACGATGCCTGTAGTTTAAATAATTTTATTTGAATGATGTTGTATGATAGAACATTGGAAATAAACTTTAACAGGAAAGCGGATTCAAATTGCAAGCACAATCCTTTTAGTAAAGAGAACAAATTTTCAGAAATATGTTTTTCTTTCACCAGGCTGGAAACATTATAAAAGATAGAACCTGTTATTTGCTCTATCTTATATAATCTATTCAGGCTGATGAAGCAAAAACATATCTCTGAAAATTTGTTCTCTTTACTAAAAGGACTGTGCTTGCAATTTGAATCCGCTTTCCCGTTAAAGTTTATTTTCAACCTTGTAATGTGTAGCCTCTTTACTTCCCAACAATTAATGTTGTAGAACAGCGATAGCACGTACTAATGCTATGGCACATACCAAATTTCACTGATATATCTCTATAAAAGCATTTTTGAGATATTAATTAAAAACTTGGAAAATATTTCAAATATTTTTACTGCAAAATTTCATAAGAAAAACTAACTTGCAAAATTTTTTTATTAATTATTGTGATGGGGCAAGGCGAGATGGCTATAGAAAAGTAGTGGGAGATAGATATATTAGCTCCAGGCTAAACAAATCCCTGGTACCGGATAAGTGAAATGGCAGCTGCTCCAGGTCAATTAAGACACCTGGGGCCAATTAAGAACTTTCCAGAAGGCAGGGAGAACGCTAGGTTGATTGGGACACCTGAAGCCAATCAGGGGCTGGCTGAAACTCATTAAAAGCCTCCCAGTTAGTCAGGTGGGCATGCATGTCAGGAGCTGTGGGAGGAAATTGCACTGTTGGAGAGACTGAGTAGTACACACCATATCAGGCACAAGGAAGGAGGCCCTGAGGTAAGGGTGAAGTGGATCTTGAGGAAGTGAGGGCTGCTGTGGGGGGAAGTAGCCCAGGAAATTGTACATGTCATGTTTCTAAAAGGTCAGCTGCCATAGCTGATACTATTAGGGTCACTGGGCTGGAGCCCGGAGTAGAGGGTGGGCCCGGGCTCCCCCCTTCCTTTGCTCCCTGATTAATCACTGAGACTGGGAGACAATAGAGATGGTGCAAGGAAGGATAACTTCTCCTCACCTCCCTCTCTGGCTTATGATGAAAATGGCTCAGTAGACTGTGACCCTTGTCTCTAGAGAGAGAAGGGTTACGTGGGTCACAGTGAGCCTCTGAGCCTAGCAAAATCCGCCAGGAAACGTGGGACCCACGGAGGCAAGGACAGAGCTTTGTCACATTATGTATATTAAAAATACTTCTTACTTCATCAAGACTGCAAGAAACATGTTAAAATATTAAATATACTTTAATAATAATTTTGTGTAAAAAGAAAATGCAATCATTTTTGTCCAGAAAATCCAAAATAAATTCGAAGTACCTTAAGTGGTTAAGATATCACAAGCAAGTACATTATAAAAAAAATGTAATTATTCTGTTCATTGCTTTTCAAAGATCACAACAAGAAACATTTGGATGCAGAAGCAGCACAAGAAGATTTGGCCATGGCTTCAACAAAAAAATCAAATCTGCCCCCATGATTGATAGCCGATTTACAGAAAAAGGATCTCAACCACGTCTTTACTTTTGAATTTGAAAAGCCCAGATTTGGGCTTTTGGGAAAAGCAAAGAAGAAATCGGCAATGTGCAAGGTGGAAAAGGAAGTGAATGGCAAGCTCAAACCATGTAGCTTCAAGACAAGTAAAGCAAGTGCCATAAAAAGTTTTAACATTTGGCGGCATGCAAAACATAACCATCCTGAAAAGTATGCGTCTCTGGTTACAAAAAAGGACCAGGAAGATGAGGCAAAACAGAAAGCTGACGCGGCTCAATGACGTTCATGTGGCTCTTTGAAAACTCCTAGAGAAAAGATTTTTTTGTGGAGCTTCATCTGAAAAAGAAACCCAAAATTGAGCAACAAAACTTGACTCACATTTGACGTCCTCAAAGGTTACAGTCATCATGGATGCCAATACTTTCCGTGAATGGCTGATGGAAATGGTTTGCTTGAGTTCAACACCGCTTGCTACCTTCAGGCTAAAGAACAAAGGATTCCAAAAAATTGCAGGTGAAATGGGTCGGCAGCTTGGCGTTTCGATGGGGCAAGATGGGATTCGTCATGTAGTTGTCAGCACAGCTGAGTCTGGTCGCGAAGAGCTCAAGAAAGCTTTGGAGCAAAAATTGTGCTACCTGAAAATGGATGTGGCAACCTGTGGACAACAGATATTTCCTTGCAGTCAATGCTCAGTATTACGAAGAAGGAAAAGATAAAGCTGTGGTAAAAACCTTGGATATAATAGACACTGAAGGGCGTCACAATTCTTCATACGTTTAAAGTCAAGTAAAAGCTATTTTAGAAAAAAATGGGATCAGTGAAATGCAAGTGCTGAGCATCTGTGTTGACAATGCAGCAAACATGACCTGTGCCATCAAAAATTTCAGCGAGGACAATGAAACCATTTCAACCTCTGTGAACAGGGATGTGGACAGAACTGAAGCTATTTTGCCTGATGAAGGAATTAAAGGAATGGATGAAATCGAACTCAACATAGATGCTGCTGCGCAATGGGTTAATGACCCTAACCTCATACTTCCAACATGGCTTCATGAGGACAACTCAAAAGTCCAACTGATGAGGTGTGGTATTCACACTCTTCAGTTGGCAATCTGGGATGGACTGAACAAAGAACATGCGAAGAAATTTCTAGCAAAAATTCAACAAGTCATTCTCAAGCTCTGAACCCCAAGTATTCAAAGTGTTCTGCTTGATCTACATGGGGTAACTCAATCATTGGATACTGTGACTCGCTGGGATTCAACATTTGCGATGATCGATCGGCTTCTCGTTTTTCAATCTTACTGTGAACAAGTGGCTGCTGCTGGAACAAGAGAACGCAAGTTGACAAAAGCTGAGTGGGACGAAGTGAAGAACCTGCAAGACCTCTTGGCAAAGCCAAACAAAACAACCGTGAATCTTCAAGCTGTCGATGTAACCCCGGGAATTTTAATGAAGGAATGGTGAAAACTGTCAAAATTCTTGCAAGAAAATGGTGGACAAATTGCAGAAGGAATTCTATCCTCCATGCAGAAACGTGAAGAGAAGCTTTTTGACAACATTCATTTCCTTGCTGGAGTTTATGTTGACCCACAGTATTGGATTCTTCTTACCTCAAGGGAAATACCAAAGGCAAAGAAAGGGCTCCTTGATATTGCTCGACAACTCGAAAAACAAAATCGATTGCTACATTTGAACTTGGCGAAAGAGGTTGAAGAAAACGAAACACAACAAAAGGAGTCATCAGCAATCGAATTTGCGGTTTCGGAAAGTTCACATCCTTCAGAAATAGCAGGCTGTTCTCAAACTTCCGTCTCCACTCTGAACTTGTTTGAGCATCCATCCCTGAGACATCTTCAACCATCACAGGGAAATGGAGATAATTCAAGCACCAATTCTTCAGAAGATGACGCCTTCAAAAAGGAATTGGATAAACAAGAAAGACGCCGGTGAATTTCTGCGATTCATAATTGCAATGAAGCATTATTCAAGAGAAACTTTTTGGAAGATTGTGAGGTGATGGAGTCTATTGGTAGGCTAAAAGCTAAGTCTGTTTTTGAGGCCATTCACAGCTACCCACACCGCATTCAGGCTGCCTGTAGAATTGCTTTGAGCATGCCAACAACTCAAGCTAGTGTAGAGTGACTGTTTTCAGCTTTAAGGTTAATTTTAACCTTAAACATTTGTGGCAGGCTATGAGAGACAACTTGATTGCTGCAATAATTTTTTACAGAATGAATTATGAATGATTCCAGTTTGTATCACTGTTGATGACATTTAAATTGTTTTAAAAGTCTGAATAAAAATAATGGTTTTTTCAAAATTACAGTATGCACTTTTTTATTTCGTTAAAAATTCATTTGAGTCAGAGCGCGGAGCAGAGTCGGAGTGGACCTGGAGCAATCACTATTGGTGCCGGAGCACAGCTGGAGTGGAGCAATTCAAAAATTTTATTGCTCCAAATCCCTGCACAGGAGCCTAAACCAGTCAGCATTTTTAATAAATGAAATTAATCAATCTGATCCATATTGACTCAGGTCCTCTCTTTACTTAGGCAAAATGTCCATTGATTTCATTGAGTGACTAGGGATTGTTGCAGAGAGCCCACTTTTAATTGAAAAATAACAATACTTTTCTAAAATGCTTTAACTAAAAATATTGGGGTTTCAGCACTGGGCGCCAAACTTCAAATGAACTGCTTGATGATTTGGAACAGCATAAGGTACTCTTTAAGCTATTGTGAGCAGATCTGTACTTACAATCAGTTACAGTGAAATAGGATAGGATATAAACAGATCAAAACTGGGCCCAGACTCTATGTCAACTGCAGGATCAGGACCTTGGGTGAGAAGAAATATCTAAGATATAAATGAAAGCTTTTTAGAAAAGGGTATTCTGCACACTGAAAAAGCATTTTCCTAGTTTAATCTATATACAAGAAACACACTTGAAGAAAATTGAAGATAAATACTGGAATACTTCTTAGACACAGCTACCACATGTCTCTCCAGGGAAATCTAATAGAAGAGAGGCGGCAATGCTCCTTCATAAACACTTCCCTTTTGTTGTTTCAGCACAACTCATAAATAAAGAGTGCAGATATATTTCAGCTAAGCAGCCCTTGAAACACCTTAGCCAACGTATATGCTCCCAATGAAGATCAAGCTTCTTTTTTTGATTAGTTTGTTAGGGACTTAGAAAATGTTAAATAAGGGGATATTATTTTAGGGGGAACTTCAACAAGGTGCTTAATTCCATTTTGGATAATGCAAATGTAGTGGGCATTTGGGAGTGGCCATTTGGGAGGAGCAAGTGCAAATGTGTTGCATCGCTAATTAATCTGGACATCAGAGACTATATTATTCTGCTACTCCTGGATCTTATTCTAGGATTTGTATGACTTTTGTTTCTAAGACCTTGGTTAATTAGAAATAAAAATGGTTATTGGTTGATTAGGACAACAAACCTATTCTGGGAGTTATAAAGATTGGGACTCAGTGGAAAAACAAAGGGCCTGGCAGTAACATAGAGCTTTGCTGTATGACCTTAGAATTTAAGAACTGGAAGAAAATTTTCAGAAATATGTAGAACAAAATTATAAGGAAGTGATCAATAAAAGTGTTCTCTCAGATGCTGGAAAGACAGTAATGAGGGGAACCCTTATAAATAAAGTATCATACCTCAAAAAGATGAGAAGTCTTGAAAAAGAGTTTGGTTAAAGAACTCTCTCTTTTGGAAGGTAAATATAAATCAACAGGATCTAAAAGAGTGTATAAGAAAATAACTGAAATAAGAGGGAAGATTAACCTGTTACCACAGATAAGGCTGATTGAACAATTAGCTATATTAAACAAAAATATTATGACAAAGGCAATCAAGTTGATAGGCTTTTAGCCAGACAGTTCAAAAAGAAACAGGATAAATCAGCCATCCCTCTGATTAGAAATAAAAAGAGACATTTAGTAATGGAGAAACATCTCTGAAATGTTTGCTAACTTTTTCCACACTTTGTGTGCTTCAGAACATCCAAATCCTGAATGTGTAGATATTTGAGAAGTGTGAAACTACCTGAGCTCTCAGAGAATGATGAGGCACCCTTGATAGGCCAATTGCTGTTGAGGAAGTTGAAGATGTAATTAAGAAGTTACAATCCAATAAAGGTCCAGGTCCTGATGGGTTTTCTGGGGAATATTATAAAGCTCTAAAGTAAGTGGTGGTCCCTATTTTAACTGAATTGTTTAATGGTATATTTCAAGGGAACAAGATTCCAGACTCATGGAAAGAGGCGAAAACTGGGTCATTCCCAAAGAAGGAAAAGATCTTATTGGGAATCATAATTTCTTTAATTAATATGGATACTAAAATGTATGCCATGATGTTAGCAAACAGATTGAGTGTTATCTTGTCCAAATATGTTCACCCTGACAAATGTGGGTTAGTTGTTGGCAGGCTTCTATCTCATAATACCAGAAGAACTCTGGATTTGATCTAAAATGCTAATTCTACAAATTCTTCCTGTGTGCTGCTTTCTTTGGATGCTGAAAAAAGCCTCCAACCGGCTGTAGGGGGAATACCTTAGAGTAGACAGATTTTGGTAACGTTTGGTTTTGAAAATCACTTTATAGGGGCGTATTGGCCCTATATACTCATCTTCATGTGTCTGCTTTAGTTAGTGGTCATCAATCTCCTCCTTTTAATTTTTCTAGGGGTATGAGACAGGGTTGCCCATTATCCCTCTCCCCTGTTGTTTGCTTTAGCAATGGAGTCATTTGTAATAAATGTGAGAAACAGTTCCTTGGTAAAGGGTATCAAAACTTCTGGATTAAAAAACAAAATAGCTTTGTATGCTGATGTCTTTTTATAATTAAAGGAACCAGAAGCCTTGTTAAAAATTATAGAACAATCAACTTTGGAATCTGAGCAGGTACCTGGTTTCAAAATACACCTGTGGTTTGCAGTGTCATTGCAGCCATGCTGATCCCAGGATATTAGAGAGGCAAGGTGAAGAAGAGCTCTGTGTAGCTCAAAAGCTTGTCTATTTCACCAAGAGAATTGCTCCAATAAAAGATATTACATCACCCACTTTGTCTTGACAAAGAACCTGAAATTTGAGGAATTTATATTCCCCAAAGCCTCAGAACAAATAGTTTGGCAGCTAAATGAATTTAAATGGATAAAGTAATCTTTAAAATATTTAGGAATAAATATTTTTGAGAAATATAAAAATCTTTTTTAAGGTAAATTACCCTCTACTGTGAAGTAAAATAGTAAAAGGCTTGGAGTAATGGAACAAATAATAAATTTCTTTGCTAGGCAGCATAGCCACAGTAAAGATGAATCTCCTCTCAAACTTGTTATTTTTGTTTCATATCCCTAACATTACATTAAAACATGGCAGAATGCACTATTAAAATTCATAAGGAAATGTAAAAGACAAAGGGTGTGTTATAAACTTCTGTATAAGGCTACAAAGAGGCATGGTTTAGCTTTCCCTAATTTGGCTTATTATTAGGCATCACAATTCAAAGATGTGATCAACTGGGTTAGCAACAGACCATCCAAGCACTGTGGAAAACTCAAACAAGACTGGAACCCAAATAGAGCTATTCATTGTAACTGCTGGGTTAAAAAGAAATTTAGGTCATCAAAAATAAAAAAAACATTACTCATTTATCCCACTTAGCAGCTTTGGACAAATTTTCTAAATTCCTGTCGCCTAGGTCCTCTCCCTTAGCTACTTTAATTAATAAGTCAGAAATTTATCCCTAGGAAATATCAGAGTGACTATTTGTTGTGGGTAAGCGCTGAGATTACTCAATTTAGACAGTTGCTCCTTGGAAATCATACCGATATGTAGTAATGGAAATAACTTAAAGATCCTGTATTTTCAGTATTTACAACTCAAACATTTTATTGTGAAATCTGGACACGAGGCAGCTCTATCTAGACCTTTAAACACAATTAAGAAATTGACCCAGAAGCAAACTGGAACAAAAAGTTTCTAAGATATATACAATTTTGATTGAATAGAAAGTTAATAATGAAAAGATGGGAGAGAGATTTGGACAAAGATATTTATCTGGATGAGTGTGTCTTTATATGGGAAAGGAGATATCTGTATCTTCAATTTGTGTAGCTCTTAAAGAAAAAATGCATAAATTACTGTATAGATGGCATCTGACTCCAGTTAAGATCCATCATATTTTTGCTACTAGGAAGGGGTTGGACAGGTTGTGGGGAAAAGGGAACATACTGAAATATGTGGTGGTGGTATCTAGGAATTAAGACCGTTTGTGAAAGAAATTATTAAAAAGATTAATCCTATGACAAAATGCTGGCTTTCTGGAGATGCTCTGACCTGCTTACTTAATGCCCCACTAAAAGATCTATGTTTTAAACAGAACAACAAGACTTTGTACTGCGCATAATTGGAAAAATGTGACCCCCCCTCCTCTCCTTCTATGCAATTGTGGTATAGTAAAATATGAATTGTCCTTGTAATGGAAACGCTTTCACACCACAGATGTACACAAGAAAAATGCAAAAAAGAGGATAGGTATATAGAAATTTGATAGGTCTTTTTAGCGTAGTCAGAGAAGGAGACCGTCCCAACCAGCAAGCTAGAATCTTTAGCCTGCTTCTTTGAATATTAACCTGATCCTGAATAAGTAATGTGTGATGTAGTATGCTAACTTTTTATTACAAGTCTGCCTTAATAAAAGGGGATAATGAGTAATGACACGTTCCAAAAGACGGATTGCACTTCCTGGGTTCTTTATGTCACGGCTGATATTTCTAAAGAGCCTAAGGGTGGGGAAAGGGAGAATAAAGGGTTAAAACCACAACTGAATTTAGACCCCTAAATCCCACTGGCTTCTTTGAAAATCCCAGCCTACCACCCTGTCCCTCTGCCTTGTGTTCGTTCCTTTCATAACCAAAAAACATATTAAAAACAATGAAATGATTGTGTCATTATAAAAAGAAAAGGAGTATTTGTGGCACCTTAGAGACTAACCAATTTATTTGAGCATAAGCTTCCGTGAGCTACAGCTCACTTCATCGGATGCTCAGTTGCATCCGATGAAGTGAGCTGTAGCTCATGAAAGCTTATGCTCAAATAAATTGGTTAGTCTCTAAGGTGCCACAAGTACTCCTGTTCTTTTTGCGAATACAGACTAACATGGCTGCTACTCTGAAAAGTGTCATTATAGGATCTGCTGTGCGGATAAAGCAATTCATTTTATATTAATAGTATAGGCTGTATCATATTACATAAATAAAACCCATATAGTGTGATACAACCATCTGCTAGAAAAGTCACAAATTTGACTGCGACAGATGCTATGAAAAACCTACAAAAATACAGGAAGCAGACAACAGGGAACAGTGAGAAGAAAAAGACTTTTCTGGACAGTTTTGCAAGAAAAACATTTCTATCTTCAAAAAGGAACAAAATCCTTACCATGATCTTATTTGTCTGCAGCACATGCTATAATTGTGAATCCTTCTCCTTTCCCGTCCCCTTCAGCCCCTTAAGTGGCTCAGAGCTGAAGATAGTGTCTTCATAAGGGATGGGATCTCTACCAGTATGTGCCATTTTCTGCTGCTCAGGCAGTTCTTTAGATTTTTTTTTCTTAATTGTGTAATTTTTCTGGAGCTATAACTTGTCAGCTTTTATTAGCATTTTTGTCAGCACTGCAGCTACGTGCATACATTTAACTGCTAAGCAACAAAGAGTATGTTCTGCATAGTGCATTCAATTACTGGCATTCCCTGCACCATGCATTGGTACTAATGCATTTACATTATTTAAATTACGTACTTAAACATGAAGAATGATATTATTATGAAAAATATGTGTTATTTGTTTGCAGTAGCATGTAGAAGCCACAATCAGGGATGAGGCCTAATTATGCTAGGCATTGTACAGATGGGGGGGGGAGTCCTTACTCTAGAGAGCTCACAATCTAAGAGGAGAGAGAATAAACAGACCTACAGAAATCAGGAGGGGACAAGAGTCACCATTAAAACGGAGTTTGAGTATTTAAATAAATGAGTAGTCTAATGGCCACAGGTGACTGCTTGCCTAACCAATACTAGATGGTAGTGATTTACAGGCATTGTGAGACTACTCCCATTGATAAAGTTACTTACGTGCTTAAGCATTTGCTGCATTGAGGCTCAAAGACACAGTCCAATAATGCAGTGTTACAATAGCTTTTCAATTTGGGAGAAGAGATATGTCTACAGCACAGCAGGAAACAATCTTTGTTTCCATTGTCTCCATTTAGGGCCCAGGCAAACTGAGGTCACAAGGATTTGCTTGCTGAAAGTAACTTGAGTTTCATCACTGCCCAGTCTTTGCATTTAACTGCATTTTTGGTTGCTATCATTTAATTATTGCATGCAGAATGATGGGTTATTTGGAGGAGAGTTAGAGTTGATATTCCTGAGTTATATGCATTTCATCATGAGAGAGGCTCTGAATCTCCTTTTGCTTTGATGAAAGATCACTTGGTAAAGAAGTTCAGCATTTGTAGTCCTGAAATATGAGAGCATTCTCTTTCATGTCGAATTTTGTTATTAACGTTTCATTAGCATTAGTTATTATGGCCAGCACTATCAAACTTGGATGCCTAAATAAAGGTAGGTTTCAGAGTAGCAGCCGGGTTAGTCTGTACTCGCAAAAAGAAAAGGAGTACTTGTGGCACCTTAGAGACTAACCAATTTATTTGAGCATAAGCTTTCGTGAGCTACAGCTCACTTCATCGGATGCATTCAATGGAAAATACAGTGAGGAGATTTATATGCACACAGAACATGAAAAAATGGGTGTTATCATACACACTGTAAGGAGAGCGATCACTTAAGATGAGCTATTACCAGCAGCTCATCTTAAGTGATCACTCTCTTTACAGTGTGTACGATAACACCCATTTTTTCATGTTCTGTGTGTATATAAATCTCCTCACTGTATTTTCCACTGAATGCATCCGATGAAGTGAGCTGTAGCTCACGAAAGCTTATGCTCAAATAAATTGGTTAGTCTCTAAGGTGCCACAGGTACTCCTTTTCTTTTTGTAAATAAAAGTAGACAATTTCAGGTATCAGTGGGTGTTGCAGGTCCTCAGCAGTTATGAAAAACAGGCCATTTTTATTAAGTGCCCAAATATGGATTTGGGTTACTAACTTTCACAATGACATTTAACCATTTTGTAGCATGGATGGGGACATAGAGTGTCATTTCGGCTTGATTCTTGGACCCAGTTCTGACCCTTGAAAACAGGGTGTCTGTCTCCTGTGATTAAAAATGGGTCCAGCACCCCTGTGCCAGTGCAGGTGCTCCCAATTAAGCCAATGAAGGGGGCAGGG
Organism: Natator depressus; assembly: GCF_965152275.1. Lineage (NCBI taxonomy): Eukaryota > Metazoa > Chordata > Testudines > Cheloniidae > Natator > Natator depressus. The sequence goes on along the minus strand of NC_134236.1, from coordinate 41,431,530 downwards.
CTGCAGCTGGGCTATAAAAGGTGAGGAGGAGTTCAGAGCTAGAAGGGGCGGGGGTGGGACTGCAGAGTGAAGCTGTAGGGAGACAGAGTCTCCGGCAGTGGTGTTGGGGCTGGGAAGACCCAGCTGAGACTACCTCAGGATGGAGGGGCTATGCTCAGCTTAAAGCTGGCTAGAAGATTTGTTTGCTTCTTTTTGCTTTCTTTTCTGTACTTTCTAAATACAGAAACCAGACACCAAGAATGGCTGTGATGGTAGAGAGAGGATTACCCTAAATGAACTGTTGCCAGAGACCACATGTAACGTGATGAGATTCTTAAACTAATTAGCCCAATGAGAACAATTAATCAGCATTTATATACCTCTTTTGTTCAGACAGTAACTACGTAAGCCTTACAAACACACAAACTTTATTGCTGTTTTACAGCAGGGGAAACTGTTGCTCAGAAAAATGGTGTGTCTTGTCCAAGGGCACAAAGTGAATCCGTGCTAAAGCCAGGATTAGAATGTAGGAATTCCTAGCTCCAAGATGAGTGATGCAGTGGTTAGGGCACTAGCACAGGACTTGAGAGACCTGGGTTCAAGCCTGTGTTCTGCAACAGAGTCTCTGCATGACCTTGGGCAAGTCACTTAGTCTTTCTATGGCTCAGTTCCCCATCTGTAAAACAACAAACTCTCTACCTCACAGAGTTGTTGTGGGGATAGAGATTATGAGGGGTGCAACTACTACGGTGAAGCATACTATGTAATGGTATATGGCTGTTTTATATGCAAATACCAAAATGTGGATAATTGCTATCAACATATCGCTGAATTTTTCTAATTACCTCCCCTTACTCACTATGCACCAGAAAATACACAATTTGGGATATGTCTCTACTGTATCAATAAAACTAGTTATATTTTGTAAAATACACACCTGAGATATTCAGCATATGTACCATGGATCCTACTCTTTAGCCATATTTACATAAGTAAGGACAGCAGGATCACATCCCTCAATGCGTTTTGTCCTTATCATGGGCTTGGTCCTGCAAACATTTCTGGGTCTAATACTTACTATCATCATTATTCCTATTGAAGCCAATGGTTTCTAAGACCAAGATCTAGTAGTAAATATTTGCAGGATTAGGCCCTTAGTGACAAATTGAAGGCACATATAGTCTCTCATTTTATTGTGTATGTTCTGAATTTATGTTTCAATATAAAAATATACAGTGTAGCTCAGTTAAAGTTGCAGAAAAATAAAGAGGGATTACCGAGCCATCATACTCTCAAATGCAGGACTCTGCTAAGGCACACAGCAACAGCTTTACTACTTCTATTTCTCCATAGCTTTCTTTTCTAGCTTTCACATCTGGGGATGTGAATTTTAGTGTCAGTCCATTTGACCTCCAAGATGGTGAGGCGATGGGAGGGGGCCACAAATACAGAGTCAACTGAGGGCAGGGGACATAGGAAAAGTATAGGGGAATCGGAGCAAAGGTCAAACAGATAAACAAAGGAACTGAGGTGGACATTAAACAGAGCACAAAAAGATGCCCGACTGCCATCCTTGGAGACCAAAGCCCTCCAACTATATATCAGATACATCTCATGTAGTAGCACCAAATGCTTTCTCTTGCTCTCCCATAAGATAAGAACATAAGATCGGTCATACTGGTCAGATCAAAGGTCCATCAAGCCCAGTATCCTGTCTTCTAACATCAAGTGGTCCAGCCCCTGTTGCCCATTCCCAAATTCTGGCAAACAGAGGCTAGGGACACTATCCCTGACCATCCTGGCTAATAGCACGCGCTAACCAATGTGTCTGTATCCTAAACTGGAGGGACCACCTCTCAGGATGGAAAGGCATGTGAGTCAGCAAGCCTATTCATTCCTTCTTGTCTCTTCTGAGATGGGTAAAAATTGTTACAATTTTTGCCCATTGTGCTGATGATTTTCATTATGCACCAGGAACTGGACTGAGATCAAACTTAATTCACACAGACCACTAAGAGACATAAGATAATTTTCTATCAGTATGTAAGCTGGAGAACTTAATTTCTAACTCTAATGTCTTTATACATTCATCACTGAAGATCAAGTCCAAGCCAAATATGAAGTTTGGTTTAAAAAGCCATTTTCAATTGATTTGAGTGTAAAAAAAAATCTGAAACATTTCTGAACTGGTAAAAGATTTTTTTCCCACAGTTGGTTAACTCAAACGAAGCCAAACAGATAAAATATTTTAAAGTAGTCACTTTTAAATTGAGAACCATCATTTGGAAACAACCAACTGTCCCATTGCCCAATGGTTGCTTGTCCAACATATCTATCGCCAGGCAACCCTCCTAACATCCTTTACTCCCCACTGCATTCTTCACCTCCTTCATTCTCACTTTTGTGTGATCTATTTATTAGCTATTAGATTTGAATATATCTTATTATTGCTCTGTCTTCGTGATACAAGACAAGGAAAGATCTTGTTCATTATTAAATCTGAGCACTATCATGGTGAAAACAGCAATTCTCCAAGGATCTGAACGTCAATCAACATGGTTTTTCTTGTTGGGATTCTTCTAACTAGGAACCAAAGCCTTCCAGAAAAGGACTTATTAGATGTGGATTTGGTTGCAGGAAATATTGCAAGTTTACATAATGTAGTGTCTTAGAGGAAAGAAGGGCAGTACAGTGAGACTTCAATAACTCAATCCTGGAGTCTTTGTTCTGTACTTGTAATGTGGATGTGGGGAAAGCTTCATCCACAATGCTTCAGAGAGGGTAAAAACACCACAAGGGACAACATTTTCAAAAGCACTGAACTGACCTGGAGCCTAGCACACTTAGAATTCTAACACACATTGAAAACAAATGGGACTTAGACACTTCTGCAAATGGGACTGTGGGCTCCTACATAGACAAGACTTGGCACCCTTAAGTTTAAAATTGTATCTTCCATCTTTGCTCTGATCATGATAGAGGAAAATTCCAGCCTGATCCTGAAGCTTGCAGCCAATCCAACCCAAAGCATGTGATCAAGATTCACCACTTGTATTTCAATACAAGTTCAAGCATGCAGGATTGCAAATTATGAGACACGAGGGATAATTCAGGTCTGAGACCAATAGCTCTCTGAACTATGATAATAGATTAGTATAATCTTATCTTCTTGTAGAGAGATCCTCAAGCCATATTTCACTGAAAGAGGTCTAACTTCTGATTCCACGATCTTACATCAGCACATTTTAACATGACAAAGAAGCACACACACAAACTTTCAGTGGTCCATGAGACTTAAAATTCTGCATGCCCAGGCAAAAGTATTCAAATTTGCCTCATCTGCTATGAAATCAGTGCTTCCTCTAACCTTTCTATGACAAGAGAGAAGCAAGACACAGCACTTTCATGGTTGTCTTGAATTTAGAACTCTTCAAGAGATTCAAAGAGTAGTCCATCAGAACTAAAATCATGATACTAATTTCTTTCATGTTTTATTTGCCTTTGTCGGGATTAATTCCAAAATTAGGTCAACTGCAGATAGATCAGGAGACCTATAGAAAAAAAAAACATCAGAAACATTTTAACATTCAAGAAGATTAAATTTCCCTCAAAAAAGAGTATTTACTTGGTGGGAGGAAGCCTGCACTCAGTTTCTGATATAATGAAGGGGTCGGATGGGATATTCTATGGGTTTTTGTTTGCATTACAGACAGACAAAGCATTTATGATAAAATAATGTTTGAATATGAAGAGGGAAAAAAATCAACAAACCAACCAACCAAAACCTAATCTGAAATACTAATGGGATATAGAAGTGGTAAAATGTAGTTAGTTGTACAATGTGATACGCTATTACGCACAATATGATTTTCTGTGCAGTAGTACAGTGCAGTGGGTTGTGCCTTAGAAGCACTGATAAATACCAAATGCTTTCACAAATGGAACAGAATCTTTCATGATATACACTTGGAAATAAGTGTGGTTCATAACTCCTGCCACAACAGAAGAAAAACTAGTGTAAAAGCTATGCAGATGTGTACATTAACCTCCAAAACTACAAGTAGCTCTCAACACTTCCATGATACTGTACAGCCATGAGAAATCTGGCTTCAATTTGAAGACATCTCAAGTTCGCAAGCTCTCTCATGGATAAATAAGACATCTGTAAAATTCCCTCCGACTCTTTCCAATTCCTCACTTGCCGTACACCTTAAGAATTTAGGTCTCTGATCATGAGTATGGGTTTGTCCTAGAAAAGCAAATAAGTATTATTATATACTATTTTTGAATAAAATGTTGCAGTTTTATCAATAGATTTGGGTGCTATAAAACACTGTAAGCAAATACCATGTTATATAGTGACCTTACTTTATATTTCCATGTTTCAGACTGAATTTTTGATGAACATCTTTTCCAGTTGAGTCTGACATTCTGATGTCGTCATGCTGAAGCAACTGGACAAAGACCTGCTGGCTTCTAGCAACTTGTCCCCTTCAGACATGTCTTCAATGGTCTTATCAACCTCACTATTTGAGTGAAAAAGATGTGCTACATAGTTATGTTAGCTGGTGCAGTACCATTCAGTGTGATGCTTAAAGACTACTGCTCAAAGCAGATTCCAAAAATGGTCAATAATTTACAATATCTTGTTCATTTTAGTGGTTACTGCTTTATTTATTTCTCTATTTGGCAGAAATGTATCTTGAATTCAGAATTGGAATCTCGATGCCTGTCCTGTCTAGGCAGAACAGGAATTCAAAGCATTTTTTTTCCTTTTTAAAAATTTCTACTTAACTGACTGTTGATCTTGGTCTCTCTCGAGTTCCGTTTGCTTGACATTTTCTCTATTCAATGACTGTGCAAGGAAGTATATTAGATGCTACTATATTGCCAAATTTTCCCCTTAGATGTAGGCAGGGCTCCCCTTAAGATCATCAGATGATAAAATTCAGTCACTAACTTTTTGCATGCTGGCAGTTGCTCATTTCCTTATTTCATGTAGCACAAGAACCAAGGGAATCTTTATAATATTATCCCAAATCTCACGAAATAGTCATCCTCTTTGTTCTTTAATACTGGATTCGTGCCTATGGATCTGAAGATACGCTATGACAAGAATGACTTTTAAGATGACTGTCTTATGGCACATAGCAAGTTCCACATTCTTGACAATGATAACTGGTACAGACACCACACACCGCTCTGGTGAAATGAGAGATGTAGGATTGACCTACCCGAAGCAAACCTATGGAGATGATATTTAAAGGGATTCAGAGGTCAAGATTCAACAACTACGATGTACTCTCTCATTCTCTCCATCTTTAAAAAACTGCATTCTGATACTAGATGCTGCTGTTTTACACAGCTCTTATTGTACCCAATGGTGGTACAGTCTTTTTCAGATCTGCAGACAGCAGTGATGTTTGAGAAATACACCAAGATATATTGGCACACCAGGGCACAGTTCTGATTTAAATCAGCACAGGGTGGGATGCAGTTTACTTTAGTAAGTTGCTGAGCTAAGCTACATGGGTGTAAGTCCCTCTTCAATCCAGGGCATCTCATCTTATTTAGGGGGCTGCACCAGTCTAAGTGCACATTTTCTTAGCATGCACAAGCCATGAGGCTCCAGAGAGCTCCATTAGAGGGCAATGCAGCAGCTACTAGTTAGTCTCTAAGGTGCCACAAGTACTCCTTTTCTTAGAGCCAAGGAGGAAGCCGTTTAGTCCCAAACCCACACACCAGAGAAGACCAGGACCCTAAACTACGCTGGGGAGCATTTTATAGCCTAGAAAAACAGTCATGGAAGCAGAACAACTTTTCAAGTATGCTGACAGTACAGATTTCAAAGACATCTATACAGGATACTCATCCATATACATACACATCTGATGCCCCTCTACAGAAAGATCAGTACAGCGGAAAGAATGCATGGAAACATGGCCAGTGCCACACACTTTGATGTCTTGGGCTGTTGCTAGATGGTAGTTCATGGGGAAGTCCTTAAAGGGAAAGAATCCTACAGTGCTCACTCCACTGTTGGACAGGAGCTGGTCTAAACTGCTTCGGTGCAACAGTTCCCAGCCCTGGCCACTGTTGCTGTCCGAGCAGTAAAAGGGAATGTACATCTGTAAAGGGGCAAGGTGCTCTCCCCTTCAATAGAGGTGATGATGCATGAACAAAAATAATCCATCTTGACTCCCTGATTCTGGGTTCAGATTGCAGGTCTGACAGTTAGGAAAACTGCCTTTTTATTTGTAAAAGAAATTTTGATATGAGAAAATGAATATGATACTTTTATTAAGATATAATTTTGGAGTATTTTTCCCATTGTCTGGTAAATGAGAACTAAGGCCCCAATTCTGCAAACAGTTTCATTTTAATGGTTAGCGCCTAAACCTATGTGCAGTAGTTTTGGATACTGGGGCATAAGATTTTCATATTTGATATGCAAGAGTCCATGCTGAAATGAACCAAAGCAATATTTATGGAAGCCTACTAATTTTTAATAATGGTGCAATTTTAAAAAAATGCAATCTAGTGTCTAAAATGTTATAATTTAATCTGGTTAAACAGATCTTCAAAACTAGCACCAGAAGTATTCCATGTTTTTATTAGATCTGTTTCCTGAAGTTCATTTTTAGCACCATTTCACTGTTCACCACCTGATTAAATTGCCTACTGTTTCTAATTTAATGAGAGACTGAAAAATTCTGAATGGTAATTGAGGACAGTTGTGTCTTTAAACGAAGAAAGTGTGTGGGTAGCTAGCTGAGGCAGAGAAGAATGCTTATTAGTGTGGAGGTGGAAGAAGGCCTTACAGAGAACAACAAATAAAGTCTATTTTACTGGGAAAATACTGTACTTAATTTATGCTACTCAACTGGAACTTTATATCTCAAGCCTATATTAGCCAAAATTTCTCCCTCTAAAGGCATACAATATGGGAAATCTAATGTTTTGCATTTTACAATAAAAAAAATTGTAAATATAGCCTGGAACCTGTTAATATTTTTGTTGTGGACTGCTTTCTTTTGGAAAATAAAATGCTGTTAGTGGAATTTGAGGCCATTCTTGATTAATGCAAATATATGAAGAAAGTAGCAGCAGTACAAGTTCTCACCACTATGTCTTACGCTAGAGAACTTGAAAGCAAGAAATGAATCCAATTTGACTTTAGCTGAGTCTTGAGTATTTACTGGACAAGGTCTCTGGAATATGCTGTACTATCTGTAGTGAGTCTTTCACAGTGTCATTTCAATCCCTGGAACATTTTTTTTTCCTTCTAGTAAAGTAAGTCACACTGTGGCATTGACATGGATCAGAACACGGATGAAGGGGAAGTTTTCTTATTCAACCTGTTTCTCTTGAAATTTGGCTGTTTCTGTCCTCCTACTTCATCTTGATATCAACATTTTATTGGAAGTCAAGTGAGTAACTGTGTAGAAGTCTGAATTGAAAAACATATCTACAAAGTTATAATACATCACTAAAGCAATACTGCATTTTATTAAAACACAGTTGCAACCAATTAAAACCTGTTTCTTCAAAGATCACTAGGGGGAAAAAGTTAATTAAGTGGATCCTGGATTGAAAGGAAAAGTAATATAGGAGGGCTTCCAAATTAGCCTATTCTGGTATTGTGATTTGAAGAGTCCATTGCCCTTTTTTGGATTTCAGCAGAGAACATCAAGTGAGACATAAGTTGACTGATATCACTATCTAATAGTGTTCCCCCTTACTGCTCCCACAACACAGACTTGAATAGCAATGACCCCAAAAGAGCTGTTTTGAGTCAGGGATCACCACAACACAGGGGGAGTTTGCTAGATGTCTCTGTTTCTCCTGATGCAGGACAGATCTTCCAGGAGCAGGATCTGCCTGCTTTGGGGCACGGTGTGCAAATGGAATGGCAAAAAGCATTCAGATTATGATTTAGAACTAGGGACAAAATCTGTCCTCAGTCGTGATTCTGATTCATGACTATATTCAGTGTCGGAGTTTGTTTGTGCATATATATAGATTTTTATCACATATATAGTGTGTAAAAAAAAATCTTGGTTTTCTTCCCTGATGACAATTAGTTGTGGGGAGTCACAATTGCCTATGGCTGAGTGAAGAGGGCAGACATTCACTTTCTGAAATTCCTCATTCTTTATTGTTCTAGTACCATGCATTTACAAGGCTCTGTGCAAGTGGCAAAACATGCAAAACAATCACCAAGTTCCTGCTCTGAACAGCTTAAAAGATTGACGCATGAGTAAACGTAACACAGGACTGTCCTGGATTCCAAGCAGTCAGGAGAGATTTGGACTCCAACAATGGGTTATTTCACTTCAGTTTGAAGGGGGATATTTTTAATGGGGGCAAAGGGGGGAAAGATGAACCACACCTTAGGGTTAGAACACCCCAGGTGAGTATAGTATACATTCTGAATCTACTCTTCTATTGGAATTTATCTCCTCCTTTTCTTTTTTCAGTGTTTCTTTTCACCATTTTTGTTCATTTTTCTCTCAGTTTCACTCATTTTTTCAGTCCCTGAGCAGAATGCAAACCCAACTACATATCAGTTCTAACTGAACTTCCAAACCTACCTACACTTTCTGAGTGAGTTTGAAATTAAGCAAAGAGAGATTGTGAAACCCTACCAAAGTGTAAGTGATATGTTCAAACTCCACAGCCCCTGGAACCACTGTTATTATTATTGCTTGTATTTAAAGTAGTACTTAGAGGCCACCAATCAAAGATCAGGGATCCACTGTGTGAGGTACTGTACGTTATATAAAGCCAATCCCTGATTCAGACAGCCAACAATCTAAGTATAAGATGAGCAACAACAGCCTGACACAATGAATAGATGAGGGAAGGTATCAGCAAGACAATTTCGATAATACAAATAAGTAACTGTCATAGCTTTTAATTATGAAAATATAAAAAGGTACCTTATAAAGATATCTTATACAAGGCTGATGAGTCCACATTATTGTGACATCCCCTAGGGTACAATCTGGACTGTGGAACCACTGTGTCCCCTTAATTCTCTAGCCTGGGGTGCCTTTTACTCTGCTTTGCTGTCAGAATAGCCACTCCTGGCCTGCTCACACAGCCTTCAGCATGCAAATGACACCCAGCTGCATACATGAATGCTTTCCCAGCCACTATATATAGGGTGACACCTGCAAATCCCCCAGTCCCAGCCTTTCACCCAGAAATTTGCATCTTACACTGCTCAGGACCCCCACCCTACCCTGAATAGTGTAAACCAGTGGTGGGCAACCTGCAGCCCACGGGCCACATGCAGCCCATCAGGGTAATCTGATTGCGGGCTGAGAGACATTTTGCTGACGTTGACCGTCCACAGGCACAGCCCTCCGCAGCTCCCAGTAGCTGCGGTTCGCCGTTCCCAGCCAATGGGAGGTGTGGGAAGACCCGCAATCAGATTACCCTGATGGGCCGCATGCAGCCACAGGTTGCCTACCACTGGTGTAAGCTCATTAAAATCCATCATTACCTCAAATGACATGATTATGCACCAGACTTTGAGGAATCTTTACTCAGGTTAACAAACACTTCAATCAAAACACACTGGTTTAGATTAAAAAATAAAACAAGTTTATTAACTAAAGAAAGACAAATTTTAAGTGATTAAAACTGGTAAAAGCATAAAAAGTCAGAATTGGTTACAAAAGAAATAAAAGATTAACATGCAAGCTATTTCCTAAATGTTACCAAGCTAAATAAAATTTGAAAACAAAAGGATTTCTCTCACCTAAAACTTTCAGCAGTTCATGCCAACTGAAAAGCCTTCCATTTTGGACCACTCCCCCCAGTGCAATGATGGTTCTTTGTCTTTCAAATGATTTTGCTGCTGTGAATAGAGATGGGGGAGGAGAGGTGTCTAGAGGCATTTCTCCTCTCCCCCCCCCCCAACTTTTCATACTCTAACTCAGTCGTGGACAACAGCACTGTGTCCCGCAGCTCCCATTGACTGGGAATGGCAAACCGCAGCCACTGGTGGCTGCGGGCGGCCATGCCTGCAGACTGTCAATGTAAACAGACTGTCTTGCGGCCCGCCAGCGGATTACCCTAATGGGCCACGTGCGGCCTGCGGGCCCTAGATTGACCACCACTGCTCTAGCTCCTTGTGATGGAAAAGTCTTTGCTGGGTTATGGGGTCAGGCAGTTCCATGGTGTTCGTGAGCTGCCTCCTGTAAATTTCTTCTTTACAACTCCCCTGATGACGAATCTCTGATTAAGCAATTAACAGTTTCTTAACACCTGTGCTTTTTGTATGTTTCTGAGGCGCTAGTCTGTGGGTGTTCCCCAGAACCATAACCTATTTTAGTAATACTATACAGTAAAATTTCAATTTCACATGTAGTGTTGTTACACGCATCATAGCAGTACAATGATATTCAGCAGATTATGATTTTTCAAATGATATCTCACAAGGCATATTTTCTATAAAATATATCATAGCCATATAAAAGTGGTGAACATGAGGATTCAGGGTGTTACATGGGATACAGGGTGTCACAATTTCCGTATGGCATCAGCGTGTACATGAGAAGAAGGGAGTGGATGAAATTCATTCATGTCATAGACAGTCTACCAAGGATAAGTGATACTATGATGAAGAAACACATTCCAACAGTACATACAATAACAATCTTTTCTAGTTGCACAAAGGTATTTCCAGTCTGAGGTTTTATTTGTGCCTTGGAATCTCTCCCCTCACCCTCCTCCACAAGTTTATTTAGTTTTCTTCTCAGTAGCATCTAATGTTCCTCCCCGTCAAAATGTTTCACCATAAGTGGAAGCTTACTGTTGGTCTGATTAAAGTATGCATCTAACTTTAAATATGTCTTTAGTTTCATTGAAGTCAGTGACACTACTCATATTCTTAAGTGCCTTTCTGAATCTGAGCCTGTACATGCAAATGCATTTTGGAAATTGCAACACTCTGAAATAAGCATGACAATTTTATTATGTTTCACTGTAAAAGAAGTTTTATGTATCTGAGTTCATGATATGTAAATGCTGCTCTGTGATCCTGATGGTCATTTACACTGAGGTCCCTTTCCACCACACTTGCCTTGTAAATAGGCCTTACAATTAGCATAAATCACATCTTATTCCCATTTAATGCCCCCAAACACAATGTGAGAATCATGTCCTGAATCACATCTCATGTAAGAGACATGTTCATTACGTATAATAAAGTATGTGAACATACAGTGTAATGAAGCAGTCACTGGCCCATACTGAGTTTATTTTAATCTGTGAGGTACACACTGTTACTAATTTGGCACATTTTTCAAAGATACAAGGACATTTAGTTACAAAACTACTGTACAACTAATTGATAACTGACAAGAAACTGTTCTGCATAACACTTGTTTCTTCTGGATTTAATTTAACTTTAAAAAATCTGAATATTAATATGCCACAAAAATAGTAGCTTGTGTGTGAAACTGCTGTGTTTCTACTGAAGACACCCCCACTTCCTCCTACCAAACAGCTGTCTACAATAATATATTCCATTTTTTTTAAATGCTAGGGCACCAAAGAATGACAGAAGACTGGGAAGTCTTTTTCTTCCTCCCCCACCTGGTTTATTCAAGGCATTTTAATTTATTTTAATTATATTTTATTAATTATAAAACTGCTGTTGTGTTTCATAACTTAGGCCAGATTCTGTAATAAATCAGTATCAAAGATCTACATGTAAGGCTGTGGTCTGAATATCCACAGAGAAGGAGCTCTCTGTCACCATCTATTGGTGAACTGGAGGAAGAGAAAGAATGAGTCGAACTGTCTGAATGTTTGTTATTGTCATTCCAGTGTGAAAATTCTAGTTATTTTGTTTAAAATTTAAATATTGGAAGTAGGGATAATGAAATTTTATCATCTTTCATGGCAACTGAGCAACAGAACTGTATTCAGTATGCCCTGGGTGACAAGCCATCAGTCTTGGATAGTTGGGTAATGGGACATGGACAAAAACTTGGCAAGAAGAGGAGGAGGAATGGGCTCCTATCTTTGGCTACAATTAAATCACTGATGACAAAGACTCTGCTCAAGGTTACTATCTGTCATTTTATTTTGAATAAAGTAAAAAAAAACACTTTTAGACTGAGAATATAATATCACAACATAATTCAGACTTTTTAAAAAACAAAGGGTCAATACACTTGTGTGTTTGTATCTAATGACAGAAGTCTAATAGAAATTTGGGGAAATTCCTTTTTCTTCCAGCTTCAGTGGAATGAAACAACAGATTTCAGTGCATAACAAAGTCTGTGCTTGGTGGTCCATTTACTTGGATTTGGCTTCTGGGCAAGGATCCAACAGCAGAGAGGTTAAAACTGCTAAATTATATAGTTTGCAGAGTTTGGTACTTGTGCTGATACCAGGATATGAGACACACAAGGTGGATGAGAATATCCATCCAAGACAGATCTGAAGAAGAGCTCTGTGTAAGCTCAAAAGCTTGTCTCTTTCACCAGCAGAAGCCGATTCAATAAAAGACATTACCTCACCCACCTCGTCTCTCTCAAATTATGTGGTCTCCTTTAGATATTCAATAAAAGTACCAGATACATGTTTCCATATAGAATGTGTGTGGGACCTGAATAGGAGCAACAAATAATTATTCCTTTCTCTTATGTGCAAAGACAGCATAGAAACAATGCCAGAGAGACGAAGAAAAGCATTCTTATGTTAATACTAATACTACTAAAAGACTTAGTGCACTGGTAATTGTCATTAACAGAATTTGAAAAGCTAATTTCCCATCTGGATATTAATTAAAATACAATTCACAAAATCTAACTTCATTATTAACTGAGGGAAAATACAAGATATGCCACAAAATTACTGTACAGATACACTTATCTTATATCAAAACCTAAACATTGTGCTTTTATGAGTGAAATCAGCATGAGAAGAGAATCAAGAACCTCCACACCAGTAATTGCAGAATGGCCAATACCTAGTCAACATCTGCTCCAACTCAATTAGACTGTTCATTCATTTCATTTCATTGCCACTTTGTAGCCTACAAACAATCATTCTCATTGTTCAACATTCAACAAATGTATAATATTTTAGAAAAAAAGTATTGTATTTTTTTCAGTAGTAGCATGAGAACATGTAATAAAACATCAATCCATACTGCATGTGCAAGAGGAGGTGAATTTATGGTAGCAGACAACCTTTGCTGTTTTCTAGATTTTGTTTTAAAAGAAAATCAAAAGTAGAGAAATTCTATCAATGTGCAACTATTTACTAGACAACAGCACAGTGCTCTGTCTTCCATAATACATGCAGCTATTGGGGCAGGAACCCTTGCCTCATTTCACATGCATCTTTACATATTATAAGACAGAGCCCCACCACCTTCCATCTTTGTCTCAGATGACCACAGACTATCTACCTATCGAGTTTCCTAAATGGTCTGCCCCCAGAGTGTCTGAGCAGCTCCAAAGTAGTTACAGGAACAATAATCTCTCCTCTGCCCTTTTCAGCATATAGAAGTAAATCACTTTTTCATGCATATGTACGTGTCCAAAGAAATGAGTTTTGTGTGCAGTTTGGAGGTCAGTAGTCATTCTTATCTTATCCGGTATTCCATGGTTTAGTGCCAGTTCCCAGGAAAGTTCTGTCTCCTGCATACTCAATCTTCTCCACACTGGAACAACCAAACTATTGAACCAATGGAAAGCAGCTGTTGTGAGTGGTGATGGTTACAGAGAATGCCAGACACACCTACATATTAAAATAAAAATTCTCACTGACCTGCCTAATGCACGGAAATGTAATTCCACTGTTCTGGCCTGTCTTGTCTCATGTGTGGCCAATGGAACCTTGACAGATTGTTAATTTTAACATTTAAGAGAAACCTTTATGTGAGAGAGCACTTTTTAAGATAATTAAGATAATCAAATCAACTCCACTTTTCACCAGGGCACCAAAAGGCATATTTGTGAATCAGGAACTCTGTCCCTGCCAAATTCCAAGTCCTTCCACTTCCTGCTGAGACGCTAAAGCTGTTCATGAGAAGATTGCAAAATGTTTTATAATGGCAAAAGGGTATTTTCCCCCCATGCTTCCCCTCTCTTGAAAATGGCTGAACTACTTTTTCCAAAACCCTCAAAACATTGTTTGAGCTGAGAACAAAATTAGCAAATATTAGCATGAAAGATACGAGATTAATAAAAGTTAACGATTGAAAATGACCCCTTCAAATGATCCTTTCTGCAGCCTTAACTATAAAGCTTCACTTATCTTTTAATCTCTATCCTATCTCTAGTAGATATCTATATCTCAGATGCATCATGGCCATTAGGTTTGGGCTGCGCTGTATTCAATGTGCAGGTGACACCCAGCTCTATAGTGCCACTCCATCAGACTGGATAGTGTCATTAACTGGTTTACCTAGTGTCTGATCTGAACTGGGGCTTGGATGAGGACAAGGTGGCAGAGACCCAAGCCTAAGAAGACTGAGGTAATGCTCTTCAGCTAAGAGAGAAACCAGAAAAAATGGCAGAGATAATAATAACTTCTTCTGCCTACCTTTCATTACTCAGGTTTGCATTGTAGGGGGATTATGTGCTCCTCAGCTGTTTCCAGAGGTCCAAATATGAGCAGTGGCCAGGAATGCTTTTTACTCTATATTTCTGGTGACAGGGCTGTGACCTTTTCTTTCAGATGCTTACTTTCCTACAATAATCCACAACTCGTCACCTCCAGACTGAATTTCAACAATGCACCTTAAGAACACCCAGACACTAAAAAAGCGTAAAATGTAGATCTCCTGTTGCCTGATCCAAAGCCACTGAAATGAATGAGTCTTTCCACTGACTTCAGCGGGATCTGGAACAGTTTTTCTCCAAGAAAGCACATTCTGTTTTCTTTGGTCTGCATTGGGTACCAAAAATGTTATAAGCTGAACCCTGCTTGCTCTCTCTGCATCAGTTATAGGTGGGGCTGGTATCACCATCGATTAAGGTTGCCTGACAGGTCCCATGATAACACCCTGCTTAAAACTTTACCAAACTGGGTAAATGGGTGGACATTTTCCATGCTAGATGTTTGCCTCAGGCTGAATTTGTCTGTAAAATTTCAGACAAAACAGTTCAGTTGTTATTGAGAACAAGGTTTGGGGAAAATATGTTTGGCCCATGTTAAATAAATTCTAGTGGCCTTTTCCTTGAAAATCTGTAGACACCCCATACATTGGAGAATAGACTTGGAATTTGGAAGGGGGTGGCCTTTGTGGTGGGGATATGGCTTGTGCTGTCCCCATGAAAGTCTGCCAAAATTTGGCCAGTTTGCAAAAACATCACACTTGCACATGCTGGATAGAGACGACTTAGATTTTAGCAGCTCGATTCCCCAAAGATTCTGTCCACAGAGTAAACTCCAGCCTGGGGTTCAGCAGGACTTTCATTGCAATTGCAGTTCTGGGCTGGAACTCAGTAACTGAACTGAGAGAAAGGAGCCTGTTTTTCCTGTGCTCTTGGGGTATATTTACAGTGCATTTAGACACCAGTGTCTGGCCCATGGCAGCTGACTTGTGTCAGGGGCTTGAGCTAAGGGGCTGTTTAATTGCACAGTAGACTTCCAGGCTTGCGCTGTAGTCCAGGCTCTAGGACCCTGTGAGATGAGAGGGTTCCAGTGCTCGGGCTTCAATCTGAACCTCAACATCTACATTGCAATGAAACAGCCCAGCAGCCCAAGACCCAGGAGCCCAAGTCAGCTGAAACAGACCAGTCGCAGGGTTTTATTTGCAGACATACCCTCAGTGACCTCCCTGCTAGACCCATGCAGCATGGAGGGAGAAGCCACCTGATCTGAAAGCAAAAGGAATAAGAGCCTGACTTGCAGGTAGTGTGGGAAATAAAATGGGACAGGAACCTGGGTGGGAGGAAAGGCTGGCCAGTCAAGGAGACTGGAACTAGCACAGGGAGACAGGGAGGGAAACAGCGTGGGGGAGACCGGGAACCAGTAGGTGCAGTGGGGGATAATGAGACTGGATGAGAAGTGGTAGGAGGGATATTGGGACTGGGACCATGGAAGCCAGGCTAGAGAAGAAAGATTGGATGAAGAGCTGGGGGGCAGGAAACTGGGACTGGCTAGGCAAAGAAATTGAGGACAAGGAGGTGGGGGGACAGGGATGGAGAGTCCAGAGGGGTAAGACTAGGACTTACTGGCAAAGAGACTGGCACTGAGATGAGAAACCTGATGAGTCAATACGGGGACTTGGTAGGTGAGACAAATGAGACTGAGACGAGGAGCCAGAGATGGAGAAAAGACAGGACTGGGACAGGGATAGTTTGGAGGAGATGGGGCAGGAAGGATGAAGCTTGGAGGGGGAACAGACAGAGTCTGCACCTACCAGAGCACAGTCCTCTGAGTCTCATTATTCCTTTTCTGTCAGCAAATACCTGGGAAACCCAGAAGCAAGTCTGGGGGAGGGATAGCTTAGTGGTTTGAGCATTGGCTTGCTAAACCCAGGGTTGTGAGTTCAATCCTTGAGGGCACCATTTAGGCATATGGAGCAAAAACTAGGGATTGGCCCTGCTTTGAGCAGGGGATTGGACTAGATGACCTCCTGAAGTTCCTTCCAACCCTGTTGTTCTATGATCCTAAGTCCCATCCCCCTATAGTGCGAATCCACATGGAGGATGGCAACCTACTCCTGCTATGTTATTCCATTAGCTTAAGCAACAGGGGTCTGTGCAGTGGATCTAAAAGTTCTAAACCTAATGATCATGATGGCCCATGTGGATGCCAATATGGTGCCTCATGATGGATTTTCTGTTTTTTCAGTTTGTTTTTCAAAAATCTAGAAAATTGCACACACACCAACGACATTAAAAGAACATTCTTGAGGTTACAAAGTAAAGTACTAAAAATTAGGAAATGCCAGAATTAAGGTAGTTTGTGCAACCTTTATTCAGTCTACTCGTGCATATGTATGTATTATGATACAGTCTTTAGTAACATGATCATATACTATTTCTTCAACAGGACCCCTGCATCACTCAGTGTACAGTGGTTGGACTGTGCTCACTAATGAACTCCTTGTGAGGCCTCATGCCTTATTTACTGAATGCTATTCAAACCTTGCTCTGAAGGCAGAATTATTAATTTTGCATGGGCTTTTCTATGGTACTCGTCACTATAGGGTCTGAGTGATTCACGAATATTAAATGAGAGAGAGAGAGAGAGAGAGCGAGAGCGAGAGCGTGCACTTCCCAGGATGTGCAGGTAAGCAGACAGAAATATTGTAAACCTAGAGGATAAATACATATTTCTCATTTTTAAACAAGTTCTCCTCTGACTTGTAAACATGGATGAGATGTGACATGAATGCACCCCGTCTGGAAAAGGAGTACTTTTACGTATTCAACAAATCAAAGATCTATTTAAAATACATATTACAAATAAATAAGAACAATAATGTTTCCAATTTACAACAAACCCACAAAGGCAAGTAATCTTAAAAAAAACTGAAAATCTCTCTACAAGTGTCTGTGTGGCGATTATTGTGCACATATTCAGGGCAGCATGAATTTGCATCCAAATTAATAGTGCACATGATTAACGTTGACAATACTAATATTTGTTCAGCACCTAGCACAATGAGATTGTGGGGTCCTGACTGAGGCCTTTGGTGCTACCAAATACAAATAACGATGCCTAGTTCTACTTCTTACTACTCAATGCCCAAGTTCCAGAGTTTGATACTCTTATTCACACTGTATAGTACCAGTGGTGCAGTTGAAATGAATAGGACCATTTATGAAGCAAGGCATTACTCAGCATGAGTAAAAGTATCAGAATTTGGCTCCTAAGGAAGAGACACGGATTGTATGTATCCCTCTGCATTCCCTTCCTCTTCCCCCCCAATTTTTTTCATATATTATCCATAGATAAACCTCATTTTTGGTAGAGTCATCAATTCACAGGGAGCAAAGTCCCCGTATTACACAATCCTTTGCAGGGCAGGCACACAGTCAATTACTGCCTCATCTGGTTTCATTTATGTTCCTCATCTATTTTAGGCTAACTCTTTGCAAGCTATTGTCAGGAGCTTTATATATTTGATAGTGTAATCTTCATTTGCTTATTATTTGTTTTTTATTATTATACCATTATAATCTCATTACAGTCTGTACCAGTTTCAATTATTATATTTATTTTTCCTGAGTCATTGTAATTGCTTTAAGTTTTTAATAATGTTTAAAACTTCTAGACTCTGAACAGGCATCATCATTCCAATTATAAAATTCAGTTAAGGGGTTGTCACTGACTCTTGGATTACACAATAAGTAATCCTTTTGCAGCGTGTGATACATGGAGCGTGCCCTGGCCACTGACTCAAGCTTAGGGTTGCCAGGGGTCCAGTTTTCAACCGGAAGCTCCAGTCGACACCATCAACAGGGCCATTAAATGTCCCATCAGTGGCACAGTGGGGCCCCAGGGCTAAGGCAGGCTCCCTGCCTGCCCTAGCTCCACGCAGCTCCTGGAAGTGGCTGCCAGGTCCCTGTGGCCCTTAGACGCATGGGTGGCCAGGGAAGCTCCGCGCGCTCTCTCAGCCCCCAGGACCAGCTTCGCAGCTTCCATTGGCCAGGAACCGTGACCAATGGGAACTGCGGGGCAGTGCCTGCGGGGACTAGGGCAGTGTGAAGAGCCTCCCTGGCCGCCCATGCATCTAGGGGCTGCAGGGACCTGGCAGCCACTTCCTGGGAGCCACGGGAAGCGTCACCAGGACCCCGCACTCCAACCTCCTGCCCCAGTCCAGAGTCCCCTCCCACACCCAAACTCCCTCCCGGAGCCCGCATCCTGCCCTCTCCACATCCCAACCCTTTGTCCCCACCCCAGAGCCCACACTCCCAGCCAGAGTCCTCACCCCCCCACACATCCCAACCTCCTGCCCCAGTCCGGAGCCTCCTCCTGCACCCCAAACCCATCATCCCTGGCCCCACCCTGGAACCCACATCTGCAGCCAGGGCCCTCACCTCCCCCACACACCTCAACCCCTGCCCCAGCCCAGAGTCCCCTCCCTCACCCAAACTCCCTCCTGGACCCTGCACCCCCCCAATACCACAACTCCCTCCTGCACCCCAAACCCCTCATCCCTGGCCCCACCCCCAGAGCCCACAGCGGCAGACAGAGCCCTCACCCTCCCACACTTCAACTGCCTGTACCAGCCTGTAGCCCCCTCCCGCACCCCAAACCCCTCATCCCCACCCCAGAGCCCGCACCCCCAGCCAGAGTTCTGACCCTCCTCCCACCCCCCTCCCCCAGCCTGGTGAAAGTGAGTGAGGATGGGGGAGAGCAAGCAATGGAGGGAGGGGGGATGGAGTGAGCAGGGTGGGGCCTCGGAGAAGGGGTGGGGCAGGGCTTCAGGGAAGGGGCGGGGCAGGAGTGTTCACTTTTATGTGATTAGAAAGTTGGCAACCCTACTCAAGCTTTCAAAAGGGGATTCACCATTAATCACTGTACTGTATAATAAACAGACTTACCAATTTATAAAAATTCATGGCAGGACTGTTTTCACATGAGTATGAGAGAAACTCTTTTAAAACACTTAACCAGAAGCCTGGTGTATTTATTTTCCCAGTTATCCAACAGTGGACATCACTATTATTCTGCTATTGGGAAAGCTTTATAATTTTAAATTAAGACAAGAATGTCTGAGTTTACTGTTATGAGTTAAACATTATGTTCATTAGGTTTACAAAATATAGGTAATGATCATGAATATAGGCGAGAAGGAAAAAGTTAAATACCCTTTAGTGACCATGACACTGAATATGAATCTACAAGGAAAATCAGAAGTTAAAGGTAGATAGATTTGTTTCCCCTTCAGATTACCATTCTCAAGTGTGAATTTAGGATAAGGGTGTCCCACAAAAAGTGTCTGCAAGTCACCCCTGCAAGTTATTCTGCACAAAAGGAACCTGCACCCAATCAAAGCCCCACTGAAATCAATAGGGTTCCATGTGGACAAAGGACCTGTCCACGAGGAATGACTTGCAGAATTGATGTCCCAATTTCTAACGCATGTAATAATTGATTTTTTAACATTCATGCATTCTGTACTATCATACCCGTAAGATTAAATATATTTGCATGCGTCAGAACTATTGGACTTCAATATTTCCAGAGATACAAATAATTTTAAAATGCTTTTGATGCTGTGATGTTTAAAACATCTTCATTTTTAAATGAAAATTTGACTGATTACTTCAAAATGTAGGCAACAATTTTTCAAACTGTATGTAAGTTTTTCATTTCAGATATAGGGAGTTTTGCAAACAGAAGTAGGCCAGATTCAGCAAGGCTATTAGGCACATGCTTAGAATCATCTCTAATCAGAAAAGCACTTACGCACATACATAATTTCCATTCTAATAATGGACAAAATTTGAATGCATAAAGGTTGAAGAAGAGTTCTAATGTTTAAACATATTAAATGTAATGAGAAAAGAAGCATGGAATATGATTTGAGATTCATAACTTAACATCGTGTGCAAAGGATAAGAAGTTTATCTAAAAATGTGTTTACCTAATAGGTATTCACACCTAATAACATTATCTATTAGACACACAACTTCAGAATACTACACATTCTTAATACGCTTCTTAATTTCACATTTAATTCAGCCAAACATGCTGTGCCCTGCAGCATCTTCTGTTTAATTTAAAAGATGCATATGTCTCATCTTGATTTTAGTAAGGCTTTAGACAGAGTCCCACATGACATTCTCAAAAGTAAAGTAGGGAAAAGATGGTATAGACGAAATTACTAAAAGGTGGTTGAATAACTGGTTGAAAGATCGTTCTGAAAGAGTAGTTATCAATGGTTTGCTATCAAACTGGGAGGACATACCTATTGGGTCTCGGAGGGGTCTGTGCTGGTTTAGTACTATTCAATATTTACATGAATGACCTGGATAATGGAGTGGAAATTATGGTTATATAATCTGCAGATGACACCAAACTGGGATGGGTTGTTAACACTGTGGCCCATAGGATTAGAATTGAAAACAAACTGGACAAACTGGAGAATTTCTTTGAAATCAACAAGATGAAATTCAATAAAGATAAGGGCAAACACTCAGGAAGGAAAAAATCAAATGCACAACCACAAAATGAGGAATAACTGGCTAGGCAGTAGTACTGCTGCAAAGGATCTGGAGTTATAGAGGATCACAAATTGCATATGAGCCAACAATATGAAGCAGTTGTAAAAAAGGCTAATATTCTGGGGGTCTATTAACAGGAGCATCATATGTAAGGTGTGGGAGGTAATTGTCCTGCTCTCCTCAGCACTGGTGAGGCCTCAGCTGGAGTACAGTGTCCAGCTTTGGGCATCACACTTTAAGAAAAATATGGAGAAATTGGAGATAGTCCACAGGAGACCAATAGAAAGGATAAAGAGTTTAGAAAATATGACTGTAGGGAGCCAGGGTGGTTTCCCTCCAAACCAGAGGGTAAAGAGCCACTCTCTCAGCCTGAGTGGGCGGGGCCAGACCAAGCTTACTCCAAACCCCAGAAGGGGAGGGGTGGGACAGGAAGCATAAAGGGTGGGGCCCTTAGCCCAGTCAGGGCAGCACCAGGGAGGGAGACAGACATAGGCTGTTCTCTCCAGACCCTGCTGCTGAGCCAGGGGAGGCCCTGGGCCAGGAGACACCTGACCTGGAGGAAGGATTGGGGCTACCAGGACTGCCAGCCGCCAAGTACCTGGAGAACTGGAGGAGCCAGGCTGTAACCTGGGCCAGTGTGAGCCTGATGCGGAGGGGGAGCTGGAGCTGGAGCTGGAGCTGCCAGCAGTGGAATACCCTGATGAGCTGGAGGGACCAGAGGGACCCGCTCGAGAGACTGGGTAGGAAGTAGCCCAGGGGCAGAACTGCACAGTGCAGTGAGTCAGTATTGGTCAGCGTGTTGCGGATGGCTCCCTGCTGACCCAGTGGTGGGACCTTCTCCTCCCGCCACGGTCAGGGCCCTGGGTTGGAACACAGTGGAGTTGGGTGGGCCTGCGTTCCCCTACCCCGGCCAACCCGCCTCAGGTAGCAGAATCCCAACAATGCCATGGGCTCTAGCTGGCACACCTTCCCCTGCTAATTCCCTAGTGACAGAAAGGTGTGACCAGGGCCTGCTGGTAGGGCAGTAGCTCCTCACTGCCCCCCAGCAGCTCAGTGGACCAACTGAAACCTGTCACAATGACCTATGAGGAAAAGTTAACCACTACAAAAGTTATTTTTCCTCCCTTGGTATCCTGCTGTTAATTGAATTGTCTCGTTAGACTGACCTCACACTTGGTAAGGCAACTCCCATCTTTTCATGTATTTATACCTGCACCTGTATTTTCTACTCCATGCATCTGATGAAGTGGGTTCTAGCCCACGAAAGCTTATGCCCAAATAAATGTGTTGGTCTCTAAGGTGCCACAAGGACTCCTCATTGTTTTTGCTGATACAGACTAACACAGCTACCACTCTGAAACCTGAGCTTGTTTAGTCTTCAGAAAAGAAGACTGGGGATGGAGAGGACATGACAACAGTCTTCAGATATGTTAAGGGCTGTTATGAAGAGGATGGTGATCCACTGTTCTCCATGCCACTGAAGGCAGGACAAGTAGTAATGGGCTTAATCAGCAGCATAGGAGATTTAGGTTAGATATTAGGAAAAAGCTTTCCTACTATAAGGATAGTTAAGTCCTGAAATAGGCTTCCAAGGGAATCCCCATAATTAGAGGTTTTTAAGAACAGGTTGGGCAAACACTTGTCAGGGATGGTCTAGGTGTTCTTGGTCCTGCCTCAGCACAGGGGGCTGGACTAAATGACCTCTCAAAGTCCTCTTCCAGCCTGACATTTCAATGATTCTGTGCTTTGAGTGTGATGTTAGGGACGACCAGGCATATTCCTGGTGTCCTTGAATCCTCTTTTACTTTGAGAAATATTCACTTTGATTTTACTAGGAGCTTTGTGTAAGGTCTTTAAGATGGTGTCTATATTACTTTGTACGGTTGGCTGGTTCTCTCAGGAGTAAGCAGAAAGGCACTGTGACACAGAAGAGTGTTTCTAAGAGACAATGCTTCCCAGGGCTACTCCTGGAATGGTGTAGCTTGACTGCAGCTAATTTCAGAATCTATCCCTTAAATAGTTATCATCTGAACACAGGTCCATAACCACTTATCTTCCCAAATTAGGGAGTCTGAGAGTGCATAAAGAAAAGCAGGAAAACTATAGCAGATAATACGATGACCATCATGTCAATGGTTTGACAGGGGATGTGTTTTTTAAATTGCTGAGCACAGAAGTTGATGTGAGTTGAGGATGCTCAGCACTATACAGGAGTCTCTGAGCAGCTTGTAGGATTGAGCCCAAATACAATAACCAGTTGCACCATACAATGTTAGAGTAATAAAAATATGCTAGCTGGAAAAAGTAAATTGCTCAATAGATGATACTAAATAGTAACTTTAAAATGTCACCAAAAAGGGAAATGATCAATCCAAACAAAAAATAGATGGTGACTTATAAACAGAAATATTCCAAGAACCAAATTAAAATGCCACACCTATAGAGAGACAACAGTGAATGCAAGAAACCCTCCAGGGAACAGCTATTAGGTAAGGAAATCAGCAGAATATCTAAACAAGAAAAAGCTGCTGGGTAAAAAAAAAAAAATGAATGGGGAAAAAATAAAACTACCAACAAAGGGGAAAGATTGAAATTATTCACGACACTGAAACATGAAAAAAGAACCGGTGTGGTCTGTGACTCTTGTTCAAGTCCTGAGGGACTCTCCTCATACAGAAGACTCCACTGCTGCCCTTCTCTTTTTTTTTTAAGCCAAGGGGATCCATTTTGACTGCCTAATTGTAACCATCACAGTGTGGAACAGGAAGAGAGGTAGGAAAATATCAAGCCACTTAGGGTTTTATAGATCAGACACCTTAAATTCAGTCCAGTAGCCTTTGGCCAGTGCAGATCACTGTGCACTGGTGATGTGTGCTGCTACCGAGAAGGCCTGCTCAGTAAGCAGGTTGCTGCATCACGTGTGCCAGTTTAAAGGTTCTGAATCAGCCCCGTCCATATCCCACATCACCTAAAGCTTCCGTGATATGCAATGCACTGCAAGATAAACAGAAAGGGTGCACTACAGACTGACTTCAATTTAAATGCAGCACAAGCAGCAGGGCCCTACAGCTGTCGCTTCTGCTTCTGGTGAGAGAGCCAACATCTCTCCCACTCACTTTCCCTGAGATTTGTGCATCTTCCTAGGGTATTTATAAAGGCAGCTATCACCAAATAAAATTATAATCAATTGATCTAACCTAATACTTAACAGAACAGACATTAAGTGATGAGCACATGAGTCAGTCAGTACCCAAAATAACAATAAATACCTGCCTCTTATACAGAACTTTTTCATTAGTAGATCTTCAAGTACTTTACAAAGGAGGTCAGTATCATTAACCCATTTTACAGATGCAGAAACTGAGGCACAGATGTAGAGTGACTTGCCCAAGGTCACCCTGCAGGCCCAGCTCTCCTGCTCTATCCACTAGGACAAACACAAATGGAGACTGTCCTTGTTTCCAAACATTCCTAAGTTTATTGACACTTTTCCCAGTTCCATCCCTTTTTTAAGTAAGCCACTCCCCTCAGAATATTTCTTCATTTGAAAGATGCTTTTCTTTGTGGACAGATTGTGCCATTACATCAATGGGCTACAGGAAATAACACATTAATAAGTGATAGATATATGCCTCAGGTGAGTTCAACCTCATAGCATCAGCCATCCAAGAAGCCATCACCATAACCTGTGAGGGCCAGTCCAATGCCCATTAAAGCTAAAGGAAAATGTCCCGTTGAAATCAATGGGCAATGTATCAGGATCCAAACGCACAAGCTAGAGTAGTTTATTGCTATCAGTGTGGTTTGTTCATTTTTCATTTAATCTAAATAAAATATATTAAATTTTTTCTAAGGGGTTAGGTGTCGTTTCAGCCCATTAGGAAAAGTAGATTCCTGGACAAAGGTATTTACTGATTGTTAA
Organism: Natator depressus; assembly: GCF_965152275.1. Taxonomy (NCBI): domain Eukaryota; kingdom Metazoa; phylum Chordata; order Testudines; family Cheloniidae; genus Natator; species Natator depressus. Next base: position 41,406,465 of record NC_134236.1, on the reverse strand, counting down.
TTTATTCTAATACTCTCATTGTACTGTTCCCTGGACCACTTGGCCTCCTTCCCTCAGCAGTCTTACCCGACCAAAATCTGGCTGTCCTTCAGCAGCAGTTTTTGGCCCTGAAGCCAACTGAGCTTGCTTTTGTTTCTTTTTTTTTCTTTTAAGAAAAAACAAACAATTCTGTGCTGCAATGTAAGCCCAGGGTCAGTTGACCCATATTAGGGACCCATGGGCTTGAGCATCTACATTGTATTTTAACCCTATGTTAAGACTTTTCTAATCTGTGCTCGAATCTTGGGCTCTGGAGTTCACTCTGCAGTGTACAGACCTGAGTCAAAATAACCATATCCCAGAGTCCCTAGCATCTCTCTCAGCCCCCCAAAATGTGACCAATCTAGCCCTAGGACCATGGTGCACTGTCAGAAGACCAGGAAGCAGCTCGCTTTGCAGATGGTTTGATAGGTTCGCTCTCCATTGCAAAACCAGGAGGCTCTCTGATCATGTGCTTGCAGATTGGTGATCAGAACAGAATGAGTTGACACTGACCTAAGCTACTGCCGTTTGCAAAGGGCGGGGTGGCTTCCATTTTCAATAGAGTGGATTGCAGATTGTTAGGATAGAGAGGACTAGAAGTTGATCAGTGGAATTTGGGATACTCCCAGAACCCGAGTCCAGTGAAACTGTGTCTGCACTGCAAAACAACAAGACTCGGACCCTGGGTCCCAGTTTAACTTGAGCTTGGACAGTCCAGCCTCTGCATGGTCCTGGGAGTCTGTGTCAGAGCCCGAGGTTAGTCCAATTGCCTTGTAGTTGCAAGGGACATTAGGCTTGAGCCCGGGCTCAAGCATGGGTTTATGGTGCAACGTAGACATCCCCTAAAAGTCAGTCACTAACCACAGCCTGACTCCACTATAGCTCAGGCCTGCACTGGGGCACTGCGGAGCTCTGCCAACACAGGGTGGAACTCCATGAGGCATTGCATCTGCTAGGCAGATGGGGGAATGTTCTCAATCCCCTTTGGATGGTGCAGCACATACTCCTCTCTGCAGTCAGCCAGCTCTGCTAGCCAGTATGGAGGTGGCGGGGGGGAGGGAAGAAGGGGCATTGCCAGCACCTTACTCCTCCCTTGGTGTGCACAGTACTCCAGGAAGTGCTAGGTGGGAGCAGTGCCTGTGCTGAGAGTAGTGGAAGGCCTGCAACAGCACCTGGCTCAAAGTGAAAATGCTGTTTACACTCTCCACTACTGACAGGCATAATCTGGCCCAGGAAAGCTATTTCATCTCATGCACTCTTAGCAACTGAACCACATCTTTAAGAGCTATGCCCCCTGGAAAGTCATACATAAACAGCCAGGGCAACACACAGGTCCCAAATATTCACAAAAGAAAAGAGCAGGGTTTGTGATTTTTATAAAGCTATTAATCTTTGAAGCACTTCACAAACATTAACAAATAAATCCTCACTGCACTCCTGTGAACTAGGTACGTATTATTAGAAGTAATGTATAAACTAGAGTTAGGTGAAACTTAGAATGTCCAGTTTGCAGGAAGTTTCCACATTTCTTTTCATTTTGACTTGGAACAAATCAAATCATTTTTGAAATTTACCACAAACTGGAATTTCTGAAAAATATTCAGCTTTGGAAAAATTTTGTTTCAGAATTTTGAAGTTTCATTTTGGATGTTATTTTGTGGAGGTTTTTATTTTTATAAATATTATTTTTACATTCTATCATGACATAACAGTATTAGTGTTTAACATGCACTACTATTGACATGTCATAATATGACAATATAATAGTTGAAATATTCTATTTAAAAACCATTAAGGACCATTGCTACTTAGTACTGATTGAAACATATCTTTCCTTTTCCAGATGTAAGTGTCTTCTGTTAGCACTGTATGGGAAGAAAATGAACATGTGGGGAAGTGAACAAACAGCTCCTGAAAATGAACATTTTTCATTTTTAAAAAATTGTGGGAATTTTCACTGAAATCGACATTTTGTGAAATATATTTATTTTGATGAAAATGGTATTTTCTGTCAAAGATTTTGGGAAAAAAATTCTGATTATCACTAGTATAAACCACTGGTATATATAATCCCATCACTTACTTGTGAGGGTGATCAACCACCAAAGTGAAAGCACCACATATGTTAGCATGGATTTAGTCACAGTGGAAAGAAAAAAAAAATACTGCATGTTGGATGGCAGCACAGTAACACATATAGCACCTGTCATTGGAACAATTTGGATGGATATTAATCAAATGAATACACTATAAAAGAAGATTCATATAATGCAGTACATGTTTACTGTATCTTCTTACTATAACAGTTTCCATAGAAACAAGATGGAGTTAAAAAATTTCAGTAGTGGGCAACAAATTCAAATGATTTTTTTTTAAATGAATCGTTATAGTATATAGTTAGTGCATATATATATATACACACACCTGGCATATAAATTTATTGTATGCATTTATGCCACAGTACATGGTTCACTAGTCCTAATATGTAAGTGCTTATTACTGTACATTATTTCTAAGTCTTCACAGTCACTAAAGATTGAGTTGAAACATGAAAAAGGTGTACATTTAATCTCTTTAAAAACATTTTAAAGAAGGATTTTTTTCCCATTAAGTGGGAGAGCATCATCAGCTGTGAAGAAGTTATTTAAAATACAAGAAAATCAACTGGGGACGCGAGAGTGGTATGGACTGAACACAGCCTGAAGAATTTTATTTTCAAAATTCATTCCCGTTTAGTTTGAGGCGGATTTTGATTTTTTTTACCCTTATATTTATATCACCTACAGTTTAATTGTGACGTAATTTCTTATGCACTGTGGGCAGACTTCAGTGACTCACCACCTCCAAATATATTTGTGAAGGTCATTCATGAATTAGAATTCTATCAACCGGAACCTCCTGCATTGTTCAGGCTATATTTGACGTGGAAATTCCAGGCTCATGTAAAATTTTAATGACAGAGTAAGAAGGACGGCCCTTATAGATTTTAAAAGGAGGCACTGAGATAATATAGTTTAAAACTGTCACAAATGCCATCAGGGCTCCGAAATCAGGTCTGACAAACCCTCTACAATATGCAGCCCTCAAGCCACAGCTGGTTCACCCACTGAGGCTGCTATCAGCGGAATATAGTTATGAGCTATAGCTACAACCCCAGTGATGTTTGGATTGGGCAGGCAGGGGAGTGAGGCACACAGCTCTCAGCTGTTTTTCTCCCATAGCTGCTCCAGCTGTTGACACTCACTGGCACTTCCTGATTTGAATGTTTAACCACACAGTTTTAATATTCTTCTAATATAGTTTTTTGTTTGTTTGAATTAAATGGAGTAAACAATATATGTTATCAACTGCATGCACTAGTAAGTGTGCACGTGATTCTGTGCAAATTGTTATGCTTGCCCATCTAAAGGTTAAATTTTGAATATTTCACCATAAAAGATGTCTTTTGCCAGATGCTTTTCTTTACTGATTTTACAGGAGGGAGAATGTTATGAGGGAATGAATAAATTTTCTGCTGCCTCTTGGTTCTTCAGCTACTTAGGAGATTGTTTGGAGACTGTCAGGAGACTGGGTCTTAGGCAGTCAGGCCTAACTGTCAGAGCAGGAGTAAGGCCTACTGGTTAGAGTAGGAGTCAGCCTAGTGGTCAGAGTCTGAATGCCAGAGCCCATGATCAAGGCAGAGTCAGTCAGGAATTGGAGCTGAAGGTCAGAACTGGGTTACCTGGAGTCAGGGAAGACAGGAGCAGGGCTGGTTTCAAGCAGGAGCAAGGCTGGGATAAGACTGGAACAAGGCCAGGTGCAAGGCAGGGTCTAGGCAAGAGCAAGGCTGGGTGCAGGGCTTGGAGTGAGGCCAACATAAGAAGGCTTAGAATCTGCAGGCGTATGTGTTAAGCAGCCCCTGGTCCTCCGCAACTGCTGGGTTCAAGAGCAAGCCACCTGACTGCTTTAGCCAATGAAGTGGTTTTGCTGTGGCCCAGCTGCACTCATTGGCTGCCCAATGACCAGCCAGGTGCAGCTGCAGGTCCTCATTACTGACAAACCTCTACTGAAAGAACTAACCATCATCTGTGCAAACTGTCACAGGGTTTCATATCATACATAGTACACAACATGGGCTGTACACTAACCACCAGTAACAATATCTGTCATGATACACATTATAATGCAGAAACATCTGCCATTTCCTATCACAATGAAAAGGAGACAAATTACAGTACTACCTACGGTAGATGACTGCAGGCACTGGTGACTATTATGGTATTATTATACAATAGTATCCAAAAGGACTGTAAAACCAAGCCAGCCAAGGTTACAAGTAAAGCTATGCAAATTTAGCAAAGTCCTTTTAAACTTATAGGGTAACTATAGCTTGTTTGTTTTTTTAATCCTCACATTTTGATTAATAACAATATAATTCTACAGTATTTAGTAATAGGAGATGAAATGGGAAGTGAAGGGAAATTTATGTAAAAGGAATAAGCTGGAAAAAAAATATAATCAGAAAAATGTCCCCACGCTCTGAGGGCCCCTTGTATGTATTCTTTGGATGAAGGAGGACTTCTCAGATCCTCTGGAAAATGGGTATAATTAGAGGAAAGCTCCCATGCTTCTTTGGTGACAGAGAGACTTACAAGTTCACTTCAGAAGTTGAGTTTGTGTTTCCCTTTCCCTGCATACTTGGGTTCTCCCCATCTTATTCTTTGCCTTAAGAATGTATCTTTCTGCTCTTCAAAAAATAGATAAAAATCACTGGCAAAAGAAAGAAGTCACAGACTAGAACCCAGGTGCTAGAAAAGCAGTAGAGGATCAGGAGAGTAATGGTTCCTTCTCGTCTTCACTTGTTTCTTTTGCTTCTTATTGCTGAAATAGGAGCTGTTAGCACATTCTCACTCTGCACCTGTGTTTGCAGACACAGTATCTTGAAAGTACTTCCAAGTCACCTCTTCACATCTGGCATGCAATCAGATAATATTGAAACAGGAAATGCAGATCTCACTTGAACATTCCCTGTTGTCTTACATAGGTCAGAAGATCATTTCTGGTTTGCTTATAACGGGACCCTGATCCTGGCAGTGGGAAGAAAATGCCAGCACAGACTTCTGCACCTATGCAGAATCAATGAGCCCTAAGTCTCCTTTGGTATTACCTATTCTGATTCCTTGAGACCTATGAAAACTCTTTTCTCCTTGCCATTAATTGGTAGCTATTCCACAATATGGTAAGGACTAATATTTTACCATGTGTATACACAAGAATTTTACCTTATTGACTTGAAATTGACAAGGAATTTCCATTGTTTGATTTTCTGTTCTCAGTTACATGCTTCCTTTGACTCTGCCCACATACTGCACTGTGTTGGCATGCCATGCATTTTGGCCCTGGACTTCAACGCTTTATCCACACAACTCCCACTCAAAAGAATGACCTCATAAAGTAGACTTCTTCTAATGTGATATAGGTACTGCCTGAATACTTATTTAGCAAATAAACTGAACAAGTCAATAAACAAATCTCCGGCTTATTGAAATCAATCATTCTTTTTACCTGCTGTTTTCATTTAGCTTAATAGTTACCCTCTAACTATATTATAACTATTAGCAGTTGTGTGCAGTTTGTGTTGCTTATTGTATATATTTTTTCCTCTTTTTTGAGGTGCTTACTTGTATACATTAGGAATTCTCTATTAATTATGTCAGAAATATAGAGCAAGGCAGTGTTTTCTTTTCTTCTTTTCCTTCTTCTCATCTTCGTCCTCTCCGGAGATGCTATGTTTTGGATAGACTTTCCTAGCTACATAATTAAGTAGCCACCATCACTGCCTGAAAGAAGACAACAACAACACTCTCTCCCTCCCATTCTGCCTGTAGGATTAATCTTGAGTAAACTAGTAGATTTTTTCCGCTTTTGCATCTGAGTCTAATTGTGTATATGCTAAGATTACTGTGGGAAAGCTGAATCAGAGATATGGGTTTTATTTTTAATGCAGAAAGGGGTGAAGCTAGTGCACATTCTGGTCTCTTGTGAGAGTGAGTGCTGTAATCCAGGGATGGCTGTCTCCCATACACAAAAACCTCCCCATATACATCCACAGATTTATGGGTTTGGGGAAACATAACTTTTGTGGGGAAGGTCATGGTCACAGATGGGGAAGTATAACTAGTACCAATCACATGGAGGGATTTGACTGTCACGTGAGAAACCTTGGACTGGACTCTGCATTCAACAGGGAGCCTGTACAAAAACTTGGCAGTGGGGTGATGTGTTCAAAGCATACCTGCGTTACTTAGCAAATGGGCATCCGGGCTTTGTACCAGTTTGAGGTTTTCCAGGGTGATAGATTTCATTCCTAGATGTAATAAAATTACAATATTTGGGCCTAGAGGTCATGAATGTATGCACAACCACCACCTTGGTTAAGTCTGTCTGTGTGGATTGAACTCTGAAGCTATAGATCTGAAGACATGAACTGCTGCTGCTTGAGAAAATGGATCTGGTCCCTTAGCTTGGAGGCAATAGCAGACTAATAAACCTCTATATCTTCACACTACAGGAGGTCAAAAAACCACTCTGGGTTCACGTGGGGACCGCAGTAGTCTTCTGACCAGTCACAGATGGAACTTCAAATGTTCACAGCAATGACTATTTTGACATCCAGCAGCACTGAGGAGTCCAAAGGGACCTTGATGATGCAAATGCACTTTACAATCAGCGTATTACAAATAGAGGCTAGGGAGCCTAGGTGCCACACTAATAGAAGTAATAAACTTTCCCCCCTTCCTACCAGCATCACTTTCATCGTGCCAGATTTCGGGCTTCGCCAGCTGCACTTTATTCAGGTGCTGTTCTTATGTAGACATTGGGAAAACTCAGGATGACGTTATTCACATAGGAAATTTAGAGCCTGGTCTAGTCTGCATACTGCTGGTAATTCAGCCCATGTTGTCTCAGCAGCTAACCAATGATTTCATGCAGATGGTGAAGAAGAGAATGTTGAACCAAGCTAGCACTCTGGCAACATTCTGTCAATACAGTAACCAGGTGCCTTCATACAGCTTTTTGAAAAAAGACATGCTTTAACTCATATGAAACCCACTGATCAGGAGAGTTAAAATCCTATTTTACCATCTTTACCACATACCTCAATTTTCTGCTCCCTTTTTTTATTTCAAAAAGATCATTGTATTCCCACTTATTAGGTTGCATTTCCTTTAAAAAGTGAATTGGTCCTTAGGAGAGTACTGCTTCCTCTGCAAGTGTAGTGCTGAGAAGATATAGAATCATAGGACGGGGGGGCATGCCTGGGCTCTGGGGGGAGAGGGAGCCTTTGTCTCGGCTGAGGGAGCCATGGCTGGGCTCCGGGAGGAAGGGGCTCTGTGTGGAAGGGGAGAGAGTATCTGGGCAAGAGGGGCCCTGCAGCTGGGCTCTAAGGGGAGGGGATGGGTATCTGGGCAAAGGGGGCCCCAGGGCTGGTCAGAAGGGTAGGGAGTTCAGGTGTATTGGCTAGGGAGGAGAAGGGTTGTGGGTGAATGACCCCCCAGCTGGGCTCTGGAGGGAAGGGGGCAGAGAAACAGGAACTTGGTTGTCAGAGGAGTTTTTTGAGTTTCAGATCATTGAAGATCTCCTGATTAAGTCAAAGTGGTCTCTTGCCACACTTTGTATCTTTTCCACGCTACTCAATAGGCAACTTAGCCTACCATAAAGAGGTTGAGGGGGTAGCATATATTTGAAAACAAAATAAGGATGTTTATTTTGTAAAAGTGTGCATTTATAATAAAGATGCCTGTGTTGTGGCATAGTACATCTGGAAATAGAAGTAGTAAGGGTCCCTGATCGACCAAAATAAACAGCTTTTATAGGAAGTTTAACATGGACTAAAATCTTTACCTGAGTTTCTCCCCCCCCCCCCCAGATTGAAGGTTGCTAGAATAAGGAGTTTTTATACAGGAAGCACAGTCAGTCCCTAGGTAGATACTTCAGTAATCCCTTTTGGCTAATCAAGAAACACTCATCAGCTTCAGAGCCTGCCGTCCCCAGCTCTCCTCCACTAAAAGAAGGGTTGATGTGATGCACAGCTTGGGGAAACAGGTGCAACAACTGTGGGGAATGAGGAGGACATGTCTCTCTTAATGGCTAGCCTCTTTGTATCAGGGGGTAGCTCTGTTAGTCTGTATCCACAAAAAACAAGGAGGAGTCCGGTGGTACCTTGAAGGCTAACAGATTTATTTGTGTCTCCCTATGTTTCCCAATAGTGGTGAAGCAATATAAAACAATTCAAAGAGAGCAGGAGTGGAAAGGAGAAAAAATAATGGATCTTTAGGTTTCAAAAGGATCTTGCATTAGATTCTCAAAAGTGCCAAATTCACTGACGTCACAATTTAAGGAATTTTGGTATAGGTCTCTTCAGACAAAAAAAAAAATTAGCATTTTTCCCAAAACTGTTTCTTGTACAGCAATGTGTTTTTTTTAAATACAGTTGAGATGGACTCCACGTAAATTACGAAATGCATAATTATCAAACCCAAAAGAAATTAAATCTATATATAGGCTGAATTCTGCCCTTCTGAGCCCTCAGAAGGGCATACGTAGCTTCAATTAAAGCCAGTGCACCAGAGACCACAATGCAGGAATCCATGCATCTCAAAGTTTTTCATAACTATACGTCTTGACAAAGCAATTGTTTTACTGAGCACCACCCCTCCCATTCACTACTGCCTACTCCCCCTCCCCTTCATGGCTACACAATCCTTTTCCTGTCCCAGTGATGATCCCATACATACCTAGGGCAACTACAGCAATTACTTTCATGACAATAATATAGAGGATATATTTCATGTATTTTTAGCTTCTATTAATGAAATTTGACAGGAGGAAATAAGGAGCAGAGCCAGCACTGTAGGACTAGCCAGCTCTTCACAGAGCAAAGCAATCTAGAGACCACGGTTTGGGAACTTCTGGATTAGATAGAAGATTAAGAAAGTACTTATCCTTGCTTTATTTTCACCCCTCTAATTCCCATTTCCATGGAAACAGGGCTGGAAAGTACCAGCAGGCAGTCTACAGCTGAGCAGCCGAATGAGAACACTTGTAGAACTCAGCAGGCAGACAGCAGGAGAAGTCTACAAGATCTGGTTTCAAAACCCAGCTATAGATTTTAAGCAAAGGGAAGTATTATGACTAAAGTAAAAAGGACTTGTCAACAGGTCTGGGTTCTGTCCTTAGCCCTGCCACAGATTTCTGTCTGAAACTGGCAGGGAATTTAACTTCCTCCATTTCCTCATTTGTAAAATTGAGGCAGAAAAGTATTATTCACATGACTTGAGTACTGTCATGGATGGTTATAAACTGTTCAGGAAGGACAGGCAGGGCAGAAAAGGTGGGGGAGTAGCACTGTATGTAAGGGAGTAGTATGACTGCTCAGAGCTCCGGTATGAAACTGCAGAAAAACCTGAGTGTCTCTGGATTAAGTTTAGAAGTGTGAGCAACAAGAGTGATGTAGTGGTGGGAGTCTGCTATAGACCACCGGACCAGGGGGATGAAGCTTTCTTCCGGCAACTCGCAGAAGCTACTAGATCGCACGCCCTGGTTCTCATGGGTGACTTCAATCACCCTGATATCTGCTGGGAAAGCCCTACAGCGGTGCACAGACAATCCAGGAAGTTTTTGGAAAATGTAGGGGACAATTTCCTGGTGCAAGTGCTGGAGGAGCCAACTAGGGGGAGAGCTTTTCTTGACCTGCTGCTCACAAACAGGGAAGAATTAGTAGGGGAAGCAAAAGTGGATGGGAATCTGGGAGGCAGTGACCATGAGTTGGTCGAGTTCAGGATCCTGACACAGGGAAGAAAGGAGAGCAGCAGAATACGGACCCTGAACTTCAGGAAAGCAGAATTCGACTCCCTCAGGGAACTGATGGGTAGGATCCCCTGGGAGAATAACATGAGGGGGAAAGGAGTCCAGGAGAGCTGGCTGTATTTCAAAGAATCCCTATTGAGGTTACAGGGACAAACCATCCCGATGTGTCGAAAGAATAGTAAATATGGCAGGAGACCAGCTTGGCTTAACAGTGAAATCCTTGCGGATCTTAAACACAAAAAAGAAGCTTACAAGATGTGGAAGATTGGACAAATGACCAGGGAAGAGTATAAAAATGTTGCTCGGGCATGTAGGAATGAAATCAGGAGGGCCAAATCACACCTGGAGCTGCAGCTAGCAAGAGATGTTAAGAGTAACAAAAAGGGTTTCTTCAGGTATGTTGGCAACAAGAAGAAAGCCAAGGAAAGTGTGGGCCCCTTACTGAATGACGGAGGCAACCTAGTGACAGAGGATGTGGAAAAAGCTAATGTACTCAATGTTTTTTTTGCCTCTGTCTTCACGAACAAGGTCAGCTCCCACACTGCTGTGCTGGGCAACACAGCATGGGGAGTAGGTGGCCAGCCCAATGTGGAGAAAGAAGTGGTTAGGGACTATTTAGAAAAGCTGGATGTGCACAAGTCCATGGGGCCGGATGTGTTGCATCCGAGAATGCTAAAGGAGTTGGCAGCTGTGATTGCAGGGCCATTAGCCATTATCTTTTAAAACTCATGGCGATCGGGGGAAGTCCCGGACGACTGGAAAAAGGCTAATGTAGTGCCCATCTTTAAAAAAGGGAAGAAGGAGGATCCTGGGAACTACAGGCCAGTCAGCCTCACCTCAGTCCCCGGAAAAATCATGGAGCAGGTCCTCAAGGAATCAATCCTGAAGCACTTACATGAGAGGAAAGTGATCAGGAACAGTCAGCATGGATTCACCAAGAGAAGGTCATGCCTGACTAATCTAATCGCCTTCTATGATGAGATTACTGGTTCTGTGGATGAAGGGAAAGCAGTGGATGTATTGTTTCTTGACTTTAGCAAAGCTTTTGACACGGTCTCCCACAGTATTCTTGTCAGCAAGTTAAGGAAGTATGGGCTGGATGAATGCACTATAAGGTGGGTAGAAAGTTGGCTAGATTGTCGGGCTCAACGGGTAGTGATCAATGGCTCCATGTCTGGATGGCAGCCGGTATCAAGTGGAATGCCCCAAGGGTCGGTCCTGCGGCTGGTTTTGTTCAATATCTTCATAAATGATCTGGAGGATGGTGTGGATTGCACTCTCAGCAAATTTGCGGATGATACTAAACTAGGAGGAGTGGTAGATACGGTGGCAGGTAGGGATAGGATACAGAGGGACCTAGACAAATTGGAGGATTGAGCCAAAAGAAATCTGATGAGGTTCAACAAGAATAAGTGCAGGGTCCTGCACTTAGGACAGAAGAATCCAATGCACCGCTACAGACTAGGGACCGAATGGCTAGGCAGCAGTTCTGCAGAAAAGGACCTAGGGGTGACAGTGGACGAGAAGCTGGATATGAGTCAACAGCATGCCCTTGTTGCCAAGAAGGCCAATGTCATTTTGGGATGTATAAGTAGGGGCATTGCCAGCAGATCGAGGGATGTGATCGTTCCCCTCTATTCGACATTGGTGAGGCCTCTTCTGGAGTACTGTGTCCAGTTGTGGGCCCCACACTACAAGAAGGATGTGGAAAAATTGGAGAGAGTCCAGCGAAGGGCAACAAAAATGATTAGGGGTCTGGAACACATGACTTATGAGGAGAGGCTGAGGGAACTGGGATTGTTTAGTCTGCAGAAGAGAAGAATGAGGGGGGATTTGATAGCTGCTTTCAACTACCTGAGAGGTGGTTCCAAAGAGGATGGATCTAGACTATTCTCAGTGGTAGCGGATGACAGGACAAGGAGTAATGGTCTCAAGTTGCAGTGGGGGAGGTTTAGGTTGGATATTAGGAAAAGCTTTTTCACTAGGAGGGTGGTGAAACACTGGAATGGGTTACCTAGGTAGGTGGTAGAATCTCCTTCCTTAGAAGTTTTTAAGGTCAGTCTTGACAAAGTCCTGGCTGGGATGATTTAATTGGGGATTGGTCCTGCTTTGAGCAGGGGGTTGGACTAGATGACCTCCTGAGGTCCCTTCCAACCCTGATATTCTATGATTCCTTCTTAAAGAGGGCACTGGGCAAAATCCACTATAATTAGCCATGCATTTAAATATACAAGTAAAAGCCTATTTTGTTATTGGTATAGTGTTTTGGTTCCTAAACTCTGTAGTGTTATGCTCTCTGAGAAGTCGTACTGGCTGCTACACAAGTCATGTACACCTGGTCACAGAAGCCAAAACCAGACTGTCCGGGTAAAACCCGATAGGTGGCAACCCTATCAAGTCCATGGATTTTAAACATTTACCAGCCATTTAGATCACTCATTTAAAAATAAATAATAATAATAAATTAATAATAAAACCACTGGTTAATATAATAACGGCAAAACCTGCACTCTCTCCCGAATCCTGATCCAAAACTCTAACAAAAGCAGCTAAACCAAATGATAAATGAATGTAGATCTACTTTTCAGAGGCAAGTGCACAAGTTTAACTTCTTTAGTTAAGTCAAATATAAACAAAATTACATCTGAATATAGGAATTATTTTAAAAAAATCTACCTTAGATTTTCTCCTAGCAAGTATTTGCTGTTCAAATAAATTGGGGGTGGGGGAAGGAAGTGAAATAGCATTTTCTTAGCTAACTACTTTGGCTAAAGAAGTAGATGGTCACCACTGTGGTGTCCCTGATACTACATCTATTCCAGTTTATCAGGTAGAAATCATCAGTTTTGTAAAACAAAGAACATCCAAACAGAGTATGACTGATGTGATTTTAGCTCATATAATGGCCACATGAAAATGAAAGTGGATATAAACACAGAATAATGAGAGTTTTACTGTTCTGTGAAAATACAATAATGAATAGCAAAAGCTGGAAATTGAATTGATGAAGAATGACACAACATAAATCCATATTTCGCTAGAGTTGCTGTATAACTTTAACCAAACTCTTTATCAGACTCAAATTAGCCACATAAAGTTCAATACACTGTTTCAAACCTATGTTTTACTTCAAAATCAGGTATAAACTCCCCTGCAAGGTTTTAAAAGGGCAGGAGGACATCACTAGTTTTAAACCAGGTGGAGAGGAGAGCAAGGCCCACCGTAGCATGGTGTCAACCTATTTAAGCTTTAGCAGATATTAATATTTCTTAAGGAGGCTGTAATGGAAACAAGGTATCACTACAAAAGGTTTTCTTCCCCACCCTCCTGCTCCCGCTCTCCTGCTGTTATTAGGTCATCTTTAGTGATCACTCTCATTACAGTGTGTATGATAACTCCCATTGTTTCATGTTCTCTGTGTATATAAATCTCCCCACTGTATTTTCCACTGAATGCATCCGATGAAGTGAGCTGTAGCTCATGAAAGCTTATGCTCAGATAAATTGGTTAGTCTCTAAGGTGCCACTAGTACTCCTTTTCTTTTTGCGAATACAGACTAACAGGGCTGCTACTCTGAAACCTGTAATGGAAACAGTCATTCCAATCTTAGCAAATGTGGAACTACATAAGAGGGACTCATATGAACAGCGTATTCCACTCAGGTGGAATGAGAAAGGGTTGTACAGAGCATCGAGGACTGTATGATTTGGTTTAATCTGTTCTATGTCAGCAATTCACGGTTTGACAGATCAAACCAGCACAAAATAAACACAGAGGTCAGTTACCCTACCACCATTGTTGCATTTCATAAATGTACCCTTGTTGATGAGACAAAAGTAATAGATTGATCATGTTGCACTGCTTTGGGGAGAGCAAATAGTAAGAGGAGGCTGGACAGAAGAAAATGGAGCTTTGAAAAACCAAGGAGCTGATTCTCATTTAGTCCAGAGTCCATTTAAGACCACTGTACACTGCCAGAGTTGTGAAAAGTAGGAGTGACTTACTTTAAGGGTGTTTTACACTGCCAGAGTAGTGTAAAGGTGGCCTTAGTGGAAATGAGATTCAGGCCCCAGTCTAATCTATCCTTTTTTTTTTTTTTTTTAAATATACCAGTCTCTGACTCACTATTGAGTATGTTTACATATATTTTCCTCTTTTTAGTAAATAAATGTCTGAGCAGACCACTTGCCCTCTATTTGAGGAGCCTTCATCACCATCTTCAACAAGGTTGGAAACAAGAACATGTGTCCAACAGCATTAACTCAAGGCTCTGATTGTACCTATGTTTAAATACGCTTTTTAAAAGCTCTGCAGAACAGGCTGGTTTAGAAGGCTAACAAGCAGACCTGGAAATGCTGCCTCCATTTCAGACGTAGACACCAAGCAGGTACCATGTTATCTAGTCAAAAACAAGCACTTCACGTGCCATGGGAAAAGCTCACTGTACCAGTATTGTAGTATACTTTGACAAGGTTCCAGCTACAGGTGTTGGCGCTTGTTTTGAATATCTCCGAGTGATCTCGGTGAGAAGGGACTCTTGGCTTGGCTAAAGATTAGACAGAGCTCCTGGTGAGAACATGGTCAATACATATTTATAAGGGGAACCAAAGCTGGTAGCATTCTGCGCGCACACACACGACAGATCGTGGTGATCCCAGTGAAGTCAGTTATTCCCAGTTGGAGCTCAATGGAAAAAGGGATACAATTCAACAGATTGCAGTGTGCCCCCTGTTGAGGTCATTAGTATCTTTGTATTGTACACTGATTGCCTTACAAGAGGTTTAATCACTCTGTTCAACAAGTTATTTAACTTTTTTTTTTAATAACTTTAAAGCCATTAATTTATAAAGTAGTCTTGGCTGGTTAATTTATGGGTAACAGTAGGAGAGTGAGAAGGCATGACCATTCAGGATATGGCTTTACCACATAAAAAGCAAGGAAACACAGTGTTAAGGTTTCTGTTCTGTGACATTCCCTTGTCCCACTGTGCCTAAGCATTGTGCAAATCAAAAAAATAAAGTGATATCCGGTGAAGAACACAGATCTCATGTAATGGATCCTTAATGCAAGAACTACTGAAAAGGACATACATAATGCCTGTGCAAACTGTATACTTTTCAATTTGTAGTTAAATTCCTTATAAAAATGTACATATGATTACATAGTAGTCATCTTTGATCTTTAAATATTCATAGTAAATAGGCTCAACGGCCTGTGATGGGATGTTGAATGGGGTGGGATCTGAATTACTACAGAAAATTCTTTCCTGGGTATCTGGCTGGTGAATCTTGCCCATATGCTCAGGGTTTAGCTGATCGCCATATTTGGGGTCGGGAAGGAATTTTCCTCCAGGGCAGATTAGAAGAGGCCCTGGAGGTTTTTCGCCTTCCTCTGTAGCATGGGGCACGGGTCACTTGCTGGAGGATTCTCTGCTCCTTGAAGTCTTTAAACCACGATTTGAGGACTTCAATAGCTCAGACATAGGTGAGAGGTTTTTCACAGGAGTGGGTGGGTGAGATTCTGTGGCCTGAGTTGTGCAGGAGGTTGGACTAGATGATCATAATGGTCCCTTCTGACCTTCGTATCTATGAATCTATAGTAGTCACTTCTCATATGTCATTCAGCATATTTAAATACCACTACAGGACACCAGTCTGCCTCATAGATTAGTGATCAGCAAAATGCTCAATGTTAATTTATATAAAAAGCTTGTTTTTGGTTATCAATACAGAAACCATTCTGAAACAAATCTTTTGATATTCTCTTTTAAAAATTTTATTACTGTGAACAGCTGAGTTACTCTCTCTCCTCATGGAGTTTTGTTTCTCTTCAAAATAGCAGATAGATCCTGCTATGTCACATTTCAGCTTGGACTGTATTTTTACAGTCAAAGTAATAAACCCTTGAAAATAAGTTTAGAGAGGAAAATCTAAATCACCTTCACAATGGGAGTAATACAACACCACTGTTTCTTGCTACATTGAGGGTATAATAAACTACATTTAAAAATATTCAATATCAAAATTCATCTTTACCACTTCAGAATCTTAACAGCAGTTGCATAAACAAACATTTCCTGACTGCTTTGCATATTTTTTGGCTCTCACAATTATGAGATTCTCAGAAGCTTTTCTCTCTCTCATCTTTAGAGGTTTCTTCTTAGGACTTAATAGTTACAGAATTTTCTTCTAGGATTCTGTGAAAAGAACCTAAGAGAAGATTAGGATTGGAAGAGGTCAGGAGGTCATCTACTCCAACCCCCTGCTCAAAGCAGGGCCAATCCCCCCTATATCATCCCAGCCAGGGCTTTCTTGAGCCAGGCCTTAAAAACCTCTAAAGGATGGAGGTTCCACCACCTCCCTAGGTAACCCATTCCAGGGCTTCACCACCCTCCTAGGGAAATAGTGTTTCCTAATATCCAACCTGGACTTCCCCCACTGTAACTTGAGACCATTACTCCTTGTTCTGTCACCTGCCACCACTGAGAACAGCCTACCTCCATCCTCTTTGGAATCCCGCTTCAGGTGGTTGAAGGCTGCTATCAAATTCCCCCCTCACTCTTCTCTTCTGCAGACTAAATAACCCCTGTTCCCTCAGCCTCTCCTCGTAAGTCATGTGCCCCAGCCCCCTAATAATTTCCATTGCCCTCTGCTGGACTCTCTCCAATTTGTCCACAATCTTTCTGCAATGGGGGCCCAAAACTGGATGCAATACCCCAGATGTGGCCTCATCAGTGCTCAATAGAGGGGAATAATCACTTCCCTCAATCTGCTGGCAATGCTCCTACTAATACAGCCCAATATGCTGTTAGCCTTCTTGGCAAGAAGGCTACACTGTTGACTCATATCCAGCTTCCCATTCACTGTAATCCGCAGGTCCTTTTCGGCAGAACTGCTGCTTATCCAGTCAGTCCCTAGTGTATAGCAGTGCATTGGATTCTTCTGTCCTAAATGCAGTACTCTGCACTTGTCCTTGTTGAACCTCATCAGATTTCTTTTAGCCCAAGCCTCTAGTTTGTCTTCTCTTTCTAGTACCTGCATTTTAAAAAGTTTGCTGTGTTTCATCCTAGCTCTTTTTTCCCTTCAACGTTTGTGTGTTTCATTTCATGCCTTCCCTACCCCACACATTTTGTCCCTCCATCCCTCCCTTTGTTTTTTTATACAGAAATGGACTCTGCTATTATTTATTAGGATCATCATAGTGCCAAGGAGCCACAGTCACAGACCCCAACATGCAAAGTGCTGTACAAACAGAACAAAACAACACTGCTGCAAAGGCCTGACCATCCTAAATCCAAGCATCCTCAAATTTTGGAGGAGTTAAAAATCTGGACCCAAACCTGCATCTAAAGTTTGCCAATAAGGTATTTCTCAGGGCTCCATTGTCACCAAGCCCTTCATAGCATAGGCGCCAACTCTGTGGATGCTCCAGGGCTGAAACACCCATGGGGGGGGGGGGGTAGGAGGGAGATAGTGGGTGTTCAGTACCCAGGAATCAGAGCTTAAAGTGTGGAATTGATGAGTTCTGTGCTGCTGCTAATATCTTCTGCCCTTGGGGCAGAAGGTTTGTTTATAATCAGAGACAGGATGATTAAGATAACAAAAGGCTTGTCATTAAATTAATGGTTGTTAGATGATCCTGAAAGCATTGCCAGGCACTCCAGTTAAAAGATAGGAAACAAAGGGTAGGAACAAATGGTCCATTTTCAGAATGGAAAGAGGTATATAATGGTGTCCCACTAGCGGCTTGTACTGGTCTGGGATCAGTGCCGTTCAACATATTCATCAATGATCTGCAAAAGGAGTAAACAGTGAGGTGGCAAAGTCTGCATATGGTACAAAATTATTCAAGATAGTTAAGTCCAAAACAGACTGCAAAGAGTTACTAAGGGATCTCACAAAACTGGGTGACTTGGCAACAAAATGGCAGATGAAATTCAGTGTTAAACGCAAAGTAATGCACATGGCAAAATATACTTCCAACAATACATACAAAATGATGGTGCCTAAATTAGCTGTTACCCATCAAGAAAGATCTTGGAGTCATTTGCAGTATTCTGGAAGCACTATGTTCCTCCCCCCCCCCCCCCCCCCCGAGTACTGCAAATTTATAAGAATCCTTCTCACTGTGCTTGTATCATCCTGAACTGCGGAATGCTCATTCTCCTGCTTCAGAAGACTTAAAAATTATCTTCAGTCATCAGTGGGACAGATGCAACTAAATAATGTAGCTGTCCTTAACATGCATCAAAATAATACCAGGGAACCTAGATGTAAATAAGATTGCTGAAAGTTTCATCCAGAAAGCTACAGTGAGCCATAAATGTCTTTAAACTGGGAGGTTAGTGAACACAGCTTGTAGGTGATTGCAATGATCTTAATATTCTGTAATTCATGATAATGTAATTATGTAGTTCATAATTGAATCATTAAAATAGTAAAGATAGCAATGATAAACACATTCAATAAGTAGAATATGAAAGAAGTTTATAAATATGCTGAAAATACCCTCCCCCCAAAACTGGTAGAGTGCCCCCCAACACACACACGCCTCTGAAGAGGCACCCACTGGCAAAAACAAGTCAGCTCCTATGCTTCATAGCCACATCCCTACCTCAGCACAGTCTGCCAGGACCAGGAGTCCAGTAGCAGAGAGAGAACACAGGTTCTCCACCGATAGCAAGGGTGTGGGAAGTGGACAGGGAGAAACAAGGAAAACCTTAACTCCACTCTCTGCCAAGGGCCAGCCAACAGAGTTGAGCCAGTGAGAGATGGGAAGACTTCTCCTTGCTGGTGTATCTGACTGGAACCCTTTATTCAGAGCTTAGCAAAGGCTCAATTTCTCCTTCTATGAGCCCTGCAATCTATACCCCACAGCTCTGGCTAGAGTCAAATCAAGGCAATATATAGGTCTTCCCCTGAGTTTTCGTTAGCCCCTTATTCACTGGAGTCCAGCTGCTGCACATGCAGCCTCTTTGCTTACTATTTGATTGCCTCCTGAAAGCAAATGCAAGAAAAATTATGCTTGCTGCCATATTTTGTTTTCCAAATATACTATGCATTGTTATGGGAGCTAGGAACACAAATTTACTTTGGGCACTGCTGGCAGCTCTGAATGGTGTAAAAAATTACCAACTGGGCATATTGTGACATACCAGCCACACACATGCGTGCAGTTTGCCCAGCAGTGTCACAAGGCAATTACAGAAGACTGGAGTTATTTATATACAAATTTCATGTGAATGACACTGTACAATGAATGAGGTGCACCGAATATAAACAAAAAGAACGAGGAGTACTTGTGGCACCTTGGAGACTAACGAATTTATTTGAGCATAAGCTTTCATGGGCTAAAACCCACTTCATCGGATGCATGCAGTGGAAAAATACAGTAGGAAGAGGAGCGTGTATGTGCGTGTGCATGTACACACACAGAACATGAAAAAAAAAATGGGTGTTGCCATACCCACTTTAAACAAGAGTGATCCGTAAGGTGAGCTATTATCAGCGCGGGGGGATTAGGGGGGAACCACACACACACACACCCTTTTGTAGTGACAATCAGGATAGCCCATTTCCATCAGTTGACAAGTTTTGAGTAACAGTAGGGTGAAAAAAATAAGCATGGGGAAATAGTTTTACTTAGTGTAATGACCAATCCACTCCCAGTCTTTATTCAAGCCTAATTTAATGATGTCCAGTTTGCAAATTAATTCCAATTCAGCAGTTTCTCGTTGGAGTCTGTTTTTGAAGTTTTTTTGTTGTAGTATTGCGAATTTTAGGTCTGTAAGCGAGTGACCAGGGAGATTGAAGTGTTCTCCGGCTGGTTTTTGAATGTTATAGTTCTTGACGTCTGATTTGTGTCCATTTATTCTTTTATGTAGAGACTGTCCGGTTTGGCCAATGTACATGGCAGAGGGACATTGCTGGCACATGATGACATATATCACATTAGTAGATGTGCAGGTGAATGAGCCTCTGATAGTGTGGCTAATGTGATTAGGCCCTATGATGGCATCCCCTGAATAGATATGTGGACACAGTTGGCAACGGGCTTTGTTGCAAGGATAGGTTACTGGGTTAGTGTTTCTGTTGTGTGGTTGCTGGTGAGTGTTTGTTTCAGGTTGGGGGGGCTGTCTGTAAGCAAGGACTGGCCTGTCTCCCAAGATCTGTGAGAGTGATGGGTTGTCCTTCAGGATAGGTTGTAGATCCTTGATGATGCACTGGAGACGTTTTAGTTGGGGGCTGAAGGTGACGGCTAGTGGCGTTCTGTTATTTTCTTTGTTGGGCCTGTCCTGTAGTAGGTGACTCCTGAGTACTCTTCTGGCTCTGTTTCTTCATTTCAGCAGCACTCCTTGTTCTGTCATCTGCTACCACTGAGAACAGTCTAGATCCATCCTCTTTAGAACCCCCTTTCAGCTAGTTGAAAGCAGCTGTCAAATCCCCCCTCATTCTTCTCTTCTGCAGACTAAACAATCCCAGTTCCCTCAGCCTCTCCTCATAAGTATGTGTTCCAGTCCCCTAATCATTTTTGTTGCCCTCCGCTGGACGCTTTCCAATTTTTCCACAACCTTCTTGTAGTGTGGGGCCCACAACTGGACACAGTACTCCAGATGAGGCCTCACCAATGTCGAATAGAGGGGAACGATCACATCCCTCGATCTGCTGGCAATGCCCCTACTTATACATCCCAAAATGACATTGGCCTTCTTGGCAACAAGGGCATGCTGTTGACTCATATCCAGCTTCTCGTCCACTGTAACCCCTAGGTCCTTTTCTGCAGAACTGCTGCCTAGCCATTCGGTCCCTAGTCTGTAGCGGTGCTTGGGATTCTTCTGTCCTTGTTGAACCTCATCAGATTTCTTTTGGCCCAATCCTCCAATTTGTCTAGGTCCCTCTTTATCCTATCCCTACCCGCCAGCATATCTACCTCTCCTCCCAGTTTAGTGTCATCAGCAAAGTTGCTGAGGGTGCAATCCACACCATCCTCCAGATCATTTATGAAGATATTGAACAAAACCAGCCCCAGGACCGACCTTTGGTGCACTCCGCTTGATACTGGCTGCCAACTGGACCTGGAGCCATTGATCACTACCCGTTGAGCCCGACAATCTAGCCAGCTTTCTATCCACCTTGTAGTCCATTCATCCAGCCCATACTACTTTAACTTGCTGGCAAGAATACTGTGGGAGACTGTGTCAAAAGCTTTGCTAAAGTCAAGGAACAACATGTCCACCACTTTCCCCTCATCCAGAGCCAGTTATCTCGTCATAGAAGGCAATTAGATTAGTCAAGCATGACTTGCCCTTGGTGAATCCATGCTGACTGTTCCCGATCACTTTCCTCTCATGTAAGTGCTTCAGGATTGATTCCTTGAGGACCTGCTCCATGATTTTTCCAGGGACTGAGGTGAGGCTGACTGGCCTGTAGTTCCCAGGATCCTCCTCCTTCCCTTTTTTAAAGATGGGCACTACATTAGCTTTTTTCCAGTCATCTGGGACTTCCCCCAATCGCCATGAGTTTTCAAAGATAATGGCCAATGGCTCTGCAATCACATCCACCAGCTCCTTTAGCACTCTCGGATGCAGCGCATCCGGCCCCATGGACTTGTGCTCGTCCAGCTTTTCTAAATAGTCCCTAACCACTTCTTTCTCCACATTGGGCTGGCCACCTACTCCCCATGCTGTGTTGCCCAGCGCAGCAGTCTGGGAGCTGACCTTGTTAGTGAAAACAGAGGCAAAAAAAGCATTGAGTACATTAGCTTTTTCCACATCCTCTGTCACTAGGTTGCCTCCCTCATTCAGTAAGGGGCCCACTCTTTCCTTGGCTTTCTTCTTGTTGCCAACATACCTGAAGAAACCCTTTTTGTTACTCTTAACATCTCTTGCTAGCTGCAACTCCAGGTGTTATTTGGCCTTCCTGATTTCACTCCTGCATGCCCAAGCAATATTTTTATACTCTTCCCTGGTCATTTGTCCAATCTTCCACTTCTCGTAAGCTTCTTTTTTATGTTTAAGATCAGCAAGGATTTCACTGTTTTGCCAAGCTGGTCGCCTGCCATATTTACCATTTCTTTCTACACATCGGGATGGTTTGTCCCTGTAACCTCAATAAGGATTCCTTAAAATACGGCCAGCTCTCCTGGACTCCTTTCCCCCTCATGTTATTCTCCCAGGGGATCCTGCCCATCAGTTCCCTGAGAGAGTCAAAGTCTCCTTTCCTGAAGTCCAGGGTCCGTATTCTGTTGCTCTCCTTTCTTCCCTGTGTCAGGATCCTAAACTCAACCATCTCATGGTCACTGCCTCCCAGGTTCCCATCCACTTTTGCTTTCCCTACTAATTCTTCCCGGTTTGTGAGCAGCAGGTCAAGAAGGGCTCTGCCTGTAGTTGGTTCCTCCAGCACTTGCACCAGGAAATTGTCCCCTACACTTTCTAAAAACTTTCTGGATTGTCTGTGCACAGCTGTATTGCTCTCCCAGCAGATATCAGGGTGACTGAAGTCTCCCATGAGAACCAGGGCCTGTGATCTAGTAACTACTGTGAGTTGTGGGAAGAAAGCCTTGTCCACCTCATCCCCCTGATCCGGTGGTCTATAGCAGACTCCCACCACGACATCACCCTTGTAGGTATTTGTCTCTGTCTGAGGGGTTGGAGCAAATGCGGTTGTATTTTAGTGCTTGGCTGTAGACAATGGATCTTGTGGTCTGGATGAAAGCTGGAGGCATGTAGGTAAGTATAGTGGTCAGTAGATTTCTGGTATAGGACATCCTGTGTAGATTGGTCCAGGCTGAGGTTGATGGTGGGATGGAAATTGTTGAAATCATGGTGGAATTCCTCAAGGGCTTCTTTTCCATGGGTCCAGATGATGAAGATGTCATCAATGTAGCGCAAGTAGAGTAGGGGCATTAGGGGACGAGAGCTGAGGAAGCGTTGTTCGAAGTCAGCCATAAAAATGTTGGCATACCGTGGGGCCATGCGGGTACCCATAGCAGTGCCGCTGACTTAAAGGTATACATTGTCCCCAAATGTGAAATAGTTATGGGTGAGGACAAAGTCACAACGTTCAGCCACCAGGGTTGCCGTGACATTATCGGGGATACTGTTCCTGACAGCTTGTAGTCCATCTTTGTGTGGAATGTTGGTGTAAAGGGCTTCTACATCCATAGTGGCCAGGATGGTGTTTTCTGGAAGATCACCGATGGATTGTAGTTTCCGCAGGAAGTCAGTGGTGTCTCGAAGATAGCTGGGAGTGCTGGTAGTGTAGGGTCTGAGGAGGGAGTCTACATAGCCAGACAATCCTGCTATCAGGGTGCCAATGCCTGAGATGATGGGGCATCCAGGATTTCCAGGTTTATGGATCTTGGGTAGCAGACAGAATATCCCTGGTTGGGGTTCTAGGGGTGTGTCTGTGTGGATTTGTTCTTGTGCTTTTTCAGGGAATTTCTTGAGCAGATGGTATAGTTTCTTTTGGTAATCCTCAGTGGGATCAGAGGGTAATGGCCTGTAGACTGTGGTGTTGGAGAGCAGCCTCTTGTTCATATTCCGACCTATTCATGGGGACGACAGCACCTCTGACATCATAATCAAAAAGGCTGACAGAGGAGTTGTTTCTGAGGCTGTGGATGGCAGTGTGTTCTGCATGGCTGAGGTTATGGAGCAAGTGATGCTGCTTTTCCACAATTTCAGCCTGTGCACGTCAGCGGAAGCAGTCTATGTAGAAGTCCAGTCTGTTGTTTCGACCTTCAGGAGGAGTCCACGCAGAATCCTCCTTTTTGTAGAGAGCGAGAGCATGTGTGATGTGACGTGACAGGGTCAGGCTAGATGGCTACAGAAGAGTAATAGAAGGCATATTAGTCCCAGATTAAGTCTATCCCTTTTCCCTGGGTAAGGTGATGGGGCAGTTCCAGAACAAGCAGGAACTTGCTGGAACCAGTTAAGGCAGACAGGCTAATTAGGACACCTGGAGCCAATTAAGAAGCTGCTAGAATCAATTAGGACAGGCTGGCTAATCAGGGCACCTGGGTTTAAAAAAAGGACCTCAGTTCAGTTAGGGAGAGGTGTGTAAGGAGCTGGGAGTGAGAGGACGTGCTGCTGGAGGACTGAGGAGTACAAGGGTTATCAGACACCAGGAGGAAGGTCCTGTGGTGAGGATAAAAAAAGGTGTTGGGAGGAGGCCATGGGGAAGTAGCCTAGGGAGTTGTAGCTGTCACGCAGCTGTTTCAGGAGGCACTCTAGAGAGCTGCAATCCACAGGGCCCTGGGCTGGAACCCAGAGTAGAGGGTGGGCCCAGGTTCCCCACAAAACCTCTCAACTCCTGATCAGACACAAGAGTTGACCTGGATTGTGGGTTCCACCAGAGGGAAGGTCTCTGGGCTGTTCCCTGACCTACGTGGTGGATCAGAGACTGCAGGTGGTGTTGTTCTTTTTCCCCATGCGGGCCAGTGATGAGGTTATCTGAGTGAACGGCAAATTTGAGCCATGAAAGTGGCCAAACTGAGGGCTGCCGTGAATCTGGGAGGCGAGCAAATCCGCCAGTAAGTGTGGGACCCACCAACGTAGAGGAGGAACTTTGTCACAATATCTATCTTCCTACTGTATTTTCCACTGCATGCATCTAATGAAGTGGATTTTAGCCCACGAAAGCTTATGCTCAAATAAATGTTAGTCTCTAAGGTGTCACAAGTACTCCTTGTCTTTTTGCTGACACAGACTAACACGGCTACCACTCTGAAACCTGTCACCAAATATAAACAGGTGTCTCTCGCCTAAAACACAGACCAAGATTTTTCAAAACTAGGTGCATTAAGGCACCTAAATAAGGGGCTTGAATTTGAAAGGTCAATGAGTGGGGGGTGTTCAGCATTTTTGAAAGCTGGGCCATTTATCCAAGTGGATGAATTCAAAAGCCTAATTTTACGCATCAACTTTTGAAAATTTTGGCCTTCATATCTGCAGGACACAATTATGTACCAATGAAATCAGTGTGAATATCACCATTGACTTCAACAGGATTGGGATCAAGCTTTATGAGTAAGCCAGAGTAATACAGAATACCCTAATGAACAAACACCAAATGGAATGTTGTCATTATAGCCATTATCTTGACAGAATTTTTCAAGATTGTTTGAAAACAGGAAGGAATGAACGAACTTTGGCTTTTACATTCAGTCTGTACTCACGTTATTAATGATGTCCAAATTTGATAGGCAAGACAATCTTTTTGTTTTATTATTTTAGGTCTTGCAGTTTAAGAAATATGTAAATGAAATTAACTTATCTTTAATTACAATAATATACCCATGAGTCACATGATGTATGGGTCAAGTTCTACATGCTAGTAGGCTGAGGGAAAAATCAGATTTTAATTTATTATTTTTGAGAAAATGGAAGTGCTTCGTGCATTGATATATGTTCAACAGATCACACAAATGAGTTGGTGTTTGTGTATTTTCTCAAACTTTATGAAATTAATGCACAACTACTTCCAAGTATTTTAAAATGTTCACACAATTTGTCACACAATCAAATTTCACCATATTTATGATGATTAATATGTTTTATAAATCTTCTTGTTTTATGATGACTCCAGGTTTCAAGCAAGGGCTTCTGATGAAATAAATGTATTTCAAATTGATATTTTGTTTTTCAGGGTAGATACAAATCTCTTCTCACTCACCTTGAGATCTTCCTTCCATATAATTCTTCAAAAGTCAAACTTACCACATCATACTCTTTTGTGTATAGATTAAGAACTTACCTAAAGTAGTAATTTCACATCATCTTCCACTCTATTCTTTTATGCATTGAGAAACACTTTAAATAAATACAGTACAAGTATTTATAACTCAACTGTCAGTATGAAAAGTTAAGAACCACAGGGACCCAGCCACAAATGGACTCCAGTGTTAAACCTCTTTGTATTATTAATTATAATTATTTTTCTGGCTAGCAAAGTAGTTCGGGAGTTAACATATTCAACTTTATAAAGCAAGATCTGTTAGCAATTTCCTACAAAGATAATAGCCAAAAATAGAACGTAACTTGTAAACCTACTTCA
This sequence comes from Natator depressus, assembly GCF_965152275.1. NCBI lineage: Eukaryota > Metazoa > Chordata > Testudines > Cheloniidae > Natator > Natator depressus. The sequence goes on along the minus strand of NC_134236.1, from coordinate 41,380,540 downwards.
CCTGAAAACTGATCACTTAAACAGAGGAATCAACTTACTGTTTGAAATATCCAATTTTTCACTTTTCAGTCCTATTCTAGAAACAAGAAATCTTCTCAATCTTATACAATTGTGCTTTCATGTTTCTCTGCATCTCACAAGAAAGGCACATTAACAGATAAAAATTAAAAAGAAGAGGTTTACCTGTATTCCTGTCTGGTAAAATACAGCAATGCTTCTGCAAAATGCCAGGCAGAACCTATTGCAACATTAAAAAAAAAATTACTATTTGAGGGAAAGGTGACGTTTATTATTCAACATAAAGTAAATAGTTCTTATAATGCTCTGCGAATCCAGCTGTTCAGTGGAAGTTCAGCTGTATAAGAGCTGAAGTCAATGGGAGTTTTAAACGCCTGATGGCCACAATGAGGATAGTAGTCTCCTGTCAGCAACAGCTTCCTTGCAAAACTATGCTCCCCCACCTCCCCATAAGTTTAATGTTGGGTTTATCATCAAGTATTGACAGACAAGAACATTAAGTGCCTGAGCTGGTATGTCTCCATAAAAATTTTGCATAGCTTGTCTTCAAGGTCATCTAACAAACTGCAGCAAAGAAAATATGAGAAATATACTCAACTAAAAATAATAAAAACTCAGATCAATAGATAGAGTAATCTTCTCTCGATGGGCAATCATTCCCCCTTCAGAGGTGTCAGAGTAATAGGAGCTGAAGAGGTAATATGATGTATGGATAAAGCAAAGGACTGGTCACCAGGAGATATGTGGATTCTAATCACCTCTTAGATACTGATTCACTATGTGACCTTGAATTAGGGTTGACAATAGTCCCTTATTACAAGGGACATTCCTTATTTTTTCATCTCTGTACAACAAGATTGGGAGCTGATGAGTGCTGCAAGCAGCAGCAAGAAATGCCTCTGGTGAATGTAGGTGAGTATTGCTTTTTAGTACAGTAAAACCTCAGCGTTATGAGCACCCAAGTTACAAGCTGACTGGTCACCCACACACCTCATCTGGAACTGGAAGGATGCTGAGGGAAGGGAGGGACGTACTGGATTGCTGCTTCCTGCAGCCCCCATCGGCCGGGCACAGCGAACCGCGGCCAGTGGGAGCCGTGATCGGCCGAACCTGCAGACACGGCAGGTAAACAAACCAGCCCAGCCCACCAGAGGCTTTCCCTGAACAAGCAGCGTCCCAAGTTTAGGAAACACTGCCTTAGACCATCCCATACTTTGCTGCACTTTGGGCTACCCACATTTGCCACCCTGATACAAGAACCTAAAAATCATGGTCAGAATTAGAGATCACTTTTGAAAATGTTGACTTATCCTTGTGCCTTGGTTTTCCCATACATACACTTAAGAGCATAAGAGCTGCCATACTGGGTCCAACAATGGTCTATCTTGCCCAGTATCATGTCTGACAGAAAGCATACCAAACAGGACCATTATGAAATGATTAACCCCCGTCTTCCACTCTTGGCTTCTGGTAGTCAGTGGTTTAGGGATGCACCGAGCTTGGGGTTGTGTTCCTTACCATCTTGGCTAGCAGTCATTGACAAACCTATCCTCCAGGAACTTAAGTATAACTGGCTTAAAAAGAGAAGTTGAGGCTATCACAACATCCTGTGGCAATGAGTTCCACAGGTCAGTGTTGTGTTATGTGAAAAGGTACTTCCCTTGTTTGTATTAAACCTGCTGCCTATTAATTTCATCGGGTGACCCCTCGTTTTTGTATTGTGTGGATAAAAATTCTATAAAATCATGAATAGAGAACTCTACCATAACCCCCCTTAGTCATCTCTTTTCTAAGATGAACAGCCCTAATCTTTCTAGTCTTTCCTCATATGAAAGCCATTGCCTACCCTTGATCAACTTTGTTGCCCTTCTCTGAATCTTTTCCAGTTCCACTATATCATTTCTGAGATGGGGCAAACAGAACTGGACATAGCATTCAAGGTGTGGCATACTATGGATTTATATATAGGGGCATTACAATACTTTGTTAGCCTTATCCATAGCCTTGTTGAATCCTTCAAAGGATTCTAACAGACTGGTGAAACATGAATTTCCTTTACAAAAGTGTGTTGCGTCTTTCCCCAACAAATCATGTTTATCTATGAACCTGATCATTCTGTTCCCTAATATAGTTTCTACCAATTTGCTTGGTACTGAAGTTAGGCTTACTGGCCTGTAATTGACAGGGTTGCCTTTGGAGCGCTTTTTTTAAAAAAAAAAAAAAAGTGTTACATTAGCTATCTTCCAGTCATCTGGTACAGTAAGTTATAAACTCAATGGTGCTGTGTTCTGGAACTTCCCCTAAGATAGAATCTTCTGAAGAGCTGTTATACACTGAAGTGGTTTCAGTAAAAAACTGCCCTTTCTTTAAAACTGAGAATCTGAAAGGTCACCAAGGGAAAGACTTTTTTTTTCTAATTGTTTGGATGTAGAGGGGATCTGCATAATCCAACAGATGCAAGATTGGGTCTCTCAATTTATCCCTGACATTGCTGAGATGAACCCCAAAAGCCATTTGATTCAACATCTCTGCCCTCTTTTGGCTAGCACAGAAAGCTTGTCACAATCCCCAAGATGACAGGTTTCAGAGTAGCAGCCGTGTTAGTCTGTATCTGCAAAAAGAAAAGGAGTACTTGTGGCACCTTAGAGACTAACAAGTTTATTTGAGCATAAGCTTTTGTGAGCTACAGCTCACTTCATCGGATGCATACAATCCCCAAGATGACACTTCATAATAAATGTCTGTTTAGTGAGGAGTTCTGGCCTCCCTCTGAGCCAGAGGGGGAGGAATGACTGCCACCACACTACACTGTTTGCAAAGGACAGGACACTCTGGTACACTATTACCTCATATGGAGAGAGAAAATACCTTTACTTGTTTAAAGATGGACAAGATTTCTTATAAACTGAAGATAGAGGAACATCAAACATTACATGTCACGTGTGAGACTACAAGTTGCATCTCCTGTCTTATTGTAAAAGACATGAGCTAGCAAATACCAAGATTCCAAAATGCTCAGCAGGGACTTTGGCACTCTATGTCCCATTGGTGTAAGTGACAGAAGGGGCATGGCTAATGATTAGAGCCGAGAACTTGAGTGTTAGGAATTAGGCTCTTCTCACCTTTGCCACAGATTAGCTGCATGACCTGTGTAAATCAGAAAACCTCTATTATAAAAATGGGAACAATAGGTAGCTCTTTCATGGGGTCAGGAGGCTTAATCCATCATTACAAAGCACTCTGATATCCTCAGAAAAAAAGGTGACTATACAAGTGCTATCAACCTAAATGTAACTGTGGCTGAAAACTTATATCTGCCGCAGCTACTCCAAAGGGAAGCCAATTAGAAACTATTAAGGTATTGGACAGCTTTCTTTATATCTGTCCCTGCAATACCTAGGTGCTGATCACTTAAGACTGACTGAACTCCTTGCAAGTATCAGAAAAGCCTGATTAAGCTCTGACTGAAAAGAGAATACTGCCACTCTCAGAACATACCAGTCAGTCAATCTATAACTGTTGGGGGGTTTATTTTTGTTTTGGCAAAATAGCATCATGGGGGAGCTGGCATTACCATTGTGGTTAGTTTTGCATAATACTTTCTACCAGAAAAAGTTCTTGCAATTTGTTATTTATTGTTTGAGGAAACTTTTGGCCGTGTGCCAAAAGAACAGTTGAACAAAAGAAAAAAAAACACAACTCCAAGACCCATGCCTGCACTGCCCCCAAAACAGCAGCAGCCCCACAAATACTACACGGGGAATGCCTGGGAGCTACCATATAGCCCGTTCCCCACTCTGGGGGACATGTGAGAGGAGCTTCCCCAACTTTCAGTGCATTTGAGGGAAGAAAGAGGGCCAGGTTGGTTTCCCCCTAACCGTTCCCCAGACCCAGCACATGCCCCAGAATTCCACTCCTCCTGATCATCTCCACCCTCCCATGGTAACAGTGCTGCCAGCTAATGTAGTTAATCTTTTAATTCAAGGCTGAGAGTGGCAGTGTTGGTCTCCTTTCAGTTCAAAAGCAGGTTTTTGTGATATCTGAAAGGACTTCAGTGGGTCTTAAGGGATCAGCACCTAGATACTTCAAGGATAGATAAGTCTGTCAAGTACTTTAATAGTTTTTAATTGGCTTCCTTGGGTTTACACCCAAGAGAGATGACAGCTAGGAGCCAGAAACCTTATGTGGGTGCCCTCAAGGGCTTGTGGAGGATCAGTTACCCTGAAACTGAGACACAAAAGATTTACTTTACAGAGTGGTAGCCGTGTTAGTCTGTATCAGCAAAAAAAGAACTAGGAGTACTTGTTAGTCTCTAAGGTGCCACAAATTTATCTGGGCATAAACTTTCGTGGGCTAAAACCCACTTCATCCGATGCATGCAGTGGAAAATACAGTAGACAGACACACAGACAACATGAAAAAAAGAGAGTTGGTATGGCAACACCCATTTTTTCATGTTGTCTGTGTGTCTGTCTACTGTATTTTCCACTGCATGCATCCGATGAAGTGGGTTTTAGCCCACGAAAGCTTATGCCCAAATAAATTGGTTAGTATTTAAGGTGCTACAAGTACTCTTCGTTCTTTTTTAAAAGATTTACTGTTGTTGCCTGTGCAACCTTGATGCTGCTCCTTTATGCATAAGGATGCGGTCTCTAACTACATGATTGCAAACTATTCCCCCTCCCCCCGGCCCCCACAGGGCCCCTGCCTAATGTGCTTCATTGGACATAGGACACAAGGGGACAGAATTAAGGTTGAACAGGCAACTGCAATGCTGCCATTTCTGGACTTTTGAGTGATTGCCTTGGCAAGCTAAAATCATGTTATTTAATACACTTTTGTATGCAATATACTTCTGAGTAGGTAAGTTACAGTAAGTATTTTCCTATGGCACTACTTATTACTGTAGGAGACCTGCAGACCAGAGGCCAAATCCTACTTAACCTAATCATAGAAATAGTCTCATTGGCTTCAGTGGGACTACTTAAATAAGTAAGGAGAGCAGGATTTGGACTCAAGTAGCCAAGTGTTCTTATACCAATTCATAAATCAGCTGGAAACTTGAGTTTTAAAAGAATAGCATTATTACCACCATAATTTTCAGAAAACTAAAACTGTTCATTACATTTCATGGAAGGGTTTTTTTGTTTTTTTTTTAAGTACAATGTAATACATCTGAACTGACATTCTTTATACCTCTGGATATAAATAACAGCATCAGCGCTTAGGTACTGAGAGTGAAAAATTAAAAGCAGAGAACAAAGAAAATCCTAAAATGAAAAGGGACAATCTTTCAAAGCAGTGTTACACAGACACGGAGATTAGAAAACACAGTCTTATTGAGTTATCTTATACCACAGCTGAACATTTAGTTCCTTCCCACTCGGGCACAATTTTTTTTTCTGCAAAATCCCAAACCCATGAAGCAGCTTAACGTATTTCTTAGGAGAGCTTGATTTTTTTTTTCCAATCAGATTAGAGTGAAATTAAGAAAAACAAAAGCAGACGTTAAAGAAAAAGCAAATGTACAGGAGACACACTAAAGCTTTAGAACTCAATTATTTGCTCCCATGTAAGACTAGTGTAGAAGAATGGAGAATCAGGCCCTTAGGGCATTTTATTGCTCATTTACTACATCAGGACTAGAAATATTGCAGAAGAGACTACAACAATTCTTGCGGTCTTTTCTTTACACTGCTGCCCTGTATAAAACCAATTTCTGGCTGGCAGGAGTTTAATATCAACCTACCACATACTGATTTTTATACTGTACCCATCTCTATGGCATCCGAATGCCTCTTCTCACGGCTCTCCTCCCACTTTCTCCCCTCCATTTCTTTACTCAGTAGAGGGAGTCAGAATTCTTTAGCAAATTATCTCCCTTCACTCCACTTTCTCCTCTCTCCTGCTTTCTTCCTTTAAATTAACTTACATACTGCAATCCTATTTCTTAATATGCCTTACTTTTCTTTAATTACATAGAGAAGTCTTGGATTTATGTTTTAATTGTTTGCATCTCTACCTGAACAGGTAATCCTCATCCAAATTAGATCAGATCTGGAGTGACTGGAAAAGCAGTAAGCACAATTGTAGTATGTTGTAGATAGAGAAATGCAGACACAGAATGGAATGCTGTTTTATATAATGACCCCTTTCCGCAGCAAAGGTAGAAATACAAGTTCGCAAGACAAAGCCAGCAGGGTTTACCTTCAGTTGTGTGATAGACCCCCAGTGAGCAACTCAGGAATTCCCATACTGGATATCGGACACTTAGTCCAGAATTCCATCTCTGACTGTGCCCAGCATCAGATGCTTCAAAGAAAGGTGGAAGAATATCACTGTAAGCAGATGTAGGGTAACCTGTTCCCCCACTTTAGAGACTGACAAATGCCAAAGAATAAGGTTTAAGATCCCTTTCAAAAATTCTCTTAGCATTAAGTATTCTGTGCAGCAAGGTACTTCAGCATATTCCTAGCTTGACGTCAAAGACAACTGCTCACGTGCTTAGTTACAAATGTGCTTATGTACCCAAATCAGAGCCAAAGTTTCTCGCAATGTGAAATGAAGAGGTAGAGTAGCATGTGTTTTAATGCCGACGCTTTAAATCCTATTTTTCCAATTTTAAAAAAAATTTATTTTAGGTCTGATAGGGCAGAGCAAGTTGAGCCATGTCACTTGCCAAGGTCTAGCATTCAGATAACTCCTATCTGCAAAAGCATGTTCACTCATACTGCCATAACTTGGGACAGAGTCACTAACAAGACCTGGCATTTTGCTTCTTTTATATTTTCCCCTTTTACTCTGTGTTTCATCTTTCCCACACCTGAACTGAAAAAAGTTTTTCCTCCCCCCACCCAAGGGTCTCTCAGTCTCTCTCACACACCCCACACCCACCCTCCCCACAGTGGTTCTGTGTGATCTCCCCCCCCGGTCACCCTTCCGGGGGTTCTAGGAGTACTCCTTTCCTGAATTCACCCCTTCCCTGGGTCTTCTTTTGTCCCTCATCCCCACTCTCCCCATGCTAGGAACACTGTGCCACCCTCTCAGCATAGCAGGGCTCCCAGATTCTCTCCCAACAGGGGATCTGTGCACCCCCATTCCTCCATCTCCACATTCCCCATGCCAGGGGCTATGGCATACCCCGTCTCCCTGCCCACCTTATTAATTAACTGACTGGGAGATAAATCATTCAGGGTATCCTCCTATTAGGAGGATGAGCAAAAGTACTGTTATACTGGAAAGCATCAAACCAGTTGATTGATCGATAAGTCAATTGCAGGGGCACTTGAAGCTGTGGCTATGCTAAATGGATGGCAGGGATTCCATGTATTCCCCATTTCCTACCCCCTCCCCATTAATAGAGTTTTGTCCATTGATGCCTAGAATATTCCCTGAAATTTTGGAATTAATTGGCTGCAGAATTCAGAAGTTACAGTTTGACAGCCAGACAGACAATAATGCCATCAAGTTGAGAGGAATGCATTATAAGCTCAGCCAATAAGATATTTTGTTAAGAAAATACAAATGAGTGCTTTGTGAATTCTGAGCAAGCAATCTTTGAAGTTCTTTAACTTCATTACTTAAATTCTACAAAACCTCTTCAAGGTTGGACATTATTAAACCCCAGTCCCCTTTTCCTCCTTTCACAAACAGAGAATCTAAACTTTTTGTAGTAGAATTATTCTTTCAAGTGACTATGTAAAAATTATAGCAATTTACTCAGCAGTTCTGGTCAGTGTGTGTCTCCAGCCATCCCTATGTCTGTAGTGAGAAGCATGTTTTAATGCTCATTACTCCTGTTAGCACTACACAGCTAGTATGGCTGTAAGAGTGAGCTGGATTCTATTTTTTTCTTGTCCATCAACATAGTTGTTTACTAAGTTACAAACAATTACAACTGTGCAAATCAACTGAAGATGAAAAGGTTGCATAGGTCCTAGGTTACGGAGGGCCTAATGGTTTTGTATAGGTGTAACTCAAGACAGAATTTGACCTAGAAAACTATTATAGTAGATATGAGAGAAAAAAGAACCCAGCTTGATTTTAAGATCCCATGGTGAATCCCTGATAAGTCACATCTGGCTGAGCAGCAGGTCTATACCTTATTTGCATCCAGTAATCCCCGATTCCCTGGAGCCAGTTCAGCCCCTGGCATAAACTGGAGTAGCCTCAGAGCTGCTATAAATTACAGCTGCCTGCAGCCACCTCCAAAGGCCATGCCCTGACATGCCCCGACATGCCCCCAGAAAAGCCAGCAAGTTTACTTTATATGGTTAAAAGTAACTTGTGGAACACATTGTCATAAAAGCAGACTGGATTACAAGAGCTCAGTAGGATTTAAAAGATTAGACATTTATATGGATAAACATCCACAATTATATCACATAAATTAAAAATAATAGGATATGAACTCATTCTTCACAACATTAAGACAGCAGCTAACTGCTGAACATTAAGAAGAAACTTCTCCTATGCAGTGGTTATTCCACAAATATCCACTAATGATCTTTTTGCCCCTTTATCTGAAGCATCTTGGTACAGGTGAGCTGGAGGCAAGATACTGGACTAGATGATCTAGTTTGATCCAGTAAGGCAAATCCTCTCTTTTTTCTTAAGAGTGTTACAAATTACACCTGATAGGTCACGCACAAGAACTGCTACGAATTATACCTGCTAGGTCACGCACAGTTCGAGTCTAGGCTGAGTCACACCAACAAAGTCCACAACTGTAGAGTTTCCAGAGACACTAAGTTTATTACGCTCAAGCGTGGTGCCCCCCACTAGTCAGGAGGGGACCCCAAATGCAGGTTATACAGAGATTATATACCTTTTAGCAAAGCATGTTGCCCTCGTGCATCGGAAACCTTAGCCAATAGACAAACCCTTCCCTTATCTACCACCTATCCCTGCTAGGTACATTCCCCATGCTAGACCATTACTTCAACTACACAACATGGTCCTAAAGCAATGCACCAGTAGCCTTTCTTATCAGGATGGGAGGCTCACATCAAGGCCAGGAGGCAGGGAGTTAGGAACAGACAAAGAACAGAAACCGGGAGTCAAGACAGGCTGGAAACAAGGGGGAGGGTTTTCACAGGAATGCAGTATCTGAGGAACAATCCTCCTGGTGCATGATGTGCTTGCTTTTAGACAATGGTGGGCCCCAAACCAAAATGGAGTCACATATGCTAACTTTTCCTTAACAAGAGGCACACCTTTACACTTGTAAAAGCGGCAAAGAGTCCTGCGGCACCTTATAGACTAACAGACGTATTGGAACATGAACTTTCGTGGGTGAACTGTCAGCCACGAAAGTTCATGTTCCAATACGTCTGTTAGTCTATAAGGTGCCGCAGGACTCTTTGCCGCTTTTACAGATCCAGACTAACACGGCTACCCCTCTGAAGCTTTAAGCTTGTGTTATTTGCAGCTTCTCTGTGCTAAATATTGTTGGTTTCTTCTTTCCCAAACCTAGTGGGATCAGTCTTTCTTGTTTTTCAGATTACAGATCATATTTCATTATTTTGTTTGCTTTTTCATATTTTTCAAATGAGGCTCATGTTTAATGCAAGATTTCTTCATGATCAGATACAAGGACACTTTGGGATAAGTTGTATGTACCATTGCAGAATTTGTAATGCTAGTGACTTCTATAACTGTGCTGAAATTTCACTAAGAATTGTCCTTTGCTTCCTCCTGTTATTATAGACATATTTTCTATTTTTGCCTCTACTGATTTGGGTTTTTTTGCATTTGGAGATTTATTCTATTTTTCCTTTATTCCTTCCTTTTTGGATATCATACTGTGAGGTGCTGAGCATCACGTGAGATGTTGAGAACCCCAACTCCGAGTGATTCATTGGGAGTGGAGGACATTCAGTATCTTGCAGGATGAAACTCTTGCTGCTTTTGGGAGCTATTCCCCACTCCTTACTTAGGACAAATGAGGTATGTAGGACTGAGCCTCTTATAATCACCAGCTTTCTGCCAGACTTCCGAAGGGATACTTCTTCTCTAGGGGGGAAAAAATAGCTCTTCTATTTGCAAGCTGTTGCGAGCTGCAAATTATTATAAATCAAATGTTGTTTTACTTTATAGCATTACTATATTTCATTTTTCAGAACATACAAACACTAGTGTCAATAGAGGTGCTGAAAGGCTGCATAGAAAAGTTGTGTTTGCGGCCTAGACAATGCTCAGCAGATGAAGCTTATTATGGAGCCAATGTGACCAGTTTTCTATCATCAAGAGTATTACATTTCACTATGCTTTTTAGGGGAGACTAGTCTTGATAATATCAGTGAGATCTTTGGTTTCACTACAATTCCCATAACTATTCAAAGGTGATCTAAAATAGCCAGCAACTCCATTCTAAGTATTACTTTATGCCATGCTACTATGTGCCATATCCACAGGGATTAGCAACAGATTACCAGATTATTTGTGAAATTGCTCTGTGGAATATCTCGTTGTTGAAGACCAAGCATAAATAGAGTGATCTTGCTTTCCACTTCTAATCCAGACCTGCATATACTCTACAGCAAAAATTTACTTAAGAGATCTATGTCAAAGCAACACTGGCCATGCCATTATGAATGGACTATCTCAGAAACTCAGTACTAGTGCCAGAAATATTGAAGCACTAAAACTTGGGCATTAAGTGCTGCTGAAATTGGCAAAGCATTTGCAATACCTCTCAATCATTCTCTGCTAATTGTCAGCATCTCTGCCATCCTAAAGAAACAATCTTACATAGTAGCTCTTTATTAACTCCCATCTGTTGGTAAAGGCAGGCTGTACAAAACTTCTCCCACTCAAAGGGATTCCAATAAAAAAGTCTATCTTGTTAGTTGTATTTCATTGTATTCTGATGATATGTCCTGGACTTGTCCAATTATGTTTCTTCAAAATTCTACGAGACTGCTGTTGTCCAATTCTCAGTTTCATATTCATACTGGTCAGCTTTCATATCAAATTACTGTCAAAAAGCACTTGCTAGAGATTCACTTCGTGGGTGGGGAAAAAGCATTTCTTCCCTCTCCCCCGATGCCGCTCTACTATCAGTCTCTGCAAAATTCCACCTTTCCATCTAGATCAGATGTTTTCAATCTGTGGTATGCAGACCCCTGGAGGGTTCGCAGACTATGTCTAAGATTTCCAAAGTTGTCTGCACACACCTTTATTCAAAAGTTTTTAGGGGTTCACAAATGGAAAAAAAAAGTGAAAACCACTGATCTAGGTAGCAGGAGGATACATGAAACAGGTCCAGGATATTTTGTCAGGAAGGACAACCTTTGTTGAACAATTTAGAGAGGAAATACAGAGAAATCAGATTTAAATTACATGCAGTTTTCCTTTTCTTGCCCACTAAAACAAAATCCCTAAGGTTACAAAAGGAAATACTCAGCAATAATCAGAAGTTTGCTGAAAAATATTTTATATGTGAATGTATAATCTATATTCTGGGATCAGAACTTTGTTCTTCTTAATGAAATGAAGCCATCAAATAAGACTTTTATATAGCCTTATTTCATTTTCTTTATGTACATGTGTTAAGAGTTGTATTAATTTAGAATTCTCTTTCAGTTGGTAGCAAATCTGCAACCAGATGGAAATTTTCTAAAACCTTCTCCATGATTAAAAAGAGATCTGGAAGAAGTAACACAGAGCTGTAATTTGAAAAGACATTGTGGGCAAAAGCAATAAAGGTTGTTTCCTTCTACCTCCAAAATTAAGGATTAATGGGAGAGGATTCCAATAATGGCAAACCCAACGAACGTATAGTATATGTTGTATCAAAATCAAATTAAAACGAAGGACAGAGACCCTCCTCCCAACAAACAGATAAAATCTCATAAGGGATAGATTTTCAACTGGTGTAAATGGATGCAACTAATTGGCTTCAGTTTACACCAGCTTATGATCTGGCCATCAATGTCACAAAACAAAATGAAGCCCAACTCGGTTTTTAAAACATCACTTCCCGATGTCCCAGGAAAGAAAACATGAGTTGCTCTACCGCAGATTCTTGTCAATACCAATAAGAGCAGTTACAATAGTCCCAAACTTGAAGACCACTGCTACTTTTAATCACCAAATCCTCACACAGCCATCATATCATACACATTTTCTGAACACAGCCTTTGAAGAGCAAACATTTATTTTGGGGAAAAAAAAACTAAAAAAAACATACATCTCAAAAGGGATTGAGGAAGACTGCACCACTTCCTGTTTTTAAAGTACTTAAAATAATGCTAGAAGGTAGCCTTTTTTCTATTTAATAATATCTGAAAATAAGAGTTGGCAGCAACAACAACCTCAAGCCTGTCCCTCCTGGATTCCTCTAATATTAGACACCCAAATAGCAAGAGCAACAAAAACAACACTTCTTCCCCCTTTGACTGGTCAGAAGGTTACAACCTATTCTGTCAGATCCAGACCTGGCTATGGAGCTCTATACACTTGTGACCTTCAGATTCAATTATTGTAATTGACTGTACTTATGAAGGAATCTACAGCTACTAAAAATACCCCATCCCTCAAGTAAGTGCAAAACACAGCATGAAAAATGCAGGTCAGTGGGAGCATGTCTAGCTAATTCTCAGACAGTTGCACTGGCTGCCCATTGAATTTCAAGTCCTTATCTTCACAGTCTGAGATAGCTTGGTCCCAGCTCATACAAAGACCATGACTACAATCTCCTGAAGCAGCTGTGATTCTCAAAGATGATGAATCTCTCAATTAATAAAGCAATTGGGAACAGCAGACAGAGACTTTTCAACTGACACTACAGTTCTTCCTTCCAGAATACAAGGACAAACCTGACAACGCTCAGGACAAAGTGCAACCCCCAGTGGTTCAGTGTAACCTCCCCTAGCACCTGTGCTCTCACACAATCCAGTAGCTATTTACACACACCAATGAATTTGCATGCAGAATAGGGCACTCAAATACAAGGAAGGGCAGGAAAAGAGAGAAGACATTCTAGCTACTCCTACTTGCCTATTAACACCAGGGGAAAGGGGGCGGGGGGTGTAGCAAGGTGATGACTCACCGGTGCAGCATCTCCTGCTGGTCATCTTGGGAATTAGTTCTTTCCAGCCTTCGGAGCACCAACTGCAAGCTGGTGTCCCTCCCGGACCCCAGTGCCCCTTTACCTGGGCGTGCTGCCCCCTGGCAGTGTCCCCACACTCTGGGTCTCCCCTTCTAGGGAACCCCCAACTCTCTAAACCCACCTTGTCTCAGTGACTACTGCCAGTCATCATCTAGCCCCCCCGCTCACAGGGGCAGACTGCAGTCTGTAATGGCCACTCATCATTGGCAAGGGGTTAGGACCTGCTGCCTTTGCCTATCCTCAGGTGGCCCCTCTGCAGCCCCAGTACCTTTTGGGCCTTTAATAAGGCCTGCAGCCTGGGGGCTTACCAGGCTGGAACTCCCCAGCTCCCTTTGCCCTTCCCCAGCACTGCTCCGCTTCAGGTACCTTACTCCTAGGCAGCTAGCCCTTCCCACTCCAGGGCTAGAGTGAGACTCCCCTGCTTCTGGCCCACAGCCCTCTTATAAGGCTACTCACTCAGCTTCCCCCAGCTGTAGCCCTCTCCAGGGCTGTTTTAACTCCTTCAGCCCCGGAGCGGGGTGACCACCCCACTACAGGGTGTAAAGGGAGGAAATGAAAAAATTAGGTTTCCATGTAGAGCATTCACATAGCATATTTAATTCTTTAAGGTGTTCAGACGCCACAGTGAGAGGCATAGTATTAATAAAAACCCTCCAGCTACAGAAGTAGGTGAAAACCAAAATGATGTTGCTACCAAAAAAGCAATTTCAAACAAACACAGCCATATGGAATTCCCATTTCAATTTCCTGCTAGTGGATTATTAAGTTTGAATAATGCAGGAATTTGCTGCAACTAGCAAAGGAAAACTGAGAGAAATATAATAGGTACTCACCAACTGGAAGAAAGTGAGAGAACAAGATTTAGCCAGAAGCTGCTAGTTACAAAATACCTACTCTAGGGCTGTAGAGGTTTAACTCCATGAAATTTAAAGGGCCAGCCCTAGACGGGCATGTGGGGAAAAAAGTTCTTATAAAAAGCCAACTTTTCATTGGAGACAGTTGTTGAAGACCATGTGTGTTTAGGAACTTGACTGCGGAATTTGGGATGATTCCAGGATCTGTTGCAGACATTTTGTATTCTAATTAGCAAGTCACTTAGGGCTAAATTCATAAATAACTTGGGCATGGTGATGCTTTGGTGTCCAGAAAATCACTAGAATTCACAAAGCCTGAGTTTGGTGCCTAGCTGCCTGTACAATGAATGGAGGAAAATGGCATCTCAGAATGGGATTCACAAAAGCCAGCACAATAGGAGATGCCCAACCGAAGGGTATGTCCGAAGCCCCACCCCTCTCCAAGGTAGGCACCTATGTCTGGGTTACAGGGAGGCTCCTCCCTCTGCTTGGGATTCTCAGCTGCAAACCTGCTCTTGGCAGTAAGTGCCTATGACGTTTTTGCAAGAGGTCAGGGCAGCAGCCCTCCATCATAATTTTTAGCCCAATGGTGAGAGTACTCACCCAGGATGTGGGAGCCCTTCAAGTCCCCCCTCTGCCTGAGTGGAGTGAAAGGATTTGAAGAGGGATCTGCCACCTGTCACCACTAAGCCAGTCGTTCTCAACCAGGGGTATGTGCACTCCTGGGGATATGCAGAGGTCTTCCAGAGTACATCAACTCATTTTATTTGCCTAGTTTTACAACAGGCTCCAGAGCCCTGCAGCAGGACTGGGAACCTGCTGGACCCACAGCCATAACAGCAGGAGAGAGATTAAAAATTCAACATTGCAGGAGCGGATGGGAGTGGGTATTGCAGGGCGGGACAGGATTGGAGCAAGATTAAAAAAAATAATCCTCCCACGCTGCAAACAATATGAATGCCCTGGCCAGCAGCAACTCAGAAGTAAGGGTAGCAATACCATACCATGCCACCCTTACTTCTGTGCTGCTGCTGACGGCAGTGCTGCCTTCAGAGCTGGGTGGCCAGAGAATTTTTAATTGAGATGAAACTTGGGGTATGCAAGACAAGTCAGACTCCTGAAAAGGGTACAGTAGTCTGGAAAGGTTGAGAACCACGGCACTAAACTATGGGACATTCTAACGGGGGATGGGGGACGCCTTCAGTCTCTCCTGGTGAAGCTGTTGCACTCTGAATAAATACTGAAAGCATCACCGTGCCAGAGAGAGGACACAAGCATGAGAATGACTCTGTCATATGAGAGGTGGGAGACCAGGATCCAGGCCCCTTAATTCAGTGACTTTTTAAAATTATTTATTCACAGTGGAACAGGTTCAACAGGAGAGAATGAGGTAACTCTACATCAAAATATCCCATAATCCCATGGTTAGGGCACTCACCTAAACAGAGGCTGATCCATGTTCAAATCCCTTCTTCCCCCCAGGTGAAGAGGGGAAGACTTGAAGTGGAGTCTTCCACATCCCACAGTGAGTACCCTAATCCTGGTCTAGAAGTTATTAGAGAAGTCCACCCCCTGTTTTGTGTGAGCTCATCTATAGGGGCCCAGTTATGATGCTCAGAGCACTCTTACTGGATCAGGCCCTGCTGGTGAGTTAAGTGGAGGAATGCCTATCTATGTGCATCACTCTGGGCTTTAGGAGCCCTGACACACATGCACACAGGCAAATAGATAGGTGCCTAGGGACCTTTTACTGCAAAATTTAGGGACTGAACAAATTTAGACACCTACAAGGTTTAGGGGCAGCTGAGCGGGGACTCTGAATTCCAGTGGGGCCTGATTCTGGGATCTAGGTACCTAAAGGGGCAGTTAGGTGCCTAAGTCCTTTTGTAAATCTAGCCCTTAAATCTGTTTGTACCTAGAAAACCGAGCTATCACTCCTTTTCTCCCATCCTTTTCGGTCTTCTCTAGTTAGATTATAACATGAACAGAGCACAGATTGCCTCTTCCTATGCATCTGTACTAGGCTTAGCACAATGGGGCCCTGATCTTCGTTGGGGCCGTAATATAAATAAATCACAAGGCAGTCACAAAGGTCCTTCAGAAACGGCTGTTTGGTATGACACTTATCACCGTTATATCACACTGTTCCACATGCAAAGCTTGTGTGGTTTGTACTGATACAATATGGTCAGAGCACATTAACAGCAAGCATAGTTAAATCTTCTCATCCCACTGAACTTTAAACCCTACAATAAACAGGTGGATCATGGCCACCGCAAAGCACACATCTCTTTCCAGTGCAGTGCTGCAATAGAAAGGTCAGATGGTGCACTCTTGCTATATGTCATACCTTAACAGGAGTAGGGACAGATACAGGGCCTCTGTAGTAGATGACCCCTGACTCAGCATTGCTTCCTCTATTGAGATGACATGTCTGGAATTACTTGACCTTTAGGACAAATAGTAAAACTCATCTGTTTACTCAAGGCTTAATACCCAATCCCACAAAACATGAGCTCAGCAGAAGTCCACAGTAATTCTGGCTGATTTGGGGAGGGTAGTTAACCATTGGAACAACTTACCAAGGTTGATGGTGAATTCTGTCAATCACTGTCAATTTTTAAATCAAGATTGAATGTTTTTCTAAAGTATATGCTGTAGTTCAAAGAGGAATTGTTTTGGGGAAGTTCTATTGCCTATATTATACAGGAGGTCAGATAACTTGATCACAGTGGCCCCCTTCTGACGTTGGAATCCATGAGATTCCCTCCTGGGAGCTCCCAGAAATGCATGCTGCAGTGGATAGAGCATGTACTCTTCTTGTTGCCTGCCCACTGAGGGTTGTACTGGGACTGATGGCCTCAGCTGTGCACCATTCCTTTGCTCCTTCGCCATACTGTAGGTAGCCCCTAAATAGGATTGCAATGTCAAATGGAAGGCTCCATGCAGTCTCTCTCCCAACCCCACCCACATGCAGATGTCCTGCAGGCTTTTGTCTGGGAAACCACACTGGGATACGTTTATACTCTGGTTTGTCAAGTGAGACATCTATTTAATTTGCGGTTGTGCAATTAAATAGTATATTATTTGAATTTACACAAGTACACAGAGAGGATGGGTGTATGTTTTAAGAAAAATGCAAGCAACCTGAGTGCTGGTGTCAAAAGCTTTGGGTGTTATTCCCCTTTGTGTGGAATATAATACTGCATATGAGATTTATACCACAGCTTGACAGGCTAAAAGGTTTTGATAACTCTATGCAGTGCAACCAGACAAGCAAATCGATTAAGTGGTAAGAGTAGAATTATAATCATCCACTGTATCGCAAGTAGAAACAAGCTGATCCTCATTAAAATTTAAAATGGATAGTTTAGAGCTAGGACATGGAGATATAAAACTGTCCCTATAGCATGCTTTGGTTTATTGCCTAAAGCCACAGGTGTGTAAGAAAAATCCATCTGAAAAGTGATGAGTGAGGTCAAAGTGTGAAAATGCAAAACAATCCATCCTTTTATAGGAGATCAAGAGAAAGACCTTTGAGAATGTCCTTTGACTACAAATACAGTGATATAGTTTAAAAAGCATCCCAAACTATGGAAAGTTCACGAGCATTTAAGGGCTTGGTTCCATGTGAATAGGCTCATGTGAATAGTTTCACTGTGGATAGAGGGGCTACTCACTTTTGTCAGGATTGTATGCAGGATGATACCCTGAATTAGTAGGGAAGTCCTCAGACACTTTATGAATCATGTAATGAATAGTCAGTTAACTAGTATACATGATTGCTTTTTAAAGTTACTCTCGTATGCCCAGGGCACATTTTAGTAATTAAGAAGTAGTAGATCTGGAGTGGGATCGGGTGTAGAAAAAGGAAAATCAGGACCAGAGAACTCCTCTCTCTATCAGAATCTGAGCATTATAAAAGTATTTATCCCTTATGGTTCCAAAAATAAATTTTCTAATGTAATCAGGAGTAACAGGCTAAGAGTGTAAAACAACAGCTGTAGCCAGAAGTGTAAATTCCTCACCTTCATCTCAATGAGGTATTTACTCTGAAGAGTTAACTGTCAGTACTATTAACTATTCATTTCACTGGCCAGGTTGAGAACAGGACACCAGCCTTGGCATTTCCAGAGATAGCATCTTTATTAATAATAAATAAAATAATAATAATTAATAATAAACAACATCTAGTTCTTATGTAGCACTTTTCATCAGTAGACCTGAAAGAGCTTTGAAAAGGAGGGCAGTATCATTATCCCTATTTTACAGATGGGAAACTGAGGCACAGAACTGCAAAGTGACTCCCCCAAAATCACCAGGCAGGCCAGTAGCAGAACCAAGCCTTCCAAGTCCCAGTTCAGAGTTACATCCACTAAGCTACACTGCCACCCAATGTGATCATCCTTTTGCCCATAATACTACCTGAAGTAGCAGTGCCCCCCCAAGGATTCAAGATTATAGAGAAAGGAACAGAGGACTTCAAGCAAATCACCCCATCTGGACAAGAGTAAATGACAGCAAAGGAAGAATGAAAGAAAGAACACATAAGGTTTATTTTTAAGAACAGTCATTACTTAAATTTAGGTTTCACAAATCTTGCATGCAAAGGACAGGGATGGTAGAGCCTTGTTCGCGCCTTAAGCAATGTTTGACGGTGAAGGAAGGATTCGCATTCATAACATGGTTTGATTTTTTTTCCTCTAGCGCAAACACACACTTTTTTAATGAATGCCTTTCCCTTAAAACAATAACTTTGGTTTTACTGCCCACCTGAGCTTTGTCTGAAATTGAACAATATTGCAGCTTGTGGCAAAGCCCGGCTCTTTTTCAGGGCTTTGGAAGGTGGATTTATTGAAGGATAGGTTCTGAGACAGAGTGAGGCATCAGCTGGCTATTATGATTGGACTGATTTGCTTATGGCTATATTCTTTGGGGAGGCAGATTATATAATTTGTGGGGACTATTGTCAATGCCTCTCTTGAAAGCATAGCATAGAAAAAGTAGTCCAAGAGGCAGGAGGGCAAGGATGGTTTTAAGTCACCTTTCCACTGTCTGGATTCTAGGCTAGCTGGGAACTGATGAGACCTCAGCGTAAATTACAGCAGACCCAGGGCTTGCTCTAATTTAAAGCAGCCTCTTGGGTAATGACCCAGAATCTCCCTAGTGTAATGTGCTATTGGAGATGTGCCTTTTCATCCCTAGCATCCCGCCGTCCCCTGTGAAGAGGCTTGCAAGCTGAGCAGTGTTTACAGTCCCCATACACCAATAGGGGGGCATATAGAGACTGGGGTGGCAGGAGAATCTCTCCTTGTATGTGTATCTACATAATGGCAGGCAGTCCAGAGCTTTTAGAAAGGTGCTTTATTTATTATATTAATTATTATTATTATTTTATTTTATAAATCCAAATAAGCAAACTTTGTTAAAGGGGAAATTTTTACCAGCTTTGGAATAGATATTTGGCTGATTTCAGCCTATTTATTTTTAATTCTTCAATTCATGCTGCCTTCAGGAAAATGTTACCTCCCCAGAAGAAAAGGTTAAAAGACAAGCAATGCTGAACTATACAATCAGGCTGACTGATTAGCCCACCCCATTGAAACATACTAAAGAATGAGCATCATGACTACCAGACAAGCCGTCTCCATTGACATGTGCTCCTGTTTTAGCACTTTAATTATCCTCTTGGGTCATCCCATTTTCAGATGCTTCTTTTATATTACTTATATTACCTTCTCATTTGTCTACTCCAGCCCCTTCTCTATTTTCAGCAACTGAAATCTCTACTTCTCACCTCCCAGACACACGTGCTCCATAATCACTAATGAAACTGCTTGAACCTGCCCCATCAAGAATTATTTGCAAAGGATGCTGGACTATTTTTGAATAGCAACCTTAACACCAGGGTGTTCTGCTATGTACACCTGTGCCAGGTTGCAGCCATATTATGCTTCACTGCATCACAAACGTTATCCAAAAGATTACAGGAAAATGATATTTTCATCACAAGCATGTTCCAAAGCATGACCAGGTAGTTTATTTATTCAAATGTTCAGAAGGGGTGTTAGGATATTCAGGTCTGTCTGCAAAGGCCTATACTTTAAGAATTTAGGGTGTATTCTTATCAGTTGGCTAGTTAGAGGTATAAAAGAAAGAATCAAAATCACTGTCTGCCAGTGTAAGGGCCTTCTCTCACTGTGACAGTCTGAGGCCCTGTTCTTAGGCTAAGGCCTTTGGCTAAGCAGCAGAGGCAGCCATAAGCTGGGAAGCGAACGGTCACATCCTCACATTCCAAACTAGTCACATTGAAAGAAGGTGCTATTGGGCTGTTAGGAATACAATCCTGTCCTGATAATGCCTATCACCCCCAGAGAAAGGGAAGTGCCTAGAAGATGTAAAAGGAAACTTAGTTTGATAGCATCCTGTCTGGCAAGAACTCACTTATGAATACTGGGATGTGAAATCCTCACTTCTGTATTGTTTTGTCATTATAGTTCCCATTTTGCTATTGTTTGTCTGTATAATCTCTGTCTGGTTCTGTGATTGTTCCTGTCTGCTGTATAAATAATTTTGCTGGGTGTAAACTAATTAAGGTGGTGGGATATAATTGGTTACATAATCATGTTACAATATGTTAGGATTGGTTAGTTAAATGTCAGGAAAATGATTGGTTAAGGTATAGCTAAGCCGAATTCAAGTTTTACTATATAGTCTGCAGTCAATCAGGAAGTGAGGGGGTGGGTGTGTGTGGGGAAAATGGGAACAGGGAATGGGGGTAAGGAAATTGGAATCATGTTTTGCTAAAGGCAGGAATGGGAACAGGGACACAGGTGTAAGGCTCTGTGCTGTTAGAGCTGGGAAGGAGGATACTAAGGAAGGAAACTGGAATCATGCTTGCTGGAAGTTCACCCCAATAAACATCGAATTGTTTGCACCTTTGGACTTCGGGTATTGTTACTCTCTGTTCATGCGAGAAGGACCAGGGAAGGAAGTGGGTGAAGGAATAAGCCCCCTAACAAGGGGTTTTAAACAATTATAGTGGGCAACAGAAACATGGTTCACAAACTTGAGGTTATTTGTGAAAAAGTCCTTCATGGACCTCCATAAAATACCAGCTATAATCTTGAATCACAGCAAAACAAAATTTTATATAGAACTTTCTGGTGGGGATTAAGAGGGAGTATACAGGGGGACTCTCTTACCAGCCCTAGGAAGAACTAGTGTCATGCCCACATCTGTTTCAGGCCCTTGTCTGAGGGTACAATTTATTACTCAAACACAAAAACACATGAAGTGTAACACAAAGCAGTCCCCCTGATGAACACCAGCTGCAGTCCCCAGAAACCTTTCCTCTTTCTTGTGTCTTTCAGCTGGAAAAAGACAAAATGCCCCTGCTCCTTCAATCCCTTGCTGAGACATGACAGTCAGGCAGCCCTTAGTCTTTCATCTGTATTTCACTCTGTGACTGGGAGCCTGATATTTGAAGTCTACTGCATCAGATTTGGCATAATAAGGTTAGGGAGAACAGCAAGATTCTGTATAAGATTATATAGGGCTATGGTTCTCAACCTCTCCCATGTCATGATGCCATGTTACAACAGAAAAATATTTCAAGGGCTCCCTCCCATGTAACCACAAACAAAGGAAAGGTAGTCACGAAAGTCCCTCTGGATCTATTGGCGATCCACTCATTATACAGGCTGTTCTTGCTCATGGATGTGGTGCAGTTGATTCTTTGATACAGAGAGGGAGCTCTGTTTAAACTAAGGCTCATCCACCTCAGAGTGCTGGAATCCTGTGGGAAATATGCTGTGCGCTTGTCACCATTAGTGACAAGAAGCTGGAATCATCTAAACTGTTATCCTGGAAACACACAGTGCATAGTTAGCTTACCTAGTGTTCTTGGCAAGAAATAAGATACTTATGAAACACATCAGCAATTCCAAGTTTGTGAATGTAGTTGCAGATTTAAACAACTGACCCTGAAGAAACGGAAGGAACAAACCCTTTGCTTAAACTATTTGCACAATAATGTCATCTTAGAGGACTTCAGGGAGGAGGATTTACAGAAATCAATAGGACTGGAAGAGGCATACCGAAAAAGGTATTAATTAAGCTGCAAATGCAAGAGTAGATCTCAAGGGACTTGTGTGTTTGGGCTTTGACGGAGCTAGTATAATGAATGGATGTTGTACTGGCACTCAGGAACTCATTTGCAGTTAGTACTCAGCTGCATTTCCATTGTGCAAATCACTATCAAGAGCTCTGATTCAGCAGTCCATCTCCATGCTTAACTTTAACCATGTGCTTAGGTGCTTTGCTGAACTGCATTCTTGACTTTGGTGTCAGTACATCCACTGAGATTCCTGCAGTTCTTATATGTTAGTGCATGTGATGGGATGTATAAACCTCACATTGGTAGGCAAGGGTTAACAGGAGTCTGAAACCTCAATTAGCTCTCTTCATTGCACCTGGAGGGATGTCAGACTCAATTACTTATGAGATGCAGCAGGGGAAGGGCTGGGACTGTTTCAGAAAAAGAGGGGTGGTGCTCTGGGGAGCGAATGGGTGACTGATGGGGGAAGGAGAGATTTGAGACGAAAGGGGCCCAGAATTCCCTTTCTGTAGGAAAATGACTACAGGAAAGTTATGGAGTTGGAACTAGTCCCGTGGTGGTCCATGAGATGGGTGCAAGGCTCCAGGGAGGTAGCCCTGTGGGTCGGTGTTTCTGAAGAGGAACAGTGAGCTGTGGAGAACCCAGAGGGACTACAAGCTCAAGCGCAGGTCAGACAGAGGTAGCTTAAAATGTGTTTAGTTTCATTTGGGGTTGTGTCTCCCGCTGGGGAATGTAGGGAGGAGGAACCTGAGAGCATGCTACTCAGAAAGATGAGTGGGACTGAAGAAGAGTCTAGGAGTGGCAGAAGATATGGTATTGATAACCAGCATTGTGCTGGACACTGTTTATTTGAGACAGTTTCACTTGGAGGGGATGAGACTTCACATGACTTGGCCAGACAGCCAAGCTATGAGGAGAACTGGTCCACCGCAAGGCCTGAATAGCTGAGAGATGAAGCCACTGACAGGAAGGAAGGTCCTGCAATGCTGTGTCCAGCCACAAGCTGGTGAGTCACTCTTCTACAGAGCACAACTACAAAAACAACATCATAGTATTTCAGCACCCTCACCCCTCAAAAAAGTGACCTTACTAGAACACCATGTAAAAAAATGTCTGCGATGATACCTCTCGGCAGACTTACAACTATTGGATGACTTAATGCTATGATTATTTCCCACAAACTTTATATATTTCGGATCTGGAGGGCATAAAAGACTGCAACACACCAGGAGATGCAAATAGTCCCCTTTACACTTTGCCGGATGTAGTTCATCATGTCACTTAACATTCCTGAAGCAGCTTTCTGAGAGAGAAAAGGGTCCTGCTGGACTACAGTGCATTCTAACTGACTAGTTGGGGCTAACAGACATTTTTAAATGGTGAAACAGATTTAGGATTAGCTTCAAAATAAGGATGAATTTAACAAATTATTTGCAAAAGCAAAACAAAGTACTGTTGACCCAGAATTGTTAATGTGTCATACTATCAAGTGATGACATAATCAGCATAATGTAACATCAGGCAATGCCTAGCAATATTACAAACGATGA
Source organism: Natator depressus (assembly GCF_965152275.1). Classification (NCBI taxonomy): domain Eukaryota; kingdom Metazoa; phylum Chordata; order Testudines; family Cheloniidae; genus Natator; species Natator depressus. The sequence continues at coordinate 41,356,885 of NC_134236.1, read as the reverse complement.
TTTTTTTCCTTCCATTTATGGATGCTTTATGCACATAGATAAGCAATAAATTTTGAACCTTAAAGTAACATTTCTTCTAATTATAGTGTCTATGGGGTAGGTCATCAGGCGCAGCTCTAAGCAAGGGGTGGTATATGAACTGCATCATGGCAGAAGTAGCCCCAGGAGGCATTGTGACTCTGAGTCACAATTTGCATTCTGCTAATAGCAAACTACAACACCCCCTGTGCTGGCTCAGCTTGCTCTGGAGCATATGGGTGGGGAGTACGTGGGCAGGCAGTACCTGCTTACTCCTACCTACCCAGACCCATGTTCTGGGCAGCTCACACATATAATCCAAGTCAAAAATCTAGCCCGGTACATTTCAGAAAATACAATCACAGTGAATTTAATTTATTTACTGGATTATATTATAAATTCAGGGATCTGTTCTTGATTTCACATACACAAGTGTAAGTGCAGTTTACACTGGTGTAAATGGGGCCTAATTCTGATCTCCGTCTCTAGCAATCACTAGGAATGGAGGAAATACTGGCAAAGAAAGCAGGTCCTAGCCAGTGCAGTCACTGAAACTCTGAGACAGATTCACTGGTATGCTTTGGCTGATTTGTGCTCCTACAGCAAGGTAAAGAAGCCATACTGCTGACTTAACTAGTTGCTGTGCAGAGTGATCACTAGCTTGCCTCACCAGAGTGGCACAAAGCAGCCAGTCCGTAATGGTGAATCTGGCCTTATGCATCAGCGTGAGACAATATTCTTTCACAATATCCACGTATGAAGGGTATGTGATGCACCTAGGGTTGCCAATTTTTGGTTGGATGTATTCCTGGAGGTTTCATCACATGATATAATATTTAATTAAAGATTAATCTTTAATTCCTGGAGACTCCAGGCAACCCTAGTTGCACCTGAGATTAGGGTCACTGATAAACTGTTGTTCTTTCTAGTTTACCTGGGAAACAACTGCTATACTAGAATGAATGGAGGATGTTACAATGGGCTAACATTGTTGTTTCATCATTCAGAGATGACCTTCAGTCAGAAAGACAGAAAATGAAGCTGACCACTTTGCAAGAGAGACAGGATCTCAGATTATTGCTTGCCTAAAGTATTTGGTGTCAATCAGTCACATGCATGTAACCAGTTTGTGTACTTGTTTATACATACATCATCTATTGTAGCAACACAGATTTGCTAGTTAAAAACCCCTAAAATGAGAATGTAAATTAAGAGGGACAAATCTGTAACTCCTAATCTTTCTGTATCTGTAAACTGATGAGGTGACTTTATATCTTTCACATCAGCCAAAACTATAATTGACTCTCATAAAAAATAGAAGTTATAATAACGTGCCCATTCCCTTCTCCCAAATTACCCTTCCATAGCTGACTTCAGCCAAAAGGTAGCTGGGTTATTTGGTTTGAGTTCAGGTGTTTTTATTTACATATTTATTTTTTGTTCCTGTTCTTTTTGGGAAGTTTGAATGAAATCTGTTCAGCTCTCTGAGTTTAGTGTGTAGGATAAAATGTACTGCTTCTTTCTAGGAAAAAAAATAACCTAAGGCATTTTTGTGCATAAATATCCCCCAAATAGCTGAAATTTTACATTTCAAATTTCATATAGAAATAGTAGTCAAGAGAAAATAATTGCTTTGTGAGAATGGGGGTGATTGCAGAAGAGAATCTTCACTAGAAATGTTTAGCATGAGGTCAGTGCTATTGTAACCCATATGCTTTACACTGCAGCATTTGACTTTGTTTCTCTAGGGGAGTGGAAGCGAAGCAGTGAGGAGGGGACATGGATGTTAGGGCTAGTCTACTCTTGAAAAGCTACAGTGGCACAGCTGCAGCTGTGCTTCTGTAATGCTTCAGCGTAGAGACTCATTCCAGGGAGGGATGGGTTCTCCCATCAGTGTAGATAATCCATCTCCCTGAGAGGTAGTAGCTAGGTTAACAGAAGAATTCTTCCGTTGACTTAGCACTGTTTCCACTGTGGGGGTTAGGTCATCTTAACTAATTTGCTCTGGGTGGAATTTTCATACCCCTGAGCGACATACCTGGGTCAACTTAACTTGGCCTTTGTTGGATACTCTGTCTCTGCATCTGTACAGAGGGCACAGCAGGACAACTCAGAAAGACCCAGAACAGGCTGTGGTAGCTACTGGACATGCTCAGTAGCTGTTCTGAGGCTGTATAGGAAGCCTTTATTGGGAGCACCCCACGCGGCAGGTCATACTCTATTCACCGTCTGAGCCAACCAAAGAGAAAAGTGGGAGAGCAGAGAGATAGAAGTTTATAAATAGATGAGTTAAAAACCGCAATGGACTCAGTGGCTGGCTGACACAGGACTAAGAACATGGAATGGCAATACTGGGTCAGACCAGTGGTCCATCTAACCCAGTATCCTGTCTTCCAACAATGGCCAGTGCCAAATGCTTCAGCAGAAATTAACAGAACAGGACAAGTATTGAGTGACATTGTCCAGTCCAAGCATCTGTCAGAGGTTTAGGGACACCCAGAGCATGGGGTTGTGTCCCTGTCCATCTTGGCTATATCCACTGATGGACCAATCGTCCATGAACTCATCTAATTCTTTTTTTGAACCCAGTTATACTTTTGGCCTTCGCTACATCCCCGGCAATGAGTTCCACGCGTTGATTGTATGTTGTGTGAAGAATGACATCCTTATGTTTGTTTTAAACCTGTTCCCTATTAATTTCATTGGGTGACCCCTGGCCCTTCTGTTATATTCAGGGGTAAACACTACTTTTTTCACTTTCTCCACACTATTCATCATTTTATAGACCTATCTCATATCCCCCCTTCAGTCATCTCTTCCAAGATGAACAGTTCCAGTCTTACTAATCTCTCCTTGTATGGAAACTGTTCCATACCCTACATCATTTTTCTTGCCCTTTTCTGTACCTTTTCCAATTCTAATATATCTTTTTTGAGATGAGGCAACCAAAACAGCACACAGGATTCTAGGGGTGGGCATACCATGGATTTATATAGTGGCATTGTGATATTTTTTGTCTTAATATAAATCCCTTTCCTAACATTCTGTTAGCTTTTAAGACTGCCACCACACATTTAGCAGATGTTTTCAGAGAACTATTCAGAATGACTCCAAGATCTTTCTTGAGTGGTAACAGCCAATTTAGAACCCATCGTTTTTTATGTATTGTTGGTATTACATTTTCCAATAAGCATTATTTTGCACTTACCGACACTGAATTTCATCTGCCATTTTATTGCCCTGTCACCTAGTTTTATGAGAACGCTTTGTAACTCTTAGCAGTCAGCTTTAGACTTACCTTGAGTAATTTAGTAACATCTGCATACTTTTCAATTCACTGTTTACCTCCTTCTTCCAGATCATTTGGGTATATAGTGAACAGCACAAGTCCCAGTATGGATCCTTGGGGGACCCCACTACTTACCTGTCTCCATTGTAAAACTGACCATGTATTCCTGATCCATAAGAGGACCTTCCCTCTTATCCCACTACTTTGCTTAAGAGCCTTTGGTGTGGACCTTGTCAAAGGCCTACTGAAAGTCCAAGTACATTATATGAACTAGATCACCCTTGTCCACATGCTTGTTGACACCCTCAAAGAATTCTAGTAGACTGGTGAGGCATGATTTCCCTTAAAAAGTCAGTATCTGGCTCAGTTAAAGAGAAAGAATGGGGCAGCAGTTGATTAAGTAAGCGTTTTTAATTCTTGCCCAATTTAGCTGGGATTATAGGGAGACTATGGTGTGCTATCAAATGAGAGCCTTAGAGAGATCCAGGAAGTGGATATTTTATATGATGATTCCAATAGCTGTACCACTTTGAACACGGACTAGAGACCTTGGTTTCACCAGCAACTAAGAGGACCTAAGCTATTAACCCAGGGCTGGAATGCTGCAAGTTGTGGAGATCCCCAGAGTCTTTGCTAGTTGACAGGGTTCTGAAGTGTTTGAAAGGACTGAGACACTGCCATTTCTCAAGCTTTGAAGAGACAGGTGATCCTGCATACTACAGTCACACCATAAAGACTGAGAAATCCTCTCTGAGAGAAGATGAGAGGGGAATGTGTTTTGATGTGTGCTAAAGTATAGAAAATGTTATGAAAATTGACTAGGAACTATTAACATCCATTTATCAGTGTTTTACACACAATAGCCCCAAGGTTTAACTCTGTGTACTACTTTTTGAAATGTCAGAATTCTGGCCAGTACTTCAGCAAAGAGTTAAGCTAAGGTGAAGGAAAAAAGAGGAGTGTAATAATTATATGGTATATTCATAGATTCATAGATACGAAGATCAGAAGGGACGATTATGATCATCTAGTCCGACCTCCTGCACAACGCAGGCCACAGAATCTCACCCACCCACTCCTGTGAAAAACCTCTCACCTATGTCTGAGCTACTGAAGTCCTCAAATCGTGGTTTAAAGACTTCAAGGAGCAGAGAATCCTCCAGCAAGTGACCCGTGCCCCATGCTACAGAGGAAGGCGAAAAACCTCCAGGGCCTCTTTCAATCTGCCCTGGAGCAAAATTCCTTCCCGACCCCAAATATGGCGATCAGCTAAACCCTGAGCATATGGGCAAGATTCACCAGCCAGACACCCAGGAAAGAATTCTCTGAGCACCCCCTGCTTCTCCTCCCCCGCATCTTCTAATTACACTGCAAAGAGCAGGAACTCCATTTTGGCCAGAATCCCATTTACTCCACTCAGCAGCACCAGCAACCTCTACAATTAATAGAACTCCAAAGTTCTTGAAGGAATCCAGATAAGACCTTGGAATCCTTATGGGATAAGCTATACTGTGACAAGGGCAGCTGCACTTCCCAGAGCACATCATTGTTCTGATAGAAATGTAGAGCTGGAAGGGACCTTGAGAGGACATGTATTTTTCCCCTTCCCCCGCCCTTCCATGCTGAAGCAGGACCAAGTAAACCTCCTAGACAATGCCTGACAGGTGTTTGGCTAACCTGTTCTTATAAATCTCCAGTGATGGAGAGTCTACAACCTCTCATGGAAGCCTATTTCAGGGCTCAACTATCCTTATAATTAGGAAGTTATTTCCGCATATCTAGCCTAAATCTCCCTTCCTGCAGATTAAGCCCATTACTTCTTGTCCTGCCTTCAGTGGACATGGAGAACAATTGATCACCATCCTCTTTATAACAGCCCTTAACATATCTGAAGACTTACCAAGTCCCCACTCGGTCTTCTTTTCTCAAGACTAAATACACCCAGTTTTTTTTTAACCTTTCCTCCTAGATCAGACTTTTTAAGCCTTTTATCATTTTTGTGGCTTGCCTCTGGACTCTCTCCAATTTGGCCTCATCTTTCTTAAGGTGTGATTCCCAAAACTGGACACTGTACTTCAGCTGAAGCCTCACATTTACCAACTAAACTGGGAAAATTACCTCCATGTCCTACATGCAACATTCCTGTTAATATACCCCAGAATGATATTAGCCTTTTTTGCAACTGCATCACACTGCTGATTCATATTCATTTGTGATCCACGCTAACCCCCCACATAGACTCATGGACTTTAAGGTCAAAAGGGACCATTATGATCATCTAGTCTGACCTCGGGCACAACGTAGGTCACAGAATCTCACCCACCCACTCCTGCAATAAACCTCTCACCTATGTGAGAACTTCAATACCTGAGCTATTGAAGTCCTCAAATCCTGGTTTAAAGACTTTGAGGTACAGAGAATCCTCCAGCAAGTGACCCGTGCCCCACGCTGCAGAGGAAGGTGAAAAAACCCCAGGGCCTCTGCCAATCTGCGCTGGAGGAAAATTCCTTCCCAACCCCAAATATGGCGATCAGCATGTGGGCAAGACTCACCAGCCAGACACCCAGGAAAGAATTATCTGTAGTAACTCAGATCCCACCCCATCTAACATTCCATCACAGGCCATTGGGCCTATTTACCACTAATAGTCAAAGATCAATTAATTGCCAAAATCATGTTATCCCATCATACCATCTCCTCCATAAACTTATTGAGCTTAATCTTGAAGCCAGATAGGTCTTTTGCCCCCACTGCTTCCCTTGGAAGGCTGTTCCAGAACTTCACTCCTCTGATGGTTAGAAACCTTAATCTAATTTCAAGTCTAAACTTCCCAATGACCAGTTTATATCCATTTGTTCTTGTGTCCACATTGGTTCTGAACTTAAATAATTCCTCTCCCTCCCTGGTATTTATCCCTCTGATATATTTATAGAGAGCAATCATATCTCCCCTCAGCCTTCTTTTGGTTAGGCTAAACAAGCCAAGCTCCTTGAGTCTCCTGTCATAAGACAGGTTTCAGAGTAGCAGCCATGTTAGTCTGTATTCGCAAAAAGAAAAGGAGTACTTGTGGCACCTTAGAGACTAACAAATTTGTTAGTCTCTAAGGTGCCACAAGTACTTCTTTTCTTTTTTCATAAGACAGGTTTTCCATTCCTCGAATCATCCTAGTAGCCCTTCTCTGTACCTGTTCCAGTTTGAATTCATCCTTCTTAAACATGGGAGACCAGAACTGCACACAGTATTCCAGGTGAGGTCTCACCAGTGCCTTGTATAACAGTACTAACACCTCCTTATCTTTACTAGAAATACCTCACCTGATGCATCTCAAGACCGCATTAGCTTTTTTCACGGCCATATCACATTGGCGGCTCACAGTCATCCTATGATCAACCAATACTCCACGGTCCTTCTCCTCCTCCGTTACTTCTAATTGATGCGTCCCCAGCTTATAACTAAAATTTTTGTTATTAATCCCTAAATGCATGACCTTACACTTCTCACTATTAAATTTCATCTTATTACTATTACTCCAGTTTACAAGGTCATCCAGATCTTCCTGTATGATATCCCGGTCCTTCTCTGTATTGGCAATACCTCCCAGCTTCGTGTCATCCACCAACTTTATTAGCACACTCCCACTTTTTGTGCCAAAGTCAGTAATAAAAAGATTGGTCTCAAAACCAATCTCTGAGGAACTCCACTGGTGACCTCCCTCCAGTCTGACAGTTCACCTTTCAGTATGACCCACTGTAGTCTCCCCTTTAACCAGTTCCTTATCCACCTTTCAATTTTCATATTGATCCCCATCTTTTCCAATTTAACTAATAATTCTCTATGTGGAACCATATCAAATGCCTTATTAAAATCGAGGTAAATTAGATCCACTGCATTTCCTTTGTCTAAAAAATCTGTTACCTTCTCAAAGAAGGAGATCAGGTTGGTTTGACACAATCTACCTTTTGTAAAACCACGTTGTATTTTGTCCCATTTACCATTGACCTCAATGTCCTTCACTACTTTCTCCTTCAAAATTTTTTCCAAGACCTTGCATAGTACAGATGTCAAACTAACAGGCCTGTAGTTACCCGGATCACTTTTTTTCCCTTTCTTAAAAATAGGAACTATGTTAGCAATTCTCCAGTCATACGGTACAACCCCTGAGTTTACAGATTCATTAAAAATTCTTGCTAATGGGCTTGCAATTTCATGTGCCAGTTCCTTTAATATTCTCGGATGAAGATTATCTGGGCCCCCCGATTTAGTCCCATTAAGCTGTTCGAGTTTGGCTTCTACCTCTGATATGGTAATATCTACCTCCATATCCTCATTCCCATTTGTTCCCACATAATTTTAGCAGTACTACCATCTAGCTCAGGGGTAGGCAACCTATGGCACGCATGCCAAAGGCAGCAAGTGAGCTGATTTTCAGTGGCACTCACACTGCCCGGGTCCCGGCCACCGGTCATGGGGGCTCCGCTGCCGGCCTGGGATACCAGCCCCCAGCCCTCTGCCAACCAGGGTTCCGTCTGCTGGCCCCACTCAGCCCGCTGCTGGTCCCAGCCACCAGTCCGGGGGGTTCTGCTGCGGGCTTGGGGTTCTGGCCACCAGCCCGGGGCTCTGCAGCCGCCCCCAGCTGTGGCCCACTGGCCCCAGCCTGGAGCAGTGATGGGTGCAGACAGGGGCAAGAGGGGGCACAACTCAGCACCCCCACCTTAAAAAATGTTCCAGCACCACTGTTCTTGGATATTTTTAAGTTCTCATTTGCTTCTTACATCACTATCACGCCACGTGGAACAGCGCACTGCATTTGACGTTGAGATTAGAATGTACATGCAAGAACTGGAATCAGAGTTTTCTGAACGATTTCAAGATTTCCAGCAATTTGGTCCAATGCTTTCTTTTCTAATTAAACCTGAAAAGTTCAACGAAAGCAACTTGGATTTGTCTGTATTTCAGTGGATGGGTGTTGAAGATTTCGAAATGCAGCTCATTCAGTTAAAAAGCTCAGAATTGTGGGCATCAAAGTTTGGAGATCTGCAGATTGCACTTGAAGCTACCGAGAGAGATCATGGAGCCTCTATTCTGACCTGCTGGACGTCCCGGCCAGTGAAATTTTAACTCTTTGAAGAAAATTGCGATTGCAATTCTTTCAGCATTTGGATCCACATACCTGTGTGAACAGTTATTTTCACACATGAAATCTGTCCTCTGTCCCTCTCAGAGCTGGTTAACAACTGATCACTCACAAGCCTGTGTGCAGCTTAAAGTATCCAAATATGTACCGGACATTGGAAACTCAGCAAGGAAAAGCAAGGGCAAGGATCACACTAAACTGATAAGATCTGCATTTTAATTTAATTTTTTAATGAAGCTTCTTAAACATTTTAAAAACCTTATTTACTTTACATACAACAATAGTTTAGTTATATATTATAGACTTATAGAAAGAGACCTTCTAAAAACGTTAAAATGTATTACTGGCAAGCAAAACCTTAAATTAGAGTGAAGAAATGAAGACTCCGCACACCACTTCTGAAAAGCTGCCGACCCCTAATCTAGCTATTATTCTCCATTTTCTAGTTGTGCATTTGAGTTGTTTTTCTTCCTAGGTGTAGTACTTTGCACTTGGCTTTGATTTGTTGATTTCAGACCACGTATCCAATTTGTGTAGGTCCTTTTGAATTCTAGTCCTGTCCTCCAAAATGCCAGCAACCCCTCCAGTTATCATTCACAAATTGTATAAACACTCTCCCCGCTCCATTATCAAATAATGAAAATATCAAATACTACACCAAAGACAGACCTCTGTGGGACCCCACTAGATACCTCCTCCCAGTTTGATAGCAAACCCAGAGATAACTGTTCTTTTAGCCATGATTGATAACTGTCTTATGAGATGAACAGGAGAAGCCTGATTTGCAAAGGTGTTGTGCATCCAAAACTCCAACTGGAGAAGAAGTTACTTACCTTGTGCAGTAACAATGGTTCTTTGAGCTGTGTCCCCCTATGAGAGATCCACTGCAGGTATGTCTGCATCCCCACACTGCTCATCAGAGAATTTTGGTTAGAGTCTGTCCCGCCTGTGCATGCACTGCTCCTCGCCGTGCACACTGGCTAGCCAGCATGCATGGGCATTCCCTCCTCAATTCCTTCTCTACCGCCAAATCCACTACTAGAACTCCAAAGTAGAGGCGGAGGAGGGTGGGTTGTGGAGTGCTTATAGGGACACACATCTCGAAGAACCATTGTTACTGCACAAGGTGAGTAACTTCTTCTTTGAGTAGTGTCCCTATCGGTGCTCTACTGTAGGCAACCACTGGAGGCTGGGACTTGGGAATCAAGTCTGATATAGATATAGTACTGTGGCACCGAATTTGGCATCTGCAGCCAAATCCCCCAGGATGGCATAATGTTCTGCAAAGGTATGTGCAGATGCCCCAGTGGCTGCCCTACAGATTTCCAATATAGCGATACTCATGGAGAAGGTGACGGACGAGGAGACTGATCTTGTAGAATGTGTGCATAGTGAAGATGGGGGTGCTACATTACACAATTGGTAACAGAATTTAATACAGCCAGAGACCCACTTAGCCCCTGAGCTGAGATCGCAGTACCTTTTTGACCTATCTGCAACCAAGAGGAAAAGTCTTGGAGATTTCCTAAAAGCCTTTGTCCTGTCCAAACAGAAGGTCAAGGCTGTTCTCATGTCAAGCATATGGAGCATGGCTTCCCTGTTATCCTCATAAGGTCTGGGATAAAAGGCTGGAAGCTGAATAAGCTGATTCATGTGAAATGCAGAAGTCACCTGGGGGGTGAACTTTGAGATGTGGCCTAAGTGTGACCTTGTCAGGGAAGAACACAGTAAAAGGGGGATGCCCCATCAAAGCCATTATCTCCCCTCTCCTTCTGGCAGAGGTGGTGGCGATGAGGAACACCATCTTCGTGGAAAGGTGAGTTAGTGAACAAGTGGCCACTAATTCAAATGGCAGTCTAGTCAGTCCTTTATACTAGATTGAGGTCCCATAGGCGAGTGGGGAGCTTGGGTTGTGGGGAAAGGTTTGCTATGCCCTTAAGGAACCTCTTCCTATCCGAGTGGGAGCAGATTGAGTATCCTTCTACCTCTTGGTGGAAGGTTGCAATTGCTGCTAGATGAACCTTCAGCAAGCTAACAGAGAGACCCAATTTCTTTAAAGTCAACTGCTAGTCTAGAACAACTGGTAGGATGGTTGCAATAGGGGGTGACACCCTTGGGCTGGCACCAGATCTGGAACCTCTTCCATTTCTGAAGGTAGGTATGAGTAGGTCCCTTTCTACTGTGTAACAGCACCTCTTGTACCTCCTCAAAGCAAGAAGTCTCCATGTGTTGAATCATGAAGGAGCCATGCTCTAGTCGCAGAATCCACAGACTGGGATGGACAGTGTGTCTCTCGATCTGCAACAGGAGGTAAGGAGTGTTGGGAAAGTTATTGGTGGACAAAATGCCAACTGTGACAGGTAAGGGTATCACATCTGCCTAGGCCAGGTGGGAGCAATCAGTATGACATTTGCTTTCTCTCTTCTTATTTTCAACTGGACCTTCAGTAATAGAGGGAATGGGGGAAAGGTGTAAAGAAGTCCCTTGTCCCAAGGAAGGAGGAGAGCATCTCAGATGGAGTGTCATCTGATCCCCACCATGGAACAGTACCATAGGCACTGACTTTCCAATCTGCCCGGGGGTGCACCCTCCTGGCTCTGCCCAGGCTCCGCCCCCACCCCACCATTCCCCCAAGACCCCACCCATACCCTGCTCCTTCCCACCCCTGCTCCACCCCCACCCTGCCTCTTCCCACTCCGACTCCTCCCCCGAGCGTGCTGTGCCCTAACTTCTCCCCCCTCCCTCCAGCACCTCCAGACGCCGCAAAACATCTGATCCGCGGCACATGGTAGGCGCTGGAAGGGTGGGGGAGGTGCTGATAGGCAGGGCCCACCAGCGGGCAGGAGGCACTGTGGGGAGGGGAGGTTCTGGTTGGGGGGCTGCTGGTGGGTGCTCAGCACCCACCATTTTTTTTCCTGTGGGTGCTCCAGCCCCAGAGCACCCACGGAGTTGGCGCCTATGAGCAGTACTGTTGACATTTCTTGTTCTGGTAAGTAGCAAATAAGTCTATTACCAGCATCCCCCATTATCGGAACATGTTGTGTAGTATCACTGATGAGCTCCCATTCGTGGTTGTGTGGGAATTTGTGGCTGAGACTGTTGGCCATCATATTGTGTATTCCCAGTAGATAGCCGCTAATATTAAGACATTGAGGGAGATGCAACAGTTTCATAGTTTTAATGCCTCTACGCACAAGGAATGAGACCTGGCACTTCCCTGTCAGTTTATGTAATAAATGCAGGCCATATTGTCTGTCATTACCCTTGTGTGCATGTCTTTGATTAGTGAGAGGAAGTGAGCACAAGCATTTCTGACTGCTCTAAGCTCGAGCAGGTTGATGTAGAGACATATATCTGCTGGAGACCATTTGCCCTGTATTGTGCTACTACTGAGATGTACACCCATCCTATGAGGGAATGCATCAGTGGTCAGGAGTAGAGATGGGGAAGACTGAGCAAACGGGATTCCCATGCATACGTTTACCAGGTCCTCTAATGCTGGAATAATCATTGATAGAGTGACTATCTTGAATGTATGTGCTTTGATGTATTTGTTGAGACCCAGTATGGGTCTCCAACCTCACTTTTTCTTTGGTATCAGGAACTAGCGAGAGTAGAAGCCTTTGCCTCAGATATACGGGCACAGACTCTATAGCTCCAACGCTGAGTAGACGGTCCCTGACGAGGGAGGAGGGAAAGGTGTTTGGGGAGGGAGGAGAAATGGATAGCATATTCCAGGTGCTGTGGAACGGGGTAAGGCAGTCTTCGAAAGGACAAACGAGGTCTTCCAGCTTGAGGTGGCAAGGAGAAAAGTTTACAGGTGCCACAACCAACCCATCAAAACTGATGTCGGCTTCTTCCTCTGTGGCTCATAAACTCTTTGTGACAAGTACTGAGACATGTATTGTGGTGATCAAGATTTAAACAGTGGCTGAGGGCTTATTTTCACTTGTGAGCCAATATGTATATCGCTTGGGATTGAAGAGTCGCCCGCAAATCCTTCAACATGTGAAGAGATGTGTTGGTCTTTTCAGGGAATAACTTCGTCCCCTCAAAAGGAAGATCCTTTGGTTTGGACCTCTTTAGGGAAGCTGGACAAATGCAACCACAGAACCTTTCTCATAACAATGACCGTGGAAACTGAGAGGCCACCGTGTCAGCCACGTCTAATGTGGACTGGAGGGACATTTTAGCCACCAGTTGGCCCTCGTTGATTATGGCCTTGAATTGATCTTTATGGGAGTCCAGAAGCTGTTCAATAAAGGAACCTATTTTTGTATAATTCTTGTAGTTGCATTTTTCCAGCAAGGCCTGGTAACTTGCCACACAGGACTGGAGGGTGGCTGATGCCAAAAAGGTCCAGATGTTTCCCATGTCAGTCATACGGGGTAGATTTAAACTGGTGCTGGAGGCCCCTAGAATTAACCACATCTATAATGATGGAATTGGGAGGTGGGTGGGAAAATAAAAATGTCATGTCCTTTGCTGGCACATAATACTTTTTGTCCGCCTGCTTACATGCTGGTGGGATGGATGCATGTGTATGCTATATGACTTTGGGAGGATCCAGAAGTGACTCATTAACTGAGAGGGCCACTCTATAAGAGGTGTAAGAGTGTAAAATATCCACCAATTTGTGGTGAGGCTCAATCACTTCCTGTAAGTGTATTTGCAGGGCTTCTGCCACCCTCTGACCTAGGTTCTGGAATGATTTAAAATCATCAGCTATGGATGGCAGAGGAGCATCATCACCTCATTTCGTGAGAACAAACGAGAAATGAGCTCAAGGAGTGTCTTCTCCTCTGCCTCCGCCCCAACTTCCTCCCCCAGCTGCTTAGGAGGTTCCGAAGCCTTCAAAGTCGCAGCTGAAGGAGGATGCCTCCTTGCCTGTCGGTATGCCACACTAGGGGCCTGGAAGACGTGCTGCCTCTGGGCCTGACAAGGGTCCCAGCATGGCCATTGAGGGGGCTGGCAGCTGGTACCATGGTTGTCTAAGCTATGGAGGCTGAGGGTCAGATGGATGATATGCCTGGTGCCCATAGTGAGATTGGGTTCCATATGGTGGGTTTGAAGAGTGGTGGAAACCCAAATCCTCTCCTCACTTTCCAACTCAGATGATGAGAAAGGTGGTGTGAGGCAGGGATATGCCAGTGAGTCCAGTGCTCTGGGAGAACTCAGTACTGGGGCCCCTGTACTGAGTAGGGGTGAGTCTGGTGCATCGGACACAGATCTGTCACGCACTGGAAATCCAGCGGTGTGAATGGTGTCGGTACCGGTGGTGGTTGTCAGTGCTGAGAGGCTTTTACCAATGAGTCAGAGAATCGGACCTGACCGTACGGTCCATCAGTGCCATGCGTACCGGGGCCCATGCGGACCTGAGTTTTAATTGCTGGCACCAACCACACTTTTGTGGATTGTGCTTTTCTCCCAGGCAGCAAAGGCACTGTGAGTGTCCATCAGTCTCTAGGATAGATCTCTTGCAACTGAGGCACTTATTGAAGTCTGGAGAGCCAGGCATACCTTTGTGTGGGGGGAGGGGAGTGTGGGGGTGTTTCTTTTTTTTCTTTTTTTCGGCATGGCCAACAAAAAAACAAAGGAGGTAACAAAGGAAAAGGGCTTCAAGGGAAGCAAAAATTTACAAATGGAACTAACAATCCGTGAACGGTCAGCTATTAGCTCTGTCTCTAGCTAGGAGTGATTGAGAAGCAACTGAGGAGGGAATGCCCGCACAGGCTGGCTAGCCTCCCGGCAGGACAGACTGCTACCAAAATTCTCCACTCAGCAGCACGGGGAGCACAGACACATCTACAGTGGAGTACCCATAGGGACATTACTCAAAGAAGAAGTTAATGATACTCAGCAAGTGTGAAAAATCAGGCTTGTAAGCTGTTAAAATGGGAGCAAGGGGGCCAAAAGGTGCAACTGTTTTCCCCCTATGAAATAAAAGGGAACTTATCTAGTAAGTCACCTTCAGTATCTGTATGAGACTGAGCCCCATCATTCATCTTTAGTAACACATTTTCCTATTGCATGCACAGACTCTTCATAAAACTGAACTTTCTAACACTATTTCCACACAAACATAGGCCTCAAAAGAACTACATAAGGAAGATGTTAGAATTCTATCATCATCTGAAGGAGAATCATATCTATTCAAAATATCCAATTTAATTAAATTCTTAAAGTTCCTTGCATGGCATAGAAAATAAGTTAGGTTTACCATTGTAACATTAACTGCTTCTTCAGTCGAGTTGGCAGAGTGCTGTGGACCACATGTATGCATCTTGCTGAAGTGGATATTAAGCTGCCTAAGCTTTTGAAAACAGAGCTCTATTCTCTTAGTCTACAGCTATATGTAGGGCTATTCCTCACTTCTGAATGAACCAAAATCTGATGATAAAAAACAATTCAAAATAAGATCACAAACTCAAACAAGTGTACCATGAGTTAGTTTTGGCCAATTCTTTGGCATTTTATAGATATTGTCTTCTTTTCTCATGTTTGGGAGTATTGGTTTCCCTAAATAAACTTAGCTTCACCCTGCACTTAATTCAAATTTCTCAAGTGGACGAAAACTGCTCTGTTGCACAATTCTCTGTGGGTGCAAAGGAGCTGAATGGCCATATATCTGGCTAGGTGGGAATCTCCTTGTAGTGTGTATTTGGCATTGCAAATTGCATTGCAGTTTCTGGCAGAGGGTGTGGCCAGGAAAAGGGGTATGGTCAAAGTGCTACAGCACTCTGGCTGAACAACCCCTTGGCTACTATAACTTGCACCAGGTGTCAAACCAGATGGACCTAGAATGTGGGGAGCACAAAAGCGGTGTGGTGCTACCTTCCTCCTCTTTAGACATCCCCATTCCCGGGCTGAGCAGAGTTTGATCAGAACAGAGCATCAATCCATTGTTAAGCAAGAGTCTTAACAACAATTTCCTCAATATGCTTTACCTAACATTTCTCATGAGTCAGGTTTTTCCAACTCTCTCTCTTTTCAACAGTGCCTATGAAGACCAGTGTAGCTCAGGAAGTTGCCTTGAATTTAATTTTCTGTGCAATAGCATATGGACCCATGCATGTGAGTTCACAGCATTTTATGAAATGCTGGCAATGCAATAACACCCTGCTGTCTGCTCATTGGCTCCAAAAATGATGTCTCCTTATTTACTAGATTTAAATGTTCAAATATTGAAGTCAATGAAGAAGATGTCTTACACTAATGCTTTAAGACCAAAATGATAATCTGCAAAGATATGACCAGCAATTTATTGGACTCACTTATGCATTAGATACATTTTTCTCAAGCTTCTAAGTACATAACAACAGGATCACATCTCCACATTCTCAGTCTAATCATGTATTGGTGTCTCTGTCCTTTCCTGAGGCCTTTTCTCCTTTTCCCATAAATCCAGGTCTGTAGTTGAGACAATCTGATGTAATTGATCTTTTATGACACAACATCCCTGCATAATGTGGCAGTGGATGACAGAAAAAATATAATTAAAATCAGAGCTACACAAGGCTGCATTTCTTTCTACCCTTCTTATTAGGTGGATAATTGACCCAGAGGGTAAATGAGCAGCAGTTCCTCACAGAATTGTCAGCAGTTCTCTGTGGATCAGCTGATTGTCTAAACCATGAAAGCACTGAAGCCAGCTGAAATGTTATTGTCTATTATGTTGTTATCTGGAGCATAGAATTGAACAAACAATTCCCCCTACAATTGCTTATTTTATTCACTTGCAAAGGAGATTTTAGGTGCAGGGGCCCCGGAATGGGGGGCCCAAGGGGCCATAGCCCTCCCACTTTTTGCTACGGGCTTGGCCTCCTGCCCTTCCTCTTCTCCCTGAGATCCCACCCCTCTGCCAAGCCAGAAGCTGGAGCCCAGCCTGCAGGGACAGCCTTTGGGAAAATAGCACCCTGGGCAAATTTGTATTTTGGAGAACCCTGGCCCCAGCTGTCTTCCCAGGCTCCCCACCGCCATCGCCCCAGCCCACGCTGCCTCTCCCTCCACCCTTCATTGCCCCAAACTCCCTTCCATGACCTCACACTCCAGGCCCACCCTGCTGCTTGCCTCTTAATCACAGCACCCCCGACCACGTCTCCCCACGTAGAGCCGATCTTGCCCTCCAGTGACTCACATCTGGATGCCACGGTGATGAGCATCATAGGAAACCCAACAGCAATCTCATTTATTCCCAGCCAGTGCTACAGCGACCCCTCATCTGGTCATTGAGCAGGATAGCCAAGACAATGTAGTAGGTGGTCTTCTGCACTCTGACAGGGTGAGTGGCCTTTGGGGCAGAGTCCTATCTCTCCTGCACCTCTGAAACTCTCCCACTCAGCATGGCATCTAGCTCCTCTGCTAGAGCCCCAGAGGGTCAGCAGCCCAAGTGGAGGCACAGGGACAGTAGGGCATCACAGGGCAGTGGCAGCAGAGAAGCCTGGTGACCTGAGAGCCCCAGAAATGGGGGAGGGAACCAGAGGTATACAGATAGAATCACATTGGTGTGGGGATGCCAGGGGGGCAGTGGTCCTCCAGAAGGGCAGATCTCTCCCCACCCCAATACTGAGCATCCCCAATATTCAAGTGCCCCTCCGCAGGGAAGAGGGTTGTTGGGAGAGGGGGAGGTTAAAATGCTCCAGCGCACTGAAGGTAGCTAGAGTGGGTGGTGAGGATGGAAGGTTGGCTCCGGAAATATCCCCAACCCCCTGCACTAACACCTCCCTTTGGGATGAGTAAGAAAAAGGGGGAGCCCCTGAGAGCTGGGGAGCATGGGGAACTGTGGGGTCAGAGTGTGCCATGCAGGAGAGGGACCTCAAAGATGTGAGGGACACCCTGAAAACTGGGAAGCTGGGGCCTGTGGGGCAGAGGAACGGGCCTCCTGGGAGCTGTATGGGCATGGAGAGGGACTGGGAGCTGTGGGCACAGGGAGAGGTCCCTGGGAGCTGGGTTAGCATGGAGGGAGCTGGGAGCTGTAGGCACAGGGAGGGGTCCCTGGGAGCTGGGTGGGCATGGAGGGGGCTGGGAGCTGTAGGCACAGGAAGGGGTACCTGGGAGCTGGGGGCACAGAGAGGAGTCCCATGGGGGCTGGGAGATGGGGGTACAGGGCAGAGTCCCCTGGGGGCTGGCGAAGCAGCAGGCACAGGGAGGGATCCCTGGGAGCTAGGGGAAGAGGGAGCTGGGATCTGGGGAACAGGGTCAGGACCCCCTAAGACTTACTAGTCTCTTTGCCCTGCAGTTTTAGTTCCCAGTCCCTTCCCTTCCCAACCTGGAAGAGGCCAGCAACTTCCATCTCCCATTGGCTGGCCAAGATGCCACACTCACCGTCCATTGGGCAGCATGGCTTTCATTCAGGCTGCCCATGGAAAGAGGCATGGCAGGGCTGGGACAGTCTGGGGGGAGGAAGGGGAAAGAGCCCAGCTCCTAGTTGCAGAGTGAAGAGGCAGGACTTGGAGCCGGGCTGGGAAACCACGTGGGGCGGTGAGCAGGGGGCCTCTGCTCAGGAGCAGGGAAGCAGACACTCCTGCCACGCCAGGCTGCACCCCGCAGGCAGCGACGGGAAGCCCGAGCCCCTGGCCTCTGCACCACAGAGCCCCCTAGCTACGGCTCCCTGGGCAGGGGCCCACATTGCCCTGCCCTTAGGCCAGCCCTGACAACCAGGGGAAAAGTAGCCCTGGCAGCTAGAGGGAGCCACAGACGTTCCACCTGCCTGCGGTCAAGGGGGCAGAGAGCTGCCCCTGGCTCGTGTCCCTGCTCCCCTCCCAGGGCAAGTGGAGGGTCCATGGCTCCCCAGAGCTGCCTGCATGGCTCTTAACCCAACCTGGCTCCAGATTCTGGCCTGGCCTGGGGGCAGGTCCTTGGGGGGCCAACGAGATGCCTGGGCAGCTCTGGGGAGCTGCGGACCCTCCACCTGCCCTGAATAGGGGGGCCACTCTCAGGGCCCTCCCACTCTGGGCAGGTGGAGGGCCTGGGTTCCCCGGCCTGGATCCAGTTTTGCCAGGGGGCAGGGCCATGCTGGGGGTGGGGGCCTTGTGCCCCTCCCCCAGTTTTAGGAGGAATCCATCACCCCTGCTTAGGTACAAGGTGTGACAATTTTGAGAATTTGCTGTATCAGTGTATTTGGAGTTCATCCATATGTTGTCAGGGCTGTGTCACATCTCCCAGACCAGGAACAATGGAGGATCGTTAAACCTTAATGGTGCCCATTCAAACAGAAGCCCCTTGGGACTGGATGGTCTGTCTCACCAAGTTTGCTTGAAGGAGCTGGGGTTTGGAGAGTGGGAAATACCCAAACTTGCTGTCATAAATATAAAGGGAAGGGTAACCACCTGTCTGTATACAGTGCTATAAAATCCCTCCTGATCAGAGGCAAAACCCTTTCACCTGTAAAGGGGTAAGAAGCTAAGGTAACCTCGCTGGCACCTGACCCAAAATGACCAATGAGGGGACAAAATACTTTCAAATCTGGAGCCGGGGGAGACAAAGGGTTTTGTCTTTCTGTGTGATGCTTTTGCTGGGAACAGATCAGGAATGCAAGCCTTACAACTCCTGTAAAGGTAGTAAGTAATCTAGCTAGAAAATGCATTAGATTTTCTTTTGTTTAATGGCTTGTAAAATAAGCTGTGCTGGAGGGAATGTATATTCCTGGTTTTGTGTCTTTTTGTAACTTAAGCTTTTGCCTAGAGGGATTCTCTATGTTTTGAATCTGATTACCCTATAAAGCATTTACTATCCTGATTTTACAGAGGTGATTCTTTTACCTTTTCTTTAAATAAAATTCTTCTTTTAATAACCTGATTGATTTTTCATTGTTCTTAAGATCCAAGGGTTTGGGTCTGTGTTCACCTGTACCAATTGGTGAGGATATTATTATCAAGCCTTCCCCAGAAACGGGGGTGTAGGGCTTGCGGGGATATTTTGCGGGAAGACGTCTCCAAGTGGTCTCTTTCCCTGTTCTTTGTTTAAAACGCTTGGTGGGGGCAGCTGCTCAAGGACAAGGCAAAATTTGTATCTTGGGGAAGTTTTTAACTTAAGCGGGTAAGAATAAGCTTAGGGGGTCTTTCTTACAGGTCCTCACATCTGTATCCTAGAGTTGAGAGTGGGGAAGGAACCTTGACACCTGCAAACAAAGAAGCTGGGTGCAGACAAGGCTGCAGATGCAAATCCCCAAAACTCATCTCACTTGCCTCCCTGGGATTTTCACAGGTCAACTTTGGTCCAACTATACAGCCTGATCTACTGCCTCCATATCAAGATAGAGGACATTTCAACCCAGATGATGTCTTGGACAGACCAACTCCTTATTAAGGCAGTGGTCAGAAACCTTCCATTGCCCAGGCAAGAAGAAAGACCAATGATCCTGATGCAACAACAAAGACTCATGGACACCAACAAATTCCAAAGCCTTCTAAAAGACTACAGCATTCCGCCCGCAGACTGAGGAGTTAAGGGCCTGGTGGATCCTTACGATTCCACACTGGCCTTGACCATTGATATGCTGGCCCACCAAATGGGTCCTTCCTCCACATCACCCACATGGATCTCCTTGGTTTTCTGACACCCTGCAACAGAGAGAGGGGTTGAAAATCAAGCACTGATGGTGGAAAACAAACGCTGATACAGAAAAGAAGAAAAAAATTCTTCATTGCCTGTGCTGAGGCTGTAATACTGGACAAGAGAATCTTTCCATCAGCCTCGATCAAGGCTTCTGAATCCCACCTCAAGGAGTTATCCAGGGTGGTAAACCGCTTCATCAATTCTGAATGCCTACAACCTGCATCACAACTGAGCTCTTCACAGTGCTTGCTATCATCTTACTTTGCTGACAAGGTCACACACATTTGGGAAGCCTTCTCAAGCAGCATGGATCCGCTCAAGCACCCATCAAGCAACAGCCCACCTGTATTCCCAGAATCAGTACATTCACTCATTAAGAAGACTCCCCTAAGGACTCTTGACCCAAGACTTGTGAATTTGACCCATGCCCTTCCTGGCTTTGTGAAAGAGTCCATGAACAATTGGTTCCACTCCTAACTGAAATAGTCAATTCCTCATGCAGAGATGGAATCTTCCCTTCCTCTTTCAAACACTCAGTAGTCCAAACAACACTGAAGAAATCCAACATGGATACTTCAGTCCTAGCTAACTATCATCCAATGTCAAACCTCCTATTCCTGAACAAGTTCATAAAGCAGCTAGGGAAAGGTCAAATGCAAGCTCATCTAACTAACGCCAACATTCTAGACCCAGCATGTTGGATCATATTAAAGAAGTTCTGTATTAAAATCACAAATGAGTTTGATTCCCCATAGTTTAAATTCCTGGGTATTACTAATTAAGAAGTCTCTTGGTTTTTGGTCTCTTGGTTTTACTATTTCTCTCCCTCTCTGTGTGAAACTTGAAAGCTGCTAATTGTGTTAGTACATCCTAAGACAGAATCTGTTCTCAAAGCAATACTTTGTAACAACAACTACTCACACAGAGAGAGACTAAAAGCGATACTTTGTAACAACAGAAACAGCACACAGAGACTCCCCGCCCTTTTGTTGTATTTATCTTGCTTTGTTAACAATTGTGATTAAAATAGAGACAGAGGATGTATGTGGATGGATGCTTGGTGTGAATAATAAATGAATGATCAGGGAGGTGCCAGCCTAAGAATCCAGTGTCAATCGACCGAAGAAGGCATCCAGTGGAAACAACCAGAGGACCCCCGGAAGGCAGACTGGAATCCACCCAACAGCCTCAAGGATGGGACAACCAAAGAACAAGATAACATCTGGCAGCACGGAGCCGTCAGGAATGTGCCATCTGCTGATTGATTCAGCAACAGCATGATGAAGCAATTCCCATAGACTGGCAAAGGAATAAATTCCTATAAAAATGGACTCTAGAAACTGAGAACTTTGGGGTCTGATTCTGCAAACCAACTTCCAGGAGCATCAGATGTGTATCTGACAAGACCCTGCTCCCTCCTCATGTCCAGGCCACCTGGCCAGTGGCTTGGCACGAGCAACTCTAAGGCTGGTAACTATGATAACAACCTTGCAGAACCTGTGTGTGTGTATGAATGAATATGTGAATAAATATGAAATTGAATGGAATGTTATAGCTATAACTAACTGCCTACTATGATTCTTTCTGATATGATTCACAATAAATGTGGCATTTTGCCTTATCCCCTTTAATAAGATCCTGTTGGTTTTTATTTTATTGGTATAACAAGCACAATCTGGATTCAGGCCAGGACAAAGAACTGAAACTGCTTTAGTGGCACTGATGGATGATCTCCTCCTGTCAATGGACAGAGGATTCACATCCTTTCTCATCCTCTTGGACCTCTGCAGTGTCTGACACCATTGTCTGACACTGCTGTCTCATCTGAAAGAGGAGGCAGGATACCATGGTGATGCACTAAAATGGTTTGAGCACTTTCAGGAGGGATGCACCCAAAGCATAGTGATAAGAAACTGCACTTCCACCACTAGACCCCTCAATTGTGGAGTTCCACAAGGATCAATTCTCTGGCCCTTTACAAAATCTACTGCAACCGCTACATGAACTGGCCAGAGAACATAGACTCAAGTGCCAGCAATATGCAGATGATACACAGCTCTATCTATTCTTCACCACATATGACCACACCACTTCCATCAAGATGGCCCAGTGCTTGGATGAGAGCAGCTCATGATGAAAAACTGGTGGCTGAAGCAAAAGAGAGGTGATGTTGGTGGGCAGAGGAAAGTTTCTAAGGAGTTTGTAGCCACAGTGCAGTTTCCTTTGATTGAAGATTTACATCCATAATAGGTCAGTTCAGTTGGTAGTCTAGGCAAACTCTTGGTTCCTCACTGATGCTGAGCTCTCACAGCAGCATCAGGGAGTAATGCTTTCTACCATGTCTACTTGGCTAGTAAACTCCATCCCATACTGGCAGATGGAGACCTGGACTCATTTATTCATGCCTTTGTCACCTCTCAGATGGACTACAGCAGTGCGGTATAACTGGGCATGAACCTTCAGCACTTAGGAAAGTCCCGTTGGTACACGACACTGCAGCATGACTCCTCAGCAACATAGGCTACAGTGACCACATCATACTGCTTCTGCATTTTCTACACTGGCTTCCCACAGAACTCGGATTCATGGTCTTGGTCCTTATCTTCAAAGTGCTCCGTGGCTTCAGCCCTGGATACCAAAAAGACCATCTAAAGCTCTAGGACAAAGGCTGTGGTTGTCAACTTTGCTTCTCTGGCCCAACTTCTCTGGGAACTCTCAGCAGTAAGAACAAATCTTGTTTGTGCAGGAGACTAACTGCTCTGGACATGGTCTGAGACTGTGGTATGAACTCCCCGAAGAACTGAGGGACCATCACAAATCTCACCACTTTCCGCTCCAAGTGCAAGGCACATTTCTTTGACTTTGCCTTCTCTAATATGAACATACAGCAACTGGTATATTTAATAATTTTCTTTAAAAAATACTTCCCAAACAAGACACTCCACTCCATATGCTTCTCCTTCTGAGGTGAGGATGACAGAACAAACGACACCTGACAGATGTGTAGTAACATTTGCCTACTGCACAACTGGAAGACGCTCAGATACTATGGTGATAAGCATGGTATAAAAAGCTATATAGAATGGAATAGGTGTTAACAGTGAATCTCAAATGCCGCTGAGCCTGAGAGCCTCAAGAGAAACTTTGTGGGACTCAGACATGGCATGCTTGGGCAGGAGAAAGGAAGAGAGGGACATGTTTTTGCAGCAGGGGGCCTCTTTTTTAAACTGCAGGACCAGTTCACAAAGATAAACTTTGTGGATGACACACAGATGGGGGGAGTGGTAAATAATGGAAAGGACAGGACACTGATAAAAAGCAATCTGGATTGCTTGGTAAGATGGGTGCAGGCAAATAATGTCTTAATAGAATCAAATGTGAAGTTATACACGTAGGAACAAAGAATGCTGGGCATACCTACAGGATGGGGGACTCTATCCTGGGAAGCAGTGACTTTGAAAAATACTTTGGGGGTCGCAGTGGGTAATCAGCTGAATATGGGCTTCCAGTGTGATCCTGTGGACAAAGGGGCTATTGTGATCCAAGGATGTATAAACCCAGGAATCTTGAGTACGAATATATTACTGCTGTATTTGGCAATGGTGCAACAGCTGCTGTAGTCACAGAATAATAGAAATGTAGTCTCTGGAAGGGATCTCCAAGTCATCTAGTCCAACCCCCTGGATTAAGGCAGGACCAACCTTTTCTTATAAACCTCCGGCGATGGAGAGTCCACATTTTCCCTCGGAAACCTATTCCAGAGCTTCACTATCCTTACAGTTAGAATTTTTTTCCCTAATATCTAATGTAAATCTCCCTTGCTGCAGATTAATCCCATAACTTCTTATCCTACCATCATTGGACATGGAGAACAATTGATCACCATCATCTTTATAACAGCCTTTAACATATTTTAAGACTTATTAGGTCCCCCCTCAGTCTTCTTTTCTCAATACTAAAGATGCCTTGTTTTTTTAAGGTTTCCTCAGAGGTCAGGTTTTCTAAACCTTTCATCATTTGTTGCTCTCCTCTGCATTCTCTTCAAATTGTCCAATCTTTCCTAAAGTATTCCTAATATGTCTGCTTCTGGAGTCCACAACTGAAGAATGCTGAAAAAATGGAGAGGGTTCAGAAAAGAAGAACAAGAATGATTAAAGGATTAGAAAATCTGCTTTACAATGAGAGATTCCAGGAGCTCAATCTGTTTTTCTTAACAAGTCTTTGTACCTAAAAGGGAAAACAAAGCTTTAATTCTGGGGTCTTCAAACTAGCAGACGATGGTCCATGGCTGGAAGTTGAAGCTACGCAAATTCAGACTAGAAATGAAGTGTACAATTGTAACAGTCAAAGTAATTAACCATTGAAATAACTTATCAAGGGTTGTGGTGGATTCTCCAGTACTGGAAATTTTAAAATCAGGATGTTTTTCTGAAGGTTGCGCTCTAGTTCAGACAGAAACTAATTCAGAGAAGCACTATGCCCTGTGTTTTACATGAGGCCAGAGCCAATGATCATAGTGGTCCCTTCCGGCTTTATCCATTAAACTAGCTTCATAAGAGTGAGAGAGATTCCGTGATTGGGAGGAGAAGCTACATGCAGGAAAAGGGATCCAGTCTCCTTTAGAGGTGGTGAGGAAATTAAGGCAGGGAAATGTGTACAGGTGTTTATTATTTTGTCTAGATCTCCATATTTCTTGTGCTATCTCAATAAAGAGTGATTTATTAGGGGAACCCTGAGACTTGTGTGTTTGCTTGCATTCGCTATCACATGTCCCTAAAGAGGAACTGTAAACCCAGCGCATCCACAAGACTGGAGCTCTGGAAAAGGGTGTGCTTAAGCTGCAGGGGAGTCTGAGATGTTAATCCTGGTCCTTGAGCCTAGGGAAGCTGGGCTGTGGTCTGTGCCTCACAAGAATCTGTGCCTCACTAGAGTTTCAGAGAGGCCAAGAAAAGAGACAGTGCCACAGCCTACTCAAACCACAGAAAGCTGAAAAGCACAAGGGCCCAGTTCAGTGGGACCCAAACAGCACTCTGGTAAATGTCCAGCAGAGGGAGCTTTACCAGGCTGTATGTATGCTGAGCTTCAGTTCATTTGCAAATTTGACACTATCAGCTCAGGATTAAACAAAGACTGTGAATGGTTAGCCAACTACAAAAGCAGTTTCTCCTCCCTTCGTGTTCACACCTCAACTGCTAGAAGAGGGCTTCATCCTCCCTAACTGAACTAACCTCGTTACCCCTAGCCTGATTCTTGCTTGCATATTTATACCTGCCTCTGGGAATTTCCATTACATGCATCCAACGACGTCGGTATTCACCCACGAAAGCTTATGCTCCAATATGTCTGTTAGTCTATAAGGTGCCACAGGACTCTTTGCCGCTTTTACAGATCTAGACTAACACGGCTACCCCTCTGATACATTTCAACATAGTTTGGATAGAAACAAGCATTTTGGCAAGGTATTGTGGACATTACTGCTGCTTTGCACTTCGCTGAATGAACTGTGGAAGCTGCTTATACAAGACATGTGGGAGGCTGTTCGGTGAAAACACAGAGCAAATGGAGAGGTGGGTGGAAAGAGAGATTGGCTAGAGGGAGTGTGGACTGAAGGAGTGTGAAGCTGGCAGAAATAAGCCAGGGGGAAATGTCTGTTCTATGGAGAAGAGGGTTAAAACAAATGAAGATTAGATGAGGAAACAAAGCGGAAACAAGAGAGAGCAGAAGTCAGAACAGTGTGACCAACACATCTGGGGACCTTCCCATAATTCATAGTTCGTGACAAAAGAAAAAAAAACTTGCTTAATGGCCTAGCTTAGATACAATAGGCTTGACCAAAACTGGGTACAAGCAGCCAAGGTGGTCTGTAAATAGTGGTATCTAAGCTAGGCAATTAAGCCTTTGAAAGGCAGCCATTAATCATCATTAAGGGTCTTCCTATCTTCAGTGGTCCATTTCCTAAATAAATCCTATTGTGGGAGGTGCAGAAAACTGTTTTTTTAAAGCAGGGATAGTGGCCCAGGATGGGGGAGGACTTCATAAGAAAGATCTTTGCAGACAGAGCAGAGAGTTGTGCTGCTCTGGGCAGGCAGTTTGGAGAGGAATTTGCTTTCAAGGGGTGTGAGCTGCACACTTTTCTTTTTGTCTCTGTAACTAAATGCCTTATCTTTTGAGAACTGTCAACCTAGATATGTTAAGCAAACTATTTATTCCATGTTCTTGCTATTTTTAATAAATCTTGCTGCAATGGGTAATTTTGCTCAGACATCTCCCACAAAAAAAACCCCCACAACCCAAGGAGAGATGCTGAACTGTAAAGAGATTCTGGAATCTACAGTCTCATTCAAGGTGCATGGACAGAAGCGGTGCTTCCAGTAACTTGTGTTGCCATCAAAGTATGGCAAGGGAACACAAAGGGAGACGCTGAAGGATCAAGCAGGAGAGAAGAGCTGGTAAGGGTGTTGGTCACACATTGCAAACCAAAACATCCCTGTACAAATATACACACAAAGGGATGGGGTTTGGGAGGAGAGAGAGAAGTGAATAATTATAGTTCAAGTAACTAAGTGCCAAATTCTAGCATGGCCTAAACATGGTCCAACTCCATTCAATACAATGAGTTACCCTGGGTGTTGGTCAGAGTAGAACTGGGCCAGAAGTAGCAGTATCTCAACTACATTAAGAAAAGTACACACAAGTAAGGCTACAATTTAGTCATGGGTATTTTTAATAAAAGCCATGGACAGGTTACAGGCAATAAGCAAAAATTCACAGCCCCATTACCTGTCCATGACTTGTACTATAAATACCCTGACTAAATCTTAGCTGGGAGGCCCCCCGGGCACTGCTGCTCAGGGGGCGCTGCTCTGGGGGACTGCTACTCAGGGAGTACTGGGCGGTGGGGGGACATTGCTCTGGGAGGGGGTGTCTGGAGGGCTGCTGCTCTGGGAGGGACCTGGGGGGGCCGCTGCTCTGGGAGAGGCCTGGGGGGGTACTGCTCTGGGAGGAGCTAGCGGCACGAGCTGACGGGGGCCGCCAAGCAGCAGCTGCTCTGGCCTTCTCCCTGCCACCGCTCCCGCTGCCCCCAGGACCGCTGGTCCCTGGGGCCAGCTGCACTGGCCACTGCTTGGGCAGGCCCTGTGGCC
This sequence comes from Natator depressus, assembly GCF_965152275.1. Taxonomy (NCBI): domain Eukaryota; kingdom Metazoa; phylum Chordata; order Testudines; family Cheloniidae; genus Natator; species Natator depressus. Next base: position 41,329,746 of record NC_134236.1, on the reverse strand, counting down.
AGTGTGCTTATTAAAGCCCCTCCTCCTGGAATCAAAAAATTGCAAGAAAATATAAGTTTCCATTTCAAAAAAAGTTTCTAGCCCTCAGGGTTGTGAAGGAAAGGTTGAAAATGTGAAGTGAGTGCAACCAAAAGGCTCAGAAACTAGAAGGCAAATAAAAAAGAATTCAAAATGAATTATTATTTTTTAAATCATCATTTTTAAACTAGTTTCATGAATTTGGGGGGGGGCTGATTTTTGAAGGGTACAGGCTGGCTGGCAATGATTTAGATGACTAATCACACCCTGTGAATTTCTGACAGTCAAAGTAAACAGTTTGTGAAGAACCGACAGGCTAGAAAATGTTTGTCTAGACTCTAAACTATTCAGGGAAGTCTTATACAAAACTGGCAAAGATCAGGATCATTTCTTGTGAATGATTCACGAACAGAGAAAAAGAGCTGAATCAATCAAGTTATGTTATTTGCAATATATACTTCCACCAGATGCAGTACTGAGTATCGACAGGAACAAAAAATATACACAATAATGTTTAAACTAAAAGGAAACCAAGAGGGTTTACAGAGATCAGCGTATTTAAAATACAAGTAAAAACTGATGAAAGGGCATACGCAGTAAGATTATGCGCCAGAGACAAGAAAACAAAAAAGGAAGAATACAAGAGGTAATCAAAAGGATTGGATAGCTTCCTGTGGTAAAGAGGTATGAAATCCTGCTACACAAATCCAAAAATAGGAGAGGTAGAGGAGTGAGTGTATGCAGAGAATTAGAAATGAGTGAAACATGAAATCAATGGAGAATTAATATGGAAAGCCAAATTAAAAAATAAATTGGAATATAAGTGGGTAGTGTCATATGTGAAAAGGCCTTGAAACAACAAGGTTGAGTCTATAGATAGAAAAATCTTATTAGGCTACCTTGTATATCACTGTGTCAGGGCAAAGGAGTTTCCTGCTGGATACTTTCTAGTGTTTTGCTCAGTATGTTTTTAAACAGATGGTATGAAAATGTGGATCTAGTGTATGCTCAGTAGTAAATTACAACCCTGCTCACCCAATGTTTGGACTAGATGACCTCTCGAGGTCCCTTCCAGTTCTATGATTCAGTGTTTATCAGGTAAAGTAAGAAAACACAATGATTACACAGTGGAAAAAGGACTATTGATTTATATGAATATTTGTAGCTATATTAGACAGAGAAAAGTTACAAAGAATATACAGCCTTCTCTATCAGGTTAATATGCCTTTTAAACTAATCACTAGAGTTTGGGGTTAAAGGAAAATTTCCCCTGTGGGCATACCACTTTGCAGTTATGCAGTGTGGAAGTTTTATATCTTCCTCTGAAGCAGTATGGCCGTTCCTATGTTCCCAGGGTAGGAAAGAGGAAACATTATTGTAATTGAAGGTCACACCAGAGCAAGTCAAAAAATAAATAAATCAGTGAGTAAAACAGAATGATCTGTCTACATTAGACATTTCTGTAGCACCTGTCCTCTTGCACCCATCACCATAACATCTAAACTGCTACATAATTTGGATTTGATACTAAAATTCTAAAAGAGATTGTAGATTACATTAAAAAGAGTAAGGAAATGTATTTTATAGCTGTCAGCAGGATAGGTATTTAGGGTCCATCTCTTTCAGCAGATGGAGAGTTAGTGCAACTCCCATATTCAGGCAGTGATTTGGGGCAATTGAGATGCAAAATCCCTCCATAAGACCAAACAATGCAGCCTTTCATTAACCCTGTAGCAAGAAGCTCTATCTCTGCTGTAGCAATATGCATGAGACAGGGGGAAAATCAACATACTTGGATTAGCAGGAATAGGGTCACTGGATCCCAATGCTGTCACAGGATAAATGTCTCAGGCTCAGAAAGAAATGTCTTGGCTTCTCTTCTATGTTTATTTTTAATAAATGCCTCAGCATTAAGTACAGCACTGTAACTGTGGGAGACCATTCTCTTGTGACAGCTTTCTATTCCATTGACATTATCTCTTCATTAACTGTGAGTGTGAGGGTTGGTCAAAATAATAGAATAGGCACCTGCCAAAAAGGTCTTTGAGAACTCAGAGGAAAGAAAATGTTTACATCAGTATATGGGGAAAATAAAATCAGTTGATGACTAAGAGCCCTTACACTACATCACACAAAAAAGAAAGCAAAATAAAAAATGGAAAGCTCTGACACACGTACGTTTGGTGGACATGAGTAGCTACAAAATATTTAAGGAGCATAGCTTTGTATGCAGTATCCTTACAAAGCACTGCCAACATAACAATATGTATTTTAAAGGCTGGTTTTAAATTTCGGTACAAATAAACATTTATTTTACCAAAACAAGGTACTCATAATGTTTATACAAAAAATGTACAAAATATGAAGTGAAAGTAGTCTTCGTTATTTTATCATGGCCTATAGATTTCCAACAGACTACACTGCATATTCCAGCTATTCCCACTATTCATCCGAATCTGAATCTTTTCCACACTGTCAAATGTTCACTTAGGGCACAATAAGGTTCTACCATTCCTGTCCATCACGCTGTTTGCTGGAATGACTACCTTGTTGTGTTTCTGTAACTTAACTTTTGTTCGAGGATAGGTTGTCACTGTCGAGGATAGGTTGCCTGTCAGTTAACCCCTAATCTAGAGTACCAGTGGATTGTTTTTCATTTGGTCCCCACCTTTTGCTTTGTACAGCTTTAGTGCCCCTACCAGGTGTTAAAATTCCCACTGGCATAGCTCTCATGGTCACTGGAACACACAAGCCTTCCCACCATGCCAAGGTGCAGTCCCAGGGAAGGCCTCTGAACTAACATACTGTTCTAACAGGGCTGCTTGAGAGACACCAAATGTGGTGGTTTGGGGATCTGTCTATGACTATGAAGTTACGAAATCCATTTTGATTTTATGACCTCTCTGTTTTATTGTTGTCTTGCAGTGTATCCTCGCATCATCCCTCTTGTGTTATGGAGAAGGGGACTGGCAAGCACTGTCTGTTCCTGAATGGGGGGACTAGGTGGATGAGGTAATATCTTTTATTGGACCAACTTCTGTCTCGTCTCTCTCACCAACAGAAGTTGGTCCAATGAAAGATATTACCTCACCCACCTCGTCTCTCTCATATCCTGGGACTGACAGGGCTACAATTACACTGTTCCTGTATCGGACAGTTGATGAGGATCATCATCAAATGAATAATCTTGGGCAAGCAGGACAATGGAGACTACCAGCCAAGGGCCATTCACTTGCTAATGACTTTTATCAGTTTCACCACGCTCCCTGAAACAAAGGTTGTCCTACATGGGAAAGCAGCATGACTGGGTCATGAGATCTCCTGCAGGTGAAATTGAATAAAGATAAGTGAAAAGTACTACACTAAGGAAGGAAAAATCAAATGCACAGCTACACAGTGGGAAATTACTGCCTAGGTGGCAGTACTGCTCAAAAGGTTCTGGGGGTTATAGTGAATTACAAATTGAATATGAGTCAACAATCTGATGCAATTGCAAAAAATTGCTAATATCATTCTGGGGTATATTAACAAGGTTGTTAGATGTAAGACCAAAAAGGCAATTATCTAGATAAAAAACTGTTCCCTGTGCAGAAAAACTGGTTTAGCAGGGAGGGAGTCACCTTGGCAACAAATTCACCTGGCAGGGGTTTGTGCTCCTATGGGGAAGTTGGCAAAATTATCATCTGAGACAAGGCTGAAGGTTTCAGAAGGGCAGAAGCTGGTTTGTTAGATAGGGGTCCAGTCCAAGAGAGAGAAGTCACCTAGTGTGTAGCATCCTACTGTGTGCTCCTTGGCGAGTTCTGGAAACCAGAAGATTTATGCTTTTGGATGGTGTTCTGAGAGAAGGGTGTGTTTGAGTATCTCGGGGGTCAGTGCTGGGTCCTGAGGGCCTAGGGCAGGTGAGCTGAGGAGCACCATTTCTGAACAGGAGTAGCAGACTGACAGTGTGCCAGGAACTGTGCCAGAGAGGCCAAGGGAGGAACCAGTGCTGTAGCCTGCTGAGACTCTAGAAACCTAACACACCCCAGGGGATCCAGAGCACTAAGGCTTACAGCAGTCCTAGTGGATGGCCATGAGGGACCACTCGCTAGGATCTGGGACAAAAGGGAACTCAGCTAGAGCCCCAACAAAAAGAGAAGACAGTCTTCAATCCAAAGACAAAATGAAATCTAAGGCCAATGATGTGAGGGTTTTTTAAAATGTAGTTTTTTATCAATATCAGATCCATTCATCTTATACAAATCAGATTAATTATAAACATGACCATGAAAAATTCAGTTTGTGCATTAATCTTGGGCATCTAGCTCCTGATTTTCCACTGAGGCCTTAGTGGGTTTTAAGTACTGCATAAGTCTTATGCTGGGTCTTTGCATGAGGGCAAATTTCACCTAAAGGTCACTGAATAAATTCTCCAGTTATTATCAGTTTTCAAGTATTCAAAATTAACAAGAATTTCCAAAGGCTATGTGTTTGAACTTAATGAATGTAATAAAATAAGTTGGAAAATCAAGGGAATAATTTCATGCATTTAATTATTGCAGTATGTTTTTACTTACAAACTGGTTAAAATGCATCTCTCCTGTTTAAGATCACTTTTGTAAAAAATATAGAAAAGGCTTTTCTCCTAGGGAACCTACTGAACCATGGCCAACATAGCAGCACTTTAATTAGTTTCTTAATTTATCTCCATTTCCAAATATAATATGGAAAGAACCTTTGTTTCTGGATTTCATGAATATGTTTCTATATATGCTAAAAACACTTCACTAATCATTTGTACTACAAAGTTTAAAGTGATCTGTTTTTGCAAAAAGCTGAAAATTGTCACAGAACACTTTAAATCATCTTAATTTGCAAACTTCTGGAAGAATTTGCAAGGGTACAGCAAAACTCAAATGTCACTGTAAAGTTTACAAGGGTTAGATGGCCTGGATCCATTTAAAAGCTAAACATGATGCTCAGTCACTTCAGCTCTCTTTCCAAAGAGACTCATAGAAACCTACCCCTTTCAAAATTAAGATTTTTTTCCCCCAGATCTCTCAGGCATTTGCCAGGTGTGATCCTAGTGTGTCTCAAGTGTGCTCTTGCCTGCCTGTGGTAAGATTGCAGCGAGTCTGAGAAAGCACTTCAAAGGCTGTCACTTACCCTTCGTTTTCAAATGTCTTTTTACACTAAGTCATCCTCTTGGCATCTCTTGCTCAAGTCACAAATGGAAAGAAGGCTGAGAGGCACTAGGAAGTGCAGCACAAAGAAACATACATCTCAAAGGGAGGTATTTTGGCATAATAAGACACCATAAGTGAGTTTCTAACTTTTGTTGCTAGACTGGACAAAACTGTGCTTTTACAGCCCTAGCAAACTAAGACATTTATTTTGCAACCTCAAAAATTGCCACGAAATGGGACTGTTGTTCTCCGGACAGCTCTATTAAGAACATGCTTATGTGGTTTCCTAAACAGGGATGGACTTAAGTACTTGCTTAAGTACTTCCCTGAATCAGGAACTCTGATACATAGTTGAGATATTATTTATTTAGTGCCCAAAAGTGCTAGGCATTTTAAAGACAAATAAGACAAAGCTCTTCCCAAGGACCTTATAATCTAAATAGACAAGGAGTAGCATCAGATGGGATGTGACAAAAGCAAGTGAATGAGCAAATGGTGATGTTCAGCAGATGTCATGTTAATTCTGTATTTTGTTTTCCTTTTCAATCTGACCACTCCAAGGAGGGTACAAGCTTGCTAGGGATTGCAGTATTTCCCTATCCTTAGAATGAAAAGTAACTCTGCCACTACATGGCTACAGAAAATTGTAACTTTTTAAAATGATGCCCACAATCATCACTTGTGCATCAATTACGCATTTCACCCCAAATGCCTGGTATCAATATTAATACTTTGAATCCACAAGGACATTGTTCAGGTGAATAACCACTATGATCCTTATTTTATAAACTAAAGTTTCAGAGTAGCAGCCATGTTAGTCTGTATTCGCAAAAAGAAAAGGAGTACTTGTGGCACCTTAGAGACTAACCAATTTATTACTGGTTAGTCTCTAAGGTGCGACAAGTACTCCTTTTCTTTTTATAAACTAAGTAACTGAGATATGGAGTTAACTGGTTTGCTCCTGGTAATACACCAGCGAGCTTGGAACAGAATTTAGCGGCTGCGTTCTCTGGGGGTTCTGACCACATTGCACTGCTCCAGTGGTGCACAGAGATGAGAAAGTGGCTATATAGAATCACAGAAGTGGAGGACTGGAAGGTACCTTGATAGGTCATCAGGTCCTATCCCCTGGACTGTGACAGGACTAATTATTATCTAGACCATCTGTCATAAATGTAAAGGGAAGGGTAACCACCTTTCTGTATACAGTGCTATAAAATCCCTCCTGGCCAGAAGCAACATCCTGTTACCTGTGAAAGGTTAAGAAGCTCAGCTAACCTGGCTGGCACCTGACCCAAAGGACCAATAAGGGAACAAGACACTTTCAAATCTTGGGGGAAGGAAGGCTTTTGTTTTGTGCTCTTTTTTTTTTTACATGTTTGTTCTCTCTTGGGACTGAGAGAGGCCAGATAGAAATCCATCTTCTCCAACCCATCCTAATCCAAGTTTCCAATATTGCAGTCAGTATACGTAAACCAGGCAAGGCTGATTAGTTTATCTTTTCATAGAATTTCATAGAATCATAGAACTGGAAGGGACCTTGAGAGGTCATCTAGTCCAGTCCCCTGCACTCAAAGCAGGACTAAGTATTATCTAGACCATCCCTGATGGGTGTTTGTCCAACCTGCTCTTAAAAGTCCCCAGTGATGGAGATTCCACCACTTCCCTAGGCAATTTATTCCAGTGCTTAACCACTCTGACAGTTAGGAAGTTTGTCCTAATGTCCAACCTAAACCGCCCTCGCTGCAATTTAAGCCCATTGCTTCTTGTCTTATCCTCAGAGGTTAAGAACAATAATTCTTCTCCCTCCTCCTTGTACCTTTTATGTACTTGAAAACTATTAATATGTCCCCACTCAGTCTTCTCTTCTCCAGACTAAACAAACCCAGTTTTTTCAATCTTCTCTCAATAGGTCATGTTTTCTAGACCTTTATCGTTTTTGTTGCTCTTCTCTGGACTTTCTCCAATTTGTCCACATCTTTCCTGAAATTTGACACCCAGAACTGGACACAATATTCCCTCCACTTGAGGCCTAATCAGCGCAGAGTAGAGCAGAAGAATTACTTCTCCTGTCTTGCTTACAATACTCCTGCTAATACATCCCAGAAGGATGTTTCCTTCTTTTGCAACAGCGTTACACAGTTGACTCATATTTAGTTTGTGATCCACTATGACCCCCAGATCCTTTTCCACAGTACTCCTTCCTAGGCAGTCATTTCCCATTTTGTATGTGTGCAACTGATTGTTCCTTCCTAAGAGGAGTACTTTGCAAGAAAGGAGAGCAGCAGAATATGGACCCTGGACTTCAGAAAAGCAGACTTTGACTCCTTCAGGGAACTGATGGGCAGGATCCCCTGGGAGAATAACATGAGGGGGAAAGGAGTCCAGGAGAGCTGGCTGTATTTTAAAGAATCCTTATTGAGGTTACAGGGACAAATCATCCCGATGTGTAGAAAGAATGGTAAATATGGCAGGCGACCTGCTTGGCTTAACAGTGAAATCCTTGCTGATCTTAAACACAAAAAAGAAGCTTACAAGAAGTGGAAGATTGGACAAATGACCAGGGAAGAGTATAAAAATATTGCTCGGGCATGCAGGAGTGAAATCAGGAAGGCCAAATCACACCTGGAGTTGCAGCTAGCAAGAGAAGTTAAGAGTAACAAGAAGGGTTTCTTCAGGTATGTTAGCAACAAGAAGAAAGTCAAGGAAAGTGTGGGCCCCTTACTGAATGAGGGAGGCAACCTAGTGACAGAGGATGTGGAAAAAGCTAATGTACTCAATGTTTTTTTTGCCTCCATCTTCACGAATAAGGTTGGCTCCCAGACTACTGCACTGGGCAGCACAGCATGGGGAGGACGTGACCAGCCCTCTGTAGAGAAAGAAGTGGTTCGGGACTATTTAGAAAAGCTGGACGAGCACAAGTCCATGGGGCCGGATGCACTGCATCCAAGAGTGCTAAAGGAGTTGGCGGATGTGATTGCAGAGCCATTGGCCATTATCTTTGAAAACTCATGGCAATCCGGGGGAAGTCCCGGACGACTGGAAAAAGGCCAATGCAGTGCCCATCTTCAAAAAAGGGAAGAAGGAGGATCCTGGGAACTACAGGCCAGTCAGCCTCACCTCAATTTTCCCTGTGTTAAGAAGGAGGTTTATTCCTGTTTTCTGTAACTTTAAGGTTTTGCCCAGAGGGGGATCCTCTGTGTTTTGAATCTGAATACCCTGTAAAGTATTTTCCATCCTGATTTTACAGAGATGATTTTTACCTTTCTTTTTTTTTCTTTTAATAAAATCCTTCTTTTAAGAACCAGACTGATTTTTCCATTGTTCCAAGATCCAGGGATTTGGGTCTTTGATGATTTTGTAACAAATTGGTTAGGATATTATTCTCAAGCCTCCCCAGGAAAGGAGGTGTGTAGGGCTTGGGGGAATATTTGGGGGAAGATGTCTCCAAGTGGTCTCTTCCCTGTTCTTTGTTTAAAACGCTTGGTGGGGGCAGCATACTGTTCAAGGACAAGGCAAAGTTTGTATCTTGGGGAAGTTTTTAACCTAAACTGGTAAGAATAAGCTTAGGGGGTCTTTCATGCGGGTCCCCACACCTGTACTCTAGAGTTCAGAGTGGGGAAGGAACCCTGACACCATCTCTGACAGATGTTTGTCTTACCTCTTCTTAAAAATCTACACTGTCCTCTTTATAAAAAACTTTTACATACTTAAAGACTATTATATGTCTCACCCACCCCCAGTCATCTCTTCTCCAGACTAAAGAAAACTATTCTTTTCTATCTTTAATCATTATTGTTGCTGTCTTCTAAACTCTCTCCAATTTGTCCACCTTTTCCGCAAAGCATGGTACCCAGAAGTAGACATAGTACTCTTGCTGAGGCCTTATCAGTGCTGAAAGAGTAGAATTACTTCTCGAATCTTGATCACAACACTCGTTAATACATCCCAGAATGATGTTCACTTTTTTGCAACAGCATTACACTGATGGCTCATAATTAGTTTGTAATCTACTATAACCCCCAGGTCCTTTTCTGCAGTACTCCTTCCTATGCAGTCATTTCCCATTTTCTATTTGTGCAATTGATTACTCTTTCCTAAGTGCAGTATTTTGCATTTGTCCTTATTGACTTTCATCCTGTTTATTTCAGATGATTTCTCCAGTTTGTCAAGATCATTTTGAATTCTAATTCAGTCCCTGACAGCGCTTGCAAATCTCTCTGCTTGGTATCATCTACAAACTTGTTTGGGTTTAAGTACCAGGGAGTAGCCATGTTAGTCTGTATCCCCAAAACCAACAGGGAGTCCAGTGGCACCTTAAAGAGTAACAGATTTATTTGGACATAAGCTTTCGTGGGTAAAAAACCACTTCTTCAGATGCATGGAGTGAAAATTACAGATGCAAGCATTATATACTGACACATGAAGAGAAGGGAGTTACCTCACTAGTGGAGAACCAGTGCTGACAGGGCCAATTCGATCAGGGTGGATGTAGTCCACTCCCAATAATAGATGAGGAGGTGTCAATTCCAGGAGAGGCAAAGCTGCTTTTGTAATGAGCCAGCCACTCCCAGTCCCCATTCAAGCCTAAATTAATGGTGTTAAATTTGCAAATGAATTTTAGTTCTGCTGTTTCTCTTTGAAGTCTGCTTCTGAAGTTTTTTTGTTCAAGTATAGCTACTTTCAAATCTGTTATAGAACATCCAGGAAGATTGAAGTGTTCTCCTACTGGCTTTTGTATGTTATCATTTCTGATGTCCAATTTGTGTCCATTTATTCTTTTACATAAGGACTGTCCGGTTTGGCCAATGTACATAGCAGAGGGGCATTGCTGGCACATGATGGCATATATAACATTTGCAGACGTGCAGGTGAATGAGCCTCTGATGGTGTTGCTGATGTGGTTGGGTCCTCTGATGGTGTTGCTAGAGTAGATATGGGGACAGAGTAGGCAACGAGGTTTGCTACAGGGATTGGTTCCTGGGTTAGTGTTTCTGTAGTGTGGTCTGTGGTTGCTGGTGAATATTTGCTTCAGGTTGGGGGGCTGTCTGTAAGCGAGGACTGGCCTGCCTCCCAAGGTCTGTGAGAGTGAGGGATCGTTTTCCAGGATACGTTGTAGATCGTTGATAATGTGCTGGAGAGGTTTTAGCTGGGGGCTGTATGTGATGGCCAGTGATGTTCTGTTATTTTCCTTGTTGGGTCTGTCCTGTAGTAGGTGATTTCTGGATACTGCACGGCCTCACAGTATGCCAACATCTTTATGGCTGACTTAGAACAATGCTTCCTCAGCTCTTGTCCCCTAGCATCCCTCCTCTACTTGCGCTTCATTGATGACATCTTCATCATATGGACCCACCGGAAGGAGGCCCTTGAAGAATTCCACCTGGCTGTCAACAATTTCCACCCCACCATCAACCTCAGCCTGGACCGGTCCACACAAGAGATCCACTTCCTGGACACTACAGTGCAAATAAGTGATGGTCACGTAAACACCACCCTATACCGGAAATCTACTGACTGCTATACTTGCCTCCAGCTTCCATCCAGGACACATCGCACAATCCATTGTCTACAGCCAAGCCCTAAGATACAACCAAATTTGCTCCAATCCCTGAGACAGAGACAAACACCTACAAGATCTTTATCAAGCATTTTTAAAACTACAGTACCCACCTGGGGAAGTGAGGAAACAGATTGACAGAATGAGACAGGTACCCAGAAATCACATCACACAAACACTAACCCAGGAACCAATCCCTGTAGCAAACCTCATTGCCTATTCTGTCCCCATATCTACTCTAGCGACACCATCAGAGGCTCCAACCAAATCAGCCACATCATCATGTGCAAGTAAGGCCCCTCTGCCATGTACACTGGCCAAACCAGACAGTCCCTACATAAAACCTCCTCATCTATTATTGGGAGTGGACTACATCCACCCTGATCGAATTGGCCCTGTCAACACTGGTTCTCCACTTGTGAGGTAACTTCCTTCTCTTCATGTGTCATTATATAATGCCTGCATCTGTAATTTTCACTCCATGCATCTGAAGAAGTGGTTTTTTACCCACGAAAGCTTATGCCCAAATAAATCTGTTAGTCTTTAAGGTGCCACCGGACTCCTTGTTGTTTGGGTTTGTTCATCTAGACTCCTTAATTAGTTGAATTGATTCCCAGTGTCACTGTCTGTTTTAACTTTGTCTTTGTACACAGTGTTTGTCGGTTGTATCCTTGTATAATGCAAGGCACTACAAGGTAAGAATAAAAGCACCTTTCATATAAAGCAATCAAGATGTACTTTAAAAATCCAAAGTACAAACAAACGTGAATCAGAACAGGACTAAGAAAATAAAGAGATTAGATTGGATTGAGTCTATTAACCAGAATTATAAATCCCAACCAGGACTATTTTCTTAGCACACAATACACATTTTAGCTTTCATTCAGAAACAGTAGCTGGGTCCAGACAGCTCATAAGGAAGTAGATCAGAACCAGCGATATAGAGTCTGGCTTGTGCCTTAGTCTCTACTTTTGTGGCCCCAGTCGGAGCTGTGTAAGAATAACACTCATGAAAAGCCTTACATCCCTTACTGGGCAAAATAAACTTCTAGTGCTGTGAACATCTTATAAAATCCTCTCAAGGAAGCATCCAAACCTTCTCAAACCAAAAACCTAAGTCAACTGTATCTTTGATGTAACTCCACAGAATTCAGTTTGACCCCATATATCTGGTTTATCACATATACAATTTGACACTCTATCCCAATGCTTATTGAACATTTAACAATATAAGCTCCACTTTCGTTCAACTTTTTTGGAGTAAACTTTAATTAGAGAAGACTGTGGTATTCTTTAGTGGTTAGGACAAAATGAAATCTTTAAGAAATCTTGATGGTTTGTCACGTAGGATGAGACAGCTTTCTTATGAAAGAAAATGTAAGAACATAACAAAAGCGGGTGTTCATTATCAGTCTAAAAATACCTTTAGTTGAGAGCATAACACAGAATGCAGAGCATCAGACATCTGACCTAAATTGCACTCTGCTTTATAAGGCATTAACCAATTTCAAAGTGATTTAATATTTCCCAGAGAGGCTGTAAAATTTCTTTATAGCTGCAGTTACTCACTTCAGTCTATTGTGAGTGAGTTAAAATAAGAGTAATATCATTGCGCACAAGTTGGAGCCCATGCAAAAGTTCTTCAGGGAGACCACAGGACAAGTCATTGCTGTAGTCTAACTGAGCGGTTATCAAAGTGAGCTCTATAGTCCCCATATTACTCTGAAAGTACTTTCTGAAATTTGGAAAGTAATTCGGAAGTGGTAGCACTAGAAGATGATTATAGTCCCAGATAGAGCGAACTCTGCTGTAATCCAACCATAAGAGATCTTGTTTGTAACTGAAAAAAATCAATCAAGTCAGTGTTAACAGAAAATGCATGAGTTGGAATAAATGAGGAAGAACACTGAACGCCTGTGCTTTTTCGGATGTGCCATCCATAAATAAACTTCATTTATTCAAGACAGCAGTACTAAGACCACTGCAGAGTGATCAGTCAGAAGCATGGAATAATTCTGACCACTATCCTGATAATAGCCATGTTTCAAACTCACAGAGATGAAAAATAGCAGGAGGAGGAAGAAAGCACCACATAGCAAAAGTCCCCCAAATGGTTCCTGGAATATCCTTCAGTGTATGTCAACGAAGACCAGTGAGCCAAATAAAAGGTCAAACTGCTGTCCCATCCAACTGCAAGATTCAAAAGGCTCGATTCTGTGCATTGAGTTCCACTAGGTATAAGGGAAACTGTTAGAAGCCAATTATATCTCCTTCATTCTGTGCCAGGCCAGTTCAAGTAGCAGTCAGTGAGTGCAGTTTAGTAGCTGCTCTAAGTTATGCCAGTGGCATGAAGTCCTAATCGACCTTACACTTGTTGAGAATCAGTAAAGCAGAGCATACCTTTCAGCATGCCCCCATACCACCATCTCTCTCCCCATGCTGAAGGAAGAGGGGGTTGAGGTCAGGGTTTATGCCTGCAGAGAGTTTCTCTTCACAAGGAGCATTCTCTGCTTTCTATTTACAGATAGCATCCAGCCCCTCTGATTGTCCTGGAGAATCTGGCTCAAAGTCAACAAGACACTGGTGAAGCTAGCAAAATCCACCACGTGCTCTGCACAATTTGGAAAGACCTATGTGAATGTCAAAATTTTCACAAAGATTGCTAACCCTTGCAAAAACAGCCCCGAGCTTTGACATGTCCTTGAAACCCTGTAGCGTTGTTTTGTTTTTTTGGTAAAACACATGTACCTTTGACTTCCATGTTTTGCCTTCTTTCCCTGTTCAGATACTCCATTTTAGGAACACAAAAATGAATAGGTGTTCTACGGTAAGTGTATAGAGGAATGTGGCATAAAGCAGCACTTACTTCACTTTTATGGGTTGCCCATCTAAATGATTTTTTGTCTGGCATCTGTGCCCCAGTGCAACTATCTTGCCACATTTCCAGCAAGCACATTGACAACTATGCAGTTCTAACAAACAGGCCCCAGTGTTGGTAGAATACGCTCTATGAGCATCAAAAGGGTGTTTGTGGAAGGCAGGATTCCTAACTGAGAAAATCAAAATGGCTGCTTTTACTAACCCACTAAACCACACAGACATAGTTAATTACAAGCCCCCACTACAGTAGCTCAGAACTTAGTTAATATATAATTAAAAAATGAACTGATGGGATAAAGTATTTAATTTTATACATAGTTTAAATCTGAGGTAGATTAATGCAAGTTTGGAATTGAATTGAATTTATTTGAATTTGGAATTTGAATTGAACATACAAAAACAAATGAATAAATAAGTTGGGTTTTACAGTATACATGCTAGGAGAAAATGCTCTCTGTATCTACCATAGCATCACTTTAAAGAATTAACACGAGTGTATATAGTTATTGAAAACCAGTTGCTGATGTCTGGAACATTTTCAGTATGATATTTAATATATCTGTCACAAATCAGCATCTTAACCAGAATGGGAAATGCACTTTAGTGTTCCGCTTTAGTTGATAGTCAGGTCAACAGCTGTTTCGGGGACACCTTCTGTAACCTTGTCTTCACTGCTAAGGAAAGGTATGATTTTACCCCAAGGTAACTCACACTCATGCACTATCCCAAGGTAAAGACACAGTAATGACAAAGCACTTCAGTTTTACCTCGAAGTAAACTCACCGAGATCAAACACAGTTTTACTTTCAGTAAAACTAAAGTGCCTCATCATTACTACTGAGTATTTCCCCCAGGACAGTTCACATGTGTCAGTTTACCTGAGGTAAACATGAAGGCTGTCATGCAATTAAAAAGATTAATCACGATTAATCGCACTGTTAAACAATAATAGATTACCATTTATTTAAATATTTTTGGATGTTTTCTACATTTTAAAATATATTGATTTCAATTACAACACAGAACACAAAGTGTACAGTGCTCACTTTCTATTTATTTTTATTACAAATATTTGTGCTGTAAAAAACAAAACCAATAGTATTTTTCAATTCACTTCATACCAGTACTATAGTGCTATCTCTTTATCATGAAAGTTGAACTTACAAATGTAGAATTGTGTACAAAAAATAACTGCATTCAAAAATAAAACAATGTAAAACTTTAGAGCCTACAAGTCCACTCAGTCCTATTTGTTTAGCCAATCACTCAGACAAACAAGTTTGTTTACATTTTCAGGAGATAATGCTGCCCGCTTCTTGTTTACAATAAGAAAAGGAGTACTTGTGGCACCTTAGAGACTAACCAATTTATTTGAGCATAAGCTTTCGTGAGCTACAGCTCACTTCATCCAATGAAGTGAGCTGTAGCTCACGAAAGCTTATGCTCAAAATAAATTGGTTAGTATGAAGTGAGCTGTGGCTCATGAAAGCTTATGCTCAAAATAAATTGGTTAGTCTCTAAGGTGCCACAAGTACTCCTTTTCTTTTTGCGAATACAGACTAACACGGCTGTTACTCTGGAACCTTGTTTACAATGTCACCTGAAAGTGAGAACAGACTTTTGCATGGCACTGCTGAAGCTGGCATCACAAGATATTTACGTGCCAGATGTGCTAAAGATTCAGATCTTAATCTTCATCTTCAACCACCATTCCAGAGGATATGCATCCATGTTGATAATGGGTTCTGCTCAATAACAATCCAAAGCAGTGCAGACCAATGCATGTTCACTTTAATCATCTTAGTCAGATGCCACCAGCAGAAGATTGATTTTCATTTTTGGTGGTTCGGGTTCTGTAGTTTCCACATCGGAGTGTTGCTCTTTTAAGACTTCTGAAAGCATGCTGCACACCTCATCCCTCTCAGATTTTGGAA
Source organism: Natator depressus (assembly GCF_965152275.1). Classification (NCBI taxonomy): domain Eukaryota; kingdom Metazoa; phylum Chordata; order Testudines; family Cheloniidae; genus Natator; species Natator depressus. Next base: position 41,314,189 of record NC_134236.1, on the reverse strand, counting down.
GGCACTTCAGATTCTTGGGTTGAGTGCTGTAGCTATCTTTAGAAATCTCACATTGGTATCTTCTTCGCGTTTTTTTAAATCTGCAGTGAAAGTGTTCTTAAAATGAACAACATATGTTGGGTAATCATCCAAGACAGGTATAATATGAAATACATCATCGAATGTGGGTAAAACAGAGAAGAAGACATACTATTCTCCCCCAAGGAGTTCAGTCAAAATTTAACTAACACATTTTTTTCTAATGAGCGTCATCAGCATGGAAGCATGTCTTCTGGAATGGTGGCCGAAGCATGAAAGGCTTAGCATATCTGGCACGAAAAATACCGTACAATGCTGGCTACAAAAGTGCCATGTGAATGGCTGTTCTCACTTTCAGGTGACATTGTAAATAAGAAGTGGGCAGCATTATCTTCTGTAAATGTAAACAGACTTGTTTGTCTTAGTGATTGGCTGAACAATAAGTAGGACTGAGCGGACTAGTAGGCTCTAAAGTTTTACACTGTTTTGGTTTTGAGTGAAGTTATGTAACAAAAAAAATCTACATTTGTAAATTGCACTTTCACGATAGAGAGATTGCATTATGGTACTTGTATGAGGTGAATTGAAAAATACGATTTCTTTTGTTTATCATTTTCACAGTGCAAATCTTTGCAATAAAAAGAATAATATAAAGTGAGCACTGTACTCTTTGTATTCTGTATTGTAATTTAAATCAGTATATTTGAAAATGTAGAAAAACATCCAAAATATTTAATAAGTTTCAATTGGTATTTTACTGTTTAACAGTTTGATTAAAACTGCGATTAATCATGATTCATTTTTTGAGTTAATCGCGTGAGTTAACTGTGACTAATCGACAGCCCTGGTAAACATGCAACTTTCTTTTAGCAGTGAAGACAAAGCATAAGACATCAGAGATGAAAAAAAGCAGCTAAGCAGTTTCACCTGACTGATCGCTGGGCACAAAGTAATTACTGATGTGCACACAGCACTTCACACACAGATGTATTTAAGAAGAGAGATGTAGATTACATCAAATTCATTATGTGCACACAGGCCCCCAGAAAAAGAAATTTACTCTTACGAAGTAGATTCATTTGATTCAAATATTCAGATTTGATAGTGAGCTTACATGAAGCACACATATTATCATTTTCATGCCCTCAATTCCCACTCTCTCTTTGCTTTTAGAGCAGTACAGGATTTAGTGCGCTTCTTCCCATCTGAATGATTTGATGTATTTATAATGCTGGAGCTACTCCTCTGTGGCAAAGATGATCAATTGTGGATGTTGCCACCTTCTTGGGGGCGAGGGGGGGAGGGGCAGGAACACCTTAAGGGGGGGTGCAACCTCCCTCCCTTTCTTTATGGAATGTGGAAAATTATCCCAATACTCATGGGAAGGCATCCCAAAACTTTTTGTTGTCACATGGAGTTGCAGGGCAGAGGGCCAATAAAAGACCTATGAACAACTTAAATCTCACTTAATAGGGTCAAAATAGATTTTCAGCAGGATTTAATTGAGTTAATTAATCCCAAGGTAACTGCACCTCTGATCCCTTCATGGCCTCTTTGAGGGAACTCTGTGATGCTCTCCCGCTAGACCTAGGCTACGGACTTTTGCAATTCATCTTGATTATTTTAGCAGGTCTGCCTTTAGTCCTGTTCTCTCATGGGCAATGACAGGATTAACTAGTGACCAACTGTCTCCCATAAAGTAGAGTACTATTTATTCAGAACAAAAGCATACTCTGAAATCTTATCTTAAAAGCAATAAACGGCTTATATTCTGGTTTTAGCGAACAGGAGCGGCTAACAGGAGTTTTGTGAGGGAGTTCTCCAGGAGCAGTGTGAGCAGGGGCTAGAACTCAACATTCTTTAAACTTAAAAGCCCCTTGATACAAACAAAACAAAAACAAAGGAACCAGCTGCAGGAGTAAAAAGAGAATGCAGGCAGAAGTCCCACAACAGAGTGGTTGCTATCCAGTTTATTGCACCCAGTGCAGCATGTATGATTGCTTGCCTTATGGGCAGGTGGTGTATATGTGCATTCGGTGCAAGGAGCTCCTGGCCCTCAGAGACCGTGTACGGGCTTTGGAGACCAGAGTGGCTGAACTGGAGGAGCTGAGGGAGATGGAGAGGTACACAGATGAGACTTTCCGGGACACAGTAGAACGGTCCCACCCCCATGGCAAGAACCACATGGTGACTTGCCTGCCTGGTGCGAAGGTTGCGGATTTCTCGACACATCTAGATAGACTTATGTGTAGTGCTGGGGAGGAGCCGGTGGTCGTGGTACATGTAGGTACCAATGACATATACACAAGGATACAAGAGAGGTCCTGGAGGCCAAATTTAGGCTGCTAGGTAAGAGATTGAAGTTCACGACCTCCATGATAGCATTCTCTGAGATACTCCAAGTTCCACGCGCAGAGACAGTTAGACAGGCAGAACTCCAGAGTCTTAATGCGTGGATGACATGATGGTGTAGGGAGGAGAGGTTTAGATTTATTAGGAACTGGGAAAACTTTTGGGAAAGGGGGAGCCTATGCAGGAAGGATAGGCTCCACCTAAACCAAAATGGAACCAGATTGCTGGCACTCAACATTAAAAAGGTTGTAGAGCAGTTTTTAAACTAAGGGCTGGGGGAAAGCCGAAAGGTGTGGAAGAGCAAATGGTTTGGACATCCCTTAGGAGAGGATCTATTAATAGAGAATCTCTATGTCCTAGTGAGGACGAGAGGATGGAAAATGATAAAATACAGGCAGGGTCTGATCAGAAACGGTCAAATAAAAAAAGAGTTCCATTCAATTACATCGTGTAATGCAACACCGCTAAAAGGAGATAAGTTTTTAAAGTGCTTATATACCAATGCTAGAAGTCTAAGTAATAAAATGGGTGAACTAGAGTGCCTCGTATTAAATGAGGATATTGAAATAACAGGCATCACAGAAACTTGGTGGAATGAGGATAATCAATGGGATACAGTAATACCAGAGTACAAAATATATAGGAAGGACAGAACAGGTCGTGCTGGTGCGGGAGTGGCATTATATGCGAAAGAAAGCATAGAATCAAATGAAGTAAAAATCGTAAATGAATCAAACTGTACCATAGAATCTCTATGGATAGAAATTCCATGCTCTAATAAAAAGAATATAGCGGTAGGGATATATTACCGACCACCTGACCAGGATAGTGATATTGACTGTGAAATGCTTAGGCAGATTAGAGACGCTATTAAAATTAAAAACTCAATAATAATAATGGGGTTTCAATTATCCAATATTGACTGGCTACATGTCACCTCAGGACAGAATGCAGAGATAAAGTTTCTAGACACCTTAAATGACAGCTTCTTGGAGCAGCTGGTCCTGGAACCCACCAGAGGAGAGGCAATTCTTGATTTAGTCCTAAGTGGAACACAGGATCTGGTCCAAGAAGTGAATATACCTGGACCGCTTGGTAATAGTGACCATAATATAATTAAATTTAATATCCCTGTGGCAGGAAAACACCACAGTGGCCCAACATTGTAGCATTTAATTCAGAAAGCGGAACTACACAAAAATGAGGAGGTTAGTTAAACAGAAATTAAAGGGTAGGGAGCCAAAAGTGAAATCTCTGCAAGCTGCATTGAAACTTTTTAAAGACACCATAATAGAGGCTCAACTTCAATGTATACCCCTGTCAAGGTTCCTTCCCCCTCTGAACTCTAGGGTACAAATGTGGGGACCTGCATGAAAGACCCCCCAAGCTTATTCTTACCCGCTTAGGTTAAAAACTTCCCCAAGGTACAAACTTTGCCTTGTCCTTGAACCCTATGCTGCCACCACCAAGCATGTTAAACAAAGAACAGGGAAAGAGATCACTTGGAGACGTCTTCCTGCAAAATATCAACCCAAGCCCTACACCCTCCTTTCCTGGGAAAAGCTTGATAAAAATCCTCACCAATTTGCATAGGTGAACACAGACCCAAACCCTTGGATCTTAAGAACAATGAAAAATCAATCAGGATCTTAAAAGAAGAATATTAATTAAAGAAAAGGTAAAAGAATCACCTCTGTAAAATCAGGATGGTAAATACCTTACAGGGTAATCAGATTCAAAACATAGAGAATCCCTCTAGGCAAAAGCTTAAGTTACAAAAAGACACAAAAACAGGAATATACATTCCATTCATCACATCTTATTTTACCAGCCATTAAACAAAAGAAAATCTAACGCATTTCTAGCTAGATTACTTACTAACTAGCAGTTGTAAGGCTGCATTCCTGCTCTGTTCCCGGCAAAAGCATCACACAGATAGACAGACCCTTTGTTTCCCCCACTCCAACTTTGAAAGTATCTTGTCTCCTCATTGGTCATTTTGGTCAGGTGCCAGCGAGGTTATCTTAGCGTCTTAACCCTTTACAGGTGAAAGGGTTTTGCCTCTGGCAGGAGGGATTTTATAGCACTGTATACAGAAAATGGTTACCCTTCCCTTTATATTTATGACAAGCCCAAATTAAAAAACATAGTAAGAGAACCAAAAAAGAGCCACCGTGGCTAAACAACAAAGTAAAAGAAGCAGTGAGAGGCAAAAAGGCATCCTTCAAAAAGTAGAAGTTAAATCCTAGTGAGGAAAATTGAAAGGAGCATAAACACTGGCAAATGAAGTGTAAAAATACAATTAGGAAGGGCAAAAAAGAATTTGAGGCACAGCTAGCCAAAGACTCAAAAAGTAACAGCAAAATTTTTTTAAGTACATCAGAAGCAGGAAGCCTGCTAAACAACCAGTGGGGCCACTGGACAATAGAGGTGCTAAAGGACCACTCAAGGATGATAAGGCCATTGAGGAGAAACTAAATGAATTCTTTGCATCCGTCTTTCACGGCTGAGGATGTGAGGGAGATTCCCAAACATGAGCCATTCTTTTTAGGTGACAGATCTGAGGAACTGTCCCAGATTGAGGAAACATTAGAGGAGGTTTTGGAACAGATTGATAAATTAAACAGCAATAAGTCACCAGGACCAGATGGTATTTACCCAAGAGTTCTGAAGGAACTCAAATGTGAAATTGCAGAACTTCTAACTGTAGTCTGTAACCTATCATTTAAATCGGCTTCTGTACCAGATGACTGGAGGATAGCTAATGTGACACCAACTTTTAAAAAGGGCTCCAGAGGTGATCCCAGCAATTACAGGCCTGTAAGCCTGACTTCAGTGCCGGACAAACTGGTTGAAACTATAATAAAGAACAATATTGTCAGACATATAGATTAACATAATTTGTTGAGGAAGAGTCAACATGGTTTTAGTAAAGAGAAATCATGCCTCACCAATCTACTAGAATTCTTTGAGGGGGTCAACAAGCATGTGGACCAAGGGGATCCAGTGTATATAGTGTACTTAGATTTTCAAAAAGCCTTTGACAAGGTCCCTCACCAAAGGCTCTTATGCAAAGTAAGCTGCCATGGGATAAGAGGGAAGGTGCTCTCATGGATTGGTAACTGGTTAAAAGATAGGAAACAAAGGGTAGATATAAATGATCGTTTCTCAGAATGGAGAAAAGGAAATAATAGTATCCCCCAGGGGTCTATTCTGGGTCCAATCCTATTCAACATATTCATAAATGATCTGGAAAAAGGGGTAAACAGTGAGGTGGCAAAATTTGCAGATGATACAAAATTACTAAAGATAGTTAAGATCCAGGCAGACTACGAAGAGATACAAAAGGATCTCTCAAAACTGGGTGACTGGGCAACAAAATGATAGATGAAATTTAATGTTGATAATGCAAAGTAATGCACATTGGAAAGCATAATCCTAACTATGCATATAAAATGATGGGGCCTAAATTAGCTGCTACCACTCAAGAAAGAGATCTTGGAGTCATTGTGGATAGTTCTCTGAAAACATCCCCAATGTGCAGCGGCAGTCAAAAAAGGGAACAGAATGCTGGGAATAATTAAGAAAGAGATAGATAATAGGACAGAAAATATCTTTTTACCCTCCATATAAATCCATGGTACGCCCACATCTTGAATACTGTGTGCAGATGTGGTCACCCCATCTCAAAAAAGATATACTGGAGTTGGAAAAGGCTCAGAAAAGGGCAACAAAACTTATTAGGGGTATGGAACGGCTTCCATATGAGGAGAGATTAATAAGACTGGGACTTTTCAGCTTGGAAAAGAGACAGCTATGGGGAGATATGATTGAGGTCTATAAAATCATGACTGGTTTAGAGAAAGTAGATAAGGAAGTGTTATTTACTACTTCTCATAACACAAGAACTAGGGGTCACCAAATGAAATTAATAGGCAGCAGGTTTAAAACAAATAAAAGGAAGTATTTCTTCACACAACGCACAGTCAACCTCTGGAACCCCTTGCCAGAGGATGTTGCGAAGGCCAAGACCATAAGAGGGTTCAAAAAAGAACTAGATAAATTCATGGAGGATAGGTCGATCAATGGCTATTAGCCAGGATGGGCAGGAATGGTGTCCCTACCTTCTGTTTGCCAGAAGCTGGGAATGAGCAACAGGGGATGGATCACTTGATGATTACCTGTCCTGTTCATTCCCTCTGGGGCACCTGGCACCGGACACTGTCAGAAGACAGGATACTGGGCTAGATGGACCTTTGTTCTGACCCAGTAGGGCCATTCTTATGTTCTTATATGTACTTAAGTTCTTACTTTACTAGGCAGTCACCCATCTTCCATGCTGAGACCCTGATAGGATTAAAGTACTTCAGGTCCTTTCCACAGGGCCTGTCTCTCTTGGTAACAGTTTCACGTCAGTTCTTGAATTGCATGAGATTGGCCTTGTGAGATTTATGGCAATTTCCTGCAAAAACTTTGGCACATCTTACTGAATTAAGTATATATGCATTGTATTAAATGCAAACATTATGTATTATTTTGGACCTGAATGATCAAAGAACTATATGAAACAACGTGGCAGACAAGAATGAACTTTTGGCACAATGTGTGTTCAGAGGACTTCCTGGGAAATATCTAGATGGAAGATGTATGCAAACTGTTGTTCCCCCCCTCTACTCTTTGAAACTATACTCTGAGGAGGGGGTGATTGTCTGTTGATTATCTGTTCCCAAGGTCCCAAGATCAAAGGTTTAAACTGTATAAAGGAGTGGTTCACAGAGTCATAGCAGTGCTTGTTCTGAGCTAATAGCTGTTTTGAACTTGTAACCACAGAAAAACCCCTTCATGGGTGTCATAAATGTAAAGGGACAGGTAAACACCTTTAAATCCCTCCTGGCCAGAGGAAAAACCCTTTCACCTGTAAAGGGTTAAGAAGCTAAGACAACCTCGCTGGCACCTGACCAAAATGACCAATGAGAAGACAAGATACTTTCAAAGCTGGAGGAGGGGGAAACAAAGGGTTCTCTCTGTCTGTGTGTTGTTTTTGCTGGGACCAGAGCAGGAATGCAGGTCAGAACTCCTGTAAAAAGTCAGTAACCAATCTAGTTAGATATGCATTAGATTCTGTTTTGTTTAAATGGCTGATAAAATAAGTTGTGCTGTATGGAATGTATATTCCTGTTTTTGTGTCTTTTTGTAACTTAAAATTTAGCCTAGAGGGATTCTCTATGTTTTGAATCTGATTACCCTGTAAGGTATTTACCATCCTGATTTTACAGAGGTGATTCTTTTACTTTTTCTTCAATTAAAATTCTTCTTTTAAGAACCTGATTGATTTTTTTATTGTTCTTAAGATCCAAGGGTTTGGGTCTGTGTTCACCTATGCAAATTGGTGAGGATTTTTATCAAGCCTTCCCCAGGAAAGGGGGATGAAGGGCTTGGGGGGATTTTGAGGGGAAAGACGTTTCCAAGTGGGCTCTTTCCCTGTTATATTTGTTAGACGCTTGGTGGTGGCAGCAAAAAAGTCCAGGGACAAAAGGTAAAATAGTTTGTACCTTGGGGAAGTTTTAACCTAAGCTGGTAAAAATAAGCTTAGGGGGTTTTTCATGCAGGTCCCCACATCTGTACCCTAGAGTTCAGAGTGAGGAAGAAACCTTGACAGTAGGATTTGAAGGACTGACTCCTACCGCCCTTGTTGGAATTGGGGGGTGATCTCTGGTAAGCTTATTAGCATATGTATACGTTCTTCTGTTGTTTTTAATATGTTTTCTCTGTAATGCTTTTACCTTAAAAATAAATGTGCTTGCTTAGAAAGGGCTGTGTGGTAACTGTGGGCAATTATGCTGTTGATAGCCTCTGAGGAGAAAGCAAAGCAGGCCTGCTTAGGCAGTCTATCTTGCTGGGGTGCTCATAGTGTAGGCCAGGAACTATGAAGCATGGAAAAACCCCAGCTAGGAGGGAAGGAGATACAGATCTCTGCTCAAGAGAGGTAACAGCTGAGGAGCTGGTGGCCTAGAGTGGGTGCCCCTGCTGGACCATGGAGGGGGAATACAGGTACAGTTGACCTGAATTGTGGTAGACCACCTGGATCAGGGCAGTCGTCATACTATTTCAGGTTCTTTGACTACCAACCACTTGAACCAGGTCAAACCAGTATATGCTGTTTCCTCAGGGGCCAAAACTGCCATATACTTGTTATCCACATTAGGCATTTGCATTAATTCTTCCCCAGTATGACTTTAGTTCCTGTAAAAATATCTTTTAGCCCACCCACTGAGCCAAAAACACACTCCCTAGCCAGCTCATGAAGATATACATAACATTTATAGTATAATAGTGATTCAGTAGTCTTTGAAGATTCCATGTGATCATAGTGTGACACCCTGGTACCCCCTTATTCACCATTGTCATATAATTAGGATATGTTTTGCACAAAGTATGTCTTGTGAGGTATCATTCTAAAAGTCTTGATCTGCTAGACATTAATATCGCATTGGATTGTATGTGGTATCATTGTTTGTGAATTTATGAAGTTTGGCTATGTATGTGTTACTGAAACATGTTGTGAGTTTAAAAACACCCACAAGCAGCCTTTCAGGTACAACAGTAAAAAGGCCAAATAATGTTAATGGCTTATTGAGGAAATGCACACAAGCACAAGTATTACCCCAGGAACTGTGTACAATAGAAACCTCTCATAGATAGCACTACACAATGGGATCTGTAAAACCCAGGTCACAGCAAAAGAGCTTTCCAGCAAGTGAGAAGAAGATATAAAAGGCGGAACGGGCATCATGATGGTACCTCACTCTCCCTACAACAACACACCTGAAAACACCTGAGAAACAAAGACTGAACTGGGGGAAATGATGATCCCAGGCTAAAGGGATTTTTAGCTGGTGTATGAAAAGCTGGGAAACCCAAGCTGAAAAGCAAAGGCAGCTTGTGCCTTAAGAATCTGCCAGCCTGTTTATCACTCAGGGAGAGAATTTGCTAATTCATATCCTATCTATCTAGTATGTTAAACCCAGCTAGTGGTTTTGTTTATTTACTAGGTAATCTGCTTTGATCTGTTTGCTATCACTTATATAGGGGGTCCCCAGTATACGTCGGGCTTATGTTCTTGAAAAGGGCGACGGATACCGAAACAACTGATACTGGGGAATTTTTCCCCATAAGAAATAATGGAATAAGAGGGGGATGCATTCACAGTGTCACCACATTCGCCTATGACAATGCTCTTTTTGCCTAAACAATGTACCTTTTTACAATGACAGGTTATATAGTACATATTTTACACATAAAACATTGAATAAAATAATGTAGAATCCTACTAACACTGTTCAAACACATAGAACATTTTAATACAGTAAATACAGTAAGATAAAACAGTGTCAATTACGCTTAATTTAGGTAGGGGTGGCGCTGGGTATTCTTGGGCTGGCTATTCGGTTGCAGAAGTCCTAAAAAGGATTGTATCAACGTCTGCTCTCCTGCATGAACCTTTGAATGACAGATCTCCCTGTAGCAAGCCACTGCATCATTGAAACCCTGGAGACTTTGGCAGAACATTCACAAAAAGGATTTCCGCTCTGTATGATTTCCGTCATCTCATCCAGCAATCCAAAGAAACAGGAGAGATTCTTTGCCGTCAGACTCCTGGCTTCCTGCCCTACGTCATCTTCATCGTCATCCTTCTTTTCTTAGGATATCCGTTGTTGGTCCAGCTCAATCAGTTCCTCATTTGTCAGTTCTTCAGCGTGAGACTCCAACAACTCCTCTACATTCTCCTCCTCCACCTCCTTGGAGCCAACATTCTTTGTGAACTTGACGATTTCTTGCTGGAGAGTAGGAACGGCATCAAATCCCACAAAGCTGTGAACAGCATCTGGCCATGCACGGTGCCAAATGCTGTTCATACATTGCGAAGTGACCTCCTCCCCCAGTGCGTCAATGTTTTCCATGTCATTCAAGATGTTGTAGGACTTCCAAAACTCCTTTACACTGGGCTTTCCTTTACCTGCCGTCTCCTTAATCAGCATGGAGAACATCCTCCGTAGGTAATAAGCTTTGAACGTGGCCATTACACCCTGGTCCATAGGTTGCAGCAACAATGTTGTGTTGGGTGGCAAAAATAGGACATTGACATTCCGGCAGAGGGCTTCATAGTCCAGTTTGTGGGCACTTGCATTATCCAGCAGAAGGAGAATCTTAAAGGCCAAATTTTCCTTCTGACAGTAAGCCTTAAATTCAGGGACAGCATGGTCTACAAACCACTCACGGAAAATATTGTGTGTTATCCAGTCCTTTCCGTTTGACTTCCAAATTATGGGGAGACGAGACTTAACGTAGCCCCTCATTGCTCTTGGCTTTTCACTGTGGTAGGCAAGCAAGGGTTTCAACTTGTAATCACCTTCTGCATTTTTCCCAAGCAGGAGGGTTAAGCAGTCCTTTGAGGCTTTGAATCCGGGAGCAGTCTTCTCATCATGATAAATATAAGTCCTCGTTGACATCTTCTTCCAGTAAAGACCCATCTCATTGACGTTAAAAACTTGTTTTGGAGAGTAGCCACCTTCTGAAACAATTTTCTTTAACTGCGCAGGAAACATTTCAGCCGCTTCTTCATCCACATTAGCCACTTCTCCTGTGAGTTTTACATTATGTAGATTGGCATGCTTCTGGAATCTGTGGAACCACCCATGACTAGCATTGAAGATCTCCTTTTCTGCTATGGAGCTCTCCCCCTCTCCTTCCTTTAAATCATTATACAGGCTTCTGGCCTTTTCCTGAATCAAGCTTAAACTCACAGGCATTTTCTTTTGATGGAGGTCATCAATCCAATCAGCCAGCAAACATTCCATCTTCTCCATTGTACTGCTTCTCTGTTTTGTTATCTTCATCTATGACAATTTCATAGCACTTCTAGTGCTCTCATGAATTTGATCAGCACTCTTAAAAATCCTGTGTGTATCGTCATAGCAGGCAAACAGAGAATAAGAGGAATGTTGGCTGCATGCCCACTTCTTTCAGTACGCTTTATAACATCTAATTTCACTTCTAGTGTTACACTTTTACATAGCCTCTTAGACACAGGCCCACTCTTAAGACTTTGAACACGTTTTCCACTCATGATGGGTAGTACTCTATAGTACTGTACTCACAGCCTGCCCCGCCTCTTCTTGCCCAGTTCTGCCGCATTCTCCAAGCTCGCCCCCTCCCTGCTCCTTCGCCTTCCTTCCACTGTCTCCTGCATGCCGCTGAACAGCTGATCGTGGCAGGCAGGAGGTGCTGGGCGGCGTGGGAGAGGAGTTGATCCCGGCAGACAAGAGGTGCTGGCTGCCGGTGGATGCTAAGCACCCACAGAAAAGCGACACAAAAAGTGAAGCAAGTAAGTTGCAAACGACAGATATGCAGATCGGGACCAACATGAATCGGAACACATTCCCCTATTGATGAGCGAAGGATATGCGAAACGATGGATAAGGGGGAGATGCATACCAGGGACCCCCTCTAATCACTTAAAATCTATATCCTTTTGTAGTTAATAAACTTATTTTATGTTTTAATCCAAATCAGTGTGTGTTTGACTAAGGTGTCTGGGGAAAATCTCAGCTTGGTTACCACAAGTGTGCATGGTCCTCTTCACATTGAGGGACAGGCGGATTGGGTATTAAACCCATATACTGGCCAGATTTGACCAGAGCAGGACAGTACTGCTCTGGGGTCCGAGGCTGCGAGGCTGGTGGTTAAAGAGCCTGCATATAACTGCAGCTGGGTGTGTCCCTACCTGTGTGAATGCTGGTGAAAGTGCAAGCTGGGAGGGCTTTGCAACTTGTCACAGCAGCACAGTGTGAGAGGGAGCCCAGGCTGCTGGGTCAGACGGCTCAGTGGTATGCCAGTTCCAGGTGGCACCCTGGGGGAACCCGTCACACATAGCATCTGTCACATCTCAATATAATAGTGTGTAATAGTGTGAATATTCCATGCTTCCAAAACATCACATCTGTCTCTCATAGGCCTCATGCTGTCCCTCTGCAAAAGGGTGAATTTTAATCTGTGCAGCTATTGTGAGTGTCAACAGGTTAGGGGCACGGTAGCCATCTCAATACAACAAAATAAATAATCTATTAGATCCTATGTGGTTTAACAATAACTAACTGTATTTATGGTTAAAAAATGTTTAATATAAACTAATAGCAGAAAGCTAAAAACTGGATGAAATGCAACACAAAAACTGCCATACACTGAACTGGTGACACCACATACCCGCAAAGCTCATAGACCAAAGGTGGGCAAACTACGGCCCGCGGGCCACATCCAGCCCGTGGCAAAGTCCTGCCCGGCCCCTGAGCTCCCGACTGGAGCGGCTAGTCCCCGGTCCCTCCCCCGCTGTCTCCCCTCCCCCGCAGCCATGCTGCTGCACGGGCAGCGCTCTGGCCCGCCACTCCAGTCAGGCAGCGCAGTGGCGTAGCTGGCTCTGGCATGGTAAGGGGCCGGACGAGTTGCATCCGAGAGTGCTGAAGGAATTGGCGGCTGTGATTGCAGAGCCCTTGGCCATTATCTTTGAAAACTCGTGGCGAACGGGGGAAGTCCCGGATGACTGGAAAAAGGCTAATGTAGTGCCAATCTTTAAAAAAGGGAAGAAGGAGGATCCTGGGAACTACAGGCCAGTCAGCCTCACCTCAGTCCCTGGAAAAATCATGGAGCAGGTCCTCAAAGAATCAATCCTGAAGCACTTACATGAGAGGAAAGTGATCAGGAACAGTCAGCATGGATTCACCAAGGGAAGGTCATGCCTGACTAATCTAATCGCCTTTTATGATGAGATTACTGGTTCTGTGGATGAAGGGAAAGCAGTGGATGTATTGTTTCTTGACTTTAGCAAAGCTTTTGACACGGTCTCCCACAGTATTCTTGTCAGCAAGTTAAGGAAGTATGGGCTGGATGAATGCACTATAAGGTGGGTAGAAAGCTGGCTAGATTGTCGGGCTCAACGGGTAGTGATCAATGGCTCCATGTCTAGTTGGCAGCCGGTGTCAAGTGGTGTGCCCCAGGGGTCGGTCCTGGGGCCGGTTTTGTTCAATATCTTCATAAATGATCTGGAGAATGGTGTGGATTGCACTCTCAGCAAATTTGCGGATGATACTAAACTGGGAGGAGTGGTAGATACGCTGGAGGGGAGGGATAGGATACAGAAGGACCTAGACAAATTGGAGGATTGGGCCAAAAGAAATCTGATGAGGTTCAATAAGGATAAGTGCAGGGTCCTGCACTTAGGATGGAAGAATCCAATGCACCGCTACAGACTAGGGACCGAATGGCTAGGCAGCAGTTCTGCAGAAAAGGACCTAGGGGTGACAGTGGACGAGAAGCTGGATATGAGTCAACAGTGTGCCCTTGTTGCCAAGAAGGCCAATGGCATTTTGGGATGTATAAGTAGGGGCATAGCGAGCAGATCGAGGGACGTGATCGTTCCCCTCTATTCGACACTGGTGAGGCCTCATCTGGAGTACTGTGTCCAGTTTTGGGCCCCACACTACAAGAAGGATGTGGATAAATTGGAGAGAGTCCAGCGAAGGGCAACAAAAATGATTAGGGGTCTAGAGCACATGACTTATGAAGAGAGGCTGAGGGAGCTGGGATTGTTTAGTCTGCAGAAGAGAAGAATGAGGGGGGATTTGATAGCTGCTTTCAACTACCTGAAAGGGGGTTCCAAAGAGGATGGCTCTAGACTGTTCTCAATGGTAGCAGATGACAGAACGAGGAGTAATGGTCTCAAGTTGCAATGGGAGAGGTTTAGATTGGATATTAGGAAAAACTTTTTCACTAAGAGGGTGGTGAAACACTGGAATGCGTTACCTAGGGAGGTGGTGGAATCTCCTTCCTTGGAGGTTTTTAAGGTCAGGCTTGACAAAGCCCTGGCTGGGATGATTTAACTGGGAATTGGTCCCGCTTCGAGCAGGGGGTTGGACTAGATGACCTTCTGGGGTCCCTTCCAACCCTGATATTCTATGATTCTATGATTCTAAGGGGAAGGGGGTCCCCAGGGGCAGTCAGGGGACAAGGAGCAGGGAGCAGTTGGATGGCGCAGAGGTTCGGGGGGGCAGTCAGGGGACGGGGAGCAGGGGGAGTTGGATATGGGGTGGGGTTCCCGAGGGGCAGTTAGGGGCGGGGGTGTGGATCGGGTCGTGCCAGTGAGGAACAGGGAGCGAGGGGGATGGGGGTGGGGTCCCAGGGGGCGGAGGTTCTGGGAGGAGGGTCAGAGGACGGGGAACAGGGTGGATTTGATAGGGCATTGGAGTCCCGAGGGGCCTGTCAGGGAGTGGGGGTGTGGACAGGGGTTGTAGTAGTCGGATACAGGGAGTGGGGGGGGGGTTGGATGGGGAGGCCTGCGGGGGGGAGCAATTAGAGGCGGGGGGTCCTGGGATGGGGCAGTCAGGGGTCAAGGAGCAGGGGGCGTTGGATGGGTCGTGGGTTCTGAGGGGGGTGGGAAGTGGGAGGGGGCGGATAGGGGGCAGGGGCCAGGCTGTTTGGGGAGGCACAGCCTTCCCTATCCAGCCCTCCATACAGTTGCACAACCCCGCTGTGGCCCTTGGGCCAAAAAGTTTGTCCACCCGTGTCATAGACAAATGAAAGTGTGATTTTAGAAGCATTCTATATCTGTAGTAAGTTCATTCCAAAATAAGTTGTGCTATTCTGAATTTACGTTTAAATAGGTGAGAAACTAAAACAAAGATCCCATAAAAGATTAAAATTGAATCTAGGTCAGCAAAACAAGAGTAGTTAGGGAATTCACACTGGAAAAAAACTTGAGTCCAGGAGATGGTTTTCAAGGTTATTAACACTGCCTTACACTCAGCCATATGAAGAAGATTCAAAAAGAATGTATATATATTGCTAGGTTTAGATAACATGGTGATCTTTGTAATTCATCCTTAATTACATCTATTATTGTGTTAGTTTATGTATGTTAGCATATATCTTCCCCCATGTAGGGACATATCCCATCACACATCAGGACTAGCCTAAGAATGGAATTTAAGACTCTGCTGGCAATTTAATTAGTTTTAATGCTGCAAGGATAAGTAGCCTGCCAGCATTAATGGCCAATACTTTGTTTACAAAACAGATCAAGAAGTGAGAGCCATCAAAACAAATGACCTCAACTGCTCAAGGTTAGGGAACTTAGAACATAAAGTTTGAAACAGGAGTCTGAAAAGATAGCGATAATAGTTGGTATATTTCCTTTTGCATGTTGAGTTCCTTTCCAGGAAACTCCTGTATTATCAAACTCATTCCCACAAAACCATTAATGATATTGAAGATATTTTTAAGATGTAAGTATTTGTTGAAATAGTTTATTCAAATTTCTCTGTGGGGGTGTTCATACGCTGGTCATTTGATATTTGTGGTGTGTGATTAGTCACCAAAGTCGCATGATATTGTTTCTGCTCTTTGAATGGATGAGTTAAATTTAAATTATCATAATGAACAAATAGCTTCTGGTGTGATTTTTTTTAGATAAATTGTTCATGTGAATTTCAAGATTCATTTACACTTTCACCAGCACACTGTGGCCATATGAAAAAATGGCCACACAAACAGGGACCAAATACACTTCAATACATGAACCACGTCTGTATTATTCAAACACAAAACTATGATTACAGTCAAGCTCTGTGGTTAATATTCCATACAACTATATGAATAACCCAAAATTTGATTTGCTGGTCCTACCTCTCTCCTGTTACAGTGTTAAAAGAAATTAATTTTTTTTTAAAGCTCACTGTTGTCAAGGGAGCCAGAATTCCAGTAACAAATTGGTCCTTTTAACGTATTCAAAACAACTTAAAATGAAACTCCAAAAGGACTCTAAATATGGCTTAAGGCGTGGACTTTTTATTTAGTTTCGACTTCTGGATATGCAACAACAACAAAGAATAAACAATAAATATAGTTCTTTTATAATTTGATAAAAGTGACATTTCCCCAATTTAAAAAAGTTTATAAAAATACTTCAGGCTTAACAATACCATGTTCAGAAATTTAAAAACAAAAATCCCCAAAACCCACCCACATACAAATACCTGGAGTCTGATCCTTCTCCACTTAGAGAGACAAAGTGGATGAGGTAATATCTTTTATTGGCCCAACTTCTGTTGGTTAGAGACACAATATTTCAAGCTTACACACAGCTCTTCTCCCATTAGTTGTTTGCATATTTTAATGATTTGCTCATGTGAGTAAAGGATGCAGGATTTGGCCTCTAATAAACATTTCTTAAAATGGGATTTTATCTTGACAACACTGACGCTTTAATTAAGCAACACTAGGGGGCACTGCTGTAATAGTCTTTATTCGATGTTTGTAAATATAAGTGCACTTCTTTCCACACATTTTAATTTCTTTTAGTTTTAACAAGATTGCAGAATTTGTTGGTTTGTTTTAATATTGAAATGGTAGAAATTAAACTTGGTTGCAATTAAATTGCTAACTTGAATTCTAATTAGAAAACTTTATAATGTAAACGTTCCTATGTCAACAGCCAGCATGAATGTTCAGGATACCAATGGTTCTTCTTTGGGCCAGATTTTGCCACTTCTACTCCCCTGGAGTAGGACCACACTCCTGGAGTAGTCCCACTGATTTCAATATGACTCTGTATCAGTAAGCACGGCAGAACTAGCCCCCATATGATGTTATCTAACACTAGGAATCCAAATAGCCATTTTGTATTCTCAGTGCAGTGGGGAAGTAGTTTCTTCACTGGAAATAAACGCATTTCCTAGGAGGTTAAAATAGTACCTGAGTTGTCCCCATAATGTCTGAGCCTTGTGCACGTTGCAGGCATTCGCAAGTAGCAGCAGTGGATGAACTTGCAGTGGTTACACTCACGCTTCAGAGGATGTGAAATCCTAAGATGAGGAGTGAATAGAAATGGGGAAAAATATGATAAAAATGCAAAAAAAAAACCCCACCCCCATCAAAAAAAAGGAAAGTATAAATCCATGTGGTGTGCACATAAAACAAAAATAAAACCATGGTCCCAAGCAGCATTTAATTAAATTGAGCACAGCAATGTAGCAGGAAAGCAAGCAAGCACAGAGACTGCACATCAACAATCAGACCATGGAAAAAGCTTTAGATGTGTTTAACTTTGCCACTGTGTAGTTGTAACAGTTCTCATCACTTCTTCTGCTCTTTACATGGAAAACCATGAGCTAGTTCCGATTGGATTACAGACAGAATTTAGTGTCTGATTCCTCTGCTTGTGCAATTTGCTAAATAGAGTATGTATTGTACATTGGATGCTTACATACAAGTATTGGATTCAAATAAGTATTGCTGTTTCTTAGACTAATCAACATAGCATCATATTTCATTAATAGCCCCCAACAAACAGAAAATGCAATCCACTAACCTTTCCCTTACAAATCCCAAGAAATGTGAGGCGCATCTCACATAAAAAACAAATAGTGTTTTAATTAAGAAAAAATAATTAATGTAACTTTTCTGATTCTACCAGACAATATATCCTAGGTACAAATCAATAAAATGAGCAATGAGATCACAGTCAATTACGTGGTGAAAGAGAAAAAATATCCATTTCCATTCCCCAGAAAATTAAATACTGGGCTAGATTGTGACTTGGGTTATATGTTCCTGCAGCGATCCCTCTGAAACCTCTACATGGGCTACCCAGACCTTGAGTGTAGCCTCTACTCCCCACACTGAGCCAAAGGGCAGGGAATGGACAGTCTTGACTCTAAAAAAAGGAGTACTTGTGGCACTTGTGGATGCATCCGATGAAGTGAGCTGTAGCTCACGAAAGCTTATGCTCAAATAAATTGGTTAGTCTCTAAGGTGCCACAAGTACTCCTTTTCTTTTTGCGAATACAGACTAACACGGCTGTAACTCTGAAATGTGGCACCTTAGAGACTAACCAATTTATTTGAGCATAAGCTTTCGTGAGCTACAGCTCACTTCATCGGATGCTTATGCTCAAATAAATTTGTTAGTCTCTATGGTACCACAAGTACTTCTTTTCTTTTTGTGGATACAGACTAACACGGCTGCTATTCTGAAACCAATCTTGACCATGCCACCTAGTGGAATCTACAGCTCTGAGTTAGGCACCCAGACTCCCTACACAATGCATGGAGAGAGATAGGTGCCTAAGTACAGGATTCACAGAAGCCAGGATGCTGAGCAGAGAGCTGCCTAAGGCAGCTAATAGAAAATGCTAAGAAGAGGGGTGTTGCCTGATCCCTGCCCCTCAAAGGGAGTTAGGCATTTAATGGGAGGAGTCTCCTTCTGCTCAAGATTCTCAGCCTTGAACTTCTTCCTGGACTTAGTGCTGACCTGGATTAGGCACCCTTTTCACTACATATACATATATACACACACAGGTTCAAATCATTCATTGGGGCATAATGGGAGTGAGAACTGACTCTATAACCTGGTGATTAGGGCACACAGTTGGAAGGGGTGTCCGGGGTTCTGGTCCCTGCTCCAATTAATATTTAATTATCTTGTAAAAAGTGGAACAGCTTTGACAAGAGAGATGGAGAGCACCCCAGAATGGTCCCGTGGCTAGGGTATGTTACTAGGAGATCTGGGTTCAAATCCCTGCTCTGAATCAGGCAGCATGGGGATTTGAACCCAGGAGAGCCACATCCTGATGAGTGCTCTAGTTATTGAGTAAATGGGGTGAGGAGTATCACCATGTCTCCCTTCAGCAGTGTTTTATGTGGCACTTGATCTGATAGGCAGCCTCTGGGCATGCCCTCTGGATCGGGCCCCACAGACAAAATAGACCAGGGAATACCTAGTTTGTGAATCCTGCTGGGGCTTAGCTGCGAGCTAGGTGCCAGGTGTCAGGACTGAGGGAACTTTGCACATGCTCAGTGGCAGAAACATGGGTGCCTATGGGAATCTATTGGCAAAAGCATCGGCACCTAGGGAATTTAGGTCCCCCAGAGTTAAAGGGTAGCTGAGCAGGGTTTTGAGGGTCTAAATTTTTGGTTTAGGATGCTAAGTCCCTTTGTGGATCTAGTCCAAGGTTCCTGGGGCTAGCCTTGGAATGGTGCAGCTTACACACTGCCCACTGCTTGGGGCTGTGTCTAACAGCACACTCCAGCCCTGGGCCTGGAAAGCAGCTATAGCTCCTTAGATTTTTAAAAGTTAAAAGGAACAGAAAGCAGCTAAAGAAAAGCTTAACAAAGAAATATATTGCACCCTATTTTTTACACAGTGGTTATTTTTAATAAAATGTTTACTGCTATAAAAATAAATGCATCTGTATTATTGACATAAAAACGTGGCCTCTGCAACACTGGATCTCTTTGACATTATTTAAAATAACAATAAAACAAAAACAAACAAGGAGCAAATTCCCAGCTGAAAAACTCCAACAAATCTCCATCCCCAACACAACCCAATGGGTCAGTCTGAGGAACATAAGTCTGATGGGAAAAGAAATAGTCAGTCCTGAAAGGGATGGGGAAGAATCTTCAATTGGTATTGGGACTTCCAGTTTTCAGTAGTCATTGCAGTAAACAGTGTATGTTTAAATACATGCGCAAGAAGAAAGAGAAGAGAAGGGACTAATTGGGTGGAAGTAGCCCCAGCAGCTATGACTATATAAGCAAACCGGAAGGCTATGCAGGGAAGGCAGAAGCAGGCAAGACTGGTTGCTACAGTATTCTCTAGAAGTAAGTGAAAAGGCTAGCTATTGATTGTAAGTATAACATATAATAAGGCACAGTGGTGGTTAAAAAGAGCTGGAGGAGTTGTGGTCAGTGACTGATATTGAAAAGAACTCAGGGAACTATCCTATGACAGTACCCTACTGCCGGGCTAAAAGTTACCAGGGAACTCCTACTCCTTCCCTTCTTTGTGGGTTTTTGGGAGAGGAATACCTATGTTCCCCTAGTTCATGCATTGTTCTAGAGTTTAGGAGTCTAGATGCCATTGCCTACACGGAGGCTGCAGAAGCAGAAACACAGGCACATAAACAAAAATCTAGCCACCTATAAGGTTTGCGAGTGGCTGAGCAAGAGTTTTATGAATCCTTGTGGGGCCTGATTCTGGGATGTAGGTGCCTAAAATGGTAGGTAGACCCTTAAGTGAAGTGAAGTCCTTTTGTGAATCTAGCCCTCTATGCTTCAGTTCCCTATTTGCTAAATGGGGGTGTTATGAAGATAAATATATCAAAGGCTGTGAGATGCTCACATAAGTACCAAAGATAGATGTATGAGTATGTGCTTCTTTTTTTTTTAAGGCTAGTTCTTTGGTTTGACTTACAACTGAATTTTTACATTAGCAAAAACACTTGTAATTTTTCAACACAAGTTCATTTTTATAAAAGAACCAGTAGTATGACTTTCATATAGCCTTTAGGATCAAAATAAAAATTAGCATGACTTTGCCTACCAGCATTAAACATTAAATCACAACTCTTCTTCCATCACACTGACAAATATTATCTGCATACACCAAACCATTTGTATACGTTGCAGCTTCCCCGCTACATGTTTCACTGTACATACTATGGACTAGACCCTCACCTGCTATAAATTGGTGCATTTCCACTGAAGTCAAGGGAAACACTGATTTACACCAGTTGAGGCTCTGGCTTTACATTGAAAACGGAGATCATCGTTCAAGAATAAAGTTACAATCTGGCTCTCCCAGTATTTTAGCTCATATTCACATGGAATGATTTCACATATATTCTGAACAAACTGGAAGATAACAAAAGAACTGATGATTAACAATGGATCCAACCACGCATGGCACACAATCATAAAAACACAAACTGTATTGACCATAGTCCTTGTGTTATTTAAAGGTAAGGGTGGGCCTTTAGACAATGTTGTGGTTTTCTCAAAGAACATTAAGAGTTAGAAGCCTCAAAATTCAAATGCCAGTTTGTACTTTAAATATCATACCACCTATACAAGCTTGTTCTGCCTCTGCACCAGTGTCACAGAACCAAAAAAACAGAGTCAATCATATCATGACCAGATATACATCCTAATAATACGTGACTAGATAGTGACTTGGACTATGTGCCTTTGCAGAGAATAAGAAGGAGTAAGAGAGCCTCCCCATAAACTTCTCTGTGGGCCACTCAGGCCTTGGAGCCAGGCCTACATGGATAACCAGGTACTGCCCACCTATTTACTTGAGCTGCCAAAACTCTCAGAGCAAACTAGCAGTAGACTTCACATTTATGTAAAATCTCTCTCTATATATGCATAAATGTGAATTGATTTGCATAAACATGCCTTGAGATGCTCAGAAAGAGGTGAAGGGGGACAGAGTGAGAAGGGAGAGAGAGACTCCAGTAATTCATCCTCTACCTGCTTCCACTCCCTCCCCCCATGGAAGCATTTCATTCTTCTTTCCCATCTCAGCATCAACATTTCACACCAACCCCCACCAAAAAAACCCAAACTTTGTTGTGTTAAAAATAAACAAATCCCCAACCAATTTCACATCAAAAAGCCCCCTCCCGCCCCCGACTTTTGGAGACACACAGAATGGAGAACAGTGCAGGGAGGATCATCTTTTCTTTCCAACCTCCCAAACCTGGGGGGGGAGGGGGGGCTAAGACGGACTTGAAGATCTAGGAAGATCTTGGAAGCTGGACTTGAAGATCTAGGAAGATCTTCACTCTCCCCACTTCTCTCTGTGCCCCCCGGACAGCACAAGGAACCATAACAGGACCTGCAGAGCCCGTAGGAACAGCTGATCCCTAACTGGCTGTACTAAGAAGTACCCTCAGCCCATTAGCTGGGAAGTGGGAAGCAGAAGCTCTTCAGGCTTCCTGACTTGAGATACTAGGCTGACCCTGAGCACAGAAAGCAGTTTTGATTGGTTGCTCCTCTTCACGGATCCCTAGCAAGGTCTGAAAACCAGTAGAGTTGGCAGACAGGTCTATTTACTCCCTCCATGGAGCAAATGTAGGGAATAATGTAAAATCTCCTCATTCCCTTGGCAAATGACTATCCTGCTAGAGCAAGGTTGTCTTTGTGGCATCATGCCTCCTAGCATTACAGCTGGGATCCTGAAGCTTGCTCACCACCCCTTGTTCAGGGCTGTGCCTAAAATCAAAATCTAGTCCATAATAACTGACTTGAGAAGTGATGTAACTGGACTACCTTACTGTTATTGGCAGACTGTTTGTCAGCTACTGTAGGTCAAGCACAGTGTAGCATCTTTACATCACTGCAGCAGAGAAGACTCAAGCCTTTCTTAACTTCACAAAAAAGACAGCTGATACCAAAAGAGACCACATTCAAAATTCCCCAGAAAGAAAAGGGTTTCTATTAATGCTATAGGGCCTTACTCTCATTTACCTTAAGGTCTTTTACTGATGTAACCATGGGCGCCAGGTTTGTATAATTTTTGGTGCCGCCTAGAACAGGTCCAAGCAGAGTTGTGCCGTCCATAGGACAAACCCCGAAAGCACGGGAAGCCCAAACATTGGTGGAGCCGGGCCCACATTCCTAAATATTGGTGGAACTTGGGCACCACGGGTTCATATAACTCGCTACCTATGGGTGTAACAGTGTCTAAAGAGGGTGTAAATTATATTTTCACTTAGTTTCGGACTCTTTACATTTCCAGAATGGTGTAAAGTGGCCTCAGTGTAAAGGAGAATCTGGCCCACTATGCTCTGCATTTAAACTAATTAATGGCTGGATCAAAAGTTAAGTAGCTTACACATGATTTAGCACAGTGGTAGAGAATCACAGTTTTATAGCATAGGCTTATATATACATTGCCTTTTCTTAGTTCTAAAATTTCTTTCAAATTATAGACTGCTGTTTCAGTGTCTTCAAATAACCACTATATCAAAGCTTTTGCATCAACTATAAATCAAAGAATTGAATGAACAACATGTATATTCTATGGTAGATGCTATTCCCCCCGGGGATTCAGGAAAGTAGAGGTGCAGTATTACAGGGTCAATTGGTTAGGTTCCCTTTGAAGTCTGAAGGCTAAAGGATATGTGTAACAGCTTAGACAAGTGTAACCCAGAAAGAATTGAACACTAAAATATCCCTCACTCTAACATTTTTGTGTTACTTTAAGCTAATATACTACATAATTGCTTACTTCTCTTTGAACTTACATGAGACTCAGGGAATTTTAAGCATAAAGCATGCAATACATGAGATAAAAGGAAATGTAAAGCATCTTAACATCAGATGAAGTTTTACAAGTGACAGCTTTAATGTAGGGATTATCTGTATTTATGAGTACATTTTTTACCTGATAATCAGCGGACTCATTTGCAGACCCTATGTAGACATGTGTTTGAACGTTCATCTAGTCATGTGCATCAGCAAAGGTGCATATGCAACTTGGGAATTTATGTGGTAATATGTATTGGAAAGGAGAAGCATAAATGCATACGCACAAAGATGTGTTTACCGAGGGAATGAAAGTCAGGCCTTCTCTTTCTATGAAATCTCTCACACCAACACAGATACTAGAAATTTGTTTCCTCTCTGGAGATTGCTAGAAATACTGCATTTTTCATGGTATTCCCTACAGAGACTGATAAAAGCATACGGTTGCCAGGTATCTAGTTTTCGACTGGAATACCTGGTCAAAAAGGGACACTGGCGGCTCCAGTCAGCATTGCTGACCAGGCCATTAAAACTCCAGTTGGCAGTGCAGCGGGGTTCAGGTAGGCTCCTTGCCTACACACAGGAGCAGCCAGGGAGGCACCTTGCGCTGCCCCCACTCTGAGCGCCAGCTCTCCAGCTCCCATTGGCATGGAACCGCAGCCAGTGGGAGCTGCAGGGGCAGTGCCTGCAGGCACAGGCAGAGTGCACTGCACACCGTGCAAGGCCGCCTGGCCGCCCTTGAGTGTAGGAGCCGGACATGCCTGCTGATTCCAGGAGCTGCCCAGAGCCAGTGCAGGCAGGGAGTCTGCCTCAGCACTGCTGCACCACCGACCGGCAGACACCTGAGGTAAGCGCCGCCCAGCTGGAGCCAAAGCCCGAACCACTGCCACAGCCCTGAGCCCCCTCCCGGAGCCCGCACATCACATCCCCTCCCGCCCCCAAACTCCTGTCCCAGCCTTAAGCCCCCTCCCAAAACCCAAACTCCCTCCTGGAGCCTGCATCCCCTCCCGCAACCTAACCTCAACCCTGAGCCCTCTTCTGCACCCAAACTCTCACCGGGAGCCCACACCCTCTCCCACACCCCAACCCCCTGCCCCAGCCCTGAGTCCATTCCTGCACTACAAACCCTCAGCTCTAACCCAACCCAGAGCCCCCTCCTACACCCCAAACCCCTCATACCTGGCCCCACCCCAGAGCCCGCACCCCCAGTCAGAGCCCTCACCCCCTCCTACGCTCCTGCCCCCTGCCCCAGCCCGGAGCACCTTTCCGCACCCTGAACCCCTCATTTCTGGCCCCACCACAGAGCCCACACCCCCAGCTGGAGCCCTCACCCACTCCTGCACCCCAATCCCCTGCCCCAGCCCAGTGAAAGTGAGGGTGGAGGAGAGCAAGCGACAGAGGAGGGATGGAGTGAGTGGTGGCAGGGCCACGCAGAAAGGGTGGGCCGGGGCGGGGCCAGGGTGTTCAGTTTTGTGTGATTATAAAGTTGGTAACTCTATAAAAGCACTTCCATTTTCTATCCAGCCATAGATGTCTAGCCAACACTCAAGAAATATCAAGCAGCAAAGGTTGTGAATTGGACATAGTGCATGGTGTAAAATGGAGGTGGAATAAGACACAAGTAAGTGTCTCACCAATAATATTTTCAACATGGTGCGGTGAATATTTTCAATGTGGTGAAGTCGAGTGGTTATCTTGTGAATTGCTCAGGTAAACATTTTATATTTCAGGACATCTATCCAGGAAGGAAGCAAAAATAAATCTAAATATCTTAAAAGTTTTGAGGTACTTTTCACTGAGCCGCATTGAACTGCTGGCTCTGCCTGTCCACAGTGGGTGAGTAATGTAGGAGGCCAACATTTTTCTTTTGAAAGCTTTTGTAGAACAAATGTGATCAAAACAGCTGAAACTTTCAGACTCTTCAAGTATATACTGATGCCTCTAACATCAAGGTTACAGGACACTTTTCAAAATAGTTTCTTCTTCAAATGCACAGCTCTTACTCTTTGAGTGCAGTTCAAAATATTGTGAATTTAAAATCTGTCAGTTGAGTTAAACTAATTAAAAATGGGCCCTATAAGTAATCTATCACTAGTTGTGTATCCCATTTTTCCCTGAATAATCTTAACCTAACAACACAGAATCTTCATACTTGAAGAGCAAAACTCAGCTATGATGAATGTGGGGGTGCTCAGTGGTGCATGCTGACTTGTACTCCAAAATGTGGCTTATGTATTGGATTTCTGAGGTGGTGTGTTGGAATGTCAGAAGGGAGCACTCAGTCTTGGCACACGTCGCCATAGTCACCAGACCAAGGATTGAAGGCCAATGAGGCTGAATGGGTCTAACTGCCAAACAATGAAGCAACTATCATGGGGATTTACTCTTAGATGCTGTTTTTTGCCAGATGCCCAGGCAGGCTAAAGTAAAAGGAAGACTTCCACCGAGACCCTGTAACAAAAGTCATCAATGCATATAGGGAGGGAGAGGCTTTGAGAAAAGAGAAGAAATTCTTGAACTGCCTGTACACCCATGCTAGCAGCCTGCATAATAATTGGAATTGCTCTTTATGAGTATAAATTTGATCTAGTTGGTATTACTGAAACCTGGTGGGATGATTCACATGACTGGAATGTTAAAATCAAGAGTTATAACCTATTTAGGAAGGACTGAGTGGGCAAAAGGGGAAAGGGACTGGCACTCTGTTGTCAAAAATCACCTGTTTCGAAGTCACTGATAACTCAGAAGAAAATGGTCTTGAATGCTTACAGATAAATGTCTTAACAGCTAAGCACAAGATGGGCTATTAGTTGATGTCCACTACAGACAACCAAATCACACTAGGGGACAGGATGACTGAGTCCTTATGCACCTATGTACAATGTGTGTGTGGTGTTGGCAGGGGTGGGGTGGGGTGGGGTGGAGGGACTGATCATGGAAGGCTTCAATTTGAGTGACTTATGCTGGAGGTCGCATGCTGCCAGTACTAATGCATCCTTGGAATTTCTAAACATTACACATGAAAATTTCTCAACTCAAAAAGTGTTGTAGCCAACATGGGGGAATTCTACGGCAGACCTTGTCCTAACAGATAAAGAGGAACTGATCACAGAACTAAAAATTATTGGTAGATTAGGTACAGCTGATCATGATTTGATCCCATTTATAATGTGCAAAGAGAATAAAGTCCAGACCAGGGCCTGTGACAGAGTGCTAGGCAATAGCAGCTGTATCAGCACTCTTGTCACTGGATCACCAGTTAAATAATCCCAGAGTGAACGTGAGGGGCAAAACTCTGCCTAACTGATAGATCGAGAATGGGCTGGAGAGAGCTACAAGGCTAACTAATCCATTAGCCCAGAAAGTAAAAAGGGACAGGCAAGAAGCACTAGGGAGAAGAGGGGGGAAGACAGACTGATTGACTGGCAGGTTTTTGAGAGTCCACACCAGGGGAGATCTCACAAGAGGAATCATAGAAGAATCATAGAAGATTAGGATTGGAAGACACCCCAGGAGGTCACCTAGTCCAACCCCGTGCTCAAAGCAGGACCAACCCCAACTAAATCATCCCAGCCAGGACTTTGTCAAACTGGGCCTTAAAAACCTCTAAGGATGGAGATTCCAGTGCTTCACCTCCCTCCTAGTGAAATAGTTTTTCCTAATATCCAACCGAGACCTCCCCCAACTTGAGATCATTGCTCCTTGTTCTGTCATCTGCCACCACTGAGAACAGCCTATCTCCATCCTCTCTGGAACCCCCCTTCAGGTAGTTGAAGGCTGCTATCAAATCTCCCATCACTCTTCTCTTCTGCAGACTAAATAACCCCTGTTCCCTCAGCCTCTGCTCATAAATCATGTGCCTCAGCCCCCTAATCATTTTCATTGCCCTCTGCTGGACTCTCTCCAATTTGCCCACATCCTTTCTGTAGCTGGGGGCCCAACACTGGATGCAATACTCCAGGTGTGGCCTCACCAGTGCTGAATAGAAGGGAATAATCACTTCCCTTGATCTGCCAGCAATGGTTCTACTAATGCAGCCCAATATGCCGTTAACCTTCTTGGCAACAAGGGCACACTGTTGACTCATATCCAGCTTCTCGTCCACTGTAATCCCCAGGTCCTTTTCTGCAGAACTGCCGCTTAGCCAGTCAGTTCCCAGCCTGCAGCAGTGCATGGGGATTCTTCCATCCTAAGTGCAGGACTCTGCACTCGTCCTTGTTGAACCTCATCAGATTTCTTTTGGCCCAATCCTCCAATTTGTCTAGGTCACTCTGGACCCTATCCCTTCCCTCCAGTGTATCTACCTCTCCCCCCAGCATTGTGTCATCCGCAAACTTGCTGAGGGTGGAATCTAGCCCATCATCCAGATCATTAAATGAAGATGTTGAACAAAACTGGCCCCAGGACCACCCCTGGGGCACTTCGCTTGATGCCAGTTGCCAACTAGACATCGAGCCATCTAGACTTCTTCTGTCTTCCTCCTCCTTGGCTGAATGAGCTATGAAGTGTATACTATTATAAATACTGAGCTGCACAATTTGTAAGGGTGGTGGGGAGAACACTGTAAATAAACTGCAAAAGATGTTTGACCAGAAGAAGTCCTCCAAGGGGAAAAATCTTAACAATAGTATAAGTCCATCACTGAATGGAAACTGTCAAATGATTAATAATAATGCAGAAAGGGCAGAAATTGTCAATAAATTTGGGGAAAACCCGATGATGTAGTCTCTTCATATGGTGATAACTCTTTCCATTCCACTATTATCTCTGGAGGATATTAAACAGAAGCTACTAAAGTCTGACATTTTTAAATCAGCAGATCCAGATAAATTTCATCCAAGAATTTCAAAAGAGCTATTGGAGGAGCTCACTGGACCATTAATGTTGATTTTTCAATATGTCTTGGAGAACTAGAGAGGTTACAGAAGACTGGAAGAAAGCTAACATTGTGTCAATTTTTAAAAAAGGGTA
Organism: Natator depressus; assembly: GCF_965152275.1. Taxonomy (NCBI): domain Eukaryota; kingdom Metazoa; phylum Chordata; order Testudines; family Cheloniidae; genus Natator; species Natator depressus. The sequence goes on along the minus strand of NC_134236.1, from coordinate 41,285,704 downwards.
AATGGGTTTACCGGGGTAATTATAGACCTGACAGCCTGACATGGGATCCCGGCCAAGATAATAGAGCAGCTGATATGATACTCAATTAAAAAATAATTAAAGGAAGGTAATCTAATTAATAAAATCAACATGGGTTTATGGAAAATAGATCCTGTCAAACTAACTTTTTTATTTTTTGAGATTACAAGTTTGGTTGATAAATGTAATAGGGGTTGGTATAATATAATTGAATATCTGTAAGGCATTTGACTAGGTATCATACGACATTTTGTTTCAAAAACTAGAACAATATAAAATTAATGTGGCACACATTAAACGGATTTAAAAACTAGCTAAATGATAGGTCTCAAAATGTAACTGTAAATGGAGAATCATTATCAAGTAAGTGTGTTTCCAGTGGGGTTCCACTGCGATCAATTCTTGCCCTACACTATTTAACATTTTTTATTAATGACCTGGAAGAAAACATCAGTGATGATTTTTATAAAAAGTCTGTAAATGACACAAATTGGGGGAGTAAATAATGAAGAAGACAGATCACTGATCTTGGATTGATCTAAATCACTTGGTAAACTGGAGGTAAGTAAACAATGTGCATTTTAATAGAGCTAAAAGTAAATGTATACATCTAAGAACAAAGAATGTAGGCCATACTTACAGGATAGGAGACTCTATCCTAGGAAGTAATAATTCTGAAAATGATTGGGGGTTGTGGTGGATAATCAGCTGAACATGAGCTCCCAGTGCAACACTGTGGCTGAAAGAACTAATGAAATCCTGAGATGCATAAACAAGAGAATCTTGAGTAAGAGTAGAGAAGTTATTTTATGTCTGTATTTGGCACTGGTGCAACCACTTCTGGAATACCGTGTCCAGTTCCGGTGCCCACAATTCAAGAAGGATGCTGATAAACTGGAGAGGGTTCAGAGAAGAGCCATGAGAATGATTTAAACGATTGGAAATGACAGACTTTAGAGTGACAGACTTGAAGAGCTCATTCTCTTTAGCTTAACAACAAGATGGTTAAAAGAAAAGGAGTACTTGTGGCACCTTAGAGACCAACAAATTTATTTGAGCATAAGCTTTCGTGAACTACAGCTCACTTCATCAGATGCATCCGATGAAGTGAGCTGTAGCTCACAAAAGCTTATGCTCAAATAAATTTGTTAGTCTCTAAGGTGCCACAAGTACTCCTTTTCTTTTTGCGAATACAGACGAACATGGCTGCTACTCTGAAAGATGGTTAAAGTGTGACTTAATTAGTTTATAAGCTTCTACATGAGGAACAAATATTTAATAAGGGGCTCTTCAATCTAGCAGAGAAAGATATAACATGGTCCAACGGCTGGATGCTGAAGCCAGACAAATTCAGACCAGATATAAGGTGTAAATTTTTTGACGGTGAGGGCAATTAACCATTGGAACAATTTACCAAGGGTCATGGTGGATTTTTCATCGTCACTCACAATTTTTCAATCAAGATGGATGTTCTTCTAAAAAGATATTGTATGTTCTAGGAATTATTCTGGTGCTTGTGCTGTACGGGAGGTCAGACTAGATGATCACAACTTCTGGTCTTGGAATCTATGAATCCATAAAAAAGCAACTTCCCTGAAAGCTGGGACTGGGAGACACTCAGTCTGGAAGACAAACTGGGACCAGGCTGGGTCCCAAAAGCTCCTTGGCTTCCTAAAAGAATGTAAGTTGGGTCTGTTCTGTTCCTGTGACTCGAGGGAAGACGATGTAATGTAGCTTGCAGTGGAGTATAACATCAGATGAGACTAAATATGCGTGTAGGTGGCTTGTTCTGAAATCATTTCCTCTCATAGTTTGTTCCACTGGCTACCAAACATACTTGTTTTGAGAAGGCTGTTGGTCACTATATCACTGGTGACAGGCTCGTGAAGGGAAGAAACACAAGTATCTGGGTCAGACCTGCATGGTAATAAGCAGCTGGCATAGATGGGGTGTTGTACCCAAATCTCAGTCTAGGAAAGGGAGAATTGTGTAATTGCACCCCAAGGCAGACGGGCCTAACATACAATGGAGTGCACTTAGAGAGACCAGAAAGGGGACAGAGGAGCAAGCAGCCCCCTAACCATGACATCAGTCTAAATGATGGAGTTGTGACTCATGACTCCATAATACTTTGAAAACACTAGCTATTATTACTATCTCTCTGTCAACAAAATACATATGTAGCTGCTTTTAGCAATTACAAAACGACCAGCTATTTCCTAGTATGGAGCTGTATTCCCTGAAATTTTCATTGTTGTTATAAAACAGAAGAGCACTTTATGAAAAAAAATCTTCGAAAACTATAAACTGTTCATTCTAGAGACAAAGGAGAAAACTCTGGCTTAAGCTTTTTAAATTCCACAGGATACTAAGAAAAATTATGTGTAATATAAACACAGCACTCAGGTATTTTTGAACATCTTCTATGCAAAAATAAATCACTTTCTCTCCAGAGATATTTTTGATGGAGTGAACTGAAAGTGTATTATAGGGGAGTAGGAGGCACAGTGGGTGAATACAAAAGCTATTCACCCACGAATGGGGTGTTCAAATCTATAAGGAGGATTGTGTGATAGTCTTGTTTAATGGACATTAGCCAAAATAGATGTCACATAATTCATCATTACTGGCTACTCTGGAAGGGAGGTAGGTGGTAGTAGTGGGGATTTTTAAGGCAGAGCTGTAGATCAGAATTAAGCACAATTACAAACTGGATGGTGAAGCTTGCACAGCACTTCTGTTTCTGGCAAATGCTATCATCCCTCATTTTCATGAGCACAAAAGACAGCGAACATTGTGTTTTTAATTCTTCATTTTTCAACCTCAGCTTTCTCCTCTCGATCCCATGTGGTTTATATGTAACTTTTTTCAAATACTATTCAGTATGTAATTAGAGACTAAAGATTTTTTTTAAGATATACTTTGAAATATATAGCGCAATCTTATTTTTAATCACTGTTTTGTTAGTATACTATGGGATCTCTCATATAATACATTTTGTGCAAATTATCTTCTCTGAAGCTGATAAGCAAGTTGAAGTGTTTATCTGTAAGGGAGTGTCTATATGTTGTTTAGGGTGACCAGATGGCAAATGTGAAAAATCGGGACAGGTGTTGGGGGCGTAATTGGTGCCTATATAAGAAAAAGCCCCAAATATCGGGACTGTCCCTATAAAATTGGGACATCTGGTCACCCTAATGCTGGTAGATTCTCTCCCCAGCCCAGGAAAGAACCTCTGCCACTGCTGAGCCTCTTTCAGACCCTTACCTCAGGGAACAGATTATTATTTGATTACAGAAAAACACACCACAAAGCTGTTCCCCTGACCCAAGCATGGCTGAGAGGCCTTTATCTTTGTCTTGCCAAACTGGAAAAAAAGACATACCCCTTCCTTTAAACATATGAGAGATAGGCAGCCCATAACTATTTCCTGGCCGTTTCACCTTCTCACAGTATTGCTACATTCTGCCTCCGTGTGTGATCATCTTTTCTGTAGTTTCCGAGAAGGACAAGGTCACTATGAATCATTTTGTATGGTGTTTTCGCCAAACTAGTTTAAAAAAATAGTAATTACAGGTACAGCCTTGAAGCATTATCTACCATGTGCAAGTTTCTTCAGATTACTGAAATTCATTTAAACTAAATAGCTTTCTCTTTAATTTACTAAACTAAGCAACCACTAGCTTGCTTTAATTTAGTGAATTAAGCATTAATTTACATGGCTTAAGCATATTTTTGTTAAAATTTTAAATTATTTTGATTAAGTCCTCATAGTATAATCAACACAAGTACTGTTTCAATTATTTTTTGCTAAAGTTACACTCTACCTTTAGAATTATCTTGGCTGAATATCAGCATTTGACTTGCAAAATCCAGGAATGGTGTCCAAAAATATGTTCCAGCTAATGTACAGTATGTACTATCAACAGAACAGCTCAATTTTGCATTATAGTTAGATCTGAGTATCCCACATTAAGCTTAGGTCTAGGTTCCAGCTTTTATAACTATATTGTTTAACCATAAAAATGAAGCCAAGATCTAATTTTCCTGGTCACACCAGTGAAAAACAATCAGCCTTCATATAAACAAAAATATTGGGTCATATTCATCCTTGGTGTAATTCCACTGATATCAACAAAAATACTCCAGAAAATAATTTAGACTATGACGTTGTCATTCAGCTATGAATACTTACTATCAAGCTTCCTTATTAAAACACAGTTAAACAAAGCCATTGCTTCATTTAGTGGCTCCAGGCCTGATCCAATGCCCATTCGAATCAATGGGAGTCTTCCCATTGACTTTAATGAGCTTAAATCAGGCCTACAGTGCACCACATGTGAGGTTTACATTCAGAAGCAAATTCAGGATTCAGCTTCTTGGCCAGAAAACTGACGCTGTCTATTTGAGGTAAGAGCTCCAGGGACTGACCACACAGCTCTGTAGCAAGAGAGGTGGTCAGCTCTCCCAGATCCATGGCCAGTGCAGCACAACAAAATGGGAGGCGGAGGGGGGCAGCGTGGGATTACAAATCATTGCATGAAAGGGCAGCCCAGAATAAAAAAGCTAATGAAAATCCAACAACACATTTTGTTATCTTGATGCTCTGATTCACTGCACTATGCACCTCTCTTATATAATCATCTCCTGCAACACGTAAATAAGTACAGTCTGTCTTTCGTAGCCAGGAGGCCAAGGCAGAAATGGCAAGCAGCTGATAAAGAAAAATGCCTGTATCTGTGCTATAAACATAATGCAAGTGCAATAAGTTTCCAGGTGCAATTCCAGGTGTTCGTTTTATCCTGTAAAGCCCCTCCTGGTTTAGGACTATGAAAGGGTGCTGCTAGCCAATGAATCAAACTGTAAACCCTGTACATGATGGAAATTATTTCAAGCCAGGGGTGTGGCAGCACCTCTAGTTCCAGCACTTATGGGACTATGTTACCTGAGAAATTGCCTCTCTCCCTTTGACGTGATACCATAGCCTCTCTCCCTCTGACGTGCTACCAGAGAAATTGCCTGTCTCCCTCTGTTGTGGAGTCGTGCTACCAGATCAGCGGAGGTGCTCAAGTAGGGTTCCCACAACAAAACAAGAGGGGACTGCTAGCAGAGCCTTCTCTGTGATAGGCCCTAGGTTTGGAAATCGCTTCCCCTATTGTTTACCTCTGCCCAGATCTGTTGAGTTTTGCAGTATGCTTAGAAAATTCTCTTCTCTCGCTCTTTTTTTTCAGGCTATTGTGGAGGGAACAGGCTCAGGGTAATGGTAGTTATTATATTGATGGGCAGTCCTTTTGTATTTTTAAATGTGTTTTAACCTATGGGATAGGCAGTCACAGCAAAAGATGGCTGCCGGTAGCTATATTTAGTACAGTCAAAGAAAAAGAAAAAAGGGGATCGGAGGGGACAACAAAATGTGTTCATCAACTGGTTATTAAGTTTGTCTGATCAGCACAGGGCCTATTATAAAGGTAAAGACTGGAATATTATATTTGTAATAGTAGTATCCTTCTGCTGATAAAGACAACAAAAACTCGACAAGGTTTCATTTCAGTTGTTTGAAAAAGGGAATTATCTACCTGGTTTCTCTTCTTTTCTCTCTATTTGATTTGTTTCTCATCTGGGACTATGACTTCTCTTCTTTCTGTGTTTCTCCGTTTTTCTCTTTCAGATACTAGTCCCCATTTCCTCCATCTAGCCCATCAAGTTAGGGGATTGAGACAGAAATTACTGGGTGAGGTTTACAGATTCCAAGGCCAAAAGGAACCATGATGATCATCTAATTTCACCTTCTCTATAACACTGGCCGTAGGACTTCCTCAGAATAATTCCATTTGAACGACAGCATATCTTCATTAAATCCAGTCTTGATCTCATGACTCAGCACTCCACCCAGGTCGTTTTAAAAGTCTCTCTCCATCTTGGGTAGCAAAGTCCAACAAATAATCCTAAAACCTTGTATCAGGTCTCTAGCCCCTGACTCAGAGCCTAACGGTCTTTTGCCCCTCTCTCTGGGCTCTGAATTGTCCTGACCCCCTGACAGAAGGGGCCACCTGCTCACTGGCTGGTAGAAGATGGGTCTGTGTTCCCCCTTGTTGGGCTTCAGTCCAAGGTCTGCTCTGTCAAACAACTTTCCACTGCCTCCCTGGACTCCTTCCTACCATTAGCCTGTTCTCAGGCCTTTTCCCCAGCCCCTTTCTTGGCTCTTTGTAATAACACCACCTCCCAGGGCTTCTCCCTAGAGGTCTGGCTTCTATCCTTTATGTCAGGGTCCACTAGAGAAGCTTACACCAATCCTGTGTGTTCCAGAAATCTTGACTTTCTAGTGCCCAGAGTGTGACTGCATAGTTCTTCCTCCTCTCCCTGCAGCGCCTTAAATTCCAGTTCAAATGCCCTTTATGCTTTACCACTATTGCCTCTTGTGCTTCATTATCTTTGGCCAATGACAGAGCCAGGTTTTGCTACTGCGGAGGGAAGGGTAAAGAGGGAGCCTGTTCTATGGCCTGGGTTATGCAGGAAGTCAGACTAGAACCGGGGTTCTCAAACTGCGGGTTGGGACCCCTCAGGGAGACGCAAGGTTATTAAATGGGGGGTTGCAAGCTGTCAGCCTCCACCCCAAACCATGCGTTGCCTCCAGCATTTATAATTGCTGTTAAATATATTTAAAGTGTTTTTAATTTATAAGGGGGGGAGGGGTCACACTCAGAGGCTTGTTACGTGAAACAAAAGTTTGAGAACCACTGGACTAGATGATCTAATGGTCTCTTCTGACCTTAACATTTATGAAGTGCTGTGAGTCTTTCTTCCCCACGCTATGATGTTCTCCTCTTTCTAAAGCATCTTCTAGAACAAATCAGTTAGCCTTATCCAAGCTGTGCCTGTATCTCACAGCCATACCTGAAGCACAGTGAAATCGGCAGGAGACTATGTTGTGTTCACACTGGCAATGGTGCAATTAGATGGAATGCAATACTATACAAGAGCACAGTCTCAATGATACTAACTATATGTAATGTAGGACTCCCCTACTCAGCTAAAGGAAGGGAGGAAAAAGCAAACCGGTGTGGGACAACTTGGAATTCACGTGATACTGCACTGAATATGATGCACAGGGATTTTTTCAATACTGATGTGTCCTGTTCAGAAGGACATATCAGAAAATGTGAATAGTTAGAACTGTCAGGATACCAGTGTAACAACTAAAGAAGATATAAAGGGGAAGAGGACTTTGAGCTATTATTCATAAGGTCCAACAGAGAATTTTGAGAAAGCTGGAATACCATCTGCAGTACAGAGTGGGAACAAAAGGTGCATTGCAAAACTGCAGAAGCTGGAATAGCATCTGCAGTACATGGGCTTAATCCTGACAACATAAGATTAATTGTGAATAATCTCATTGATTAAAGTAGGTCTGCTCACGTGTGCAAGTGTCTGCAGAATTGTGGAATGCTAAACTGTATTATTCTGTTCAGCCACTTGATGCCACTTTGTAAAATACCTTATTTAAAGTTAACCTTAGCCATACCTGGCAGAGGATTAAAGGATTGTATGATAAACACATCTGGATCGTATAAGCAAGCTCTGTGACCAGTCCATTTTTGGTTCAGAAGTACATGACAGGATCTGTGTGTCTGTGTTTATACATACATGCACACACACCTCAGCAACCTCTATATTAGGTTACCTAAAACTTTCAATTATAAAAAATTCTTGTGACGATTTTTGAAGAGTTCTTACATCATTCCCATGGTTTGCTGCAGGACTTAGAAATTTGGCAAGCAAACACGTCGGGGGTCAGGGAGGTGCCTGCCAAATTTGGAATTCACATGCTGCACAGAATGAAGCACAGAGAAAATCATGATTCATAGAGTTTAATGCCAGAAGGGACTACCAGCTCATGTAGTCTAATCTTCGGTACATCACAGGCCACCAACACACTAAATCCAACAACTGGACATAGTTGGCTTCAGGAGTCTAAACTACTCAGAAAAACCAATGCCAGAAAAGACACTGGATAATCTAGACTGACCCTCTCCATAACACAGGTTATAGAATTTTCCCAAATTAATTGAGTGACACAGGCAGAGAATGGCAGGGAGTTGTTTAAGTGAGATATACCCACATGATCCCAGCAAATAGCCTATGCCCCACATTGCAGGGGAAGGCAAAAAAAACCTAAAACCAACCAAACAAACAAACAAAAAAGTCACTGACAATCTGACCTGGCAGGAAATTCCTTCCTGCTCCCACCTAAGATGATCAGTTAGACCCTGAACAGGTAAGCAAGAACCAGCCAGCCAAACACCCAAGAAAGAGATTTCTCAGTACTACTTCAGAGCAACAGCCACCCTGTCCTGTGTCCCATCTCCAGATGTTGCTATCTCTGATTCTTGAGACAAAACAAACAAACATAATACAGTAGGAACAAATCCCTTCCTGCTTCCTGCAGCTCACTGGAGATTTTAGTGAAACATGAGATTTTAGGAACATAAGACATAAACCACCAAGGACGCTCAGGTTGTTGAGCCCTGCCCCACCCTCTCAAGCAGAAGTACTACTTCCCCTTCTGCCTTAGCTGCATTGACATCAGAATACTCCATTTCTGACATCTGTAAACTGTTACGGAAATCACTATAATATCACAGATTCCACACACAGATATGATTCTCCCTGCTTTGCCACTTGTGCAGTCATTTATTTACACTTTGCTAACTAAGTGCAAAGTGGGTGTAAAACACTAGCATTCTGATGCAACCACGTTTTACATTTTTCCCAGATGAAAAATCGCTTCACAAGGTACAAGGCAGGTGAGATTTAGACCCTGTAATTTCCCTACAGGCACACATACAGAAGAAGAGGTTGGGTTAGTGCAAAAAAGATACTTGTACATGTAGCTTTATTAGCAATGATGACTTTCTATACTAAAAGTTGAAAATGAATTAGGAAGTCAAGTGATGACAGGTGTAATAAGAAGCCTCCTTCTCACTGTACTGAATTTGAAATCTTTGTTATTTTCTTATACTTTTCTCTTCATTTTAATTAAAGTAATTTAGTTTACTGAAGGAACATGATGACTTACTGTGCACCTGGAAACATAACACACAGTATTTAAACTAGTTAGGAAAACGAGCAAGTTAGATTCTAAAAATTGCAATATAGAAACCTAAACATACACAGTCACATCCTGGCCCACATTCAAGTCACTCTGAACAGGACAGTTTTGTATTCCAACTGTGAGTGGAAATTCCAATGCTGTAGGCCTCATACCATCCCGGCACTGGGCTCTGGATTTGGTTCTAAGGGAACAACCCTTCACATCTGAAATGGGGTTGAAACACCCAATGGGGTGTTTCAAATTGAAGTCCTACATTTACACCTGTAATTCCCTACATTCACAGAATGATAGAAATGTAGGGCTGGAAGGGGCCTCAAGAAGTCATCAAGTCCATCCCCCTGAGCTGAGTCTGGATCAAGTATACCTAGACTACCCCTGGTGTTTGTCTAACCTGTTCTTAAAAAACTCTATGAATTATAATATGAATTGTAAGCTACAGAATACTAAAGGAATGTCTTGTGGCTACAGCACAGGAATGGGAATTAGGAGATCTGGGTTCTATTCCCAAATCTGACACATTTATGTAGATTCTAGATTTATTTAGCTCTTTGGGACAAAAAAACTTCTTTGTACTTGAATGTAAATCACTTAGCATGCTTTGGCTACTATTATGGAAGTGCCACTCATAGTTCTATAGTAAAGGTTAAGTTGAATTTTGTACTTAAAGCAGGGTTTCAGCTATTTTGTTATGTATTAAGAACAACGTGTATGCTCCACAAATTTACAGAACTTACTGTTTGAGTGCATCATTCATTTTCTGAAAAGTTACAAGTAAATTGGCCAGGGCCCTTTGTGAAATTTAGTACCATGTCTGACCATTTCTTTGTCCCAAATGATCTTAATAATAAAATAACACAGACTCTTCAGAATTCCTATATATTTAAAATTCACTAAAACCTTGTGCACAGGCTATATTTGAAGAATCTTTTAAGGATTAATGGTAATTTTTGCTGTATTTTTCATAACAGCTTCTTCAGTAGAGGCTGATCAATAATGTCCTTCATGGAATTCCACAAAGATCTGTCCTCTTTCAAAATGGCTACCATCTTCCGTTGTTCTCAATTACAGTGAAGCTAAAGGACTGCCATTAGCAAAGAGCCCCTTTGCAAAATGAGTTATCGTCTGCAGGTGTTCCCACTGAGGGGAAGTGCCAATTTGAAAATAGTAGGCAGCCATTTTGGAAGGAAGCAATTTTTTGTGGATTTGGTGGAGAACATTTGCCTTTAGCCTCTCTTGAAGAAGAAACATTCACTTATGAAGAAAGGCAAAAGTGACCATTAATCCTAAACATTTATTTTAAATAATTCTTGCACCAGATCTACTCAACAAGGAGAGGAGGGGGAATATGAAGGAATGTAGGAGGAGGACATTGTGCATGGGCAGAGGAGCAGGTTAGAATTGTGTGTGTGTAGAAGAATGTGAAGGATAGCAGCTGTGAGAAAGTGGCTTATATGTTCTGGTTGCTTTGTGCTGCTCCAGAGTTGATACTCTCTGTGTTTCTTTGAAACTCCCACTTTTGGAAAACAGTCAAGAGCCTGATTCAATCTGGAGAGGGGAATGACTTGTTTCTATGGCTGTTCCCGATACAGAGGGTAGAGCATGGTCATGTGATGGGGTCATCTGTTCTGGACATTCCCCCAAGTTATTAGCTACAAGATTTTTCTTGTTTGCTTGTTTCTCTAGCAAACTCATGTGGACTATTCCTTTAGGACTTTTTCCTCATGGCTCGATATACTATATCAGGTGTTTGTGTGGAACAACTAGGGGTTTATTTCTTTTTTTCATTAACTGAAAGTGTATGATATAAAAATGATTCTTTATAGTCACTGCTTGAAATAGACTCTTTGGAGATGCTCACTCACCTGATATTTGATGTGGAGTAGAGGATAGTTAAATGCATACTCTTCAACAACCAACCTTTGGGCTGGAGCTATATATAATCTTCTTAAAAATAATTTAATATCTGAAATGGTTCTGCCTATATTGCACTTGGTGAACTATGGTAAATAACTACGATAGGTGAAGCTGCACCCTCTGTGTTACAATGTTTTTGTTGTAATTAAAAAATAACACTCAGCACTTTAGACATTAACTAATTAATCCTCCCCTCTCCCCTTTGAGTCGATAAGTATCATCACTATACCGATGGCGAAATGGCAGCAGAGACTGAATGACTTTCCCAAGGCCGCAGAAGAAGCTGGTGTTAGAGCCAGGTCTAGAACATAGCAGTGCTATGCTCAGGCTAGCAGTGCACACCTCTCTTGGTTGTGACTCTTTAATTGGTTGTAAAGCACTTTGAAATCCTTAGGTGAAAGGTAATATAGATGTGTGAAGTGATGGTGTTATGAGATCTGATTCTTCTCTGGCTCTGATTTCTCCCACTCATATTACTTACCTGTGTTTCAGTGATGAGATTTGCATGAACCTCAAATTCCCACAACGTATGTTACTATTGGAAGTACTAGACCATTGCCTAACTCTGCTCCCACTGAAGTCAATTGGAGTTATCCCATTGACTTTGATGGGAGCAAAGCTAGCTGAGTGTTTTTGAAAGTCCCAGACAAAGTCTCCAAGTAACATTACTGATTTTCTAGAATTCCATTAGTTAATAAAGTCTTAGCAAGATTTGACTGTTCTTGAGGCCTAGAGGGCTGCATTTACAATAATAAACATCAGCAGTTTAATATTAATGACTAAATCCTCAGATGGGGTTCAATCCGTAGATGGAGCCCTACCTCACCAGACATCTTCTCCTTCTGCCTCCCAAGAGGCAACTTTTACAAACCTTTCCTGAAGCACCTGTGCCAGGGGAAGAAAAGGCTAAGCCGCAGGAAACACTTTTTGCTCATCAGGAATCAGGCATTATAATTATTTGCTGTTTATTTGTATTGTGGTAGCAATTCAGAGTCCTAGTCATAGACCCGGACCCACTGTGCTAGGCGCTGTAATAATACAGAACTAAATGACAGTCTCTGCTCCCAAAAAGCTCACAATCTAAGTAGTTGCCACTACACCATGTCACTGTTGTGGAGAACGGAATAAAGTTATGGCCAATTTTCCTTCACTTGGTATATTTACTCTGGGAGTAGGAAATATAAAGAATTATTATGGAGATTGGTTACTTAGTTCTGCTGTTATAGCCTTCTCTAATTCGTTAATTCAATATTTTATTTTTAAAAAAGATATCAGTTGATACTAAGAATATAGGGGGACTAGATGGAGGAGAAAGAACCGGTTGTACCTTTAAACTTATTAAAGGGTTATTTTGTTGTTCTACAACTCCGTATCTTATGCATAAGATTCAACAGAAAAAGATGCATGTTTAAGTGAGAGCATTCACTTCATAAGCATAGATTCAAAACCTAATCCAAAATTCAGTGAAGTCAATAGGAGTCTCCATATATAGTAAGAGGATTTTGGTCAGGCCCCTTCATAGCTAAACATTATTAACATGATCCATTTTGGCCTATTTTTATGTGTGTCCAAACTTCCAAATATGGACAATGTGTACCATTTAACTCCTATTTTAAGATTAGGAAAAAAATTATACTATCACATTCAAACTATGAAATGCTGGTCTTAGTTTGGGAGTGATTATAATTTTTTTTTGACTGGGTTTGATTAAAATTTACCTCAGTCAATTTTGACTCATCTAAATACAGAACATAAAAACACTGACTTCAAGGCCTTTTTTTCCATGCTTCAGCCACTCAAGCATTTTTGTTTTACAGTCTGAAACTTGGCAGGCCTTTAAGCCCTAAGGACTAAAGACTTTACTTAATCAGGAATAAAAGGATGTTTTCAATTGGCAAAGATATGTGTTACTGGAAAAGACATAATGAACATGGACAATTCATCATTTTTATGTTCCTAGCATTGCCGAAGTTTAATTTTGACCAAACATTCCATTGCTGTGGCCAATTTATATTTAACTATTAGCACCCATTTTGGCTCATACTAATGGCAAATAGTATTTATTTGGTATGTTAAGTCCATGTGAATTACTTTAATGGAAAACATCTTTCACTGACATTTGAGAGTCATCTGAAACATAGGTTTTCTGCAATTCTATGTCTAAGGAAGGACAGAAATAAGTATAAAAACAGCAATGTATAGACTGCTGCTGTTTATAAAATTGATAGACAAATCAACCAAATACAGGATGCATATATTTTGGGAAGAGGAAATTATGCAGTCAGATCTGTTAAAGCTGAAGATTCTAGGAGACTGTGATGTTGTGTAATTTATAGTGTCAGGTAGCTAGTACTACTCCTGACTACAAATGAAAATTCTTCTGCAGCTTAAAAGGTAGAATTTTGAGATAAACGGTTTACCTGAGATTCATTCCTCACAAGTAAAGAAACACGAAATGAGGCTACTTCTTCATTTGACTCTCATTTGCGGCTAAACATTGCCTTCAGATTACAGGCATGCAACTCTAATTGAAGCCAGTACAATTTATGTACATATCTGAGGACACATTTTTAGCCTTGCTTATCTTCCTAAATCCTGAACTGCACCTGTGATTCTTACCTACAAAACTTTCTCAATGTCAAGATATTTTATGCATCTGATTCTTTTATATAGTTAACTTCAAGAAGTGATTAGAATGACACAACACTTACCACAAGAAGAGGCACTTCATATGGCTATGAGAAATAGCACCATTAGCACAGACTGCTATCATTGGCTTATTCTGTGCATGCACCAGCTATGCCCTGTACTCCTTCTTACTAGTGATAATCAGCTCCATCTAAGCCCTGGTCTACAATAGGCGGGAGTCGACCTAAGATATGCAACTTCAGCTACATGAATAGCGTAGCTGAAGTTGGCATATCTTAGGTCGACTTACCTGGCCATGAGGACGGTGGCGAGTCGACCGCTGCTGCTCTCCCGTCAACTCCGCTTCTGCCTCTCATGAGCTGGAAGTTCCTGAGTCGACGGGGAGCAAATCCCCGAATATCTCAGCAGGTCAATCCACAGTCAGGTGACCTACTTTAAAAGACTGACCAGGTACAGAAGCCAACCCCTACCCCTCCCTTTGGTTCTCATTCAGACTTTTCTCCCTTTAAAAGCCTAATATTAAGTGCAAACAACTCAAGTAAATGCAATGTTAGGAAAGAATTTTTAAATGCACATAGATGAGAATATAAATCTTAAGCACCACATGATAACTGTGGGCCTGAATCCAATCACCAGTGCAAAATCAGTGTAAATCAGGAATAATTCCAATGAATTTGACTGAATTACACTGGTGTCAATCATTGTGAGAGTTGTGTCAAGCCCATGAGTTCTAACCACTTCACCTCTCCTATGAACCTCAGCTCTGAATTTCTTGCTTTTGGAAGCTTTAAAATCTAAACCTTAATATTGAACTAACAGATTTTTTTCATTGAATTTTTGAACAAGCTCACTTGACATAAGGTGTCATGAAGCATTCTGGTAAGAGGCTGGCAATACGGAAAGTAAGACATTCAATATCAAAATGCCTGACTGGATAAGTCTGTTTGTCTGATCTCAATTTCTCAACGTGCATCTTCAAATGTTTCCAAAACCAGGATCTATCCATACAGGCATCCAAAACATATCAAGTACTGTTGCTAAATTTTGGCTATGAAAAGCAGATATAAAGCATGAAAAGGAACTAGCAGAACATGTCCATAGAAGTTGCTAGGCAACACTTGATAATAGCATACATATAATATATATGCCATTGGCATTATCCACAAAGTTAAGTGTTTTTCAAGTGTGAATATGAACACCATTCTATACATTCAAATGGAGAATCAATAGTATTAGGCATTTAATGATGAGAGGGGAAGGGAGGAGAGAAGAGAATTAAAAAAAAGTTGACAAGGAACATCTGCTCCAGTTTTTAAAAACAGCTTTAAAAGAATTGCTTTGATTATAGAAATCAAGTAGAGTTGCAAGATATATAAGGATGGTATGGTCATGCTTCTTTGCCCTTGTGGGAAGTTATTCAGCAGTATTCTGCACTTGCCAGAGTTTGGAGAGCTGGACCTTGAGGAGACAGCACGGAAAGAATTTGCAACAGTCTAAATGACAAAGGCACGAATGCAGACTTCATCAACGATGAACTTGGCAGTGGAATGTGAAGGTGATGGGAGGAAGACTTGCTGAAACGGATGTGGGAGCAGGGGAGTTTAGGGACAAGAATTACACATCAAGATACAGACACTGGAGACAAATAGGAAGTCTGAAATGAGAGGGATACAAAAAATGGAGCTGTGCATATCCATATGCCATTTTTATGACTTAAATGAGGCGGGGGTTTTCAAGAAATGTTTAACAGAGGTGGATATTAGTTGGTTCAATTGTCAGATGTCATCTGTACTGGCACATAGAATAAGCAATGAGGATCACTTAGTTATTACTCATGTAATTTTGATTTTAAATTTAGTATTGCTATTGTCTGACAGATTTTATTTAAACCATAAGTACTTTAATCCCCGAAGTATTCTTAAAATAAATTGTGCAGTATCAGATCTTTCAGAGATAATTTCTAAAAGTTATCAAAATTATATACAGTTTTGTACATGATGAACAGTGAAAGAATCCTTATTCCTTTGTTTGGAATCATTTAAGGAAAGTGCAGAAGAATGTTAACTGTGATTTTCCTAGAGTAAGACAACTCAAAGGAAAGTCTGAATTCTAGTAATGAATGAGGTGGCAAGTTATGACAGGATTTGCACTCTTCATTTGCTTCTCCAGTGCGGAAACAAATATAAGAAAAATCAAATTTAGACAGCAGAGGGCACCAAAGCTATCATGTCATTGCAACATCTGTCCATAAATACAGAGCCCTAAGAAAGTCAGCATCTCTTTGCTCTTATGGCCCTGATTCAACAAGGTACTCAAGCACTTGTAGAACATTAAGCATTTATTTCAATAGGACTTCTCACGTGCTTAAATTCTGCATGTGCTTAAGCACCTTGCTGAAGCAGGGGTTTAGACACCACTTCATCTGCTTCACAATAAAACTACAGTAGCTGCAAACTGATTTCTTGATCTTCTCCCTCTGAAACAGGACAGAGCTCGGAGGCACAGCCATTTCTGATAAATAATTAGCCAAAGTTTCTAAAAACCCTGGGAAGCTGGAACACAACATATATATTGGAGTGTTGAGGGGAGAAGATGTAAGAACTAGCATCTTAACCTTTCTTAGAATTCTGGCTTTCCGTTAAGCTCCTGCTCTTTGAAAAACTGCAGTTGAGGTTTATTGCTACAAGCTTCGTTGTAGAGCCTATGATAGTCACACACTGTATAACTGCTTAGTGGTAAGACTGCCTGAATGCAGACTCCATAGACAAGGAAGCAGCCTTCGGGGGGACAGATGGATGGACACACACCCCCCAAATTGTGGTCCACATATTTCCATATTAATTCCTGCCCATTCCAGCAGCTCAGGAGGCTTATATCTGGTAACACTCCATGAAGAGACACTCAAGTGATCTTAATGACTGAAAATAAGACTTATCCAGCTGGCAACCAGTCTCCAGCAGAGGGATAGCTCAGTGGTTTGAGCACTGGCCTGCTAAACCCAGGGTTGTGAGTTCAATCCTTGAGGGGGCCATTTAGGGATCTGGGTCAAAAATTGGGGATTGGCCCTGCTTTGAGCAGGGGGTTGGACTAGATGACCTCCTGAGGTCCCTTCCAACCCTAATAGTCTATGATTCTATGATCATAAGCCCCCCAAAGACAATGGCTCACATATAATTTGGGAGTTGTGACAGTCTTTCTGTTATGTGTTTGTTCAGCACTTAGCACAGTGAGGCCTTGGTTTAGGATTGGGGCTACTAGGCATTACCACAGTACAAATAATAAATAATATGGGTAAAATAAAGACTAGGAGGAGGATCATTATCCTAGCAACAAAAAACAGGACCTCTTTGGCAAAGAAACTGGCCTCTGGTAATACCAAATGCTATATAACAGTCAAATCACCTTAGTTTGTGAGAACCAACAAGACCACAGCCCAAGTAAACCCATAATTGGTCTCCATTTGGATGGCAGGAAAACAGAGGTGATAAAGCATTCTTAAAGAAAGATAATTGCTTTTTGTTAAACCTATTTATTACCTGAAAGGGTGAAAAAAATACTTATTCCCATATATTTAAAAATATCTTTGTAACATGTTTTATAGATAGGGCTATGACAAAAACAGATGAAGTTTGAAGCTTAATATAGTCATAATCCTAAAGTCAATGGGACTTCTCACATGCTTAAGTTAAGTACCTTGCTTAAGTACCTTTCTGAACTGGGGCCTAAAGACTAGACTGGGACTTCATTGCAAAATCTGGCCTTAGGGAGTTTTTAAGATGATTTTTTGCTCACACACACAAATGGCTGAACATTAATATTTTAAATATTTAAGATGACTAGATGTCACTGAGAAATGGACTAATTTGTGACAACTGAATAAAAATTAACTGAGTTATAAGCATTTAAAAACTCAGGTTTGCACATGGGAAGTTTTACAATGTTTTACAATGTTCTTATTAGTTTCTTTGACAGAGGACACATGTTTATTATGGACTTGTCAAATTTGGAGCCACTAGCTTTAAAACTCTGTGACCAACCCCAATCTTTTCTTAATTTTTCAATAATTTGCATTGATGTTAATGGGACTACTCAAATGCGTAAAGTTAGGCATGTGCTTAAGTATCTTTCTAAACTGGGGCCTAAATGTGTTAAAAGTATATATTTTTTTCACCTTCATCTAATTTGAAAATTGGCTGAAATAATTTTGCTTCAACTTTCCCAGATATTTACTTCTTGAATGACAGCAAGCATGAAAAAGGTCAGCCCAGAAATGGAATTTTTCAAAAGTTCTGAGCATGTGAAATTCGGGGGTTAAAATAAAAGCCTTAATTTAATCTTATCTACAGCGACCATTAGCAGGTAGTGCTATCCAGTATCTACTTTGGAAATTCTTCTTAATTCTAGGTGCAGATAGAAAAAGGGGGAAAGGATTCAGAGAATAAGCATTATTTATTTATTCAATGTTATATAATGCTCCTACACACACATACCCTTACTTACAATAAATTACAATCAACCATCAAGATTAAATACTTGCTAACCCAATGTTAGCCAACATTACCAACATCAATCCCTCATTATAACAAGCAAACTCCAATACCAACTCAAATGTTAGTTTGAGAATAGAAATGTCTTGGAAAATAGAAGATCCTTGAAGTATGGAGAGATGGCCTCTAAAATACACAGGACCTGGACCATGAAGGGCTGTAGAAATTGCAATCAACCCCTTGAACTGCATCAGGAAACTGAACAGAAGCCAATGCAACCTATAAAACAAAGGTGTAATGTACTCCCTGCAAATATTGCTAAATAAATATACAGATATATTCTGTACCAGCTGAAGTGTCTGAGTGATCTGTTGTTACCATCTATAGGGAAAACAAATAGTGAGATTTTTATTAACATATTTATATTATGAAAGTTCTCAAAGAATGTCATTATTGTTTCCTGGTGAAGCACATCTACATTACAGGAAACTGTTTTCTTTTTTTTTTTAAATACAAGTCTTTGTTTTTACCTATACATGAAGGAAAATTAACATAATTTTTCTTTGAATAGTTGTGAAATGACAATCTAGTATATACAGATTGCTAAAGGGTTTGAGTCTATTCCCATTCCAGTCAATGGGAGTTTTGCCATATACTTGGATAGGAGCAAGATTGAGCCTGCACATGAAATTTTTTAAATGAAATCAATAGGAATTTCATCTCTGAAATTACTATAATATTATTAGTACTAATTTGTTGTGTCTGGTAATTCTCAGTTCTTTTGTATAGTAATCTTCCATGTCTTTCATTTATTTTATTATGTTTTAGTCACTTATGTTTCAGATTTTTTTCAGTGAGAAAACATGTAGTTTATTTTAAAAAACATGAGAAATTAAAAAAAAACAGGTACAAAGGGCTTTCTAAGGTTCTGTAGTGAAAAAGTACGTAAAACAGGAAATGCAAAAGTTAAGATTATTTGCATAATCTTAACCCCAGCTCCACTCTCCCTTGTAGAGATGCTTTTTAATACTTTAATTAAATGATCACAATGTATTGCTCAAATAATATAACAATTTTTCTAACGTACAATAGAGACCTGCGAACAGCATCTTGTAGTATTGTTTAGCACAAAAAACAATGCATGAAAAATCATTCATATGAAAAGTACACAAAATAATGAAAGCAACACCCTATAACTAGTTTATAGTAAAATGTAGTAATCTGGGTTAACAAAGTGGGTTTTCATAAATAGAGTTTTACAATTAAACACTTGAAAACTTTTTCATCTATCTAGGTATTTAAACCATGTCTGAGCACCTTACAAATTTATTTGCATGAATATATAAAGTTATCTGTTTC
Source organism: Natator depressus (assembly GCF_965152275.1). Lineage (NCBI taxonomy): Eukaryota > Metazoa > Chordata > Testudines > Cheloniidae > Natator > Natator depressus. Next base: position 41,266,165 of record NC_134236.1, on the reverse strand, counting down.
TCTACATCTCTCAATGTTCCAGTCATCTGGAATTTGTTGACTTTTCTCAGGGGAGGGAAGGCAAGACTGAAGAAGTGGTTCACATTTTGCTCTGAAGATGTGAATATTCATGATCATTCTGATTTCTTCCTGAAGGGAGTTCCACAGACAAGGGCTTGAGGCCAAGAAAGCTCTGCTGCCTGTCTCCCAAATCTGAGACTGAACTCTGGAGCTGGCAGTTCCATTGTTCCAGACAAATGTAGCTGTTGCAGGAAGTCATGATCGTGCCAAGTGAGCCATTCCTCCAGGTGACTTGGACGGGCCCTATGAAAGGCTTTGAAGATGAGGAGTGAACTGTAAATTTGATTCATTATTCAGCCAGGACCCAGTGAAGAGATAAGAACACTGGGAAGATGTTTTGTTGTTCAGAGGATAGACCATTGTTTTCTGAACCAGTTGGAGCTTTTCAAGTTATCCAGTTTTATTCCTAGATAAAGTGCATTATAGAAATACAACCTGATAACTACATCATCATCAGACTAACACGGCTGTTACTCTGAAACCTGTCATTATGCAAGGCACTGCATTTAGCCGCATGGAGTGGAAATCTATCAACTGCATGAAAAAACTTGTACAGATACAGACAGACATCATCTTCCTTTCCAAATGCAAACAGATGGACATCGTACCAAAAGGACTGAAGGTAAAAAATCCATTACAATCTACATACCACATAGACTATGCTGACAGCTTGTGCCACACGCTCTCAAAGAAACTGCGGAATCACCTGATCAACATCCTCTACAGCAAACAGGGAAAGATTAAGAATGAGCTCTCAAAAATGGATACTCTCATAAAAAACCAACCTTCCACACAAACTTCCTCGTGGCTGGATTTTACCAAAACTAGACAAGCCATTTACAACGCACACTTTACTTCTCTACAAAAGAAAAAGGACACTAAACTTTCTAAACTACTACAGGCTACAAGGGGCCACAGCAATGGTCCCCTCAACCCACCCAGCAATATTGTTAACCTATCCAACTATACTCTCAGCCCAGCAGAAGCAGCTGTCCTATCTCGGGGTCTCTCCTTCTGCCCCTCCACCCCCTCGAACATGATACAGTTCTGTGGTGACCTAGAATCCTATTTTCGACGTCTCCGACTCAAGGAATATTTCCAAGATACCTCTGAACAACATAATGATCCACAGAGGCCTGCCTACCAACATTACAAAAAGAAGGATTCTAGGTGGACTCCTCCTGAAGGTCGAAACAGCAGACTGGACTTCTACATAGAGTGCTTCCGCCGACGTGCACGGGCTGAAATTGTGGAAAAGCAGCATCACTTGCCCCATAACCTCAGCCGTGCAGAACACAATGCCATCCACAGCCTCAGAAACAACTCTGACATCATAATCAAAAAGGCTGACAAAGGAGGTGCTGTTGTCATCATGAATAGGTCGGAATATGAACAAGAGGCTGCTCGGCAGCTCTCCAACACCACTTTCTACAAGCCATTACCCTCTGATCCCACTGAGAGTTACCAAAAGCATCTACAACATTTGCTCAAGAAACTTCCTGAAAAAGCGCAAGATCAAATCCGCACAGACACACCCCTGGAACCCCGACCTGGGATATTCTATCTACTACCCAAGATCCATAAACCTGGAAATCCTGGACGCCCCATCATCTCAGGCATTGGCACCCTGACAGCAGGATTGTCCGGCTATGTAGACTCACTCCTCAGGCCCTACGCTACCAGCACTCCCAGCTACCTTCGAGACACCACTGACTTCCTGAGGAAACTACAATCCATTGGTGATCTTCCTGATAACACCATCCTGGCCACTATGGATGTAGAAGCCCTCTACACCAACATTCCACACAAAGATGGACTACAAGCCATCAAGAACACTATCCCCGATAATGTCACGGCTAACCTGGTGGCTGAACTTTGTGACTTTGTCCTTACCCATAACTATTTTACATTTGGGGACAATGTATACCTTCAGATCAGCGGCACTGCTATGGGTACCCGCATGGCCCCACAGTATGCCAACATTTTTATGGCTGATTTAGAACAACGCTTCCTCAGCTCTCGTCCCCTAACGCCCCTACTTTACTTGCGCTATATTGATGACATCTTCATCATCTGGACCCATGGAAAAGAAGCCCTTGAGGAATTCCACCATGATTTCAACAATTTCCATCCCACCATCAACCTCAGCCTGGTCCAGTCCACACATGAGATCCACTTCCTGGACACTACAGTGCTAATAAACGATGGTCACATCAACACCACCCTATACCGGAAACCTACTGACCGCTATTCCTACCTACATGCCTCCAGCTTTCACCCTGACCACACCACACGATCCATCGTCTACAGCCAAGCTCTGCGATACAACCGCATTTGCTCCAACCCCTCAGACAGAGACAAACACCTACAAGATCTCTATCAAGCATTCTTACAACTACAATACCCACCTGCAGAAGTGAAGAAACAGATTGATAGAGCCAGAAGAGTTCCCAGAAGTCACCTACTACAGGACAGGCCTAACAAAGAAAATAACAGAACGCCACTAGCCGTCACCTTCAGCCCCCAACTAAAACCTCTCCAACGCATTATTAAGGATCTACAACCTATCCTGAAGGATGACCCAACACTCTCACAAATCTTGGGAGAAAGGCCAGTCCTTGCCTACAGACAGCCCCCCAACCTGAAGCGAATACTCACCAACAACCACATACCACACAACAGAACCACTAACCCAGGAACCTATCCTTGCAACAAAGCCCATTGCCAACTGTGCCCACATATCTATTCAGGGAACACCATCACAGGGCCTAACAACATCAGCCACACTATCAGAGGCTCGTTCACCTGCACATCCACCAATGTGATATATGCCATCATGTGCCAGCAATGCCCCTCTGCCATGTACATTGGTCAAACTGGACAGTCTCTACGTAAAAGAATAAATGGACACAAATCAGATGTTAAGAATTATAACATTCATAAACCAGTCGGAGAACACTTCAATCTCTCTGGTCACGCAATCACAGACATGAGGGTCGCTATCTTAAAGCAAAAAAACTTCAAATCCAGACTCCAGCGAGAAACTGCTGAATTGGAATTCATTTGCAAATTGGATACTATTAATTTGGGCTTGAATAGAGACTGGGAGTGGCTAAGTCATTATGCAAGGTAGCCTATCTCCCCTTGTTTTTTTCCTACAACCCCCCCCCCCCCCCCCCAAGACGTTCTGGTTAAACTTGGATTATTGCTGTGCACATTGTAAGATGAGCTATTGCCAGCAGGAGAGTGAGTTTGTGTGTGTGGTTTTTGGAGGGGGTGTGTGTGTGGGGGGGGGTGGTGAGAAAACCTGGATTAGTGCTGGAAATGACCCACCTTGATTATCATGCGCATTATAAAGAGAGGTTTCAAAGAGGGATGGGCTATTACCAGCAGGAGAGTGAGTTTGTATGTGTGTCTGTGTGTGTGGGGGGGGGGGGGGGAAGAGTGAGAAAACCTTGATTTGTGCTGGAAATGGCCTTCCTTGATGATCACTTGATGATCACTTTAGATAAGCTGTTAGCAGCAGGACAGTGGGGTGGGAGGAAGTTTTGTTTCATGGTCTCTGTGTGTATATAATGTCTTCTGCAGTTTCCACGATATGCTATGCATCCGATGAAGTGAGCTGTAGCTCACGAAAGCTCATGCTCAAATAAACTGGTTAGTCTCTAAGGTGCCACAAGTACTCCTTTTCTTTTTTCTTTTTATCATCAGTTAGGCTTCTTTAGTACATTTTTATGGAAATACAGTTAAATATTGAGCAGTTAGAAACAACGATGTCAGCTTAAAAAAATAAATTTTCAATTTGGTTTAACTTCCAGGATCGAAAATATGTTTTCCTTTCAAATCCTGTAGAAGTGTTCGGGGATCCTTCAGAAACAAAGATCAGGGCCACTTCCAGGGGTATGCAAGCAGGGCGGTCTCCCAGGTTGCCAATTTCCAGGAGGTTGCTGTATTGCTCAGTTTTTTTTTCTCTCCACAGATTGGCCAATTTTTGTTTTTCTCCTCAGCTGCTCATTGGGTGTGGGGGTGAATGGGCACGGGGTGCCAAACAATGTTTTCTGCCCTGGCCGGCAAAACGGCTAGGGCTGTTCCTGGCAAAGGTGCTAAATAACTTCATTTCCAGCCACCCACCCATATCCTTTCCAGCATAACCATAAAGATGCAGCTAAAATAATCTTCCTCTCCCACTTCACTAACCATTCACTTCCCTAACTCTTTCTCACTTGTTTCCTCTTCCAACATCAGGTTCAAACACTTCATACTCAGAGCTTTGCACCATTCATGTGTCCATTTTTGTTTCATTCTACTCCTCCATCACTGTATGCTTCCATTACTCTTATCCTTTGCTTGCTCTCTTTTATAGTCCCTTTGTCTCTTCCCCTACTCACAGATCCATAATTATTTCCTATCATCTACTTTGCCTGGAACTGCATTCCTCTTCTTGGGTGCCAAGCAATCTCATAACTCTTCTTCAGGTCCCTCCTCAAGACTCTTGGCTAGCTTTCCAACACTAATCTAAGCCCACTCTTTCACGTGACCTTTTAAATAACACATCATGACAAACAACAAATGCTTGGTAATACAAAACAGTTTGTGACCAGCTTTCCTTGTAAAGCAATGCTCTCTCAAGCTGGCTGTATTTTAAAGAATCCTTATTGAGGTTACAGGGACAAACCATCCCGATGTGTAGAAAGAAGAGTAAATATGGCAGGCGACCTGCTTGGCTTAACAGTGAAATCCTTGCTGATCTTAAACACAAAAAAGAAGCTTACAAGAAGTGGAAGATTGGACAAATGACCAGGGAAAAGTATAAAAATATTGCTCGGGCATGCAGGAGTGAAATCAGGAAGGCCAAATCACACCTGGAGTTGCAGCTAGCAAGAGATGTTAAGAGTAACAAGAAGGGTTTCTTCAGGTATGTTAGCTACAAGAAGAAAGTCAAGGAAAGTTTGGGCCCCTTACTGAATGAGGGAGGCATCCTAGTGACTGAGGATGTGGAAAAAGCTAATGCACTCAGTGCTTTTTTTGCCTCTGTCTTCACGAACAAGGTCAGCTCCCAGACTACAGCACTGGGCAGCACAGCATGGGGAGGAGGTGACCAGCCCTCTGTAGAGAAAGAAGTGGTTCGGGACTATTTAGAAAAGCTGGATGAGCACAAGTCCATGGGGCCGGATGCGCTGCATCCGAGAGTGCTAAAGGAGTTGGCGGATGTGATTGCAGAGCCATTGGCCATTATCTTTGAAAACTCATGGTGATCAGGGGAGGTCCCGGACGACTGGAAAAAGGTTAATGTAGTGCCCATCTTTAAAAAAGGGAAGAAGGAGGATCCTGGGAACAACAGGCCAGTCAGCCTCACCTCAGTCCCTGGAAAAATCATGGAGCAGGTCCTCAAGGAATCAATTCTGAAGCACTTCGAGGAGAGGAAAGTGATCAGGAACAGTCAGCATGGATTCACCAAGGGCAAGTCATGCCTGACTAATTTAATTGCCTTCTATGACGAGATAACTGGCTCTGTGGATGAGGGGAAAGCAGTGGACTTGTTGTTCCTTGACTTTAGCAAAGCTTCTGACACGGTCTCCCACAGCATTCTTGCCAGCAAGTTAAAGAAGTATGGGTGGATAGAAAGCTGGCTAGATTGTCGGGCTCAACGGGTAGAAATCAATGGCTCCATGTCTAGTTGGCAGCCGGTATCAAGCAGAGTGCCCCAAGGGTCGGTCCTGGGGCCGGTTTTGTTCAATATCTTCATTAATGATCTGGAGGATGGCGTGGATTGCACCCTCAGCAAGTTTGCAGATGACGCTAAACTGGGAGGAGAGGTAGATACGCTGGAGGGTAGGGATAGGATACAGAGGGCCCGAGACAAATTAGAGGATTGGGCCAAAAGAAATCTGATGAGGTTCAACAAGAACAAGTGCAAAGTCCTGCACTTAGGACGGAAGAATCCCATGCACCGCTACAGACTAGGGACCGAATGGCTAGGCAGCAGTTCTGCAGAAAAGGACCTAGGGGTTACAGTGGATGAGAAGCTGGATATGAGTCAACAGTGTGCCCTTGTTGCCAAGAAGGCCAATGGCATTTTGGGATGTATATGTAAGGGCATTGCCACCAGATCGAGGGACGTGATCGTTCCCCTCTATTCGACATTGTTGGGGCCTCATCTGGAGTACTGTGTCCAGTTTTGGGCCCCACACTACAAGAAGCATGTGGAAAAATTGGAAAACGTCCAGCGGAGGGCAGCAAAAATGATTAGGGGACTGGAACACATGACTTATGAGGAGAGGCTGAGGGAACTGGGATTGTTTAGTCTGCAGAAGAGAAGAATGAGGGGGGATTTGATAGCTGCTTTCAACTACCTGAAAGGGGGTTCCAAAGAGGATGGCTCTAGACTGTTCTCAGTAGTAGCAGATGACAGAACGAGGAGTCATGGTCTCAAGTTGCAGTGGGGGAGGTTTAAGTTGGATATTAGGAAAAACTTTTTCACTAGGAGGGTGGTGAAGCACCGGAATGCATTACCTAGGGAGGTGGTGGAGTCTCCTTCCTTAGGAGTTTTTAAGGTCAGGCTTGACAAAGCTTTGGCTGGGATGATTTAGTTGGGGATTGGTCCTGCTTTGAGCAGGGGGTTGGTCTAGATGACCTCCTGAGGTCCCTTCCAACCCTGATATTCTATGATTCTATGATTCTAAACTGGGAAGTAATACAACTTTGTCAGTCTTCCTTTTGCTTTGCAATGAAACCATCAATTTAATGAAAGTTTTGTTTCTAACACATCAAGTCTGGTTACTTTCAATCGCTACATACATGCTATGGAATTCCAATAACTCAAACACCACATTTTCTACAGTGCTTTGAGAAAGTGTAGGTGAGGAGTGGGGGGGGGGTTAAAAAGCAATGAAGCATAAATACAATCTTTCTTGGGAAAAATATTTTATTTGTATATACCTATCCTCTTCTAAAGCCACACCACCTCTCTTATGGTCAATTATTTTAAAGCATTAATCAATAAAAATGGTTGAGTATGATTTTTTATTAAAAAAACCAACAAAGTAGATACTATGAAAAGTTATGCAACATTAAAGAAGTCAAAGGGCTGTATTTTCTCTATTTCTAGAAACCCTGGCCTGAAATTAAAAATGGTTACAAGACAGAATGTGTTGTATTTGAGTTAATAGCTAAGCTGAAAAGATTATCCGCGGATAGAAGCCAGTAGAGTTCCTGGAAGGAATTTTTGCATATTACTAATCAAGGGGATCATTAGCTGACAGTTCTAGTGGAGAAACATCTCTATCAAAGTAAGTAAGGCAAAATTCTCCAGTCAGATCTGCATTGTAATTTTAATATTTTGCTCTCCCTCTATTTCATTTCATTCATTTCATTCATTCATTTTCATTTCATTCATTCTGTGGAAAAGGACCTGGGGTGACAGTGGACGAGAAGCTGGATATGAGTCAGCAGTGTGCCCTTGTTGCCAAGAAGGCCAATGGCATTTGGGGATGTATAAGTAGGGGCATAGCGAGCAGATTGAGGGACGTGATCCTTCCCCTCTATTCGACATTGGTGAGGCCTCATCTGGAGTACTGTGTCCAGTTTTGGGCCCCACACTACAAGAAGGATGTGGATAAATTGGAGAGAGTCCAGCGAAGGGCAACAAAAATGATTAGGGGTCTGGAACACATGACTTATGAGGAGAGGCTGAGGGAACTGGGATTGTTTAGTCTGCAGAAGAGAAGAACGAGGGGGGATTTGATAGCTGCTTTCAACTACCTGAAAGGGGGTTCCAGAGAGGATGGTTCTAGACCATTCTCAGTGGTAGAAGAGGACAGGACAAGGAGTAATGGTCTCAAGTTGCAGTGGGGGAGGTTTAGGTTGGATATTAGGAAAAACTTTTTCACTAAGAGGGTGGTGAAACACTGGAATGCGTTACCTAGGGAGGTGGAAGAATCTCCTTCCTTAGAAGTTTTTAAGGTCAGGCTTGACAAAGCCCTGGCTGGGATGATTTAATTGGGGATTGGTCCTGCTTTGAGCAGGGGGTTGGACTAGATGACCTCCTGAGGTCCCTTCCAACCCTGATATTCTGTGATTCTATGATTCATTTGTGGGGCTCCCACTGATATCAATACTATCACCTCTCCCTGAGAGTTGTTTTTTTTCCACAGCCCTGGGCAAGTTCTCCCTACTGGACACTCACCAGGCTGCTGCGTTTGAATCCCACACTGGATCATGTGCTTTTGGCTTGCTGAGTCTGAGCAGAGTCCAGGCACTCCCTCTGGCTTTGTGTACGCAGAGTCAGGATGAGCTCCACCCTGACATCTGGTGGTGAGGTGTGGCAAGTTGTAGAAAAGAACTTCAGGGGCTGATCTCATTTGCACAGACACACCCACCCCGCCTAGAATGAGCCCATAGCTGCCCAAATGGTCACTTTGGCTGCTGTGGGATCCCCAGTGTCTCTGATATTGGGGCAGGAAGAATAAACTGTCATTTTCCTGATTATGGGAATCAAGGACAGTGGAACTGTACTTGGCATTTTGTTATGATGGAGGGACTCGCCGTCAACTAAGTAGCACTCGCTAGGCAAGGGACATGGGTTCCAAAAGTCTGTGAATGGAGAGAGGCTAGAGACAGGTATTAGTACCTGCTGGTGTGAGCCTGAAACATCAATTATGCTTCTGTCTTTCTTCACTGTGGAATATCAGAGCTAATTTTGGGTCTATTAGGAGTTTAACTACACGTCCTGAACTGAGTTCACTTTGGCCTTATGGTGCACCAGCACTGGGGCTCCTACTACTACAAGCTGAAATCACTAAAGAGCTAAAATTAGTGAGAGCTGAAATCACTGAGCACTGTGTTAAGTAGTGGGGAGCCTGAAGATCTATAGCAGAGCGGAGCAGTTTGCGGGACGGCGGGAGCGGCTCGTGGACTGGCTGGTGGAGCACTTCATGGGATGGCATGAGCTGCTTGCGCAGCAGAGCTGTTTGTGGGACAGCTGGTGGAGCGGAGCGGAGTGGCTCGTGGGGCAGATTGGAGTGAAGCCCTATGGAGCTGTGGGGTAGTCAGCTTCAGATTATGTAAGGTGCCCCTTACCTCTTCCCCCCCACACACACATTTTCACCCAGACTGGGGAGTAACGCTCTGCGGATGAACTTTTGAACTCTGGGGCTGGACTTTTGGGTTGCTGGACTCAAGATACGTTTGGGTTGTTGGACTCAAGAATCCAAGAGAAAGGACATGACCCAATTTGCTGGGGTGGTCTTTGGGGTGGTTTGGTTGATGAACCCTAGTTGTGGTGTTTTCCCAATTTAATGCTGATGTCGTTTACCTCATGTTATTAAAGATTCTCTGCTACACGGAGACTCTGTGCTTGCGAGAGGGGAAGTATTGCCTCTTTGAGGCACCCAGGGGTGTGTGTAAGATTTTCCCAGGTCACTGGGTGGGGGCTCGAGCCAGTTTAGCATTTGCTTTGATGAGAGGGAACCCCTGTGTACTGAACCCAGCCCTTGCTGCTATCAACTCGGCCTGGCAGAAGGGTTACATTTGCATCTCTAGGCATGCTCTCAGAATACAGAGACTCCATCTACCACCTGCTTCTGGGAGCTGGGATTTTGCAGCCCAACTGTCTAGATTTAAATGCCCCAGGCCCCACCCGACACCCCAGTGGCTTGAGCATACCCTTCCCAGAGCTTTAAATGTGTTGGCACTCTAGTTTACAGTTTATCTCATCAGGAACATGTGTCAGTTGAAGCAAACAGAGACAGACTTTGTGTAGAGTTTCTACTCCAATCACTCTTTCGTTTAGACACCACAAGAGGTATACTGTACAGATCCAGGCAAAATAAGAAATGCCTGCATAAAAATCCCTGCCTCCGTTCCCTTCCACTTTTGAGCATTCTTTGGGATTTGAGTCAGTGTCCTTTCAGGGTTCTAGATCCTTCTCCAGGACTCCATTCCTCCCAGTCCGACTTCTCTTCCAAATTGCTGACCTCAGCAGACAGCTCCCTAGCCTTGGCTGGTCCCATTGTCAAAAAGTTCCCTTTCTCTCTACAAAGGTCTGTCTTTTTTCTCTCCCCAACCCGCTGAGCTTTTAAATGCTAGGAATAAGACCTGGATTCTTTGCGCACCTTCTGGAAAAAATTGTACTTCTTCAACCTCTTTCCTGGCAGACAAACTTGGTCAATCTGTTTCCCTGAGGCTTCAGACACCCATTTAGAGTGAGTCAAGGAATAGTTTTTTTTTTTTTTTTGTCGGAAAATGCTGATTTTTGTCAGCTGTAACTTTTCCCAGGAATGTACCAGGTTTGACAAAGCTTTCATCGAGAGACATTTCTCAGGTCCAGGATGGAATTTCTGGTCAGAGAGAGAGAAAGCACACTCACTTCCTCCTCTTGCCAAGATGGCTGAAGCTTGAGATGGTGGGGCTGGAGGAGGTTTTGTTTCTCCAGTGAGTTCTCTGGATGTAATGGTGAGAAAGTCAAGGACTGTTTGGAGTCTGATGCACAAATTACTTTGCATGGACTGGTGGATCCTGTGGTTCTCTTAGCTGTTTTAGCAACTGATGTTATGAGCCTTGTTACTGTGGGGCCTGGGAGTTGTGCCCCCAGGCCGAAGGCTCGTTGCATAGTGGAACCGGCCTGCGACTGTGCTGGGGGTGGGGAGAGAAAGAAGGGGTGTATATGAAGAGGCAATCAATAGGAGTGCATGTTGTTCAAAAGAAAAGAGTTTGCTCTGGAGCTTCCTGCTGTTGTGGAGTAGCTGCCAGAGGGAGCACATATGGTAGAACTGGGTTCCCCCTCTCTGGGAAATGATATGCAGAGTGTGTCCTAACTGTCAAACTGTGCATGGGGTCCTCAGCAGTACAGTGACGCTTTGCCATGGTTGTGGTGTGTCACAAATGTAGAGGCAAGTTGCAACTTAGCTGCCACATCTGTGGCTTCCCCTTTCCCTGTGGAAGATGGAATAGTACTTGTGTCTCCTCTGTTGCAGGGGCTCCAAGGATAAGGGTCAACTGAAGGGAAAAGTAGCTCAGAAGAGGCATTCTTTAGATTCTGAAGTGGGATCTTTTGGTTTTTTTCGTGATCCTGAGGTCCCCAGCAACACAAAGGGAAGTCCCAGTGCTGTTGTGAGTACAATGGCCTATTTTGAGTGAGCATCTGAGGAAAAGTGATTATATGAAAGGATGTGGGGTATTTGTTTCCAGTCATGGAGCTGCCACAGAATCACATGCAGAAATCACAGCTGGTCAGGATCAGGCTTCTGGTCAGGACTATTCACAGTTGGAAACATTTTCCTAGGATTTCTTGGGCGAGATACGTGATTCAAATGCACTACACAGGAGATGTGGACAAATGTCCCACTAGAGATTTTATTACTGGGACTCTGTTAAAAACTGTAGGATTCTCTCCTACACAATTGAAAGTCATAATTCATGTGCTAGGCAGCAGAGAATCTGATACCAGCTTTTAATCCTAGGGTGAAGTTGAATTTTTCTGGGAATGGTTTGGATTTAAGAAAGGAACCAGGGTCTGAGATGGTACAGTAGCTATTTCTTTATTTCAACCTTCTATTAACCCAGTTCCTGTTTTTTTCCACAATGAAAATATACAGGGAGCAGATATTCTGCATTGGTTTCCCATTAAGCTTAAATCTAAAATTTACAATACATCTAGGAATTGAAATGGTGAATTTAAAGGCCCCTTCAAACTTTTCCTGATAAATAAAATAGTGCAACATCTTTCCAATATATTATATTTAGGTTCTATGTATGGTTACTGTAGGTATCCCTGGAAGCCACACACTTGTTTTACCTGTGATTCTACAGAGCATTTTAGTGATGACTGTGGGGTGAGAAAAGGCATGCCCTGTTGATCACATATTCACAAGACTGACAACTGCAGGGACCTTATTAGATGCTATATCTGTGGGAACAGTGGACATGTTTATAGAAAGTGCCCAGAAGCATGGGACAGTAGGAAAAGATATCACTCCCAGTCATACAAAGCCAGGGGGTCAGAGGATTCCAAGCACCCCTGCAAGGATTGATGAAGGGTCCATTTTGAGCATCTGGGCCACTCTACTTTTGTGGGAAGGACTGATTTTGTCCTTCACTGATACAGGATTGGGGATGGGTCAGGGAGAGGATGTGGGAACCACTGAGAGTCAAGACGCTAAAGACTGGAGCATTAAACCTGGTAATATGGGGGATGGTCTTGCCTTAGAAACAGAGATAGGGAGGGGGCAAAAGAGAAACTGGGGGAGGAACATCTGCAGACACAATTGGTTACACAGGAATCTCAGGCACCAGGGATGGATAGACAGGCTACTAATAAGACAGACTCTCTAGTTAGCACATTTTGATGTGCCCATCTTCAGGAACAGCAACGTTTCTTGAAATTGAAAAGTGAAACAGAGGATCCAAAGACAATGCTCAGTTTATCCTGAGGGTGGCCTACAGTTGCCTGAATTACATAGAGGGTTGCCAAGTGTCCAGTTTTTAACCAGAACACCCAGTTGAAAAGGGACCTATCTGGCTCCGCATGGCTCCCTGGAAGCAGCTGGCATGTCCCTGTGGCCCCTACACGGAGGCGTAGCCAGGGGGGCTCACCGCTCTGCCCCTGCCCTGAGCGCAACTCCGCAGCTCCCATTGGCTGGGAACCGCGGCCAGTGGGAGCTGCAAGGGCAGTGCCTGCGGGCAGGGTGCCTCCCTGATGCCCCTCCTCCCCCCATCTAGGGGCCACAGGGACATGTCAGCTTTTTCTGGGAGGTGCTTGAGGTAAGCGCCGCCTGAAGCCCACACCCTGCACCCTCTCCCATACCCCCTGAGCCCCCTCCAGCACCCAAACTCCCTCTCGGAGCCTGCACCTCGCATCCCCTCATGCACCCCAACCCTCTGCCCCAGCCCTGATCCCCCTTCTGCATCCAAACTCCCTCCTGGAACTCACACCCCATACCCACTGCCACACCCCAACCCCCTGCCCCAGTTCAGAACCCCATCCCACATGCCAAACACCTTGGCCCCAGACCAGAGCCCACTCCCGCAATCCAAACTCCTCATCCCTAGTCCCACCCCAGAGCTCGCAACCCCAGCTGGAGCCCTCACCTTCCCACTGCACCCTAACCCCCTGCCTCAGCCTGGAGTGCCTCCACACCCTGAACCCCTCATTTCTAGCCCCTCACCAGAGCCCACACCGCCAGCTAGAGCCCTCACCCCATCACATACCCCAGCCTCCCCGGCTCTAACCTGGTGACAATGAGCAAGTGAGTGAGGGTGGGGGAGAGTGAGTAACAGAGGGAAGGGGACCTCAGTAAGGGGTGAGGCAGGGTGGGGCAAGGATGTTCAGTTTTGTGCAATTAGAAAGTTGGCAACCCTAATTACATAGAATTTTCACCAATCCAATGAAAAACAGGTTTTCTGTATTTGGTGCTGCCTCGGGCAAGGGGGGGCAAAGAGAGGAGCTTGTGGACACATTACAAGCTTATAGGGTAGATAAAAATTGATTCATTAAAAAACATCAGATTTTTTAATTGAAATCAGATTTTGTTTAATTAAAATTAAGTACACATTGAAATAAACCTATTTAAAATTAAATCTGGAATTGACAGCCTAAATTAAGGCCCAAATTTATTAAGTTTTAAATTAAATACAAAAATAATTGTAAGTGCTACATGTTAGCTGCCAAGAAAGCTAAACACCTGCAACCAGAGTTTGTTGAAATACTTCTGACAGCAGTAGCCTCTTCTACAGGTGCAGAGAGAATATTTTCTTCATTTCAGTTTATTCAACTAGTTCAGTTCAACTGCTAGTTGGTTCAAAGTTAAGAAATCAATTGAGTGCTGACAGAGCAGGAAAACTTGTTTTTCTCTTCCAATTTATAAATAAATACTAGGTAAGATAATTCGTTCATTTAATAAATCAGTTAGTTCTAAGTGCAAAACCTATTTTGATAAACCTTTTTCTTTTGTATCCAGCACTTTTAAGGTAGTTTAATTTAATTATAATAATAATACTAAAACAACTGCTCTTTTGTTCATTTTTATTTGCATTTCCATACAAATATAGCTTCACATAAATCATAAGTAAAAATTAATAATCACCTGATAAATAAGAAATGCATCATTCACCATTTTCTAACACAACAAAAAGTAAAAAAATAAGAATTTGAATACATGTCAGTTACACTATATACTTGTTTAAATAAATGTGTCTTAATAGCGTGTATCATCCTGGTTAGCAAAAAGAGGCATCAATTTTTAATGTAAAGGCTATATTTAGTTGCAAATCAACATGTTTAGCTGCAAATCAAATGAGAATCAATCTTTCTTGAGGAAAATAACTAAAAAGTACAAATCCAAAACACAATTAAAACTAATGAGTTAAATCAAGGTTTCCTACTTGCTAATTGAAATCATGATTAAAATTGGTGATTTCAGTTGCTTTGATTTGAGTCAATCTGCCCTGCAAGCCCATTTATTGCGGGATGAAGATTGGGGAGTTACTAAACTTGAGCAACTTCAGGAAGAACCATGCTCTTTGGGATCAAGATCCGGGACTATGAAGATTAATGAATCAGTCAAAAAAAAGGGGGGAGGGGACAAAAAGGAAAGGATGAGAGAAAGGGGTAAATCAGAGGAATTAAAAACAGCACCAAGATGGTCAATTAGACAGGGATTGCAAGTACCTGTGATGACTCAGACCTGAGCCTTTGTATAGAAGTTACTGAAAATAGCATTTGGAATGTGTACTCCATCCTGCATGTGTGCTGGAGGCAAATGGTCTTCAGATTTTGAAGGGTCTTTAGATTTTATATCCATGTTTGGATTTAGTAGGGATCCAAGAAACAAGATTATGTTCTAGGAAAGATGTTTTGGTTGCTCAGAGGAGTTGGAGGAGGGGCCCATCCTTCTGGTCCACTGGGCCTGCTACTTATGATGGAGTAATGGTACGATTTATACATCTGCAATATTGGTGCAGAGAATTGCAGAAATGCAACTAGGAAAGGGGTTGTTATTTGATTTCTATTTTTTGGGTGTGAGGTATCACTGTGTTGCCATTTACAGCCCATAGCATCAAAAGCTGAGGAAAGATCCTTTTTATGGAGGCTACTCCTTTCTTATTGCAGGCTCAACAGCTGGATTTATTTTTGGGCGGCGGGGGGAGGTATTTTAACAGTTTATATGTAGTGACCAACAGACAAAATAACCTAAAGTCTTACGAGTTGATGAAATGTATTTACAAGCAGTATGAGTTGCCACAAAGTTACAAAATGTTTCGGGCATTCTCATTTAAGAAGGGCTGGGGCGTTTTTTAAAAGGGAATCAAGTAGTCGATTGGACAGATGTATGTGAACCCTACTTCAGTGATACAAGATGTGGGTGCAGCCTGTAGAGTTCTCTGACCACTGCTTGGTCCAGGTTGAATGGGACTTTTGGCTGAGGTTACTGGACACTAAATATTTGTTTACTCAATAATGCCGTTGATAATTAGAAAGGCTGAAGGCATCTTTATGGAATGAGAAACTGTCAAGAGTTTTATGCATCCCAGATGAAATGGTGTAAATTGACCATGTGCAACTTGGTGCCCGCTGTATGTTTCTTTTGCAATGTTGAAATACAACTGATTACAAGTGTTGTTTAGCACTGCAGAGTCATTTGAGAGTTCACAGTCGACCACAAGCTAGAGAACATGTAGACAGGAGGATCTTAGAGGAAGAAAGAAATGATTTAATATCAAAGGAGAAAGCTGGAATCAGCTACATTGAAAAGGACTTCGGGACAAAAGGCAGGGCAGCCTCCTCTGATGTATTTACAGGATGTAAAGGAAAGAATGCAGTGGGATATGGTAGAATTACAGAATCCTAACATGGCAGGTCTGCAGGGACCTGCTGGAACTATCTCAGTATAGCAGAGTATTGCAGTGAGCTCATTCAGGGATAAAACATTCCTCCTTTTCAGGAGCAGCAAGTTGTTGACTATTATTGCACATTTTCCTGTTTTGGCAGATGAGGAATGGTACTAGCTTGTGAGGCTAACAGGGGAGACAGAAGTTCCTGCAGCTACGTTGTCAATAAAGGAAACTCCCCTTGGGGCTGATGCATAGATGGCAAAATCAGAGATTTGTTGATCCCTTTCCTATGGTGCTTCCATGGACTTTCACCAATGCCTTGACTGGAGGCAAGTTAAAAACTTCCTTTTATGAAGGCCCTTCCCCCCCACCCCAACCCAGAAAAGGGGGAATTGGAAGATATCAGTAATTGGAGGTCTATTGTCCTTTTGAACATGGATTACAAATTTTTTTGCTTCCATTTTAGCCAAAAGTTTGGGGAAGATAGCAGGGAAACTATTACATCCCAGACACTATAACGCAGTTAAAGGTTGCAAACACTTTGTGTAGTTTGCAGGAAATATTTGAAATTGGGCTATGGAGAAAATGGGAGAGTAATGTTTAGCCTTAGATCAGGCTAAAGCCTTCAGTAAAGTAAACCTACCATATTTATGGTTGGTCCTGTTCAATATTGTATTTCCCTATTGTATTTTATTAACCTGCTACAAATCCTGTATCTTCATGTACTATGTTTCCCCTACTAATGGGTGGAGGGGAGAGGAGATTCAAGTACATTCTGAAGTAAGACAAGGCAAAAATCTTTAATATGCTAATCCTCAATTCCAGTGAGGTTGTGAAGGATTTTAGTTGTTGCAACTCTCCCTAAAGAGGTCAGAGCTGAGAGTGTATTGATCTGCAGGAAGAAGATATTGCAGTAGTCCAGAGATATTAGAGCAGCACTTTTAGAAGTGAATACCTACAAATAATGGGATTTTTTAGGATAAATTCTAAATTAATACTTGGGGGAAACATTGACTGAATTAGTCTTAGATACAGTATTATCAAATGTTGCATTATTAGCAGAATTAGGATCTCATCACTGATGGAATTCTTAGTTTCTCAGGTTTACTAATTTTTGAGACCTTCAACACTTTTTCTCACCTCTGGGGCGGGGGGGGTGGTGGTTGGGGAAGCTTTCTGCAAGAAAATGGGACTGTCTGAATTTTGGGTTCTCACTTCATAACATAAACAATGTTGGACTTTTAAATGCACAGGTGCACTTTCTAAATACTCTACTATAAGCAACTCTGTCAGGAATATCTGCTGAATCTCCAAAATGAACAAATTGTTTAAGATCCCATATAAAATAATCTACCCAATATTAATGAACAATAGCTATTTTGTCTGAATCTTTGAACCTTCAGCCAAATGGAAGTTACTAAAAAATGATTGGTAGTCAGCAGATCATATGTTCTTTGTCTGCTTCCATTTCAGAAAATAAAATCAACAAACTTAAATTTCTGAACCGATTGATTTTGCTGCTTTCTTTCCATTTAGCCATTCTGAGAACTTCATTAATAGTAGGTTCTTTATTATCAAAATCTCTTTAGTACAAAATTACCCTCTTAAAGCTGAAATAGTTAAGAGCAACTCCTTGGATTGAAAGAATATCAGATTCAGTGTTAGATGGAACTTCCAAGACATTAAAATAAATTTTTAAAATTAGTTGCCTTTAAGTAACACACAAATAGCAAATCCAAGTAAGAATTAATCAGCCAGAAAAATGTGCCAGTGGTTAGATGATAGAGCTATGAGCTGCCATGAAGGAAACCATGCAGCCAGCTTCATGTTCCAGCAGCCAGCAAGAGCTGAAAACAGAGAGGTTTGAATTTTACTCCAAAGGGAAAGTGAGCTTTATGAGCTTAGCAGCCATCCTTCTCACCAATGAGAGCCCAAAAGACTTACCAGCCAGTGGAAAAGAATAATATTTTGCATATATGTAGCATTTTTCAATTGTAGATGACAACATTTTACTAAGGTGGGTAAGCATAATTAAAACTACATGTTACAATCAGAGATCCTATTCAAGGAGGGGGAATAGAAGGAAGAGAATTTATGTAGACAAACAAGAGACCTCAAATGTAATTGTTTTACTGATCATAGAATCGTAGAATATCAGGGTTGGAAGGGACCCCAGAAGGTCATCTAGTCCAACCCCCTGCTCGAAGCAGGACCAATTCCCAGTTAAATCATCCCAGCCAGGGCTTTGTCAAGCCTGACCTTAAAAACCTCTAAGGAAGGAGATTCTACCACCTCCCTAGGTAACGCATTCCAGTGTTTCACCACCCTCTTAGTGAAAAAGTTTTTCCTAATATCCAATCTAAACCTCCCCCATTGCAACTTGAGACCATTACTCCTCGTTCTGTCATCTGCTACCATTGAGAACAGTCTAGAGCCATCCTCTTTGGAACCCCCTTTCAGGTAGTTGAAAGCAGCTATCAAATCCCCCCTCATTCTTCTCTTCTGCAGACTAAACAATCCCAGCTCCCTCAGCCTCTCCTCATAAGTCATGTGCTCTAGACCCCTAATCATTTTTGTTGCCCTTCGCTGGACTCTCTCCAATTTATCCACATCCTTCTTGTAGTGTGGGGCCCAAAACTGGACACAGTACTCCAGATGAGGCCTCACCAGTGTCGAATAGAGGGGAACGATCACGTCCCTCGATCTGCTCGCTATGCCCCTACTTATACATCCCAAAATGCCATTGGCCTTCTTGGCAACAAGGGCACACTGTTGACTCATATCCAGGTTCTCGTCCACTGTCACCCCTAGGTCCTTTTCCGCAGAACTGCTGCCTAGCCATTCGGTCCCTAGTCTGTAGCGGTGCATTGGATTCTTCCATCCTAAGTGCAGGACCCTGCACTTATCCTTATTGAACCTCATCAGATTTCTTTTGGCCCAATCATCCAATTTGTCTAGGTCCTTCTGTATCCTATCCCTCCCCTCCAGCGTATCTACCACTCCTCCCAGTTTAGTATCATCCGCAAATTTGCTGAGAGTGCAATCCACACCATCCTCCAGATCATTTATGAAGATATTGAACAAAGCCGGCCCCAGGACCGACCCTTGGGGCACTCCACTTGACACCGGCTGCCAACTAGACATGGAGCCATTGATCACTACCCGTTGAGCCCGACAATCTAGCCAGCTTTCTACCCACCTTATAGTGCATTCATCCAGCCCATACTTCCTTAACTTGCTGACAAGAATACTGTGGGAGACCGTGTCAAAAGCTTTGCTAAAGTCAAGAAACAATACATCCACTGCTTTCCCTTCATCCACAGAACCAGTAATCTCATCATAGAAGGCGATTAGATTAGTCAGGCATGACCTTCCCTTGGTGAATCCATGCTGACTGTTCCTGATCACTTTCCTCTCATGTAAGTGCTTCAGGATTGATTCTTTGAGGACCTGCTCCATGATTTTTCCAGGGACTGAGGTGAGGCTGACTGGCCTGTAGTTCCCAGGATCCTCCTTCTTCCCTTTTTTAAAGATTGGCACTACATTAGCCTTTTTCCAGTCATCTGGGACTTCCCCCGTTCGCCACGAGTTTTCAAAGATAATGGCCAAGGGCTCTGCAATCACAGCCGCCAATTCCTTCAGCACTCTCGGATGCAACTCGTCCGGCCCCATGGACTTGTGCACGTCCAGCTTTTCTAAATAGTCCCTAACCACCTCTATCTCCACAGAGGGCTGGCCACCTCTTCCCCATTCTGTGATGCCCAGCGCAGCAGTCTGGGAGCTGACCTTGTTAGTGAAAACAGAGGCAAAAAAAGCATTGAGTACATTAGCTTTTTCCACATCCTCTGTCACTAGGTTGCCTCCCTCATTCAGTAAGGGGCCCACACTTTCCTTGGCTTTCTTCTTGTTGCCAACATACCTGAAGAAACCCTTCTTGTTACTCCTGACATCTCTTGCTAGCTGCAGCTCCGGGTGCGATTTGGCCCTCCTGATATCTTTCTACATGCCCGAGCAATATTTTTATATTCTTCCCTGGTCATATGTCCAACCTTCCACTTCTTGTAAGCTTCTTTTTTATGTTTAAGATCCGCTAGGATTTCACCGTTAAGCCAAGCTGGTCGCCTGCCATATTTACTATTCTTTCGACTCATCGGGATGGTTTGTCCCTGTAACCTCAACAGGGATTCCTTGAAATACAGCCAGCTCTCCTGGACTCCCTTCCCCTTCATGTTAGTCCCCCAGGGGATCCTGGCCATCTGTTCCCTGAGGGAGTCGAAGTCTGCTTTCCTGAAGTCCAGGGTCCGTATCCTGCTGCTTACCTTTCTTCCTTGCGTCAGGATCCTGAACTCAACCAACTCATGGTCACTGCCTCCCAGATTCCCATCCACTTTTGCGTCCCCCACTAATTCTACCCGGTTTGTGAGCAGCAGGTCAAGAAAAGCGCCCCCCCTAGTTGGCTCCCCTAGCACTTGTGCCAGGAAATTGTCCCCTACGCTTTCCAAAAACTTCCTGGATTGTCTATGCACCGCTGTATTGCTCTCCCAGCAGATATCAGGAAAATTAAAGTCCCCCATGAGAATCAGGGCATGTGATCTAGTAGCTTCCGGAAGAAAGCCTCATCCACCTCATCCCCATGGTCCGGTGGTCTATAGCAGACTCCCACCACTACATATCTCCTGTTTTATGAAATAAGATCCAGAAAGCTACTGGTATGCAGATTTATAAGATTTGGAAGTGAGATGGAGAAAGACAATTCAGATAAGAGGAGAACATTGCTTACTTTCCCATCAGAGTGAGGATAATTAGTATCATCCTCTATTCGTTCATTTAGGGTGAAAACCACTGCTGTGCAGAGAATACAAGATAGGCCTTGTACTGATCCACTGCACAGAGTGAATTTCACCCTTAGGACACATCTGCACTGCAAAAAAGGTGTGTTCTTAACCGAGTTAAAATAGCAGTGAAGACCCAACAACTCAGCTTTTAACTTAGGTTAGCAGTTTGAATTCAACTCAAGGCTGCCCTATAGGCTTACACTTGACCTGTTAACTTGACTTAAAAATCAAATTGCTGTATCTTCACTGCTATTTTAACCAGAGTTAGCTAAGTCAGGTTATCTAACCCGAGTTAGAACACGTTTTTTTGTTTTGTTTTTTGAGTGTAGACAGAAACTTAAGTGAATGAAACAAATGAGTCACCTTCTCTCCTACTCTTTTAGGGCTCTGTTTAGACAAAATCTGATGTGTACCAAAGTTTATGCTACATAGCTTCATATCCCAGTGGCTTATTAAACCATAAATTGTCACTATTGTCAGATTAGCCAGTTATTTTTTTTTAGCAACAGCTGTAAAAGCAGTCACTGGAGTTAGTGGATGCTGACTCCCATTCTGTGATGAGAGTATCAACTATTAGCATAGCTGACCCATATCAGGTGACTGCAGCCTCGAAATAAAGACTCCACTATTCCTCTGTGTCACACATTTCATTATGAAAATGAGAGAGGAAAAACATTTTTAAATGATAGAAGAATGTGGCTATAAAACATAGAAGTTAGTAGGAGATCTAAGGGCTAGTGTCTTGCTTGAAACTATTTGAGAGACACAAGAGGGTGAGATAATATCTTTTATTATCTCACCCACCTTGTCTTTCTAATAGCCTGGGACCAACACAGCTAGAACACAAGCTATTTGCAATTCACTTCTCAAAACTCACCAAGACAGAGAAAAAGGAAAAGTCAGTGAGGAAAATGGAATAGTTGGGTAAGCTGTGTAAGAAGTATAGTATCTAGGAAATCAGAGAGCAGATAAAAGCAAAAAGGCAAAAACTGAGAGTCAGAGAAAGAAACATAACAATAATTTGTTCTGCTGAAGTGTAATATGGTTCAGGGGGCACATGCTTAGTATTGAGGTATTTATGGAATGTAGCATGACAATTTGTAGTCACAGTCAGGTCTATTACAATAGGGATTCTGATTCATCCATACCTAGTTATACTTATGTTTGATCATAGCTGTTGACATACTGTCTATGTTATACACAGGTATTCTTAACTAGTGGAGGAAAGGAAGCTGTACGGTTCATGGATATCTGAGTTTAGCAAGGTAAATTATACAGCATTTATCCCCCCCCCTTCCCCCAGATATTAAAAGGAAGAGGTCCTCCCTCTATCCTAATAATGAAATACTGTATCAATACAGAAATATTTGTTCTGTATAGTACATTTCTAACAACTGATATAAAGTATCGTTACCATCATACTTGAGGGGCTAACATTAGTTTTCTGCTTTAATGGGCCTCAATCGTCTGTTTTATCATGCATGTTTAAATAAGCTAATTCACTATGGTGATGAACGGAAGTAGCTAATAAGGATTGTCTTGTTCATGCGCTAAAATTGCAGCAGCTGTTTTTGTTTGACTGATGTTGTTTGAAAGAGCCCCCTGATGGTAAACCATAGAAAAAACAAGGGACGTTTCAATGTTCTCTCTATTACCAAAATTACTTATAGGATTATAACAGGCATAAAAAGAAATTGCTTTGACTACATTTAACTGCAAAAGATTTTCCCCCTTGCATAGTAAAGATAGGTGCACAATTTTAACACTTTTCTTAAACCTAAAAAAAATTATTCCATTGAGTATTCTGCATCATGTATTCTAACAAAGTTCTCTATCAAGCCAAAGTTCCATCACGGAAGATATTATTTATGAATCCCTTTCTAATATCATTGTAGTATCCACTATTAGAGTAAAATGCTGTACTTGTGAAGAGAAGGGATAGCTCTATCAGGATAATCAACATACGATGAAGACAGTAAGGGAGATCTCATAGTGCTGAGTTTCAATGGGAATTTGTCATAGGTTCCAAGGCCAGACGGGATCATTGTGATCATCTAGTCTGGCCTCCTCCTTTAAATCATGATTTAAAGACTTCAAGTTACAGAGAATCCACCATTTGCCCTAGTTTGAACCTGTAAGTGATCCATGCCCCATGCTGCAGAGAAGGCAAAAGAAAAAAGTCAGGAAAAGAACCAGGGTCTCTGACCTGGGGAAAATTCCTTCCTGACCCCACAATACAGGACATAGGAATTAATTCAGGGAAATCCTATTTGAACTCTAATATGTCTTTCAGAAAAACATCCAGTATTGATTTAAAAATTGTTGTGAGTGCTCAGCACCTTTCAGGATCACATATGTTGAATACCTAATAAAGCAACCACTTGCCTTCACAGTTATCACATTTTATTAATGAATATTCCAGTAACTTGACTTTAGGCATGAGCGAGGGCTTTATTAGAATACAATTATGCCTCAAGTGATCTCAGTCAGAGCTGAGGGTGCTCAGGACTTTGCAGATTGAAACACTAATCAAGCAACTTTTTTTGTCTTGAGAATATACCATATCTAACAGTGTTCAAATTCAGTGGGACTTTTTCCTAAGTAAAAGCTGTGAGTGAAATCCTGGCCCCGTTGAAATCACTGGGAGTTTTGCCATTGACTTCAACAGGGCCAGGGCTCCACTCTGTAGATTTTGGCTCTTGCTTAATATAGTACTGCTCCTGATCACCTCTGTTAAGTACTCTTTGTTTACTGAGTGCTTATTTAAAAAAGGTTTCACTGTAAATGTAGTTTAAAATTACACTAGATATTTAAATAATCTGCAAAGTAGGACTACAAATTATAAGAAGCTAGTCAGTAAGTATTTCCTACATTTTTTCCTAATACCTAATTTCCATATTGCTTGAAAAGTGCATGCAAATAGCATTTTATAGCACTAAGGAAAAAAATGCTAAAAAAAAATCTCAAATAGAATCAACTACATTTGACAGATCTAGCCTTTATTTTTTGTTTAGTTAAATTATGCAGACATAATAAATGTATTCTTTATTCTAGGATCACACAGGCTCTGAATGTAACACTCAGAATTAACTCTCCAGTGCATAACACTCCGTCATAAAATCATTAACATAATCTGATACAATTTTAAACTACAAACCAGATATCTTCAAGAGCATACAAAATGATTCATGACTAAAAACAACAAAATCCCTTTTAAAAGTAATAAAATCTGGTTGATCTTTTTAAAAATAATGCAGCTGGAAAAATATATAAAATTGCATTCATGAAACTAAATACTTTGTTTACTCCATGTGGAATGACTTAATAGGTTTTTTTTTATGTATAATTGCTGAGCTCTGAAAGTACAAAAAATGGAAATCTTCTACTACCCCCGTTTTGTCCTAATAACTTTCCAGAGAGAACACAAATACTGAATGGAAATTGATAGCGTACATTAGGTATCTTGAATATATTTGCATTAGAAAATAATTTCAACATCTGCAGCACATCTAGAATCATTTCTTAAAATCAATCCTTTACAGCTAATATACTCCCATGGTGTATTCCAGGACACAGTACAAAGAATTAAGCTCACACCACCCTAGGAAAAAAATAACCCACACCAGGGTTGTCAGTAATCTACAGTTGGGCTCCTTCACATGTTCAAGAAAAGCCTTGGTGTAGAAGTGTTCATACTTCTAGTCATAATCTATATAGACAGGGTGACCAGATGTCCAAATATTAAAGGCTTTGTCTTATATAAGCAACTATTACTCACCCCCCCCCATCCTGATTTTTCACACTTGCTATCTGGTCACCCTATGTAGATGATCTGAAGTATTGGATTTCTTCAGATTTTGTCAGTTCTCCAGTTTTGCAGCATTATAGCTTCCAGAGAAATATAGATGAAACACACCATCAATTAAAGAGCACTTCAGTTTGATAGTCTTGTTCCTGGGTATACACAATCAAGACTGATTCAAGTTTAGTGGAACACATGATTTTGTTTTAAGTGCTTTAATTTGGAAGTGTGTCAACTATCACTTGCTTCCAAGACATAGTAAACCAATTTAAACCTGTGATGTAGTAAAATACAAATGGAAACAAACTGCAAAAAGGACATAATTAATGTCTGAGTTAAAAAAGAATTTATAATACTAGGGGGAAAATGCCACTAGTTGTATGTATAATGCACTTGAAGATACACACATATATAAAATGAGCTTATGGATAAGAATACACAAATTACAACTGGAAAGAATCAGGGCCCTAATAGTAAAATCATTAGATTGCAAAGTCTGTCAAAACCTGGACAATGAAAGAAATAAAACATAGTCTCATCATCTTGACTAATTTTTGATATGTATATATTCATCTTTGCATAGTGAGACTTCCCCGTTGAATCAGAATGACTAGATTTGGTCTAAAATTGATATTAGGATTGTTTAAACTTTAAACAAACAATTTAAAGTCCTAATCCTGCAAAGCCTTATTCAAATGCAGTACTTCCATTGAAGTTAATGGGACTACCCATGTCAGGAGGGACTCTGTATGGGTGCTAAGGATCGAACTGGACTGGAAAAACTTCACCATCCATTTGATCCTAACCCCTCAGAGTTACAAGGGATAAGAGGAGGGTTGAGGAGAAAATGGCTCTGGGAAGCTTTTTTTAAAGAGGTGCAAATTAGGAGTTCTTTATGCTTTTGCTGGCATATTATTCAGCTGAATTTTGCATAACTGATGTTACTGAACATATTGGTCTTGGTAAAATGATGGGGGGGGTAATTATTACTATTTCTGAGATGAAAGATTTGAATACCTACAAATTGTTGTTGTACTCCTCCTTTTTCCCCTCATCCTCCAATATGTACTTGGTGCATACAAAATTTTAATCTGTTCTCTGCATCTAAGGATGAGATCACACCATCTGAAATTCAGTATCTAAATAGTCATGAAATAGAAAATGCAACAAAACACACTGAAATCTGTCGCAATTGCTAACACAGCCTTAGTCACCAGCAGCCACCACAGGACAATTTGGCTGATAGAAAATCCTGATTAATGACT
Source organism: Natator depressus (assembly GCF_965152275.1). Taxonomy (NCBI): domain Eukaryota; kingdom Metazoa; phylum Chordata; order Testudines; family Cheloniidae; genus Natator; species Natator depressus. The sequence continues at coordinate 41,240,375 of NC_134236.1, read as the reverse complement.
TCTTCATTTTAGCATCAAGGCAACAGGCTGAACTGCTATGACTATTGGCTCTTCCTCTTTACAAGCCTTATATAATCTACTAGTTTCCAAGAGCAACGAAAGATATGGGGAGGGGGGCATATTAGAAGTATTTTATAACTTTCCAGTCATGATATTCCTACATAGAGATTAGATCTGACTTTGTTACAGTAGGGGGAGAGTGTGGGTGTGGTTCTATCTCCCTATAGGGTTTCTAGAGAGGTGTTCAATCCTTTATTCCACAAAGTAATTGGACATGCTAGTTTGTAATTGATTCCCCACCACAAAGAGTGTAGTTAAATTATTAATTTTTTTAATACTTACAGTGTATTGTACATAACGTGTTTAGTACATCAAATGCAGCTGCATGAAAATGCCAAGTGCTTAAGTGATTTTGGTTGCCACAAAGGCACTTAACATGCCTTTCTGAAAAGCAATCCTCAGTATTTCCTGGTCACTAGTGAGCTGTAGCTCACGAAAGCTCATGCTCAAATAAATTTGTTAGCCTCTAAAGTGCCACAAGTCCTTCTTTTCTTTTTGCGGATACAGATTAACACGGCTGCTACTCTCACTTATCTGGGATTTAATTTCGACCTATGGGTCCCCTCCGCCCCTCCTTTTATCTCCCTGTTTAGGAAGATGGAGGAAGTCACTGGAGCTTCTTCACCTTACCCAAGTTGGCTACATTGATAAGACACACGCAATATGATTTATTGCCTTAGCCTTATTTGGTCTCCGATACAAGATGCAGACTGCACTGATCAAGCCAACCGACCCTCAAAGCCGGAGTTACCCTCCCCAACAGGCACCATCCCAGCTCCAGGCAAGGGACAACGCCAGCAGCATCTCGGTTCCATTTCTTGAAAAGCGTCCGGACTCAGCTATCCAAGCAAGGGAAATGGATCTCCCCTTTTTCGCCAAATCCAAACTCCCTCCGAGCCCGTTCCCGCTCTTCCCTGCCCCTCCTTTTCCTTTAGCAGCACCCTGCGCAGCCCTCTCCATGGTACCCCCTGTTCAGGGCTGAGCCAGTTATCAGTTACCTCCGCACACAGGATAATCACACACACCCCAGCATCCCCCCACCCCCAAGCCGTTGCCCCGGGACTAATGCTCATTGCTGGTCGCGCTAGAGAAGCGCCGCCGCCGCCAGTGCAGTACACCACCGAGAGGACGCGGAGGAGGCGGCTTGGTTACACCAGCCTTTTCCCTGGTTTCATCCTCACATAGCAACCCTTACAATGATGGTCTGTGAAAACCCACCATCCTCGCTTACAGCACTTTCGTCCCTTCCAGGCAAAGAAATCAGATGCACGGTGTCCCCCTTCCCACACATCAATTCTCCATTCCAGCCAAAAGCCTTACTCTGCCCTACTGCATGGATATAAATCCGGGAGGAGGAGCCCCCTCTCCCCCCCTCCCGCCCCCGGGCTGGTCAGTCTGTAACATACACGTTTAACATGTTCTCTGTGTGTTTCTATCAGGCATGGCGCGCGCGCGCATTTTGTGCAATGCTTCTTTTAATCCCAAATCCCCTGAACCCCTGTTTCACGCTCCAGTCAGCTGTAGGGCTTCCACTTTTGCACGCGGGGCCAAAAAGCGCAATTGTCACCGTCTCTTGCCTTCTGCAAGAAGAGCCGCAGCTGACGGTTTCACACCCTGTGCCGCCGGTCAGCACCTTGGACACCCAGCGGCGGCAGCAGCCCAGTGAGCTTCGCAGCGGCAGCCCCCAAAATCAGCTGCATCCTCATCAGCACAGAAGTGCTGGGACCCGAGCGAGCGTGGCGACAACCAACAACCCCAGCAGCAGCTGCTCAAACCCAACATCCCAGCGGTGCTCAGCAGCTGATGCGCCCCCAGGCAGTGCAACGAGAAAGACCCTCTCTTGCAACCCTCACGCCGATACCTAACAGTAGCAGCCCCATCCCTAGGACCTGCAACAACCCTGCTAGCACCTGCTGCCGCTCTCTAACGTTGCTCTCCTGAGGCACAGCTGCAGATGCCCCCCGCCCAACCCGACAGCAGCAAAGCAGCTCCTGCTAAGACCAGAATGCCACAAGAAACCCCCGACACCTCACCAGATGCACTCCACCCCCAACAGCCACACCGCCCCCACGATTCCAACAGGATTTAGCTGCGTCCACAAAACAAGCCCAGCAGCAGCTGTACCCTCGCCCCCAAACGCGCTCAGCAGCTGCACTTCTCATGGTTTTTAACAAGAGTCTGTCAGACTTTGCAGCCCAAGACCCACGCTCAGCCCAGTCGTTTCACTCCCGTCTCTTCATGCTGACACCCCAAGTCCTGCATATCCTTGGCCACTGTGCCCCCGGTCTCCCGCCTGCAGAGGCTACGTTAGCCTGGGAGCAGCAGTGCCCCCAGCCTGGGGCGCTCACCGGCATGAGACAGAAGATACCCATCATCGTGTCCTTACCTTTTTCAGCGCTGACATTCTAGTACATTATTGATTTAGCAGGTGCCGGGTTGCATGTTGGGCTGGCGGGTCAAGTGAGGGGGAAGCCCGGGCAGGAGGTGGCGGAGGAGGAGCGGGGTGTGTTTAACATTTCCCCCCTCGCAGCGGTCACACACGCTGGGGCATTGCACCGCTTGCTATTCCCCTCGCGCGAGCCATGCGCTGCTGCCGCCGGGGCTGCTGCTGAGCTTGCAGCTGTCAAACCCCGCTCTCCACACGGCGCGCGCTCTGCGCAGCCGCGCTCCCCCGGCCGGAGCCCGGCAGGCGCGGCGCGGGGGCCGTCCAGACGCAGCCGCCATGCCAGGAAGGTCCGCTCTGCGCCCCGGGCGGGGGCCGCCCCTCCGCCGGCAGCGCCAATGGGCGCCGTCCCCGGCCGGGGGTGGGCGCGGCCGGCTGGAGAGGGAGCAGGAAGGGCGGAAGCCTGGGGTGCGCTGTCGGGGCCCTGCGCCGCGGCCGGAGCTGCGTGTGGGGCCATGTCTGTCGGCAGGAGGCAAGGTGCGGTCGCGGGGCCGGGTCGCTTCAGGGATCCCCTGCCTGCTCCGGGGCGGTGGGGGCCGGTGGTTCCGCTCACCCGCTGCTCGGTCCGGGAAACGTTTCCAAAGTTCCCGTGAGCCCTGCCCCGGGGAGACACGGGCGCGGAGCCGGCTTCCCCGCGCGCCCGGGCAGTTGCGGAGCCGGACCGGGAGGCAGCGGGCGGCTGGTTGGGGGTGAGGAGCCCTGGGGCTAGGGACTAGGAGCGGGGAGGAAGCCTGGGGGCTGGATGGGGCTTGTTACTGGCGGGGAGAGCCCAGTAGCCCAGGAAGGGGAGGCTGGAGTGGGGCATTCAGAGTAGCAGCGGTGTTAGTCTGTATTCGCAAAAAGAGGAGGAGGACTTGTGGCACCTTACAGACTAACCAATTTACTTGAGCATAAGCTTTGGTGAGCTACAGCTCACTTCATCGGATGCGTTCATCGGAGTGGGGGAGTGAGCCTGAAGTAGCTTGTGGGAAGGCTGCTGTCATGGGGTCGAGGGGGGGGGGGAATCGCCCGAAGCAGCCTAGGAGGTGCCAGGGGCAGCTGGGAGAGAGTCTGGGGTGTGCCTACAGTGCCTGTGAGGTTTGGTGGTGATCTGGAACAGCCACTGCTCTACCTCGCCACTTCCCTTCCCCCCCACCAGCCGAAGCTCCTGTCCTATGCCAGGGACAGCATGCTGCTCCTGCTTTACTGCCCGCCGCTCCACATGGGCTCAGAGCTAGCATGGAGAGGCTGCCTGCAGACCCAGCACCACAACAAATCCTGATAGCAGGGAGGAGAAGCTATAGGAAAAACTTGCTGCATGTACGAAATTCCACGAAGTATGCAGATAGGCAAGGACAGGCATGGAGCTGTCTGTGTGAATGTCATGTCCAGTGTGTGACACTTACTAGATCTGCAAGGATAGATTATGTATGTAGATAAACGTGTGGCAGCCTTTGGGTGCTCTAATTAATTGGACTTGTGTCGTTAGAAAGAGTGCCTTGCAGGGTGTTTTTTTTTTTTGGGCGGGGGGAAGAGCGGGGATAAGCAACAAGCTATTAAAACAAGATCCTGCCTGCCCTATGTGGACCCTGAAGATTGCAGTAATTTTAGAAGACTACGTGCTTGTAGCTGTGTTGTTGAGCAAAAGTTACCCTTCTCTTGCTGTGCACTTGCTGCTGCTGCCTCCTTTCACCCCAGAAGTTGAGTTCCTGTTAAGGTTCTGTAATGCTTCTATGCAACCCCTTTCTAAATTCATCTTAATAGTCTTCCCCTTTCTCTCCCCTCAAAAAACCTCTCTCACTTTTGGCTGAAACTGTCAATGCTTTTTGTTGTCCTCGAGATGAGTGTGTGCGCACAAATGCTTGGAGCTGTTTTGTGCAGTTGGAGTTATAAAATTTTGGGAAAATAGACTTTTTCCTATTTTTGCAATGTGACAGCCTTTGAGGGATTTTTGGTTTGGGGGGCTTGTTTTTTTGTGTGTATCTAATTCTAAAAATCTGAACATTGAAAGTTGCAGCTTTGCACTTAAATAATCTTAATGGAACAGTGTCACTGCTAGGCTTCTAAAAAGCAATTATTTTTCACAATTTTTTATCAGTTTTAAAACTTAATATGGAGTAAGAACAATAAAACATTTTATGTTGTAAAGTGTGTATCTGCAGTTAGTTAAGTATACCCTGGCTGGTTCTGAATCTTGTAAGCTCTACAAGTCTATTCCCTACAGTGCAAAGACTTTGCAATTTCTGCAAGCCAGATAACTATGGATTGTATTTATTTATTTGAAAAACAAAACAGGAATTATATAAATCTAATATAATGTTAGGGATCCTGAAATAGTCCGTTAGAGAATCATGGAAGGGATCCTCTTTGAGCCCCTGCTTCATAAAACCTCCTGCAGTCCATATATGTCAGGTTCTTCTCCATCAAACAAGGGAATAAGACAGTGTTCTTCAGGATTAACTCTTCAGGCTCTGCTTCTGTGTCTTCCTTTTATCTTAGCATAAGGAGGAACCAGCCACTGCTTGAAGAAAACTGCAGCCTTAACCTGTGGAGGCTGGCCTGAGCCTCTTGATATAAGACTTGCTAATGGAGCCAAGGTTGCCTGGCTGATCCCATTAATTGATATTTCTTTCACGCATCTTCTTTCACGTGATCTGATACTATTGAGAGAGAAACTTAAGTAGCGGTTGAAAGGGAGAAATGTCTATTTGGAACATCTGTTTTTGTGTATGATAGGAGTAGAACAAATAAGGCAACAAGTCCCAATCCCCTTAATTTGGAGGAATTTTCAGTGTTCAGTACAGTGTGTGTAACTCTCCTGCTGTTAACAAATATTTATATGGGCTGCATCTCTGCAGTATTTCCCTGGAATGTGATCTGTTTAGCTTCTTGTAAAATAAAGACAACTGAGTGAGTTTCTTCCCTAGGAAAAATGCATGTGTTTCCCCCTCCCCCTTTTAAAAATAAATATTGAACCCATTCATGATGCTCATACAATAAACCAGGGTGTATAAGCATTATATATCTTGTTACTTATAAGGACCTACCTGGGCTTTTCCCCCTTCCCCTCCCCCCAACTGCAAACCAAGGCAGGCATGGAATTTGCCTTCTCCCCGCTTGTGGCTCCCTTGGCCTGACTGGAGATGCCCCCTCTCCCCCCGCCCCGTACAATGCCTATTACCATAGTATCTGCGCACCTCAGAACACAAACAAATTAATCTCACAGCACTCCTGTGAATTACAACAGTATTACTATTCCCACTTCAATTTGGGAACTGAGGTATGAAGTGATTCACTTGTCCACTGTCACACATGTAGTCTGTGCCAGTGCTGGAAACTGAACCCAGACTGTCTCCATCTCAGTCTAGTTCTTAACCACAAGACTGTCCTCCTTTCAAGCAGAAAAGATATTGCAATTTGTGCAATAAGTTGTTTCCTTTCTGAACATCTATCAAATTCTTTTATTTTAAATGGTGAAACCTATTTTGAATACTTTTCATCTTACAATTTTCAGTACTGCTCCCATTAGAAACACCATGTTAAAGTATTACTATGTCAGGTCACACATTAAAGAGAGATGTTCACTTCCCAGACTGTGCTCCAAATCAGTCCCAAAAACTAAGTAGGGTCAATTATAGTCAGCCAGTCTGTAATCCAATGCAGTGACAAAAATAGATCCACCCACTTGAGTGTCTCATGAGTGGCAGGTCCTGGAAAGACAAACTGAAAGGAATTCTGTGGAAATAGTAGTAGAAAACGTGGATCTTCTTTGCTAACAGGTATTGGGTTTGGAGAAAGATGGTACGAGGGGTGGGGAGTTATATTATGCAGATTACATTTTAATATCTTTTCAAAACCAAGCAAATTCTGGGCAATCTAGGCTTAAACCTAGCCAAAACTGACAGTTTAGGCTTGGGACCTCTACTTGCACACGATGTGTATTTTTGTTAGATATATCTTTAAAACAAAAAAACCACCATCCCAGATACTTGAAAGATACATGCACCAAAATGAGTTATGAAAACACTAATGACTTGCATTAGGAAGGAGGGAAAAGGATCGGTCTCTCACTGTGTACGAGTATGATTATAGTCTTTAATGGCACAATCACTTTTTTTTTCTTTCTGTGAACCCTGCCTTATATTGGATGCACAAGGAAGCAGAATTTGCACAGGGAACTAAAAAAGGCTTATTTCCTCACTCCAGAATGTCTGACCCTAAATGACCCTTACGTCAACCTAAATAATTTGGTCTTTGTGTAAAAACACAAACACACACACACACACAATGTACTCATTAGAAGGTGTGTAAAAATAATTGTAACTTGGGTATTTTGTTATAGTTTAACATGACTCTTGATTTGCATGATGAAGATTTTCTAAAATGAAAATATATAGAATTCATATATTCTGTTTGGAAATAATTATAGGATCAAGTTATGCTAAAATAGGTGTTGTGGATACCACTGGGGACAGAGAGATGATAATAAGGATATATTGATAAGAAAAACAGTATAAAATAAAGAACTAATGTGGAAAAACTAAAAGGGGAGATTATCCAAAATTTAGACATGGATTAAACAAGAAGAAACCTGTAATTTCTGGCAGAGCTCCTCCCAATAGTAATGTAATTGAAATTCAAGTGGCAGCAAATATGTTCTTTAATTTTATAGATGTATTCATAGGTGTCCATTAGACAAAGTCTCTCAATATAATTAAGTGCCCCACAAGGGCAGCAATTGTGCTGTGAGGCTGGCTGGGATTGGCTCTCCACTCCAGATGTTACAATCTCTGGGGTTTCAGCACCCAGGGTGTAACTACAGCGGGGCGATCAGGACAGCTACCCATGGTGCAAAGTGGAGGGCATGGAAAAATGGGACACTGTGGGTAGCACAATTCCTCCTGGAGCTGCCCCTACCCATGGAGCCTGGCTGCCATGAGATGCTCCCCTGGGCAGTAGCAAGTAAGCATCTTCATTTCAAACAGTTTGAAAACCTCTGTGCTAAATGGAGGTCAGAAATCTGGAGGGCCTTGTGGCTCCACCCCCCACTACCCTGTTTTTTCCTCCCCCACGGCTTTGTGCCTTGAGCGGCTGCCCCGCTTGCCCTGCCGTGGTTGTGGCCCTGCATTATCATGATGGCTGGGCCAGAACTGAGTGGCACTGGGACCCCAGAGGTTGCTGTGCCTGGAGCAGGGAGTCGAGCCCAGCCAGCCCCTTGGGACAGGAGCTGCCACGCTACTTTTTCAGACATTCTGGTGACTCAGTTATGGGTTGAGAAACCCTGGTCTAGACCATCCCTGAGAGGTGTTTTGTCTAACTTGTTCTCAAAAACGACTCCAATGACTGGGATTCCAGAACCTCCCTTGTTAACTTCTGTTGACCTCTGAAGCAATATGGCAATGCATAGTATTACCATCTCACAGGAAATCTGGACTCAAGCTGTTTGCAACTTTGTGCCAAGGCCAGTATAGGTTTGTAGGCCCAATTACAGAATGGGGGACTATATTGTGGAAAGCAGTGACTCTGAAAAGGATCTAGGGACTGTAGGGAATAAGCAACAGAACATGAGCTGCCAGTGCAATGCTATAGCAAAAACGATTTAATCAGAGGCAAATTAAGATATATTGGGGCACTGGGAATGAAGAACACTTGGGCCCACCACATCCCCTCCAGGCATGAGGTTCCCACCCCCTGCTCCTCCCCTTTTCCCCCAAGGCTCCACCCCCTGGCCTGACCAGAAGCCAGGCCATGGAAAGAGCTGTCCAGGGAGCCTGGGCCACTATGGGGAGCCCTGGTCCCTCCACCTGCCCTGGGTGGCGTGTCCTGGGAGGGGGGGCAGGGACAAGGGCTGGGGGTTGCTATCTGGCACTCCAGCCCCCTGTCCAAGGCAGGTGCAGGTTCTGGAGCTCCCCCACAACTACCTGGGCTCTTTGTGCAGTTCTTACCACAGCCTAGGGCAGTGGTTCCCAAACCGTGGGGCACACCCCACTAAGGGGGCACAGAGGAATGCTCGGGGGGGGGGGGGCTGGCAGGGCCTGGCCCTCTCCCAGCTCTGCAATGGCCCTCCCACCAGCTGTGGCTCTGCTCCCGGCCACACACCCACTCTCAGCCCCTGACTGTGGGCCCCGGCCCCACTCCTGCCCTTCTCCTGGAGATGGAGGGGGTATGGACTGGGTAAGGGGGGGGACGTGACTAAAATAGTTTGGGGACCCCTGGCCTAGCATGACCATATGTCTCATTTTGGCCCCAGACATCCTAACTTTTTTTGCAAAACTGGGCATTTGTCCCATTTGCTCTCGCCAACTGATCACCAATTCGCAAGAGCAAATGGGACAAATGTCCAGTTTTTCCAAAAAGGAGGGGGGCGGATGAGTGGTGGGCCTTGGGGCGGGGTGGTTATGAGCAGTGGGTCTTGGGCCAGCCCTGCGCAGGGAAGATGAGGGCTTCAGCAGGTGGCTCAGGCCAGCCCCACGCGAAGGAGGAGAGAAGGCCAGCTTTGTGCGGGGGCAGGAGAGAGATGAGCTCAGGGGAGCTCCATGCCACACGGGGGTGGGAAGGAAGGGAGAGGGCTCAGAGCAGCACCACGCCAGGGATGGGAGTGGGTTGAGGGGGCTCAGAGCAGCACCACGCCGGGGAGGGGGGAGGGGCTCAGGTGAGCTCCGTGCCTGGTGAGGAGCGGGGAGAGGGGCTCAGTCCAGCGCCGCATTTGGGGGGGGGTGCCTCAGTCCAGCATGGGGCTGGGATGGGGCCTTTGTCCAGCATGCAGCGTGGGAGATCCTTGGGCCACCTCAGTGTGAGGCTTGGACAAGCAGCAGTCAGCCAGCTCTGCCTCAGGGTGGCGGGAATTGCTCATCACCTCCACGCAGGTTTCTTTGGTTGGGCTGAAGGCAGGGCTGCAGGGGGAAGAGGAGGAACATGGAGCGGGAGAGAGGAGGAGCAGGGGCTGTGGCTAGAGTTCCAGCCACTCCTGTGGGGCTCTCCAATTGGTTGGGTACAGTAATCCGCCACTGGATCTAATGCTATCCTTGTATGTATAATCAGAGGAGTAGCGAGGAGAGGGTGACTCTTACCTCTTATGTACGGCATTGATGAAATGGACAATGGAATACGGTATCCAGTTCTGGTGTCAACATTTTAAAAAGAAGACTGAGCAATTGGAGAGGTGCAGAAAAGAGCCAAAATGATTTGAGAGCTGAAGAAAATGCCTTAGTGCTGTGGTTCCCAAAATTCTTCCGCCACTTGTGCAGGGAAAGCCCCTGGCAGGCTGGGCCGGTTTGTTTACCTGCCATGTCCACGGGTTCAGCCAGTTGCGGCTCCCAGTGGCCGTGGCTCGCTGCCCCAGGCCAATGGGAGCCACTGGAAGTGGCACGGGCCGAGGAATGTACTGGCCACCGCTTCCAGTAGCTCCCATTGGCCTGGAGCAATGAACTGGAGCCACTGGGAGCCGCGATTTGCCAAACCTGCGGATGTGGCAGGTAAACAAACCGGCCCGGCCCGCCAGGGGCTTTTCCTGCACAAGCGGCGGAGCAAGTTTGGGAACCACTGCCTTAGTGGAAGACTTAAAATTGCTCATTCAGCTCATCTTATCAACAAGAGGATTGAGGGGTAACTTTACTACAGTGTATAAGTACCATTACAAGGAGAGAACACTGCATACTAAGGAACTCTTTAATTTAACAGAGAAAGGCATAACAAGAACCATTGGCTGGATCCCAAAGCCAGGCAAACTCAAATTAGAAAGTGGGCGCAAAGCTTTAACAGAGGATGATTAACCATTGGAACTGCTGATGAAAGTGGTGGATTCTCCATCTTTTGATGTCATCAAATTCAGACTGGATGCCTTTTCTAGAAGGAATGCTTAAGCCAAACACAAGTTATTGGAGCTCAGTACAGGGGTAACTGAATGGAATTCTATTTCCTGACAGGAAGTCGGAGTAGATGATCTTCTGGCCTTAAAAGCTAGGAATAGTAATTCTACCCAGAAGCCTGTTGCCAGCCAGTGAAAACCCTAAAGCTCTGGTATAACATACTCCCAGTGTGAGACTCCATTTAATAAACGGGCTGTGGCAAACTGCATTAGCTTCAATTTCTAAGTGGTCCTCATGTCACTCCATGCACAGTTTGTTGTTTTTCAGCAATCTAATCTTGAAGTGACCAAGATAAGGATACAGCTCCTATCTATAATAAACTGCAGCACTTTTCTTGCAGATTTGGGTTGGGATGGGGAGGGTACAACTGCTACGTTAGCATCCAAGAACAGCACAAATGTAACAACACACCTAAAATTGTACAACAGTAGCCCATCTAAGTCCAGCTGCCCCCTGAGCCTGGGGGAGAGAACCAGAGTTAGATATGACTTGTTATCAGAAGGACTCTATATAATATCATATGCAATATTCCAAAGAATGTGAATGTAGGGAATAAGCACTGAATGGAAAATTGCTTGCTGTTCTGGGCACTTCAGTAGCAGACACTGACTCATTGGCAGAAGTTCAGAGAGGAGAATGAAAAATTATTAGGAGACAGGAGGGATCGCTCTAGGAGGAAGGATGTCAAGAGCTAAATATGAAAAGGAGTACTTGTGGCACCTTAGAGACTAGAGCTCTGTTTGGTACAAAGGAACTGTAACTAGGAATAATGGGACTACGTTATGAATAAGCTTAGTCTGGATAAGCCTAGGGTGGGAGGAGCACCTTCTTTACAGAGAAGTTTATTATACTATTCAGTAATCTTCCAAGGAAAATTGTGGAAGCTCCTTGACCAGAAATGTTTAAAACAAAGGACAAAACCCTTAAGAAGCCCAGTGAAGAAAAATCATGCAATGCTTTTATATATTTTCTTTCTTGTGTGAGAGATGAACTAGATAACCTAAAATGTGTTGGGGTTTTATTTTTTTTTCCATCTGTGTTTTCCGTGTAGACTACCGAATCAAGATAATCTCTCTTTCCTGCTCTCCTGTCCTATTGTACACTGTCATTCCATACTTGGAGGAACAGGTATTGTTGCATTTTACACATGGAAAGACTTCAGAGGAGGTCCTGACCCCTAGTCACTTTCCTGTGTAGCCTTTCTTGGTTGAAAAACACTTCTGTGTTTGATGGAGACAGCAATTAAGTAGGGGAAATCTCATGTTTCTAGTCAGTTTTTCCTTTTAATCCAGATGTAATGTGTAGAGCATGTCTGATATTATTTGCTTTCTTTTTGCTGCCCAAGATGCATCTGAATAGGCAGTGGGCAACCAACTGAGTTACACGGCAGGGGTGCTTACAGTATGTATGGCAGGTAGCCAACAGTGTATGTCAGGCACTCCATGCAGAAGGCCTCTGGAGGAAACTCACTCCTCCTACACTGAGCCAAGAAAGGAGCTATTATGATGTTGATTGGGACTTTAATTTTGTGTAATCAACACAAGCAGGATAACTAAACAAACTAGAGTCTCAAATAACTGTTAGATAACTTTAGTAACAGCAGGAGAACCTTTACATCTGGAATTTTATGCTGGTGTTGGCCTATAGTGTTAATTTTTGCCTTATTTTCCAATTTCTCTTGTACAGCTTTGGTTTTGATCAGCACTTTGTGCTGGACAGCGAGTCTATATGAGTTACAACTGTCTCTGCATTTCAGTTTTCAGTTTCTCTTACTAATATGGGGTCTGTCTGTTCTGGGAGTGGGTGGGAAGTCTCTGGGTACCACATTGTGTTCTTCTATTATGTGAGTTCAAGCTTGAATACCTCTCTTATACTGGCTTGCTTTCTCTTTAATGGGGGTTAGTGCTTGGTGCATTGTGTGTGGGGTTTTGTTTTGGTTAAACATTTGTTGCTTTTATTTTTGCAATGTATTATATACCTCTTTCTGTATACGGCTTTTATGTTTAGTTCTGCAGTGACTAATGTTTGTCTAGCAGTTTAGTATCTGTCACAACTTGCTCTCATTGCTAAAAATAGCAGGTGCCTATTGCCCACACAGAGTACCAGGAAAGATAAAACATGTGGTCTGTGGTTGCTGCTTTGGTTGCTTGTACAATTGAAACATCCCACATTTTTAGTGCTTATTTTTTCATATCTTTCAGCCTTTCACCTTGACAAGAACCTGTGAACTACTTATAGATTTCATTTCCCTCCTACCCTATCCAACTAATCCAAGAATCACTACAGCTAAAATTTGTATCTTTCAATCTTGGATTTAAAATGTCAGCTGAAAAATCCACAGGCTGTTTGTGACATGATCACACTGAAATATTATCTTGTATTTCTATGTCCAGCTCTCTAGATCCTCAGACACAAAACATTGGGTACTCATATACAGCTTTGGGCACTCAGCGTTTAGAGATTGCACCTGTGAAGTGCTGAATGTTTACAGCAATGGTTCTCAACCTGTGGCTCAGTCGGCACGCAGCTGCGGCCCATGGGACATCCTCAGGGCCATATAGGTAATATTGGATGTGGTAAATATGTTGAGAACAATTGGTTTACAGTGTGATGCTGATCATCCTCAACTTTCTTTGGCTTGAATGGGACTTCTATTAAGTGCAAACCTTGAATTTGTCATTTAGCACCTTTCAAAGTATAGCCTTTCTTTAATATGTATTTAACTCTATAAAAGCCCCTATCCAGTCCCTTCTAATGATTGTACAGCATCTGATTGCAATGTCAGAATGATCACACGGTCTTTAAACCTTTCTTACTCCCTGCTGAAAAGTCTCTCCTCCCGGAAATCTATGCAAACTGACACCTGGCAAAATAAATCAACCTTGCAGGATGTCATGAAGGTCAGAGAATCTGGGTTCTCTTGCAACACAGTGTAGAAGGGTGTTCCAGGATTGATGACCCTTGCTTTAAAAACTGACACAAGCCCCTCCCATTTAAACAAGAGGAATAAAATCCGACTCAGGAAAAGATGTCAGGATGTGTGGGCAGGAGGGCAGTATGTGCACGCATGTTTCCAGAATCAGCCTATTTTCTTCAATAGTGACAGTAATAAGCTCATAATTTGTTGGAAATTCTGGCTGGCATTGTGGTTGCATAAATCGATATTTAAATAGATCCCAGGTCCTTTGCATTTTCATTTTATACATGGATACCATAATTGGAGACTAGCTTGTTGTTGTTTGGCAGCTGTTTTTCTCTCTTGAAATCTACATCTGCTGTTTGTATCTTCTTAATTCATATTTCCAATAAAATGTAATTTTTTTTAAGTCATACTGTTGAAATGGAGCTAAAACACTCCATAACCCTTCATTCTAAATATCATGTGTAGATCACAGCTCTTCATAAAGGAGAGGAAGCCAGGGTACGGAGAAGGAGCCAGGTTTTCAAAAGTGGATTCTAATTTTGGGTGTCTGAACTTGCATATCATAGGGCCTGATTTTCAGAAGTACTAACTAAGCCTATGTAACTTCAGTTGAAGTAAGTGGGAGCTGTGGATATTCAGTAACTTTGAAGCCAGGCTATCTGCTGGCCCACTGCCTTCATTGTTTGTTTAGATCTTAATCTTCCGCAGATGTATCTGCCTGCTTTTTTTTTTTTTTTAGGTTAAAATTTTGTTTAATCTCCTTCAGTCCATTATATTTTTCTCTTTGCTAATGTTTGAAACGCACTCCAAACTTCCAAAGGAGGCTAAATTAGTGTGTTGCTTTTACCTCTTAATGTGTAATGAAGAGCATAGATATAATTTAGCATTCATCCCCATTTTATTCAAGATAAAGCCCCTCCCTCTTGTTTTGATATACTTTGTATTTATCATTGGTTTCCTGTGTAGTCCTTTATTTGGTCTTAAAATCACATGACAGTGCACATAATCCAATCTGAATTAATTGTTCTAGTAAAATTTCCATTTATGACTACCAAGTTCTGGCACTGAATAAATTAAAACTATTTTTGTTCAAGCCAAAAAATAACCTAACCTTTTTAGGTAAGGTTATCTCCTTCATAGCCCTAACTTCAAATGTTCTCAGATTTATGTAAATATAGAAAATGCTTTCATCTCAGAAGGGTTGTAGGGCACCATTGTGACCAGTGCCAATAATTGTTACTGTCTCACTGAGCAAAGAATATATATTCGTACACTGGAGACACAGCATGGGGAAAATCTTCTCTGTACTTAACATCGCTACATCTTTCCTAACACTTCTAGGAAGCTTTTCCTTTAATGAATTTAGTGATTGTGAAAGGTGCTGGATTGGAACCAATTTGTTTGTATCCTTATCTGTAGTGGTCACTTGAAAGGGTGACAGAACACAGTAATGCAGTCTCTGTTGTTGTAAATTTGGCACCGCTCTTGAGCACAAAACTTTAATTGGGCTAGATTTTGATTTGCCAGAAATATAGCAATGCCAGTGAGTAAGGGTAGGGGGAGAGCAAGGCCACACGCCCTGCCATGTGCAACTGGAGTAGGGCTGCTTAAATCAGAGCTTGACACATGGGAAAGGAAGGCAAAGAGAGCACAAAATGCATGCCTGGTGCACTTGCCCTGACTCCCATGGTACATATGTACACACACAGGTCAGTAGCAGGGCAAGCAAATGCCCCATCAAAATGGGTGAAATAATTTACCCCTCCTTTCCTTTTTCCCGCTCTCCAAAAGCAGGATGTAGGTGCTGGAGGAACTGAAACTGAGTCATCATTTCTTCTTGGGGCAACAGGTAGTTGCACCATCCCATCCTCTGGACTGAGTCGAAAGGCTCTCTTACCATTTATTCCCCCCCACCACCACCACATTATTCTCAATACGCTTATTGAATAAGAATCTAAGCCAATGAAACTATTCCTCTAGTTAATGAATAGAAATTGTGATTACAGCATAAAATGCCTTTTTCCCCTGAATGTCCCACACTCGTTGTTCATACCTTGTCATTTCCTAGAGGCACGAGACTTCATTTATAGTAAAATAATTTAGGCTTTTAAATAGTGCTGTGAGCCAGTTTAAATATTTAAAGAGAATCTTGTTCTGAATGAAATTTATAATGGGTGTATGTATACTATGGTAGATGACTGTTTCCCCTCGTGTCTTTCAAGTTGCGTAGTGCTAGTCACCACTAAGTGCCAAACTGTGCTCACTTTCCTGATGTAAGTTGTTCAATTGAAGTCAATAGGACTAATACTATGAGTGAGATGAGCAGAATGTGTCCGTAAAATGGGACTGATACTGCTAGGGACCTGGCAAGAGTACTACTACTGATGTCAATGGCACTAATTATTATAAGTAAGGATAGAAGTATCTGGCACTACATTAGGGACCTGTGATGGGTTGTCACCCCTGGGGTGCAGTCTGAGAGCTGGAGGAACCACTGCACCCCTCTAAGATACACAGCTGGGTGGGGACACATCCAGCCTAACCCAGGCACCGTTATTATCCAACATGACAGCAGGTGGTGCTACCTGAGTGCAAACAACAAACACCAGCCAATTTCGCAGCTCCCCAAGCTCCTTCCCCCCCACCCCCGCGTATAAACCCAAAATTATACCGTCTTGCATTGTACAGGGAACTGTACAGCGTAAGCTCATAGAGTTTGCCTGTCTCTCAATGTTGAGTGGAAATGCAGTAGGCCCTCTGAGCTAAGATTCCCAAACCTTTCACTCCAAACTCACTGGTTTAGATCAAAACATAAAATAAGTTTATTAACTACAAAAGATAGATTTAAAGTGATTGTAAGTGATAGCAAACAGATCAAAGCAGATTACCTAGCAAATAAACAAAAGCACAATCTAAGCTTAATATACTAGATTGGATATTAATGGCAGATTCTCACCCTAAAAATGATACAAGCAGGCTGCAGATTCTTAAGGGGCAAGCTGCACTTGCTTTACAGCTTGGAATCCACAGGTCTTTCATACACAGGCTAGAAATTCCTTTAGCCTGCGTCCAGCACTTCCCTCAGTTCAGTTTTTGTTCCTCAGGTGTTTCCAGGAGTCGTCTTGTGTGGGGAGTGAAGACCCCCAGATGACGTCACTCCCTGCCTGATATAGTTTTAGTATATGGTGGGAACCCTTTGTTTCAAAGCTTGGTTCCCAGGTCAGTTTGTGGAAAAGTACTGACATC
This sequence comes from Natator depressus, assembly GCF_965152275.1. NCBI lineage: Eukaryota > Metazoa > Chordata > Testudines > Cheloniidae > Natator > Natator depressus. The sequence goes on along the minus strand of NC_134236.1, from coordinate 41,223,856 downwards.
CCAAGATGGAGGGCAGCATCATGTGGCTTGGTCACATGTCCTTGTAGAGTCATAGCAGCCATTACTTACAGCAGTGATGGGAAACCTGTGGGCCGCTAGCAGCCTGTCAGGGTAATCCACTGGCAGGCTGCAAGACAATTTGTTTACATTGATCGTCCACAGTCATGGCTGCCTGCAGCACCCAGTGGCCGCGGTTTGCTGCAGGGACGTGCTGGCCACAGCTTCCCGCAGCTGCCATTGGCCAGGAACGGCAAACCACGGCCACTTGGAGCTGCGGTGGGCCGTGCCTGCAGACAGACAAGATCAGCAAAATGTCTCGTGGCCCACAATCAGATTACCCTGATGGGCCGCAGATTGCCTGCCTAGAGGGAATACTATTCCTTAAAAATAGCTTTATCATGTATCATTCCATCCTATCAGCCTGTTAAAGTAATAAAACCCCATTTCTCCAGGCAACATTATAATTATTTCGTTAGAATCCCACAGTAGGTTACCCTGAGGATAGATGTGCCTTTTCCTGCCAAAACATTAAAATTGGATCAAAGGTTAGATAACTATCTCCAAACCTATTCTCCTCTGCTCTGTAAAAATCTCTGCTTGACGAGGCATACATCATAACCCAAGAGTGTCACACTCTAGACAACAGCTTTCTGTGACTAAAACAAAATATGGTTTAGCTGACTAAAATACTCAGGCATGCTCATTAGGAAGAAGGCAATTTTAGCTATAGCTTGGTTTTATCTAAATGACCTTTGCATTTAAATAACTAGTAGCAGTTTGTACTGCAAGCATGAGATGATAGGGTGAGGTGGAAGGCAAAAGGGCATGTGAGAAAGCTGCTACTTTAATAGAAATAATAGTGTTAGCATGTGCTATTGCTACCATTCTCGTTGCTTTTACACACAAATCATAGAATATCAGGGTTGGAAGGGACCTCAGGAGGTCATCTAGTCCAACCCCCTGCTCAAAGCAGGACCGATCCCCAATTAAATCATCCCAGCCAGGGCTTTGTCAAGCCTGACCTTAAAAACTTCTAAGGAAGGAGATTCCACCACCTCCCTAGGTAACGCATTCCAGTGTTTCACAACCCTCCTAGTGAAAAAGTTTTTTCTAATATCCAACCTAAATCTCCGCCACTGCAAGTTGAGACCATTACTCCTTGTTCTGTCATCAGCTACCACTGAGAACAGCCTAAAGCCATCCTCTTTGGAACCCCCTTTCAGGTAGTTGAAAGCAACTATCAAATCCCCCCTCATTCTTCTCTTCCTCGGACTAAACATCCCCAGTTCCCTCAGCCTCTCCTCATAAGTCATGTGTTCCAGTCCCCTAATCATTTTTGTTGCCCTCCACTGGACTGTTTCCAATTTTTCCACATCCTTCTTGTAGTGTGGAGCCCAAAACTGGACACAGTACTTCAGATGAGGCCTCACCAGTGTCCAATAGAGGGGAACGATCATGTCCCTCGATCTGCTGGCAATGCCCCTACTTATACATCCCAAAATGACATTGGCCTTCTTGGCAACAAGGGCACACTGTTGACTCATATTCGGCTTCTCATCCACTGTAACCCCTAGGTCCTTTTCTGCAGAACTGCTGCCTAGCCATTCGGTCCCTAGTCTGTAGCGGTGAATTGGATTCTTCCATCCTAAGTGCAGGACTCTGCACTTATTCTTGTTGAACCTCATCAGATTTCTTTTGGCCCAATCCTCCAATTTGTCTAGGTCCCTCAGTATCGTATCCCTACCTTCCAGAGTATGTACCTCTCCTCCCAGTTTAGTGTCATCTGCAAACTTGCGGAGGGTGCAATCCACACCATCCTCCAGATCATTTATGAAGATATTGAACAAAACCGGCCCCAGGACCGACCCTTGGGGCACTCCACTTGATACCGGCTGCCAGCTAGACATGGAGCCATTGATCACTACCCATTGAGCCCGACAATCTAGCCAGCTTTCTATCCACTTTATAGTCCATTCATCCAGCCCATACTTCTTTAACTTGCTGGCATGAATACTGTGGGAGACCGTGTCAAAAGCTTTGCTAAAGTCAAGGAACAACACGTCCACTGCTTTCCCTTCATCCACAGAACCAGTTATCTCATCATAGAAGGCAATTAGATTAGTCAGGCATGACTTTCCCTTGGTGAATCCATGCTGACTGTTCCTGATCACTTCGAGGAGAGGAAAGTGCTTCAGAATTGATTCCTTGAGGATCTGCTCCATGATTTTTCCAGGGACTGAGGTGAGGCTTACTGGCCTATAGTTCCCAGGATCCTCCTTCTTCCCTTTTTTAAAGATGGGCACTACATTAGCCTTTTTCCAGTCGTCTGGGACTTCCCCCGATCGCCATGAGTTTTCGAAGATAATGGCCAATGGCTCTGCAATCACATCCGCCAACTCCTTTAGCACTCTCGGATGCAGCGCATCCGGCCCCATGGACTTGTGCACATCTAGCTTTTCCAAATAGTCCCTAACCATTTCTTTCTCCACAGAGGGCTGGTCACCTCCTCCCCATGCTGTGCTGCCCAGTGCAGTAGTCTGGGAGCGGACCTTGTTCGTGAAGACAGAGGCAAAAAAAGCATTGAGTATGTTAGCTTTTTCCACATCCTCTGTCACTAGGTTGCCTCCCTCATTCAGTAAGGGGCCCACATTTTCCTTGACTTTTTTCTTGTTGATAACATACCTGAAGAAACCCTTCTTGTTACTCTTAACATCTCTTGCTAGCTGCACCTCCAGGTGTGATTTGGCCTTCCTGATTTCACTCCTGCATGCCCGAGCAATATTTTTATACTCTTCCCTGGTCATTTGTCCAATCTTCCACTTCTTGTAAACTTCTTTTTTGTATTTAAGATCAGCAAGGTTTTTTTTCACTGTTAAGCCAAGCAGGTCGCCTGCTATATTTACTATTCTTTCTACACATATCGGGATGGTTTGTCCCTGTAACCTCAATAAGGATTCTTTAAAATACAGCCAGCTCTGCTGGACTCCTTTCCCCCTCATGTTATTCTCCCAGTGCCAACAAGACACTTTAAGCAGTCTTAAGATGCTTGTGTAGCATTCTTGTAAAATGTTCTGTCCTGGCTGCAGAGGATAGCAGCGTACAATTGCTCCCACCAGCTAACATTTACTCCTTTAGCTCGGGGAGGAAGGAATGCTGGCTATTCCAGGTTCAAAATTTCACTGATGACCCTTGAGGATGGGGGGTTTACGTGCAGATGGCAGCTTGCGCTTACAGCTGGAGGAAAGGGAAGCAACTCTTAATTGATTAGAGGGTTAAAAAAGGATCTCAAAATACAGTGACTTACATCTATTGTAAAGATGTTTCTACTTTTATTTATTACAATTATTTTTATTATCCCATAGTGTTCATAGGGAAAGTACTGAAGAGGCTCTTCGCTGCTACTCCCTCCGCTTCTCATGTGCCTGTTCCAAGTGGAGAAGAGGTGGTACTAAAAAATCCCACGTCAAAACCACAGCAGAAGGATTCTGAGAATACTCAGGCTTCATCAAAATGTGCCAGTTTGCCAGGTAATATAATCTGCTAATTACTGCAATGTGAAAATACTTGGGTTTTGGTCATTGTTTTTAAAGAGAAAAAAGTTATATATGAACACATAGTGCAGAGCCTTGTCCTGTGTATGCACTGAGCCCCAAATTTTAAACACAAAATTACTTTTGGGTTTACCCATCAAGTTCCCTGCAGTGCATACCATTCGGCATCTTGATCAAACCAAATTTTTCACTGACAAAAAAAAATCCTTTGTTAATGCAAAGTTAGAGTTGCCTGGTGGTATCGTGTGTCCTTCCAGAATGTCAAGTTCAGCAAGACTCAGAAGTCTGAGAGTTAAGGTATGCACCAGAGCAACCTTGATTTTTGTACATCCTGGTTTTCAGAATTCTGAGTTTTGTTGAACTTGAAATTCTGGAAAGGCACATGATTTTACCAGGCAACCTTAACTCTGCACTAAGAAAAGGATATTTTGTTAGTGAATTTCTTAACTTTTTTTTAAATGTAAAAACGCTCTTTGTAAGAGTTCTTTGTTTGGACAGCTGAAGTTATTACAGAGGTGTACGGTAAAGATGCTACTGTGACCTGCTAAAGGCCAAAGATGCAATGTGATTCCTAAGTGGTCTGTAGTTCACCCCGCAGTACGTTTTGTTATAATGTAATGGTTTGTACTTTGAAATGTTAGGAGTGTGGAGTGGCTGACAGGACAGGGAGAGAAATTGCGCATTGACTGTTACAGAATGTTGATAGACTTTCTGTGTTGGTTAAGCATGTGAGAGAAGACTGTGTGTGTCCTTCTCTACACAGAACCTTCCCCATATTTCCAGCTAACCCTCCCCTTCCTGTCTTGCCAAATCATTATACTCTAGAAGCAAAGTTGTCCGTTGCTGTTTGGTGCCCATTGCTGGTGGAAACAAATCATAGGCAGCACTTTTCTTTGTCACATAGGCTGAGCTGTACATTGAGCTGCTTCCCATGGAGAGAGGACTGTGCTGGACTGGCGGAGAGAGGAGGTGGTGATGGCAGAGGCAGTGAAGGGATCAACATGCAGCCAGGGTAATCATTGCTCTAGCTAGGCTCACCCACTTAATCTCCACTCCTGACCAGCCTGCCTGTTCACACCGGGAATACATGTACCTCAACTTTGTATTTCCTTGGTTAGCCACTCTCCTTGTTCTGGAATGCTACTAGGCGCCACTCTTCAGTCTAAACTCTGTGTCAGTTATGTTTTAGAATAATTACTCAGAACCCACACTTACCACAGCCCAGTTCTCCCCTTCCACTGCTTTTGCTGTCATCGCCTCAACTCCCCTCTCTCTGCCAGTCACGGTGGATAATCATGAGTTTCCAGTGCAACACTGTGGCTAAAAAGGCTGTGGTCCTTCGATGTTGTAACAGGGTGGCCTTTCCCTTTAAAAGCCGGAGGCCTGGGGGCAGCCAGCCCTGTTTATTTAACCCGTGAACATGAATGAGTGTTATGCTGTACTCCACGAGCATGTAGTGTTAACTCATGAACTAGTGGTCCTCCAACTATGCTGTTCTTTGGACATGTGTACTTGTGCTTAAGTGACAAATTCAGCCAAAAAAAAAAAAGTTTTAATTTAGTGTGACAAACATATTTTTCCTCTATCAAAAAGTATGTGGGTAAAATGTACCCCAAACATGTTGTACTGTTATCCTGTATTTTTAGTAGTTCTATATACACTTTTTTGCCTCTGAGAGTATCTTTTATTGTAATAGTGGTGACTGTCTTCCTCACTAGCAAGCTGTTTTTTAACATAAATGTAACTTGCATATGACGATTAATAAAGTATATGTGGGGTAATGTGGGTATGTTGCAATAACTCATGAACTAGTGGTCATCCAACTATGCTGTTTTAGGACATTGCATATACTAACTGATAATGAATTGCAGTGACAGTAGTTGCTGCATACAATTACAATAAGGTAGAAAGTTCTCCAAGGATGTATGAAAATTGCATATGGGCCCACGCTGAATGAGACTCCTGCTAGCTCTTTCAATTTCCTAGTTAAATAAGGTCTTGTTGTTTTTTTTTCATCATAAACATTAAAGAATTATTCTTCACTTCTGAATACACTTGCTGGACAGTCCCCCACAACATAATTGATGTAACTTTTTTTCTCAACACTGAATGAAGATTAATCAGATGAGGCTGAGAAGGGGACAGCTGTTGGCTGTAAAGAGTTGTGGGGGGATGGAGGGAGTAATACAGAGAAGCTGCAGGACAGAACCATCTACTGCTGTGGCCCTGCGGAAGACAGACTGGATGGGAAGTCCTAGGACTGAAGTAGCGGCTGGGTAGAAAGCCCTATCTGGAAGCTTTTTTTCCTTTGTGAGTTTGTGGTTGTTTAGCCTTTCCCTCCAGGCTCCAATTTTTATCTAAAGTATAATTTGGGTGTGGCTAATTCCCCAGGCAAGTGAGTGAGATTGGTAGTGTACAGATGTATAAACAGGGGAATCATGTATGAATAGGAGGTCTATATTAGCTCCCTTAGCAACTGCTCCTGGAAATCCAGTTCTGGTGTCCGCAATTCAAGGATATGGATGAGTTGGAGAGGGCTCAAAGAGCCGTGAGGTGGATTGGAAAACAACCTCCTCAAGTCTCTCATTATAAGGCATAATCTACTTACCTTAACAAAGAGAAAGTTAAGGGGTGACTTGAACAGTGTCTGTAAGTACCTATATGGGTGAAAATATTAGATAATAGAGGGCTAGCAGACAAATGTATAACAAGATCCAGTGACTGGAAGTTGAAGTTGGACAAATTCAGACTAGAAATTAGTATTAGCCAAGATGAGCAGGTATGGTGTCCTCTGTTTGACAGAAGCTGGAAATGGGCAATGGGATGGCTCACTTGCTGATTATCTGTTCTATTCATTCCCTCTGAAGCACCTGGCATTGGTTGCTGTTGGAAGACAGGATACTGGGCTAGATGGACCTTTGGTCCGACCCAGTATGGCCGGTCTCATATTCTTAAATAAGGTGCAAACTTTTAACAGTGACGATAATTAAACATAGAAACAATGTAACAAGGGTATGGTGGATTCTCAATCAGTGGAAATCTTTAAATCAGGGTTGGATTTTTTTTTGTAAAGGATGTGCTCTAATTCAAACAGTAATTAATTCAGTGAAGTCCTATGGCCTATATTGTACAGGAGGTTGGACTGGATGATCACAATGGTCCCTTTTGGCCTTATGTGTGAAACTGTTTGCTGATTACTGCTGACCCTCTATTCTCTCTCTCGCATGCATGCACACACAAACTAGTCAGACTCCCTCACCACTGCTCCAACATTCTGTTCTCTTGCCACCCCAACCTGAAGCCTTCCACATCTCTGCCACCTCCCCCATCATGGAATTCAGTCTCTGCAACAAGGCCTTCTTGCAGTGTGGAGGAGGAGGAGAACAGTGCTATAAAGGTGACTGAAATGGCTCCCCAGGCATTCAGATTTGTTAGGTGATCTCGGCCTAATTTTTTTTTTCTAGTCTCTATTAGGAACTTCCAAATAATATTTGGCACGGTCACTGATTATAGTGCTTTATATCTTCAATGTCCTTTACAGATATTAACTACTATTTAAAAGAATCCTACAATGTTTGTGAGTAAATATCTTCATTCTCCAACTGGGTAAAACATGAGGCATATAGAAGTGATTTATCTCGCTTTGTCGATGGCAGAACTGTGATTAGAACTGAGGCGTTCTAGCCCTGAGTACTTTTCTTATACCAGGCTGCAATTCAAAGCTAACACCTTCCAAAAAGATGTCTTGTTCCTATGTAAAATAGTAGGTAATTTCACATGGACACGAATCTGTCTCTTCTGAAGACTGTTGCTGTGTTTCCTTTAGACTTCATGCATGAACACAGACTCTTTTTTTTAAAAATTACCTTCTCGTAGAATAAATGTTTCTCTCTAAAGCCTATGAATAAACTTCTCTGACTAGAGTTTCCTAAATGTGCAGAAAAAAAGCCCAAAACACAACAGTCCCCCTTTCTGGGAGTGCAAGCATTGATATTTGCCCACTTTATGACCAATAAATCCTAATAATGACTTGTTTCAGAGTAGCAGCCGTGTTAGTCTGTATTCGCAAAAAGAAAAGGAGTACTTGTTGCACCTTAGAGACGAACAAATTTATTTGAGCATAAGCTTTCGTGAGCTACAGCTCACTTCATCGGATGCGTTCAGTGGAAAATACAGTGAGGAGATTTATATACACAGAGAAAATGAAACAATGGGTGTTACCATACACACTGTAAGGAGAGTGATCACTTAAGATGAGCTAATACCAGCAGGGGAGCATCGGGGGGGTGGGGGGTGGGGGGAACCTTTTGTAGTGATAATTAAGGTGGGCCATTTCCAGCAGTTGACAAGAACGTGTGAGGAACGGGGGGGGGGGGGGGGAATAAACATGGGGAAATAGTTTTACTTTGTGTAATGAGACATCCACTCCCAGTCTCTATTCAAGCCTAAGTTAATTGTATCCAGTTTGCAAATTAATTCCAATTCAGCAGTCTCTCCTTGGAGTCTGTTTTTGAAGTTTTTTTGTTGAAAAGTGACAATTCTTCAACAAAAAAAACTTCAAAAACAGACTCCAAGGAGAGACTGCTGAATTGGAATTAATTTGCAAACTGGATACAATTAACTTAGGCTTGAATAGAGACTGGGAGTGGATGTCTCATTACACAAAGTAAAACTATTTCCCCATGTTTATTCCTCCCCCCCTCCCCCGTTCCTCACATGTTCTTGTCAACTGCTGGAAATGGCCCACCTTAATTATCACTACAAAAGGTCCCCCACTCCACCCCCCCCCACGCTCCCCTGCTGGTATTAGCTCATCTTAAGTGATCACTCTCCTTACAGTGTGTATGGTAACACCCATTGTTTCATTTTTCTGTGTGTATAAATCTGCCCACTGTATTTTCCACTGAACACATCCGATGAAGTGAGCTGTAGCTCACTTCAAGCTTATGCTCAAATAAATTGGTTAGTCTCTAAGATGCCACAAGTACTCCCTTTTCTTTTTAATAATGACTTGATAGTTGGAATTCTGATAGGGATAAATATCAGTGCTCGTGTTTTGTTGCATTGTCACTGTAAAGATAAACAAAGAACACTAGCACAGTAAGAGCCCTATTTTTGGAAAGATGCAAAAATAGGAACTCATTGTAAAAGACTGTTTTAGTTTTTAAAAACACTCAGGCAGCACCTGCCTAACTGTTAAAAAAAACACTTCATAATGTATGGTTTTAAATAGGATACAATTTTTAAAATTTGTTTTAATTCTCCCAAAAGTGACAAATTGGTAGTACTGCGTAGTATTAGTCATGTGTTGCTGCAAAAGTTCTGGGACGAAAGCTCAGGAAAAAGCCCAAAATAATTGAGGAACTCCAGAGAGAAATCCATGTCCTTTGTGGCGGATGACTTGGAGAGTAGATATCATTCACAAGCTCAGTCTAGTCATTATTCCCTTTAAGAAAAGAAAGCTGTTTGGCACTGGAACTAGAAGGTCAATTCTGAATCTAAGAAACACTTGTATCCTTCTCTGCCTTTTAGGGGGTTCTATTTTTTCCTATTTCTTAGGTCTACCCAGGAAACTAGTATTTTGCCTTTGGTAGCTATCTTTTGGTCTTGAAGGTGCTTATATCCCTACCTGTCTAGAACATTGTACAACTTTTTCAAATTCAAAATTGGTCATGGTAAAATCTTCACTCTTTGACAACGGTCATATTGGCTGAAATGATTGGAAAACTGAACCGTGCTGATATTAGTCCCCTTCAAGTACAGACAGAAAGACAGAATTGTTCTCCATCAAGCTTCCCAAAGTGTTTTCAAATGCCATATTAAATAACATGTTGCAAAACCTGTATCACATCAAAGAAATGCCTGGCAACATGAAGTTTATTAGGAAACTTGTTTCATATGGGCACGAGAGACTCACTTTAATAGACAGCATTAAAACTTTACACCTCCTGGCTGATGGAAGTAATGTTCTTGGCTTCTGACTTTTTTGTTAAGGCCTGACCTAGCTATAGCAAGGATAAATATTGGGAAAGATGGTTTCTCTTGAAATCTGTAAAGCTGGAACCTGATGGGTGGGGGTTTTTGTCTTTAGAGCTCCAGTCCTATGGTGGAGGGGCTTTGTAAGTAAGTAGATAGACTATAAAGTAGACTTGCTCACTTTTGACAACATATTTCTAAGGGCGTCTTAGAATCATGTTTTCTCTTGCAATTGTCTACACTGACTCACTTGATCTGCATAACAGCCTCATTTGGGATTTGGTACCGATTGAGTCTGAGAGGTGCTGAGTAGCAGACCTGTGCTGAGGAAGAGGCTGAAAAACAATTACTCTACGAACAAGATCTGTAGTGTTCAATTATTCTCTTCTCTGCAAAGCCCACCATCCCACTTGGCTTTTTCTTTTTCTTTTTCTTCACCACTGAGTAAGGGAACTGAAGTGGTTTAAGGTCCTGCAGAAACAAGTCACTTGAATTCTTGTCTTTTCAAGTCTGAAGCAGCACTAATGGGGAAGGGAAGCAAACTTAACAAACATTATTTAAGTTTAATTAAACAGCTTACGGTGCAGCATAAAAGAACTGCATGTAATACTGTATAATTGACCAAAGTACAATTAAAACTCTTGAGAGTATAAACTTCATTCATGATGAATTTCTGATAGTGAAACAGGCTGAATAAATTCTTTTATATGAGGAACTCCTGTTTCTTCTTTGAGTAGTGTCCCTGTGGGTGCTCCACTTCAGGTGTCAGTGCGTCACTGTGCCGCAGATCAGAGATTTTTCAGTAGCAGTGCTCAATCAGGGCGCACGTGCGTGGTAGTCCTCTCACGGTGCCATTGGTGCCTCATGTAGGTTGCACACACCCTGACCCTTCAGTTCCTTCTGAACTGTCCTCGGCTGCAGACGGAGCCTAGTGGCAGTGCTGCTTTTTTGTTTTTTCTCTCTAGAAATAATTAGATTTGTTTAATTAATTAGTTACCATTTTACCCAAAACCACATGGGAACTCACAAGAGGCCATTCTACACACACTCGATGTCAGACGAGCCATAACATTTTATTTAGACAGAACCAAACCGTTCCAGAAATCCCCAAGACTTTATTTCCACAACAGAACACTCCAAGGGCTGAACGCTATATCAACCAGAGACTATCTAAATGTATCCAACTTTGCTATTGACTGCGCAACAAGGAACCCCCACTGGGGATCTGATCCCACTGTACGCATGACATGGCCACATCTATAACCTTCCTGAACAATGTCCCTCTAATAGATATATGCAGGGCTACCACACGGGCCTGAGAGCACACCTTTGGAAAACATGATGCCATCACTCAGTGCTCTGTCAGATACTATACTAGGCCTTACCATGCTTTCTGCAACAACACACATGACACCAAAGCTCCTACCATCCACAGTAGGGCACTGCTCTACAGACACCTGAAGTGGAGTACACACCGGGACACTACTCGAAGAAGAAGAGGAAGTTGCTCAAGCTTGTGCAGTAACAAGGGTTCTTCGAGATGTGTGTCTCTGTGGGTGCTCCACTACCCACCCTCTTCCCCTCTACTTCAGAATTCGTTCGTCGAGCTCTGCAGTAGAGAAGGAACTAAAGGGTCAGGGTCATGTGCGTGCTACATGAGGTGCCAACGGCACCACGAGGTGACTACTCTGCACGCGTGTCCCAACCGAGCAGTGCTACTGAAAATCTCCAATCTGCGGCACAGGGACACTCCGACACGTGAAGTGGAGCATCCACAGGGAGACGCATCTCAAAGAACCCTCGTTACTGCACAAGGTGAGTAACTTCCTCTTTTATTCAGTGTCAATAGATTAATTTTTTCTAACCCCCCCGCCCCCCGGTCACTCCTTGATTTTGACTTATGCAAAATTGTGCTATGTAGGGATACCAGTGCTTTCAAAAGCCTTTTCAGCCTTAATATCAGAACAGGACCTGCACATTTGCTGCCTTTGAGTCTGTCTCTTCTGTAACAGAATATGTTACAGTTTCAGGATAACTGGCCCTCTGACCTCCTGTTGTGTTAATTCTTTGGGCTCATGTATTCCATCTAAATTAAAGATGATAACAGAACCCTGTCACTGTCAAACATTTAACAGCTTTAAACAAGGTTCGGTACACAGAGACCTCAGCCTGCATAGTACCATAGAAAACACACCATTAAAAATAGTTTAAACGTTTTATTAAAGATAGAGAAAAGAAGGGGAAAACAGTTCAAGCATTTGAAATGTAAAGTATTAAATAAGGCTTTCATTTTAACAACTCGTTTGTTCCCTGAAAAAAGCCCTTTGTTTGACTGTCTCTTAGATGGAGTTAAATGTGGTAACTTACTGGTCTTTTGGGGAAAAGAAAAGAAGTTAATTGAAATGGGATGGGGCTGTTGCTGCTGCTGTTAGTTTGATTCTGTTTTCTAGAAGGCGAAACAAGACCAACACGTACAAGGGGAAAGGAAAGAACTGCAAAGGTAGAAAATGCAGCTTTAGTCTCTGATGTTGGCTATCGCTTGCAGCCTCACTGCTGGAAGAACTCAAGCATGGCACTCAGTCTTATTAGCGACTCCAAGACCTGGACTCCAAAACTTGTACCAGCATCAGGCTATTTAGGACATTGCCTTTATTTGCTTCTTTGGTCACACGCTTACAACAGTGTTGCAAAATATGCAGTCTTTGCCGGCTAAGCCAGATTGTTATTACAGAAAGAAAAAGAAGAAAGATAGGAAAGAAAAGAAATCTGGTAGAGAAGGAAAAGGACACGTTGGGGCATGGGGAAGAGAGAACAATGTCTGATATCCCATGTGGTGGTCAGGATTCAACAAAAGGTGGTAGGGGTGGTGATGTCATCTGCCTCTCTCTGTTAGGACATCTTTCAGGATTGGAAAGAAGGTGGTCTGTGGTCCAAGGAGATGGTGGGGGTGGCAGCCATGATGGTGAAGCTCGTTCCTTCTCCTTTTTCTCATCTTTCAGTCAGCTAGTGTCAAGGTTTCCTTAGTCTGTTCATCTATATTTCCCCCAAAGTAGTTTTTTAAAATCCCAAAAAGCAGTGATGGGCAGAATAGTCTGTCCTCTTATTATTTTGTCCACTAATAGACCTCTAGTTTTCGACACACCAAATCTGGTTAATTGATTTTTTTCAAACTCAATTCTCCTGTTTCCCAGGTACCATTTTAACACAGTCCTTGAATTATCTCAGCAAGCCTTTTTATTTATACCAATTCAGTCTGTCTCCCTCTTGTAACTTTTAGCCATCAACATCTATTATAAGTTATTGTGATTCTTTATGAATTTTCACAGTTGGGCTTATAGTTAGGGTTGTATAATAATGTTTTTAGGAAAGGGTTAAAAGAACTTTTATTGGTGTTTGCCATGGTACTAATCAGGTTGAAGGCTCTGTAGACCAAACTTTGTTTATAGCTGTTTAATATTTAACAGCAACAGAGTCTTGTTAACACCTTTAATTGTTTGGGCCCATCTATTCCATCTAAATTAATAAACACCCCCCCTTCCACGGCTGCTTCAGAAGAATGCCACTAAGGCCCCCAGCTGTTGCCTTTCTCTTGGCAGGGACATACATCCCTCTCTTTACTGGCTCGGGGCTTTTGCAGTCCTCTTGCCCTTCACTCTGATTATCCCCAAGCAGGTCTGACAAACATCTAGCCTCCTGCTTTTTAGTTATTCTACAAGGACAACGATGGTGACTTACCAGATACCATGCAGCTGTTTCAAAACAGAATATGTTTATTCAAGGATAAAAGCATACAGAGAAAACTTAAAACAAAAACAGCTTATCAGTAGCTCCCTATCAGTTCTGTGGAGACCTTTGCAGGTTCCAATCTTTCCAACCCTCCAGCAAGTTTGGGTCCTGCCCCCCCTTGCACAAAAGGTGATGTATTTTTGCTGAATCAAAAAGACTCTCTCTCAGTTCAAGCTGTCCCTTTTAAACGAAAAGCCCTTTCTTCTGGTCTCTGGTACTGCTCTGACCCAGAATATGCAAGCCACTCAGGGGGTGGTACTTCTCTGAAGCTGTTTACAATCACAGGGAGTGCAATAATTACCCCACATGCTGCTTTTAGTTCCTGGAGGAGCTGTGGTAACCCTACCTGGGAAGTAGAAGAATTCCTAGCCCACAAAAATATAAAAAACATTGATATATTTAAAACAATATGGTTCCTAAAGATACCGCATGTGGTTGCAATATCTGTTCCAGAGGTTTTTAACCCAAGTGACAAATGTCTGGGAAAATAAAACTTTAAGATGCAGACAATATTTGGCTTGCTGATTTGTCAGAATTGTTGAAGTAAACATGCTTAAGGATCTTGCAGCATACAATGCAGTAAACACCTTTGGAGACTAAACAATTCATCTTCCCTTTCGCTGTTAATTACTCCTGAAAAGCTGTCTATTGTGAGTAAACGAGTGAGCTGTAGAGATTATAACTATCATAAAACAAATCGGAATGTCACACTTTTTTTTTTGGTCCCTCTAGGGTGTGAAAGTATACAGGTGTCTCATTCTAGTGGCATAAATAACCAAATGTGAATGAATATATACTAATACTCCATTCACAGTTAGAAACCATCATCCTGTCACCATGCCAAAAATGGTTCTCAGTTGATGCATCTTACACTTGGCATCAATTTCCCCCCCTCCCTAAGGTCTGCGTGGGCTACATCTGTTATACATGCAACCCTGGCCATCACAGGAATGGTCTTGACACCAAGACTTAAATCCCCCACAGTGAAATGTGTTTTGCTGCTGATGGACCCTTTCCACCCCACCCACATGCGCACACTTACTTCTCTTTTTGGTTGCATCTTAATTTCTAATAGTTTAGCTGTCAGAGCGCTGCTTGCTTCTCTAACAACCAAAAACACTTTAACAAGTAGTTCATCTAATAGTATGTAACAGTTGCCTAATTGGAGTAGAAAATGCTAGCATTAGCTGTAAGTAAAAACAAACTCTAAACCTAAATGTAGCCAGCTGCAGGGAAACTATCTTAAGAAAAGAAACAGTAAAGATGGTACATCTATAACAACGTGATAAAATGGACTTGTCTTTACTGGCTGGGGTAGAGGATATAATGAGCTAAGTTTGTCCCTTTTGTAACCCCCTTAATTGTATTGGCCGTACATCGAGTAAACTTGGGCCAAATATATTTTTTATTTTTGGGTGTTGTCCTTTTTCCACTGGAGTAGAATGAAGGGAGGATCTTCTCCTCTTCAGATTCAGTCATGCAAATCCCCACGTATCAGACCGAAAGCTCATGCTCAAATAAATTGGTTAGTCTCTAAGGTGCCACAAGTACTCCTTTTCTTTTTGCGAATACAGACTAACACGGCTGTTACTCTGAAACCCGAAGAGATGTACTTCCAAAATATCCTCTAGGTCAGGGGTCGGCAACCTTTCAGAAGTGGTGTGCCGAGTCTTCATTTATTCACTATAAGGTTTCGCGTGCCAGTAATACGTTTTAACGTTTTTAGAAGGTCTCTTTCTATGCGTCTTTGATATATAACTAAGCTATTGTTGTATGGAAAGTAAATAAGGTTTTTAAAATGTTTAAGAAGCTTCATTTAAAATTAAATTAAAATGCAGAGCCCCCTGGACCAGTGGCCAGGACCCGGGCAGTGTGAGTGCAACTAAAAATCATCTCGCATGCCACCTTGGGCACGCATGCCATAGGTTGCCTACCGTTGCTCTAGGTATTGGCATGTCTGGTCTGCTGTAGCCAGAAGAATCTCTAGACTGCCCATGGAGAAAAAGGGCTTTCTGTTAATAAGCTGAAAATAATAACCTCACTGGGAATGAGCAACAGGGGGATGGATCACTTGATTACCTGTTCTGTTCACTCTAGGGCAGGGGTAGGTAAACTATGGCCCATGAGCCTCATCCAGCCCCAGTCGGGACCTTTAAATCCGGCCCTTTAGCTCCCACTGGGGAGTGGGGTTGGAAGCTTTCCCCGCTCTGGTGCTCCAGCCGGGAAGCGGGGTCAGCGGCTTGCCTTGCTCTGCTCTGCTTGTGCAGCAGCTCCATCTAACTCCCAGAAGCAGAGGCAGCCAGGGGCCTCCACAAACTACCCCCACTCCAAGCGCCAGCTCTGCAGCTCCCATTGGCCGCAAATCACAGCCAATGGGAGCTATGGGGGCTGTACCTGCGGACAGTGCAGCGCGCAGAGCGGTGTTGCCCCATCTCCGTGTGGGAGCTGGAGAGGGGATGGGCCACTGTTTCCAGGAGCCGCTTCAGGTAAGTACTGCCCGGATCCAGCACCCCTGATTGCCCTTCAAACCCTTTGATTCCAGCCCGGAGCACCCTCCTGCACCCCAAACCCTTCAGCCCCATCCCAGAGTCTGCACCCCCAGCCGGAGCCTCACCCCCCCCCCCATGCGCCCCGCCCCAGTTGAGAGCCCCCTCCGAATCCCTCCATCCCAGCCTGGAGCACCCTCCTGCACCCCAAACCTCTCATTGTCAGCCCCAACCCAGAATCTGCACCCCCAGCCAGAGCCCTCATCCTCTCCCCCTCCCCCCCCGTGCACCCCAATCCCCTGCCTCAGCCGGCCCTCCATACGATTTCCATACCGAGATGTGGCCCTCAGGCCAAAAAGTTTGCCCACCCCTGTTCTAGGGCACCTTGCATTGGCCACTGTCATAAGACAGGATACTGGTCTGACCCAGTATGGCCATTCTTATGTTCTAACTGTACCTTCCAGGGGTTCCAAACAGTTTAAAGACAGGCTGGATGCATCCCTAAATAATTAATCAACAAACACATTAGTGATTTCTCACTTCAGTTGCATAATTAGTTACTCCATTTTTCATTTGCATTTGTATCCAAACTTTATGATTTGGAAATTCAAACAAAAAGTAGGGAGTACCTTTCTTACCAGACTCGCGTGTTTCTAGGGCAACACCTCCATATTGTCTGAGCATAAAATCCTCCTCTTTTCTTCTAGTCTCTGTCAGATAAAGGTTCCATGTACAGTGCCTTGCACAATGAGGTCCTGGTCCATGACTGGGGCTTCTGGGTGTTGACTGCTACAGTGTTCATGTCTTGTTTGTTTGGGGCCACAGTAACGCAACCCAAAGTTGGCCTTCCTCTTACTGTAGTAGAGAACCACCACCCAGGACAAATGGGTTCTGTTTGTATTTGAAAAAAGGTCATATCCTTTCTGCCAACGCACATAGGGCCAGATTCTTGTAGTATTTAGGCACTTATTTACATCTTTAGTTACCTAAATACCTTTGAAAATCTAGTCTGCATGCCTTCCTGCAGGCACTGCAGCACCATCTATATGTAAAAACTGTCGTCTTATTCTGGAAGATCGGAAGTTTTTTGGCATTTTTTTTTTCTCCTCCAGATGTCCCAAAGAGTGAAGTTTCTGCTTGGTCTTTGACTTCCAGTGGCTGAAACAGTTTATAAAGAAACACTTCAAGTTAAGAAACCTTTCAGTTAATTCTGACTGCAATTAGTCCAGGGGATTTCCAGACATCCATAGACTTACAGGATGCATATCCTTTTATCCCCCACACCTCTGTGATTCCTAAGAGTTTTTCCATGGGTCCCTCTCTTTTAGCATGACCGCCTCGGGATCTTCCCCATCGTTATGTTGATGTTGTGTTCCCCAAAATAGGAGAAACTATGTACTTGTACAAGTGGCTTACAGGGGCTTACAGGGAACCCACAACAAGAAGCCTGCACTCAAGAAATGTGTGTTCATGGTTTTTGTTTTGTTTTTTGGTTGGGGCAGGATTGTTTTGGTACTTTGGTTGTTCTGCCTTACTATTAATAGGAAAAGTCCTATGAAAGATAAGAGTTGGAGCAAAGGGTATTCTTTTGCCCCGGGCATGCATGTGACCCTGCTACAAGTGCATAGTTTCTCCTCTTCTCACCCTTCTAATGTCCCCTAATACAGGTTGTGACACTACACCCCATATTCTTTATAGTAAGATTATTATATGAGTATGGCATAATTATGATGTATTTTATGCAAGATAGGGCATGTAAGATATAATTGAAAAGGTTATGATTTACTGAATATAATTATCCTATTTGTATGCATGTATCATTTTGGTATCTGAAGTTAGGAGTATTGTCTATGTATCTATTACAAATGTGTTTACACCTGGGGAATGCCTATTCCGAAAATGACTGTCTAGATGGCTGGCTAGGAAGGGCCCATTCAAGTCAATGGACCATTAGGGAGAACAATAGGTCTTGGAAGAAGCTAATTTTCCACCGGGGAGCCTTCCTGAGGACACTACAAACAGCCTCTGAGTCATGGCTGCTATGACACTACAGAGGCATGTGACCAGATCACCTAGTACTGGACTCCAAGCGTAAGAACCAAGCCTGGAGGGACACACCCAGCTGCAGTTACATACACACAGATTCTTTAACCAGTCTTGGTTCTAGGTTCATCAGATGGTGTGCATGGGCAGACTTGCGGACAGAACTCTGAGCGGAAGTTAACCTGGTGCTCTCGCCAAAGGATGTGCGGATCATGATCCGCTAGCTGTGAAATGATGAAGATTATGGGGAAGTGTGGCGATTGAGTCATCCTGGACTGAAGGGCCTCCCAATGGCCCCGAATGGCAACTTCCAGAGGCACCATCTCCTGTGTCACTGGCCTCAACAACAGGAGTGAGCTTCCTAAAGTTTCCACTAGGTCAGGGGTTGTCTTTGGTTGTACCAGGATACACGAGGCTTGGGCTGTACTGGCTTTACTGAAGTTGTCGGCTACCCAGGAATCCACCACTGTCTGTGGAGGAATTTGGTAGGACACTCCTGGAATACAGAGGCAGACCCCGACTTTGAGGTGCAGGGAGCATTGACTGTGCCTGGGGTGTGTCTTGGTGAGCAGTAGGGTGGTACTATCTTGGGGCTTGCTCAGGCCAACCCACTCTATCGGGCCTGGGCATGGTTATCAGGGCTGGCCTTAGGGAAAATGGTGCCCTGGGCAAACTTGTATCTTGGCGACCCTGACCACTGCTTTAGTACTTAATATGTGCTAGGGCTTGCTGGGGCTGAGCATCAGCACCTCTAGGCTTGGCGGTTCATAGCCCTGGCACCCTGGGCTCCCAGCCGGCATCTGCCGCTCTCTGGCCACCCAGCTTTGAAGGCAGCACCACTGCCAGCAGCAGCACAGAAGTAAGGGTGGCCATATGATACCATGCCACCCTTACTTCTGCACTGCTGGTGGTGGCGACTTTACCTTCAGAGCTGGGTGCTCAACCAGCAGCCACCGCTCTCTGGCCACCCAGCTTGAATTCCGGCACCTCTGTCATTGCAAATTAAGCACTGCCCCCCCATTCATCCCCCCCATTGCTCCCAAGCTCTGTTGCCTCCCTCCCTCCCCCAGCTTCTATTGCCCCAAGCTCCCTTCTACGGCCTCACATTCCAGGCATGCCCCGCTCCTGGTCGCTTGACCTTGGCACCCCCCGACCATGGCACCCCGGGCAGTCAACCACCCATAAGGCCGGCCCTGATGGTCATTTGCTAAACTGAGTTGTGCTAGAGCACATGCTGGCCATTTGTTAAGAATGTGGTCAGATCCTTCACAGCAGAAACACAGCCCATGGGGCAACAGCACTCCTTTTCCTTAGGGGTCACATGACGGCAGACAATATACAGCTGCACGGGTTCAGAGTCCATTTTGGAGACGGGTTCCAAGGGATGCTGGGCGTGTGGTGGCCCGGACCCCTTCCCTGCCTGTTGTTGATGCATATGATGAGGTCAATGAAGGCATCTAGGTTGATCAGCGCCTCCACCTAAATAGCATTCCACAATTAGATCCACATCTTAAGCACTAAGACTATTATTTCTAATGTTCCTGGCCTGAGCTCCCCAGCTGACGGAGGGTTGATTGCGGGAAGGGAGAGCTCCATCTCATACCTCACCACGTGTGAGTACTAGGCCACTTGCCTGGTGCTGAACCTGCCTCGTCTTACTGCATCATAAACCATGGCTGGACACGGCTGAAGTTTTCTGCTCCAGCAACCTTTATGGAATCTCTCATTTTGATGCCTTGTTCCAAGTTGTAGCCACACAAGCTAGCTCATCCTTAATCTCCTTTCATAGTCGTCACCGCAACTGGTAGAGCTGAGCTGTTTTGTTCCACTCAGTGTAAGAGACTAGTTGCCAAAAGTGGGTAGCATAGGAGGAGGCCAGTCCCTGCCCCGACTGAGTTTGCACAGGGCTGCCTCTGCTGAGCAGGCATGGTTGGACTCCCCAGATATGGCGGGAAATGCCTGGAGGAAAGTATCTCAGAGCGTCAGGGTCACTTGTTCAAGCAGGGGCGAGGTCCGATCGAATGCATCTCCCATTATGAGGCTAGTAATGAGTTTTCCTTTTGCTTGATTGATGGGGTAGTATTGGGGTTGAAGCAGAAACAACAGTTGCCATTGGTTAATAACCTTCTTTCTTCCCCACCTCCCCATATTTTTGGTAGTCCCCATTAAAATGTTCTGAGAAGAGGACTGGGAGTTCTGGGTCCAGGTACACGGCCATAGCACATACCCTAGTGTAGCATTCTTGCTCACAGCTGAGCCACCTGCTCTCATAGCATCTGCGGCATGCTGTGCCAGGTGGGCCCACAGTCCCACATTTTCATCATTGAGCTGGGTAGAGAACTTGGTTCTCTGTTGCAAGCTGTGATACTTGGGCTCACAGCATGGGGAGCTCCTTCTGGGAGCAATCAACCTATGCGGACATCTTGGTAGGGAGTGGATCGTTACCTCCATATTCCCTCAGAGTAGGCCTTCACCACAAACTAGAGTCGTCCAGGCAAACTGTCAGGATCCTGACAAGGGCAGTTGGGACCAAGGGTCAGAGCAGGGTCAAACCTGAGGCTGAAAGTAGCAGGGGAGTTTATAGTCAATCTCTGAGAATCCGAATCCCAGTCAGATTTCAGGGTCTGGATCAAGAGGCAAGGTACAAATCAAGCTGAGGTCAAAGCCAGGAATTTAAGAGAGGAAAGCAGGAATGGTCATGACAGCTACAGGATATCAGTGCTGTCACCTGGATACTTCCTGAAACACCCACTTTGGATTCATATAGGGCCAGGAGCCAATCAGGATGCATGAAGCTGCTGCCTGTTGGATCCCCTGAGGCAGGACTTTACACGGTCTGTGTCTGCAGCAGGTTGTAGGTAGTGGAGCATGAGCGAGTTACCGCTGCTGTTGGGTGGAAGCGTGGAGGTTTTTGCTACTGATCAGCTTTGCAGGCCCAGATTCAAGACCAACTGGACCTTACACCTGGGACATTTTTTCAAGAGACTGGGGAGATGAGTTGATAGAAGCCTAGCCTCTAGTCATCTTTGTTTTCATTAGATATGTTGGAGTATCTGATGGATGAGTCATTGGAAGCCTTCTAGGTTAGCATCTTTTTATTTCCATTTCTTAAGACTAGTCAGTTATCTTAAATGTCCAGTTAGAGCTCATTCCAGTGGTGGCTGCTCTTCAGAGGCAAAACCATGGGCATTTGGGGTCAAATTTGACATTGTGTCCTCTCATTGTGTCCTCTCACAAGTGCCTGCCTCCTCTACCCTCCCCCACAATACAAAACCATTATTTGAAGTTAGTAGGATTGCTTAAGATGTAAATCTGTGTTGAATTTACATACTATACATTGTTTTTTCCCAAAATATGTGTCTTACTATCACTGTTGCACTTAACAGGAACTAATTGCTATACTGATTATTTGTCAACTATCCAAAGTAAGGAAGGATATTAGAAGAAAATTCAGTTTAAAAACTAAATCTTTGAGCAAACTTGTACTTTGTATAGGGTTATGGATAACTTTTTTTTTCCTGTGAATGTTCCAGGAAAAAGTCTCAGTAATGATATAATCAGTTAATCACTGAAGGTAATTAACAAATTGCAGCATAGACATGGCCTTTTGGATTTGAAGCTGCTGCATTCTATACAAATTACATTGATTGACAGAGGGTTCTATTATTAGACTTTTGGAAGGAACATTCAACCAATGAGATCTACAGTTCTGGCTGAAATATTTGGCAAAGTGCTAACTTACTTATAAAGCCATATTGGAAATATCACTATGTGCTCTCCCAATATGTCTGAAATCTGTAGACATCTGACAGAAAAAATAATGCTGAACACAAAATATAATTGCCTATGTCACAGTTCAGGGCAATGGCAACCTGTATTCCTCCTCCATCCTCCAGCAAGGGCTCCTACTGTAGGCTCCCAGCTCCTCAGACATCACCTCTATTGGACAGACACCCATGTCTCTCTCCCTTCTGACCAGGGTTTTTCCAAGCAGCACAGTTCCCTGCCTACCCTGTGAGTTCCACAGCAAGGCAAACTGCCTAAGCAGGCCCGCTTTATTTTCTTCCAGAAGCTATGTAGCAATGTGATTGCCCACAGTTAAGTTACCTTACAGCTCTTTATAAGCAATCACATTTATTTTTAAGGTGAAAGCATTAACGAGAAAATATATTTAAAAAAAATAAAAGAACCAACCTGCATGCTAATAAACTTACCAGAGATCACCCCCTCGCTCCAACAAAGGCTCTGGTAGAAGTCAGTTCTTCAAACCCCACAAAGGATTTTTTCCTGTGGTTACAGGTTCATAACAGCTGTTACCTCAGAACAAGCACCCCTATGGATAGATTGTCCTTTCTTTTATACAGTCTAGGACAGTGGTGGGCAAACCCAGTGGCTGCGGTTTGCCGTTCCCGGCCAATGGGAGCTGCGAGAAGTGGCTCCCAGCATGTCCCTGCAGCCCACACTGGTTCCCAAAGCTCTCATTGGCCAGGAATGGCGAACCGCGGCCACTGGGAGTTGTAGGCAGCCATGCAAATGTAAACAAACTGCCTGGCAGCCCACCAGCAGATTATCCTGACGGGCCACCAGTTGCCCACCGCTGGTCTAGGACTTTGATTGTCAGAGACTTTGAGTAGGTAAGCAGCCAGAGAATGGTTCTCTCCTGAGGGCATAGCTTCTAAAGATTGGGTCTGATGGTGAGAATTTACATTCCTCTCCCCCTAGGTATTTCCTAGGAAACCAACTTTATTTTGTCTATCCTGCATGTTCCTTCTTGTCTGGCACATTGTTTAAAATACTCCTTTTGAAGCTCAGAACACTTCCCAAGGTGTACACTGGCCACTTTTCCCCCCCCAGAGAAGTTATGTAAAATCCCACAATAATAGATAAATGCAAAGTTTGTAATACAAATGACTCCACAGCTATTTAAATTTAATTCAATATCTTCCAGAGATATTGCAGGAAATTGGCCAATACATCACAGCCTATATTGATACACAATAAAGTACATGATAAATAGCCTGATACTTAACTCTATAATTTGTTTTTATCCTTTTACATAAAACAGCTGATGGAGACTAAGCTACTGTATTTACAAAATAGCTTAATTTCAGTTAATGGCCTAATAATGTTGCCTATCATTGTAGGTGATCAGACTTTGGATTTGCTGAAGATCTGTAGCTGGATCCCCTCAGTCATGATTTGTGTATCTTCAAACTGATAGTCAATAAAATGTACTATAATCCTGTCTTGTTTCAATGTTAAAAGGGTGTAGAAATTCCAGTATACTGTAAAAAATTATCTTCATACTTCAGAATGAGAATTATGCATTGAGCCACATTTTCTTCCTTTTTTGTGATTCCCTTCTAACCAAATTCAGCCCTGCTAAAAGCAGCCATGTCACTAACTTTGCTTTCTCTTTAAATTGGTTTCTGGTCTTCCAAAAATTCAAAGTGGATTTCTGTTTTCTCTTCCTAATAGCCTTCAGTGGTAGGCTACATATTAAATGCTAAAGGAGTGAAGAGGTAAATTTATAGATTGCTGCATTTTTTCCCCAATTATTATCTTTTTCAAATAAACAAGTACTCTGTGCTTACATTAACACACCAAATGTTTAAGTCTGAAAATTTAAATTTTCCATTAGGTAAACTTATCTAGGTTAATAGATTCAAAGGTTGACTGTTCTAAATGAATCCTTTTGCTCAAACTTACAGTTTGGATTAATCCATAGGGAGTCTGTTAGGAAACTCAGTAGCCTAGAAGCATGCCTTTAAGCTGATCTTCTAAATGGTGATGTCCTGGCCTGAATGGTCCTGGTCAAACTTACTGCAGGCAAATGCATGGAATGGAGGAAAGGAGAGACACATGACAGTGCTGGTTCTTTTTTTCCTCCGTAAGAAGACAGAGAGGAGTTCCTCTGACTACTTGTAAGCCTGCCTGAAAATGTAAAAGTAATTATGTAAGAGAAGTGGGAAGGAGTAGAATTTGCTTCATGTCCTTATACCTTTTGATTCCTTAAGAGGAATAAAAAGTCACTAATTTAGGGCCTTTGTTTAACTATAATAAACTGAAGGGGTCACACAGACACGTGTTGACAATATGCTTTTGCTCTAAACTCAATTTTGTATAAGGATCATATGCCCAGCTTTATGTTAAGTATGACAGTTTAATAGAAGAAAAGTCAGGTTAGGAGCATGATTTAATTTTTTGTAGAAATTTATTTGAAATGAGAGGCAACATATTAGAAGTAATTTAAGAGATCACTGGTTAGTATAAGAAAATACATTTTTAAAAGATATTTAAGAAATCATCGAATCATGGGACTGGAAGGGACCTCAAGAGGTCATCTAGTCCAGTCCCCTGTACTCATGGCAGGACTAAGTATTAATCTAGACCATCCCTGACAGGTGTTTGCTCTTTAAAATCTTCAATGATGGAGATTCCACAACCTCCCTCGGCAATTTATTCCAGTGCTTAACCACCCTGACAGGAAGTTTTTCCTAACCTAAACCTCCTTTGCTGCAATTTAAGCCCATTGCTTCTTTTCCTATCCTCATGGTTAAGAAGAACAATTCTTCTCCCTCCTCCCTGAAACAACCTTTTATGTACTTGAAAACTGTTATCATGTGTCCTCTCAATCTTCTCTTTTCCAGACTAAACAAACTCAGTTTTTTCAATCTTCCCTCATAGGTCATGTTTTCTGGATCTTTAATCATTTTTGTTGCTCTTCTCTGGTGTTTCTCCAATTTGTCCACATTTTCCTGAAATGTGGTGCCCAGAACTGGACATAATACTCCAGTTGAGGCCTAATCAGCATGGAGTAGAGCGGAAGAATTACTTCTCATGTCTTGCTTACAACACTCCTGCTAATACATCTCAGAATGATGTTTGCTTTTTTTGCAACAGCGTTATGCTGTTGACTCAAATTTAGCTTGTAGTCCACTATGACCCCCAAATCCCTTTCCACAGCACTCCTTCCTAGGCAGTTATTTCCCAATTTGCATGTGTGCAACCGATTGTTCCTTCCAAAATGGAGTACTTTGCATTTGTCTTTATTGAATGTCATCCTATTTAGTTCAGACCATTTCTCCAGTTTGTCCAGATCATTTTGTATTTTAATCCTATCTTCCAAAGCACTTGCAACCCGTTCCAGCTTGATATCATCCGCAAACTTTATAAGTGTACTCTCTATGCCATTATCTAAATCATTGATGAAGATATTGAACAGAACCGGACCCAGAACTGATCCCTGCGGGACCCTACTCATTGTGTCCTTCCAGCATGACTGTGAACCACTGATAACTACTCTCTGGGCACGGTTTTCCAAACAGTTTTGCACGCACCTTATAATAGCTCCATCTAGGTTGCATTTCCCTAGTTTGCTTATGAGAAGGTCATGCGAGACAGTATCAAAAGCTTTACTAAAGTCAAGATATTACCATGTCTACCACTTCCCCCCCACCCCCGCATCCACAAGGCTTGTTACCCTGTCAAAGAAAGCTATCAGGTTGGTTAGACACAATTTGTTTTTGACAAATCCTTGCTGACTGTCACTTACCACCTTATTATCTTCTAGATCAGGGGTTCCCAAACTTGATTCGCGGCTTGTTCAGGGTAAGCCTCTGGTGGGCCACGAGACGCTTTGTTTACCTGAAAAAAGAAAAGGAGTGCGTGTGGAACCTTAGAGACTAACCAATTCATTTGAGCATAAGCTTTTGTGAGCTACAGCTCACTTCATCGGATGCATTCAGTGGAAAATACAGTGAGGAGATTTTATATACACACAGAACATGAAAAAATGTGTGTTATCATACACGCTGTAAGGAGAGTGATCACTTAAGATGAGCTATTACCAGCAGGAGAGCGGGGGGAAGAAAACCTTTTGTAGTGATAATCAAGGTGGCCATTTCCAGCAGTTAACAAGAACGTCTGAGGAACAGTGTGGGATTGGGGGGGGGGAGGGAATAAACATGGGGAAATAGTTTTACTTTGTGTAATGACCCATCCACTCCCAGTCTCTATTCAAGCCCAAGTTAATTGTATCCAGTTTGCAAATTAATTCCAATTCAGCAGTCTCTTGTTGAAGTCTGTTTTTGAAGTCTTTTTGTTGTAATATTGAGACTTTTAGGTCTGTAATCGAGTGACCCGAGAGATTGAAGTTGTCATAAATAGAAAGGGAAGGGTAAACCCCTTTAAAATCCCTCCTGGCCAGAGGAAATCTCCTCTCACCTGTAAAGGGTTAAGAAGCTAAAGGTAACCTCGCTGGCACCTGACCAAAATGACCAATGAGGAGACAAGATACTTTCAAAAGCTGGTAGGAGGGAGAGAAACAAAGGGTTTGTGTGTCTGTCTACATTTTGTCTTTGCCGGGGATAGACCAGGAATGAAGCCTTAGAACTTTTAGTAAGTAATCTAGCTAGGTATGTGTTAGATTATGATTTCTTTAAATGGCTGAGAAAAGAATTGTGCTGAATAGAATAACTATTTCTGTCTGTGTATCTTTTTTGTAACTTAAGGTTTTTGCCTAGAGGGGTTCTCTATGTTTTGAATCTAATTACCCTGTAAGGTATTTACCATCCTGATTTTACAGGGGGGATTTCTTATTTCTAATTCTATTTTTATTAAAAGTCTTCTTGTAAGAAAACTGAATGCTTTTTCATTGTTCTCAGATCCAGGGGTTTGGGTCTGTGGTCACCTATGCAAATTGGTGAGGCTTTTTATCCAACATTTCCCAGGAAAGGGAGGGTGCAAGTGTTGGGAGGATTGTTCATTGTTCTTAAGATCCAAGGGTCTGGGTCTGTAGTCACCTAGGCAAATTGGTGAGGCTTTTTACCAAACCTTGTCCAGGAAGTAGGGTGCAAGGTTTTTGGGAAGTATTTTGGGGGGAAGACGTGTCCAAACAGCTCTTCCCCAGTAACCAGTATTTGTTTGGTGGTGGTAGCGGCCAATCCAAGGACAAAAGGGTGGAATATTTTGTACCTTGGGGAAGTTTTGACCTAAGCTGGTAAAGATAAGCTTAGGAGGTTTTTCATGCAGGTCCCCACATCTGTACCCTAGAGTTCAGAGTGGGGGAGGAACCTTGACAGAAGTGTTCTCCGATTGGTTTATGAATGTTATAATTCTTGACATCTGATTTGTGTCCATTTATTCTTTTACGTAGAGACTGTCCAGTTTGACCAATGTACATGGCAGAGGGGCATTGCTGGCACATGATGGCATATATCACATTGGTAGATGTGCAGGTGAACGAGCCTCTGATAGTGTGGCTGATGTGATTAGGCCATTTGATGGGGGTGTCCCCTGAATAGATATGTGGACACAGTTGGCAACGGGCTTTGTTGCAAGGATAGGTTCCTTGGTTAGTGGTTCTGTTGTGTGGTGTGTGGTTGCTGGTGAGTATTTGCTTCAGGTTGGGGGGCTGTCTGTAGGCAAGGACTGGCCTGTCTCCCAGGATTTGTGAGAGTGATGGGTCGTCCTTCAGGATAGGTTGTAGATCCTTGATGATGCGTTGGAGAGGTTTTAGTTGGGGGCTGAAGGTGATGGCTAGTGGCTTACAGCTCCCAGTGGCCACGGTTCGCAGTTCCCAGCCAACGGGAGCTGCAGGAAGCGGTGGTCTGGCCCTCACCGCTTCCTGCAGCTCTCGTTGGCTGCGAGCGGCCGTACCTGCAGATGCTCAGGTAAACAAAGCGTCTTGCGGCCCACCAGGAGCTTACCCTGAACAAGCCGTGAACCGAGTTTGGGAACCCCTGTTCTAGTGATTGCAAATTGATTGCTTAATTATTTGCTCCATTATCTTTCCAGGTACCGAAGTTAAGCTGACTGGTCTGTAATTCCCCGGGTTCTCCTTATTTCTCTTTTTATAGATTGCCACTATATTTGCCCTTTTCCAGGCTTCTGGAATCTCTCCCGTCTTCCATGGCTTTTCAAAGATAATGGCTAATGGCTCAGATATCTCCTCAGTCAGCTCCTTGAGTATTCTAGGATGCATTTCATCAAGTCCTGGTGACTTGAAGACATGTGATTTGTCTAAGTAAATTTTAACTTGTTCTTTCCCTATTTTAGCCTCTTCTGATGCTACCTCATTTTCACTGATAGTCACAATGTTAGATGTGCAAACACCACCAATCTTCTTGGTGAAAACCGAAACAAAGAAGTCATTAAACACCTCTGCCATTTCCACATTTTCTGTTGTTATTTCTCCCCCATGATATATGGGGGGAAAATGGGCCATGACATATTTTATAGACCCTTTCTGTTTCAGATCTCATTACACCTGATTTTTGCTTTTGTTGAAGGAAATGAGTTTTCTATTAACATAAATGTGAAAGGAATTGGACATTATCCCTTAGAAGAAGTGAAATATGCTTTTGAACCTTGTGAGTGTCAATATGATGCCACATATGGAATTTGTCTTTTCAGTTTGCTTTTTTTAAAAACCTAGGAAATTATACACACACCTCCCAAAAAAACCACCCCAAACCAAAAACAAAAAAACTATGTTAAAAGAACATTAAGTTTGTAAAATCAAGCACTCAAGGGCTAGGAAATGTTAGAATTAAGGTTGTCTGTGCAACCTGAATTTGACCCTCTTGTGCATCTGCATTATGATAGTCTTTAATTCTATGTCCACATACTATTTTGTTTCACAGGACCTCTGCTTCATTCAGTGTACAGAATGGACAACACTCACTGAATGAGCTGCTATTAAATATTGTGTTTTGAACATTGTTCAGTGCGTAACCTCATGCTTTATTTACTGCACACTATTCAAATCCTGCTATGAAGCCAGAATCAGTAATATTCTCATGGGCTATTTTATGGCACTCATCAATATGATACCTGACTGCTTCTCAAACGTTAATTTATCTTCACCGCATCCCTGTGAGATGAAGTATTATCCCCATTTTACAAGTGGGGAACTAAGGCACAGGGAGATTAAGGCTAAAATTGTCCACTGATTTTGGGTACCTTGAGATGAGATGCCTAAGACCAACCTGACTTTTCAGAGTACTTAGCATTATAACACTTCATGTTTGCAAAGCACAGCTCCTATTGACGTCAGATGTAGTTGTGAGTGCTCAGCACTTCTACAGATCAGATCCGAGGGCATCAGGCTGGACAAGCATAAAATTAGGTGTACGCAGTTAGTGACCACCTGTGAAAAGTTTGGTTCATGGGACTCGATTAGCATCAGATGGGAATTCTTTGGCAGAGACAGGGTTAGAGGCCGGTTCTCCAGGGTAGTATTCAACAGCCTTAACCTCCGTTCTCTTTCTGCAGTCTTCTGCTTCATTCACTACAGACCTTCCAATTTCTGCAACAAATGAGGCAGAGGCTTCAGACAGCAGCCTCCTTTACCACACAACTCTGACTGATCCTGAGAGCAAGTTCTGCGCATTGAAGGAGACGCGGATCTTGTGGAAAAAATAGTATGTGATCATGTGATTAAGGTTGCGATGTTACAGTCTTTAGTTCTGCCTGTGCAGCCTTTAATTCTAGCACTTCCTACCTTATGAATAGGGCCCTACCAAATTCACGGTCCATTTTGGTCAATTTCATGGTCATAGGATTTTTAAAATTGTAAATTTCATGATTTCAACTATTTAAAGCTGAAATTTCATGGTGTTGTAATTGTAGGGATCCTGACCCAAAAAGGAGTTGGGGCAGGAGGGGAAATCACAGTTACCTCCCGCCCTGTGAATCTGTATAGTATAGGGTAAAACCAGATTTCACAGGAGGAGACCAGATTTCAGTAGGTGACGCATTTTTCATGGCTGTGAATTTGGTAGGGCCCTACTTATGAGTGCTTGACTTTGCAACCTTAATATTTCAATGTATTTTTGCTGTGTTATATATAATTAATTTTTATCCTGTACATTGTCTAACAAATGAATTCTGCACTGTTGTGCATGTGCATTATGAAACAGTCTGTGGTCCTGTAACTAAAGCCTATATTTTTCCAGGGGACCCTTGCTTCATTCTGTGAACAGGAGGGATGGTGTACACTGAGGAATCAGGGTTGTTCACTGAATGAGGCTATTGTGTGTAGGATCTCTGCCTCAGTTGTGTAGGATCTCTGCCAGTACCTCCCTCGGTCCGCGCCGCTTCCCGCAGCCCCCATTGGTCGGGCACAGCTAACTGCGGCCAGTGGGAGCTGCAATCGGCCGAACCTGCGGATGCAGCAGGTAAACAAACTGTCCGGGCCCACCAGGGGCTTTCCCTGAAGTTTGGTAAACACTGCCCTAGACTTTTGATTGAGGAGTACAAATTTAAACACAACTCAAGTAAGCATATGGTAATTTTTTTCAAAGTATTTAAAATTACCCATTGAATTAATCACTTGTCTACCTTGTCACAGAAATTATTGCTGTCCTGCAGAGAATTTGGTGATACATCTTCACAAAAAAGCATATTTTGCGTAAACACCTTTTCCTAGAAACGTTTGAGATTCCTGCAGCATTGGTGCTGCAGTTTACTTTAAATCAATATGAGGCAGTAGCTGTCATCACAATTAACTCAATGGAATTTCTTCAACCATTAGACATGTTTCTCTTTCTTCTTGCATATCTATCCAAACTATAAGTGCTGAAATCTTATCACATAGTGGCACTCTGGAGTCAAAAGATTTAAATTGAAAATGACCTTGCAAATTGTGTTTAATGTTTTGAGTAAACATTTTTTTGTAGGAATCAAATCCAAAGTATCCACGAATATTGCACTGAAAAATTAGCAAACGTTGATATTGTTCAATAGAGTGAACACATTTACGGACATTCAGATGTCCTTGTCTTTTAATTCTAGCACTGATTAACACTTCATCATTAATCAACACTGGTGGAGAAAAATCAGCCCCAGGTACTGGCCATTCAAGGTTTTGGCATCAGTGTAATGAAATGAATTTATTGAAGAATAGTTTTAAAATTAATTTTGGTGGTGGTTTTTTCCAGAGTGTATAATTAATTAGTTTATATTTTCTATCTTATTATTTCTTTGTTTTCCTTTGTTAGCCTTTAAAATGAAAAGATTTTAATCAGCATCTGTCAAATTTTCTGGCTTGCTCAGAGAAGCAAATGATTTTCCAACACGCTGTCAGAAATTAATGGGTACATCCTAATGATGCATGGAATTGTGATACGGCTTTTCTGAAACCCTGAACTCTCTGAAATGTCCTTATTGCTGAGATGTAGCGCCACAAATTATGTGGAAGTTTCTTTCATTGTTTTTAAAGAGTATTTTATATGAGACACGACCAACTGTGTGGTTCAGCGATCTGTGTACTTGCCTTTCAGGCTAACCAACAGCTGACCTGGTTGATATCCTAATCCAGGGTGGCCAAACTTGTGGCTCCGGAGCCGCATGCAGCTCTTCATAGGTTGATATGCGGCTCCTTGCATAAGCTCTGACTCTGGGGCTGGAGCTATAGATGCTAACTTTCCAATGTGATTTGGCGGGGGGTGCTTACTGCTAAACCCCCTGCTCTGCCCCACCCCAGGCCCTGCCACCACTCCAGCCCTTCCCCCAAGCCTGCCATATCGTCACTCTTCTCCCCTCCCCACCACAGCCTCCTGCACACTGCGTAACAGCTGATTGCTGGAGGCATGGGGAGGGAGCGGGAGACACTGATTGGTGGGGCTTCCGGCAGGCAGGAGGCACTGGAGTTGCGGGGAGCTGATGGGGAGCTGCTGACATATTAGTGTGGCTCTTTGGCAATGTACATTGGTAAATTCTGCCTCCTTCTCAGGCTAAGGTTGTCCATCCCTGGTCAAAGCAATTTGATCTTGGAAAAGTGCATCCTCAGCAATGTGTGCCTTTTCTAGATATCCAAATAGCTAAAATACCATCATTGCATAACAATAGCGACAGCACTGCTGCTGCAGTTTAGTACTGGGATCAGGGAGAAGAGGTACCTCTTACCCAAATCCCCTGCGCCTGACAACCATGTTGTCAGTGTCTGCATTTCAGGGTCATATGGACTGATCCTTCTCTTACCCCTAAGGGCACAAATCACCCCAAAAGGACAGAGAAGTAGAGCCATGGTTCTGCCCTTCACAGTTTGCAGAGATAGCTGGCTATAGAGAGAACACATTGTATCATTCAGAACAATGGTGAGACATGTGCAGACTTCCCAAGCCTCCTGGACCTCGGGGAAGGATAGTCCACCCTCTGTACAATTCCTCCTGTAGTCACTCCAAATTTGGCATTTGGACAAATGCCATAGTCTAGCCCTTGGTGTATTGAAATGGAGTGGTTTCCTCCAGTTGAAGCTCAGGGAAGTTGTATGGTTACTGACCCACATCTGTGTGGTTATTTTTCAATGGCTATATAGTGGTTATATCTCTTGGCTCAACTTGCTCGGATCTCATCTTCCTATGCCAGAACAAATATGCCTCAGCTTCTCACTCTCACCCATTTCCAAGTCCCTTTAGTCCTCTGCTCTTCTGAGCTGCTGAACAAAGCTAGCCTTTCCATTCTCTAAAATGGCTACTTTAAGAGGTGCTGCCAACACCACCACAATGAATCTTTCCTGTAAAAGATATGTAAATGGTGAACAGCGACTTGCTGGGCACTCTCCTCTCACAGAACTCTGCACAGAGCGGAGCCACACTCAGACTGCCACTGTGAACGGAACTATTCAGACCTGGCCAGGTGGTGCTTTTCAGATTCTCTATGAACCTTTCAGAGTCACAGCCAAAGCCGCATCTGAGAAGTCTCTCCAAACAGGGGCAGTAGAACCCCACTTCTTCCTATTGCTTCATTATTGTCTCTGCTGATGGGAAAGAATTTATTACTCCCCATCCATTTTTTAATAAACACTTAATAGAAAAAATGTTCATTTCATTCAAAGGAGGAGGAAGTAAGGCAGTTTAAAAAAATATATAATTTAAATGGCTCATTTTGGGGGACACTTCTTCCAAAGCTTAGAAGAAGGAAAGCTCTGAAAATAGGGACAACACATTTCAGAATAACTTCAGGGTCCTCCCTAATTGTTCTGTAGCAACCACAGAATTTAACCTCCATAGTTTATTTATCCCAGTTGTTTACAAAATAATTTAATAATTCTCCTTGTTTGAAATGTTCTGTCTTTTTGATCGGTTTTCCTAGATGTCCTATTGCCATTGTGTCTAAGCACAGGTGAAAAACTTGTATGAGCAAATCTATGCAAAAATCAATAGACAGACACTTTGTTTCTGCCTTACAGGTGGAGAAAATGAAATCCTTCTTCCAAGGTTATACACAGTAAGTCTCCCTCCGGATAGCTACGTCCCAGGTAATCCAAGAACAGATAGTCCCACAAATGCTGAACACCCAGAGAGTAGTGATGATGCAGCGGGTAAGGAATTGCTCTAAATGACGGTTTCTATAATGCATTTTCTTTAAGAAAGATATGTTAACAACACAATTATCAAGTAAAACCTAACTGGAGCACCCAGGTATTTAACTCTTGCTGCCAGTGGGTGTCGCTGTTTTGCAACAAAAAGAAGTGCCTTTTCTTAAGATATGTGTCCACATGGGCTGACTTTCTATTTTAGAATTAAAGGGCCATATTCTGCACTTGGTAACATCTTTGCAATGCCACAGATGTTAATGAAGTTGCAGAGATGTAACTAAGGGTAGAATTTGACTAGCTCTTCATATGTGGCACCTGAGCTACAAAAGAAGGAAAGAGCTCAGGTTAGCTGTGCAGTGAAGATGTACTCTAAGGGTTAATTCCTGCTGGAGTTCTCCACATGTACACAGCAACCAAGCAATGGCTGAAGCTCACCCAGTTGCTGATACTCAAATGGACAAGGGAGAAAAACTTCAAAAGAATTAGTATCTCCCCCAGTATGGAATCAGGATTCTGGCTGACCTGTGGAGGTGCAGTGTGTGAAAATCCCAGCTTCTAACCTCATGGGATCTACAAGCAGGAGTCTGGAAACAAAGAACTTGAAAGCAATTTAAAAGAGCAGCCTGGAGAAATGGGATGGGGGGAAGGAGAGAGGGACACTGGGGAGAGAGAAGCAGACTGTATCTTTGACTTAGTCTACAGGATGAAATTCAATAAGGACAAATGCAAAGTACTTCATTTAGGAAGGAACAATCAGTTGTACACATGCAAAATGGGAAATGGCTGCCTAGGAAGGAGTACTGCAGAAAGGGGTCTTGGGGTCATAGTGGACCACAAGCTAAATATGAGTCAACAGTGTAACACTGTTGCAAAAAAAGCAAACATCATTCTGGGATGTATTAGCAGGAGTGTTGTAAGCAAGACATGAGAAGTAATTCTTCCGCTCTACTCCATGCTGATTAGGCCTCAACGGGAATATTGTGACCAGTTCTGGGCGCCACATTTCAGGAAAATGTGGACAAATGGGAGAAAGACCAGAGAAGAGCAACAAAAATGATTAAACATCTAGAAAACATGACCTGTGAGGGAAGATTGAAAAAATTGGGTTTGTTTAGTCTGGAAAAGAGAAGACAGAGAGGGGACATAAGTTTTCAAACACATAAAAGGTTGTTACAGGGAGGAGGGAGAAGAATTGTTGTTCTTAACGTCTGAGGATAGGACAAGAAGCAATGGAGGTTTAGGTTGGACATGAGGAAAAACTTCCTAACTATTCCAGTGCTTAAGAACCCTGACAAATTGCCTAGGGAGGCTGTGGAATCTCCATCATTGGAGATTTTAAAGAGCAAGTCAGACAAACACCTGTCAGGGATGGTCTAGATGATAATTAGTCCTGCCATGAGTACAGAGGACTGGACTATATGACCTCTCAAGGTCCCTTCCAGTCCTATGATTCTGTCATTCAAAAGTCAGGCCAACACAGCTTCATTGGTCAGTGATGTGAAAAAATACACCCTGACAGACATAACTATGCCAGCCTAACCCCAAGTGTGGACACAGTTAAGTCCGCAGAAGAATGCGTCCGTCAACTAGCTAATTAGTTCGAGGAGGTGTAGGCTGTGGGGAAGAGTTCAAAAAAAGTTCTTCTGTTGGTGTAGGTTGCATTTACACACTTGGGCGCTATGCTGGCACAGCTAGGCTAATGTAGCTATGCTAGTATGGTCTCTGTAGTGCAGACACAGCCGTGTTCCCTATGAGGAGGAGGAGGGTACCAAGTGTAAGTCAGGCCTGCCTAAACTTGAGGGAAATGCTAATCTTCAGTGTTTGTTGTTTTAACCCTTTTTTTCTTTGATTGGTATGTTCCTACAGGTAAGTATGTAATACTTTGTGTTGAACAAGCTTTTCTCTGTTACTACATTTTCATGCTGTTCTCAGTCCGGGAGGGAAGTCTGTAGCACGGCCAAAACACCTGCAGAGTAACCTGCATGTAATGTGGAGACCTAAGAGATGCTGTAATGTGGAGACCTAAGAGATGCTGTAATGTGGAGACCTAAGCTCAGAATAGAGCGAATCATGGGATTTCCCTACAGAGACAGAAGGGCAAGCATGAGCTTGTCACTTGAAAGAGGTGCCCACAGAGAGAATGAACGAGGGATCAAAGACGTACATTACTCTGGAAATGTGACATCACAAAAAAAAAAAGTTTAAGGTGATTTTTCTCCGTATAAAGACTGTGGGCAGTACAGAAGTATTTTTCATTAAAATCCATTTGTAAAAACAAAATATACGCTAGCAAGCTTATTTTATTAAAATTCTGTTAGGATTTAAAAATAAAAACCAATTTTGGTACGCCTTTTCTCTTCTTCTAATTGCCTTTTAAGGTGGCTGATCTTCCCTTGTAGGAAGCTATTTGAGAACCAGATTTAAATTGTGCACTTTTTTCTTTGTGTTTAAATCAGACTTATATTCTGAATAAAAAGCTTATTAATTTATTTTTTAAGATTTTATTTTAATAACACAATCATCATATGACAGGTTACTGGGTTTCTACTTTGCAGTGCATATAGTAAAAATTTCTTGTCCTAAGTTTCAAGGCCTCGATGAACAATTTCTGCTGACCCCTTTAACTTGGTCTCCTTTCACATCCCTTACACAGACAGGTATACACACATGCCCCTTTTCCACATTTCACAAACATGAGTGAATTAGGAATCCCCATGCTCGTGTGGCACTATCATTTTATAAGTGGAGAAAATGAGGCACTTAAATGACTTGAGAGTAAAACATGGGATGATAAAGATGGTCTACTGATTAGAGCACAGGCCTGTGAGTCATCTCAATGCCCTATGCTTTAACTATCAGACCATCTTCATTATGACACCAGTCCTGGACTACTGTGGTTATGTTCCTCATCTGCTGTTTAAATATTTAAAAGTGTAACTGAAGAAATATTTGTGCATATTGGATACCAATATATTTTATAATAATGAAGTATAAAACGTACAATGGTATTATAGCTCCGCCTTTAAAGATAGTACAAACATTGCATTCCAGTTTTTGCAATGACTGCTTTACTGATTTATGCTTCTCGCCTCTTAAGCATCCTTTCATTCTTTTTATTTTAAGTGAATAAATGTATATATCAAATACATCTGTTTCACTCTGCCAGTTCTGAGCTCACTTTTGTGGTTTAAACTTACTTTTTCCAGTACTCCAAAATTTTTATTGCAAACATAGTTTCTCAACCTCTTTTTGCAAGGAGTGTTCGCACAGAACGACTCATTGACTATTCTGACCATTGAAAGGCAATCTCTGATTTAGCTGATGCCTCCATCAGATGTTCAGAAGGAGTCAATTTAGAGACTAATCACTTGTACAATAGTTGATAAATGCAATTGTAACAGATTAATACTAATCCAACAAAGATTTACGCATATGCCTAATTTTATGCACATGTGTAGTCCTGTTTGAAATGAAAGCATATAAACTTCACCAGTAACATTAAATCCATGCATAAATCTTTGTGGGATTGAGGCTAAAATCTCAAAGAAGACTCAGACAGTATAGCAGGAACAGTTTAAATAATTGCACGGTGGGGATTTTTCCCTGGGCTTTTTTTAACTAGGTGTAGTTACAGGCTGTAAAAAAAATATGAAATATGTAAAACAAAATTTCTTAAGTGAAAGTAACAGCATCCTGTGATGTGATCCTTAGGGCAGACACAAAGCTATCCCATATCACTCTCTTGATGCTCTCTTGCTAGCAGAGTCTCAAAGCTCTTAACACATCACAACATATTGCCTTGTGACATTTTACTGATGCTAATTGTTTTCCATTTCTAACTTCCTGGCTCAGGAAAGTTTGTTTCTTTCTTGATCTGTCTGAAAATATAGAATAAACTATAATAAATAAATAAATAAATATAAAATAAATTATAATAAATTTATATTATAATGATATGATTATAATAGAATGATAAATAATATAAATTATATTATAAACTATAAACATAAATAATATAGATGTATAATATAAAATAATAATAAATAATAAAATATATATTAGAATAAATATCTTGGACCTGATTCTGGTCTCAGTTATATCCCAGTAGTGACTCTTGAAGTATAAAATTAGTGTGACAGTGATCAGAACTGGGCCCCAGGTGAAGGTTCACTATTGGGTTTAACACTCCTATTAATGGATGGCTGGTTCTTCATATCAATGGCTATAATGTTGCTTGTAAACATATCTGTTGATGTTATAGCTAGATAATTCTTTTGTTCTAATATACTGGTAGTGCCACTACTAATAGCAACATAACACAACTTCTGAAATTAAGACAAAATCTTTTCTGCATATGTAATTCTCTGTTGCAGCAAACCCTTCAGAATAATTTACCCAGGCCAGACTCTGTCTATCTCCACCATCCAGATCAAACCAGTTCAAATTGAGGAAACAGTTCCCTTTTGGCTTAATTCCCATTTTATTTCCTACTTCATCATTTTCCGTTGTGCCGATTGTTTTATTTGGAATTTATGCCAGTAGTAAACAAGACTTCATAGCGGGTGTCGCAGTTTAGGGCAACTGTATTTCCCCTCTGTGATCCAGCAAGTGCATCCACTTGTCACCTCTATTGAGCAGATACACATGTCTCTCTCCCTCTTGACCAGGATATTTCTAGGTTGCAGAGTTTCCTGTTTACTCTGTGAATTCCTCATCAAGAAAGCTTGCCTCAGCAGGCCTGCTTTGCCTTCATTCCTCAGAGGCAATATACAGTATGACTGCCCAGAGTTAAGTTTCCATACAGCTCTTTCTAAGCAAGCACATCTATTCTTAAGATGAAAGCATTACAGAGAAAAAGTATTGAAAACAATAAAAGAAACTACACACATGTTAATAAGTTTACGAAAAATGAGCCCAGCTCCAGCAAGGCCTCTGGCAGGTGAACAACTCTTCAACCTTCCTTTCCCCTCTCCCCACTCCCCTGGGTTTTTTTTTCCTGTGGCTACAAGTTCATAACCACCTTGGCTCAGAACAAGCCTCACCATGAATCTGAGTCACTGCTTTAAACAGTTTGGGTCTTTGATTTGTCCTCCTGTAACAGGTGATTAGCAGACAAAAGGTTCACAGCTCCAGAAGGAACCTCTGGGCAAAGCTTCAAAAGGCTGAGTTCTTGTGTAACCAAAGGGTTTACATTTGCATTCACCTCCCTCTGGAAATTTCCTGGGAAACCAGCTTAACTTTAAAAGTTCATTGTTTCAACTGGTCCCTTTTGAAGCTCATAATATTTCTGCTCGTGGGAGAATTCTGTGTCACTGCACAATACAGAATTTGTGCAGAAATTCTTGTTCTGTGCAGAATTTCCTCCCCCATCCCCAGAAACGGGCTGCAGAGCTGCTGGCCACCACTAGGAGGCCGCTGGACCTAGGGTGACCAGATAGCAAGTGTAAAAAATCGGGACCGGGGTGAGGGATAATAGGTGCCTATATAAGAAAAGGCCCCCAAAATCGGGACTGTCCCTATAAAATCAGGACATCTGGTCACCTTAGCTGGATCTGGCAGAGCCCAGCTTGCAAATAGACACTTCCTGGTAGAGGAGGAGGGAGCTGGAGGATTCTAGGCAGCTGCACATCCTGGCATGCCCTGAAGGAAGGAGGCAGTGTGCAGGAAACTCTACACAAGCCTGGGACCCAGCATCAGGCTATTTTTCCCTCTGGATCCCTGGGGTCTGGAAAGGTAGGGAGTCTGAGTGTCTGAGCTGGAGGGGGGGGTGTCTTACATCTGGCCCCCCATCTGGGCTCTGGATGGAAGGGGACAGAGAAACAGGAACTGGGTTGTCATAGCAGTTTCTTTAACTTCTCCTCCTGGGGGAATTTTTTTTTGTGTCTGTATTGTTACAGACGTAGTTGCTTACAGATATTTTGAAATAAATTACCAAAATAATTGAAACTGGAATGATTGTGTAGTTTTATTTTGACAAATAAAATATACAGAATTTTGCAGAATTTTAAAATATTGTGTGCAGAATTTTTTTTGGCACAGAACTCCCCCAGGATTTCCAGAGTTTAGCTTAATCAGATCTCCTCCTTAGAGATGCTATATAAAATCCCACAATAATACATAAACATTTTAATTGTTAATACTGTGAACTCGTAAGATACTTAAACTTTAACTTTATTGAATTAATTCAATAAGGTTTGTCCAGGATATAGCAATTTCGAAATTGCCATATCTGTCACAGAGTGTTCATGCCACTAATCCTCTCTTTGGTTACATCATTGTGCCCAAGTCCCTCCTTCAGTATTCCTTTCAGGAGTTGCAAAAAGTGTTGTGATGTTACTGTGAGCTGCAGTTACCCAGACAGGAAAAATTGGGTTGGAAAGCCATAGAAGCTTTTCTCAAAATCCCGGACAATCTACACAAAATTCTAGACCTTGACTACACAAAGTTCTGTTTGAATTCTTAGCCTGTTCAGGTGTGTTTAGGAGTGTATGAAAATAAATACAATCCCATGTGCACAGAGGAATATGTGCCCTCACACATGCGTCTGTGTGTACGCATGATTCTTTTAAAATGTGTATTTATATGCTTGATTTATAGCTCCTAGAATCATAAAATGTGATCATTTAAAGTGAAACACAGGGTGCTGTGGGCATGTATCAAAATAATTATAGTGACACTCTTTTTTGAATAAAGAAAAGGAGTACTTGTGACACCTTAGAGACTAACCAATTTATTTGAGCATAAGCTTTCGTGAGCTACAGCTCACTTCGATGCATCTGATGAAGTGAGCTGTAGCTCACAAAAGCTTATGCTCAAATAAATTGGTTAGTCGCTAAGGTGCCGCAAGTACTCCTTTTCTTTTTGTGAATACAGACTAACACGGCTGTTACTCTGAAACCTCTCTTTTTTGAATAATATCTGTAAAATGTTCTCATTCATATCTTTTTACTGTGATCCTAGTGTATGGAGTGCTGCTATCAGTTTAGGCATTAAATCTAATTTAGTTCCTTTAGAAGTGCAACAATAGTATAATGACAAGAGATTAATTGTATTTGGGTACAATATCAATGGTAATTGGATTGTAGAGTTTTCTAGGTTTATTCCGCTGCAAGGTCAGACAGGAACTAGCTAATGTATTCCTGCAGGTGAATTTGCCTTCTGAGATATTGCCTCCTGAATTGATGGGTCCTGCTGCTAATCCCACTTTCATTCATCTCGATTTATTTGGCCTGTATAGTTTTTTTTATTGCCTGATCCAGTGTTCACTGAAGCTCATGGAATGCCACTGATTTTAAAGAGGGAAGATACAACATCATCAAGCATAAAAAATAGGAGCAGATAGCCCTGGAAAAGACATTTTACTACACAAAATTCAGTCATGGTAAAATGGAATGTCAAGCCTCTAGGTTGAGAATTTAAACACAACCTGTTTTGTTTTATAAATTGAAAAAGTTACATATTAAAATGAAAAAGAGTTTCAGCTTTGGAATGTAGCAGGGTCAGCCCTAAGACCCTGCAAATCTCTATATCCATTATTCCTCTTCCTCTTTTCTGTGATAGTTGCCTTGTGGTTGATCTGGCTAGAAGATGAGAATTCTGATTTATGACAGTCTTGTCCAGGCTTGAGTCTGAGGAAGAAAAAGAACAATAAAGTATATCTAGGTGAATATCCATCACTCTGTTTGCACATTATTCAAGTGCTTCAAGCTCTTTTCCCTATCATGAAGGATAAATAATATACGTTGCTACTGTATTTACCCTTAGTTTAATTACATATACATCATTGTGACTGCATAAGTTATTTTAAGGTATTTTGAGGTAAAAGAGGCTTGGGTTGCATCTTGATGCTTCATCTCTGATGCTTGATACTTGTTTTGTACAGTTCCAATACATATAACAGGACTGTTTGAAGATGACTGGGCTCTGCTGTTGGGTTCCTTCTATAAAAGATCTTGTGGGGGAGGAAGGAGGGTTGTTTTGTATTTCCATACATGTGCTCTTCAAAAGCTGTATTTTCTTTCAAGAGAAACTTGCGACATAGACTCAACAAATATTCTTAAGATTAGGATCTGAGGGTTGGATGCACAAAGTAAGTTAAGCTTTGTGACACTGAGAGTCATACCACCTGGCTTCTAGGCTCCTAGAAAATCACTAATTCACAAAGCTTGATTTAGGTGCCTAGGCTCCTATACAATGAAAGGGGATAGATAGGCACCTTAGATTGTGATTCACAAAAACCAATATGCTAGCAAGGGAGCTATCTAAGCTAGCAAGTGGGAGATGCCAATGATATGGATGTGTGATAAGACCCACCACTCTCTCAGACAGAGGCAACTATTGCTGCTAGCAATTCATAGATGGGGAGGAGGTTGACTTCCCTCATCACTGGTAGCCTGGTGGTTAGAGTACTCATTGGGATGTGGAATACCCCTGGGTTTAAGTCCCCCCCCATCCCTATGAGGGGGCAAAAGGATTTGAACCCGGGGTATTCCACATCCCAGGTGAGTACCCTAGCCTCCCAGCTAAAAGTTATGAAGGAGCTCCTTTTTCTCAGCTGTCTTCTGAGATCTCACCTTAGGGGCCCAATCCAGTAGGCAGCCTCTGAGCACAATGTAGACAGCCAAAAGCCTGTCTACCCTGGTTCATTAATTTCTCTAGGGCTTAAGTGAGAGGTAGGCATCCAGATGCCTAGAGAGAGGCAGCAACGTGCATGCTCAGAGTCAGAAACATTGGCGCCTAAGGAACTTTTACTACAAAAACGTTTTGGGGCCAAGTGAGTTTAAACACCTTCAAGGTTTGGCTGAAGTTTTGTGTATCACAGTGGTCCCAAAAGTGGGACGAAGGCACCTAAAACAGGGACTTCATTTTGAGCAGATACTGAAATATTTGCAGGAATTGGGCCGTAGTGATCTAAAATCTGATCAATCATGTTTGATGCATTATAGAGTTCTAAATAGAAGAGAGGTAGGGAAAAATGCAGAGAAGTTCTTACTTTCTCTTACAAATATTTCTCTGTATTCACTGTGATATTACATATTTTTAAACTCATGTAGCTAACTTTCTTTTAGCGGTAGACTTGAAGCTTTCTAACAAGGGCATTAACACAAAATTGAGTGTTGAAGCTATAGATAAGCTATCATCCATCAAATTCTGGTAGCTAGGTCAATATCTTCCTAGCTTCAAGCTCTTTAATTTTGATCTCTGATTCTGCCAATTTTTTTCCATCTTATCTCTTTACTTAAATGTACTTCTTCAGGATAAGCCCCTTGTGATGCACCATCTTGTTTACAAGGGCATTCTGAAATGAATGAAATGAAATGAATGAAAGCAAAGCAATGAGAAGTTGCATTATCATGTATTCACTTACTCTGACGTACTACACAGCATTAGCTGAACTTTTTTATAAAGCTAATGAACTGGAGTTGATCTGCAAACCTTTTATTTCTTCTTTCAAGGTAAGTTAAACAATAATGCTATGCCATGCAATAAAATGTTAACTGTTTTTGTTTAATTTAACTCCTTTTCCTCAAAAAGATAAATCCTTAAAAGGAGCAGTTGCTCCAATATGTTCAGTAATGCTCTCCATGAGAGCCTGTCATAAGCAATGATAGTGTATAACATATCATGTAACTTTATCATGCTTGATGTAAAGCACAGGGATCTACTCTCTCTGTGAAGTGCATTAATATCATGTTTATTTTTTATGTAGTGCCCGAAAGTTTCTTAGGTGTTTTCCTGGATGCAGGGTAGAACAGATCCCTGAACCGGAGATCTTATATTCTAAAACAGGGGCAGGCAAATTTTTTGGGCTGAGGGCCACATCAGGTTTCCGAAATTTTATGGAGGGCCGGTTAGGGGAGGCTGTGCCTCCCTAAACAGTCAGGCGAGGCCCGGCCCTGCCCCCCTATCCCCTGACAGCTCCCTTGGGGCCCCTGCCTCATCCACTCCTCCCTGTCCCCTGACTGCCCCCCGCAACCCCATCCAACCCCTCCTCTCATTCCTGACTGTCCCCTTGGGACTCCTGCCCCACCCAATGACCTCTTCTCCCTGACCGCCCCCAGAATCCCTGCCTCTGACTGCCCCCTGCCATCCCATCCAACCCCCCTTTCCTTCCTGATTTCCTCCTGCGGGACCCTTGCCTCCATTCAACCCTATTCCCCGCCCTCTGACCACCCTGACCCCTAGCCACACCCCTGCCCCCTGACCACACCACCGAACTCCCCTGCCCTCTATCCAACCCCCCCGACCCCTTACCGCACTGCCTGGAGCACCAGTGGCTGGTGGCATTACAGCCACACCGCCCAAAGCACCAGGACAGGCAGCTGCACTGCCTGGCTGGAGCCAGCCATGCCACAGCGCAGCACAGAGCACCGGGTCAGGCCGTGGCTCTGCAGCTGTGCTGCCCAGCAAGAGCTCGCAACCCCACTGCCCAGAGCACTGTGCCAGCAGCGCAGTGAGCTAAGGCTGCAGGG
Organism: Natator depressus; assembly: GCF_965152275.1. Classification (NCBI taxonomy): domain Eukaryota; kingdom Metazoa; phylum Chordata; order Testudines; family Cheloniidae; genus Natator; species Natator depressus. The sequence goes on along the minus strand of NC_134236.1, from coordinate 41,180,217 downwards.
GAGGGGGAGAGAAGGAGCTGGGGGCTCAGGGGTCGGGCAGGAGGGTTCCACGGGCCGGATGTGGCCTCTGGGCCGTAGTTTGCCCACCTCTGTTCTAAAAAGACAGTATGCAACCAAAAGAATTGGGGAACCTAGATCAACAGATGGGGGCGGGGGAACCCTGCTGCTTTCTTTCTTTCTTTCTTTCTTTCTTGGTTACCCCTCTTTTATTCCTGCCCGATCTCAGTTATGTATTTCCCGGTTTTTAAACTGTAGTGTTGTGTATGTAATCTACTATTACTGCCGACGTGATGATGAGCTACGTAATCTCAAGTGAGATGAGACCATATACCATTCTTTCAGTGTAAGAGAGTAGGGCCAGATTGTGGCTTAGCCTATCTGCTCACATAAGGCCCACCCCTGTATTGCCTCTCCAGACTAAGTCCAGGTACAAAGGAGATAGTAAGTTCTGCATTTCCCCCACTGTAAGCAGGTGGACAGAAAGCTATGGGGAGTAGGTGAAGCCATGGCTTCACCCTCTCCATGTGCTGGCCAGCAAATGTGAACTGTCTTGGAGAATAATATTCTGTTACTGGTATCCATTCAAACAGCTTTGCTGGCTGGCACATTGGGAGGGGAGAGACAAGGCTCTACACACTCCCCATCCTTCTCTGCCTGCTGCCCTCCCATCCTCCCATTTTTAGAGTTTGGGGGTAGAGAGAGAAGAGGAGGAGGAATGGGTATGAAGCATTGCACCAAGGTTTGGGAAGGCTGTGCAGAGGCATGTCAGTGTGCCTTATTTCCTCCTATGTCCCTATGCAGACACATAAGCTGACCCATCATCTAGCCCAAATCTCCTGGACTACACTCTGCCTCTTATACTGGGTAGGTTGCAAAAGTACAATGTAGCCTTACATAAGTACACGTTCCAAATTTCTTTCCTGATAAACTGGGGCGACTAAGCCACTTGGTAATAGAGCTGAGCGTTGAGTTTCATGAAGGAGAATCTCATCTTGTGGTTTTACTTTTTTTAAGTATAGTTCTGTTGCAAAAAGAGTTCTGAAAATAGGAACAGCCATACTGGATCAGACTAATGGTCCATCTAGCCCAATATCCTGTCTTCCAACAGTGGCCAATGCCAGGTGCTTTAGAGGGAATGAAAATGTAAATGAAAGTGACTACTGGAGATGAAAAAAAAACCCAGTACTTCTGCCGCAGGAGGCTGGGGCAGAGAGGGAGAACATAAAGATCTCCCTCCTCATACTTTTTACTTACAGTAGAACCTCAGAGTTTACAAACACTTGGGAATGGAGTTTGTTTGTAACTCTGAAATGTTGGTAACTGAAGAAAATGTTATGGGTAATCTTTCAAAAGTTTACCACTGAACATTGACTTCATACAGCTTTGAAACTTTATATGCAGAAGAAAAATGCTGTTTTCCCTTTTTTTAGTAGTTTAACACAGTGCTGTACTGAATTTGCTTTTTATGTGCATCTCTGCTGCTGCCAGATTGTGTACTTCTGGTTTCAAATGAGGGGTGTGGTTGACAGGTCACTTCGTAACTCTGGTGTTTGTAACTTTGAGGTTCTATTGTAAATAAGTCAGTTAAATATAGGGATTTATCCCAAAGAGTTCTTAGGGCAGTAATTTGATCCTGTTAGAGAAGAATTTTTTACATTTCAGGGAATGGTGGCTCTTCCACAGGTCTTCCCAAAAATATTAGTTAGCTCTGTTTGTAAAACATTCAGCCCTCATTGAAATGGGGATTTTTCTGCCCCTGGCTTACTCAGGCGGCTGCTGCTGCTTGTGCATCTATTAGGATTGATTTGTTCAAGAAGATCTGGTGCAGGCATGCGAGGAAGGTTTAGGAATATAAAAATCTGTTGTTGCTGAGGAGATTTATGTTTGAATCATGTGTTTGGCCACTTGCTCGCTAGGTTTATTAGAACTTGGAGTGAGTGTACGGAACCAGTGCACCCCACGCCTGTAGCGAGAAAGAGGGTTAGCCTTGCCACGCAGCAACAAGCCTGTTGGTTTGATCAGTAGCAGCGTCTGAGTACAAATGAATATTGCAGCAATATAGAGCTTATTCAGAAATCAGGAGGGAAAAGAACTAAGGGGAATTGACAGAAATTTTCGTGAAGGTACATGAAGTTGGACTCCCTCTACCCTCTTTGTCCCATATTTATATTTTTTGTCCCTACCTTCTCTTTTATGCTGTATAAGGTAAACTAGACTATGCAAGCTGCCGTCTACTTTGTGACCCTGAACAACTTGTTTAATCTTTCTGGCCCAGTTTCAGCAAAGCATTTAAGCATGTGCTTAAGTCTTATTGAAGTCAATGAAACTTACAAATGTGCCTAAAGTTAAATGCTTTGTTAAACTGGGGCCTCTGTGTTTCAGATTCCTGTATGTAACATGGGTATCAGAATACTTCTCCACTTTTGAGAAACACTTTGAGATCTATGGTTGAGTAACACTCTCCAAGTGTGTGATTATTTACTACAGTAACCTGAGATGACCTTGTGGAAGAACAGATTATAATTCTGGATTTTGACCAGTTTGTTTTTAAAAGTATAATTTGAGAGCCTCCTGGAATCTTGACTCAACCACAGTTACTTTTGCTTTCAGTTAATTTAAAATAACTAACTTGAAAAATTTCTGAACAGTTCTTGCTTATCCATCATTAACAAGCTCTGTGAGTAACTTATTAAACACATTAGAATCACACCATATAACTCAGTCATGACAATGCCACTAATATAATATATTCAGAAAATCGAGATAATTATATTATTTCTGCTCTTGGATACTCTCTCCTTGTCAACATTTGTCTTTGGACTGATGAGAGTTTGAGATTAGTGTTCTTTTACCTACATACATACATACATACATACATACATACACACTCTCTCTCTCTCTCCCTCCACACACACACACACACACACACACACACACACACACACACACGATCTTAAAAGATGTAATACTAGAGGCAGAGGCCGGAGCCCCGGGCCCTTTAAATCACCGCCGGAGCCCCAGCTGGAGCAGGTTGGGCAGCGCGGAAGGGCTGGCTTAGGGAGGCTGACTCCCGAGGCTTGCCCCTTCTGCCCGAGGCCCCGCCCCTTCAAGTCTTTTTTTAATCTTACTTTCACCCATGTCAACAGGGCTGGATGCAGTTCACCCAAGGGTACTGTAGGAATTAGCTGAAGAAATCTCAGAACCACTGGCAATAATATTTACACTCCCATGGATGATGGGAGAGGTCCCAGAAGATTGGAGAAGGGCTAATGTAGTGCCTATATTTAAAAGGGAGGGGGAAGGAGGAGCCGGGAAACTACAGACTAGTCAGCCTGACTTTGATACCTGGGAAGCTACTAGAGCAATGTATAAAACATTAAATATGTGAATACCTGGAGGACAAATCAGGCCAAACCAGCTTGATTTCCTTCTTTGACAAGTAACTAATTTGGTGGATTGGGAGAATGTGGTAGACATAATATACGTGGACTTCAGCCATGCTTTTGACGGAGTTCCACATGACATTCTGATAAGTAAACTGGAGAAATGTGGGCTTGACAGAATTACCATTAAGTGGATACAGAATTGGTTAAACAACTTTAAACAAATAACTATTAATGGAATGATGTCTGATTGGAGGGAGGTCTCAAGTGGGGTTCCATGGGGATCTGGGTCTGGTGTTCAAGATCTTTATTAATGATCTAAATTGTAGGTATAGAGAGCATATTGGTCGGGTTTGCAGATGACACAAAGCTAGGGAGGGTTGCCAATACTTCGCAGGATGGAGCTGCAATTCAGAGGGATCTTGATAAATTGGAGAACTGGATTATAGACAACAAAATGAAATTCAGCAGACAAATGCAAGGTGTTACACTTAGGGAAGAAAAAACAAATGCGCAGAGTGGGGAGAAACTGGCTTGGCAACAGCACTTCTGAGAAGGATCTGGGAGTTGTGGAGGATCACAACCTCAACATGAGTCAACAATGCGATGTTGTTTCAAAAAAAGCAAATGTAATTTTAGGGTGCGTTAACAGAGGCATAGCATGTGTCATAAATATAAAGGAAAGGGTAAACCCCTTTATCCCTCCTGGCCAGAGGTAAATCCCTCCTGGCCAGAGGTAAATTCCTCTCACCTGTAAAGGGTTAAGAAGCTAAAGGTAACCTCGCTGGCACCTGACCAAAATGACCAATGAGGAGACAAGATACTTAAAAAGCTGGGAGGAGGGAGAGAAACAAAGGGTTTGTGTGTCTGTCTATATTCTGTCTTTGCTGGGGATAGACCAGGAATGGAGTCTTAGAACTTTTAGTAAGTAATCTAGCTAGGTACGTGTTAGATTATGATTTCTTTAAATGGCTGAGAAAAGAATTGTGCTGAATAGAATAACTATTTCTGTCTGTGTATCTTTTTTGTAACTTAAGGTTTTGCCTAGAGGGGTTCTCTATGTTTTGAATCTAATTACCCTGTAAGGTATCTACCATCCTGATTTTACAGGGGGGATTTCTTTATTTCTATTTACTTCTATTTCTATTAAAAGTCTTCTTGTAAGAAAACTGAATGTGTTTTTTTCATTGTTCTCAGATCCAAGGGTTTGGGTCTGTGGTCACCTATGCAAATTGGTGAGGCTTTTTATCCAACATTTCCCTGGAAAGGGGGAGTGCAAGTGTTGGGAGGATTGTTCATTGTTCTTAAGATCCAAGGGTCTGGGTCTGTAGTCACCTAGGCAAATTGGTGAGGCTTTTTCCCAAAACCTTGCACCCCACTTTCTGGACAAGGTTTGGTAAGTATTTTGGGGAGAAAGACGTATCCAAACAGCTCTTCCCCAGTAACCAGTATTTGTTTGGTGGTAACGGCCAATCCAAGGACAAAGGGTGGAATATTTTGTACCTTGGGGAAGTTTTGACCTAAGCTGGTAAAGATAAGCTTAGGAGGTTTTTCATGCAGGTCCCCACATCTGTACCCTAGAGTTCAGAGTGGAGAAGGAACCTTGATAGCATGCAAGTCACAGAAGACAATGGTACCGCTCTATGCGTTGCTGGTTAAGCCTCATGCATCCAATGAAGTGAGCTGTAGCTCACGAAAGCTTATGCTCAAATAAATTTGTTAATCTCTAAGGTGCCACAAGTACTCCTTTTTTTTAGCTGGAGTACTGTGTCCAGTTTTGGACACCATTGTATAGAAAGGATGTAAAGAAATTGGAAAGGATCCAGAGGTGAGTGACAAAGATGATCAAAGTTTTATTAAATTATATTTATATTCAAACTCTATTTAACAAACTTGAACGCTTCCTCAGTGGATGGCACAATTCCTCAGTGAGTTTCATTCTCATCTACATCTCAAAAAAGATATAGTGGAATTAGAAAAGGTTCAGAAAAGGGCAACAAAAATTATTAGGGATAAGGAACAGCTTCTGTGTGAGGAAAGATTAATAAGATTGGGACTTTTCATCTTGGAAAAGAGAAGACACAGGGGGAATATGATAAAGGTCATAAAATCATGACTGGTGTGGAGAAAGTAAATAAGGAAGTGTTTATTCCTTCTCATAACACAAGAACTAGGGGTCACCAAATGAAATTAATAGGCAGCAAGTTTAAAACAAACAAAAGGAAGTATTTCTTAACACAACGCACAGTCAACCTTTGGAAACTTCTTGCCAGAGGATGTTATGAAGGCCAAGACTATAACAGGGTTCAAAAAAGAACTAGATAAGTTCATGGAGGATAGGTCCATCATGGTGAATCAATGACTATTAGCCAGGGTGGGCAGGGATGGTGTCCCTAGCCTCTGTTTGTTTTCCAGAAGCTGGGAATGGGCGATAAGGGATGGATCACTTGATGATTAACTGTTCTGTTCATTCCCTCTGGGGCACCTGGCATAGGCCACTGTCGGAAGACAGGATACTGGGCTAGATGGACATTTTGTCTGACCCACTATGGCCATTTGTATGCTCTTATTTTTTGGTGTTATCCTTATTCTCATTCTGTAGTGATATATGAAAAGGGAACTCTTAGCAGAGATTTGATGGCTGTGCAAGGATCTCCAGAAAGATATATTGAAGGATTTATATCTGAGAGAAGAGGATTTGATTATTTATCACTAAGGATGAGAAAGTTCTACCAACTTCTCAGAGATTGACTGTTTGTCTTTCTGAGACTTTCAGCTTTCTCCTCTATAGCCAGTTTCTTTCGCTTAAGTGTAGTTGACATTTTGTAATTAGTTGCAGAATAAGGAGCATCACTAACTGCTAGAAATGTTAGATAACTTGGAAGAATTGTCTGAGAAATTTGTGCTTTCAAAGTGTCTCTCCTTGCAGATCCTTGTTAGTTAGCTCTTTTATGCAATTGCTCAAGCTTCTTCCTTTTGCAGTACCTTTTCCCACATGTCATACTAATGGATGCAATCACTGCTGTCATTTTTAGATGAAATGTTAATCAGGCAGCTTTATTCAAAGAGTTCAAATAAATACCCAGTGTTTGATTAGTCTTTCTTACTACATTTTGTCTTGAGTTCATGAGAAACTCAAGGTCTGGTGGTTTCACACACTGTTGTAAATCAGGAGCAGCATCACTTAAGTCAGTGGGATTACTCTAGTTTCACGGTGTTGAGTGGGATCTGAATCAAGTACTCTGCTTGGTTTAAAGTTATCTGGGTGGTGGAGAACTTGTCTTGACTAGTCACTTCCCAGTTCTGCTAAATTTGGAAAGGTAAAGGAAATATAGGGATCATTTTTTTTAAAACTTATTAATATGAGGCCTGACTCGAGCACCTTTTATTAAGGCTCCAATGCAGCAACTTTTTAGCATGTTCATTTCAAGGGGATTAATCAATGCTTGTATTTAGATACATGCTTATGTACCTTGCTGAAGTAGAGCCTAGATGAGTAGTACTCGTGTGCTACTCCAGGCAAAAAGGGCATCACTCTGTCATGACTGAGCTTGTGAAAGTTTCCAGACTGACCTATAACTACTGAACCCAGTAAAGCTTTGCCTCACTATCCAGCCAATGTACTATAACTTTGACATCCCAGTATAATGGTGATTTTTGATGATGCATATAGCTGTCCAGTAGGCCCTTAAAACAGACTCTTATTTCAGATGAAAACAAGCTTAAATCTCATGTAGATGAGTATGAAACTCACTGAGGAATTGTGCCATCCACTGAGGAAGTGTTCAAGTTTGTTAAACAGAGCATGAATATAAATATAATTTAATAAAAACTATTTCCCCCCCTCAAAGTATAAATTTGTATGTAACAGAAGTACCATTCCTTTCATAGCCCTCACCATCTGTAATTCTGTCTGATTCCTAAATGCCAGCATCTCCACAACCACATGTATCATGGTAAGAAGTCTTGAGCTTCTACATACTATTGACTTTTTAAGCTATTCGAAGTGGTGTTAGACATTGTTCTTACAGCAACTGTAAGTACAGTAGGCCTTTTCAGGAACCTAGGAAGACAGAATTTCTACCTAGAGAGGTAGCTGTGGTGTCAGTTAAAGACCATAAACATTAGGATGAGGATGTGGTAAGGAAAGGCAAAGATTACAGCAATTTTACCACACAGTGATTTAGTTTAGGCTTGGGCATATATTAATGGTTCAATGGAGATTTTAAAATTATACTTATAATATAAATGGTTCACTTTGTGTACGCATTGGAGAAGAGCGAGTCTTAAAGATTTGAATGACAGAACAGTAGGTTATAAAGTATTTGGAGCCAGGACTATGAATTTCTCTGAATGTCACGAGATGTAGAGAAACACCACCATCACCCCGCATACACGTAGTGAAGAAACATTTAAATGTTGTTTATGGTATTTACATTGTTTTATTTAGCTCTGTATAATATATTTCTCCCTTCGCCATCCTGAATTAAGTTCTTAGCTTCTCAAAGGACCTGACTGGCCTGTCTCACTTACACTCCTGTAAATCAGGAGTAGCATGAAGTCAGTGGATCTACATGGGTGTCAGACTGGGGTAAGTGGGAGAATTGGGGCCTTTGGCTGACTGTTTTAAATTATATATTTCAGCGTTCCCAAGCTTGTTTGGTTAGACATTTCTCCCCTTTATGATGGGTTGTGCCTATCAGCCCCTTTGTGCTTTCACACCATGCCATGGTTCAAGGGCAGTGTCTCACCAATTTTTTTCTCCCTTTCCTTTCCTGGTTGTTTTCTCATTCTTTATTCTATCTTATACTTTTTCTTTCCTGCCCCCCACCCACCCTGTCTCTTTTCCTCTCTAGTCTGCTGCTATATGTTCTCTCTTCCCCTGCAGCTGTGCTGCAGGCTTCCTGTTGTCATAGTGATAGCAGGCAACTTGCAGGAAGGGGAAATGAAGAAAACATGCAGCTTCTGTCTTGTTGCAGGCACCTACATAGGAGGACAGGCACATGGACCTGCCTCAAGGTCCACCTCATTCAAACCCCTAATGCTGCTAGGAACCCTAGAGGTGTTAGAACGTACCAATTAACCCTTTCCTCATCAATGCACAATTTCCTTCTGAACCTGTCCTTCCATATTTAAATTGCCTGCAGCAGCATGATACAGTGAATAGGGCCTTGGACTGGGAGTCAGAAATCCTTAGTTCTGTTTGTGGTGCTGACTCACTGTGACCTACTTTGAGTAATTTGCTTCACCTTTCTACAACTCAGTTTCTCCGCCTGTAATATGGAAATAATTATTCTAACCCTCCTTTTATAGATCTCAAAGAACTTTACAGATTTTTATTCATATATGGTATTCTGATTTTGGCATCAGTTGCGTGGTTGATGGTATGTAAAACTATAATCCCCAATTGCGCCCTCTCTATCTACTAACCTTCCAATATCACCACTGAATATTGTATTGTTTCTCTTACTCAGTTAGGCCCACATGTCCACTGGTGCACATCTAATTATTCTCTCTGTTCTGCACACACCAGGCTCAAGCATATGACCATGAGCCACTGCTACCCCAGAAATGTACATGTGCAAGATGAGGTTGTGTGGGGTCATGTGGGTTTACACATACATTTGGAAGCTTGTGCACCTATGACAGGTGCAATCACTTAAGTGCACATCTACTTGAAGCTGTGGCTCTTACTCTCTAACCTAACTTATTCCAATGGACTTGTTTCAGTTCCCTCTCATCATTAAAAAGGGGGTGAGGGGGAAGAAGTAGTGTGAGTTTGAAATTTCTACTATTGTTAACTTATAACTGCCTAAAGGCTCCAGTCAAGATCAGTGGCCCATTGTGCTAGGCACTGTACCAATACAGAGGAATACTGTCCCTGATGTGAAGAGCTCTGTCAGTTTTAAGACATGATTCAACAAGTCCGTGTAACAATCTGCCTGAATAAATGGGGAAGGAAGATGAGGGTGTGATGTTTATGGAAGTATGCTTATGAGTGTAAATATAATGTAACTGGAATATGCTTTATGCAAAAGGTCTCTTGTAAGGTATCATTACAAAGCTTATAATCTACTGAGTGTGTTCATCCTATTTGTATGAATGTATCATTCTTGTATCTGAAGCTAGAAATACAGTAACTCCTCACTTAAAGTCGTCCCGGTTAATGTTGTTTCATTGTTATGTTGCTGATCAATTAGGGAACATGCTCATTTGAAGTTGCACAATGGTCCCTTATAAGTCGTTTGGCAGCCTCCTGCTTTGTCCACTGCTTGCAGGAAGAGCAGCCCGTTGCATCTAGCTGGTGGGGGCTTGGAACCAGGGCGGGCCGGCAGCCCCCCATCAGCTCCCCGCTCCCCTAAGTTCCCTGTACAGCAGCTGCCCAGCAGGCTATCCATTGTCAGCAGTTCAGTTGTCCCTCCCCCCACTGCCAGGTGCTGCTCCTGCCCTCTGCCTTGGAGCTGCTCTCAGAGCCTCCTGCTCGGGGGGGCGGGGAAGGAAGAGAGGGGGTAATGTCAGGGTGTCCCCCTCCCCCCTGCTCCTGCACCCCGCTTATCCCATCTCCATAGAGTAGGGGACATACACAACAGGGCTCAGGACGCAGGGAGCTTCCTGACAGCAGCTGCTGCGGTCTCAGCTTGCTGATTAACTTAACAAGGTAGTGTACTTAAGAGTGGTGTCAGCGTACTTAAAGTGGAAATGGGTATCTCTCTCTCTCTCCCACACACAGGGTGTGTCTGTCTCTGTCTGCCATGCCGTCTCCCCTCCCTCCATTCATGCTGCCTTTATAGAGTGTGAGGCTACATTAACAACAGTGAGTTAACCCTTGAGGGCTCAGCCAATTGCTAGTTCATCATTTAGCAGTAAGGCATTCCCTGGGAAATATCCCACCCTCTGACTCCACCACCTCAACCAAGCTTCACAATCATTATCACTGTGTACAGATTAAATTGTTTGTTTAAAACTTATACTGTGTGTGTGTGTGTGTAAATAGATAGATGTAGTCTCTTGTCTGGCAAAAAAAGAATTCCCTGGAACCTAACACCCCCCTCCCCCCATTTACATTAATTCTTATGGGGAAATTGGATTCGCTTAATATCGTTTCGCTTGTAGTCGCATTTTTCAGGAACATAACTACAACGTTAAGTGAGGAGTTACTGTATGAAGTATTACTTTAAAGTCCTACTGTAACTATGCAAAGTGTGGGCCATTAATGGTGGCCTGGAATCTTGATGGCTCCCATTAACTAGGACAATTGGTTGTAAATGGTTCTGTTTACTTGTAAGCCTTCCTGTATACCTGGGTGCCAGCCAGCAAGTACTGAAGTCTCACAGGACATGTGAACATGTCACATGATGCTGAAATCCATCTTAAACGCGCTGCTTTTCCATTTAGAAGGAAGGGTGAGAACCCAGAGAGAGACAAAGGATTCCCGCCTTGTGCCAAAGATATGAAAGGAGGTGGAACAGAACAAAGGGGGCTGGCAGTCATGAGAAATCCCCTGGTTTCCACTTGAGCTGGAACTAACAAGAACTGTACAAGGGGAAAAGATTGGGCCCAGACTAAAAAAGAGTCTAGTCTGTGAAAGAAACTTATTGGAACATCTCCGAGGGTCAGATTTACCTGTATTCAGTTTCTTAAATGTATTAGCTTAGATTTGCATGTTTTGTTTTATTTTGCTTGGTAACTTACTTTGTTCTGGCTGTTATTACTTGAAACCACTTAAATTCTACTTTTTATTCTTAATAAAATCACTTTTGTTTATTAGTAAACCCAGAGTAAGTGATTAATACCTGGGGAGCAAACAGCTGTGCATCTCTCTCTACCAGTGTTATTGAGGGTGGACAATTTATGAGTTTACCCTGTATAAGCTTTATACAGAGTAAAACGGATTTATTTGGGGTTTGGATCCTATTGGGAACTGGGTCTCTGGGTGCTGGAGATACGTAACCTGCTGAGTGGTTTTCAGTTAAAGCCTGCAGCTTTGGGGGCTTGGTTCAGACCTCTGTGTGTGTGTTGCAGCGGACTAGCATGTCTGGCTCAACAAGGCAGGGTTGTGGAGTCCCAAGCCATCAGGGAAACTGGACTCGGAGGTCATTTCAGCACATCAGGTGACAATCCCAAGGGGGTCTCTGTGACTGAATCAGTCACAAAGGGCAACGGGAAAAAGAATGGGCCTTTACATAAACCAGTCATGTGGATGGCTTTAATAATAGAATTAATATATAATGTGTGTGCTCTTTTTTAATAATGTATGTTACAGCATAAGTTATAGAAAACAATGCTGAGGCAGTCTCCATAGGAATCCTCACTGACCTCTGCTAGAAGACAGAATCATGCCAATCCAGCAGTTTTTCCTTTTTATGGCCGTCTCATTCTACGTGCTGATATAACTATAATGGCCCTTTGTAGGGTCATGGCCACAGGTTGTTACAGCTTTTAGGACACTGGTTCCAATCTGTCACAGGTTAGGAAATTTAATGGCTCAAAGGGTGGTGCTTTAAATGTGTTCGTCACTGACTTCTATCAGCACAGATTAGTAGTGACTGAAAGTCATTGCCATTAAGTGCTGTTGGCTGATCTGTGTGTAATGAGTTGCTAGTGGACAGTCATACTCAATACAACATTCAGCCTTAAAGTTGACTTAACCTGCACTTTGTAGTGTTGTTGTCGCTCTCTTAGTCCCAGGATATTAGAGAGTCAAGGTAGGTGAGGTAATATCTTTTACTGGACTAACTTCTGTTGGTGAAAGAGGCAAGCTTTCAAGCTATGTAGACCTCTTCTGGTCTGCTTAGCTCAAAAGCTTATCTCTTTCACTAGCAGAAGTTGGTCCAACAAAAGATACTGATCAGCATTGTTGTGGGTCGTGGGTTTTTGTTTTGTTTTGTTTTTTGAGATACTCAGATGTAGTGGAAAATGTAAGGGTTAAATGGACATGAACTCACTTTTATGAGTTATCTATCTGGAGCAGAGTTGAAGTTACATTTGAGTGGGGTGGTATATTCCAAAAAGTTACACTTAGTTGCTGTATGTATTATACTTATTCTCTAAATAAATAACACCTATGCCCTAATTATTTCTCATCCTGCTGTTGTAATGTACTCCTATCCTGCACTCCATGACCAATATGGTACTATCCAAAATGAATCTGCTGAAATTCTTTCTTTCCCATCGATCAAATCACATCATGTCCTTCTTCAGATTCCTTCACTAGCTTTCCCTTTGGCCGCTGTACCAAGTTGAACTGCTTGCAATGCCTTGTGCAGCTCTGCCCTGACCGATGTCTTAGATCTTGTTTCTTATCATGTTGCTAACTCCACTTATGTCAGCCTTACCACCCCATTAATTTCTTTATCTTGTTGCTTGCAGTGCTGGTGGCTACAAAATTTGCTGATTATTTTTTTAAATTGAACAACCTCCTGATCTTGTACACCACACAACTTTATGAGCATAAAAAAACCTCCAATTTTTCTAACTGCTATGCTTTATGGGTTTGTAATTTTCATGTCCTCTCCTTGTTGTAAAAGTTGAAAATTGTTTACACCATGGTCAGGTGTATTTGGAATAGAACTACTAGTAACTTGGGGCCAGATCATGGCCTGTTGTGGGAATGTAATAGAGTATGTTACCAGAGTATGTTACTCTGCAGAGGAGTAACGTGCCAGTCAGTGCCAGGGAACGTGCACAGCATCAGGTATAGAGCGGGTGCCATACATATCTATCACCTATTTCCCAGGTTCAGTGGGGAACCAAGAGGCAGATTATGACTAAGCATCAATCTGCTTCTAGGCTGCTTTGACAGTATGCAGCCACATACACAGGCCTTTTATGGCAAAGTCACAATTTAGCCCTTGATAAAGAAAGCCAATAACTTCAGTGGCTGGACCCATAGTTCACAAGCTGCTGCAAGATACTTAGGTGCTTGGACCCAGTGTGATAATGCTATATTTCAAAAACTCCTCCACGTGAAATCTGGAAGTTCAGATTGATTCAGGCTTGTTGCTGCCAATGGGCCATTTATTCAGCTAGTGTAATCAGCATAGCTTCATTGAAGCAAATGGTGCAATGCCAGTGTCCGCCAGCTGGGAATCCAACTGTATGTGTCTGCATTGGTGAAATCAGCCTTTTCCCACCTGTGAATCATTGCCAATATCCAACATTTCCCTTCCTTTGTTGATGCATAGACTTTGATCCATGCCTTTGTGGTGTCCTCTTGGATCAATTATTATAATGCTTCACTTGGCAATCTAACCCATTTGTTTAATAGGTTTCAATTTAGCTTAGAATTTGAGTAGTGCTAGGAAGTTCAGGTCTGAATCTGTCTTAGCTCAATCGATCTAATGACCTAGTTAAGTCTTTCATTAATTCTAACCAGCTTTGCTCATATACCTTATAAATAAGGATCAAGTTAGCTTCCCGAGTAACTCCTTACTTTCCTGCTTAGTTGATGGTTGTTAGCTAGAGCTTCCTTGCAGTTTCGCCTGGAAAAATGTGTGTCTACTGCTTTTGCTGAGGCCACGTGAGAAATACAGTAGAATCTCAAAGTTATGAACACCAGAGTTAAACTGATCAGTCAACCACACACCTCATTTGGAAATACACAAACAGGCAGAAGCAGAGACAAAAAAGGAAATACAATACAGTACTGTGTTAAATGTAAACTATTAAAAATAAAAGGAAAGTTTAAAAAAAAATTTGACATGGTAACGAAACTGTTTCTGTGCTTGTTTCATTTAAATTAAGATGGTTAAAAGCAGCATTTTTCTTCTGCATAGTAAAGTTTCAAAGCTGTATTAAGTCAATGTTCAGTTGTAAACTTTTGAAAGAACAACCATAATGTTTTGTTCAGAGTTAGGAACATTTCAGAATTACGAACAACCTCCATTCCCGAGGTGTTCGTAACTGTGAGATTCTACTGTATGTTGCTTTTCTAGCCATTATGAACCTGCTTTATGGAACTAGATGCTTCCTTAGGGCAGAGATACCAGGCCTCCACCAAAATAATACTAGGGGATTGAAGTTTCCTAGAAATATTTCATTGGTGGGTATTTACTAAAAAGCTGCATCTGTGACACTTTAATAGGGAAGGAGAGGGGAGGTAGCGTAGGTTTGAGAAAGTTCAGATGGAACACTGGATCAGGTATCAGTGTTCCGGTACAGCATGTTTAATCCCCAGTACACAGAAACGAATGTGTATTATTGTTCTGTTGTATTTCTGACAGATAACAATTACACTGTCAACATGTCAGATATAAAATTAAGAAAAGATTTTCATACTAGGGCTTGAACAATAGAGTGATAATATAGCAAAGGCACAAGTAGTTTCTATTAACTTCTAATAATTTGTACCTTTTGTCACGTTGTCTGGAGTGGCTCAAAACTGAGAGTGCCTGTGTCAGAGCAGACAGTTGGAAAACAAGGACTGACATCCCAAATGATAGATTTATTAACTAAGAAAAGGAAATTAGAGTTATTGAGAGGTTAAAGCATGCAAACTATATGCACAGGTGAGTCACAGTTTGTAACTCCAAATGGCGGCAGTGATATAATAAACTGACAATTTTCCAAACATCTTTCAAGGCTACCCAGAATAATTCTGGGGATCTCCATCTTCTCGATCACTTGTTCTGCCCTGTTAGAATGTAAACAGTGCAGAGATACAGGATTTTCCTTTGAATCCGTATTGGTCAGACCAAAGGTCCATCAAGCCCAGTATCCTGTCTTCCGACAGTGGCCAATGTCAGGTGCCCCAAAGGGTATGAACAGAACAGGTGATCATCAAGTGATCCATCCCCTGTCACCCTTTCTCAGCTTCTGGCAAACAGAGGCTAGGGGGACAGAAGACAAGCTAACAGTCTCTCTACATGTGAGAGGAAGGCAAATAGACTTTTGACCTCTGACCATATACATAATGGCCAATTCCTGTGAAGTTAGTATTTTCTTTTAAAGTCGGTAAGTTCTTCATTAGCGTTTCACAAGATTTTTATTTGATGGATAATTTAGTTGAATGTTTATTACATTATGACAGAAACAGAAGTGAAAACAATGCATGTAACATCCCATTAGTTTTATGAAATTTAAACACCCAAAACAGTTACACATTTACAATCTCGCTGATCCAATACACAAGTGAATTTACCTGAATACACTCTAATATGACCTGGTCAGCCAGCATTTCATCTTCTTAATAAGCACTTAATAAATATGTATTTCTATCCATCCCAAATATATCATGAGTTAGGACATTTAGCCAAATGTATTTCATGTCATTGTCTCAAACAACTGAGGCAGCTTCAAATCTAGCCTTGCAATGTTTTATGGATCATCTGTATGTATTCATAGAGTTTAAGGCCAGAAGGCACTATTAGCTCATTTAATCTGACCTCCCCATATGTCATAGGACATTAAATTTCATCTGATTACCCTTCTGCTGAGTGCAATAACTGACTTGTGTTCAGTTTAGAGCTGGATTGGAAAAGGTTTTCCCATCCTACACAAATATTTGTGATGTCAACATCGCTCTCTATGTGAGTGTGAGAGAGACTCCTTTTCTCCTCAATAGTCCAGTGGTTAAATAGGCACCTCAGATGTGGGAGACTCAGTTTCAGGTCCCCATTTTGCCTGATTTGGAACAAGGACTTGAACATGTATCTCCCAGACGAGTGCCCTGACCACTTGGCCATTATGGGGTGTATGTCTCTTTCTCTGATTTTGACCAGAAATTCCATCCTGGACCTGAGAAACTTTCCTGACAAAAATGTTGTCTAAATTGATACATTTCAGGGAAGAGTTTTGATTCTTGTGTTCTGTGATAAAAACTGTTTTGTCAGGAAATTCCCAACCAGCTCTAGTTTAACTAAAGCATGTCTTCTGGAAGGACATCCAGTTTTGATTTGAAGACATCATGTGATGGAGAATCCACCACTTCTCTTGGTAGTTTTTTCCAATAATTAATCACCCTCAATGTTTAAAATTTTTAGCCTTATTTCTAATTTGAATTTATGTACTTCAGCATTCAGCCATTGGATCTTGTTATACCTTTCTTCACTAGACTAAAGAGCCCTATAATATCTGCTAGTATTGGAGAGGGAATTGGTGTACAGAAATTGGAGCAGTGTGATGATAAAGCAGTACAGAGAGGCAGACAGCAATTGTTGCTGCCTACATTATTAATAATAAATCCTATTTCTTATGTAGCACTTCTAATGAGTAGATCTCAAAGCTCTTCATTATCTTTTAATGTATTTATCCTCACAGCATTCCTGTGAGGTAGGGAAGCATTATTATCCCCATTTTACAGATGTGGAACTGAGACATAAAGAAGCTAAGTGACTTACCTAAAGTCACATAGGAAGTCCATGGTAGAGCAGGGAATTGAACCAAGGTCTCCTACAAACTGGCCAGTCCCCTAACCACTGAACCATCCGTCCTCTTCCTTCATGTCTGAGTTGGGACACAACTGTGTGTAGCTGGTGCCTTGAAGGTGGACTTGTCCTAGTGAAGCCTTGTTTTTATTTTTGTACAAAGTACACAAGAACTAGTGTCATCATCATCATGTTCCCATTACACCTCTGGCATTTTAGGGCAGCAACAAAGCTCCTCCACTTCTGTCTATTTCTGGCAAGTTTCAATGGTTCCCCAGCTGTGCCCCAGGTTTTTCAGCTCAGCTTCCACAGCTCTTTGCCATGTTGTTTTTGGGTGGCCTCATTTTTGCTTGTCTTCAAGTGTCCATCTTATTGCTACTCTGGTGATGGAATCAGTTTCCATCTGAAGCACATGGCTAATGCATCTCCAACTCCTCCTGACAATGATGGTGCTCATACCCTCTTGGTTCCATTTTGTCAATAGATCTTGGTTTGAGATTGTTATGGAGCAAAAGACATGGAGGATTTTTCTGAGGTGGGTTGTATGAAATGAAGACAGTTTGAATATGTCATACTTTCTCATTTCCCAGCATTCTGTACTGTAAAGTAATGTTGAAAGTACGTAGTTCTGATAAATCTTGAGTTTGGTTTTGGTGGTGTATTTTGATGATTTCCAGACTGTATTTAAGCTCCTGAAGGTGTTCCTGGCTTTATTGATTTTGATCCAGATGTCCTGGCTTGTTCGCCCATCCTGTTAAAGGTCATGATATCTGTCTTATTCAGATTGATTTTCAGTCCAGTTTTCTGGCTGAATGCGTTGAGTCGAGTTGTTTTTTCTTGTATATGGTGTTGGGTATGTGGTAGGAGAGCCAAGCGAGATCATCTGCGAAGTCCAGGTCTTCAAGGGATGAGAAGGGCGTCCATTTAATGCCTCTTGGCATGTCTTCTGTTGTACGCTGCATTACCCAGTCAATGGCAATGTTGAAGAGGATTGCAGACATGACACACCCCTGATGTACTCATGTTTTGACTTCAAAACTGAGCTCACTGTGGTCAGCACTGCATGTAAAGTTGAAATAAAAGCTTTTGATGGTGTTGATTATACGGAGAGGGATTTCATGTGCCCACAGAATGAGCCATAGGCTGGTCCTGTGAAAGCTGTCAAAAGCCTTCTCAAAGTTTATGAAGTTTATGTAGAGCTGCTGTTGCCATTCTAAGCATTGTTCTTTTACACACAGCTTCATTCTAAGCATTACTTATCTGTAATAACTAAAATAGTTCTCCATATGTTAATCTAAGCAAAGCTTTAATGTATAACTGACTTGAACGTGCAATAGTGTGACTGGTAACAGTTCTATTCCTCTAGTTCAGCGATGGCCAACCTGTGGCTCTGGAGCCGCATGCGGCTCTTCAGAGTTAATATGCGGTTCCTTGCCTAGGCACTGACTCCGGGGCTGGAGCTACAGATGCTAACTTTCCAGTGTCCCGGGGGGTGCTCACTGCTCAACCCCCTGCTCTGCCCCAGGCCCTGCCCCCACTCCACCCCTTCCCCCAAGCCTGCCATGCCCTTGCTCCTTCCCCTCTCACACAGAGCCTCCTGTGCATGTGAAACAGCTGATTGCGACAGGCAGGAGGCGTTGGGGGCTGGAGGGTGGGAGCTGATGGGGGCCTGCTGACGTATTACTGTGGCTCCTTGGCAATTACATTGGTAAATTCTGGCTCCTTCTCAGGTTCAGGTTGGCCACCCCTGCTCTAGCTCCATAGCTACAGTATTTTTGTGCTTTTTAAAATTCTTTTTAGCACTAGTTTAAATATGCACATATCAAAATGAAACAGTCCTTGCTGAAATATCATGGGTTGTGTAAACTTTCAGTGTATCATGTGTCTTTTTAGGTCAAATATATGGAAATTTTGTAATACACTTTCCTTCTTTTAAAGGTACAGTACATACTATATAGGAAAACCCACTTATAGTGAAAATGCGCATTTCCACCATGTGAATTCTGTTGGTGAACCTGATCTGTTGGTTTTTGTGCTGTCATATAGCTTGTTAATACAATGGAAGCCCTCTTTTAGCAGCGAGAGCACAAGATGATGAAAAAGGGACAGTTGCTTGCCTGGTGTCATGAGTAGTATGTCTTTCTTTCAGTGACTGAGAGAAGTTGAGCACTATAATTTACAACCTCCTTTGTTCTTGTCTCGTCCCAGCTGCATAGCCAACCTAGGGGGAAGTATATCTGCTTTTTCTCTCCATCAGCTGGCCCTCATTCTCAGTCATGGCTGTACTAAGGTCAGTGATATTGCTGCTGTCTCCAGGGAGCTCACAGCCACACACTGCAGTGAATCACTCGGGTCACTTGCTTGCAGGATTTTTCAGGAGGTACATACATTCCAGCATGTAACATAGTCCCATAGGCACAGGCCTTGACAAACTCAAATCTCTCCCCCACTCAAGCTCTGAAGCGTGTGCGCGCATCTGAACGTATTGGTGAATCTCACGCCGACCACATATACATGTCAAGCTGGCTCAGCTGATGTGGAGAGAGTATTTTCAAAATTCGGCTACATCCAAGACTGGGAGAACAAAAAGATTGCTGCGAGCCTGCACTTTGCAGGGCTTTTGGAAATTGCACTGAAAGACTTCGCGTAAGCTAGTGAACGTTTATAAATATTTTAAAATATTGGGCCCAATTATTAAATGTAAATATTTATAGGTTAATAGTTTTAAGTCTACAAAAGTAAACTGTGTGTTCAAATGAAAAGGTTTATTTGGGGATTAGAGATATATTGTTTTCTTAAACTCAGAGGTGGCATTGTGTTTTGAGTTCTGTTTTAGTTCTGCAGCAAACCACATTGTATTCCGTTCATCAAAGCATTAATTTACTGCATACTTTTCCCCCTATCCTTCCATCCACCAAAATAAACCCCAGTATTTACCCAGAAAAATTAATAGTTTTTTTTAACCAATTTTCAGCTGTCTTTGTTGTTGTTGTAATAAACATCCATAAATTCCTGGTGGAAAATTAAATTAAATAAAAACTGAAAATGAAGGGCCCTATGAATATTGTACTTTTG
The DNA here is from genome assembly GCF_965152275.1 of Natator depressus. Lineage (NCBI taxonomy): Eukaryota > Metazoa > Chordata > Testudines > Cheloniidae > Natator > Natator depressus. Next base: position 41,160,395 of record NC_134236.1, on the reverse strand, counting down.
TTTTAAAAAATCAATCTTTTTATTTATTAAAAAATATATACATCCAGTGGTCTGGCTGTATATCCTCATATATAAAATTAAAAAAAAAAAAGGTGAATGTCACAAGAAACTGAATCCTTTTCACCTCCCAAGTCTCTACAAAAATTTAAAACTGAAAAAAAGAAGCAGTTTTTTATCCCCTGCATAATTTACCTTTAAAACTCACTGCTACAGCTGTTTTTGAGGCAAGAGTTTAGCAGAATTAAAAACATGATTAGATGTGTGGATGGGAACATCCACAATTACAAGAGATGAATAAAATGTATAAGGTATATAAAACTTTATTATAGAAGCACCTTGCCTGGCTTCCCTCAGAGCAAGGATACCACTAGATGGACCACTGGTCTGAGCTAAATAGACCATTGGTCTAATCTGCTATAACAGTTCTTACTTTTCTAAGGTTAAAAAAGTCTACAATAAATCAACAACAGAAGTGAATTCTAGTGAAAGACCGCTTCAGTGATAGCACCATGGGGCAGCTCTTCATCTGGTGTAAAATGGTCATAGTTTCTTTGACTTCAATGGAGTTACAACCATTTATACCAACTGAAGATCTGTCCCCATGTCTCCAGCTCCTCACAACTAAGCCAAGAGCCTCAGGATATGTCATCTGCCTCTGTGTTACAGCAGAAGAGAATGACAGGTTTCAGAGTAACAGCCGTGTTAGTCTGTATTCGCAAAAAGAAAAGGAGTACTTGTGGCACCTTAGAGACTAACCAGTTTATTAGAGCATAAGCTTTCGTGAGCTACAGCTGTGAGCTCACGAAAGCTTATGCTCAAATAAATTGGTTAGTCTCTAAGGTGCCACAAGTACTCCTTTTCTTTTAGCAGAAGAGAATTAGTCTCTGAGGTCACCAGAATCCCACCTATGCAAGGCTCCCTTTCCATGTAAACAGTAAGGTAAGGTGGTACAAATACTGTCTTGTTTGCAAAGCCTTCTGTACAGATGTTTCACTACTGTATGTCTACAGTCACTGATTCTTAAAAACTTCCTAGGATCTGGCTGCCCTAAATTGTCAGATTTGAGTTGTGCAATTTAAGCGCAGTGCGAATAAACGCTTTCTCAAAAATAGATGTCAGTCAAATCAGAGAGACAAGAGGGTGTAAGTGGAGTCACAAGGTGTAAAAAGCTTTGTTCTCTAAGAAGATCCCAGGCTCTGGAAATTGTCAGTTTAAAATGTTTGGCACAAAGCCATTGCAGATACAAAAGTCAACAGTAATGTGATTTGTAACCCTAGCACCACTCTGAACATGTGTAGCTTCGTTGAAAATCAAGTTAGAGATGCCCTACTTGAGTTGTAATGAAGTCCTGACAGTTCTCAATATCATACTACTGGAGCAATTCTGAAAGTCTTCATATTTTCTGGAAATGAGGAAACCCTACACTTTTCATTCCAGTGTTGAAAGAATAATGTCAAATGATAAACAAGAAGGAAAAAGGACTCCAAGATGTTTGGGCAGGGATAGGACAACAGACACCTCCTACAATGTGTTAAATTGGGGTGTTAAATTGCTGGGATTTTTTAAAATGTTTTAACAATATTGATCATCAGCTTATTTGTAATGTCCCATACTTCTACTCACCACTGGAACAGTAAAACAGTAATGTAGCTGGGTGACATCAGCAAAAAATGCCCACACTTATTTTAATGGTCACTAATGAATGATAGAGGTGGCATATAAATGCTAACAAACTCGTATAGCAAAGGGGAATTCCAAATCTAGTAACAGAGATCGGATGAGAAGCTACCCATAGAAACTAACAATCTATAAGCAGATACGGTGAGAAGGAGGTCAGAACAGTGTCGGCCAAATTTACTTGCTGTCACAATCACTACATCAGTCTGTTGTGGCACACAGTATTAAACATTGCTGAAAGGTCAGGAAGGATGAAAGAGAGAGAGTTCCCTTCTCGCTATGTTAAGTAACACACTTGTAAGCTGCCATAAGGCAATCTTGACACTGGGTGCAGACCTCCAGCCACCTAACTACATTCTGTATTTTTGTACCTAATGTAGATAACAGACTGCTTATTAATGACTCACCAATATAGATAATGAAACCTTCATCCGTTTCTCCGTTTGGCATTTAGGTAAATAAAGGTATAAAACACATGAAGACTGCCTGGTTCCCCATTCGTGTCCTTATATGTTGATATTGTACAATAAATGATGCAAGGTAAAGGTTTTATATTGTCTAAATAATGGACTTTGGCAGTTGTAATTTGATACCAATCAAATACTGTAATCCACCATAATCCAAAAGGATTGATGGGTAAATGCTAGAAGAAACACTCTGGTCTGCTGACTTGGTGTATCATCTTTCAGTTTTTGGCTGTCTTTGACCATTTTCTGTTTGTTTTCAGATTGGAAGAAATCTGTCTAAAATTAAACCAGAGGAATTGTGATTTCCTCTGAAGCTTGTGTTCTTCCCTATCACTAAAGAAGTCTTTACGATTAACTAACTGCATACTGAATGGTACACACAATGAGAGAATCAGATCTAGCTCCAGGTGCTCCCTACAAAATGCATGTTTCCCAAGCTACACACACATACAGTAAAACATTTAAGAAAATTAGATCCTTGTTTCTCTGGTACCAAATCTTCTCACATATCAGTGTCTGTCACCCCAAATCTCCAGTTCTGTGTGTGCAAATATGGAGAGGAAGAATGGACTGAGACTTGGGAGGGCTGGGTTCCATTCTCAGCTCTACCCCTAACTTCCTGTCTGATCTTGAGCAAGTCAATCAGGGTCTGATCATATACCCATTGATGTTAATAACAAACCTGCCATTGGCTTCAGTGGTGAAAGATCAAGGGCCAAATTCACAAAGATACTTAGGCAATGAGTCTATTCTCAAAGCCACTGCTTAGCTGTTGCCTAAGTTTCTGCTGGTAGGCATGCACAAAGCTGCCTAAGTCCTGACGCTCACCCACAGCCAACAAGCAGCTCAGAGCTCTGGAAAAACCAGGCAGTGACGCAGGATTCTTAAATTAGTCATTCCACCTGCCCATCTTGTCTGCGGGCTCTGATTCCCTCCTAATGGGATAACAATATTTCCTTAAATCATGAGCCAGCTGGGAGAATAAATTAATTCATTAAAGCTTGTGAAGTATTCAGATATTTCAGTAATTGGCACTTTATAAATACCTATGTAGACAGAATATCAGAAAAGTGAAAAGAATTACTGTGCATGCTTGTAAAAATCATATGGCCAGTGATAGCTGAAATTGTATGAAGTGAAAAAGATGACACATTTTCAGTCTATAAAGATGCTGGGCAATGCTCCAGCAAATAACAAAAGCAATAGCATCACCACTAATCTTGGATTATGGTGTTAAATATGTAATGTGAAAAGCTTTATTTTGGATGCAGATGCCATATTTTTAGGCTTATATGAAGTATAATGTCAAGTGCAGAGAGGTTTGTGTATTTTTCCTTATTACAGCAGGGATCTTATTTCACTGATGGTGCCATATCTCTGAACTGAGATAATAAAGTCCATGTCCTTGGTGTTTAAAGGAAGAGGTGCTGAGCAACCCCAGCTCCTCCTGAAGTAAATGGGAGTTAAGGGTGCACTGCACGTGGCAGACTCAAGACCCATAGGTCAAAACTTCCAAGAATCTGCTAACTTTAGGTGCTTCTGTGTTTGGATGTCCAACCTTGGGACTAATTTTTCAAAGTACTGAGCACTTCCAACTCCAGATCACCACAGTAGCATTTTACACAGGGTATTTATGGTATATCCCTGACTAGAATCACATATTTGTTAAAATAATTTTAGTTGTTTAAAAAAATTATAAATGTGTACATTTCATAACAAATTTAAATCAATGGGGAAGTTTCTTGAGCCAGATCCTCAGTTGCTTGTAAATCAACATAGGTCTGTTGACATAAATTGGTGCTATGCCAGTTTACACCACTGGGGGACCTGGTCCAGGATGTTCTTCATTCCGTTTCTCAGAATACACCTGGGGTGTAGTTAATGTAGCATTGTGCCTCCTCATCCATGTCTTAGGGCATGTCTACACTTACCTCTGGAGCAATCGATCCACCAGGGGTCTACTAAATGCGATAAATCGACCGCCGAGTGCTCTCCCGTCAACTCCGGTACTCCACCGGAGCGAGAAGCATAGGCAGAGTCGATGGGGGAGTGGCAGCAGTCGACTTACCGCAGTGAAGACACCACGGTAAGTAGTTCTAAGTATGTCGACTTCAGCTACGCTATTTTGCATAACTTAGACCGATTTAGCTCCTCCCCCCGCCCCCCAGGCCTTATTGCTTACATTAAGAAGTTTCTAACTTAACTATACATTTTAAGCCGTTTAATAAACAAAATGAACTTTGAATATCCAGTGTTAGGAAGTAGCTGGCACCTTGAAGCATACCTGTTTTCATCCACTATTTTATGTGTGTACAAATTTTAATCTAAATCTGAATTAACAGCACAAAACAACCCCTCTGGAGGAGATACTGAAAAATAAAAATACTCCAAAGCTTTGCATTCCTTATAATACTTCATTAGACTTCATTCTCCACTCTTTTAAAAATGGCTATACTGGCAGCTAAAAATTACTAATTGTAGCCTTAGGAACTACATCATAAACAAGGTTACACCATAACTAACAATCAGGCATGCTGTCAGAAATTTAAAAAATCAGTAGAGTTTAGTACAATGCAGTAAATTAAAGAAGATTTTAAAATGTTTAAATATCTGATAAGCATGTTAACTAAAATAGATAAATTAGGGCAGAGTTTCCGTGTTCATCTATATAATTTTGGTCTTTCAGAAGTCCATTTTCAAATTGCAACTAAATTTCTGTTCTTCATACTATTAATTGTTAGGAATTAAAATAAATATCACATTTTTTCCCATTAAATCACTTGTCATTTAATAGTCTGTAATCGATTAGTCCAAATTAGGCCTTATATCCTACATCAATTTATCCTGACTAACTGAAAATGCAAATTTTAAATGCTGCTCAAGTGTTTTAATATTCTGGCTTTTCTCATAACTTCTGTTTTATTTTTCTGAGGAAATGGGAACCCTTTGGGTTCTTTAAACTTACAATTCATTGAAGACCAAATTTGAAAAAATGATTGTGAAGACGACTCTGTGAAATGTTAATCTGTGGCCTACAAAACTAGAAGAAAATCAGATTGATTTTATTGAAAATGTGTGGTTTGAAATGTTTAAAATGTCTTCAGTTTTATTCATATAAATTATTGGGGCGGGGGCGGGACTCCCAGCAACCACACAAACTTGATGGTACTTTCAGTTCAAATACAAGAACATAATCTTATTAAGAAAAGAATCCTCCTATTTAACAGCAATTAAGCTCTGCAGCTGCTAAGCTGTAAAAGTTCTGTGGGCACCCACAGCTTGGTACCTTTATAGCATTTCTGATTCAGTAGCCCTAAAAAAAGGATAATAATTGTCATAGAAACCTGGCTTTAACTTTCATTGCCAATTCTCCCCAGATTGTGAATCTTTAGATCTGCCTACTTTTTTTGCTCTAAGAGTCTGTCTTCACCACAAATTAAGGTGTAATTGTAACATGGGTAGGCAAATCCATGCTAGCTTTGATTTAGTTAGCAAGGATAACAATAGCAGTGAAGACGTGACAGCACAGCACAGACTAGCAACCCAACTAAGTATTCAGGATCTTAGGTAGGCTTCTACTGGGGCTGCTAGCCTGTGCTGAAATCTGTGCCACCATGTCACTATGGGCCACTCTCATTACAACTACAAAAGTTATTTTTCCTCCCTTGGTATCCTACTGTTAATTGAATTGTCTCGTTAGACTGACCTCACACTTGGTAAGGCAACTCCCATCTTTTCATGTACTTATACCTGTATTTTCCACTCCATGGATCTGATGAAGTGGGTTCTAGCCCATGAAAGCTTATGCCCAAATAAATGTGTTGGTCTCTAAGGTGCCACAAGGACTCCTCGTTGTTTTTGCATGTCTTCAGTACTAGCGTTACCTGTGCTAGCTACAGGAAAGTTAGCACAAGTATGCCAACCTATGCTACAGTTACACCTTCAACTTGCAGTGTAGACATCCCCTCTTTGTCAAAGTAGTCATTACAAATGGTGTTGGGGAACTCCAATGAGAAAATGTAGGAAGTGCTGGTTAGAGTCTAAATGTGAAGGTGGCTGACTGAAAGGTCCTGGTTGGAAGTCAGTCAAGAAAAGTCAAAATGCATAAAATGGAATTTAAAATAAAAATTGATAGAGATCGTTAAGCATTCAAGATACTTATGTTTAAAAAACAAGCCATTGAGTTGTCATAGCTCCAAGAGCCATTCCTATTTTTTTTAATTGTATTATTTGTATTATTGTAGCACCTAGGCGCGCTAATCGTGCGCTAGGACTCCATTGTGCCAGGCACTGTATAAACACAGAGCAAAAAGACATTCCCTCCCCGAAAGAGCTTACAATCTAAGTGTAAGCCAAGAGATAACAGATGGAGACAGACTGACAGGAGACTACAAGGAGACGATGAGGCCGGCATTGGTCAGCATGATAGGCTGTTGTCTCTGCACCCCAGCAGCCTAACTGTTGTCAGATTTTTGTAGGCATCATGGCAAAAGAGTGTTTTGAATGAGGATAATGAATTTGTTTTGTGGATGTTTATAGGGTGCTCCTCCCAAGCGTGAGGCGCAACATGGGAGAAAGCATAAAGGTGCTTGTCTGAAAATGTAACAAGTGGGTGACAGAGGCTGGCATCCTGGGCTGATTGGAGATGGGAATCAACATCTCAATAGCAAATGAGCAATGATAGGTAGAGTGGGGAATGGGGATAGCCTACGACAGGCTTTTGAAAGTAAGACAAGCAGTTTATGTTTGATGCGATGGAGAAGGGGAAGCCTGTGGAGAGTTGCAAAAAGAGGGGTGACATGGTCAAAGTGACAGGTTAGGAAAAAGATCTTTGCAGCAGCATTTTGAATGGATCTGAGCGGGGCAAGACTGTATATGTGAAGGCCAGAGAAAAGGATGTGTAGTAATCAAGATTTGAGGTAATCAGATCTTGGATGCAAGTTTTAGCTGAGTGGATGGATAAAGAAAGGCCATGTCTTAGAGATGTTATTCAGAAAGAATCTGCAAGATTTAGAGGTAACCTGGATATGAGGACCTAGAGCAGCATTTCTCAAATGCAGCCACCAGCAGATTTTTTGGGGGCCATGACAGCCTACAAAGTATGGGCGGAGATTGGGGGGGGGCAAAGTAGTGACCACTACCTGCAGGGTCCAGCTGTTGCTCCTGAATAGCTGTTACCAAGGGCAGTGAGATGCGCTATCTTAGTGTTTGTGCTGACACTGCCAGCAGGGGTCAGTGCCCTCACTGCACAGCCTCCTCAGGGGCTCCGGGCATCGCCCCTGGAGACACATAGGGACGGCGTGCAAGGTGTCGGAGGCAGCTCTTGTTGGGCAGTTCCCCCACTCCCACCCGGCCAGGACACAGGAGCCTGAGACTCCGCAGTCAGCTGGTGAATTCCTGATCCAAGTTCCCTGGGGCAGGCTCTTGTTGAAGGGCCACGGGAGGCAGGGACAGAGAGACAGGTTTGTCAGAGCAGCCCCCAGTAAAAGATGGTGGCCACACTCCGAGGCCGCCAAAAAATTTGTTGTGAGAACCTCTGACCTAGAGAGAGATCTGAGTTGAAGATGGCACCCAGATTATAGATCTGGCTGACAAGCAGGGTGGTGGTGTTGTCCACAGTGACTGAGTAAAGAAGCTTTCTGTAACCACTCGTCCCTATGTAAAGTACCAGCACTCCTGATCGCAAATCTATTGAAGTCAGTAGGATTCAAGATGCTTTGGATTGGGGCTTTCATGTATTGGGTATAGATATCACTAGGGAAAACAAATTCATTAGTAGGAGCTCTCTGCAGCCTGTGGATTACTGCAGCCCATGTCTGCATGAAGTAAGAACATAACATGAACTGAGCTGAAACTAGACAAATTCAAATTAGAAATAGGACACAGTTTTAGCAGTGAGGATGATTAACCATTTGAAGAAACTAGCAAGGGAAGTTGACATCAAGAGATAGAGAATTGTCTTCATATCAAGGTGGGATGTCGTTCTGAATATATGCTTTAGTCAAACATACAAATTATTGGGCTCAATACCAGGGTAACTGGGTGAAATTTAGTGGCCTGTGATATACAGGAGTTGAAACTAGATCAGAGGTCGGCAACCTTTCAGAAGTGGTGTGCCGAGTCTTCATTTATTCACTTTAATTTAAGGTTTCGCGTGCCAGTAATACATTTTAACGTTTTTTAGAAGGTTTCTCTCTATAAGTCTATGTATTATATAACTAAACTATTGACGTATGTAAGGTAAACAAGGTTTTCAAAATGTTTAAGAAGCTTCATTGAAAATTAAATTAAAATACTGATCTTACGCCGCCGGCTCACTCAGCCCGCTGCCAGCCTCGGGTTCCATTCACCTAGGCCGGCCGTGGGCTGAGAGGGGCCTGCGGCTGGGACCCTGGCTGGCAAGGGGCTGGCAGCCAGAACCCCAGACCAGCAGCGGGCTGAGTGGGGCCGGCGGCCGGGACCCCAGACCGGTAGTGGGCTGAGCGGTTCAGATCACTGCCACTCAGCCCTCTGCCGGTCTGGGGTTCCGTCCGCTGGCTCCTGCCAGCCAGGGTCCCGGCTGCCGGCCCCGCTCAGCCCGCTGCTGGTCTGGCATCCCGGCCCTGCCCACGTAGAGTGGGTACCTACCTTCTCCCTGATTCTAGCCCATTCTCTTCCTCTCTCTTTGCACTGAGCTGAGGGTGGGAGTGCACAGGGCTGGGGGTGAAGGAGCAGGCTGTGGGTTGAAGTGTAGGGTCTGGCCAGGAGCTAAAATGAGGGGGGCGGGGTCAGGGTTGGGGCAGGAGATTTGAGTGTGGAGTGCTTACCTGGGCAGCTCCCATTTGGTGCAAGGGGTGCAGGTAGAAATGGGGTGGGGTGTAGGAGCTCCTGTTTGGTGCTCACGGTGGGGGTGAGAATATGGTGGGTGCAAGAGTCAGGGCATGCGGTGTGGGGGGGCTGGGTATGTGTGAGGGTGCTGGAGTCAAGGCTGGGGTCATGGGGGGTGGAGGGGTCAGGGCAGAGGGCTGGGAGTGTGTGAGCAGGGTGCAGGAGTCAGGGCAGAGGGTGTGTGGGGGGCTGGGTTTATGGGGGGGTGCTGGAGTCAGGGCTGGGATCATGGTATGCAGGGGTCAGGGCAGGAGGCTGGGGTGTGGGGGGGTGCAGAGATCAGGACAGAGGGCTGGGGTGTGTGTGAGGGGGGTGCAGGGGTCAGAGCAGAGGGCTGGCGGTGTGGGCTGGGGTCATGGGGGTGCTCCCAGTCCCCTGTCTAGAGCGGCTCATGGCAGGGGTCTGGAGGGGATATGCCCCGATTCCACCCACCTTCCCCAAAGCCCTGTCCCCACCTCTTCTCCACCTCCTCCCCAGAGCAGCGAGAGCGCTCCGGCTCTGCTTCTCCCTCTCCCTGGCAAGGGCCATCAGCTGATCGGCAGCAGGGAGGGAGAGGAGGAAGGGCAGGCAGGTAGCATGGCAGGGGGAGGGGGAGCTTGCCTGCCCTGCAGCAGCAGCTGGCAGTAACAAGCTTCTTCACCCTGCCCCTGTGCGGGGGGCGGAGAAGAGCGGGCCAGGGTGGGCAGGATTTTTAACGACATGCTGCTGCCTGCCAGGGTTTGGCAGCGGGCGCTGAGCGGGGCCGGCAGCTGGGACCCGGTAGGCAGCAGCATGCCATTAAAAATCGGCTCGCATGCCGTCTTTGGCACGCATGCCAGAGGTTGCTGACCCCTGAACTAGATGATCTACTGGTCCCTTTTGGCCTTCAGCTCTATAAAACTGTGAAGAATGTGTCTGGTGCAGGCCTACTCAATCTTTTAGGATGGAAAAGTCAGTTTGTCATAGAGAGTTGAGATTTTTACTTTATTATTGTTCGGTTTTTTTTTACAGGAGTGCTAAGATATAATGGTCCTTGCCTTGTAGAGCTGATAGTCTTTTGTTGTCATCTTCAGCACCAACAAAATTACATACGAGTAAAACCATTACAGCTGCATTTTCTGTGTTTCAGAAAATCAAGAGACTGGAAATACCAAAGTCTAATGCTATGCTATCTTTTCAGAATTGTTATGATTTCCCATGCACCATAAGTCTTAATGCATTTGCTAGCCACTGTTTTTTCTCTCTTGGACCAGTTACAGCCTGCTGATATAATTTAAGTTACACCAAAAATAGCATATTTTTTCTCTCTCAAACAACCTAAACCAAAGTGAAATTCATCTTCAGTGACTGCTTGGTGCACCATGGAAAAATATGTAGTGACAGGGAGGGAAAAAAGAGCTTAAAACACATGGAAAATACGGACACAATTGATTTCATTTGAGCAGAAGATGAATGCTGTTCTCTGAATATAAATACCACAGACATCTTCCAAAAAGCCCATTGTGTGAGTTAGAAAGTCCCTGAGCAAATATGGTAAAGTTGACTGCTGCAGTTGAGGTATCCAATGCATTTTAAAAGAATCTTTTTGTAAACCTCTTATGTACAAGAACTATATTTCTTCAGACATTACACTTGACTCTTTATCTTTCCCCATCTCTCCTTTTTTTGTACATAGCTATCTTTTGGGGGATAAGTAGTAAGAAAAATCACAGTGCCCTCTTGAGTTTATGTTGAACCATGTCCAGCTTTGTCTTCCATGTCATAGTCTTCTGTACCCTTGTTATCACCATGTTGTACTGCACACTACTTTGAAAACCACTAGGAAGCTTCAGCTATTGAAGAACACAGCAACCTTCCTGCTTTCTAGATTGGGTCAACATTAGCACACTGTAGGGGAGATTTTCAAAGGCACATAGGATTTCCAGTGGGAGGTGGGCATGTACCTATTCTTTGTGCCTTTAAAAAAATTTCTAAATCTGTGCTCTGTGCACTGCACTGTCTTTCTGTCAGTTTGGGGTGCTATTGATTCTAATCTGTAAAGGTCTTCTGGCCTGATTTTCAGAAGTGGTGAGCATCCACAACTTGAATTCAAGTTAGTGGGAACTGCGGGTGCTCAGTGCCCTAAAAATCTGGCCCTATGTGGTGTAGAACCCATCTACCTTAGGCACCATCTCTTTCCCTAGTGACTGAAGCCAGCTACTGTGCATTTACTCAGTCTCCATGTGGGAGTGAAAGTTAAGTGTTTCAGTGGAGATTATTTAGATGCGTTGATTCACCAGAGACAGTTTGCTGACATTAAGGTGGCAGTACAAGACACATCTTTTCAGTTGCTGTCAATGAATTTCTCCTTATGGTTGGGCCAGGGGGAAGACACAGAAATGGGGAGTATTTGTCAGGCTTAGTGTGTACAGTTTAAATGCAAGTTTGTATTTAATTGTGTCATGTGGCCAGATGCCATGGGGATCGATGCATAAGAATATCAATTAATATCAGTATGCAAGAGAAAAGCATTACTATTTAAAATCATTTCTGTTTTTCCTTGAAGACCTAAACTGGGCTTCAAATGTATGAATATTGTATAAATGATCCATTCATCCTAATGAATATTAATGATCTGATCCCTTTATTTCAGACAGGAGCAGAGTTTATGATGTCTTTATGATTGTATTCTATTTAACTACACATTTAACATGTTCTTATTAGAATTGCTTATACAATATACATTCTTAGAACATACTAATATCTCAGAAATAACAGACTTCTTGAATCAATAGCAAGAAGTTGTTATTAGAGCAAAATTTATGTCACTTGAATTTTTCAAAGAATCCAAGTAGCTCTACAAACTGATATATGGTGCAACGGATCAATCAAAATTAATTTACAGTGGAATGTCACAAATTTGAATATGTATTGCAAGCTGGTGCGTTTTGCTAATTAGGAGAGGTCAGATTCTAATATGTTGGACTCATCTTAAATAGTAGTATCTTACTTCTCAGAGAACCCCTTTGAAATCAGTCAGTAAGTAAAGATGGCAAAATTTGACCCTAAATTTCTCATGTATGGGATCAATGCATGTGATATGACACATCCTGATGGGCAAGCAAGGAGTATAAAGACATAAGCATTCTTATACTGCAGTGATCCCAAAACTTTTTCTGTCATACCCCCCATTACCCATAATGGTACCTGTCCGTCTCCCCCCTGGGAACCATGGTTGGGAGCTGGGGCCAAAAGCAGAACCACGGTTGGGGCTGGGAGCAGGGCCACGGTTGGGAGCCGGGGCCAGGTGTGGTGCCACGGCTGGGGCCCGCGGTAAGGGCTGGGAGCCCCGGTCAGGGCTGCAGCTGGGGGTGGGAGTGGAGCCGCAACGGGGACCGGGAGTGGGGCAGGAAACCAAGACTGGGGCTGTGTCTGGGGCCGCAGCTGGGGCTGGGGGCAGAGTGGGACTGGGTGGCCCTCCCTCTTCGCCCCCTGTGGGGGCTAGCCTAGGCCCCTCTGTGCCCTTACGAACATACTTCTGCACCCCACAGTTTGGAGACCACTGCTATACTGGAACAGGCCAATAGTCCATATGCACAGTAACAATACCTAGGACCAGATGCTTCAGTGAAGGTGAAAGAAAACTTGTGGTGGCAGTTGTGGGCTAATGTTTCCCTCAGACAGAGATTCTTCCTAACCCCCAACAGGTGTAAGAGGCTGGCTTATACCCTCATCCTGAGGGCCTATATACTGTCCAATACTCTTATTTATTTTTTAATATTTCTATTATATAATATAACTAGATATTTCTGTTGTTCTTGCTGTCCATATAAATAGCTAATCCTTTTTTAATCTTTGCAAGGTCACGGCCTCAATATTGTCTTGTGTCAGTGAGTTCCACAGGCCCACAGTGCATTTTATGGAAAAAATATTTACTTTTCTCCGTTCTGAATTTGTCATCTTTCAAGTTCATTGAATGTTCCCTTGTTCTTGTATTATGTAACATGATTTTTCTTCTCCCTATAATTCCTTTATTTCATATATTTTTATCATAGCCTCTCTTATTCATCTGGGCTGTAATATAAATAGTCCCACTCTTTTCAGTCTCTCTCCAGATTTTTCCATTCTCTTAATTGTTTTCGTTGCTATTTCCTAACTCCCATCTATTCTGCTATATTCTAGTGAAAATGGGGTGACAAGAACTGAACGTACTAATGCAGAAAAGGAAGTGATACTGATTTATACAATGGCTTTATAATATTTTCTTTACTATTATTGTGAGAGAGCTTTCCCTTCACCCTCTCCCCTGGTTCTTGTCATGCAGACAGAAAGCAGAAGACCAGAAGTCCAAAGTGTAGACAATGCAATGTTTATTGGGGTTAGTTTCCAGCAAACATGTTCCATAACTCTGACGCCGCAGAGCCTTGTTTCCCAGTGTCTCATCCCCTGCTCCTCAGAAGGCATCATTATACCTGAAATGCATGCCCACAGCCCCACTCCTTACAATTTAGGGTCACGTTGCATTTTGGGGTCTTCATCCCACATCTTCTTTTACCCCATGGGAGGGGTAAGGAGTGAGGTTGTGCTCTGGTCATTAACGGGCATTTCTTTGGTCTTGTAGTGTTTTATACCTTCCCCCAAACCCTTTTGCCCCTCGACTGATTGCTTGATTTTGCCTTGAGATAGGGGTTGAGGCAATCTGAAAGTGTGCTCTGAGTAACATTTTAACTGCTTTTATCTATTCCCATTGTACTAACAGATCCATCTGACTAGGCAGAAGCAACATCACAGTGTCTTTGTCCTTTGTTTACACATATTGGTATAAGAGTGTCAAAAGACTATCCCAGGCTAACAAACAGACCTATATGCTAACAATTATCTATCCCATTTCTTATCCATCCTAACATTCTTATTTATTTATTTTTTATCAGTGATGCACACTGAGCAAAGATCTTCATTGAGCTGTCCACACTGATGACCAGGTCTTTTTCTTGAGTTGATACAGTTCATTAAGAGCCTAGTATTGAGTTTTTCAAATTATTCCCTCCTGCTGTGTGCATTACTTTGCATTTATCAACACTGAATTTTTTCTGCCATTGAGCGTCATATCAGTGGTATAGTATCTGATTGGCCAGCAGGGAGTACCATGGAGTAATCAAACAAAGTGGCAAGTTCTTTTGTGAACTGTAATACCAGAAAAATGTAGAAACACTGTAAGATGTTCAGAAAAGACCTACAAGAAATTACGAGAGGACAGGAAGCTTAACTTAAGAAAGATGAAGAGAACTAAGTACACCTTATAAAAATGCTGCCTCTGATTCTGCTCTAACTTACACTGGTGTAAATCAGGTGTGACTCCATTGAAATCAATGGAAGTACACCATTGGGGAGCCAGTATACATGAGAAGAATCAGTTCATTCTGCCTGCTCACCTTGCTGTCTCCAGACCTCCTGCTGTCCTGAGCTACAAAGGATAGGAAAACCTTTGGACTTGACTCAAAATTTCTATTATCTTAAGCCCTTTCCTGCCTTTTGAGACGTTTTCTTGGCAGTTTCAAGCCTTTTGGGGGTGCCTTGCTCCACGGTATGAAATTGTTGCCCTGAGCCTTAGTGGTCTCAGGCTGTCTTAAAAATGTCTTGGAGCATTTGGCAGCTGAAACAGGTTACAGATGCTTTCATGAGCCGAAACTGATGTCCTTATGTAAAGAGACGGTTAAGTAATCTCAGAGAAGAAAAGTTATCAAATTTTACCATAGGATTTACTTCTTATTACCAACTTAATCCAGTCAAGGCCAATGTAGATCTTAAAATGCAACATTGGTGCTTTGTTTATATTTTCTTCCCCCATTCATCCCTGCCTTTAGCTCTCATATTTTACTCCTCCAGCACTACAGACTGTATTTTTCCTACATCCCATATGTCCAAATCCTACATAAAGATGTTTAGCTCAAATGTCATGCATGTGAAATGCTCCACAGCCTCCTTCATAGAAGGTATCAAAAATGTCTTTGCAGTGAGTCATCCATAGCTAAAGAGGAATTGAGGGTTGTAAAAGAGAGAAAGTGGCTCAGAGCTAACTGAGTTCGAGACAGAAGAGGAAGCGCAAATGAAAAGTCCCCAACTACTGAGAAAATAGAGGCCAAGATTGGAGGGCCAGACAAATTGTGGATGTCAGAGGCAAGCGGACAAAGTGTGCAGAGCAACCAAGAGTGTGGACCTGATTCACTAGCATAACACTGGTGTAATGATGTAGAGAAATGCTTTGATTTCAGCAGAGTAACACTGGTGTAAAACTAGCTTACAGAGAATCAGGACCTGTGTTTTCAGTTGAATTCAGAATGTGAAGATAAAGGAATAAGAAGGGTTAAGTGGTCTTGCTTTCTGAAGTGAGACAGTAGAATGGCAGCAGTGTTCAGGGCCCCCTGAAGTTTGAGAGTAAGGATGTCATTAGACCATAAAAGAGAATTGCAGTTAATTAGACAGAAAAATATTTTAGGCATAAATAAGGATTTCAGCAGCAGTACAGTCAACGTTAGGGTGGATTTTGGCAATATTCTGTGGGTAGTAACAGGCAAGACTTGCATTCTGAGGAGATGTGTGGGAGAGGAGGTAAGTTCAGTGTTATGGATGATGTCAGAGTTCTGGTTTGGGTGCAAAGCTAAGCTCTGAATAAAGGAGCATGAAAGCCAAAGGAGGGACTTCATCCCCTTGACATTTCAGCCTTTTAAAAAATGCAACAGTCAGGAAGTTATGGTGTTATAGCCAGCGAATGACAGACAAGAGAGGCAGCGAGAGAGATCAGCAATTGTGAGTCAAGGACATTGTTACCTTAAATGTCTTTCCCCATAAAGGTGATGTCCAAGGCCAAAGCTATCAGTGGTGTAAATGGAGAAGAGGAAAGAGCCAAAGCCTGAGAACTAAGTTGTGCCTTTCAGGCACAGCCCTACAGTTGGAACATACAGGAGCTCCATCAATCGTTTGTAGGATATTGCACACAATGCTCTTCTGTGCTTGATCAGCTCCACTAGCTGGTGTTCAGACAGGTGGGGTCTTGGTTCTGTTATCAGCCACCAGTGGTAGCCTAGCAGAAGCTCCACCATCATTATGTTGTGCCCCCATGCGTGGCGAGGGCGGGATGCTTTTTTGTCCTCTTCCCTGAGTAGGGTCATACTTAATATGGCCATGAGTCTTAAGGCCTTTCATACCAATGGGATGAAAAGAAGTCTCCATCAGCAGTGGAAGGGGAGAGACACTGGCCTTCCTGTCTGATGCATTCAAGGAGATGTTTGCAGTGTTGTTGTAGCTGTGTTAGTCCCCGGATATTAGAAAGACAAGGTGGGTGAGGTAATTTCTTTTTCTGGACCAATTGGACTCTAGAAGTGTGATAGGTAATACTGAAAGACACACTGAGGAAAGAGAGTAAGATTAGGGGTATCTATATATGTCAGAATTTGGGGGGGGGAAGTGGTTAATATCCCTCTTTTAAACCTACAGTGGAGGATTCTTGCGGACAACCCAAGAGAAAGCGCGTTCGAAGGACGAAACGAAAGAACAGTGTTGGAAATCCTGATAATTTACATGGAGAACAAACAGAATCTGGGAAGCATGAGACTCTGTTTCAAGATAATTTACAGCTGCAGCAGACAGATGGCAGAAAAATAAGCAAAAACAAAAAGAGGAAAATGAAAAAGAAACGACAAAAAGAAAAGATGAGAGCAGCTGGCTTGCTAACAAAAACCACTGGTGTGGATTTTACGTATCAGCCTGAGAAGGACAACAGTGAAGGAGCAGACTTTAAAGACATATATGAAAAAGCAGATGGCATTCTGGACTTCTTGCAGGCAACGCAAGAAATCTATTTTGCTGACAGTATGTATCAACCTTTTTTTCCAGTAACAATAACAGCTTGAAATTAGGGAAAAATATGCTTATTATTTCTATATAAAATGGGCTATATCCATTGCTAGTATAACTGCATTGAAGTCAGTAAGGGCTGCAAGTGCTTAGCACTTCTAAAACTCAGTTCCCTTTTTTAGGTCTCTAAATATGCAAGTAGGTGCCCAGATGTAAAAGATGAGATCTGTGGTTCCCCATCTTTAAAATGTGTATAATATTTTGTAATGCATTTTGTGAACCTTCAATAAAAAGTGCTAAATCATCCAAATTGGTTTTTTTTTTCTGTGAATCAACATCCAGATGAATTGCTTGATGTCAGAAACATTCAAATTACAGAAGTAATTGCTGTTCTAATCTGAGTTTTCTTGTCCTTATTTTCCAACCTGTTTTTCAGGGAGCCTCCCCCTTCTCCAGTGTCTGATTCATTTGTTTCAGAGTAGCAGCCATGTTAGTCTGTATCTGCAAAAAGAACAGGAGTCCTTGTGGCACCTTAGAGACTAACGCATTTATTTGCGCGTAAGCTTTCGTGGGCTAAAACCCACTTCATCGGATGCATGTAGTGGAAAATACAGTAGGAAGATATCTATATCTATATATAGCTATACATATAGATCCATATATAGATATATACATGGGGAACATGAAACAATGGGTGTTATCATACACACTATAACGAGAGTGATCAGTTAAGGTGAGCTATTACCAGCAGGAGGGGGCGGGGGAGAAAAACCCTTTTGTAGTGATAATCAAGATGGGCCATTTCCAGCAGTTGACAAGAACTTGTGAGGAACAGTAGGGGGGAAAAATAAAGATGGGGGAAATAGTCAACTGCTGGAAATGGCCCATCTTGATTATCACTACAAAAGGGGGTTGGTTTTTGTTTTTCTCTCTCCTACTGGTAATAGCTCACCTTAACTGATCACTCTCGTTATAGTGTGTATGATAACACCCATTGTTTCATGTTCTCTGTGTGTGTGTGTGTGTGTGTGTGTGTGTGTAGATATCTCTCTAGATAGATAGATAGATAGATATCTATCTTCCTACTGTATTTTCCACTGCATGCATCCGATGAAGTGGGGTTTAGCCCACGAAAGCTTATGCTCAGATAAATTTGTTAGTCTCTAAGGTGCCACAAGTACTACTGTTCTTGATTCATTTATGATGTACAGGGAGAGCTACAATGACTTTCCAACTCATCAGTCACCCAGAGAAAATGGGGAAGCAGTAGGAGCTTTACTGGAGGACCGAAGGATCTTGTGGATGAGATGCATAACTGAGGTTTTAGTAACCTGTGGCCATTAAAGATGCTGTAGCACCCTTCAAAAGACTATCAACGTGTTAGATCTGATGTCCTATTATATTCTAATTCAGGTGACTGGGATCAGGCACCTCCCTATTGTTTCAAGTGGACACAATATTCTTCTCTTGTCGTCCTATTAAAGTATTGTTCTATGGAGCTTCTGTCATGAATCCACTTCAGAAGTAACTAGTGATGAGTGAAGTGATTTTAATTATGGGTGAAGTGATTCCCTGTGCATATTCTAAAGCAATTTAGTATAATGAAGAATGGAACATGCTTTGTAAGTGCAAAATACTGTTGTTTACATTGTTGGGATCCAGAACATAGCTTTAAAACTGGGACATGTAATGTCACCTTTTCACAACACATAGCTTTGACATTCCTGGTGGAACTATGTGGAGAATTTTAAATAGTTTTCCTGCATATAAAATGTCTATCATAAGCCAAAGCTGTTGGACCCCAGTCTCATAAAATTCACCTGTAAGGTATAGAACATCTTTGAAAAATGACTGTAAAAATGGCATTTGGGGAATTCATATTTATTTTTTCCTCAATGATTTTCAGATAAAATTTGTTCAGATTACATGTAAAAAGATGTCTACTCTATCTCAGGTCTGTATGTCTTCACTAGCAACGTTAAAGTGCTGCTGTAGCTGCCAGTGCTGGGAGTGTGGCTCCCAGCGCTGGTGCACTGTCTACACTGCTACTTTACAGCGCTGAAACTTGCAGCGCTCAGGGGGGTGTTTTTTCACACCCCTGAGTGAGAAATTTGCAGCGCTGTAAAGTGGTGGTGTAGACCAGGCCTAAGCCTGTTATATGAAAGCCAAACACCGTTTTTCAGGCTCATATATTGTCATCAGTAATAAAGATTTTGCAATTAGAATTTATGACTAAATTACGCTCTTGTTTAAATCAGTGTAAATCAAAAGTAATTCAGCTGACCTTAATGGAGTTACTCTAGAATTACACTGTTGTAATTAGGAGTATATCTAAATTTGAGCAGGGAGTTGTGATTCACAGTTCATGTAGACCTGTGTACCCACCCAGACACCTTAGATACATACTCGGGAAGCTAGCCCAAGCTGCTACCTATGGTACCCCAGTTACACTGTTATTTCCAGCATGCTAGCTCAAGCAGAGCTAGTACAGGTATATCTACACAAGCTGAGGCACTCACTTCCCCGCTCAAATGTACCCTGAGAGTAGAATTTGACTCTTAGTTAACAATTCATTGAGCCAGAATGGAATCCTGTTCACTTTCCCATAGTTGTGTTGGCTGCACAGTTCTAACAAAAAGTATTCAGACTGTCAGTTTCCAAAATAGGCAAAGCTAAATTCTGTCAGTGATTGACAGATTGACCCTAACTCCAAAACTGTAGCGCAGACAGTAAACCCAACATGCACCTGGTTATTCACAAAAGAGAAATTGTCAGGCAAAAGCAAATCTATGTTATGGATTAGATGTCGCATCTACATATCACGGTATGACTGACTTGCCTGTTAGACAAATGGAGGTTTATATATAGGTCTGAAATTATGCTGTTTGCTTTTATCACAAGCTTTCTCATTGGGTACCCCACTTCCCTCCCCATTTTTAGATAAAATTGGAAGCCACTGCTTTCAGCATGATTTACCAATGACCACGTTGCATTATACCTTTATATTTCTGTTAGAAAGATTAATTAGGAGGAATCTAAACACATCACTTACAAATGTTATTAGAAAAGCTAACTTTAAAGAAAGCCTGTCTCGAGGGGGTTATAGGGACAAACCATTCAAAGGTACTGGCATTGGAGAAGTTAGGAGAAGCAACAGCACAGTATGAGAAATCATAGTTTCCTTTCTAGTTTTATTGCATGCTATAATATATATTTTCAAAGCATAAATATTAATATGCAGGAATAAGATGATCAGTTGTCTCCCAAAAAGCTTTACAGCAGACCCTCTCTTTGTATATGTATATCCATAAAAATATGTGTGTGGTACTGTACACAGACACTTGCTTTGACTATAGTACAGTTTTTTCCTTAGTCCTTCCTACTTTATCATAAATCACAATTTGTTTTTATTAGAAAAGCTAGGTGGCGAGTTTAGATTCCTCACAATTCATTGGTAGTCCTATTGGCATCGTGTTTACTTTCCATATTCAGCATCTTCCTACCTATCATGTTAAGAAGAAACAGGCTGCATGTCAGTACAGCATGGTATTGGTTTTAAGGAAGTGTAAATAAAAAGGAAGGAAATGTATTTTAAAAGTAAAGGTAATTAACAAATTTTCAATAAACATGGAGAAAGTTCCTAAATTTATTTGGCTTTCTTTGTTCAGATAAATCAAAATGCACGGATTCAGCTATGAGTTCAGCAACTGTCCAAGAGATTTTACAACATCTTGAATCTCACAGCATGGCTTCCTCAGATGTGACACTTCTACATCAGATGAAATCCCTTGTACTTTTGCAGGATATTGAGAGATTGAAGGGCATTTTGGAACAATTCCAAGAACATTCCATGATGCTGCCAGGTATGTGCAGTTAACTCATCATACTGCTGATGTTCTTCTCAACATTTAGAAATGTTCAAATATTCAAATTTGTCATGATTCTCATACAGGGACAAAACAGTAACTAAATAACTACACAATGGTGAAAGTAAGATTATTATAAGATTATGAAAGCATTGTTCTTCACAGGGAAGACATTAATTTGCCTTTTGGGGGGGGGGGAAGAGTTATGACTGATATGAAACCACAGTAGTGGCCAGTACTGTAAGGTGCTGAGTGTCCTCACTCTCAAAGAAGTTAGTGAGAGGTGAAGGCTCTCAGAATTGCATAGGAAGAGATGAGCTATTTGAATAGGTTTAGTCCCTGTTTCTTCTCAATGCTTAGAATAAGAAACCAGTATTGTGAACTATACCTATACCATTGTGTATAGTGCTTTAAAGCGTCTTGAAAAGTAATGAGTAAGATAGTGGTAGTTGTGACCTATCAAGGTACAATTCAGATGAATGAGTAGTTGTGTCATCCCTGCCATTTAACCTGGGGTGTCCTTTCCAATGTCTTGCTGCTGCTGTAACCGCCAACCTGGACTGCTCACAAACAGCATGGAACTCAATCCCAGCTGTGTCTGTGTGTGCTGCAGACAGCCAGGCACACCTTGATTCTTATCAGTCTTAAAAATTACCACAGGGTGACACCAACACAGTCCTACTCCAAGATTTCCCCCCAGAAATGTGTCCTGTACTGCCCAGTCCTCTCCTGGACAATGCAAATATATTAAGTCCGTTACTCATTTTAGGAAATATTATGCACACAATTTGTTACCCCAGATGGAGTTACCCAGATGCTTCAGCTTGAACACACTGGATGAGATAAACCAATAAAACAAGTTTATTAACTACAAAGAAAGATGTAGTTACAACAAAAATAGAGATAAAAAGCTTACTGGTACCTAACTTAACAAACTATATTAGATTCAAATCAAACTTTTCTCACTACGTGTTTCAGCAGTCTTACTGGCCAAACTCTTTAGGTCAGGACCCCTCTCCCAGAGTCCAATGGCTGCTTCCTTTGTCTCTTCAGATGTAGTGAATAAGATGGGCCAGGAGAGAGAGGGGTCCCTTGTAGTGTTTTTCCCTCCCTTTTATAGTTTCAGTTCCCCTCTTGGAAAACATTTCCAGCTGAGACGCAGGAGACAAAGGGTCTATGTGGAAAGATATTCCCTGCTGGGATTTTTTCACCTGTTTGAACTTACTTTGTTTTCCCTCCCTGTTCGATGACTCTCTTCACTGCTTAAATGCAAATTAAGGGAAGCATACATTCCTTCCTTTGTCTAGGACAGACCCGACTTCTGCCTGGGCAGGGCTGTGGGGTTTGGAACATGTGTTAACAGCATCATACAGGGGAATCTTATAACCTCACACACAATGTTGCCACACACATTTTACCAGGACAGTACTGACCAGCAAAGTATGAATTTTCAAATGATACTTTACAAGGCATACTTTATACAAAGATTATTACAATAGAGCAGAGGTTCCCAACCTATTTATCATTGCGGGCAGCATATGCCGCTCTTTGTGTTATGTGGGCCACATCCACACCATATAAAAATACTACCTTTATGGCCCTGAGGATGTCATATGGGCCACAGCTGTGTGCCATTTGGGCCACAGTTGGCCCATAGGCCGCGGGTTGAGAACCACTGCAATAGAGTTTAGGTTATGAATACAGGGCTGTATTCTGTCCCAGTAGTGCAGTAATTGAGTAAGTGAAGACAGTAGCCATTAGATACCTGACAGTAACTCATAGAGGACTGGGCATTAGAACCTACTATAATTTTATGTGATGGCAACACCAGAAGGCCCCAGTAGGGTTTTGTGCATCATTTTGCTGTTCAGACCCAGAAAAGAGAGAACCTCTGCCCTGAAGGGTTTACAGTCTGAGGCTATTAACCAGAACTCAGCTATTATTCCCTACTCTTTCAAAAAGTACATTTGAAATTTTTCAATACTTGAAGACCTGGTGGATTGGCAGTGCATCTGCATGTGGAATAAAATGCATGTGTACAGTAAATGTAAAGAATCATCCTTCACTGTGATCACAGGTGAACGGCTTAAAGTTGGAGCTGGAATTTTAGGGCCAGATTCTGCTACCCTTAAGTACGTTGTATATCCAACTGATTTCAGAATAAATACTCTCAAAGCAAACTACAACTCAGCATTAATAGGGGTAACAGAATTGGGCCTTTAACAAAAGGCCTAATTCATCTTCCATTAAGTCAATGAGAAGTGAGAGTTGAGTCATGTGCAAAGTCATTATAGTCACTGTGCGCATGACCCGGAACCCATTGAAGTGAATGGAAATCTTTCGACTGGCTTCAGTGGGCTTTTGGATCAGACTCACCTTTTCTCTGTCTCTCTCTTTTTGGTAAAACACAACCGTTGAACAGAATAAGGAAAAGAAAACAAATTAACTTTGAAAAATCCACTCAGAAAATGTAAAATAAGCATTCACAGCAGAGCTACCCTTTGAAATAAGTATTTTTTCCTCTTTTAGAAGACTGAAAACATCCCTGTTGGTGTACAGCCTTATTTATTCTTCCAGTTGATTTTCTCCTCATGTCTTTAGTCGCTCCTAGTTCAGTTCTACTGTCAGTCACACCTATTTTCCACTGGTCAATACAATCAAATTTCTATTCCTCACGTACACCAATGTAAGAGAAGAATCCAGCCTTCTGTATTTTAAGTGTTGTTATTTAAAGGTCTGCTGTATACTAACTTACCTCAGCAGAGGTAATCACTTTTTAACTTTATTTTTTGAAATCTCAAAGAGCTACAGTGTAATGGTAAGAAATTACTTCCTACATAATTTTTTAATTATGTATCTATTTTTCTACCTTTTAATTAATAAACTTTTTTCTTTCATAGTGCAAAAAACCCCAGATTTAATCTACAATAGAAAGCTGATAAAAGCAGACAACCTTCCTTGTAGCTATTACAGAAGTTCGCTGCCTCAGCAAACTCCAGCTGCTCATTACAGAAACACAATTCAGGGCTATTCAAAAAGATAAAACATAGAGTACTTCTTAGTAACCCCAATATTTCCCAAACATGAGATCTAAATTCCATCAGGACTTGCTCATATGATTCTCTTGCCTTTGTTTCTGGAGTGTGGGGTTTTTTTTTTTGGTTTTTTTTTTACTGGGCTGTGATGCCCTAGAATAAAGGATAATTCCTCATTAACTTGATGAAAAGAAAACAGTTTTTATTAGTATTAGCAAAGAGGCTTATTTTTGCAAAACAAACCCATTTTTTTCTCCTGTGCTTCAAGAAGCAATAAGTTAACAAAAGAACCCCTTTTCCCTGTGGTTATGATTCAGTGTAAGACACCTGGGTCAAATGGCTAATAATTTGTGAGGGGTATTTTTTCTTTAATGAAGGATGTTGCAGTGGGGAGTCATGAAGAAGAATGAATAAAAGTCTTTACGCAGACCCTCTCCTTATACATAATAATGTATCTTCCTCATCTCTGAATTTTATAATGGTGTTATTGCTTTAGCCTGTTATAGAAAAGATAATTGAATAAAGCATTTATCTGGAATTCTCTCCACACCTCCCAGAACATTACTGTGATTGGGAGGTATTGTTCAGTAGACAGAAGAAAGAAAAAAGGAAATTTACATTTTATTTTAAGTTCTTAGTTCCTATTCTTTGGCAGAGCATGCAATGGTGGTGGTGGAGATGTCCGGAAGAGGAGGTGGGAAACACATCAGAGTTGCAGGGAGAGGACATGGCAGAGACTACTTAGGACAGTGAAACTGTAGAGATACGCACTTCAAGCTGTCATTCTCTCTCTGGCCCTTAGGACTTCATACCAAGTGAGGAAACGTACCTGAAAAGAGACGGGGAAATCCAGGACGCCTATGATAATGTGGTGCACTCTAACCAATCTAGAGGTGGTCCCCTAGCTCACTCCAGAACCAGAGGAAGGGGATTGGGGGGGCAGACTGAGGGAGTTGGATGGTTTCCACCTCAGTAATCACCCCAAAGTTAGAGGTGATCAAAAATTTTCATTTTTAAAAATAAGATTAAAAAATGGCAATTTTTCTAAAAATATTTTTGTTCATTTTCAAAATTTAAAAAATTGTGAAAATGTTTGCAAGGAAAACCTAACATTTTTCACTTCTTTTGAATTTTTTCACAAAAAACGTGTACCATTTTCTATCCCAGTGGTCTCCAGACTTTTTGGATCACGCACCCCCAGGTCCAGCTCTAGGGAAGCGCCAAAAAAAAAAAAAGAGTTACTGCCGGCATGCTGCCAAAGACAGAGCGGGGACAGCTGAGCTGCGGCCGAACAATCAAAGGTCCGGGAGCGCTGCTGCCATCGTGCCGGCAGCGCTCCTCCTGCCGCGCACCCCCAGGGATGGTCTTGTGCACCCCCTGGGGTGCACGCACCCCACTTTGGAGACCACTGTTCTAGCCCTCTCTACCCAAAATCTTCCATACACCTGAAGAGGGTAGGGATAGGGGTCAAATATAAAGGAATCTCTCATAGTAGAAGTTTCACTCACCTCTTCCAGAAAGTGTGGGAAACAGAATGCTGCTTGTGAGTCTACGCTGGAGGGGAGGTTGAGCTGCTTCATGTCACCTTATTGTGCATGAGACAAAAAATGGTCTGTGACTAGAAGATAAAGCTTTTATATGCTGTTGGGAATTGCAAATTTTAGAATGAGTGATTCTTAGTCCTAATTCTGAGTGTGTGTTAAGAGCATAGGTAATTATCCAATAGAAAAATAATGTCATTATTCCCTGATATATGACCTCTTCAGTTTCTACTCATTAGCTCCCTTCCCTTGTCTGTTAACATTTTCTCTTTGTTGGCGAGTATCAAGTCTAAAATAGACTCCTCTCTTGTTGCCTAGGAAATTATCACTCACTAAGGAGCTGAAAGCTACTTTTTGCTGGTTTTCTTGGAGAGATGTCCTCTAAAAATATTTCGTTTGTGTTTTGCAGGCCAGGAAAAGTAATAGTTATGCTGCACCTAGGTACAGTACATATGCCTTCAAGTTATTCAAAATAACATTTTTGCAGAGTATTCATACAAAAGGAAATAAAATAGGAAAGCTGCATTAAAATGACTTTATAGAGCAGTCTTAAATGTGATAGGTATATGTACGGTACTGATTGCTGTGCAATCAAAAATATAGTTAAATAGAAGGGAATCTCTGTGTTAAGGCTGAAGCTCTGGCCATACTGTGCTTTTATATAGCTGCACATTGCTTAGCACAAGCTCAGTTGATATGGAGGTAGATATTACCACATCCAAGGTAGAAGCCAAATTTGAACAGCTTAATGGGACTAAATCAGGGGGGCCCAGATAATCTTCATCCAAGAATATTAAAGGAACTGGCACATGAAATTGCAAGCCCATTAGCAAAAAATTTTAATGAATCTGTAAACTCAGGGGTTGTACCGTATGACTGGAGAATTGCTAACATAGGTCCTATTTTTAAGAAAGGGGAAAAAAGTGATCCGGGTAACTACAGGCCTGTCAGTTTGACATCTGTAGTATGCACAGGGTTGGAAAAAAATTTTGAAGGGGAAAGTAGTTAAAGGTCAATGGTAACTGGGACAAAATACAACATGGTTTTACAAAAGGTAGATTGTGTCAAACCAACCTGATCTCCTTCTTTGAGAAGGTAACAGATATTTTAGACAAAGGAAACGCAGTGGATCTAATTTACCTCTATTTCAGTAAGGCATTTGATACAATTCCACATGGGAAATTATTAGCTACATTGGAAAAGATGGGGATCAATATGAAAATTGAAAGGTGGATAAGGAACTGGTTAAAGGGGAGACTACAATGGATCACACTGAAAGGTGAACTGTCAGGCTGGAAGGAGGTTACCAGTGGAATTCCTCAGGGATCGGTTTTGGGACCAATCTTTTTTAATCTTTTTATTACTGACCTTGGCACAAAAAGTGGGAATGCACTAATAAAGTTTGCGGATGACACAAAGCTCGGAGGTATTGCCAATACAGAGAAGGACCGGGATATCATACATGAAGATCTGGATGACCTTGTAAACTGGAGTAATAGTAATAGGATGAAATTTAATAGTGAAAAGTGCAAGGTGATGCATTTAGGGATTAATAACAAGAATTTTTGTTATAAACTGGGGACACATCACTTGGAAGTAACAGAGGAGGGGAAGGACCTCGGAGTATTGGTTGATCACAGGATGACTATGAGCTGCCAATGTGATACGGCTGTGCAAAAAGCTAATGCAGTCTTGGGATTCATCAGGCGAGGTATTTCCAGTAGAGATAAGGAGGTGTTAGTACCGTTACACAAGGCGCTGGTGAGACCTCATCTGGAATATCGTGTGCAGTTCTGGTCTCCCAGGTTTAAGAAAGACGAATTCAAACTGGAACAGGTACAGAGAAGGGCTACTAGGATGATCCGAGGAATGGAAAACCTGTCTTATGAAAGGAGACTCAAAGAGCTTGGCTTGTTTAGCCTAAGCAAAAGAAGGCTATGGGGAGATATGATTGCTCTCTATAAATATATCAGAGGAATAAATACCACAGAGGGAGAAGAATTATTTCAGCTCAGTACCAATGTGGACACAAGAACAAATGGATTAAACTGGCCATCAGGAAGTTTAGACTTGAAATTAGACGAAGGTTTCTAACAATCAGAGGAGTAAAGTTCTGGAACAGCCTTCCAAGGGAAGCAGTGGTAGCAAAAGACCAACTGGCTTCAAGACTAAGCTTGATAAGTTTATGGAAGGGATGATATGATCGGATAGCCTAATTTTGGCAATTAATTGATCTTCAACTATTAGCGGTAGATATGTCCAGTGGCCTGTGATGATATGTTAGATGGGGTGGAATCTGAGTTACTACAGAGAATTCTTTCCTGGGTGTCTGGCTGGTGAGTCTTGCCCACATGCTCAGGGTTTAGCTGATCATATTTGGGATCGGGAAGGAATTTTCCTCCAGGGCAGATTGGCAGAGGCCCTGGGTGTTTTTCGCCTTCCTCTGCAGCGTGGGGCACGGGTCACTTGCTGGAGGATTCTCTGCACCTCGAAGTCTTTAAACCACGATTTGAGGACTTCAGTAGCTCAGATATAGGTTAGAGATTTGTTACAGGAGTGGGTGGGTGAGATTCTGTGGCCTGCGTTGTGCAGGAGGTCAGACTAGACGATCATAATGGTCCCTTCTGACCTTAGTCTATGATTCTATGAGTTGGGGCTCTGAGTGCAGCTGTAATATAAATAATAATAAATAAAGGGTAGTGAAATCACTCTCCATTCAGAGAATACCTAAGGAAATGATGCAGATCACAGACTGTTTCAGCCTCAACTATACACTTGTAGTTGTGTCATTTTAATCCACTTTTCAGTGTTGTTGATTACGAAATAATTCAGTGGTTGCACTAAACAGTATAAGGCCAGAGTCAGCCCTGGTACAAGCAACTAATCTATGAAGAGTCGCGCTTGCTTATTCCAGAAATGAATTTGGTCTGTCGTCTTCAAATTTATATTGGTGTCTCAAGCTCCAAGGGTTATTTTGTTTTTCTTAAATGGTAATGTCAGATGAAAACATATGTTTATAAAGCTTTTTTTTTTTTAACCTTCAGGTATTTGATTGCTGAAAAATACCACAAAAATATTTCAGGAAGAATTTGTTTTCTTCTTTTCAGATCATGCCAAGATAATCTCTTCTCTGTTCCACTACTGGATTACAGATATCCTTCCTGGGAAGAACAGGAAATAAAGCATGTGTGTGTGTCCATCTGTGCAGAGTTAAAATTTAATATACCAACTGTAAGCTGAATAGCGAATGTTCAGAAATAGCAGCGTACATGCTGTATATTCAGCAAGGTAAATGAGGTATTTTTCATATCATTGACTGTCCTCCAAAAGATAATGAGCAATATAAAAGTACTTTGATTTTGTATTTTGGTTGGTTGGGAACATCTTACATGTGGACATGCATCAACCAAATCATTTAACATAGAGCCTGAATCGGCAGTTGGATCTGTGCAAACAGATGCATCTTTTTGCGGGATTAGGGACATATGGGATGGTTTCTAGGTGCTCAAAGATTCAAGAGGTACATTAAACTTAAATGTTTGTTGGTAATTTCTTTCTAGAAAATGTGCTTCTTAGCCATTATTGTTTACAGAGTGTCAGAATATATTGTAGGTGGAATTTGTAGCACCACCTATTGGTAAGGTAGCCCAACACTTCCCATATAAAACCTTTTTTTTTAGTTGCATTTAATTTTGCCAAACTTTAATCACTTGAGCTGAAATTTTCCATGCTGGGTGACCTGCCGCAGGCTGACTTTTTTGGAAAGTTCAGCCACAACAGTTCTGCTGTTTTTGAGAAAGACAAGAAGGAAAATAAAGTTGTTTTTAAAACTCTGAGAACATCTCCTTTCTAGCCATGCTGTTTTATTAAACATTTAAATAATTTTAAATTACATATATATTTATAAATTTATTTTTAAAAAATTCTGATTATCTTTTCTTTAGAAAGCTCTAATAAGTTCCTCCATGCACTGTAGCAGGGACCTGAAATTTGGCAAGGGCTGGCATTTGTGTCAGGGATGTGTCTCTCGTGGTCGTTGTGAAAATCTGTCCAAATTTGTCAAAGTTATAAACCTTTGAAATATTGCAGTTCGCAATACTCGGTAGAGATTTGCTAGAGTTTAATAGCTACCGTCTCCAAAGATTCCATCTCCTCACAGTTCCTGTGTGTGACTGGACTGTGCAGGCTCCCCCCAGCCCAGAGCTACAGAGTGAAGTCTGACTTTCCCTATAATGGCTACTCCGGGCAAGAGTGGATCTGGGCACCTGAAGTGAGCTCAGGGAACCTCTCTCTCCTGTGCCGTTAATAACCCCCATATTGGCACCCAGGCTTGGAGTGAAGAGGTAAACCGGGACCCAACATAAGGAATATGAAGGGATGAGACTAGGACTTACCAGTGCAACTTTCATTCAGCCCCCTTATGCATATGCATTATGATAGTCTTTAATTACATGATCACATCCTATTTTTTCCACAGGATCCCACCTTATTCAGTGCACAGGATGGACCCCTCTGGGGATCGATCAAGGTGGTTTTGCAGAAGTGGGAAGGTGTGCAGTGAAGGAAGCAGGGTATTGTTGAAAGAGAAAGGATTATCTCCTGATTAAGGCAGCTGAATGCTGCCCTGAAGAACTGGATTTTATGACTGCCTCTGCCACAGAGTTCTTATGCTAGGCAAGTCACTTAAATCAAACTTTTCACAGGTGGTCACTAATTTTGTTCTTCATTTTCTGTTTACCTGACTTGAGAGGCTGGGGTCTGTTTTGCAGAAATGTTGAGCACTCACAGCTGCAAACATCTGCAAAGCCACTTCATTGTCCTCCTTCAAATCCCTCCATAAAATTCTTCTTTCCTGTGAGGCCTACAAACTTGACAGTTTATTATGCTGACCAAAATTATCTCATAGTTTCCTTGTACTCCCCTGTCGGTCTGTCTGCTCCATTGATTGACTCTTGTCGTATACTTACATTGTAAGCTCTTTTGGGCAGGGCCGTTCTTTTCTGTGTTTGCACAGTACCTAGCACAGTGGAGTACAGGTCCATGACTGGAACTCCTAAGCTCTACTGCAATACATATAATGATGGTGATAAGTGAAGTCAGTGGGAGCTATGCTTTGAATATATAAAGTGCTATACAATGCTAAGCACCTTGAAAAGTCAAGCACTGGGTATCTCAGATTGGGCACACAAAATCAGTTGACACTTCTGACCTTGATTTCCTGTGCCTCCGTTCCCCACGCCTTCACATCACAAGGGTGTTGCGAACATTTGTGAATGTTTGTGAAGTAGTTGGATGCTATAGTGAGGAGCACCATAGAAAAGCCCATGAGGAAATTAATAATTTATTTTTTCAGAGCAGGGTTTGAATAGTGCCCAGAAAATAAGGCATTGCACCGTACAGTGAAAAACTAGGAGAAAACAAAATATTGAATAGCTGCTTATTAAGTGAGCACTGTCCATCCTGTGCACTGAATGAGGCAGGAGTCCTAAGCACAGCATACTTGTGTTCATGTAATTAAAAACTATATAATAAAGAACGTGCACAAAGGGTCCAAATTAAGGTTGCATGAGCCAACAGCTTTAATTTGGCTGCTTGCACTTCGGCAGCACACAGGAAAGGAGAATTAGTCAGTGCTGCTGGCAGCACACCTCAGGCATGTTGGGACTGGATGGGGTGTGGTCCATGGTTCCTATCCATTTACTAACATGCTGTTGCTGGTAAGATGGGCCCGTTACAGTGTAAGAGGATGGAGAGCACTGAGTGATTGGAAGAGGGTGAGATGTATAATAGAAATAGTTTCATATCCATTCCTCCCAGCGCTGGGACCTATTTTATTGAATTGTTCCAGATGGAAGAACATTGTATTAATAATGGTAGAACATTGATCAATGTATTTGATCTTCCACAAACATCTTCTCTGTACTGTAATATTAGTTCATTTTTAATTAATCAACATTTAGGTGGATTAGACAATTTTGTCCTCTATGCACTTAGGACTGGAATGGAAAAGGTGCTGTCCAAGTAGGAAATGACCGCAACGAGCCAATAGTGAAAGGCTGTGTTCAGTATGATAGAATTCTACAGTTGGAAACTCTAAACCATGTCTTGTAATAATATTTCCATTTTAATGCTTGGTCTGTTCCCTCACCATAAAAAGGATTTGATCATGTGCAGTATTCATTTAAAACAGTGCAGCTCAAATTTAAGTTGCTGCATACTTAAAGGGGCCAGACTCTGATACCCTCACTCACAAGGAAGAACATTTTACTCCATGTGTAATCTCAATGACTTCTGTGGGACTAGTCACAGAGTAAATTGCTACTCAGTGTGAACAAGGCTATCGGAAGTTGGACCAATAAAAGATATTACCTCATCTACCTTGTCTCTCTCCTTTTTGTTTGACAGTTTGAATTCTAACCCTTAATCCAGAGGTCCCCAAACTGTGGAGAGCCCCCAAGTAATGTTTGGAGGGGTACAGCTGGGCCCCAATCCAGCCCCCATGGGTGGGGAGCACCACCCAGCTCCTCTCATGCTCCGGCCCCATACCCTGGGTCCCAGCTGCTGGCCAACGCCCCTGGCCGAGGCTCCACTCCCAGCCCTACCCCTGCCTCCAGTTATGGGCCCAGGGTCAGACCCCTTACCCTGTCCATGTCCCCCCCCCTCCCAGAGCCATATCCCTGCTCCCGTCCCTGATTTGGGGGGGATGCAGACAGGGGTAAGGAGGGGCATGAGGTATAAAGTTTGGGGACCACTGCCTTAATCCATTTTAACTAACTGAGTTGCTGGTTTGGTGTTTTCTCTCTTTTT
Source organism: Natator depressus (assembly GCF_965152275.1). NCBI lineage: Eukaryota > Metazoa > Chordata > Testudines > Cheloniidae > Natator > Natator depressus. The sequence goes on along the minus strand of NC_134236.1, from coordinate 41,128,323 downwards.
CAGCCATGACAAGCTCCATTTACACATTGGCATATTAGAATAGAATTAGGACAAAGAGAATATTTCACTCCTCTCCACAATTTTTGTTAATACTCATTAATTAATAAGATTCAGTAACTGGTTATCCCTTGTAGTAAAATGCCTTATGTTCCATTCCTCCTCTTCACTTCCAGAAATTCCCAAATGTTTGCTGATTGCTTCTTCAAGAGGCTCCACATTCACCATACACAGTGATGGTGATAGTGGACAGCATTAATCCTTTTGTCTTTTTTTTTTTTAAGAGACTGATTATTAGAAAATGGGAAAGTTCTTGTGTCCCATTTTTTAAAGACTGTTATGTTGGCATAGCAGAAATTGCTTCATGTGAGCATCTTAACTTTTGTCATTTGTCATGAATAATTTCATGCAGTAGGGAAGAATTTCTATCTAAAGGAAAACACAAATATATATGAGATTGTTAAGGAAATAGTGACAACTGAGAGATGGTGTATCACTTGAGGACGTTGTTGGTTATTCAAAGTTTGTTGTTCTTCTGTACAATTTGTAATAGTATTTTGAAGCCATTTATTTAAAAATTGAAATGTACCTTTGGGTTACACACTACGATACAAGGATATTGTCTTGTAAACTGTCTAGTCCCAAAAATCATGATAAGAAGTTCCTCATTCAAAAAAAAAGAAGTATTTAATATGAATTAGAAGTGGGGAGAAGGTTGTTTTTAATCTCTTAATTTGTTTTCACTGTAGCCACTGTAAAATCCGTGCATTTTGTGCAAAAAAGTCAAGTACTGCAAACAAAACAAGCCTAAGAAACATTTAATGGTTTAGCCAGTTGGGGTCAATGGTGTTTGATATCTTTATACATGATGTGCAATGTGAGATCAATTGTACGCTAATCAAACCTGCTGCTGTTAAACTAACTTGGATTATAAACGCAGTTGAGGATAAAACAAAACTGCAGGAGATCTTGGAGAGTTATGAAATTTGGGCCAGTTTCAATCAGATAAAGTTCTCTGTGGATGAATGCAAGGTTATAAGTGTATATTTGTGTATGAGTGTATGCAGTAATGCCATACTAAAATATAAGATGGAAGAAAACTGGTTTAAGAGCAGCGTTACAGAATGAGACTCAGGAGTAATAAATGTAAGTGCACAGCCACACCATGTGGATAAATAAAGCAAACCCTGTTTTTTTAGTAATACGACCGGCGTAACTAATATAAGTGTCATTTTCTTCATAGTTTCCATTTCCATTCCTGTTTTTAGTTCTCAAAACTTACCAAAATTTTGACCTTTCAGGTTGAAATTTTCCAGGCTTGTGGTCACTGCCCAATTTAATTAAATTAAAAAGTGAGAAATTCAAAACCAGTAAAAGGAGTACTTTTTCACACATTAAACAGATTAAACTGTGGAACTCCCTGCTACAGGAAATCACTGATGCCAAGAATCTAACATGATTCAAAAAGGGATTGAACATTTATATGGATAACAAGGATATGCAAAGTGATCATTATTAATGGTAAATTTTGGATGAGACATTAGACCTTATGCTCTGTTACAGTTTAGCATAAGGGGGGCAGATTACCCCATCTCTGCCTGTGTTAGGGTTTTTAGCATTCTTTCTGTGAAGTATCTGGCCACTGTCAGAGACAGAATACTAGATTAGATGCACCTTGGGTCTGGTCCCAAATGATAAGTGTTTTTAGGTGGGTTTTTGTTTTTAAGTTTTAGCAAAAAGAGTTTATCTGTTTAGAATTCTGAGGAGAGTTGAGGGGTATACTCTCCCCTTTATTTTAAATTCATCAAAAATCCTGGAACGTTTATTGAAACAGCCCTATAACCAACATTGCTGAGTTATGAAAACTGAAAATTGGAATAATCATAGTCCTCATTGAGCAGAAGTGCCTTGTATTGGTTAAATTCTGAATTCATTAAGTCATGAACTTTTCAAAGATGCATGCTGTGCATGTGCAGTACATTTTACATTGGACTTTCTTGCTAAGTTGGTAAGGAGCACACGTGGGAGCCTTGAAATCATGCACCTTATAAGCTGTTCAGCTCCTAAGGAGTATAAGACAGAGACTTTCACCTCTGGTATGCAAGAGAGGGACAGTGTCCTAAGATATGGAGGGGAGAGGTGTTAGTTTCAGCAAACATTTGCTATTGTCAATTTTTTGCAAGCCCCCAGAACTTCAAAGCCTGGGAGAGTTAAGTTTTTCTTCGTTTGTTTGTTTTTCTCTTAAAAGCCCCCCTAGGAAATGCCAAAGAAAAATCAAGAGAATATTAAGGACCAAATAGTGAGTGGCCCACACATGGCTGTGCAGGATCTTCAAGGTGTGCAAGAAGAGCTGTTCTCAATTAGAGCTGGTTTGAACATTTACAGCAAAATTTCATTTAGCCAAAATATACTATTTTGTCAAAGCTGAAATGTTTCATGGAGACATGTCAGTTTCAAAAAGTTTTCCTGGGGAAAAGGGGGAGAGACTTTTATGATGTATAGACTGATGGTTATGGCACTGGTCTGGAATGTGGGAGAATCAAGTTCAAATCCTTGCTCTGAGTGATCTGGGATGAAAAACAATACTTTTAATCAGACAGCAGGCTCTTGAATCGAGTACCCTAACCACCAGGCCACACACCAGCTTTCCACATTTATCAAATTGAAAAGCTCAGGTGATTCTTCCCATAGTGTCCCTATAGGTACTCTACTGTAGGTGTATTCGTGTCCCTGCACCTCAGATCAGAGATTTTAGATAGCTGTGTCTGTTTGACTCACACATGCGCTCTCCTAGTCTCTTGCTCTGCCCTCAGTTCCTTTTCAACTGCCTTTGGCCTGAGAGAGAGCCTTAGCAAATCCCATTAACAGAGTTTCTTAGTGTTTTCTTGTTTGTTTCCTTCAGTATTAGATGTAGTAATAGAGCTTCCGTTAGTTAGTCTTAATACTGCCTTATTTTCATTTCTCTCCCCCCCTTAAAAAAAATGACTTTACTTGTAGAATAGTTATTGTCCAAGCCTAAGTTAGTTCTCCTTAGTTTCTTCCCATTCAGGTTGTGAACCCTAAAAGGGTATGCCCAACTCCCCTGGATTTAAACGTTGCCTCTCCAGTGAAGAAACCTTTCCTATCAGCAATGGCCATTCCCACTGCATTCATTGCCTTGGAGAGTCACTCATGTCTCAGAGGTGCACATTTTGCCTCAAACTAAAATTGAGAGTTGGAAAGAACCATGGGCAAAAATTAAGACTGCTCTTGATGGAAAGCTCCCTCCGACCAGCCTCCAACCCTGGACTCAGGACCCGCTGTACAGTGATCCATGACAAGGCCAGTCCTGTCAACATCATGGGCTAAGTACTCTCTGATGACTTCAAAGAGGAAATCCTTCGATTTCTCTCAGTCTCAAACAGGCAACAAGTTGCCTGAATAGGGAATCAGCCAAGAGAAAGAGGCCCTGACAAGGTCGACTATCCAACCCACCGCTAGGTACCCATGAAGCTGCAGGATCCTCAGGTACCACTACCACTGCTAAGCCCGAAGATCCTAAGGGGCGAGGCTTGGGTAAATTGGTACTGGCAGGGGAAAGAAGCAGCAAAGAATGGTGGTCTAGTTCCTCTAAAGTGGCGCTGGCAGAGTCTTCTAGAGTCTCAGTCATGAGTACTTCAGCCCCACAGAAGTCTAGGACAACATCTGCTGGTCATTTGTTGGAGCACAAAAGACCTCCGGTACCGTTGATTCTCTACACTTCAACAGTTCTTATTCAGCCGGCCTCAGCGGTACCGCCGGCTGTGCTGATACCACAGGGATTTTGGTTCTCTAAAGACTTGATGGTCTCAGAGATGCCTGACTCACCTTTGCTAGGCACCAACTTGACCATGGTACCAGTTACGTCCTATTCCCCTGACTTACATGCGGTGCTGAGACAATCTCCTCCACCATCCATGACTGCTCTACCCCGTTAAGTGACAAAGAGCATGATGAGGATGACCTATATTAAGAGTCTGGAAAGCTCTCCATTACAACACCATGGATCTAGCCACCTAGAAACTGATGCACCTTCAGTTTACCATCAGGGGAGACATGGCCCACACAGTTGGTATGGACACCCGTGGGTGCCATCACGCATGCCCTTTGTACCACCTCACTGGTCATACTGGGATCCATGAGTGGCATATAGACACCAATTCTTGAGGACCTCTAGGGTCACCCAAAGGGATAAAGGAAGGTGAACTCCCTCAGCTTCATTAGCCAGATCCCCTGATCCTGAAGTGGAGACCTTTGAGGAACAGGAGAGACTAGACAAGGAGGCTACTCCTGCAACCCACATTTCTTCTTCTCCTGATGAAGCTGTTATGCTTCCTCTACCAACTACAGCAGACAACTTGAAACAGTTCCAAGACCTCTTTTAAGAGAGTAGAAGATTCACTACAAATCCTGCTTGAAGAAGTCAGAGTCACAGCACAAACTGCTTGACATCTTATAGATGTTGTCCTCAGCCAGAATTGTGCTCCCCATCAATGAGGCCTCGTCACCCAGCAAAAACTATATGGCAGACCCAGCCACAATACCCACAAACAGGTGGACAAAAAATATTGTATGTCCTCTAAAGACATGGAGTTTTTATTTTCTCAGCCATCCCCAAATTCCCTGGTTTTCAATGCTGTTAACAAATATGGCAGACAGCAGCACGCTAAAATGACAGCATACAACAAAGACTGGAAATGACTGGATTTATTTGAATGGAAATCATATTCATCAGCAACCCTACAATTTAGGATTGCTGATTACCAAGCCCTCATAGCAATTACTGTAAGTTAAATGCCTTTATTGAACATATCAGATTAAAGAGCAGTTTTAGGTGATTATTGCTGAGAGCTCCATGCAAGGACAGCATTACAGGCATCTCTGGATGCTGCTGGTACAGCTGCTTGTTCCATCTTGACAGCAGTGGTCATGAGGAGAGCTTCTTCACTTCATCTCTCCAGCTTTCCGAAGGACGTATAAGCCACAGTGGAGGACCTCCTGAGGGATCAAAATTATTTGCAAAAAGAATCACATCACAGCCTTCCACATCCAAGCAACAATTTGAATGTGCTGGTCAAGGCCCCGAGTTACCATCTGCAATTTCATTTGCTGCAACAACCCAGACATCTCCACCCATTCAGCAACCGCCTTATTCCTTTTCATCAAAACTGGGAGTGTATAACCACAGACAAGTGGGTATTAGAGATCATCTCCAAGGAATATTCAATCTACTTTACCTCCCTCCCTGTATCCACCCCCCCTTCAGGGACCTTTCTCATGAGCACCTTTTACATGAGGGAAACAAACCACCTCCTTAAACTAGGAACTATAGAACCAGTTCCCACACAACACAGAGATAAGGTGTAACAGGGTGGGGGAACCCCGTCCAGTGCAGGCCGAATCTGTTCCGTCCCCCTTAGGGTGTAGGGGCGGGACGTAAGTATCCCACGTTTATGCCTCTGTAGCCAAAGTCAGTGTTTTCACCCCTGTTAGCATGGCAATATGGCCTAGTGGCCAAAGTCAATATATTCGCCCTTATTAGCAGGGCAGCAAGGCCTAGGGACCCAAGTCAATAAATTTGCCCCAGTCAGCTGGGCAGTAAGGCCTAGTGGTCAACAGCAATAGATTCTCCCCAGTCAGCAGGCAGTAAGGCCTAGTGGCCAAGTGGCCCCAGTCAGGAAAGGGGGGGCTGCCATTCACAATGGGGGGGTAGCAGCCTGGGTAAAGGGGCCTGGGCCCTCTCTCTCCACTGGGCCACAGCCCAGGGCCCTGGTAGTAGTAAGAGCACATGCCAATGAGTCAGCGGGGATCTGACCGAAACATGCTGACTCAAAGTTCCGGTTTACTAACCGGGCCATGATTTAATTCCCCTGGGCTGCTTCCTACCATGGTTCCTGCTTCTGTGGTCTAGGCATCTCTGCTGTCTCCAGGTTCCCCAGTTCTCATGGTCCCCGGTGACTCCCGGACTCTGTGAGGCCTCTGGGTATCTTGACATCTGCCTGGGTTGCAGCATTTCCAGCTCCTCCAGCCTCGGGCTTCAGCTGCAACATGCGTCCTTCCTCCCTGGCAGTCAGCTCAACTGAGCTGTGCTGCTCCCTTATATACTAGTGCATTTGGAGCATGCCCACTAGAGCTGAGGGGCGTAGCTGCCTCAGATTTGTAAAAATACAACACTTCAAGCTAGCTACCTTGGCAGGAACCATCCCATCTCTGGATCAGGGGAACTGGTTCTCGGCCTACAAGACCCTTACTTTTATATTAGAATCCACCCATCCCACAAGAAGTTCATAAGATTCACTCTGGGTCAAGATCATGTCGAATATAAGGTGCGCCTGTTTGGTCTCTCATCTGCACCAAGGGTGTTCTCTAAGGTCCTTTCAGTGGTAGCTGCACACCATCACAAACAAGGCATCATGATATGTCTGTATCTAGACGATTGCCTGCTCAAAACACATTCCTTCACTGATGTCTTGAGAGAGACAAAAGATGATAGATCTAATCCTACAGTTGAGACTACCACTAAATACCCCCAAAGTCCACTTTTGACCCCAGTGCAACAACTGGAATTCATAGGAGCCTACCTAGATGCAGTAGAGGCCAAAGCCTTCCTCCCATCATACAGGTTCAACACCTTAGCCAGCTTAATCTCAACAGTTCAGGCCAGTCCCCAGATCTTGGCCAGAGCCTGTCTTCAACTACTGGCGCACATGGTGGTGGGTACCTTTGTCTTAAATCATGTGAGACCCCACATGCGTTGCCTTCAAGGGTGGCTCAGAATGGTATACATCCCGAGCAGACACAATTAAAAACACTACTTTAAATGCCCTCAGCAGTCAAAAACGTCTTGACTGGTGGACAGATCCTCACAATGTCTGCACAGAAGTCCCCTTCACTCAACTATGCCAGATACTGATGACGGACACAATCCTAATGGGGTGGGGTGCCCACCTGGACACCTACACCATTCAGGGCAAATAGTTCTCTCTCGAATCCATACTGGATATCAACTTACTAGAGCTCAGAGCAGTCAGCAACGCTTGCTTACATTTCCTACCACTGATCAAAAGCAAACATATAGATTATGATAGACAAAATTGCATATATGTTCTACATAAACTGCCAGGGAGGAGCAAAATCACCTTCCCTGAATGCCAAGGCAGTGAAACTATGGAACTGGTGCATTCATCAGCATATCAGCAACCTACTTCACAAGCATACAGAACACTGCAGCAGATATACTCAACAGAAAAATTTCCCAAGATCATGAATGGGAAATAGACACTACCCTGCTTCACAGCATATTCGTACATTGGGGAATTCCAAAGAGAGATCTGTTTGCTACAGCCAAAAACAAAAAATGTTCCCAATTCTGATCCAGAGCAGGCCTGGGTCACCATTCTATCAGAGATGCTTTTATCCTCAAATGGAATAGACAGCTATTTTATGCTTTTCCATCAATATCCAAGGTTATACTCAAGGTTAAAAAAAAAAAAAGGCCAGGTTTATTCTTATAGTTGCCATGTGGCCAAGACAGACCTGGTTTCCATACCTTTCTCAGTTGACCCCCCATTCCTCATCTCCTCTCTCAAGACGCGGGCTAGAACCATCATCCCAATCTACAAGTTCTCCGACTCAAAGCATGGCTCCTCGATGGTTCCAAACCTTAGAAATGAACTGCTCTGGGGATGTGAAGGAGGTACTGTTACACAGGAGGAAAATAACTACTTGTCATACATACATTCAAAAATGGAAGAGATTCCAACTCTGGTCTGATGCAAGACAGGCTACATCTGCATCCTCTCTACTGATTGTGCTATATTACATCTTACAATTAAAGAAATCAGGTCTATCTCTAAGCTCAGTAAAAGTACATCTCAGCCATATCCACCTTCCATCAGAAGACAGACGGACATTTTGTGTTTTCTCATCCTACGATGAAAAGGTTTCTTAAAGGTCTGAGTAACCTCTACCCTCAAACCAGAGACCGTACACCAGCATGGGACCTTATCTTTGTCTTAAACAGTCTTACAAAGATTCCATTGAGCCTATGGCCACTTGCTTGCTTCTATACCTCTTTATGAAAACCATCACGTTTGATCAGAGAATGAGAGAGCTAGGAGCCCTAATGGAGCCCCCAACCCTTACAATTTTCTCAAGGTCATATTATGACCGCACCCCAAATGCCTACCAAAAATACCTTCAGCCTTCCACATCAATCAGCTTATCCACTTCCCAGCTTACTTTCCCAAACCTCACAGGGATAAAAGTGGGGAGGCAACACTGCACACACTCAACGTCTGGAGACCATTAGCATTCTTTTAGGAAAGGACCAAACCTTTTAGAAAATCTCCAAAACTATTCCTCTCCATCACAGACAGATTAAAGGTACCTGGTCTCTAAGCAAAGACTCTCTTTAGGTGGATATTGAACTGCATTATCCACTGCTATCACATGCATGACCTTCAACCTCCTTCTGGAGCTCGAACTCACTCTGCAAGATTTTTCTCCACTTCCATAGCTTTCCTCAATAACGTTCTGATCATAGAAATATGCAGAGCAGTGACTCGGGCATCTACTCATACATTTTCTGAACATTATGCAGTCACCCATGACTCGGCATCTGATGCTATATTTAGCTCGACTGTACTGTCTTCAGTATTGGACTCAACTCCAAAGCCCCACCCCATCCATTAGAGGTAGTGCTGTAGAGTCACCTAGAGTGAAGCACCCATGAGGACATTATTTGAAGAAGAAGAGGAGGTAGAGGTTACTCACCTTGTGCAGTAACTGTGGTTCTTCGAGATGTGTGTCCTTGTGGGTGTTCCACTACCCACCCTCCTCGCCTGTGCTTCAAAGCTCTTATCAATCAGCTATGTGGTGGTGAAAGACCTAAGGGTGGTTCACCCGCACAGCAATATATAGCAGCAGAGCCTGCGACACAGAGAGCACATGTGCAGGCCAAACAGACACTGCTACCTAAAATCTCTGATCTAAGGTGCAGGGACGTGAATACATCTACAGTGGAGCACCCATAGGGACACACATTTCGAAGAACCACAGTTACTACATAAGGTGACAGAGTCCTGTGGCACCTTATAGATTAACAGCTATTATTGCTGTTAGTCTGTAAGGTGCCACAGGACTCTCTGCTGCTTTTACTGATCCAGACTAACATGGATACCCCTCTACTTGACTACATAAGGTGAGTAACCTCTTCTTCTGTCCAAAAACAGACATTTGAGCCCCGTTGTGTTTTTGTGTAAACATTTAAAAGGTTTGGTTTTGTTCCAGTGAGGAATCGTTCTAAACATAGTTGTTCTCCTCCAGTCAGCCCTGCTCACAATAGCGCTCTGGGAAGTTCAGGGGCAAGGAGGAGGATGGGCCAAAGATTGAATAGATTGCAGTCCCCACCCCAGGCCTCTATGCACAAGGACAGACCTGGAGAGACTGCAGCATAATCTTTCTAGTTTTCTCCTGTGACAGGGGGCCTCTGCACCAATCACCTCTATGCAGAGATGTGGAATAAAAGCCACAATCTAGCCCTATGGTTGCATGCATGGGTTAAACACTCAGAAGTCAGAAAATGCAAAGTTGTCCATGAAGCCTGAACTCTACCCCTTTGTATGTATGCATTATGATGTAATCTTTCATGACATGATCACATACAATTTCAGTTTCTCAGATAAAAGTATATACCAAAATTGTGAAACACTTAACTACACATGTAGCATCTTTTACATCATAAAAAATTCTAGGAAAGGAGTACAAAAATTTCACAGCAAACTACTTGTATAACATGCTACACACGAAGTATAACAGAATAGTAGTCAAAGTTTGCTGACATTTTTACAATGGGCCACTGGGTGTAGCTAAATAAGCGTTGTAGTTAATTACTTCAGCCCTGACCTGTACCTAATGCAGTTTGTACTGAATATGTTGTGTGCAGCTAATTTTAGTGTCGTAAACTGCTTTATCTTCTGCATTGCACCTAAGCAATTCTGATTGAATAGGGCAAGTATAATATATAAATGATGACAATATTTTCCTTATGGAGGGAAAAAAATCAGATGTCTAAGCCAATACGTATATGTTATACTAAACCTTGATGACAGTGGAAACTACTATACATTTAAAAAGTGTGGAAAATTGTATAAGATGGGGCGTGTGTGTGTGTGTGTCTAAAGTTACAGAAAAAAATGTGTGAGATGTATTCTATTATTTGAGAAATAGTATGTGATCATGTAATGCAATTGCATTTTAATGAATAGACTCGAGGTGTCAGGATTATACATATATCTTTAAACATTGGCATTTCGTGACTTTAGTGCTTAAATGTGTTACCTTAATATTCTCATTTCCGTTTTTTTGTATGGAATCTATACTTTTTTAAGACCAATCAAGTGACAATTTCTCTTTTACTCAGCCTTACTAAGAACACATTGTATAACTACAGCACTGCATCCGAATTATATAGAATAAGCATTGTTTGCTTGGAGTCGAAACAAAGGCTACAAAAATAAAGGGTTGTAGGACATGAATGTGAGACTGAAGGAATCAGATAAGTTGATTGTACAGAAAAGGACTCTCAAAGAGGGTATGTGACAGAAGCTAAAAGAAAAGGAAGAATTATGCAGGCTAGCCAAAGGAGACCGTAAATGGTTTAGTGGTATGAACCTGCATAAATTAAACTTCAAGCTAGATATTAGGAGAAAAAGTTCCTACAGCAAGGTCAGCCACACGATAGACTTATCTACTTAGGGAAGGTGTTGAGGCACCATCAGTAGATGTACTTAAGAGAAAATTGGATTTGACCCTTGGAGAAGTAGAACACATGAACTCCTAGATGGCTACTGGGACTGGATTTAATGACCCAGGCAGATCCTTCCAGTCCTGAAATCTATGGACATAAGAACGGCCATACTGGGTCAGACCAATGGTCCATCTAGCCCAGTATCCTGTGTTCCAACAATGGCTGGTGCCAGATGCTTCAGAGGGAATGAACAAAACAGGACAATTTCAAGTGACCCGTACCTTTTGGCAGTTGGAGGTTTAGGGAGACCTGGAGCATGGGGTTGCATCCGTGACTGTCTTGGCTAATAGCCATTCCTGGACCTATCCCCATAAACTTATCTAATTCTTTTTTGAACCCTGTCATACTTTGAGCCTCAACAACATCCCGTGACAAAGAGATCCACTTCTACGAAAAGTACTTCCTTATGTTTAAATTAAACCTGCTGCCTAATGATTTCATCATGTGATTTCCTAGTTCTTGTATTATGTGAAGGGTAAATAGCACTTAGCTATTCACTTTCTGCGTACCATTCGTGATTTTTACACCTCTATCATATCCACCTTTAGTCGTCTCTCTTCTAAGCTAAATAGGCCCAGTCTTTATAATCTCTCCTCATATGGAAGTTTTACCTTCTGTTAATTTTATGTACCTTTTTTTTTTTCTTTTCTTTTTTTTCCCCTGAGATGGGGAACTTCACGCAGTATTCAAGTTGGGTGTGTGAAGCTGGCAGATCCCATGCCAGTTCATATCAAGGCCCCAGGCCTTACTGAACACTGATAGATCCATAGCTGCAAACCAGTCTGACTTACTTGTGTGTTAGTATTGTTAAAACAGATAATAGAGTTATAAGAATGTGTTTAGACATTATGGAATGCTTTATGTAGGATGCTGCATGTATTAATCCTACTTATAATATCTGTATTCCATGTTACAAGGTGTCAAGGTTCCTCCCCCACTCTGAACTCTAGGGTACAGATGTGGGGACCTGCATGAAAACCTCCTAAGCTTACTTTCACCAGCTTAGGTTAAAACTTCCCCAAGGTACAAATTACTTTTATCCTTTGTCCCTGGATCTCCACTGCCACCACCAAACTCTAACTGGGCTTACTGGGAAACATAGTTTGGACACGTCTTTCCCCCCAAAATCCTCCTAACCTTCGCACCCCACTTCCTGGACAAGGTTTGGTAAAAATCCTCACCAATTTGCATAGGTGACCACAGACCCAAACCCTTGGATCTGAGAACAATGAAAAAGCATTCAGTTTTCTTACAAGAAGACTTTTAATAGAAGTAAAGGAATCACCTCTGTAAAATCAGGATGTTAGATACCTTACAGGGTAATTAGATTCAAAACATAGAGAATCCCTCTAGGCAAAACCTTAAGTTACAAAAAAGACACACAGGCAGGGATAGTCATTCTATTCAGCACAGTTCTTTTCTCAGCCATTTAAAGAAATCATAATCTAACACATACCTAGCTAGATTACTTACTAAAGTTCTAAGACTCCATTCCTGGTCTATCCCCGGCAAAAGCAGCATACAGACAGACACAGACCCTTTGTTTTTCTCCCTCCTCCCAGCTTTTGAAAGTATCTTGTCTCCTCATTGGTCATTTTGGTCAGGTGCCAGCGAGGTTACCTTTAGCTTCTTAACCCTTTACGGGTGAGAGGATTTTTCCTCTGGCCAGGAGGGATTTTAAAGGGGTTTACCCTTCCCTTTATATTTATGACACAAGGTAATGTTTAAATATTTGCTCTGTAACTATAAAAATGTTTGCTAAAATTGTAAATCCTCACAGTCAGGACTCTACAAGGACTCCAAAAACTCTTTCTTGAGCAGTAACATCTAATTTAGACCCCATCATTTTGTATGTATAGTTGGGATCATGTTTTCCAATATGCATTACTTTGCACTTGTCGATATTTTGTCTCTGCCATTTTGTCACTCAGTTTAGTGAGATTCCTTTGTAACTCTTCACAATCAGGTTTGGACTTAACTACCTCAAGTAATTTTGTATCATATGCAGACTTTGCCACCTCACTGTTTACCCCATTTTCTAGATCATTTTTTAATTTGTTGAACAGCACAGGTCCCAGTACAGATCCCTGGGGGACCCTGCTATTTACCTCTCTCCTTTGTGAAAACACTTGTTTTGCTTTGACCAGATTTTGGTTGATAGGTGCTAGTCACTTGGGGGACAATACCCCCAGCTGCACCTTATCAGGGAGAGCTTCAAGCCAGAATGTGCCTTCCTGTGATTCAAAGCACCCAGGAGGAGCATGCCCACTTCACCAATCCTTAAGATGGTGCTGCATGCTCTCCCTATGTTACTGGTAAGATCTTCTGATGAGAGTTGGGTCCATGGGCCCACCTTCTCCTTCCCCCTTTCTGCCCCCTTTTGCATAACTAGTATCCCAGGGGGAGCTAAGAGGAAGTAGTCCAGTCTCAGGAGAGTGCAGGGGCTGCAATTATTCCTAGTCCTGGCCCAAAAGATGCAAGAAGGAATACTTCTTTATGCCCTTCTCCTCAGTCCCCCTCTGTGCAAGGGGCAGACACAATCTGGCTCCAACTGTTTATCAAACGGCTTCAATAATAGACTGCTGTCTCATTTATGCCCTCTCCCAGTGACAATAATAAAATGGAAGTGAATACAAATGCACACCCATGAAGTAACCATCAGTAGAAATATTTAACTGATTACCCTTTATTTGAGTTTAGAAAGTGAATCAATAAGTGAATATATAATTGAATAACAGAGGTTGTCACCAAATTCTGTAGACATAATGATAGCTGTTTGATCTATATCTGATCATGCTGAAGGTCCTAAAATGAAGGTCATGTTCAAATCCAATTGCAATTCAGGAAAAGTATTCTGGCTTATTAGCATTAGTGTAGATTCTGTTTACACTGGTAAACAGATTAAAATACTTGACATGTTGTTCAATTAAATGTGAGATTGCTAACTGACAGACCCAAGTGTATTGATTTTTCCAGCCACATTAAACTAAATACGTGGCACAGTGTTTCATTACCTTTTGTGCTTAACCCTTTCACATTAACCCAGTGTAACATGTATGTGCATCAAATAAAATAATCTTAAACTTCTAAATTGGTAGGCATTGGAAAAAAGATGGATTCTTCTTGAGGGATTCTGATATATTATTATCTCTAGATGTGTTTAGCCTCTTCCATGAGTCACAGTGTTATCTAGATGGCCACAGGCATGCAAAAAGACTCCCACTCCATGTTCATTCAGTAAGTGGATAGCTTCATAGAGTTTAAAGCCAAAAGGGATCAATAAATCATCTAGTTTGGCCTCCTGTATATCACATTAAATGTCATCCATTTACTCCTGTACTGAGCCCAATACCTTGTGTTTGGCTAATGGATATCTTCCAGAAAGGCATCCAGTCTTGATTTGAAGACATCAAGAAATGAAGCATCCACCATGGGAAACAAATATTTAATAACAGGGTCTTCCATCTAGCAGAGAAAGATATAACTCGATCAAATAGCTGGAAGTTGAAGCTAGACAAATTCAGACTGGAAATAAGGCATATATTTTTAACAGTGAGAGTAATTAACCACTGAAACAGTTTACCAAGGATCATGATGGATTCTCTATCACTGACTTTTTAAATCAAGATTGGATGTTTTTCTAAAAGATCTGCTCTAGGAATCATTTTGGGACACCATTCTATAGGACACCAGATCGCAATGGTCCCTTATGGCCTGAGAATCTATGAAATTAGGCACATTTTTAGCAAGGAGGGTGATTAGCCATTGGAACAAACTACCAAGGGATAAATAGGTATAGATTGTAATCAAATCACCCCTTAACCTTCTCTTTGTTAAGCTAAATAGATTGAGCTCCTTGAATCTATCACAAAAAGCCACGTTTTCTAATTCTTTAATCATTCTCATGGCTCTTCTCGGAACCATCTCCAATTTATCAACATCCTTCCTGAATTGAGAACACCAGAACTGGACACAATATTTCAGCAGTGGTCGCACCAGTGCCAAATACAGAGGTAAAATAACTGTTCTGCTACTCCAAGATTCCCCTATTTATGCATCCCAGGATGGCGTTAGCTCTTTTGGCCACTGTGTCACGCTGGGAGCTCATGTTCAACTGATTGATTATCCATCATGATCCCCAAATCTTTTTCAGAGTCACTGCTTCTCAAGGTAGAGCCCCCCATTCTGTAAGTCTGGCCTATACTCTTCATTCCCAGATGTATACATTTACATTTAGCTTAATTAAAATGCATATTGTTTGCTTGCACCCAGTTTACCAAGTGATCCAGATCTCTCTGAATCAATGGCCTGTTTTCTTCATTATTTACCACTTTCCCAGTTTTTATGTCATTTGCAAACTCTCAGTGATAACTGTAGGTTTTCTTCCAACTCATTGATAAAGATGTTAAATAGCATAGGACCAAAAACCAATTCCTGCAGGACCCCACTGGAAACATACCCACTCAATGACCATTCTCTGTTTACAGTTACATTTTCAGACCTATCAGTTAGAATTAGTTTCTACTTTGAGTTTTCCTGGCTTCAACTTCCAGCTGCTGGTTTTATAATGCCTTTCTCAGCTAGATTACAGAGCCCTTTAGTACCCAGTATTTTCTCCCTGTGAAGGTCCTTAAACACTGTAATCAAGTCACCTCTCAGTCTTCTTTTTGGTAAACTAAATAGATGGAGCTCTTTAAGTGTCTCACTGTGAGTCTCCAGCCCGTGAATCATTTTTGTGGATCTTTTGTGCACCCTAACAATTTTTCAGTATCTTTTTCAAAATATGGACACCATAGCTGTGTGCAGTATTGCCATGTACAGCTCCCTGTTTATACATCCAAAGATTGCATTAACATTTTCTGGCACAGCATCGCACTGGAAGCTCATAATGGGATGCTTGTCCACTATGACCCCTCAATCCTTTTCAGTCACTGCTTTCCAGGAGACAGTCTCCCATTCTGTGGGTATGGCCTATATTCTTTGTTCATGGATGTATACCTTTGCATTAGCCTGTATTAAAATGTATTTTGTTTCAGTGGGCCGAGTTTAACAAGCAATCCAGACTGCTCTGTATGACTGCCTTGTCGTCGTCATTTGCCATTCTGCCAATCTTTGTGTCATCTCCAAATTTTATCAGCACTAAATTTATATTTACTTCCAGATCAGTGATGAACATATTGAATAGCATCAGCTTAACATCAATCTCTGTGGAACCCTCCTAAAAACACCTTCATTTGATGATGATTTTCTATTGATACAAATTTTTTGAGATCTGTTAATCAGTTCTTAATCCGTTTAACCAGTTCTTTATTGATATTATATAGTGCCATATTTTTAATTGGAATGTCATGTGTGTTACTAAGTCAAAAACCTTACAAAAGTCTAAGAACTAGCCCATATTGATGGTCATAGTATACTACTATCCAAAATATTTTCTATGAGTGGAACATATTTTAAAAATGCAGTTACACAGAAAGAAGAATAATTGAAAACTGTTTACAACAAACCACCTTTCAATTACATCTCATGTGTTTATTTTAAATTTGCTGCTCTGCAGGGAATGGTTTGTGTTAGTTAAGAGTGTTTATTCAGAAAGGTTCCACGCTTCCAAGCACCAAAGGAAAATTCATATTCATTTTCTTTCTTTGCAAGATGTGATCCATATCATTAACTCTGCCACCAGTAAGGGAGAGTGTTTGTTTCTAATGTTTGCAGTGTTCAACAAGATGATCAGATGAATGTGTCTAGTCTGTACATTATCTGTTCTGTTACATTCAGCTAATAGGGGAGGGAAGGACCTTTGAACTGCACATTAAGTACGGATTAATGATAAAAAAGTGAGATCCAGAAATTAGCCTGAGAATCAACATTGACAGTTTTTATACTACGACAGTCTTTCAGGGCATGACAAAGCAGTTGTGTGTGATAACTTCATGAGTGCATTATGGCAGATTTCCAAAGTACAAAAGCAAAATGTTAGCTGTGACTGCTAGTACAAAGTAACATTTTCTGCACTCAGTGCTATTGTTAGGGAACAAGTGCTTTTCACCACGGTGATAGGGGCTCTTAGCTACTGAAATTGCTCAGTGAGGACCAAATTGTTCCCAGCCCTGAAGAGGTGGCATCATGGGCCAGGCACAGTCATGATAGGCAGCATTATTTCTTCTCTCAGCTGGTGCTAGGCAGCTGAAAGGGTGTCTGGTGTGAGGGCAAAAGCCCCAATTACCCTCTGCCCAAAGCTGCCCTAGTCCAGAGGGGAACACAGGCAGACTCCCAGGAGGATTTCTAAGTTAGACAGAATTCCTGTTGGGGTTCCCATGTCAGTGCAGTGCCTCCTCACCCAACCAACTCCCCCCAGTTCAGGCTGCGTCACAATCTGGCCCTGAAGCTTCACTATGGAAAAACAAAGGAAAAACAGTTGCATAGTAGCACAGTAACAAGCACAATCACAGCAGGACCAATTAAAACAGGAACTAAACATGACAGGAAAGGGAATTTAAAACAAAATGTAACTTGAAGTATCCCATCCTTCCTACTGTAAGGGCCACAATTAGATTTGTTTAGTTTTAAGGGGGAAGGGAGAATTGAAATATTTTGCACCATACACAGTAAAATAAAGGAAACAGAGGGACATGATTTTTATAGCTACATAATGATTGGTTTTCTCGATGTGGATGATGACCATGAGCCAGTTTCTGCTGCTCTCAAAAGTCGCATTAACATAATAGAATTAGAATAGGATTTGGCCTATTGTGGTCTGTGTGTAAATGACCCACATGTGAAGATAGGAAAGAATGAGTTCCCCTTATGCTGATCCTCACAAAGTGATTTGTGGGATTCTAACAGTTTCTTTGGCTCAGGCCTCCATTGGAAGGTAAAAAAAAAAAAAAAAAAGTCTGCCAATATGGCCTGCGAGGGTTCCTTCCTGTCTTCAAATCTGGTTAGCTACTTAGTTTGGCTTATGTGCACAAGCTATCTAAGTTAATCCTCTAACCCTGCTTTTAATCAGGGGTATCCTGGCTACCCTAGAAATTGCTTTTACTTAAATCCTATGGAAGGGGATAGGGCCCTGACTCATCTCGTTGGGGAGGATGGCTTTTCAAACTCTTCAAGAGCATTTCCTTTGCTGGGAGCTAATCAGAAAAGAAACTATGAAACCTATAAGCCTACAAAAGCTATAAGCTGTAACAAACCCTAATCAAGTCAATCTTTGTCACTCTTCCTTTTTCGAGAACTGAGAGAAAAACATTTTGAATGAAAATTGTCTATGATCAAGCAGACCATCCAAAAGCCCACTGGAGAAAGGCATCTTATAGTCAGTTCCTTTTCTTTCTTTTCTCTGGGCAATATCCAAATCCATGGACCTGGATATTATCCTAGTCAGAGAACCATGGGCTTGCAATGCCCAGTGCTTCAAAAGCTGCCAATGTGCCCCTCAGGAATATTAATTCCCATTCCTAAATCTGGCAGTCAGTTCAACACTGTGCATGTGAATAAGAATCATCATAACTGAGCATTCACTCACTGTATACCCTGAGGCATGAGGAATGTATACTCACTGTATACCCTGAGGAATGACTTGGGTCTGACTCTGGACCCAAGAATACTCTGCATCAGGAAAACAGCTGTAAAACTCCCTTTTATTTTGGGGGCAGAGACCCCTTCAGGGCATACATTACAGATGGACAGCTTTATCAGTGCAATGCAGTTCACCATTGTGCTGCAATT
Source organism: Natator depressus (assembly GCF_965152275.1). Taxonomy (NCBI): domain Eukaryota; kingdom Metazoa; phylum Chordata; order Testudines; family Cheloniidae; genus Natator; species Natator depressus. Next base: position 41,109,770 of record NC_134236.1, on the reverse strand, counting down.
GGTAAGATGCACAAACATAAGCTTTCAGTGACCTTTTTTATAGAAACTGCTGCCCATCTGCACGAAGTGCACCTTCCATTTCTAGTGCCCTCTATGTTTGTTGCTGTGCCTTGCTTTTCTATGACAACTAGCAACCGTTTAGCAAGGTGGTCTATGCACCTGTTTCACAGTACCACATTCAGATTAGTGGCCCAGTACGTCTGTATTGCTGCCACTCTTGATTGGGTTAACCTTTGTCTGGGTATGGTGCTTCATCTTGTATGGTGCCAGACAAACTCAGGGAAGTTTCAATAGCTTCCTGAAAATGTGCACTTACTTTCAGCTCAGCAACTGAATTACCTCTGTAGGATAAAGGCGTTTAGTACTGCAGATGTTAGAAATAGCTTGATCCTTACACTGTATCATAGAAAGTGTAAGGAATGAAACTTTTGTAAAACTGAACTGCTAGCAGGTTAATGAAGGGCAACTTTTGGCTAACACTTTCAGCACTGTGCCTTCCAACTTGGCCCATGGATTCATCTTGACTCCATGAAGTTGCATGAGCCAAGGAACAATACCATGAATCACACAGTAGCTTAATGTCTATCATTGGCTCAGATGGGAAGAAGCTCATGCTTCTCGGGTCTGGATTTCAGAGCTGGCTTGAGCTGAACTGGTTGATCAAGTCATCAGAAAGCATCAGTCGGTTTTTATAGTTACTGCACTGCAACAACAACAAAATCCATAGGTGAAATGCAAAATTGAAACCATTGCTTGGCTAAAGGCATTGTCAACAGTGAAGCAGGTACCTTGACTGACATTGAAATTGTGTTTAGACTGCAAAATTAACAGTCTTTTAAAAGGAATGAGAGTATGAAATTCTCTGAAGGAAGTATCCCTGCAGTGCAGTCTCAAAGCATTGAGGTGGAGGGGAGTCTAGATCACAATCTTAGGTTCCCACTCTGCATGAAACTCACCAAGCAGAGCCCATGCTTGGGAGTTAGTGAAGATCTAGGGGCCTTTCAAAGACCATAGCTATGTACTCAGGTGGCTAGCCCTTCTCACAGCTAATGCCACCATGGCTACGTTTCTATTTTTAGCATATTGTGTCTTTGGAATTTACACCTCCAGTATAAACATATATTTACAGTGCTTTTTGCTGTTTGGGTTATTCAGCACTAGCTGTTTCACACCAACTATTTTGGGCTTTTTCCACCTTGTGAACAAGCCCTAAATAAGGGGTGAATAAAGGGGAAATCATGTTTGAAGAGTGAAAGTAGAGGAAGAAAGATAGGAGAGTTTGGTTGAGCTTAGGGGAGAAAGTGGGAGCAGAGGAAGGTGAATGTGAGTGAAGGTCACAAGGACTGCATTTACCACTATAACATTTGTGCTTAGTCTGGTTGTCATTCTGCACACAAGAAAAATGAACATGGGTCCACATGATGGCTTGTAGCCATGTTGAAATCATTTGACACAGCAAAATGATAGAACAGTGGCATCTTTGCAATCAAAAGGGCTAGAAACTTTTTTTAGGCCTTTATCCTGGAGAATACAGCAAAATCTTAGGAGAAATCCCAAATCCCCACATCCTGTGGCTGTCAGAAGTGTGGATTTTCACTGTTCCTCCTCTTGTGTTACACTTTCACTCCACAAAGGTATTTAAATTCTTTATATCATTTCCACCTCACCTCACAGTGAGGAGGCCTCAGCAGTCAATCAGAATAAAGACTGCCTAATGAAAAAATAAACATTGTACAAATGTTTCACTTTTTAATTAAAATATTTTCTATGATTTAGTTACCTCATGGGTTGTTTTACCCTGTGTTTAAGTTGATGTGAGAATCTTCCAGTGTTCAGCCGTAATGTGTACAGCATAACTAATGTACCTTTACTTGAGATTATACTTAAGAATACCTATCTAATCAAGTTAAATAGCCAACAACTGTGCTGGCACAAGGCCATTCCAAAAATAATAGATGCCTTGTTAAGGGATTAGGATATTTAAATAAGAACACAGAATGGAAAAGAAAAGACCCATACGTAATCTACAATGTAGGAATGTGGAATGTGGAAAAAGCTAATGTACTCAATGCTTTTTTTGCCTCTGTCTTCATGAACAAGGTCAGCTCCCAGACTACTGCACTGGGCAGCACAGTATGGGGAGGAGGTGACCAGCCCTCTGTGGAGGAAGGAAGTGGTTCAGGACTATTTAGAAAAGCTGGACAAGCACAGTCCATGGGGCCGGATGCACTGCATCCAAGGGTGCTAAAGGAGTTGGCAGATGTGATTGTAGAACCATTGGCCATTATCTTTGAAAACTCATGGTGATTGGGGGAGGTCCCAGATGACTGGAAAAAGGTTAATGTACTGCCCATCTTTAAAAAAGAGAAGGAGGAGGATCCAGGGAACTACAGGCCAGTCAGCCTCACCTCAGTCCCTGGAAAAATCATGGAGCAGGTCCTCAAGGAATCAATTTTGAAGCACTTCGAGGAGAGGAAAGTGATCAGGACAGTCAGCATGGATTCACCAAGGGCAAGTCATGCCTGATTAACCTAATTGCCTTCTATGATGAGATAACTGGCTATGTGGATGAGGGGAAAGCAGTGGACATGTTATTCCTTGACTTTAGCTAAGCTTTTGATATGGTCTCCCACAGTATTCTTGCCTGTAAGTTAAAGTAGTATGGGCTGGAAGAATGAACTATAAGGTGGTGTGACAGGGTCGGGCCAGATGGCTACAGGAGAGTGATAGAAGGCAGATATATTAGCCCCAGGTTAAGTAGGTCCCTTTTCCCTGGGTAAGGTAATAGAGAAGGTTCCAGAACAATCAGGAACTTTCTGGAAACAATTAAGGCAGACAGGCTGATTAGAACACCTGCAGCCAATCAAGAAGCTGCTAGAATCAATTAAGGCAGGCTAATCAGGGCACCTGGGTTTAAAAAGGAGCTCACTTCAGTTTGTGGTGTGTGTGAGGAGCTGGGAGCAAGAGGTGCAAGAAGCTGAGAGTGAGAAGGTGTACTACTGGAAGACTGAAAAGTACAAGCATTATCAGACATCAGGAGGAAGGTCCTGTGGTGAGAATAAAGAAGGTGTTGGGAGGAGGCCATGGGGAAGTAGCCCAGGGAGTTGTAGCTTTCACGCAGCTGTTACAGAAGCCACTGTAGACAGCTGCAATCCACAGGGCCCTGGGCTGGAACCCGGAGTAGGGGGCGGGCCTGGGTTCCCTCCGTCCCCCCAACTCCCTACTTGATACCAGAGGAGTTGAACTGGACTGTGGGTTCCACCAGAGGGGAAGGTCCCTGGCCTGTTCCCTGATCCACTAGGTGGATCAGCAGAGACTGTGGGGATTGTTCCTCTTCCTTTCCCCATGCTGGCCAAAGATGAGGCTAACTGAGTGAACGGCAGATTTGAGCCATGAAAGTGGCCAACTGAGGGCTGCCATGAACCTCTGAGGTGAGAAAATCTGCCAGTAAGCGCAGGACCCACCAAGGCAGAGGAGGAACTTTGTCACAGTGGATAGAAATCTGGCTAGATCATCGGGCTCAAAGGGTAGCGATCAAAGGCTCCATGTCTAGTTAGCAGCCGATATCAAGCGGAGTGCTCCAAGGGTAGGTCCTGGGGACGGTTTTGTTCAATATCTTCATTAATGATCTGGAGGATGGCGTGGACTGCACCCTCAGCAAGTTTGCAGATGACACTAAACTGGGAGGAGTGATAGATATGCTGGAGGGTAGGGGTAGGATACAGAGAGACCTAGACAAATTAGAGGATTGGGCCAAAAGAAATCTGATGAGGTTCAACAAGGACCAAGTGGCTAGGCAGCAGTTCTGCAGAAAAGGATCTAGGGGTTATGGTGGATGAGAAGCTGGATATGAGTCAGTGTGCTCTTGTTGCCAAGAAGACTAACAGCATTTTGGGCTGTATAAGTAGGAGCATTGTCAGCAGATCGAGGGATGTGATCATTCCCCTCTCTTTGGCATTGGTGAGGCCTCATTTGGAGTACTGTGTCGAGTTTTGGGCCCCACACTACAAAAAGGATGTGGAAAAATTGGAAAGAGTCCAGCGGAGGGCAACAAAAATGATTAGGGGGCTGGAGCATATGACTTATGAGGAGAGGCTGAGGGAACTGGGATTATTTAGTCTGCAGAAGAGAAGAAATGGGGGTGGGGGGGATTCGATAGCTGCTTTCAACTACCTGAAGGGGGGTTTCAAAGAGGATGGAGCTTGGCTGTTCTCAATGATGGCAGATGACAGAACAAGGAGCAATGGTCTCAAGTTACAGTGGAGGAGGTTTAGGTTGGATATTAGGAAAAACGTTTTCACTAGGAGGGTGGTGAAGCACTGGAATGGGTTACCTAGGGAGGTGGTGGAATCTCCACCCTTAGAGGTTTTTAAGGTCAGGATTGGTCCTGCTTTGAGCAGGGGGTTGGACTAGATGACCTCCTGAGGTCCCTTCCAACCCTGATATTGTATGATTCTATGTAAGGCAATTACAAGAGAACAGAAACAACAGTGAATGTGTCGAAAAAGGTGCAAGAATCAAAATTCAGCTGGCAAAGACCTCATGAAAACTCTTTAATTTAATGTAAAGTTTTGAATCATCTTCTGTCACACTAAGAAGGCTACAGTACTTTATCTCTTGGTATGTTGTTGGAATGTGCTTTCTATAGTTTAGAGACAGCAAACAAATTCTCTGACATTTAATATTTTATTATTGGCCTGATTCACTATTGTATTTCAATGGAGTTAAATTGGCATAAAACTGGAGTAATACAGTGGTGATTCAGGCCCATGAATGTTTCCCAGGGTAGATACAGCATGTACAGTTTCTAAATTAGGAAGTATTTGTGGATTCTGAAAATCTCCTTATCAATTATTGCTGAATTTAAACAAATAACTTTCTTAAAAGATTATTTAGATCCAGGGTAATTTAGGATTTTTGCTCCTTGTTCCAGTACACTTTGCTGAAGCTGTAATAATTAAACATGTCAATATTTTCCACTTTGATATTAATCCATTGGTTAATTTTGACCTAAATCACATACAAAATATTGTCCATCCCTGCCCCCCCCCAAAAAATATTTTAAAAAGGCTTCTGTAGCCTTTGCTGATCAGATATTTTGGAGGTGACATCTAAACATGTATTGCTAGGTTAAAAAAAAAAAACTCGGATTCATGACTCACAACTTCTAAAACAAACCCACGTAGAATACATTAACCCACACAATCTGTGTTGGTATGATAAAAATCGGAATGTTTGGTTTGCGGGGAAAAGTGACATGTGGGTTCCAAGAATGACTGGAATTAGGTATTTCTGGTATAAATCAGTGCTCTGGAATTACAGCGGAATAATGTCTATTCTGCTTCATCAACTTACTGTGTGCTCTTAAAACAGCCGCTGTGTTCCACCTGAAACATTTCAGCATTGGGCCAAGAGAATTATATACCATTTTGTAAATCATTAAAAAAGAATTTATGTGTTGTGTGGACCTTGTGTCGGCCCTCTGCATTGGGGATCATTTCATCTTAAAGGCATATAGCCCTGCATATTCACAAAGGCCTATCACAAGAGGAGCTGAATAAAACAAAAAAGATCCACTACCATACATCTTTAGTGAGCATTGAACAAGATCCTTATTTGTACTATTCAATCGTAGCAGTGAGTGGAGTTGAAGCCACGTTGTTGCTGGCAGCCCTCTCTCCCAAAGTAGGGCTAAGAATTGGGCTGGCCAGAAAATGGCAATTCTACTTAGTGAACAATTCTGAGGTTTTGGATTTCGTTTTTATTTTGATGAGAAAAGAAAATGAGTTCTTTTTGATTTTTGTGTGTAAAAAACAAAACCCAACCCCCCCCCAAAATGGAGTGAGACCTACCCCAGAATTGTCAATAGCTGCTGTTTAGGGCACTTGTCTGGGAAGTGGGAGACCAGGTTCAAGTCCCTGTTCTGTTTGATTTGGAGCAGGGACGTGTACCTCAGTCTCCTACAGGTAAGTGCCCTAACCACCAGGTTATTGGCTGTTGTGAGGTCTCTCTCTGGCTTTCATTTTGACATGAGAAATTTTTGTCAAACCCAGTACATTTCTGTGAAATATTTAGATTTTGAGAAAACAGCATTTTTAATGGAAAAAGGTTTCTTGAAAATTTTTCGACCCGCTCTGTCTATGAAATGACCCATTTTTCCATACCCTGCACTGTCTCAACACTGGAAGCAGATAAAAAATTGAGAAAATCATCATATGGTTTCTCCAGCCATGCAACAGGTCCCTTGAGAGTTCCAAGAACAGTGAAGCTGATCTCTCTCACCAACAGAAGATGGCCAATAAAAGATATTACCTCACCCACCTTGTTTCTCCAAAAGCAATGACATTCACAGGAGGTAAATGACATAGTTGGAACAAGATTTGCTAGAGTGGCATTTATGGCTGCAGCTAGAGTCTCTCAGTAGAACATTGTACTGTAAGGCAACATTACAATGTAAAGTGTAGTGAGGTTGAACTACTTTGTTGCCAAAGCACTGTGTTGTGTTAAGAAGACACACTGATTTTTGCTGGAACACTTTTGTACTGTCACATAACTGCAGAATCCATCTGCTAGTCACTAGAATAAAAGTAGCATTGGAAAAAAAGCCACCTCCAGTCATATGATCCTTAAAACGCATGAAATTTAAAGCTCTGCTAATAATTTTTTTTTTTAATATGGAGAGCTATCTATCTCATAGAACTGGAAGGGACCTTAAAAGGTCATAGAGTCCAGTCCCCTGCCTGCACAGCAGGACCAAGTACCGTCCCTTATTTTTGTCCCAGATCCCTAAATGGCCCCTTCAAGGATTGAACTCACAACGCTGGGTTTAGCAGGCCAAGGCTCAAACCACTGAGCTGTATGCTTCCAAAGGGATGCAGTTCTTCTGCCTGATGATTTAGAGTGCAAGCTTTTTTGTGCAGGGATCATGGCTTTTTTTGTGTTTGTACAGCAGCTAGCACATTGTATGCTGCCGGAAACAACTACTAATAATAAGAAAGTAGGCTACCCTTGCTGTTTTTATAGTACAGATTCTACTGTCAAACTCATTTGGGTGTGTTCAGTGAGTCTAGAGATGCATTCTGTTTCAGTTGGTTTTTCCACTTATAATGAGAAGACGGGCGTGAGCCAAAGTCCACGGACGTCAATGGGAGTCTTTCCATTCACTTCAGTGCCCTTGGATCAGGCCCTGAATGTTTCCAGTAATAAAAATGGGTAAAATAAGTCACATGGGGCTATATTCACAAAGGAACTTCGGCGTTGTGATTGCGAAGCATCACAGTGCCTAGCTTTTAGGTGCCCAGAAAATCACTGGGATTCACAAAGCCTGAATTAGCCCAGACTCCCTGTACAATAAATGGGGAGAGAGAGGTGCCTAAGAATGAGATTCACATAAGCCAGCATGTTAGGTGGCTCCTTGCCAAAGCTATCCAATGGGGGATGCCAAGGCAAGGGGTGTGTACTAAGTCCTACCCCTTAGAGAGTTCAGAGCCTAAGTGTAGATGCAGGGAAGTGTCTCCCTCTGGCTGGGAATCTCAGCTGCAAACCCTCTCTTGGCATTGGGTGCTGTTTTTGCAAGAAACAGGGGAGGGGTAGGCTCTCCCTCATAATTTCTAGCCCATTGGTTAGGGTGCTCACCTGGGATGTGGGAGACCCCTGCTTCAGGTGCCCTCTCCACCTGAGAGGGAGAAGGGATTTGACCAGGGATGTGCCCTCTGTTAGGGGCTTGCCCTAACCACTGGGCTATAGGATACTCTGGTTTGTTGCAGGGGAGGCTGCTCCACTGTGGATAAATAATGAAAGGATCATTGGGCCAGACAGAGAGCATGAGAATGACCCGGCAGTCACTTGGGATGTGGGAGCCCCAGAATCCAGTCACCCTGCTCCAGTAACCTTTGTTTTAATTATTTAGCCACAGTGAATGAGGAGAGACAGGCCTAGCTCCATGAGAGGGGCGGGGCTTAGCATACATCTCTCAGCTTCTGCATCTCCCATTGACTAGCTTAGAAGAAGCATCGTCTAGCCTGCTTGCTTTTGTGTATCCCATTCATAGGTGCCTGTTGCTCCGCATTCATTCTATAAGTGCCTAACGCAGACTTTGTGAATCCCTGTGATTTTTCACTGTGCCTAAATTTTAGGCTTATCTAAGATCATGGTCTTACTGTGGGGCTAGGAATAATAAAGCCCAGGACTCTGGGCACCCAGTCTCCCAGCTGTAAGGAATATAGCAGACACCCTGGGTCTGATTCTGCCCTCAGTTACATTTTTATTAATCAAAAGTAACTCCACCGAAGTCAATGGAGTTAAAGTGGTCTAAAATTGTTCAGAATGTGTTTTGTGGGCCATATCATCAGCTAGTGATCCTTTTTTATAGAAGTCTGGGGGCTTGTCTACACAGAGCAGCAATGTGCACCACAGGGGTTTGATTTCTGAAGCACACTAACGTGTTGCACATGCATCATCATCATCAGTGGTCCCTCGATTTGAGGATGATCTCTACCACAGATTTACATACAGATCCTGAGATGACTCAGGAGTCTGATCCTGGAACACTGATCTGCCTGCAGTAAGTATAGAGATTTCCTGGTGGGTTAGCTGCCTGCTGAGAGAACGTTCTCTCTTTTTCCTTCCTTCTCTCTCTCTTTTTGGCTTCAAGGGCAAGGTGCTTCTCCTTGAAGTGGGCCAATGCCTGTTGGAGGATGTGGTACCATTGAGGTCAGTTGGTGGCTTGCTCCTCTCTGCTTGTGATGTCCACATCAGTTTTCTTAGGATATGCTTTCAGGGTGTCTTTGTGGCCTTTCCTTTGACCACCATATGATCTCTGACCATGGGTGAGCTGAAAGTAGAGGACTTGTTTTGGGAGGTGAGAGTCTGGCATCTGCACACAATGTCCAGCCCAGCGGAGTTGGTTCATGAGAATAAATGCTTCAATGCTGGTGACGCTGGCTTCAGTAAGGAGGCTGGCATTAGTGCAGTGATCTTCCCACTTGATGTGAAGGATCTTCCGGAGGCATCGTTGGTGATACCTCTCCAGACTCTTGAGGTGCTGTCAATAGGTCACCCAGGTTTCGCATCCAAAAGAGCGTGTAGGAATAATAATTGTCTTATAGATGTGGATTTTGGTATCCTGCCATAGGTCATGGTCTGTGAAAAAGCATTGGAGTAATTTCCCAAAGGAAGCACTTGCACTCTGGATCCTGTGCTGGATCTCACTGTCTATTTTTGTGTTTTGAGAAAGTTGGTTACCAAGGTAGCAGAAGTACATGATAGGCTCCAAAGTCTGTCCCTCGATGGTGACTTGTGGTGGGTCATGTGCAAGGCCTGAGGCAGGTTGATGGAGCACTTTAGTCTTCTCAATATTGAGTGCGAGTCCTAGGCTTTGGTAAGCTTGTGCAAAAAAAAAAAATCCAGTGTGGCCTGTATCCTCTTAAACTGATTAATTCCCCTTGCTGAGGAAATATTGCTAGAATCTCAGTGTGGTTTTAGACCATCCCGCAGGATAACTGCCAGATCCAGGAAAAGTCTTGGGAGCAAAATCTGGATCTATATATAGCCTTCATCGATTTGACAAAACCCTTCAACTCCATCAATTGTGAAGCCCTCTGGAAGATGCTGGCCAGATTTGGCTGCCCTCCAAAATTTATTAAGGTCTTAAGACTTCTTCATGATCAGATGACTGCCACCATTCTCTGTGATGGCCTGGAGACGGACCCTTTCGTCATCAAAACTTGGTTTAAGCAAGGATGCGTTACTGCCCCAACCCTGTTCTCCATCTATTTAGCAGTCATTTTTGTCCTCGTTAAAGACTACTTCCCCAATGGAGTTGACATTCAATACAGAATGGATAGGCAGCTTTTTAATCTTCAACATCTCTGCTCAAAGTCTAAAGTCCCTCAGGGCGTCCATTAGTGATCTTCAGTATGCTGATGACTCTGCCATCCTCACGCACACTGAGAATGTTGCACTCTATCCATCCCGTGTAGACTCTTCTGGTGTGAACTAAAGGTTCCCTCAATTGCTTATGCAATTGACTCGGGCTTTATTCTGTTTCAATCAGTACTGCCTTAAAGTGCACTGGGGAACGTCCAGTGTGCACCAGCAGGGCCTACATGGACCAATTAGTGTATAACACATCAGTGCACTTTAGAAATCACATTCCTGTAGTGCACATTGCTCCTCTGTATAGACATGCCCTTAATTAAGCATCTGCTGAAAAGTAAATGAATTACGATAATTCTTGATAACTGGTGTCATTCTGGAATACCTAATGAAGAATCGAAAAGAAATACATTTCATGTTTTTGCTGTATTTAAGTGATAAATATTTCTTCACGAAGCATTACATTTCAATATTCAAGGGCAGATTGTGCTAAGATGGAAAGATCCTCAGCTGCTGTAAATCAGCCTAGTTCCATGGAGTATTTCACATCCTTAGCTGGTGTAAATTTGTGTAGCTTCATTGTGTTCACTGGAGCTATGCTGATTTGCACCAGCTGAGGATCTGGCACTGAGAGAGAGAGAGAGAGAGTGTGTGTATATATATATATTTATATATTTGGGGGTAAATTCTGCCTTGCCGTTATTCATGGGGGCAAAAATTGATGTAAGGGATCTTCCCCATCCTTACCACAGTCTAGCCCTGAATATTTCTATTTACTGAAAGGGAAATGAATTATAAAAGACCAGATTCTGCCACCCTTACTTACATAGAGTAGCACCTTACCCCATGAGTAAGGAGGGCAGCATTGGGAGCAAAGTCACTACAGGTAGATGGCATCCACAATTAAGAGAAAATGTATTTGTATTATTATTATTTATTTGCATTTGAGTTTTAAAATTAATTGAAAATGTTCAGCCAAGTGATGGGGACCCAGTTCCATGAGTTAAGGATGTAGCAGTAGAAAAAAGGACCATACCTATGCTGCGTACAGAATATATTAGAATACACATAGAAAAGAAACAGCCTACTTCTAAATGTCTACTCAAATTTGTATAACCCTAATATAGCACATCCTTTTAAGTTGGATCATGGCTAAATTAAACTGACTACGGAGTAAATTGCCATTCAGATACAAATATATTTATGTAAGATATTAAATCAGTAGAATCCAATTTGCTTTGTCACTGCACAATGCTTCAATGACCTCCTTCTTTATCTCAAATCCTATCTGTTAAACAGGCTTAGGGCCTTTTGTTCTAAAGCAGGGCAACTGTTCCTTTGTTTTCCTAATGAGCTTCGGACATATCTAAAGAGTTTTCCAGTATTGCAGACATGCTTAGCCCCAGGCATGATAGTTAAGGCCTTCTGCCAACACAGAAGCTTTACAGATGGATCACACGTGACAGCTTATGCAATTGACTTGGGCTTTATATACTAGTGGGACACTGGCATGTAAAGGGCTTATGGAAAGATCTGCACCAGGTCAGAAAAAATGTACTCATCCCTCTAATATTGCTTCTCAAAGTGCTTTCGCATTATAACAAACCAAATTTGATTTAATTTTTTATTTCGTTAAGATGTCATCTTGTAAAGAAACCCCCAGAGTTTAGTAACACTGTGTTCTAAATTTTAGGAACTGAAACGCCACGAAAACTCTGGTAAAATGGTTATTCGTCTGCGGAGGATCACGCCTGGGTATATACGATTATTGCAGGTATGAAAATTCTCTCTTCTTCCTTTCTCTTTTAATTAGAAGTTTGAAATACTGATATCTGTCTTGCTAAAAGGGATTCTAGTTCATAACATCATGTGACCAACCCAAGAGAACATTGGCTTCTGCTGGGTTAACTTTCAGAAGAACTCATAGAAGTCTTAATTAAGCATCTGCTGAAAAGTAAATGAGTTATGATAATGCTTGATAATTGGTGTCGGTCTGGAATACCTAATGCAGAATATTTGGAAGAAGATACATTTTAAATTTTTAATGTATTTAAATGATGAATATTTCTGAGTGAAGCTTTAGACTGCAATAACTTAGTGTCTTTGAGACAGTAGAAAAATGCTAACGGCAAAGAGAATGACAGCATTCCAAAAGAGCTAAAACAGATCATTAATTAAACATGCCTACCTAGTTTGGTGATTTGGATGAGGAAAGCTGGAACAATTATGAGCTCCGGAAGTGAAGTACCTGGAGAAAGAATTCTGCTAATATATAAAATGCCTTTAAATAAGTTTAATACTTGGGAATAAAATATCAATATAAAGCAGATTGTGAATAAAGGCTGTTGGGGCATCCTCCTTAACTCAGTTCATATTTGCAATACTTACATTTTTTCATCAGTGGGTCCAACAGCTGTAACCAACATAACACACATACTCGAAAGCATAAAGTATTATAGCTTACAGACAGTATGGTTGAGCTCAGGATACTGTTGCAGTCTTAACAGAAATTCCTTCCTGTTTGCCTCTGACTTGTGATATCTTTATATAGTAATTTTTTGTGTTGAAATCTTTCTTTTTACATGTTAAAGTATCCTGTTGTCTATGACATTTTCGGGATTAGAGCAGCGAACTCTCATTCAAGCATACATACAAAAACTACGGTCTAGGAGCAATATCCTGGCTCCACTAAGTGAGGGTTTTGCCACTAATTTCATTGAGGCCAGGATTTCACCCTAGGTGAGCGGGGAAAAGAGTACAAGAAATAAATCCCTGAATGGTGCTTAAACAATATTTAATGTAACAAATGGTGCCACTGGAAAGATACGCAGTACATTTTAACTTATGACTGATGTTCCAAGGACTTAATTAATTAATTTCCATGCATTCATTTCTTTGATTCCTAAGAAGATGTATGTACCAGTCAGCTATAGTCTCCATTCCTTATTCAGACTTTCAGTAAAGAATTAATGTCTAACATTCAAGGAAGTGAGATTGCGTTAGTAGCTGACTTGTAGAAGGGGAGAAATCTTAATATTTCTCAGTACAAGGAGGTTTTGCCTGATATTTTTCAGCAGAAAGCAGAGTCATGCCACATGAAATAATGTGAAGGGGGGCGGGGGGGAGACTGTCTTGGAAGTTGTAATGATCTACCTTAGTATCAAACTCAGCAGAACTGGCATGTAACTTGTCCTGGTTTTCCCATAGACTCAAGCTGCTGGAAAAATTGTTATCAACACAACAGACATATTGATGCAACGTACAGCTTTGCTCCTAGGAATGTTTGGGATCAGTATATCTGGTTATAGCACACGCCGGCTAACTCAAGAGAAGAGACTCCCCTTGAACCTTTAAACTGATGGAATATGATCCAAGAAATGAAAGTTTATGTCAACAGAACTGATGAATTATTTGTCTCTCCATTATCAGCTTGGAGGTCATAAGACACTTTTTAAAAGCAAGCTGGAAAAGATGGAAGAAGAGTTGTAGATCTCGCCGGCAAAAAAATAAAATAAAATAAAAAAAGACTAATGATTTGGGGAAGCATTAGATTTGCAAGCAAGATAGAGTGTTTGTACATGTGATGGATTTCTGTCAGTACACAGTATGAACACTGAGAGAAATGTAAATGTATGAAGTACAATTAAAATCAGAACAAGTGCAAACAGATTGATGGGGCGTGCTATGCACAATTAGGGTCACCTTTTTTATTGCCTACCTTTGTCTGGAAATGTTTATACAAAAATATATTCAGATATTCCAGTGTAATAAACAAAAAAATGCTGCAGATTATATACCGTGCATATGGTATGAAAAAGGAAGGATAATGCCAAAGCAAATATATGAATGTCTTTATTGGTGTTTTATGTCTTGATATGATTATTTTAAGTCTGGTTTGCTTCTGTGCATGTGGCTGTGTAGCTTTTTAAATTTTCTATTCTAGAAGGGAACAGTACAAATAAAGAATTGTCTCTTGTGCAGAGTTCAACCTGTCTGATCACATTCCTCTGCTTAGCCTCTTGATCCCACAACACATATTCTGATTAAAATAGAACTGGAGTTTGTGCTTTTCCCCTCCCCCTCTTGTGTTTCTGTGCAATTTTATTTAATGAGCATTTTACTCAGGCAAGCTCTATAACTATTATTCATTTTGTTTTAACTGTTTCAGAGATTTTGTGCAAACAGCTTTGTAGGCACTTTTATGTGTCGCAGAAAAACACAGTTCTCACTCTCTGGTTGGGTGCAGCAAGTCAGATATGTAAGTAGTTAGTATTTAAACTCTTGTGTTCTAACCTAATAACCAAATGTAATACTATTTTTCTTTTTTCAATGTTAAAAATTATTTCTTCTGTCAACAATATTTATAGTCTGCCACTAAGGGGCATCCTACACAGCTAAATATTTTCAGGTCTCAAGATTGTTCAGTGCAACATTATAAATCACAGAGAGATTCGGATTTAAACCCCGCTGTGCTATTTTTGTTTTTTGTTTGTTTGTTTTCCAGAACCCTGTGTGATTAAATTCAAGCAAATTAGAAAATGAGTTTTTAGCGGATCATTTTCCGACAAATTACCTAGCATCTGCTGTCACTTTTTTCTACTTAAAGTATAAAATGAGGTGGTGGAATAGTCCATCTTTTGCCTTCACTTGTGAGGAAGTAGAGAAAACTTCATCTTTTAGGCAAAAATAAAAGTAATAGTGCGTTTGGAAAATATTTAATCATGTCAGACCTATCGCTGAGGGATTCAGTACATAGATTGTGGCACAAAATGTCTGTATTTCTTACGACTTTCTAATCAATGTACACTACATTGATCAGCTGTATTTTTGTAGGTTTCAGAGTAGCAGCCGTGTTAGTCTGTATTCGCAAAAAGAAAAGGAGTACTTGTGGCACCCTAGAGACGAACAAATTTATTTGAGCAAAAGCTTTCGTGAGCTAATTTAATTAATTTTTGTACTGTATCCTGTTTGCCATTCATTCAGCGCCTGTGCAAAGGTGAATATAAGATAACTGGATATTACCACTTCCACTAGCTGTGTTAAAATAAAAGCTTTTGCCTAGATACGTGTATCATATATTGGACCTGCTTTTAAGTAGAACTAACACAACAAAAGAAAAGGAGTACTTGTGGCACCTTAGAGACTAACAAATTTATTTGAGCATAAGCTTTCGTGAGTTACAGCTCACTTCATCGGATGCATGCAGTGGAAAATACAGTAGGGGGATTTTATATACACAGAGAACGTGAAACAATGGGTGTTACCATACACACTGTAAGGAGAGTGATCAGGTAAGGTGAGCTATTACCAGCAGGAGAGGGAAAAAAACCTTTTGTAGTGATAATCAAGGTGGGCCATTTCCAGCAGTTGACAAGAACGTGTGAGGAACAGTAGGGGGGAAAAATAAACATGGGGAAATAGTTTTACTTTGTGTAATGACACATCCACTCCCAGTCTTTATTCAAGCCTAATTTAATGGTGTCCAGTTAGCAAATTAATTCCAATTCATCAGTCTCTCATTGGACTCTGTTTTTGAAATAAGATGCTCAGAAGATATACTATAAAATGGCTACATTGCAGCTATAATTTCAAAGTTATGAAACTCATGAGGAATGTGTGTTCTTTTTCAGAACATTTGCTTTTAATAATTTTGCCAGATTTCTTTGGTGCTGATAAAAGTGATGGATTGACTGCACTGGCGACAGACAAGTATAGTGTGGGGAGATTTGACATAAGCATATGTCTCTAGAACGTCAACAATATCCAGCCATAGGCAAATTATGTGACCACAAAAGTAGTTTTACTATAATCCAAAGTCTCTAGCAGTGCAAAATTAGGGTTGTAGGCAGGCTTAATTTTCAGCATGTTCTTAGGTCCCAATGAAGTAAAAGTGATTTAAGCATGTGCTAAAGTGTCTTGCTGAATCGGGGTACTAATGTGCTGATCTCCTTGCCTCTCCTTGGACCTCAAAAAAAAAATTGTATTTTCGACATCTTCACCTTTTTTGTGTATAAGACTTTAAATTTGAAAATCTTGGCAATTCAGCAATTCATCAGCAATTTAACACAGAGCAAAAGTGTTGAGTGCTTGTAAGTTGAAGCTGCTTACTTAATACTGTAAAGCTTTTTAGAAACACCAGAGATGTATTTAATTTGGCCCATAATTTGTTAGTTTTGAGACATTATATGCCAGGAATTACTTTTTATCTTCCCTAGCTGTGTGAAAATATGTAAATAGCAGAGCTGTATGAGTAAACACGAGACCTTACTCACTGATGTGTGTTAAAAGCTGCTTCACAGAATTTATCTCTTATTTTTATTAACTCTCAAAGTCAGGCACATCTAAATGAATGTCTCTTGATGCCAAACAATCTTTAACTAAACTAATCCACAGTGGTCAGCAATAACTTCTCAAATCTGCATTACAGCTTGATAGTTCCAGTTAATTATTATATTCTACCAGCAGCAACCTCAGAAGATTTTGTAACTGTTTAGTTTGCATGCATAAGTGTATCTCTTAAAGTCAAATGAAATGAAAATGTTAAATAGTAAATCAAATATTTTAATTATTCTTCTCATCAGACAGAGATACTGAGATTGGGAAGGGATCCTGTGGAGAAATACACTGGGATTGGTTTGAGCTATTTGAGATAAATACTGTAGCCCATGTATATCAAAGAATGTCAAGAAGTCAGTACAGAGACTTGAATAATGTGTTTTACTAATGACTTGTGTTTCTATATGGATTTACTGAATATATCTTCTAACATAATGATTCTCAACCTCCTCCATACCTGGACCACCCCAAAACCACCACCTCAGCCCAGCTAGCTGGGATCTAGCTCTCCTTTAGCAATATGGGAAAGATAGTATGATTGCATCTTCCCTGGTACCGCTTCACAACCTCTCTCTCCCCCACCCTCCTGGGGTCACAACCTCAAGGTTGAGAATCCCTGCACTATAATAATGCCAATCTGTAGAGACTCTTGGATATAACAGTAGCTATGCTAGTACTTTGCCTTGGAAAGTATGGGCTGGTACTTCAAAAGATTGCTGTGGTTGTGTATCTGTGGCAAACAAAGTTGTGAAAGATTTGATCTTGCTTCTATTGAAGTATTGGTATTACCTTAATGGGAGGAAGACTGGGCCCCAAGTATCCAGAGTTTGGCTAGGGAACTGCATAGAGACTGAAGGAAAAAGCAATGGAGGTTTTGGAGTTACAGGATATAATTTATGTAAACAGCCTGCTAAAACGCTGTCATAAATATAAAGGGAAGGGTAACCACCTTTCTGTATACAGTGCTATAAAATCTCTCTTGGCCAAAGACAAAATCCTTTCACCTGTAAAGGGTTAAGAAGCTAAGATAATCTCGCTGGCATCTGACCCAAAATGACCAATTAGGGGACAAGATACTTTCAAATCTGGAGGGGGGAAAAAAGGTTTTGGTCTGTCTGTGTGTTACCTTTGCCAGGAACAGACCAAGGATGCAAGCTCTCCAACTCATGTAAAGTTAGTAAGCAATCTAGCTAGAAAATGCGTTAGGTTTTCTTTGTTTTTTGGCTTGTAACTTTGCTGTGCTGGAGAAAATGTGCATTCCTGTTTTTGTGTCTTTTTGTAACTTAAGGTTTTGCCTAAAGGGATTCTCTATGTTTTGAATCTGACTGCCTGTAAGATTATCTTCCATTCTGATCTTACAGAGTTGTTCTCATATCTCTTTTTGTTCTTCTAATAAAGTTCTGATTGTTAAGAATCTGATTGGGTTTTTTGGGTGTTAAAAATCCAAGGGGTTTGTGCTCATCTTGTTTATTCTCAAGCCTCCCCAGGAAAGGAGGTGTAAGAACTTGGGGGGGGGGGGTATTTTGGGGAAATAGGAACTCCAAGTGGTCCTTTCTCTGTTCTCTGTCTAAAACACTTGGTGGTGGCATTGTTTTACCTAATCCAAGGGCAAAGACTTTGTGCCTTGGGGAAGTTTTTAACTTAAACTGGTAGAAATAAGCTTAGGGGTTTTTTCATCTGTACCCTAGAGTTCAGAGTGGGGAAGGGACCTTGACAAATGCATACACCATAGAACAATTACGCTGAAAACTCAGGAAAGGTAATGACAAAGATTACTTCAAAGGGGATCCGTGTGGGCTCAGGGGCCTAACTGTGGTACAGTTTGCCTAAGTGATGAACAAATGTGAGAAGAGAACTCAGAAAAAGTATTTCCTGAACTGTGACTCCATTGAAAACAAATTCATGGTGTTCACAATGTTTGTAACTATGATTGTTTAAGTTAGACTCCACAGTGCTCAAATAATAATCCTCATAAAGCTTAAATGGGAAAGTGCACGTTTCCTTCCCTGAATTATGTATATGTTTTCACTATGGAGAAGAGATGCTGCAGTTTGAATAATCAAATCACTTGTCTAAGATATTTCCTGCCCTCCAAACATTGTAGGATTTTAGACTTGTAAAATTGCTATCAAGTTTCTAATTAAAAAATGAAAAGCCACGAGGGAGGTTTTATCTCTGTCAGATGCTTCACTTTTGTAACTATTGATAACACAACAGTTGCCCCAGGGATGATGATGACCCAGAGAGCCCACATCGGCAGTAAACAAGGAGGCAGTATTGGTCTAGTAGATAGGGCATTGGCCTAGGAGTCAGGAGAGCTGCGTTCTAATTCCAGTTCTGCCAGTGATCTGTGGCATGGTCTTGAGCAAGTCTCTAATTCGTCTCTCCCTTTTTTTCTTGTCTGTAAAGTCTATAAGTCTTTCAGGGCAGGGATTTATCTCTCACTCTGTGTTTATGCAGTGCCTAGCATGGTAGAACTCTGATCTTGGTTGGGCTATAAGGTGGAACTGAAATGCTGCTTTTACTACTCCTACTAATAATCATAAAAAGGAAGCCCAGGTTAATATGGACTTATTCTGTGCAGAAGCTTCCCTTACAAGATATACCTTTGCATGTCATTATCTGCATTGTTAGATGAATAGACTACATCTAAACTGCAGAGTACCTTTTAATGCTTATACAGGTGTTTGCTTTCAGAAGAGTCCTTTGAGATTTTATACAGATTACAGTGATTGCAGGACAGGTTTTTTGACAGTGTTTTTGATATTAGTGCTCATCATTTCATGGTCTTTTACCCTTTGGTTTAAAAATAGTCAGCAACAGCACCAAGAAATAGAATAAGTGGATACAATTGTCCGTTCTTTTCTATACAACTCTCGTGTAACTGTTCTACAAATACAGTAGTTTAATAAGGTTGCTGAAAGGTAGTTTAATCAAATAGTAGCGTAGTAAGGTTCAAGGAGCTCCATTCACTTCAGCTTTTAACTGAGCATCTAATCACTTACTTCCGCAGTAATCAAGAGCCATATTGTGCCATTGATTTGTAAACCGTGCTTCTCACTGATTCTAATGGAGAATTCTGTTTAAAAATCAGTGACACAATGTGGCTTCTTCACTTTCATATTGGAATTTTATGCACACATACATCATTCTTGCCTAAAAGCTGTTACCCAGTAAGTTATGTGAGTGATTTTACTTCAGTCACTCTTGTGATCTTACAAAATACAAGCATTTTAATCTCCATCTTCAATAATAATAATAATGATAAGCATTTTTCAACTTAAAAAATTCTATGATCATAACACCCCCAGACTGCACTGCAGGTGGGTAATACTGACAGCCCTATTTTACAGATGAGGGAAACTAAGACAGAGAGGTTAAATTGTGACCAGTGCCACAGAGGAGACCCAAAGTTAGAGCCACAGTATTAGATCTCAGAAGTTCATGGAACTCCCTTTTGTTCACAAAGCACTAGTCCATTCTTCCTTTGTCTAATGGAATGTGAATGTTCTTACTATACATGTAAATGTCCATTTGTTTTTCTTTTAATCCTGCTGATCTCTTGTTTATAAAAGTAGAGGAAGAACCTTGCTGCTAAGGACTTTGGCAATTTAAAAAAGGTATCAGAATAAATAAGAGAATTGTCTGTCCTCCAATGTGTATTGTACACCAAGGAATTTACTGATTTGAAATTGCACACTGGAGAAGTGGTGATGGTGCAAAACTGGGCAAAGCACAGAACCTTGAGCAGAGTCCCCTCACTACTGGTTGTGAATAATTCAGTGAGCATAGCTCATGCTTACACTTGAGTTATACCTAAGTTACTACAGTGAATTCTTTCCCATGTGTCTGACTGGTGGGTCTCACGGACATGCTCAGGGTCTAACTGATCACCAAATTTGGCGTCGGGAAGGAATTTTCCCTCAGGTCAGATTGTCAGAGATCCTGGGGCTTTTTCACCTTGCTCTGCATCATGGAACATGGGTCACTTACACATTTAAACTAGTGTAAATGGTGGATTCTCTATAACTTGAAGTCTTTAAACCATGATTTGTGGACTTCAGTAACTCAGCAAGAGGTTATGGGTCTATTACAGGAGTGGATGGGTGGGTGAAATTTTGTGGCCCATAATATAAATAAGATGATATTCAGTAAGGAAAAATGCAAAGTGCTCCTCTTAGGAAGGAACTATCAGTTGCACACATACAAAATGGGAAATGTCTGCCTAGGAAGGAGTACTGCAGAAAGGGATCTGGGGGTCATAGTGGATCACAAACTAAATATGAGTCAACAGTGTAACACTGTTGCAAAAAAAGCAAACATCATTCTGGGATGTATTAGCAGGAGTATTGTAAGCAAAACATGAGAAGTAATTCTTCCGCTCTAGTCTACACTGATTAGACCTCAACTGTAGTACTGTGTCCAGGTTCTGGGTGCCACATTTCAGGAAAGATGTGAACAAACTGGAGAAAGTCCAGAGAAGAGCATCAAAAATGATTAAAGGTCTAGAAAACATGACCTATGAGGGAAGATTGAAAAAAACAGGTTTGCTCAGTCTGGAAAAGAGAAGACAGAGAGGGGACATAACAGTTTTCAAGTACATAAAAGGTTGTTACAATGAGGAGGGAGAAAAATTGTTCTTAACCTTTGAGGATAGGACAAAAAGCAATGGGCTTAAATTGCAGCAAGGGAGGTTTAGATTGGACATTAGGAAAGGCTTCTTAACTGTCAGGGTGGTTAAGCACTGGAATAAATTGCCTAGGGAAATTATGGAATCTCTATCATTGGAGATTTTTAAGAATAGGTTAGACAAACACCTGTTGGGATGGTCTAGATAATACTTAGTCCTGCCGTGAGTGCAGGGGACTGGAGTAGATGACCTCTCAAGGTCCCTTCCAGTTCTATGATTCTATGTGCAGGAGGTCAGACTAGATGATCACAATGGTCCCTCCTGGCCTTAAAGTCTATGAGTCTATGATCTGGATTTCTTTCAAAAAGATAGTAAGAATTCCACTTATTAAAAACTAGTGCATATGATTGTGCTATACTCTCTGAGCCAGACCTGTAGCAACATGAGAGCTCTGCTTGGCACAGATGGAGAGAAGGGGAGAGCAATGGTGCCTTAAGTCTGTCTTTGTACTACCTTGCTCCCGTGGGTTGCCAGGGGCCATTCAACCCCTTGCATAACTTAGAGCAGCCTCAGAGCTCTCCTGGGTTGTAACAACCCCCTAAGGATTGGGGTTTCTTAAGTATTATGTGCTCTGGCTGCACATCAAGATACACCAGGGAGATTGGCACAGAGCTGGCAATGGAAGCTCTACACTAGCAGGGATTCACCATACTGACTCCATGTCACCATTCCCTATATCAGCTGTCCTGTTAGAGCAGCTTTCTGGTCCCTTTGTACTACAGGATTAGAAAGAGAGATTGAGAGAGAGCATTCAAGGGCAAGGACAGAGCTCTGATACCGGAAGCGGTGAGGGCCGAGGGACATACCGGCTGCCGCTTCCTGTAGCCCCCATTGGTCTGGAGCGACGAACTGCGGCCAGTGGGAGCCGCGATCGGCCGAACCTGCGGATGCGGCAGGTAAACAAACCGGCCCAGCCCGCCAGGGGCTTTCCCTGAACAAGCAGCAGCCCTAGTTTGGGAAACACTGGTCTAGGGGTATTTTCCATATGTAAAATAAAAAGGGTCATTTTCCCCCCATAATTTGTAAATCATTGTTCATAACATTTTGAAACATATTTAAATCCCCCCCTCCTTTCCACCCTTTCTGTGTGTGTCCCTGTGTCTCTTTCCTTTGCCATGTAAAAAAGCAGAGACCTCAGCTGATGCTATCTTGCAAAAAGGAGTGAAAGGAAAGGAAATGACCATAATACTGTGAAGAATATAGGAAGCACAATGTGCACCCTCCTGTCTAGCTGAGATGAGCTCAGATAATCATATGCAGAGGGCCTTGGGATGAATTTGACTATCTAGTGCTGTACACACAGCAGTTTGGCCAAGTGAGGGAAATGGACCAAAGCACCACATTCAAAATGTGTATTGTATCAGGTCATTGTTGATAGAAAGTATTCAAGGTGAGAATATGCCTTTGATTTACGTAATGGCATTACAATATTTTCTTTATAACTTGTTATCCCTCCGTAACACAGCCTGACTTCTGCTTTGTTGACTGCCATTGTGCATTAAACAAACATTTTCACTGAGCAGTCTATCAAGAAGCCCTGGGAGGCAAAAACTCAGAATCCTTGTGTCTGCAAAATGCCGACTAGCTAGAGATGTTCCAGATGGTGGATTAATTAGTGCATTCTCCCAGATGAACACATCCTGCTGTGTGGAACACTCAGCTTGTTTTTCCGAAAATGTCAGCTGAGTTTGAGGCTCTTTCCAATGAGTCTGAGGAACTGGAATCGCAGCAGTGGCCAGCAAACCCAACCTCTTCTTTGATAGAGGCTGCCCAAATCTCAAAATCGAAGGTTGTCAAGACATGAACAAAAGTCTCTGCATATGAAATAGAACTATGACTTTCATGGTTGATGAATGCTAATGAGGAGTGCTTAGCCTGAAGCCACTGCTAACTTAGACTGTAAATGCCCTTTTCAGAAATGTCAGCCTTCCAACCACCCTGAAAATTTCAATAGTCCAACTACACTTCAGGAATCCACAACTCAGCACATACAATCTCATCAACTACTGCCTTGTCCTTTAGCTCCCCTTCTTGGGCAAAGTTATCAAGACGGTGAACTGACTCTAACAACACCTGATCTTGCCATATCCTGATCTGAATCCTTCCCAGTCAGAATTCATACCAGGATATGGTATGGAGAAGACACTTTTTACACTAATGGATAATCTTCTTTCACTCAGAGAGAGCGGACAAACCTCCATCTTAGTGTTGTTAGATCTAGTCACAGCTTTCAATGCTATTCATCATGAGATGGTCCTGACTCATTTATGAGTCCTGGCAGGGGTGGCTGGAATTGCATTAAGCTGGCTTCCTTCACACCTTCATTGCCAACAATATGCTGATGACACCTACCGCTACATCTCTTTCACATTAACTGCAGGCATTGCCATTGGCCAACTATTTTAGTGCCAGAGAGAAGTAAGTGACTGGCTGAAAAGAAGCGGGCTCCAGCTGAATGCATGTAGGACTGAAATAATGTTGGTACAAATGGAGTAGCAGTAAGCTGTCTTTGCTCATTCTTATTGGATAGATCCCAGAAAGTTATGATGAGTAATTGCTCATTGTGACTTTCAAGAGCTCTCACCTTTATGTTCAACCATTAACAGAAACAGTGTGATTCTGTAAGCTTTGATGCCAGGCATACCCTGACAATACCCAGCTGTACATAAATCTAGCAGAGACAGTGCCAGTATCGAGCATCACAGTTCCTGGGAAAAATAAATATCTGGATGAAAAGCAGCTGTCCCAAGTTCAAACTAGGTAAAGCAGATGTGCTGCTCACAAAATGGAGGAAGCAGGTTGAGAAACTGGCTGGGGGTCTGCCATCATTGTTCATTGAGGGCATTTGCTTTCTGATTGTCAAGAGGGTGAACAATGCTGGATCTAGAATGATCTCCAGATCCGGACAGAAGCTCCCAAAACATTGACCTTCTAAGCAGATGGAATCCTGGAGTCATGTTGTTCAGAACATTAACAGCAATAAGGCACTTTGAGAGGTTCCTGTGTACCAAGAAGGGCAGCTTGGAGTAAACCACTTTGTCCTCCTGGAATGCAATGAGCTACTGGATGGCCATTCTCAAAGTGTGTGAGGCACAGATTGTCATAACAATCTGAGAGTCCCCAGTTTGAATGATTGTTTAACAGCCCTTTCTACCTTCCAGTCCAGAGTGGTCATGAAAAAACACACTGACCTCCAGAGGCAGAGAATTAGAATAGGAAGCCACCACTGAGTCATATTTGCTGTGGAACAACCAGAGGTTGTGGGAGTTGGGGTTCAGCTTAGAGACTGAGGAGGTTCTTTGGCAGAATGGGTGCACAGTCAGGAGAGGCACAGCCTGTTTGCATCATCTTCCCAAAAGGCACAGTCAACTTTGAAGGGGTCCCCTGGGAGAACATAAAGTGCTCTGCCCCACTCGCCAAGGAATTTTCCTCCACTAGAGAAAGAGTTAAGTTTTTTGTCCTGTGGGAGACCAAGTATCTGCACTTCTCCAGCATGATCTCCTAAGGTTTTCTGAGGTGTGTTGAGGGGAGGGGAAGGTATTGTGCTAAAATGCACAGGTCCAGCTCTGATTCTAGCTCAACCTCTGGATAACTGTATCTGAGGGAGGGAAGCAATAAAGGACAAGGGTTTTGTTGCTTTAGGGGTGGAAAAGAGGTACCTTCAGACCAAGCAGAATGGCCCATTTAACTTTCTCACTAAGCATGGGGAGCTCTCCTGGGAAGCCTCTTTTGGAGGGGAGGAGAAAAGAGCCATTGTGTGAGAGAGCTTGGAGCCAGCAAAGGCCCTTTGTATCCAAGCTATGGATCTTGGATGAAAGGCCTCCCTTGTGCTGATGGTAAGATAGGGCCCTCAGACTGGATATCCTGAGAGCCCCCCATCTGAGATGTAGACCTCCTGAAGATCCCTTTCTTTGGTGTTGGGGCATGGGGGACTTTAAAGCAGCACTGTGGGTACTGAGTCCTAGGATGAGGACTAAATTCAGACACGTTCATTAGATTTAGAACCATCATGTTTTGCACAAGACTGTGGTGAGCGATCTCAGAAACCATCTCTCTTTGTGTGGCCAACTATAACAGCTATACTCTACTGGGGCATTACTACCACTGAAGGTCCCCAAAGTGAAACTATCAGGGGCTAGGCATTCTCCCTCAGGCCCTCAGCTATTCTCTACCACAGAAGATCAAACTGAACTTGAGTCCTGCCAACTTTAGGGCAAATGTAGGACACATCTATTTGTATTAGCCTTCCCTAAATCATGATGCCATGCTCCTTGTCAGACAGAAATGATACTATTATAACTATATCCATGGCACTTTGATACAATAATGATACATGATAGATGAACAGATACTGTACATTATTTTGTACTTGACTGTGTAGAAATTCAGCTGCCATTGGTCTGCATTGTGCAGTTGTTTGTGTGTTTTGTGGCCATTCCAAAATGGAATTAAGAAGGGAATTGTGCTGCACAGCTGACGTTCTTGGTTCCTTAAAACTAGTCTTAAAACATACCTTTTTATAACCCAGTAACCTTTTAAATTCAGCATTAATATGGCAATACCTTTTTTGTTGAATTCTTTCTGTAAATGAAGTGTTTCCTGTATAGGGGTTGTTACTTATTATTATGTTGTTCAGCCCTGGGTAACGTTAAAGGATTGTATATAAATATTTTTTTCATTTATTTTCAGTACATGCATCTGTATGTACATAGTTGTGTAATAGTTCTGTGGGTGATTACCTGTAAATCCATGGTGTACTGTAAATACAGTGCTGTGCCTTGTGCTGTGAGAGCTGACAAGATGCCAAGGACCTGCAATCATCCACTTTATTAAGGGAGAGAGAAATGGAGACATGGTCAATGGTGAGCAAAACTCAAGCTTTATATTTACTTCTGATCGTGGAGATTATTCTTCTCCTCCCTTCCTCATTTGTAAAATGTGGATAATAAAACTTCCTTTCCTCCACTCTTTGTCTGTCTCATCAACTTGGTTTCTAATTTCTTTGTGTTAGGAACCAAATTTTCATGATACATCTGTACAGTGCCTATCACAGTGAGGCCCTGATCCTTGATGGGAGCTGCTAGGTTCTACTTTCATTCAAAAAATAAATCATTTTAATTATAAGTTCTTCAAGGCGAGTCTCTTAATATCTGTTTGTGCTGTGACTAGCACAATCATAGAATCATAGAAATGTAGGGCTGGAAGGGACCTTCAGAGGTTATTTGGTCCAGCCTCTTGTCCAGCTGAGGTAGGACCAAGAACACCTAGACCATCCCTGACAGGTGTTTGTTCCACCTGTTCTTAAAAACCTCTAATGATAGGGATTCCACGACCTTCCTTGGAAGCCTATTACAGAGCTGAACTCCCTTATAGTTAGAAAGTTTTTCCTAATATTGAACCTTAATTTCCCTTTCTGCAGATTAAGTCTATTACTTCCTGTCCTACCTTCAGTAGACATGGAGAACAGTTTATCACCATCCTCTTTATAACAGCCCTTAATATATCTGAAGACTGTTATCAGATCCCACCTCACTCTTCTTTTCTCAAGACTAAACATGCCTAGTTTTTAGGGTGTTCACCCCACACTGGAAAGGAAGGAGTTAAAAGCAACCTAGGGAAGCTGCACAGGGAGCAGCCAATTGTCGAGAGGCTGTATGGGGCAGCCAATCAGGGCCCAGCGCTTACCTAAAAGGAGCTGCAGGGCCAGAGACAGTCAGTGGTTGCTGTCTGGAGCTCAAGGAGGGAGGCCTGGGCTCCTAGAAGGTAGATGGAAGCAAGCACCTTAGACAAAGCAGCTGTTGGTGGGGACTGAGGGAGCAAGAGGGAGCTCCTGGATGGCTGCCCAGACATGTGCCTGTAGGCTCTGAGAAGAGGGGGAAGAAGATGCTGGGGCTGCAGGGAAGTGGCCCAGGGAATTGAAGCAGCATTAGTGGAGAATTAAGGAGAGGCAACAGGAGGCTGCTCTCTACAGGGTCCCTCGGCTGAGAACCAGAGTAGTGGGCAGGCCTGGTGATATCAGTCAGCTCTGTGTTCTTGGGGAACCAGGGCGCAGTATCCAGCCTGTCTGACTCATGGAAGACACGCGCCCCCCTCCCCCCCCACCAGCCTCTGCTTGAACCAAAACTGATCAAAGAAAAGACTTGCAGAGAGCCGCGAAGGGTGTTTGGAGACACACCTAGACCCCTCCTGACAAGGGTGACAAGAACAAAGGCCACTCCCCTAGCCTCATATGCATGAAAGATGGGACAGGGAGACATCTCCATTAGCATACAGAATGGAGAACAGAGGCAACTCCCCTAGACTCATCTGCATGAAAGATAGGACACGGAGACATCTCCATTAGCATATAGCATCTTTTCTACCTCAGGTATTAACCTTTAGTAATGTAACCGTTATGTTGGTTTAGGCTCTCCTTGTGTAGTTATCACTATTATTCAATCAATAACTTTTGTGGTTAAGCTGGTTGCCCCCCCCCCCGAACTTTACTCTTCTGTGTCTTTAGCTTCCCCATTTACTCTGCAGCAACCTTTCTTTTGCCTAAGCTAAAGATCCCTGTAGCACCCAAAAATCTTGTGGGGTTTGCTCATCAGGTGGGTTAGTACCAGAACAACTGTGATGTGAAAGTGGGGATAGGAACGTGCTGAACCTATGACATACAAGGGTGGCAGCTTGAAAGTGCTGCTCGACCCAGCCTGCTCAGGCGTACTCTATTCCAGGGCGGTACTTGTGGCACATAAGGGTGACAGCTTGGAAGTGCTGATTGACCCAGTCCGCTCAGACTTGCTCTGTTAATGTGTGTGTGTGTGTGTGTTCATCTGGTTCTGGGGCTAGAGGAACTCAGCCCCGGGAAACCTAGGTCCTGCAAGATAGCTCTACTGGGA
The DNA here is from genome assembly GCF_965152275.1 of Natator depressus. Classification (NCBI taxonomy): domain Eukaryota; kingdom Metazoa; phylum Chordata; order Testudines; family Cheloniidae; genus Natator; species Natator depressus. The sequence continues at coordinate 41,081,987 of NC_134236.1, read as the reverse complement.
GGGGACTTGCAGAAGGGAGAAGTAGAGCTCTATATGAAAACACAAGTGACATAAGCAGTACATTAATAGAATTACAGAACACCCCCCTCCCCCAAGAAGAGTAACCCTAATAAATGAGCATACCCCAAAGTAACGGGCAAATCTGGCAACACTGGGTTCCCCCCACGGTGGGGAAGTGGCTGGACAATAGGACTGGGATACTCACCCCTGCAAGGGGGAAATCTGGATGGCGACACAGCAGAGGGCTGAGTCGTGAAGAGCATGCTGCAGTTCTGGAAGCCAAGAGAGGGGCTGTAAACGGAAGCAGAGATGGAGAGATGGTGTGAAGACTGTCAATGGGGGTGTTGGCGTCAAGCTAATCCCCAGAGCAACCAGGAGGAGGTGCCAGTCCGGCGGCAAGAGGTACACACCATGACATTCAGGTTTTCTAAAGCTTTTATCATTTTTATTGCTCTCCTCTGGACTCTCTTCAGTTTGTCCACATCTTTCTTAAAATGTGATGCCCAGAACTGGACACAGTACTCCACCTGAAGCCTCATCAGTGCCAAGTAGAATGGGATAATTGCCTCTTCTGTCTTACGTATGATGGTCCTGTTAATACACCCCAGGATTATATTAGCCTTTTTTGCAACTGCATCACGTGACTGACTCCTATTCAATTTGTGATCCACCCTAACCCCCAGATCCTTTTCAGAAGTACTACTACTTAGCCAGTTATTCCCCCTTTTATAGCTGTGCACTTGATTTTTCCTTCCTGAGTAAAGCACTTTCTATTTCTCTTTATTGAATTTCATCTTGTTGATTTCAGACCCATTCTCTAATTTGTCAAGGTCATTTTGAATTCCAATACTGGCCTCCAAAGTGATTGCAACCCGTCCCAGTTGGGTGTCCTCCACAAATTTTAGAAGCATACTCTCCATTCCATTATCTAAGTCATTAATGAAAATAATGACTGGACCAGACCCAGGGCTGACCCCCTGGGACTCCATTAGATTTGTCCTTGTTTGGCAGTGAGCCCTGATCTTGGTTAGGGTGTTAGTTACTGTAATACAAAAATGTGTAAAAATACAATTGTAAAAACAATTGCCTTTGACAATTTTCTTTCTTAAAATCTGTTAATTAGAACTAGTGACCTTCTGGACACCTGCAGTCCTATCTATCACAAGAGTCCCCACCCCCACCTTCTAAGCCTGACATTCCATCTGACACCTCCCTATATTTCATATCTTTCTTTATTAGTTTCTATATTTTTCCCTCCCCAGCTGCTTATGCTGTGTGGTAGGTGTTTTATGGGGAGCGATGGTAGCAGCCTATGATGATTTATTTATTTATTTATTATTTGTATTCCAGCAGTTCCTGGAGCCCCAGCTAAGCTCAGGGCCTTATTGTGCTAGGTCCTATACAAACATTGATAAGAAACAGTTCCTGCCCCTAAGAGTGTACAAACTAAACAGACAAGAAAAACAAGGGGTGGAAGAAAGAGAGATAATATCCAACCAGAGTGTAACAAATTCCTAGGTATTAGCTCAGATGAGCACTTGAATGGTTGAAATTTGAAAGGACAGACCAGTGATCTCTGGTGTTCTCTGATGGAAAAGTCAGAGTTGAATGTTGGGATTTTTTTTCCCTCCTGTACTCAGTGCCTCAGAATGACTGAGTGTACCAAACATCAATACTCCAATTCAACAGGAATGTGGAAATAATTATTCTCTGTCAGTCAGTCACCTTGTTGCAAATATCTGCATTATATAAGAAAATATTGAAATAGAGATGTTGTACCAAGAATCCTGGGATGCTGTACAATTACTGAAGCTGAAACTGGCAGGTTATTTCCTAGTTATCTAATAGATATAATCACTATATGGTTATTTTCTAGGATGAGAATCCATTTACTTGGATGACCTGCATGCCATTATTACCAGAGTGTATGCATTTCCCTGTACCATTATTTCTCAGTAACTACTGTTTTGCAAATCTCTTTATTCTGATGGGCTACTATAATCCCTCTGATCTGACTGGCTCAGATTTTTAATCTGTTTGACTGCAACAGAAACTGTCCTCTTAGTATCCTGTTACCCTCAGAGATACTCTTAAATTGGTGTGGAAAGGAAAAAACTACAAACAAGCAAACAAAACAGGGCTGTGAAACTTGTGAAAGGGGAATAGGATGAATTACACGTTAAAAATCAGTTGACTCATTTCCCTCCTTACTTCTGTTTGTCTCTGGTCTCCTCCCTTTCAGGACAGTTCTCATCTCTTTAATAACTGCTTTATCTTGCTGTTTGGTTTAGTTTGTGACTTACATCAATGGTTTATATTGTGCACAGCCGAACTCCTGCCTCCCAATTAAGTTTTTAAACAAAAGTAACTAAAAATACACCCAGAACTTGCAATTCCTTACCCACATGAGTAATCTTTACTCACTGGAGTAATCTCGTTGATTTAATCAGGCTACTTCTTCACGGAAAGATTGAACACATGAATAAGGTTTTGGAAGATTAGTTCCATCTAGTGAAGCTGTTCTACTTTGTATGAGACCTGTAAATTCATTGGTACAGAGACAAAGTGGGAATGACTTGATAGCTTAGTGCACTCTCCGGGAGACCCAGATTCCAGTCCCTGCTCCAATTCATGTTTAAATATTTCATATCAAGAGAAACAGATTCAGCAGGAGAGATTAGATACCTAGCCCTATGGGTTTAGCATACTCATGTCAGAGGGGAGAGACATGGGTTCAAGTCCCTGCTCTGAATCCAGCAGAGGGGGGCATTTGAACTTCAGTCTCCCAACTCGTAGGCAAGAGTTCTGACCACTGGGTTATTGGGAGGGAGGTGAGTTATCACCCCCTCTCTGTTTTGTACAAGGCCCCGTCCAGTAGGTGAGCTTTTATGTGGCATTTGAGCATGCCAACTGGATCAGGCCCAACAGGTGAGCGAGACAAAGAAACTCCTACCTTAAAAATCCCACTGAGGCTTAAGCATGAGTTAGTTGACAAGCAGCTTGGCAGTGTTAGGTGGTTGTGCACATGTCCAGCAGCAGAAATGTAGGCAGCTTGCTGACTTTACTGCTGAAAACGTAGCCATCTAGGGACCTTAGGTGCCTTCAGGGTTAGGTGGCAGTTGATCGGCAGTTCTGTGAATGCCAGTGGTGCCTAAATGTTGGACTGAGGTGCCTGAAGTGCCAGTTAGTCACCTGAGTCTCCCTTGTGAATCTAGCTCTTAGCCTCTCAGTGCCTCTGTTACCTATCTGTAAAGTGGGGATAATAGCACTTCCTTGCCTCAAAGGGGAGTTGTAGAGATAAATACATTAAAGATTGGGAAGTGCTCTTATACTATGGCAATGGAGAGCATATAAGTCCTTAGAGGATAGATGCCTGTCCAACTTATGCTAGAGTTATGCTCTAAAGCAATGGTATTCAACCTGTGGTCCGCAGACTATGTCTAAGGGGGCCATGGATGGTGACTATGAAAATGCAGTTTCAGATCCCAGAAAAGGCATTCCATTTTTCTGATCAATCAAAAGTAAGTGAAGACCCCCACCTACAGGTCAAAACCCAGCAGTGTTGTCGTTACCATAGAAGCCCACAGTTCAGTGCCCTTTCTCTTGCTGCGTCAAATGCCATGCTGAGCATGTGCAACATTTATAGTTGAATTCTGTTCAGTCTAAGACGTCCATGGTAAGGGTCGGCAGACCACAGATTGAATTTCCGCACCTCCATTTGAAATTTTGTAGGGATCCACAAATGAAAAAATGTTGAAAACCACTGCAGTAGGGCATAATGGAATTTAAGCTGTGCATGGGCCTTGTGCATCCCCCCCCGCACAATGGTGAATTCCTCCCTATGACGGTAGACTGGAGAGTTCACTGTAGTGAACATATTTTTTGCAACAAAAACGTTTAAATTCAGATCTTCTGGTGAGCTTTCTAACATTCTCCTGGTTTTCCAAGCAATTCTAATTAAACAATAAAAGAATTAAGTTGTTGCACTTGATGTTTCATTTATAAAAAAGACAACCACAAATAAGTGCACTACTCTGACCAGTTTTCCAAAATTAAAATTTACATATAGTGACTGCTTCTCCGCTGAAGCTGATGTTTTATTCTGAAGTTGCAAAGGACATTAATGTACTCACCTGTAGCTCACACATTAATATTCATGCTGTCCACTATTTAAAAATACATGCCACACTCACCAGTTGTGTAGTTGGTATTCATGAATAAAATGTCATAATACAGGGTTTTCAGTTAAAACATGTGTTGGTGACTATCTGGGATATATGATGGGGTATACCTGACCAGGACTGGGCAAGCAGGCGTTAACCCCATGCTATGAGCTGAGGAAGCCATGGCCCCTCACACCTGCTGGGCATGCTCCGACTGGAACCACTGTATAAAAGGGAGCAGCTCAGCTCAGCTGGGATGACCACTGATGAGAGCAGATGTGCCCTGCAGACTTCTTCTGGGAAAGTGCCAGAGCCACCAGACACCGACACCAGCCAGGTTGGTACCTCTACCAAACCCGAGCCGAGGCCGACAGAGGCCAGGCAGTGATTGCTGAGGGACCGCCCACATTGGAAGAAGGGGTAGGAAGCAACCCAACAAGTGGGACAGTAGCAATGGGTGACTGAGACTGAGCAGTGAGTTATCTGCTCTCTAGGGTGCTGGGTCGGGACCTTGTGGAGAATGGTGGTCCAGCTCTCCCAACCGTCTGACTCACCATGGATACCGCCAACATGCAGGGAAGTGAATTGGACTGCCGAAGGCCATTACATACTTTAGCCTTACTATTCTCAACCCTGGGACATAAAAACATAAGAACAGCCATACCGGGTCAGACCAATAGTCCATCTAGCCCAGTATGCTGTCTTCCAACAGTGGCCAATGCTAGGTGCTCCAGATGGAGTGAACAGGTAATCATCAAGTGATCCATCCCCTGTTGCCCATTCCGAGCTTCTGGCAAACAGAGGCTAGGGACACCATCATTCTCCATGAATTTATCTAGTTCTTTTTTGAACAGTAGGGACAGCCCTACTAACTCTGGCCATTGGGCCTTACTGCTCTGGGAAGAAGGGTGGCTACTTAGACTTGGGTCACTGGGCCTTCCTGTCCTGAACCCCAAGGTAGCCCTATTGTCTCTGATCGTTGGGCCATACTGCCCTGGGGAGGAGGGCTGCTACTTAGACTTTAGCTACTAGGCCTTATGGTCCTGAAGCCCAGGCCTGCCTTAGTGACTTAGGCTATGGGGCTACACTGCCCTAAGGGGTATGGGTTTACCTACCCCTCAACAAGATGTCATAGCCATTTTGTTTCCTCCAGACCATATTGTGATACCTTACTCCAATTTAGTAGCACTTACTTATTGGTATCAATAGGTCTACCAATGGAGGAAGGTACTATTCAGTGTGAGTTAGGGGATCAGAATCTGTTCTTTTTATTGGGGAGATGTTTTTAAAGGCTTTATGCATTTTATTGAATCTCATATTCATTGTAAATGCTCCAGGACTGGAACTGTGTTCTGTATAATGCTGAGTAGCTTGTTGTTGCAAATAATAAATAATAGTAATGATCTCTGATGAAATAGACATCTCCAAATAAATATTATGCAATCCTGTAGTACCTGCACCACTACACATATCATTTTTCAGAAAAATAGTAAGAGAAAATTTTTCCTTGCCCATTAGTGGTGCTGCTTCAAGGTAGGATGCATTGATGAGGAGTTGAAGTGGCATATGTGAATTTTACTTTTAACTGTTGTGTTGGCCACACATAAGTTGCCAAGGAAACTATGCACATCTTAGACTTACTGAAGGTAAAAGAGAGTTGACTTGGGCAGTCTGGATGGATCTGTTGCTTGGAGCGGAAGTGAAATCCCAGGCTTGCTTGAGGAGTGAACTGAAAGGCTTGAAGTGTTACCTTTCACTCTCAGGGAAATGAGCAGCTGGCCAATTGGCAGGTTTGAGACTTTGGATAACTGACATCATCCATTTTCAGAGCAGAAACTGGGAAGAGAAGCCTAATTTAGAGTTTGATGGGGTGTGGTGGCTGCTTGGAATTCAACTTAAAATTTTAGTTTGGTATCCCCAAAATATATGCATGTTCTTTTAATAATATATCATATTGTTATCCTTTCAAGCCTGCTTCAGTTCCTTTACTCTTTGTGTGTATCTGTATATTGCCCAAGGTGACTCTCAGAGAAAATCGGAACCCCTTTTTTTTCTGGTTACACCACCTTATGAAGATAATAGAATTATAGAAAGGGGGAAATGTAATCTAATGTGACTTCTTTTAAGGAACATGACCCAGGGAAACTGCCCATAGCCCCACATATATTTAAACAATTCAAGTAGTGTTAATGGGCTATCAACAAACTTGTAATTTATTTTCCCTCTGTTGAAATGGTCCATTGAGTTGCGTTTCACAGATAATCGATCATCTAGGGACTGGAACGCATCACAACCTCTTTGTTTGTTCTTAATTCCATCTACACTACAAAATTAGGTTGAATTTATAGAAGTCGTTTTTTTAGAAATCGTTTTTATATAGTCGGTTGTGTGTGTCCCCACACAAAATGCTCTAAGTGCACTGTTATGCATAAAGGGGTAGATTTCCAAACAAGCCTCCTAAACTGTGTCTGTAAAATATGTGCATGCAACATTCCACATGTACAAATTTCTGTATTTGTAAATGTAAATGGGCAGGTTTTGTTTTCATTGAAATTTTACTTTCAAAATAAGTTGCACAAGGAAGGAACAGCAACAAGTGGTGTTGTAGTGAATTCCTTCCACATCTATTTGCAAAACAAAAGAAGAGGCAGAGAAGAAGGAAAAGCCACAAAAAATAAAAACAAACTCCTCACCCAAAGTATTTATTTTTCAAATGATGAGTAAACCATCCTATTGGCATGTAAATACACCATATCAATTGTTTGAGATGAGAATTAAAAACAGAAAGAAAGAATTTCCTTCCTTAGGGTGGGGGTGGGGGTGCGTGCATGTGGGTGGATGGAGCCATTAAAAGATATTATCTCACCCACCTTGTCTCTCTGGCTCTTTAAACAGCAGAGGAAGGTGAAACGAAATCTAATGGCTGGAAGCTGACACTAGATAAATTCAGACTAAAAATCAGATTAAAACTTTTAACTCTGAGGGTGATTAACCATTGGAACAGTTTACCAAGGGGATGTGGTGAATTCTCTGTCACTCAAATTCTTTCAATCAAGATTGGTATCTTTCTAGAAGATATACTTGAACCCAGGCAGAAGCTGTGGGCTTGAGGCAAAAGTCATTGGGTGGTTCTGCCCATTGTTATTCAGGAGGTCAGACCCCATGATCACAATGGTCCCTTCTGGCTTTGAAAAAAATCTACGTGTCTTTGAAAAGCATGCAATGAAATGTGCAGTATTATTAAGGGAGCGAAGGGGTGGTGTGGATGGAGAAGAGTTTTCAAAAGCACTCAGCGGTGGCCTACCTTAGCGAAGTAAATGGTGAAAATTTCATTGACTTCAGTGGGATCAGAGTTCGGCCAATGCTAAGCTCTTTTTGAAATCCCACCCATGTGTGGTTCTTACAGCTCAAGGAATCAAGGCCTCTCCCATGCTATGCTTGTTAAGTGGGGTCCTCTGTAGAAAGCATGTCACGTCAACCACCTCTGCATGCAAACAAGTTTCACTTAGGCAACTCCTTGAAAAATCTGACCCATACATTTGCCATTTTAGATATTTAGATTTATTGGGCCAAATTCACTGTTGATGTAAGAAGGCACAAATGTGATTTCAGTGGGGTTGTGTCCACTGATGCAAGCAATAGAGTTCGTTTGTCATCTTAAGACTTACACATTTCCAATAATTTGGCCACTTCCCCATGTAAAACTCCAAACTGAAACTTAGGTCTCCTGAAATACCTCCATTCTTCTCTGGGAAGAATGGGCTTGGACAAACAAAATGCTGTCTAACCAAAAGCCTGCCCTGGTTTTCCCATTGCTTCCTCTGCCCTTAGAAGCAACTGTTCTTTTTGTCTGAAGAATTTCTTCCACAGTCAGCGTGATTGAGGTCTGGGATACTCAGGTGGCACTGAAAGTAGAGTTGACCCTAGGATAGTCAATAGGACATTAGTGTGCTGAGCCAGCATAAGCCCCATTATGAGACATTGATTGGGTATAAAATGCTGTTCTCCATTTTATGCTTTTTACAGGTAGATAGGCAAGTGAAATGCAGAAAGGCATCTCTCCTAGCATAAAAGCCACATACATGCACATTGCAACCGTATCATCTTGAGCTAAGAAAAAGAGCCTAGTAGTGAAGTACAGACATGTGACTGGGATTCAGTTATAAGATGGATTTGTGGGGACAAATTCTTCAGAGAAAACCATTAGCAGGATCTCCTACATTAAGGATATCCAGGGACAAGATGATCTATAATGAATTTCTGCTTTTTAGTAGCTATGAGCCTCCATCCTTTATTCACTAACACCCTTTAATCTTCTCTCCTCCGGCTTTTCTTGGTAGGTTTATGTATTTTTTTATTAATGTGGCTTTTTTAGCCGGTGTTTCAGGTTCTATCACTACCTAATTTTATTTATTTCTCATAACATAACCAATACAGATCTTTCCAGCTCATGCCATATGGAACCTAAAACTTGTCGCAGCGTTTGTGAAAAATGGCTGTTTTGTCTGAGGCAGTTTGGTAGACAGACACTTTGACGTCGGTGCTGCTGGATGAGAAATGGTACTTGTTTGAACATCAGGTTTTTTATGAAATATGCCACTATCTTGTTATCAGGGAATGTTAAAATTGTTGAAATGTGTCCCTTGTAAGCAAAAAGAACCCCATGATTTTTGAAAAATGTCAATTTCTAAATAAACCCAGCATTGACTTAAGTCAGTTTGTATGAGTCCAGATTCTGACACTCTTACTCACATTTAATAGTACGTTACACTTCCAGGAGCCTTATTGACCTCAGTGAAACTACTTGGTGTTACTCATTGTAAGGGGGGTGTCAAAATCTGGCCCATAATGTACATAATCTGTATAAATGTCACCTCCTGGTTTTTGCCCTTTGACCGTGAGAAAGTTGTGCAAATGGCACTTACTTACAGTCAATAGGAAGAATCTTTCCTCCTAATTTTTTCTACCCTTATTCATGTATTGATATAGAGAAGGGCAAGCAAGCTTTTGTCTCTCAGATCTTATAACTGTAATGAGAGAGATGCAGGAGTTGGAACAGGTAGGGTATGTCTACACTGGCAAAGTTTTTGCATCACAAGTTATACCACTTTTATTAAACCGCTGGAATTAAACCGCTGTTGCGTGTCCACACTGTGCTCCTTGTGACACTGGAGTGCATCCACATTAGCAGCTCTTGCAATGGCAAAGACAGCAGTGCATTGTGGTAGCTATCCCACTGTGCAACTGGCCACAGGGTGCTTTGGGAAGGGTTTGCAATGCCTTATGGGGCAGGCACAACGTCACATGATGCAGGTTTCCCAGTCCCATTGTTCCATGGGCATCTACTCAGGCCGGATTAACTTTTTGTGAGCCCAGCACCATACATATTTGTGGGCCTCCATTGGGGAAATAGGGCATGTGATGGGGGGCAGTTGGCAGAGCGAGGGGCCGGTTGGAGGCAATGTGGCGCAGAGCAGCGTGAGAGCCCCACTCAGCCCAGCACAAGGGCACTGTTTACAAACCCACAACTGCTAGACGCACACTGGCCCACCCAGCCCTGAGCTGCCAGCATGCCCCTTCCACACTGCCCCCCTGCCCAGTGCCCTGTCCTTATGCCCAGCACCCCTTCACCCAGACCTCCCCCTCTTTCCACAGATCCCTATGCCCAGTGCCAACGGACCTGCTATGCCCAGCACCCCCTCCCCAGAGACCCCTCCCGCTGACCTCCCACCACAACTGCACAGCACCCTGCACACCATACCCCCTGCCCAGCTACCCCACCCACAGATCCCCTACTGTCCAACACCCCCTTCACAGTCCCACCATCACAGCTGTATAGCACCCCATATTCCTGAGGGAATTCTGCATCAAATTCTGTGCATAATATTTTAAAATTCTGCAATTTTTTTTAACAATATATAAATGTGGAAACTCCACCATGGTAGTGGGGAGCACAGGCTGCTGGCTGCATGGAGGTGGGAGAATACCCTGCAGCCTGCCCCACCCCCCTGGGACAGGGACTTGGCAATGAGGCTGAACCTGACCCTGACACAGCACAGGGGCCATGCCTGCCACAGAAACACCCTGTGCCAGGCACACCAGATGTGGGCAGGGAGGCTCAGCCTGGCAGCAGGATCCAAGTGCAGAGGGACTTAATATGGGGGGGATCCAGATGGGGGTAATAGGGTTCTGTGGGGGGAGGGGGTAAGAGGGTTCTGTGTGGGGCAGTCTGGGTGCAGGCAGCTCAGTGGGGGATCTGGATGCACAGGGAGGTTCCAGGTGCAGGGGCAATGGGAGTCTGCAGGGGGTACCAAGTGAAAGTGATTGGAGCTCGGCAGGGGGAGGGGGAGCTGGGTGCAGGGGAGGTGCACTTTGCATCCCATGCCCCTTCCCCACCGCTCCATCTCCCCTCCAGGCTTGGAGGTCAGGGGGAAAACTGCCCCCAAGCATGAGCCAGAGAAGCAGGCTGGTGCCGGGTCGCTCCTCTTCCTGCTGCCTGGTGATTGCAGGGCGGGCCCGACCCTGCACTCATGGGGCAGCGGGAAGTGAAGTGACCCAGCCCCAGCCCGCTCCGCTCTGCTCCCCTGGCTCCCAGCCTTGGGACTTGGGGAGCAAGGGGGAACCACTCCCAGCACTCACTGGTGGCGCGGCTGGGAGCCGGTGGAGCGGAGCGGGCTGGGGCCGGGTCACTCCAGTTCCCGCCACCCGGTGAGTGCAGGGAGGGCCCGACCCTGCAGTCATGGGGCAGCGGGAAGTGAAATGACCCAGCCCGCTCTGCTCTGCTCCCCTCACTGCCAGCCTTGGGACTGGGGGACAGGGGGAACTGCCCCCCAGCACTCACTGGCAGCATGGAGTGGGCTGAGGTCGGGTCGCTCCACTTCCCACCGCCCCATGACTGCAGGGCGCGCCCAACCCCTGCTGCAGTCCACTTGGATTTGCTCAGGGGAAGGAGTGGAATGGGGGCAGGGCTGGGGCGGAGCAGGGGTGGGAAGAGGCAGGGCGGAACAGGGGCGGGGGCAGCTTTCCTGGCTGGCCCAGCCGGCCTCGGGATCGGACTGGCCGGGGCTCCTCTGACTCTGGGCCCCTAAACCCGGTACTGATCCTACTACATTGCCAGCTGCTTTTCAACTGAAGTGATTGGGGCGGCGTGTGTGTGTGTATGTGGAGGGGGAGAGAGGGACAGTGTGTTTTGGGGCATAGAGACTGTGTCAGCATGCTGTCTTGTAAGTTCAGACGGGGCAGGAAGCAAGATCAGGACAGCACACAAGGGCTGTCAGAAATGGTGCTTTGAAAGGGGCGGGGCGCATGTCTCCAGGGCAGCCGAGTTCAAAACAGTGAGCAGAGCGGTCACTTGAGGCATTATGGGACAGCTCCAGAAGCCAATTACAACACAGAAAGCAATCAAGTATCTACACTGGCATAGAGCACTGGAGCCTCTGTGCAAATAGCCTTACAACTCTCGTTGAGGTGGTTTTTTTGCAGCCCTGCAACTGAGGAGTTTCTGCGCACAAAGAGGCTTGGCAGTGTGCACTCGTCTGCAGTTTGAGTGCAAAAAAGCCGCTTTACTGCGCAGAAACTTGCCAGTGTAGACAAGCCCTTAGTTAGTAGTCAAACTCATTCATTGATCTACAAGTATATGGGCCTGATCTAAAGTTCACTGAAGTCAAGGACAGTCCTTCAATGGGCTTTGGATTTGGATTTAAGTGCATTCTACTGCTGTCAAGGAAACATTACAAAAATGTAGCCAGTCGTGTGTGTTGAGTCCCTTAGGCTCATTTGAAAAAAAGAGAAAAGTTTGAGATGTTTCTAGAAATCAGGGAGGAGGAAACTATTTCATGTATTGATTTTTTTATATAAAAATCTTGCTATTATAAAAGCAGTAAGAAAAATATCAAGGTAGTCTCTTAAGTAGAGACAGCTATTTTTTCAATTAATAAACTGAAGGCTCATTAATAATAAATAAAGGCCAGATTATGGAGAACCATAGAGGACAATTTTAGAAAACAAAACAAACAAATATCACTGGTCTGATCAGCTAAGTGTCAGTGTGGTTAGAAAATGGCAAAATGCTCATTCTTTTTGGCAAACTGGAAATTTGTTCCTGGCTTTGGTTGACTGATGCTATTTCTGAAAATTCCAACCTGTGAAGTATTGGTCTTCTAGAAAATCTTTAGGGTAATACATATCCTTCCTTTTTCAGTGCCTTCTGAATATTCTGCTTTATCAATTAGAGAATCCCAGTGTCTGGTATTAGTGTCTGGAAGTTTAAAAAGCACATTCATTCTGAGAATTTTTTTTTACCCCTCTAACTACGCAGTCTAATCAGCTCTTCATTTACTTTAGTAAAGTGACTTCACAGTTGTGACAAATAGCAAAGTGAACAGTGCATATTACTTTTCTTAGGCTATGAATCTTTTATCTCCCTGGGAAACATAATAAAATCCACGTTCTCAGTAAAAGAGCCACCTTTAGAAATCTTTGCTTGGTATTTAACCTTAGTCCACATTATTGCTTAGGAATTCAAAGTATTCCCCAAAGAAAAAATAAACATGGAGACAGAAATGTCAAGGTCAGTGATTCGCAGCAGGATGTCATTAAAAGAAATGGAAGCTTTGTGTTTTCATATCCACTGTTATTTCCTTAACAACAGCATCTTAAATAACATCTTTAACATATAACTGAAAAACCAGCCCGGAAAAAGAAGTAGACACCACAGTATAATTTCTCAAAATAAAAATTAATGGTGCTCTGCAAATGCTCATATAATAATACCTCTGATCCCCCACTCTCCTGCATGAAGAACTTGATTCTGCACCCACTTGAGCCAGTTGCAAAACTCCCATTGATTTCAGTGGTTCACAATCAAGGCTAAGGCTTTATTTGTATACTTCACTGACTCTTGTCTTTATGCCTTGTTTCATACTGCCATTAAAGCTTAGTGCTATATGCCCCATCTAACAGCAATGTAATGTCTTACTCTGGCATCGTTATTATATTTGCATAGCCTCTGATGAGCATGGCGCCAAAAAATGCATAAGGCCTGATATTTTTGCAGTGTATTAACTCCTCTGACCAGATCCTCAGGTGTGCTAGAATTCCACTAAGAAGAGGAAATTGAACAAGTGGCTTTAAGCATCTTTCTGCTGTCCTGATCCCCAGGGCTTCCAGGAGCCAGGTCAGACCGCTGTGTAAATTAGAGCAGACTCAGGGCAGAATGTAACTACCCAAATTAGAATTTGGTCAAAATGGACACGTACTCCTGCCAAAAAGTTCCATGGGATATGAAATGACTGCAAATGGTCAGGACCTCCAGCTTTTCATCTCATCTGAATCACAGTACTCCTAGCAGCACAGTGCTCTTGGCCTTCACGCCATGTTAGGACTGTCGTTCAGTTCCAATGAAGAAGGAGTCACTAAGATCTACAGCAACATGGGGTTTCCTGGGAAGTCCATCATCGAAGTACTAACAAGGCTCAAGCCTGCTTATCTTGTGAGAGTTCTTCAGCCTGAGACAGTAAGGCTGCAGGCTAAAGAAAGGAGCTAGCCTTCAGGCTAAGCCTTGCCTTATATTTTCCCTATTACTATCTGGTACTGCAAAGTTTTTTTTAAAAAATGTTATACATTTTAAGTTAAGAAATAAATATATAAGAAGCATTTTCAACAGCATACAATAGGTTTGTTTAAAGTTACTTATCTTACTTCATAGTAAGGCCATGCTCCAATAAGCTTCCATTGTAAAGGTAGAATTACTAGCATTCTGCATGTTGGCATGTTTTGTCGAGGTAAGGTTTACATTATGAATATGCCGAATGTCCATTTTAGGGTTTGTATTTGGAGCATAATGCAAAAGTTGGCAGACTGACAAACTGGCAGCAGAGTTTGTTTAATCAGGTTTATTGAGACATGCAAAATCATTTAAATCTCTTTTTTTTTTAATTAAAGAGAACATTTTCCCACAGAACCAGAATTAAGTACACATGTAACATTCTCATTGGATCACATTTCTTCATCCAGGAGTGAGAGTACCCTTGCATTTTCATGGTAAGATTGTTCTCCAGAAGCTTGTCCTCTGGAGAGCACAGTATACCTCAGATTGGCAATTTTGTAATCAGCTTGTCGCGATTATGTGCTTGCTGCTATACAAAACACAAAGGAAGAGCCAACTAAAATATTAACCAACCAATTCAGACCAACAAAGTACCACATGTCCAGGAGATGGATCTATCACAAAGCAAAGCTGAAAACAATATACATGACAGCATAAAATTGATTAAAGCTTGTACTATAGGTTCCATGGAAGAAATGTGTTTCAAGAAGAGATCTGGAGGAAGAGAGGGAGGCTATCTGGTGTACCCAGAGAGGAAGGAATAAGGGGCAGTGTGAAAAAAGTTGAGAAGAGAAAAGTGGGTGATGGATCCAAAGGTAATAGAAATACAGACGTGGCAGAGCAGAAGGAGTGAGTTAAAGAGCAGAAATAAATTAGAGTAGATATAGACTGGCACAGAACTGTGCAGATCACTGAAGGTGATGACAAGACGTTTGTGCTTGATGTGGAAGACAATGAGATTTCTTGTAACCTCCTCATTGCATTCTGCAACTGGATCTGCACAGCACAGCAGGTGAGATACACAGAAAGATGATGAGGAGTACTTGTGGCACCTTAGAGACTAACCAATTTATTTGAGCATAAGCTTTCGTGAGCTACAGCTCACTTCTGAATCTGGCTGTGGCAAAGTTTGCGCTGTTCTATATCTGATCATCAGTTTTCCTCTTCTGCTGCACTGAATCAGTATCTCTGAAATGAGCAAAGAAAAGAAAGCCTTGAGTCCAAAGGTTCTGAGATTCATAGCGATGCTCTTCAAAGAGGGATGGGCAACTGCCAGTACTCGAATGTAATCTGAAAAAACGGTTATAAATAATATTACAAGAGTGAGGTGGCATGGGGAGAGAGAGGAGTACAGAGGAGAAAGAAGGAAGAATTAGAAGAGATCAGAACCACTTCCATTCAGATGATCTACTATACCTAACTGAGAATTGTTTCTGAGGATTTTAGTGAGAACCCAGAAAGCTAATGTTAGTTCCTTCATTCTGAAGCCCACAGACACCTTCGTATTACAGGGTTGGTTGAAACCAGAGTTTCTCTGTCTAAGATTGTCTATATACAAACACAGCCCTGATTACTTAACAAACAATGATAAGTAGATCACTTCCTTTATTCTGCTCTGATGGGGGCTTTTGCTGAATTCAATTACTGAATAACTTATTCCTTTGTTTCATTAGGTCTTCTTGGTCTGATTCTGCTGTCAATTACATTAGTGTAAATCAGGAATGACTCCACTGAGCATTTTGGAATTACCCTGGTGAAAACCTGAAGCAAGTAAGATTTGGATCAAGCCTTCTCTGGTCTCTCAAGCTGTGTCCTTTACTCAGAAGGCAAGTATCATGCCTGTCATTATGTTGATGGATATTATTTTTGTTGACCCTTGGGCCAAGTGGCTACCCAATATTTGGGGTGTAGCTGGGTTGGTTCTGTGAGGACAAAACATTGATGATAGAGTCAGATTTTTTTTGGTGCAATCCTGTTTATTTGCGAGGAATGGACACAAGGCCCTCTTTCCCTGAGCATATTGGGAACAAATAGGAGGCAGTTTTGTTGTTCAGAAATCCAGCCCTATGCCCCAAGCAGCTCAGTTGCTGCTTCCTTTCAGGACCATGCTACCAGTGCTTCTTTAGCTTTCTCCTAGCTTTCCGATTTCTTTCTGCTTCTGACACTCACAGACAGAAACAGCTGCAATCCAATCAATGCCCCAGCCCCTGCATTTTCAGTCAGTTTCAGGGAAGCCCCCACTGTTCTCCCTGAGTTACTTTATGCTTAGGCCTTCCCATGTGGTCTAGTGTTTTGGGCATTGGTTTCTATCATTTCAGCTATAAATAAGTTTAATTGCTTCTTCATTTATCCTGAATGAAAGCTGGCTGGCATGCACATCAGCTTCAGTGAGGTCCAAAGACACTCCCGCTGGCAACCTTTAACACATTATTTGCATTACAATAAATAATATACAAAATGGCTGTTCCACTCGCTGTACTGGTATAAAAGAATGATTATTTACCTTATAGTGATGTTTTTATCCATGTGGATCCCACTGTAAGTTCACATGAACCCCCATGTATGCAAGATCCGACTCATTTGAAAAGCAGTATCGATTGGGCTGCACCTGCCATCTGCATGACCCCCATTACCGTCTCTCAACCCCCAAAGGCATAAAGGGCAGAGAAGCCACAATAAACCCTCAGTTTCCTTGATAATTCAGAATCCCAGATAATAAGGACTCTAAAAGAGCAAGGATGGAGGCTGGGTCAGGGATCCACTATAAAGTACATAAATGTTCTCTCTTCAAGTATGTGTCTGTGTGGTTCCCACTCTGGGTGACTGATATGCAGTGCCCAAGCTTGAAGGTGAGATTGAGTAGTCCAGACACTAACTATAAAGTTATTGCAGCACTACCCTACTGAAATTAGCATCTGATCTTGCTGCCGGGTCAAGGGCATAATGTTTAACGAAAACCAGCAGGTTATTTCATGTAGCTGTCTTGCAAATTTCAGATATGGAGATAGTTCTGAAGCATGCAGCAGGAGCTCTAATGAAGTGCACTTTAACACTGAGGAGAGGGGTATATCAGTCATGTGGTATGCAGTGCATAGCCCATTTTGATTTTCTCTGGGAGGAGGTGGCTCGACTCTGAACTACCAGAGATGGCAGTGAAGAGATGGAAAGAGAATCTAAAGGGCTATGTTCTGTCAAGGTATATACTAAGTCCAAGATGTGGATTTTTTTCTCTCCTGGAAGAAAGGAATGAGAGGGTTAATGAGGACCTGTGGAGCCAATGGGCAATGCCCTGCTCCACCTGCACTAGGTGTCAGACATGGAAAGGGGGGTTAAAGGGAGGAGATCTAGCCTAGTTCAGAGCTGTGCAGGAAGGAGAGCAGAGTTCTGCTACTCCTGATGTGAGGGAAGCCGGGTTGCAGCCCAGAGATGAGCTGGCTTATCGGCTGGACAAGCCTCCTGCTAGAAGCTTGGCTGAAGTATGGCCTATGTGAAGACAAGCCCTGAACAGAAGAGTGGAGCCCCACTGTTGTTTTATTGGATGACCCTCTTCATGAGTTGTGGGGTTTGGGGTTTTTGTTTTGTTTTGTTCCCAATTTCTTTAAAACTATAGCACCCTGGAAGGGTAGGACTGAAGTGTGCCTTAGCCAGGGGGCCAAAGCACTGCTACCTCAGATTTCACAGAGACAGTAGTCTAACAGCGAAAACTCATGGCTAGGTGATGCATGGCCTTACAGCAGGTGGATGCAGGTGTGGAGTGACCAACTGTTGAGGAAGGCCGTGGTGTTCTTTGAGAGTATATAGGCTTTTCCCTAGGTGGATAATTGGAGGATCTATTCGGATGACAGGTAGTTGGGTTTTGCATAGACTGACATTGGTACCTGAAGGGCTTATGGTGAAGGGCTGTGATACATATGCCCAAAGAATAGAATACAGGCTTGGAATCTTTGAGAGAAAGCAGTGCATTGTCCATATGCATGCTGAGCAATTCTCTTCCCTCAACTGGCAAGACCTTGGTAATGCCTTGCACTTCTTTTGGAATGCAAGAGGCTTGGAGCCATGAATCTCTGCACATGATCACAGTGGTGGCCATGGATCTAGCTGCTGTGTCCAAAGCATCCACGGAAGCTTGTAGTGATATTTTTGGTACTAAATGGCCTTCTAAGATAATATCCTTTAGCTCTTCTCTGGCATCTTGTGGGTGCTTAGAAATGAAGGTAGATACCCTCACCCATTTTGAAAATAAGACCTGATAATTGGTGATTTGGAACTGTAATCATGATGAATGGGCCTTTCTCCCAATTGATGGCTGTTAGTATGGTGCTTGGTGAAAGTATGCATTTTTAAATAATTTTTGATTCCAAGTTGATAGGCACCTTGTAAATACCTGATATAGACTACAGTAGACCAGATATACCTGACAGACCAGAAAAGGGAACTCAATCTGGTGTTTGGAGCAGAGATCAGAGAGCTATGACAAATGGGTCATACTTCTTGCTTCAGCTGCTACCTTCTGGTGTGTCCTTGAGCAAGTCACCTCTCTCTCTGTGATTCAGTTCACGCATCTAACCTTCACAGGGGTGTTCTAAGACGCTAGTTGATGTAGTAAATTACTTTCAGGTCCTTGGATGATGTGCAAAATATTGCTGTTTATAACCAAAAAGCTTGCATATTTCAAACTCCAAGAGTTTCTTCAGGGGTATACTGAAATAGTATGGTTTCAACTAATCAAAGCAGAGAAATTCTGTGGAGTCACAGACCAACCTATGTTAGTAGTAGTATTTTTCACTGTCCAAAAATACTTGCTTTTGGATGCTGAAAATAAAATGAACAACAATTATTATTCACTAACTATACAGCAGGCAGATCCCTGTACTATGAATAACTGAGGGTTTTTATTAGCCAGACTGAGCAGAAGGATTTGTATGATCATATGACCGTTATTTTCTATCTTTTGGGCTTGTAACAGTAACCGCTGGATGCTGACTTCTGTCATGTAGCACGTATATTAACCTTTTCTAAACTAGACCCAGATGGTGTGTCTGGGACCAAGAAATAAAATTCAGTCTTCCCAGCGTTCCTGGGACTCATACCTTTTATAACAGGCCTCTTAACTTGCTTCCTGCAAACACCTTGGACTTCTATCTTTAAACTGTATGAAACTGAGTATTACAGGCTATAGGAAAACATACCAGTTATATAGTATTTACTGGGATATGAACAACACTTGAAATACATGTACTGTATATGATCTGTCCTATCCTCTGGTCTGACAGAACTCCAAATTCAGGGCTGTTCTACTTTGTAGCTGGCTGCAGAAGCCACAAGAGGTAATTCCAGCAGCTGGGAATCACTGGAGTGAAGCAAGAGAACTCCAGGTACAAATTCTCCATTGGCCATGCTCCTTATGTTTAGGGAGGGAGGGGACATAGAACCAGTTACATCTACTTTGTACCACCAGAGGATTCCCTGAAGTTAGTTAAACTGGCTTTATAGTCCCTTTCAGTGACAAGGCCCAGTATCTGTCCCTATAACTGTAATGACAAACCTCAGAAACAATGCAAGAGAAATAAACCAATGCATCATTTCAGTATTCTAAACAGCATTTCCTTTCCTTGCCATTAGATACAAGTGAATCATCTTTCCCTATTTAAGATTAAAGCAACTCAATGAGTAATACAGTAATGCAATACAAGCTAAAATTCTGCTTTCACTTCTTCAAGCTCCAAAAATAAAGTGCAGTACCTATTGACCGATCATTTGTCACAACAGCTGCAGTTCAGGATAACATTTTAAAAGGCTTTTCATTTGTCTTTGTAAGACTCTTTGGCAAAAGGATTTTCCTTTCCCAGTAAAGTACAGGTTGCAGAATGCTGAGAATTTGTCTACGCTTGGCAATTTACCAAAAGAGCTATTCTAGCTATTATTCTGGAGTAGTTATTTCATTATAAGCCCCCACATGGATACTCTTTTTCTGATTTTTCTTGGAAAGTAAATTAAGCTAAATTGTAAAGAAACACACTTATTCTGGAATAAGAGTGTCCACATGGGGGCTTATACTGAAATAATATTCTGGAAAAATTATTCTGGAATAGTTATTTCAGTAAGTTTCCAACTCAGACAAGCCCTTACAGAAGGTGATCCAAGAACTTCTTCCACTGGAGCAGGAGATGCCAAGTACTGCATTGTGGTACTGTCAGTTCACAGCTAAGAAGCTGCTCTGCACTGTGTATCATCATACTAAAGGCTGAATTAAAGATATACGCATAAGGGAATATTTTTGTCTATAGCAGTAGCAGAATCCAGAAGAAAGTTAAGAGCTGTAGAGGGCACACTATAAAAGGAAAGAGAGTTGATACTTGTATTTGTTAATATTTCCATAGGACCAGATTATAAGTCAATATAACGTGGCTGGCACTGAGGAGTAAGATGCCTTCTCCTCCTCCCCACCATACACAGGCATGGTAACACTCCCCACATCACAGCTTCAGCAGGTGAGCATGGAATGGGTGGAGTCATGGTTCTGCCTCCCAGTGCCTTGAGCCAGCAGTGTTAAGACAGCACAAGGGAGGAAGAAAGATACTGTACTGTAAAGGACTGCAGTAAATAACTTCCCCATGGAGTGAGAGGAAGTAGAGAAGGAGCTATGAGTCAGGGGATATGTCTACACAACAGCTGGGAGGTGTGATTCCCAATGTGCCTAGATGTACATACACTAGCTCTGCTTGAGCTAGTGAGGCAAAAATAGCAATGTAGCCACAGTGGCATGGGTGATGGCTCAGGCTCACTACCTGAATCTCAAACAGGGTTGTTCTCAAGCAGAGCTAGAGCATGTACGTCTACCTGAGCTGGAAGCCAAACCTGCTAGCTACAATGTAGATGTACCAAGTGTCACAGGTCCTTCACAGGGCTCCTTGTGGGAGGTGCAGCAGCTGTGCAATGACCCCTACGCAGGGGTGAGCCTAAGCCAGAGCATCTTTCATCCTGAGCAGCCTTGAAAACTTAATTGCAGATGTCCAGTTCTTAACCATGTATTTCCTCATTTTTGAACTGATGCGTATCTAGATTAATAACTTGTATGTAAGTCAGTGTCCACATCTCCTAATAATGCACTGAAAATATTTTAAAAAAATGTTTTCCCTGTAGCCTACAATAAAATTCTATATACAGGGGCCATATCAGGACCAATTCAAAGCCAAGCCACCTTCACCCACCCCCCAACAGCTCCCTATTTTTCTGGGTCCCTCATTACAGGGCCTAAAATTCAGGGTGTGAGCTTTTCATCACCACTTGCCCCAAGCTTCTTTACCCTAGTTTCTGGGTGTGGAAAGGGAAGGCAACAGCGAATGTACCCATAAATAGTGTGTTTTTAAAAAAAGTTCTGAGAACAGGGGATGGATCCGTTCATTTAAAAGGAGAAAGGGAGAACCCCATGAGCCCCAGCCAGAGCAAAAGCAGATGTGATAATTCTCTAAGGTGGCTTAAGTGAGCTCTGTCAGCACAAAATAGCTTGAAGCTGGAATATGATCAGGAAAAGAAAGCATATCAGCCTGTCTTCTGTCAGGTAAAGCTTGTATGACCTGAAGAGCCCTCTTTGGGTGCAGGTTTGGTATCATTGGCTGACCAGCCCTGTGGCATATGCTTTCAGAAGGGAAGACTGAGAGATTGGAGAACCTAACCGCTTCCCATTTAAACAAGAAACAGTGTAAGTGTCCTTTGACTGAAAAAGGTTATATTTTGTTTCTGACAAACATACTAAAGATACAAGTGATAATGTCAGAAAAATCTGAAGTCAAGAGAAGGGATGAAGGTATTTAAGGGGAATATGGGGGAACCTTTGTTGGGGATTTTTTTTAAAAAAAATTCAGCTCCTGTCGCAATCTAGTTCCATTCAAAGAGAAATGTTCGCTTCAGTGTACTCATGAGTCTGAACAATAAGTCATTTCCAGTAAGGGTAAACTAAGGGTATGTACGGAAGGGCTGAACTTTATCAGGGGCAGGGAAATCAGACCAATTTTTCTGTCAAAATGATGCTACAGCTTTAACAAAGTGGCCCCTATGAGACAGCTCCAGCACAGCAGTGGCTTTACCTCTTTTGTAGCATTAATTACAATGTTACTTTAAAAAAGAAAGGAAAACCCCACGGCATTTGATGTACAAACCAAGATAAATCTGAAATAAAAAAAAAGCCATTGGTGTTTTCCTTCAAAGGTTATGCTCACATTCGCAGTCCACCCCATTTGTTCATGAGATCTGCTGAGATTAAAAATAGTAAGGAAGATAAATATATCATTGACCTAAGCAATTTGAATGGGAGCACCCAAGAAATGATGATAGCTCAGTTGTGGACAGTAACGAGGAAGTATTACCATAATTTCATTATTTTGCCAAGCTGTGGCTACTGCTCTTATTCTGCATCATCCTCCAGGCTGCGCAGTTCCTGCCAGTACCCACAAATCAGAGGATTTGACACAATCCACATAATCTTCTTGCAACATATCTATTGCTGATCTCTCGCAAAAATCAAGAGAGGAGCATAATCAGAGGGATGGTCGTTAACTTTCACTCAACTGTAGTTACAGAAATACAGACATACAGTGACACAAATAAGAACTTCGCTACTGTGGCTGTAAATTATTGAGTCTGTAGAGGAGGCAGGGAGGCCCTGTAACAGACCTATACTGTCTGAAAATGAAAACAGAGCCCATATCACATCACACTGAAGGAGAAGAAACTGAGGAACTGACAGCTTTTGCTTGGTAAGTTAACACTTTCAGAAGAAGGAAAGCTGTATCTGCTTTGTCAAATATACAACTGATTTTTTTTGAGCCTGTCATAGAAGAGAAACTCCTGCATGTCTTCCCAAAACAAAAATTCTTGGTATGGGGGTGATTATCAGATGACAAGCTTGGGGGTTGTTTTCACTACAGTTGGTTGGAATATTTTTATAATATTAATTTTGATTACAAAAAACCCAAAAAAGGGAAAAATGCAAAATGTTTTCCATTTTGTGAATAGCTCTAGCTTTCAGCCTGTTCTCTGTAGTGAGCAATACATAGTTTTATAGTAGGAATTAAAAACAGTGCTCACTTCTCTGTAAGTCTTTTTATATATCTGATTTTTATCTTCCCCACAAATGACTTATATTTTACAGTTGTCTGTTTTCTATATTTTTCTAGTATATCCTCTTATATTGCTGGATGAATTTTTCATATTTTGTACCCTTCTCCTGTGAAATAGTTGCACACCTCCTGAATTTAGTTAGAATTTTCTAACAGTTTATGCTAATACACTGGCAATGAAGATGGATTTTTTTTGTATTCCCAAGTGTAGGCTCATTTAGTAAGTTTCATCTCTGTTAATTTTTTATACATGAAAGAAGGATGTTTCTTTTGATTATTCATTTCTTGGCTCCTTCAAGCTTTCTAACAATCAGAAGTTAGAGGCTGAACTAATGACCGAGTATTTATACAGGAATATATTCTGTTTAGTAAATGAAATGTTAATATACGGTTAAAATGGCTGCCGTCTACATGGTGTTATAGAATTTAAGGTCACATCTTCACTAGAAACTTTTGCCAGTATAATGATGTTGGTTAGTGGTGTGATTTTTAATACTAGCAAAAGCCCTAGTGTTGATACAGTTATATTGGCAAAAAAAGCATTTCCAACAGCGTCGTTTATTTAATTTGGAGAACTAGTATAAACCATACTGGCAAAAATCACATTTTTTCCCATAGAAGTTGCATCTACACTGGGAGGGTTTGCCTATACAGGTATAGCCACACTAGCAAACCACTTGTGGATGGCAACAGGTGACAGCATCATGGTCTGTAGCCAGCAGAGACTTGTAATGAGGCAGAGGATATAGTGGATCAAACTGAATGAATAAACAATGTGATGTGTTGTGAAAAGGGCACATGTTATTCTGAGATGTATTAACAAGAGTGTCATATGTAAGCCACCTGAAATAATTATCCTACTCAGAACTGGCGAGGCCTCAGCTGGAGAGTACTGTGTCCAGTTTGGGTACCCCGCATTAAGAAAGATGTAGACAAACCAGAGAGAGTCCAGAGGAGAACAAAAACTTATATTAGAAAAATTATTTAGAAAACATGACCTAAGAGGAAAGGTTGAAAGAACTAGGCATGTTTAGTCTAGAGAAGAGAAACGAGAGAGGGGACCTGATAACAGTCTTCAAATATGTTAAGGGCTGTTATAAAGAGTACTGTGATCTATTATTCTCCATATCCACCAAGGGTAGGAGAAGTAAATTAAGCCTATTACTACAAGAGACTTAGAAAGTTTCCATAATGTCAAACCTAACGTTGTGGATTCCTTGTCATTTGTGATTTTTAAGAACAAGTTAGACAAACATCTGTCAGGGATGGTCTAGCTATAGTTCAATGTGTTGGCATTGGGGGATGGACTAGATGATCACTTAAGGTTCCTTCTGGCGCTGCATGATTCTAAGATGTCCCTCACCCACAGTAGACATGTCAGTTGTAATGCATCTTTCTGAGAAATAGCTGGGTTAATAAGTACAACAGGCCTAATTTTCAGAGATCCTGAGTATCCCCAGCTCCCACCTAAGACAATAGTAGCTGGAGCTATTGAAAGATAGCTAAATGGAATGAATATAAGTATGGACTTAGAGACTTACGTTTAAGTACCTAGACTGGAAAATATTGGCCTTCTTTCCTAGTTACTCTTCTCCTTTTTTAGTATATGAACCTTACATTAAATCTTATGGCTAAATCCTATCTTCCTCATTCAGTCAAAATTCCTTTTGCCTGTGGTCTGCAGAATTTGATTAAAGTGGATCATCACAATTCTTTTCATAGGAACAGACTGACAGTATAAATATGATTATAACTGCAATTAACAGTATAATAATACTTACTAATACTTTGCACTTCTACAAAGCCTTTCATTCAAGGATCTCAAAAGTCTTCAAACTTTGGGCCCAATTCAATCCAGGGATGAATTTGACCCATTCATTTATATTCAAAACACCTCTGAGAGGTACAGAATATCACAGCTGGATCATGGGCAGTCAGAGACCAGAGCTCACCGTCACAAGACAGGAGTCAGCTGGGTCAGCATACTGGCAGGTTGGAAGCAGGTGACAAACTGGAGATCAGAAAACAATGCAGGAACCAGTGTAGGCCAGAAGCAGGAAACAAATTAGTGGTCAGGAAACACAAGTCAGATGCCAAGAATCAACGCACATTGGAATGCTAGGGGATCAAGCCAGGGAAGCAGCAAGCACAAGTCACACAGTCCAGAGCGGAGGGAAACTCAGTTTTTCAGACATCCTCGTGTGTCTGCTGCTGGCTTAAGTAGGCCAGCAAGCCAATCAGTCTGCCATTGGACCTTGGCCCAGAGCTTCACATTGGGGCTGGGCATCCTGGGTCTCAGGTAAGCTATTCCTAGCAGGCTGCCAGGTGGCAGACTGGAGTGTGGCTGCTCCCATTAACCTTACCAACCTGGGTTTGAAACTTGCAAACCATAACATGTAAGTATTATTCCAACTTTACAAATGACTCCAAGACACAACAAGAAATACTAGAACAGAAACAAAATCTGGATGGTTGATAAATATCTTTAAAAATCAAACAGAAATTTGGAGCCAAAAAAGTTCTTTTTGTAGGGGTTCTCTTTTCCTGGGCAACATATTAGATCCCTCCCCACTGCCTCCCCACTACATAATTTTTACCCTTCCTTCTCCCCCTCAAAGGCCCAATCTCAGAACATCCTGTCCAATCCTGAGGGTTGGACATAGTTTCTTCTGCCATTCCTGGTTTGACAGGAAGGGGTTGCTTGAAAATGATATGAGGTACTCTCTATGAGCTGGACTTGCTGCTTTTGCCATGGTTCCAGCCTAAATTGACCTGGATAGTGGAGAATGAGCTGGAACCAGGTCTCTTTTGTGGCAGCCCAGAGGCATTTCTCACAACCTTAATATAATTTAAGTTTGTTTTATATGTTAATTATAGAATCATAGGACTGGAAGGGACCTCGAGAGATCATCTAGTCCAGTCCCCTCCAGTCATGGCAGGACTAAGAATTATCTAGACCAGTGGTTCTCAAACTTTTTTTTCTTGGATCACTTGAAAATGGCTGAGGGTCTCATCAGACCGCTTAATGATCTTTCCAAATGTTGTTTGTACCATTAGATAACTATTGTAAAGCGCTTTGGATAAAAGCACTATATAAAAAAACCTTAATAATAATTAACATTTTTTGTTCTACAAATAAAAGCACACAACTCATATTTTAATATCAGCAGTCTTACCATTCGAATGCGATGGATGTTCCCCTCTCTTCCCCAACGCGGCAGCCCCCGAGCTGGGGCTGGGAAGGAGGAGGGGGGTCTCTCCCTGCCTGCAGCAGCCCCCGTGCTTCTTTTCCAGGATATAGGCACCCTTCTTCAGGGTCCAGGCACACCTGCGCGGCTCCACTAATTAGGTTGGTGGCCCTTCATTCTCTCGTGTGCGGCCACCCAGGTGCGCAACTGAAAGGGAACTATCCGCAGACCACCTGAATGGTGCTTGCGGACCACTGGTTGTCCACGGGCCACAGTTTGAGAACCTCTGATCTAGACCATTCCTGACAGGTGTTGTCTAACCTGCTGTTAAAAATCTCCAATGAATGAGATTCTACAACCTCCCTAGGCAATTTATTCCAGTGCTTAACAGCCCTGATGGTTAGGAATTTTTTCCTAATGTCCAACCCAAACCTCCCTTCCTGCATTGCTTCTTGTCCTATCCTCAGAGGTTAAAAAGAACAATTTTTCTCCCTCCTCCTTGTAAAACCTTTTATGTACTTGAAAACTGTTATCGTGTCCCCTCTCAGTCTTCTCTTTTCCAGACTAAACAAACAAATTTTTTTTCAATCTTCCCTCATAGGTCATAAATATATGATTATGTGTTAATATAGGAATTGTGTTAAACTATGATTAACTGATAAACTGACATCTCTTTAGCAATTGAAGTTCCATCAGAAAAGCACTTGTCTCCAAAACAGTTTTGATTCAGAGCATATGAGACTCAGAACTTAATTTGCAAGCCTCCCTTAAATACTTTAAAATGTTACATTGCAGATACGTGGTAACATTCCAATGACTGTTTCAAATTGGCCATGCTAAGTATTAACTGCTTTAGAATTATATACAGTATCTTAAAATAAAGTAGCTGGTGTAATTTGCAAGAGAAATAAACGTTTATTTTATTACAGGGTCATGTTTTATAATATAATTTTCACCAAGCAAAAATTGACCAGTTGAAAAGCAACTGAAAGAGGGGATTTTTTTCTGCTTAGCTTTTTAATTTTAATTACACTGCACATATGCTGTAACTTCAGCTTCTTTCTTGGGAAATAAAGGAAAAGATACCTTGAAATGTTCCCTTGCACTGCATTACAAATTTCAACAAAGTAGCATTGATGGTCAGATGAAAAGTGAAAAATGTCACCAAGAAAGCAGTTTCTTTCAGAATGCTCACTATTGTCTTACATTTGTATTATTAGATGGATGTTATTTGCAGGCTGTGAATGACTCCAGTCTTGGTGGGTATTTTTAGAAGTTGTAACTAATTTTCTCTGCAAAAGTAAGAAACAGTCCTTCCCTTTTGCTGGGAGGTAGTACATAATCTTGTTAAAACATACAACATTATATATACTTTGTACGGTAAGGTTACATAAATAGTTTATAAAGTATTTATACATTATTAATAGATGTTTAAGCATTTATAGATGCCAATAATATGTTATAGATGATTTGTAACATTGGCAAGCACCCCTCATGACCAAAGGTCATTCTATGGCTAGGGCCCTACCAAATTCACGATCCATTTTGGTCAGTTTCACAGTCAGAGGATTTTAAATATTGTAAATTTCATGATTTCAGCTATTTAAATTTGAAATTTCATGGTGTTGTAATTGTAGCGGTCCTGACCCAAAAAGGAGTTGTGTGGGAGTCACAAGGTTATTTTAAAGGGGGCTTGCGGTACTGCTACCCTTACTTCTGCACAGCTGCTGGTGGTAGCGCTGCCTTCAGAGCTGGGCAGCTGGAGGGCAGCGGCTGCTGTCCGGGATCCCAGTTCTGAAGGCAGAGCCGCCACAATCAGCAGCGCTGAAGTAAGGGTGGCATGGTATGATATTGTCACCCTTCTTCTGCGCTGCTGGTGGGGTGCTGCCTTCAGAGCAGGGCGCCTGGTTAACAGCCACCGCTCTCCAGCTGCCAAGCTCTGAAGGCAGCACAGAAGTAAGGGTGGCAATACCATGACCTGCCTAAAATAAACTTTTGATCCCCCTGCAATGCCCTTTTGGGTCAGGACTCCCAATTTGAGAAACGCTGGTCTCCCCCATGAAATCCCTACAGTATAGGGTAAAAGTACACAAAAGACCAGATTTCATGGTCCGTGACACATTTTTTCATGGCCAAGAATTTGGTAGGGCCCTATCTATGGCACCCTGCCTCTGTATTCCCCCTCTTCTTGGCCCTTGAAGAACTCACAGTCCACAGGTATTTCTAGCAATCCCCACAAACGGTTGCATTTATTTAGTCCTCTTCAAACAAACTGGCCCGCCAGGCCCCAACACTAGTTCAGTATACCGGTATAACTATAGCTGTATAATTACACAGCTATATAAAATTATAGTTATGGAAGTAAATTTCCCCATGTAAACAATCCCTTATGTTAGAATATAGATATGCAGGCCTGCCTGTAAAGGCCTATATTTTAAGAACTTAGATGTATTTTTATCACTTAGCTAGTTATAGAGGTATAAAACAAAGAATCGAAATCACAGGTCTGCCTTCTCTCACTAGGATAGTCTGAGGCCTGGTTCTTAGGCTAAGAGCTTATGGCTGCCTCTGCTGCTTAGCTACAGCTGGGAAGCTTATGGTCACATCCTCGAGTTCCAAATCAGTCACATTGAAATAAGGTGGTATTGGGCTGTTAGGAATACAATCCTGTCCTGATAATACCCATCACCACCAGATAAAGAAACAGATCTTAAGATGGTTAAAGAAAACTTAGTTTGATAGCATCCTGTCTATCAAGAAATCACTTATCAATGGTTGTGGTTGTGAAACCTGCATTTCTGTATGTTTTATCTTTATGGCCCCCACTTTTCTATTGTTAATCTGACTGTTAATCTTTAATTGTTTCTGTCTGGAGTATAATTAATTTTGCTAGGTGTAAATTAATTAGGATAGTGGGATATAAGTGGTTAGAGAATTAAGTTACAATATGTTAGGATTGGTTAGTTAAATTTCAGTAAAATGATTGGTTAAGGTATAGCTAAGAATATTACTATATAAACTGGGGTCAAACACGAAGTGAGGGAAAGGGAAATTGGAATCATGTTTGCAAAGGGTGAGGGAATGGGAATGGGGAACAGGCAAGGCTCTGCGGCATCAGAGCTGGGAAGGGGGACACAGGGTAAACGCTCTACGGCGTCAGAGCTGGGAAGGGGAACATGGGGTAAATGCTCTGCGGCATCAGTGCTGGGAACGGAACACTGGGGAACAGACGCTATCAGGGAATAGAGATAAGCCTGACTGGTGTGAAGTGCTTCAGAATATGCTTGCTTGGAAACTAACCCCAACAAACATCGCATTTTCTGCGCTTCGGACTTCTGGTCTTTTGCTGCTTGCTGTCTGCATGACAAGAACCAGGGAAGTGGTAGGGTTGTGGGAAAGCCCTCTAACGTCTTAGACTATACACTTATGCATGGGAGTAAGAACCCTCATCCACTCCTCTATGTGCTACACAGATCTTGGGTCCAGATGCACAATCTCCCTCACAGAGCACATACATGGCGAGCATGCTTAATATAAGCTCCTTCCCAAATACATTTGCAGAATTTACATATGAGGATGTCATAATTTGTTGATGGAGGCTGGAACCAAATTACTAATCCCCCTACCTCCAACAAGGAGGGAGAGAATAGTGCATCAGAGGTCTATCTGTGAGGCACCAGGAATCCTGGGGCTACTCCTGTGGTGGTGTAATTTACATCACAAACCTTGTTCAGGTTGTACCTAAGGGCACATCTAGCCCTAGGATTCCTGGTGCCTCACAGATAGACTGCTGATCCACTATTCTCTCCCTGTAGGTCTTGATAATGGAGTATATATAATGGAGTTTCTTTAAATTTAGTTTAAAGTCAGTTATTGTATTGTTTCCCAGTAATTCATGTACATGTACCCAGATATTATGTAATCAAATAAAAAAATAAAATTAAAATAAATATTTCTAATGAGTGTTTCGGAACACTAAAATCAAACCACCAGAGAAAAGGATGTAAGTTTTTATACACTGTAGCAACTTCAACTGCCCTAGAGCGAAATCCATCCCAATCTTCCAAAGGTATGCAAGACCAGAGATGCAGTGGAACTGCTAGGGGGCTACAGAGGGAAACGTGTGTCTACTAGTGTGCCCTGGAGGTGACAGTTCAGGGGAGGAGTAGGTGCCTCCAGTGAGTCTGTGTACTAAACCACCTACTGACCACATACCCTGCAGTAAAATCTGGACTGAGTGCCTGGTGATTGGTTTGTTGGAGGAGCACTTATGCAGGTCGCCTACACAAGCCCTGTTTTATTGGGCACTGCATGGGTGACAAAGGTTTCCCCCTAAGTTATTCATTATTTTTTGTGTATCACATTATATATATAACTCCTGAGATAGATTGCTTTTGGTTCCTGATGAGTGTATGGGGAAGGCACAAGGAGCATCCTCCACTTGTGTGCCCTGTGTAAGGACCAGGGACAGTTGCAGTTCATATGTTTGCAGAAACACAAGGACAGCTTCCTGTATGCACATTTAGGAGCAAGCATCACCAAAAAAGGCTTCAGGGAGAGGTGGGACGGAAGCAGGGACATCCCTCCTTCCCCTATCACAGTGGCTCTCAACCTTTCCAGACTACTGTACCCTTTCAGAGTCTGATTTGTCTTGCATACCCCCAAGTTTCACCTCACTTAAAAACTACTTGCTTACAAAATCAGACAAAAATACAAAGGTGTCACAGCACACATAGGGTGACCAGACGTCCCGATTTTTAGTTCTTTGTCCCGCGTCCTGACCGATGCCCGGTCGGGATGCCATTTGTCCCGATATTGCGGCTTTGGACACTCCGGCGTTTTATTTTTTTTTTTTGGCCTTGGCAACTCCAGCCGCTTTCTTTTTTTTTTTTTCCCCCGCTTCCCCCATGAGTCCCGATATTTTGTCAGTTTCATCTGGTCACCCTACAGCACACACTATTACTAAAAATGGCTTACTTTCTCATTTTTAACCATATAATTATAAAATAAATCAATTGGAATGTAAATATTGTACTTACATTTCAGTGCATAGTATATAGAGCAGTATAAACAAGTCATTCTCTGTATGAAATTTTAGTTTGTACTGACTTTGCTAGTGATTTTTATGTAGCCCATTGTAAAACTAGACAAATATCTAAATGAGTTGATGTACGCCTTGGATGACCTTTGTGTACCCCCAGGCGTACCTGTATCCCTTGTTGAGAACCACTGCCCTGCCACACTGGCCCACTGAGGAAGCTGGACACATAGTATCCCAAAGTGTGGTGCAACCTACACAATGGCCCCCCACCTCCTCATACACAATTGAGTTCAAAGAGATTGTGCCTCCTTAAGGGACAATCTCTCCCTGAACTCCCCAAAATAGGGTTTCATTTTATAGGTACAAGAGCATCTCTTGAGTTTTGAAATGTTATATATAAAATCTAGTATTTTAAACATTTATAATTAAAATGAGAGCACTATTGGATTTTCATTAGCTTATAGAAAAAAGACATGATGTAATATAACATTTAGAATCCAAGCCTTGTTTTCTAAAGAAAAATATTTTCTTTTCAGTGCTGTAGTGTTAAGATCTGTTGTATTTAAGTTGCTTTTT
Organism: Natator depressus; assembly: GCF_965152275.1. Taxonomy (NCBI): domain Eukaryota; kingdom Metazoa; phylum Chordata; order Testudines; family Cheloniidae; genus Natator; species Natator depressus. The sequence continues at coordinate 41,050,293 of NC_134236.1, read as the reverse complement.
AGGGGGGCTGATGGCTGAGCTTGCCCATACCATCTGAAGCACTCTTAAATATTTGCCTTTAAAGGCAGTGGGAGAACTGCTCAGCTGCTTCTTTGCCACTGACCATAGCCAAAAAAGTTTCACAATATGATTATAGCAGATGTTATTTGCTTTTTAAGTCCATTGGCATTTTACATACTAAGTGTTTAAGGGCAAATGGTCGCATGGATGAGATTACAAAAAAAAAAAATCAGTTTAACTTCAGGATCAACACACTGGTAGCCAAACATGAAGATCTGAACATATATTTACAAAAACAGGTTTTAACAATTATAACCCTATGTTACAGCATTATAGGTGACATATAACTATTTGTGATGGTGAATCTTAAAAGTTTAAAGGTTTGAGCTTACTTCAGATTTGGTTCCAAAAGTTTTCATGCATGTCCAAACTTTCCAGAAGTATCTGAATTTCTTGGATGTAAGTAGACGATAAGAACAAATATTCTGAAATTTCAATATTTGATGTTTAGATAAGGGACAATGGTGGTTTTAAAAGCAAAGGGGTGGATTTTTAAAGATACTTAGATGCCTAAAATTGAAGACAGGTGCTAAATGAGATTTCCAAAAGAATTATTGATTTCAATTGAAGCTTGGGGCCCTAAATTCCAGGCATTTTTAAATGCCTAAATACATTTAAAATCTGGCCCAAATTGCCTAAGCCTACAACAGGTTAACCGTGGGAAAGACAGCAAATTTAATTTGACTATACCGCCTGCTGCTTAAAAATGGGTAGTGGTGTGTTGGTGAAGATGGAAGGGCAAATTCAGGGGACTGCACCTCAACAGCAGAAGTTATGAATATTTGAGACAGGAATACCAGAGGAAAGATGGAAAAGTAGGCATGTGGGCATTATGTGTAGGATCCATTCCTAAGCAAATCCTAAAGTATCTCAGCAGGTTGTGGGATACTGAAGAAGAGTAAAAGTGATACAGTGCATCTGTGAAGTTACTATTTGTAAAATGATGGTCAATGGAGTATTGTTACACCATGAGGTATGAGCATGCATCAGACTCAGAAAGGTCAGGAGTCCGTTAAAATATAGAAAAACACATTTTTATTTCAAGGTACTAAAGGAAATATGATCATTTAAATTACAAAAATTATAGTAAGATCTTCATAAGAAATATTCCTGTATAAATTTCTCCATGAAAGGTATACAAACTTCTAACTGCAGCCCTTACTAAAATCTCCCAGCTCGTCAGACCAAACTGAGCTCCTTAAACATAAGCAAACTCCCAACCAGAGTAACAGCCGTGTTAGTCTGTATTTGCAAAAAGAAAAGGAGTACTTGTGGCACCTTAGAGACTAACCAATTTATTTGAGCATAAGCTTTCGTGAGCTACAGCTCACTTCATCGGATGCATCCGATGAAGTGAGCTGTAGCTCACGAAAGCTTATGCTCAAATAAATTGGTTAGTCTCTAAGGTGCCACAAGTACTCCTTTTCTTTTCCCAACCAGAGTAAATCTCTCAGGTTTCAGCCCAAACTGAATTCTTAGATTGGAGTTAAACCACTTGTGGCTGAGCTTTATAGTTCCTTAGACCCACCCGTAAAAGGTTCAGCCCCTTCCACCTGGTTCACTGAGGAGTTGAACACAAATAACCAATTTAATCTCTTCAAAAACCCAGGGCCGTTCTTTGTGATGGAATACTTTGTCACATGTGATCTGATACACAATCAGTGAAGACCTGTAAGTAATTTTTTTCTTGGAATTAAAAACTATAGGTGGCCCACAAAAGGGACTGGAACCAAATGTAAACTCTGGAATAGAAATGGGATAGAGGGAGACTCGGAACAGAAGAAGCCAGTGGAAGAGGCCTGGACACATCTGTAGCAGATTAGCCTTATGGGAGGTCTGTCAAGCAGAATCGAGGTGGGTACTCAGCATGAGACAAGCTTCATAAACCGAAGCAGGAAGAATGGTGCTGAAATTCTGATCCTCTGACTCCTGATGAGAAAGCTTTCACTTCCTTCTTTTTTTGGCAAAGAAGTTAACAATATTTAACTTGACTTTCTACAGAAACTAGGGGTCTGGTCCATCACCCATTGAAGTCAATGTCCTGTGTTCCTTACCTTGATCATTTAGTTAAGAGTCACTTAAAACAATTCCCACCAGGAGAAATGCTGCAAATATAACAGTCTCCATTCATACTTTGGATCTGAAGTTACTGCTGTGATCAAGAGGAAAGTGGGAGAAAATAGAATTACTCATTGTCATCTATATCTTGAAGCATATCAAATGAATCTTCGGTTATGTTGACACTTCAGCAGTACACGCACTATAGTGGCAGAGCTGTGAAGCTGGGGCTATGCCACTGCATTGCTGTAGTGTAGACACTTGTCTCAGAAATAGAAGAGATTTTTCCATTGTTGTAGTAAATCCAGCCCCTCAGGAGGTGGTAGCTGGGTTGAGAGAAGAATCTTTCCATCAACTTGGTGGTCTCTATACCAGACATAAATCGGCTTAATTACATTTCTTGGGAGGGTGAATTTTTCATACCGAGTGAAATGGCTAGGTCAGCCTAAGCTTAAGGTGTAGAGAAGGTCTGACTCCTTTGAACTTTACTTTGGTAACAGAAGTTCACTTTTTACGGGTTGATATTGATGAATGTATGTACAATGCTCAAGCATCCTGGTTGCATTATTTTTTTAAACTGCATATAACAAAAAAAAATTACAACAAACTGCATAGAATAAGGAAGCCTCATATTAAAAACTTCTCTCCCAATCCATCTATGTAAAAGCATTCTTCCTACCAACCCCAGTAGTAAACCTCCTCAAGCATCTGAGTGAGTTAAATGGATGGACCTAGAGATTTTGTCTACATGAAGAGTTTTCTCTCCTGTCTGAATAAAGATATTTTTGGGGTGAAATTCTGACCCTAATGAAGCAATGAAAGTTTTGTCATTGACTCCAATGGGGCCAGGATTTCAACCTGTCTCTCTAAGAGTGGGACTTTAAAAAGTCTGTCATTTACAATAAAAAGACATTCTGATTGAGACAGTCATATTCCAGTGAATCACTAGAAGAAATGAGAAAAAAGTGAACAGGCGTGCTACATTCTTTAGGAAAATATAGGGGCATACCACTGCTATCCTATACATACTTACTAGAAAATTAGTTTATAATCATAACTATGCAAAGAATTTTGTAGACATATATATAGTTCTCTTCCCTCTCCCTCCCACTGACTCAGGACTCTGCCCTTATCAAAGGCTGCAGCACTACTGCAGTCTGTGATCACCTTCCTGGACTTCCGTGTCACTTACTGTACAGTATTGCTAAGTAATGATACGGGCACATATTATGGGCCTTAACTCTGTACTCTATCTCTTGTCTCCCGATTGATCAAGCTCATTCTCTATTTTCCTCAGTTCAGCCCAGTCAATGTCAGATGAAAATTACATAAACTAAAACTTTTCCTTAATTTCTCCATCTAGATGGTATGGCATAATGTTTTTCCCATTCTCCGTAGAAATCTCATTTCTCAATGCAATTGGTAGTGACTTTTTATTTATCTAAAGGCAGGTCTACACTTAAAATGCTGGAGTGGCAGAGTTGCACCAGTGCAGCTGCAGCTCTTCAGTGAAGATGCTACCTATGCCAATGGGAGGGCTTCTCCTCTCAGAGTAGGAACTCCACCTGCCCGAGAGACGGTAGCTACGTATATGAGAGAAGCCTTTCCGTTAACATAGTGCGGTCTACACTGGGGATTAGGATTTTTTACACCCCTGAGTGACGCTCATTAAAAAAATGTGTTAATTAAATTTGTGACTGAACTCCTTGTGGGAGAATGTATGTCTCCTATTCTATTTTACCCACATTCTGCCGTGTATTTCATAAAAAGAAAAGGAGTACTTGTGGCACCTTAGAGACTAACAAATTTATTTGAGCATAAGCTTTCGTGAGCTCACGAAATCTTATGCTCAAATAAATTTGTTAGTCTCTAAGGTGCCACAAGTACTCCTTTTCTTTTTGCGAATACAGACTAACACGGCTGCTACTCTGAAACATGTATTTCATGTTATAGCAGTCTCGGATGATGACTCAGCACATGTTCGTTTTAAGAACACTTTCACAGCAGATTTGACAAAATGCAAAGAAAGTACCCATGTGAGATTTCTAAGGATAGATACAGCACTTGTCCCAAGGTTTAAGAATCTGAAGCACCTTCCAAAATCTGAGAGGGATGAGGTGTGGAGAATGCTGTCAGATGTCTTAAAAGAGCAACATTCCAATGCAGAAACTACAGCACCCGAATCACCAAAAAAGCAAATCAACCTTCTGTTGGTGGCATCTGACTCAGATTATGAAAATGAACATGCATCTGTCCGCTCTGCTTTGGATCGTTATCAAGCAGAACCGGTCATCAGCATGGACACATCTTCTGGAACGGTGGCTGAAGCATGAAAGGACATATGAATCTTTAGCGCATCTAGCATGTAAATATCTTGCGATGCCGGCGACAACAGTGCCATGTGAAAGCCTGTTCTCACTTTCAGGTGATATTGTAAACAAGACTTGGGCAGCATTATTTCCTGCAAATTGAAACCAACTTGTTTGCCTGAGTGATTGGCTGAAGTAGGACTGAGTGGACTTGTAGGGTCTAAAGTTTTACATTGTTTTATTTTTGAATGCAGTTATTTTTTGTACATAATTCTACATTCATAAGTTCAACTTTCATGATAAAGAGATGGCACTACAGTACTTCTATTAAGTTGTAATAAAAATAAATATAAAATGAGCACTGTACACTTTGTATTCTGTGTTCTAATTGAAATCAATATATTTGAAAATGTAGAAAACATCCAAATATATTTAAATAAATGGTATTCTGTTATTAACAGTGTGACTAATCGCATGATTAATTTTTTTAAATCGCTTGACAGCCCTATTTTAAGACCTTCCAGTATGAGAAGCAAGTAACAAAGCCCTAGTGGGAAGCTGGGAATCTCCTCTTTTTAAGGAATAAAGTGCTTGTTTGTAGTGAGACAAGGCAGTGAGATACAAGATTTTAAGTCATAACATTTTTATGTATAGAAAAACTGTTTCTGCTTCAGGAGTAAACCTTGCTCAACCTTGCTTTAAGCCAATGTAGTTTTTTAGGGGAAAAGCAAAAACATTTTTTTAATAAGCTAATTTTTTAGAATTGGAACTGTTTGAAGAGCCATTTTAATATCATGTCTGTGCAAGACTTCTGCAGTCATACCTATGTCAGTCAGGGGTGTCAACAGGTGTGATCCCTGACTAACATAGCTATGCTGATGTCCTTAGTGTAGACACAGCTGCCTTTTTACCAGTATAGCCTGTTTCAGTTGTGGGCGGTGGTTTTACTATACTGGTACGAACCTGGATTTACAAGAAAAGAGTTACAAATAGAAAATTGTAAAACTCTCTAAACCATTTCTAAATTGGCTTCTCTGAAACAAATATGACAAACAGAACATGATGGTGTGATGTAATATAAAGTTTTTATTAGTATGAGTTCAGAGTTTGGGAGACTTACATAACTTGTGTTCTGTTGCCATCCAAAACCTGTTATTGTCCTGCTTATCACCCACGATCCTAGATTTTCCCATGAGGTGGACGTCATGGGAAAATGTCCAGTCCCCTGCAGGAGACTGGACTAGATGACCTGTCAAAGTCCCTTTCAGGCCTACATTTTGATGATTTCTGTGATTACTGCCATGAGGTTGGGAAGAAATTTTCATTTATTATAGCAGTTTATTGTGCAGAGGCCTATATTCTATGTTGCCCAAGGCAACAAAAGTCCAACTCAGCTCATTATACTAAATTGTGTAGAAGGGTAAGAAGAAGTTGGAGACAGAAAGACTGGTACGAACTAGATTGTTTAAGTTAAAAGAATGGTGATAAGGGGTCTTTAAAGCTCCTGACAGACTCATGAGTTGATATGACAAGTTGAAATATTCTAAAAATGGGAGGAAATGTTTATAGCTGAAATCACCAAAATGTGTTTTGCGTGGTTAAGTTTAATCAGATGAAGTTGACACTTCTTTTTGGACATTGCTTATTTGGGGGTCCCTGAAAGGGAACAATGGGATGAATGGATTGGAAGGAAAGAGTTTTGCCATAATGGCTGCAACTCCCCCTGCTCTCCTCCTCCCAGAAATCTCTTGGCATCCTGCAATCTACCATAACACCACTGGGCCTTTGATGTCCCGATTCAGACAGAGGTCTTGACCACACTAATTAGAGAGAAAAATGGGGGATGTCACCACCTCTACCGGCTTCAGCTAAATCCTGAAAAACACCTGGGGTGTAAGCCATTGCTTCTGACTGTCATTCCTAGTTTGGCATTTTCCTTCCTCTACCCTAATTGTCTTCTTTCTTATCCTTCTCATTTTGCCCTCTATCTAATAAGAATCTGGATTAGTCAGCCAAAACAACTTCACCTTTTGCAACACTGCTGAGATCCTGTGTTGAAAAAGCCAAGGTCAAAGCAATGCCTTACAGAGCTTGATGCTGGTAAAAAGTATGTCAGTTCTCATTGTGGTATATACGACCCTGTACTCTGCCTTCACTTTCCCAGAAGCTAGTATGCAAGTAAAAGTAAGGACCAGAGACAGAAGCTTCATTTTCCGTGTTTGTTATTCTTTTTTTGTTCCATTTGGCATATCTTTTCTTAAAGGAAACAGGATTGAATTTAAAAAATAATAATAGCTCAAGACCATATAAATGAACGTTGTCTCTCTTCTTCCAAAAAGAACTTTAATACAATCTATAATGCTGTCTAAAGAGACTGTCAAACAGAAGTTTTTCCATATGGAGACGTTGCACATCTAAAGGGAATAAGGAAAATTGTTAAAATGAAAGCTTTCCTTAATTCTTAGTCTTGAAATGCTTTAAACATTTTGTTTATTTTTCTGTGAGTTTAATAATGGGTTAAAGAGATTTTAACTGGTGGTTGTTACAATGGACATAAGCCAGCAATAACTTGGCATGAAACCCTGAATCATGCTTAGCCATTTAATGTTGCAACAGTAAATGATATTTTTTTTAACATCCTATCCCTTGCTGGACCTGAGACACAGCCTATTCAATACAATAGGCTATTGACACTGATTTGTTATTGTTTTAGGAAGTTAAAGTTAAGAAGTATTTCCTTTTTCTAATGGTTGCACTTACTACTTTATTTTCACCTGTGACAAAAGCTTTGCCCTAGTTGGAGACACATTACTAATGTGGGTGGATCAGATCATTTAGTATTTTATAGCAAGGCTTGACAAAATTTGATTTTTATTTTTTTATAATTTCAACTGATATTGATATTTATCTTTAAACTTTTTTAGATTTTTATTGATTTACATTTTCACAGTTGTGCACAAATATGAATTTTAAGCATTTTTTCTGAATTTTACTGATTTATATTTTCAGTTGTGAGAAAGTATGGGGTGTCAGAAAATAATTATTTAATGACAATAGATGTTGAGATTCAAAAAGTTAAAACTTTATAAACATTAACACACAAATTGTCAACATCAAATGTCAAAATATACAAAGTACATAGCCTTAAATTAAACTAAGAATTTTTCAAACAACAATTTTCTGACTTTGCATATCTGTAAATTTTGATTATTTGTAGATGAAAATATTTTTGAATTAGTTTGAGTGTGTATGGTGAAATTGATTTTTACTAACATTTACTGATAAAAATCTAATCTTTCCAAGCCTATTTATAGTCGCTATTGCCACTTCTCTTCTCATCAGTTGTGGACCTAGGTTTTTACTTCCAGAAAGACTTCACTGATGTTGGGGGCGGGGTGGATGATTTGCTTTAATAATTAGATAAGAGCTTCTCCTTTTCTGAGGTATGGAAATGATTTGAGAAGTTGGGTTTTTATACATTATTGGTAGGGGACACTCACTATGGAAGGGGTATATTTTTAATATTTTTTTCTTGAGTTAATATTTGAGGCATAATTGATTATGTCTTGGTGGGATTTCTCCAGACACAATCTTCCTACATTATAAAGCCAATGCATTCTAGGAAATAAGTCACACTGCTAGGGTGACCAGACGTCCCGATATTATCAGGACCATCCTGATATTAGGGGCTTTGTCTTATATAGGCAACTACACCTTCCCTTCCCCTCCCCCCCACAAAATGTCCCAGTTTCTCACACTTCCTATCATCCTGCTGATAACCACCACTGAATCAGTTTTTAGACCATCTTGTAGCAGGATAAAAGAGAAAACACTGTAACTGAGTGTATCCCTTAGGAGTCTGGCCTCCCCTTCATACCAGGCAAGCCGAGTTCATGGGGTGCACTTTCTAATCTGGAGGACAGCAGAAAAATGTTGATATTTTTATATAATTAGCTTTTAAAAGAGGATGAAAAACCCAAAGGGTTCTAAACTTCAGAAGTCTGTAAACAAACTGAATTGTTTAAAGAAACAGGATCATGAAATATCAATATGAAATACTGATACTGCCCAAGAGTGTGCTAGGCATCTCAGAACAAACAGAAAGCAAGGGGTGAAATCCTGACTCCACTGAAGTCAATATGAATCTTTCCATTAACTTCAATGAGACCAGGATTTAACTCAAGGTCCCTGCCCCTGAAGAGTTTGCAGTCTAAGGCCTGGTCTACACTGGGGGGAGGGGGGGATTGATCTAAGTTATGCAACTTCCTATGTAAATAACATAGCTGAAGTTGATGTACTTAGATTAGTTCTACTTACTGCGGTGTCTTCACTGTGGTAAGTCGACAGTTGACACTCTCCCGTTGACTCCACCTGAGACTGTCGCCTTGGTGGAGTACTGGAGTTGATGGGAGAGGGCTCGGTGGTCAATTTATCGTGTCTAGATTAGATGTGATAAATCAACCCCTGCTGGACCGATCTAGCGAGTAATGTAGACCAGACCCAAGCCCTAATTCTGAAAACATACACATGTGATTAATTTTAGTCATGTGAGTAGTCCAGTGGGTCCACTCATGAGAGCAAAATTAAGCACATGCATAAGTATTTTCAGGGTTGGGACCTAATCTTAGACATGATGTTTCAAGTTAGGGTAACAAACAACAGTGAGGGGAAAGGGTGAAGAAAGACATAAGGTTAAACCTGTAGGATCATGTATTCATAACTATTTATTTATATAGCAACTAATATGATCAAATGAAAACTAAATTAAATAACTTAAGAATCATTATCTACTATTTTAATATGAGATAATATAATTAAATGTAAATTAGAAATGTTAGAGATTGTCTCTTGCACTTGATTAACCTTTGAGTTTTAGATATGAATGAGGAGTAAGAGGCTAAAAAACCAGTTACAAACCAGCCTGCTCTTTTAAAGGGAACTTTCATGCTAAATCTGATCTGTCTTTAATAATTGAAAATGTGCTTTGTCTTTCAGCCCTCTCAAGTTTCAGTTAATATTAATGGAGGATTTGGAAAGGAATTTTACCATACACTGTTAATAGATTTAGTTCTATGGGAGACGGGGATAAAAAAGAAAATAAAGCAGACTTGGATGGAAAACCTATTATAACATGTAAGGCCCCAGTTCCACAAACACTTACGCATTTTAAACTTAACACATATGAATACCATTGAACTCAATGGAACTCCTCAGGTGCATTTTCCAGGTTGGGGCCTAAAACAGTATTGCTGCAGATTCTATGACTGCAGGTTTAAGGGAAGTGCATGCATGTGTGCGCGTGCTTAAATTATACATTATAGTTAACTAGAAAAATCAGAAACCCTACCTTCAGTCAGAACAGATCAGCGCTATGGTTAGAATGATGATACATCTAAGGTTTCAGTTCATGTTATTCAGACACTATTTTATGACACAAAATGTGATACAGCTACATTGAATTTGCAACCTTTGATTCAGTGTGGGATCAGAATCCACTGGCATTGAGGTAAACTAACTCCCCTTTTGTATGTACAGCATGTTGAGTAACAGGCCTTGGGGACTCAGCATTCCATCTTAAATATGCCCACTTTTCCTGATAGGCAGGTAGGAGTACATTGCAGCCCAAAGGGCCCTAAGCAAAACACTGTTATATGTACTTATAATTGGTTCAGAAGAGTAGAGCAAGTAGGCTACAGATATACTCACCTAGGCCTTGATGCTGCAAGCCCTTGTATGGTGCACAATAGGGAGTGCAACATTGTCACTCTCCATTGTGAGTAAATGTGCTGGGTATGTGTGATTGCATGTAAGGATAAGCAATTCATACAGTCTCAAATGGTATCAGTCAGCTTCCAGGAGCACTGTGACAGATCTCTAAACATCTATCTCTAATTCGTAATTCATGACAATGGAAAATGAGTGCCTGTATGGGAATTTCTATTGAAGAAAATACCAATCTATTTGAAAAAGACAATACAGAAACTGGGTGGGACAGACATGCAGACTAGTTTGTTAGTTATGGTATCTAAGCTTGATTGTTCAACCTTTGAAAGGTGAATATTAATTTACATGAAGGGACTTTGTATCCACAGGGATCATCTCTTGGAGAAAGCAATGGGTCCAAACCTTATTTCATGCAGATGTGCCTGGAGAAAAGAGAACCCTGTAACTTTCAAGGAGACGTACTGGAGGGTAAAGAGTTTCTGGAACCTACACCATCCTCTCAGCCTTGCTGAACAGGCGTAGATAGAGATATTCTCTCCTAGAGAGGTGTGCTGCAAAAGGCTATGGCTGGTAGTATACAGAGGATTTAATCTTTTATTGTCTCAGTTTCCCTATATGTAAAATAAGTATTAGAATAAATAATAATAATGATCCCACCTTCCCAGAATTCAGGGAAGACTGATGAGTCACCTAGATTCTCCCACATACTTGTCCCAAGGTTTAGTTAACATTTGTAAATTTTATAATTACTCAGATCTTTAAATTTAATTTTGATTTGAAATGTTAAGTAGATATTTTGGGTGAAATTTGAATGAATATCTAAAGGAAAAATTGTATTTACTGTTAAATGTTGTTATTACTGTTGAAGGAAAACTCACTGCTCTTTTGCTCAATGGCAAACTCCTGTTTCTGTCACTAAACTTTTCCATTAAACTTTAGCTCATGCTGTCGGGGAAAAAAGTTAAAGATATTTGTCTGCTTATTTTTTATCTATAAAATATTAAACATATCAAATCTGGTATTTCCAGGTTGAACATACAGAGAAATGCCATTGAGTTGAGTGTAAGATCTCACTTTGCTCAGCTAATTAGAAATTTGAGTATTTTCTGTCTTGGAAATCTTTATGGATGGTTGAAGAACTAGTGGGATGAGTGGGAGGTAATTGCATGTGTGGGGACAGTGGGTGGAGTGCAGTCCCTGCATGAGTAAGGAGGCTACTTTGTGTAGAAGGTGATGTTTGTGGGGTGATTGGTGACTATGTGGAGCGGGGAGGGCACTGTTAGGGATGCTGTGTGTGTGCAACGAGTGAGAGGTGATTGTGTGTAGAGCAGTGGTTTTCAAACTAGGGCCGCCGCTTGTTCAGGGAAAGCCCCTGGTGGGCCGGGCTGGTTTACCTGCCACGTCTGCAGGTTCGGCCGATCGCGGCTCCCACTGGCCGTGGTTCGCTGGTCCAGGCCAATGGGGGCTGCAGGAAGGGTGGCCAGCACATCCCTCGGCCCGCATCACTTCCCACAGCCCCCATTGGCCTGGAGCGGTGAACCGTGGCCAGTGGGAGCCACGATCAACCGAACCTGCAGACACAGCAGGTAAACAAACCGGCCCGGCCCGCCAGGGGCTTTCCCTGAACAAGTGGCGGCCCTAGTTTGAGAACCAATGGTGTAGAGTACTGTGGAAACTTGTTCTCGGGGTTGTCTGTGTGGGGGTATTGTATGGGTGGTGGGTGATCAGTGGGAAGTGACAGTGTACAGGTAAGGTTGGGGGGTAGAGTAGTGACTGTGTGGGTTGCTGTACGTGTATGTATGGAATGCTGTGGGGGATACTGTCTGCATGTGAGGTACTGTCTATGGGAAAGTATTTGTGTGCAGTGGTATACTAATATAATAATAAAATGATACTGATATTTTATATAGTACTTTTCATCAATAGATCTCAAAGCACTTTACAAAGGAGGCAAGGGGAACTGACTGTGTAGCATGCTACATGTGGGGAACTGTGCTGGGTGCTGTCTCTGTGAATGGTTTGTAAGCGGTGCCATCTCTGTGTTTGGGAGGTAGTGATGGATGGGGTGCTGTGTGTGTGGAGGCTGTTGTGAGAAATTCTCTCTGTGTAGATTGCTTTGTGTGTGGAGTGCTGTGAGAAGTTGGGGTGTGTTGTAGGGTGCTATGAAAGGGTGATGTGCTCTCTGTGTGTAGGGTAGCCCAGAGGTCTTGTCTGTGTGGCGAGTAATGTGCAGTTGCTCTTTGTGGGGGGTGTTCTGTGTGGGTGTTGTGAAGGGATGGATTGGTGGGTGGGGTTGCTCTCTGTGTGGGTGGTGTGAGGGGTGCTGTGTAGCCTGCTCACTATGTGTAGTGCTCTGTGTGGAGGTGCTGTGAAGGGGTGGCGTGCTGCTGCCTGTGTGTGGGCGGTCTATGTGGGATGCTGTCTGTGTTTGAGGTGATGTGAAGAGGTAGTGTGCTCTCTGTGCAGGGTGCTGTATGCATGGAGGTGCTGTAAAGGGGTGAGATCATAGAATCATAGAAGATTAGGGTTGGAAAAGACCTCAGGGGGTCATCTTGTCCAACCCCCTGCTCAAAGCAGGACCAACACCAACTAAATCATCCCAGCCAGGACTTTGTCAAGCCGGGCCTTAAAAACCTATAAGGATGGAGATTCCACCACCACCCTAGGTAACCCATTGCAGTGCTTCACCACTCTCCTAGTGAAATGGTTTCTCCTAATACTATGCTGTGTGTACCAGGTGTTTTGAAGGGGTGGGGTCCCCTCTGCAAGGGTGCTGTCAAGAGGTGAGGTGCTGCCTGTGTGGGGTTGGTCTGGGGGTGCTGTGAAAGGGTGGCCAGGGTGTTGTCTGCGTGTGGGTGCTGTGATGGGGTGGGGTGCTCTGTGTGGCATGCTCAGTGTGGGATGCTATGAAGGGGAGAAGTACTGTCTGTGTGGTGGGGTGGTCTGAGGGGATGTGAAGGGGTGAGATGCTGTCTGTCCAGGGCTCTATCTGTAGGGGTGCTGGGAAAGAGTGAGGTTCTGTTAAGGGCTGGGGTGCTATCTGTTTGGGGGCGGTCTGAGGGTGCTGTGAAGGAGTGGGGTGCTCTGTGTGGGGGTGCTGTGAAGGATGGGGTGCTGTCTGTGTGCGGCACTCTCTGCACGGGATAGTGTGAAGGGACGGGAGGCTCTCTGTGCGTGGGGCACTTTGAAGGGGGGCGTTGTCTGTGTGGATGCTCTAGGCCAGCGAGCGCTCGGCGGCGGGCACGCAGAGGGCCGCCCCTCTCCCTCGCTAGGCCCAGGCGGGATGTGGGAGGCCGGACGGAGCCGCGCTGGTTGCCGTGGTGACCGGAAAGCCCGTGCTCCCCCCGCCCTCCCTCCGCTCGTCGCCGCCGCCGCCACTCGCAAACATGGCAGCGGCCGCTCGGCGGCTCCGGGCCGCGGCTCTGGTGGGGGAAGGTCACAGGTGAGAAGGGGCCAGAGAGACGGCGGCATTTCCCTCCCCCGGCCACCGCCTTCCGGGCCTGTCAGCCCCGCGCTCGGACAGCTCAGCCGGCCGGGGGCGGGACCTTCCCCGCCGAGCTCCTCGCGGCCGCTGAGATCAGGGGACAGAGCGGCCGGCGGGAGGGGCCCGAGAAGGCGCAGCCCCCTGGGACGGAGCCGGGCACTGGTCCGGGTGGAGGGGGCCGCCTGAGCCGGCGGGGAGGGGATGCGGGCAGGAGAGGGGAGGGGGCTGGGGCTGGTATAGGGCCGGAGGGAGGGGAAGCTCTGCCCGCCCGCCCGGCAGCGAGTGCCCGAGTGCGCTCGCAGGCGCGTCCGGGGCAGCGGAGTCACTCCCTTTCCCCCCCGTCCCAGGGCTGAGTGAGGTGGGACCCCCACGCCCCATCATGTGGAAACTCAACAAGAGCAGCAAAGTTCTCCTGGATGATTCTCCCGAGGAGGAAGAGACCCGGCTCCGAGACCCGCCGCCTCAGCCAGCAGCCAGCGCCGCCGCGCAGGTAACCGGAGCGGGGACTCGGTTAATAACAAGAGTGCCCAGCATCGCGGCATCCCCGTGCGCTCTGTGGGACCCACTGCCCCCGCTCACTTGTCTGTACTCACTGGGTGGCGAGGCTTGGCGTGACTCGGGAACGACGGGGCATTTGTAGAGGGGGTATAAATTGCTGCTGTTTGTTGGGATTCTCGGATTCCCTCCTTAAAAACGGTCCTCTTGCAGTGCTGGGACCTGCCGCCCTTCATTCCCACGACTTGATACTACACAGGGCACTTTCTTTCTCCCACCCCCAAGCACAGGCACTGCAACTAGTCCATTGAACACAACAAACAAATGATCCCCAAAGGCATAATCCCCATTAAATATAAAGGGGGGGGGATTTAGGTTATGGCTGGCCTGTTTTTATACTTAAAGAGAGGCAGCTGTTGCTATTATTAAAGTAGACACAATGTTGTTTGAAGACTTTTCCCTGTTAGATATCCCTCAGCACACAAAAGATTGCATAAATACTACAAAGATACACTTACAAGCTGGAGTAAAGGTTCTGTTTGGGTAAGGGAGAGGTATTAGTCAAATGTCAAACAGAACAACTAAAATAGTTACTGATTCCATTAGTAATTGTGAGTCTAATGGCTTACCACTATTATTAGTTTTGATAAATTCTTTTTTGCAAGTGCCTTGTAATTACAGCATTTGATTGAAGTTTAATTTTACTGGATGGGGTGTGCCAGCGCAGGAGTATTCCAAGCTAATCATTCAATAACTCTTGATGACTTACCATGGGTGTGTAGTTAGAAATTCTTTACCCAGTCTATGTTATATATTAGTACAGTAATTATAGAGAAGTCTGTAAATCAATATAAGCTATAATTGCTTGTTTGTTGAAATCAAAACAGCTTTGATGATTGTAGTAAAATATTCAATGTAGTGTAAAACATTTGTTTAGTTAACAAGGATTTCCTTTATTTAAACCTTTTATTATATGAGAATGAGAAAATGAATTGTCAGAGTATATAGCTAAGGCTGTTTTGGATGAATCTATTTTAATTGTAATGAACTATCTGGATAGAACATCACTCAAAACAAAGATGCTTTATTTTTACAACTCACTATTTAGGTAAGTGTCTTAAGGAGGATGTATAACATAAGGAAATAAGGTTGTACAACCAATTAGATTGGAGTTGATATGGTTTAGGGCCTGATCATGCACCATTGAGATAAATGCATTTTGCCACTAATTTCTGTAGGAACAGGATCAAGCTTCTAACATACAGCTGTGGAGTTGCTTCCGCTTCTGCTATGAATTCTGCTTGAGAGTGATTCAGTCCTCACCCCCTAATAATGTCTACCTTCTCACTGCACAGCCTGGCTAATCATGCTGTACATAGCATAAATATTTAGCCCTGATCAAAGAGTTAGTTCAACAAGAACTAGGAGCCAAGATCTCTTCAATTATCAGTCTTGTGGCCCAGCCACTGGACCATATTCAGATATTTGTTTGCGTGCTTGTAAGTAAATGAGAGAGCTCAGTATTGTTTCTTGGCGTAGACTTACTTTTCATAATGACAAAATAGATCCCCTTAATGTGATCATTATTCCTTTTCCTTAAATGTACATTTTCTTTCGCTAATCTTCTACTTTCTTAAGAGAGAATCAATTTTTTCAGGTTGTGTTACAAGAACATTTCAATCTCACTTTGAATTTGTGATATATTGTCTTCCCCATGCATTAAAATCAGATATCTATATTTTTATAAGTCAAGTCTAATAGGATTTTCAAAGGCTTCTGCATACAATTTACATAATTAGTGTTAAAACATTTATAACTATTATAGTTTCTTACTTTAAAAAATAATATGAAATAACATCTATATTGTTGTAGATAGAACTGGTCAGAACATTTTAGACCAAATGAAATCTTGTAAAAATATGCTTTTTGTTGAAGCTGAAACATTTTGCAAATATGTATCTGTTTTGAAAAAGTATTTTGGAGAGGGAGCTCAAGCTCTCACCCTGTAGCCTGGTGGTTAGGCCACTAGCTTGGGATGTGGGAGATTGGGATTCAGAGTTCTTATTCTGCTTGCTTCAGAGTGATCTGAAACTGCTTTGAATCATCCAGAGCAGGGTCTTGAATCTGGGTCTCCTACACTGCTGGTTAGTGCCCTAACTGCCATACTATAGCAGCTAAGATGTATGATCTCCTGTTTGCTTGGACATACACACATTTTCTTTGCTAACCTCCTGATTACATATGCAGGGAGTCTGGTGGGTGCAGTTAAATGGCTGGCCTAAGCCGTCTTCCATGCTGCCACAGTCATGCTGCAGTTTTATCCTGCTATCTTGAGCAGAGCTAGCATGTGTGCTTGAATTGGGAATCATAGCTTCTAGCTGCTGTGTAGACATACCCTTAACAGACACCAACCTAACCTTATCTTCCCAAGTCAAAAAGCTTAGGTTTAGATCAGAAAATGGATATTTTTGACACCATTTTCATGAAAATGTTGAAAAGATTTTCATTCCAATGCAATTTCAAAAGTTTCCTAAAACAGAATCATCATCCTTGAGGTAACTGAAGATGGAAGTGCCTGCATAACAAAGGTGGTTTGGGTTGTTGACGCTGTTTAAAAACTTTCCTGAGAGTGAAAAGACAGACAAACTCTGAAAGATTAGTCAGACAATAAATTTGACTTCATGTACTTTTTACTAGACAATTCTTCCTTAAATCACAAAAATGACTTTAATTATGTGTATAAACCCTTTTGCCCACAAAATGTACTTTGTTGGCTAAAGTAAGAATTTATACATGAGTAGATTTTAATACAACTAAAGAGCCCAAGTATTTAGTAAAATCTAATGTACTCTCCTTAACTTGCTCTTTCTACTATGTTTTCAAAGAGCTCTTCAACTTTGCATGATGAGTATAAATTTACTTTGTAAGATACTCATTGTGATTCAAGTTGTAGTCAATTGTCTGTACTTGAAAATATGTTTCTTTTGTACTTTTGTAGGACTTAATGCGTTGGCATTCATATTGAGTAAGTGCTCATTGACTAAAGGTCTTATGTATGTTGTATACTATACTTTTAAAAATATTAATCAAATGAAACTTTAAGATGACAGTGATGTGTCAATATGATATGCAACTCTAATACATGAGATGTTGTTGACTGTTTTAGTAAGATAGTTGATTACATATTATCGGCGGGAGGGAGAATTGAACTAAATTTTCATTTTTAAATTAAAGGAATAAAATAGACAAAATGAAATACTGGATTTCCTCTTCCTTGACGTGTTCTCATTTGATCTTAATTTCTATTATATTCAAATAGAAAGAAATGCAGAGACATGTTTCATGTTAATTACAGTTTAGACCTGTTCACTGAACATTTCAAAGCTGGGCTCTACAGAAATTTAGTTATCTTTTTAATTAATGTGTTTAAAAGTCTTTGGTACAGTTTTGACACAAGCTTTCATGTTAAATTAATAAAACTCACACAGGCCCTGAAGGAGTGGATAAGAAATTAGTAAAGCTTTCAGATGTATATTAGTGAAATAAATCAAATAAGGGCAATGACATCAGTTTTTGATGTTAAGGATCAAAAAATAGTAAAGCTCCATGAACAGTTTGGCTAAGTTGACTGATTTGGAGAATGAGGTCTTTGTCTTTTTGCTTCAGAGAAGAGAGTCTGCTAACAGGCACATTCTGATTTAGACTGTAAGCCAGTCATATTTCTACTTTAATTTCATTCTTGGTACTTCATTTAGAGATTTGGGGTACTCTACTAAAAGTCAGGAATGGACAAAAGTATTAGTATTTCAATTTTGTTTATAATTAAATCTAATTATTTTTGTTAAAAAGTGAAAGCAGTAAATGTTAATCCAACTAACTTCTCCCCTTCACTTTCCATTTCCTCAAATTATGTCGCTTTCAACGTTGCCTCATTCCTGTCTTTGCAGTTCCATCCTGGGTCTCCTCCATTCTAGCTTCAGTCTTCTCCACTTCAGCAAAACTTCTCTTGACAAGTTCTTCCTGGCCAAAATTGAAGTAGTCTATTCCATCCTTATCATTCTTGAACTCTACTGGTTTTGACTTTGTCAGTTGTACACATTTTCTTGAAACATTATTTTTCCTTGGCTTTCATGACTGTCCTTTCATGGTTCTCCTCCTACTTCTCTGATCCCTCCTTCGGCAATTCTTTAAGTAAGTCCTCCTTCTTTCTCCAACTCTCCATAAAGGTCCCACAGAGCTCTTTTTCTGTCCCTTTCTCTCCTCCTTTTACACTGTCTTATTTGCTCACATTGTTTCTATTACCATCTTTACACTGATGACTTGTAGGTCAGGAGAAGAGAGGTAGATCAGTCTACTTCAGTCCAATCCTGCTTATTATTCTTTCTCTTTGAAATCACTGCAAAATAACTCTTTCTTTATCCCCAAACCTCTACTTCCTGCTTTCTCCCACAGTAGCCAACACCACCGTCCTTACTGTCACCTGTTGTATTTGACTTCTTCCTTTCTTTACACTGCACAGTTCGTCTATGTCCAAATCTTGTTGCTTCTTACTCAGTAACATCTCTAAACTCTGCCTTTTTCTTTCTGCCCAGACAACAGAAACTCTTCTGCAGGCCCTTATCTCCCATGCTGATTACTGTAACCACCCCCTCTATGGCCTCCCTAGTGCCTACATTGCTCCCCTCTAGTCCATAAAAATCACAGCTATTGACAATGAGGCCATATCTACCCTACTGCTGACACCAGTTATGTTGGCAGAGTTAGTGCTTGTGCACATTGCTTGGCACAGGCGATTAGATTAGTCAGGCATGACCTTCCCTTGGTGAATCCATGCTGACTGTTCCTGATCACTTTCCTCTCATGTAAGTGCTTCAGGATTGATTCTTTGAGGACCTGCTCCATGGTTTTTCCAGGGACTGAGGTGAGGCTGACTGGCCTGTAGTTCCCAGGATCCTCCTTCTTCCCTTTTTTAAAGATTGGCACTACATTAGCCTTTTTCCAGTCATCCGGGACTTCCCCCGTTCGCCACGAGTTTTCAAAGATAATGGCCAAGGGCTCTGCAATCACAGCCGCCAATTCCCTCATCACTCTCGGATGCAACTCGTCCGGCCCCATGGACTTGTGCACGTCCAGCTTTTCTAAATAGTCCCTAACCACCTCTATCTCCACAGAGGGCTGGCCATCTCTTCCCCATTTTGTGATGCCCAGCGCAGCAGTCTGGGAGCTGACCTTGTTAGTGAAAACAGAGGCAAAAAAAGCATTGAGTACATTAGCTTTTTCCACATCCTCTGTCACTAGGTTGCCTCCCTCATTCAGTAAGGGGCCCACACTTTCCTTGGCTTTCTTCTTGTTGCCAACATACCTGAAGAAACCCTTCTTGTTACTCTTGACATCTCTTGCTAGCTGCAGCTCCAGGTGCGATTTGGCCCTCCTGATTTCATTCCTACATGCCCGAGCAATATTTTTATACTCTTCCCTGGTCATATGTCCAACCTTCCACTTCTTGTAAGCTTCTTTTTTATGTTTAAGATCCACTAGGATTTCACCATTAAGCCAAGCTGGTCGCCTGCCATGTTTACTATTCTTTCGACTCATCGGGATGGTTTGTCCCTGTAACCTCAACAGGGATTCCTTGAAATACAGCCAGCTCTCCTGGACTCCCTTCCCCTTCATGTTAGTCCCCCAGGGGATCTGCCATCTGTTCCCTGAGGGAGTCGAAGTCTGCTTTCCTGAAGTCCAGGGTCCATATCCTGCTGCTTACCTTTCTTCCCTGCGTCAGGATCCTGAACTCAACCAACTCATGGTCACTGCCTCCCAGATTCCCATCCACTTTTGCTTCCCCCACTAATTCTACCCGGTTTGTGAGCAGCAGGTCAAGAAAAGCGCCCCCCCTAGTTGGCTCCCCTAGCACTTGCGCCAGGAAATTGTCCCCTACGCTTTCCAAAAACTTCCGGGATTGTCTATGCACCGCTGTATTGCTCTCCCAGCAGATATCAGGAAAATTAAAGTCACCCATGAGAATCAGGGCATGCGATCTAGTAGCTTCCGTGAGTTGCCGGAAGAAAGCCTCATCCACCTCATCCCCCTGGTCCGGTGGTCTGTAGCAGACTCCCACCACTACATCACTCTTGTTGCACACACTTCTAAACTTAATCCAGAGACACTCAGGTTTTTCCACAGTTTCACTTGTCGCTGCCTGCTGTCTCTGGCAGAAGCATGTAGCCTGCACAGCTCTGCACTATTGTCATGAACATTGCAAGCACAGGATGTACGCTTCTCTGGTATTTTGCAGAGCTTCAAGAAGAACCGCAGGGAATATGATGGCAGTTGTTGTTGTTCCTGGCAGTTGTTTTGCTGTGGGACATGGTGAGAATTATTTCAAGGTTATTGATGGCGTTCACTGAGCAGCTGCTTCTGGGCCCAAGAAACGAGCACTGACTGGTGGGATCTCATCATAGTGCAGGTTTGGGATGATGAGTAGTGGCTGCAGAACTTTCGGATGCTCAAGGCCACATTCCTGGATCAGTGTACTGAGCTCACCCCAGCTATCCAGTGCAGGGACACCAAACTGAGAGCTGCACTGATGGTAGAGAAGTGAGTAGCGATCACACTAGGGAAACTTCCAATGCCAGATTACTACTGGTCCATGGAAAGTCATTTTGGAGTGGGCAAATCCACCGTGAGGGCCATTAATTGTTTCCTGCTACTCAGGACTGAGATTCTCAGCAATGTGCAGGATGTAGTGGATGGCTTTGTATCTATGGGATTCCTGAACTGTGGTGGAGCAGTTGATAGCATGCACATCCCTTTTTTGGCCCCAGAGCAACTTGCCACGGAGTACCTCAACAGAATGGGCTACTTCTTCATAGTTGTGCAGGTGTTGGTGGCTCACTGTGCATGTTTCACTGACATTAGTGTTGACTGGTGAGGGAATGTGCACGATGCTCACATCTTTAATAACACAGGCCTGTTCAGAAAGCTACAAGCAGGGACCTTCTTTCACAACCTGCGGATTACCACTGGCAATGTTCGAATGCCGATAGCGATCCTGCGGGGTCCAGCCTACGCCTCACTCTTCTGGCTCATGAAGCTGTACACCGTCCATTTCAACAGGACTGAGAAAAGATTCAACTACTAGTTCAGCAGGTGCAGAATGACAATTGAATGTGCTTTTGGTAGATTGAAAGGACACTGGTGGTGTTTACTCACCAGATTGGATCTCGGTGCGAGAAATATCCCACTGATTATAGCTGCCTGTTGTCTTGCTTAATATCTATGAAGCAAAGGGGGAAAAGTTGCTGCAGGGTTGGAGGGCAGAGATGGAGTGGCTGTCGGCTGTGTTTGAACAGCCAGACACAAGGCCTATTAGAAGAACTTAGCGCAGAGCTATACTCAGGGAGACTTTGAAGGAGAGCTTTAAAAGAAAGCCACATTAATGTGCTGCAGTGTACTGTGCTCAACCTGGCTTAACAGTTTGGGGGCCTGTTAGGAATTGTTTGGTGCTAGATGCACATCTGTGCATATATCACTGACAGTGGATCTATTAATATTGGGGTGCTTGCTGTGTGTTTATGATGACTGCATTGTTCGGCATTAATCCTATGGGTTGTGAGTGTACAAGACCACTACTTTCACTGCAAGCAGGCTTTATATACGATGTGTTGTAAACCAACAACAATGAATAACTTTCAAAACAAGAGTTTTATTTACTTACAAAAAACAGCTCCAAAAATACCTGAAGAACTTACAAGTAAACACATTTAAATTTTAAAAAATTGAACCTTAATTAATGAAAAGAGGAAGGAACACTGATGTCCACTATGGCTACACATACATCAACTGCGGTTCTCACAGATCAGTATATGCGAAGCTGTGGTTGTCCATTTTTCCCCAGGTGTGGAGTGGTAGGGGTAGGCATGCGGGTGCTGAAGCCATGTGGAATGCTGAGGTGGCATGTAGGGAGGTAGTGTGCTGCAGTTCTTTACAGACTGCAATGGGAGTCGAGCCCAGGATTATTGAACCTGAATGTCTACAAGAGTCTGCAGCATCTGAGTTTGCTGATGGAGAAGCTCCATTGTGTCCCGGTGCATCTCACTCTCTTCCTCCTGTGCCCCACATCCCCCTTATCTGGATCAGTCATTCCACTGGTGTGGATGGGGTACCCCTCAAGGCCGCAATGACCACAGCTGGCTTCCCCTGCTTCATTACATTAAGTTCAAGGCCCCTCATAACTCTGCTTTTGTCTCTTGTCATGTCATTTAGTGTGCCACTTCTGCTCTGCTCCCAGGCATGCCAACTTTGTCAGCTTTTCACAAATATTTCTGTGGCTTCTTCCACGCTGGCCTTTATGCATGGAATGCTCTATTAACAGATCCATAAAGCCACTATCCTCTTCTCCTTCAGTTCTCTCCTCAAGATTCACCTCCTCTATCCTGCCCATAAGAAATCAGTTAATTAATGTCTTTCTATATGTTTGTACAGTGCATATTGTTTGGGGCCTCTTGGTGCTATTGTAATACATATAAAATAATAACTTAGAGGAAGTAAATTAAAATACCCAATTTCTGAAAGAGAATTAAGCATTTCCATCTAAGTTAAACTTTTAATCAATTGAGGATTCGATAGAAGATGATGGTTTAAAATAAAAAATGAAGTTAGTAATGGAGTAAAAACCTTTTGCCAATAATTGTACACTCAAGTTACAGATTCACTTATGGAGACTAATTAAACAAAACTAGTGCATGAATTCTGCAGCAAATAAATAGTGTCTGATCTTCTCGTCCTTACTTAGATAAAACTCCCAAAGAGTTCAGTGGGAGCTTTGCCTGACAAAGGACTACAGTATTAGGTCTAGTATAGAAGTACAGTACAGATAGGCCTATGTTAACATCAAAATTGGTACTAAAAGCAACATACCAAACAAAACAGTGGATTTGATAATAAATCTTCAAAATAGTGTGTTCAGCTTCAGCATTTGAAAATGTCTTTCAGATGCTAAACTGGCTCATGTTGCCAGAACTGATGGGGGAGAGCTTTTGAGTTTTCAGATGGAGTGTTTGTCTTGTCAGAATGCCTCTGGGCACTTATAAATATATGCGTCAAATGCTGTGTTCTTTCCAAATGGTGTGACTGCATTCTCAGCATTGGAGGGCTTATTTTCTGGATCAGGAGGCATGTAACAAATATGCACTTTACTGGTGTGGGTGAGATGTCACCTTTTAGGTAGAGCGTGGCTAAAAAATTTTGATGGAACAGCGTTCCCTCAGAAAATGTTGTTTGGTAAAATCAAAATGTTTCAGAATTTCCATTCCACAAAATATTTTAATATTTTTACTTTTTATCCTGATTTGAAATGTCAGAATTTCCAGCATCATGCACATTCCTTTTTCTGACCAGCAATATTTTTAGTTTTGTATGGTTCAATGGTGTTCCTTTTTAAAAAACATCTATAATGAGAAAAGTCTAAATAACATGATCTTTTGATCCTAACTCCACTTGAGAAGGTTCAGGTGGCTTAGTACAGAGGTACACAAAATAATGGGAAGAATTAAAATATGTAATAAAAAGATCAGAGGGGTAGCCGTGTTAGTCTGGAACTGTAAAAGTGGCAAGGAGTCCTGTGGCTCCAATACGTCTGTTAGTCTATAAGGTGCCACAGGACTCTTTGCCTCTTTTAATAAAAAGAAACTCCTCATACTGATGGAAAAAGTCTGTCAGCTGAAATCACAACCAATTTTGGCATTCAGGTAGAACTTTCACAATATTTCACATAAAGTATTAAACCTATGGAATTAGTGCGCAAATAAGGGCATTTAAACAAATAGTTTAAAAGAATTTGAGACTTCTAGATGCTTTTGTTAAGAAAGAGTGAACCAAAGAACTCCAGCAACCAAGCAGAAAAATGCAGAAGAGATATCGTTAAAGGAATTGTATATGCCAATTCAGTAGTTCTCAACTTGTGGTCCATGAAGCATTTTCTGGTCACAACATGCTGGTCCTCTCTCTTCTTTGCATCTGCTAAACAGCATTTGAAAAGTTTAAAATACATTAAATACTTACTACAGTTAATATTCTTGCATGTGGTAACGACAGTAAAGTACACAATTGTGAATGGGAAAGGAGGTGGTTCATGCAATCTGGAATGAAAGAGATGGTGGTCCATGAAACTCACTCTATTAAAATGTGGTCCACATATGAAAGAGTTTGTGAGTGTCTGTGCTTGATCACCTTTTCCCCTCCAACAGTCTTTTGCTGTTTTTCCTCACAGTAAGGTCATAAAGTGATCCTTGAAGATGAAACACCAATCTCATTGTCAGCAATGAAACAATACCAGTAATGTGACGGTCTGGGGATTGGAAGATGTTTGTAGTTGTGTTGTCCTGTGTATGTGCACAGTGATGTATTGCATGAGTGGTGGAGGTGGAGAATGGAAATTGAAAATGCAGAAAATTATTATTTAAATTCTTGGTCTAATAATACTTTCACATATCTATTGTCTTTCATCCAAAAATCTAGAACACTTCACAAAGGTAGACAAGTATTAATTCCATTTGATAGATGTAGAAAACTGAAATGCAGATATGCTGAGTGTCTTGCATAAGAACACACAGTAAGCAAGTGGAAGAGTCAGGAATTGAGCTCTTGTATCCTTACTCTGTCTTCTTTTCTAACTTCAAGCAAACAATGCTGACTCCCATTCAAAGATGAAAACATGTAAGGCAAAAATGATGTGGAAACACAATGTAACTTAAGACAATGTGAATATGATCAGAAGTGGCAACAAACAGCTATACTGGGGCTCTGCTACATGAGCCTCATCTGCACCAGAGAATTTCTGCAAAAATTGTCCATCAGTGCTGACAGATGTTTTTGTAAAAATTCCATACAGTAAACAAGGTTTTCATAACTAGATCAAGGTAAGACTTCGATTACTGCTTTTCAGGCTGGTAGAGATCTAACTGTGATGACTTTCCATAGGCCCGTCTTCTGAACATACATAGTCACATTTAAACATGGTTTTAAAACATGCTTATTACCCAGTTGCTTTACAGTAGTTTATTTTATGCTCTGTATGGACAGAAAAAAAAAAGTTGTTTTAATCTAGATATTTAGCTGTGGAAAAAACACATTTATGGGCAGAATAAAGCATGTTACAACATGTTTTATTCACAATTACGATTAAACATGGTGTATTTTGGTAGTGTAGATATGTTTTAGGTTTGATCATGAATAGCTTTGGGGTTGAAAAATAATTTTTTTTTGTATAAGAAAACAATGGTTGACCCCCTAATGCGTATCTTGAATCTGCTCTTCCTCTGAAGTAATCTAGTTAATATTTTTCATCAGTGATAGTCATAGCTAAGTCTAAAGTTGTATAGTCTGTCCAAATGGATTTTAGCTACTTTGCTGTGAAAATAGGCAAATGAATCTCACAAAATGAAGCCTAAAATCTTGGCAATCTTATAATTAGACCACCTGTTCTAGTTCCATCCACTGGAGGCTAGCAGAAGGATGCAGCACGTTTAGTAGTCAACATTGGATATACATCCAAATCATTGCACTGCACTTGAACATGTAGCCTTATGTCCTAGAGGTAAAAGAATTATGGCTGAGTAATATTGATACACACAGTCCTTCTTAGTATCTTCTTCTGAAATGTGCAGATCTAGTTTTTCTAACATCTTTATGGTCAGTCATGTGACAGTGCTCATCTCCAACCCAAGTTAATTTTATTTCAGGAAGTTGTTGTAATATTAAATGAAATATGTCACTAAAGCTTTTACAACGTCCGTTCTTTCTGTGTTCATTTAAACGTGATCGCTCATCTTCTAATGTTGATTTGACCTCTTAGTTTCATGACTGTAAATATGTATACCTGCCTGCACTGTCCCTTTTTCCAGATATATTCATGCACAGCGAACAAAATGGTGCACAGTGTCAATGTCACTCGGTTACCTCTTGTTGCTTCCTTCGTACCTGAAGCTGTATACATTTACCATTGCCTTTTGTCTTTGAAGCCAACTCTTAATCCAGACAAGAGGAAATTTTGCCTTAATAATATACTTAGCCCTCTGTATCTTTTTTGGTGCTGTACAAAGCCACCTTGAACTCTAGTAAACTATCTACTACTTCGCAACAGCTCTCGTTGTCACTTCTTCAAAGAAGTGACATCAGGTGGCATGACCACCTCTTCTAAATCTGTGATGACTGTCTCTGATCAGCCTATATCGTTGTTTTACTGTTTGATCTGTAATCCATGACTCAGGAATCTTTCCAACTATAGAGGCTAATTTGCAGGCTTGTAGTTTCCTGGGTGATTTTCAGATCCCTTTTTCTATGCATATTTTCAGGCATGGAGGGAGGCTGGGAATATTCTTTGCTATTTTCCTTGAGAAATTAAATATCTCAAGTTTTTAACCTAGCCTACACTTGTAATCACCACAGTGTAGACATTTTAAAATTACAGTGCCTAATTCCTTGATCAATTGTGGGGGGAATAATTAAGACAGGTGAGCAGGAGAGCAACAATTTACATTTAAAGGATTTACAGTAAAAGTGATCGTTACCCAAATCCGTTTTACAGATTATTTCTTTTTGCTATAAATTGTATACTTTGTTCATGCTTTTGATTTTTGACATCCAGACTTATAGTATGAGGTTGACGCACTGATTGGAAATAATTAATAATTTGCCATTTATGTAGTAGGGCAGCTCTTGTCCTGTATGCCCCCCTTTTGATACATTCTTTGTGTTTAACCAGGTTTCTCAGCTTAGATTTATTATTAAAGTGAATGATCAAAAGAGGCTAGTTTATTACTTAACCACAAGAGAAACTGAGGAAAAGTAGATCAACAGTATAATCTTTATACAAAAAAGTTTGTAGCTTATTGAGTTAATCCTTTGAGTACTTTATGGTTTGCAGTATGTCCAACAAAAGGACACTTGTGTTTCCTTGTGGAAACGTTGTGTGTACTGACATTCTATTGCCAAACCTGGAAAGTTGCTTTTAAGTTGTTGATCAGAGTTTACCAAATGCATGGAACATTAGCATTTAGTTACTTGTTCAGCAACAGAAGACTGTAGCCCTACGAGTTCAACATGTAAGTGAAAAGAAATAGTGTAATATTGTACATTATCCAAACCTAAATTACAGTGAATAATTCTGAAACAATTAGAACATCAAAAATTATTATATAGGAAAAATTGGCATGGTAAAGGAAACTGAGCATGAAATATGCAGGTAGAGAAATTCTAGAATAAAACCTTTTTTTTAAAAAAAAAAAAAACCCTCTAATCCCTTCCTACCTATAATAATAGGAGAAATAAATATATACTATTACTTATCAATCATAAAAGCATTTAGTAATGTGTGGTGCTGAAAGAAAAAAAGCAGGGAACGTAGTTTCATTAATAGTAATAATTATCATCTTGAAATCACTGTGTTCAAAATATATATTTATAAAGATATAATAAGTGTGGAGGGAAACGTTTAACTGGCTTTTTCCTCTTCCTCTTGGTATGATGGACTGTGTGTTTACTGGCTGCCACCAACTGGTTCTTTGCTCTATAGACAATGAAAGAGGTGGCTGAAACTGGTAGCTCTGCTAACCAGATGCTAGGTGCTCTGTGGGTCCCCCATTTCCTCCTTTTATTTTTTTCACTTTTCACCAAAATAAGTAGGTTTCTCCCCATTGATGCCTAGAGCATTCTCAGAAATTTTGAATTGATTGGATGCAGCATTACATCTAAACGTCAAAAAAGAGATGTGCCATCAAGTAGAGCGTAAGGCCTTGTAAACTGGGCCAACTCTTTTAGAGCTGACAAAGGAGTGAGGTGAAAATGGGGGGACTTTATTTTTAATATAGCTCCTTTTCAAAGCCTCAACATTTTTAAAAAGAAAATTATTAACCATTTAATAATACTTAGAATTTGTATAACACTTTTTTCATCATTAAAGTACTGTAAAGTACTCTTTAATCCTTTCAACTCCCATCTGTAGTAGTATTCTCCCATTTTAAAGATAGCTAACCAAAATGCAGAGGTTAACTGATTTTCCAAAAGCCCCAGCAAGTAATGTTTTAGTTCTTTCTGATCCCAGGAGGTCCTGACGTTATCCTGTACTCTAACAACTAGGTCTGCTACTGCTGTGGAGATCTCCTGTAGAGATCACTATGCTTATCTCCAAAATGCAGCTTTCTCTGGGATATAACAGCCAGTGTAATGGTTCCAGAAACACTACACCACATTTAGGGACAGGAACTGAAGTAGGAGAATATAGCCCATAGTGGGGAATTTGGGTAAGAAGAATAAAATTTGGGCAGGATGTTAAGGAAGACATGCATAGAGTCTCTAGTTAGCACAAGTGATTAGGATCTTACTTTGTCTCATTCTGAAGACAGTACCTGTGGCACCATGGTATACTTGTGGCCCAGTAGGATAATAGTTTTAGCTCTGAGTTGAAGAGAAATGTGCTACCACTTCCTGCAGTACTTTGGTTTTCCTTGGAAGCCTCTAGTCTATATAATGAGCACGCTTGACCCGTTGAGCAGGCTTTATCTTGCTTAACTTGTGAGAACTAGTAAAATTACATCCAAGGAAAAAAATAGCTCTATACATGAGATAGTAATGTATAAAACATGGTCATCGAAATGAGGCTTCAAATATAGATAAAAACAACATCAATAGAATGTTGAGGTAAAGATAATCCCTGGTGGAAGTTTTATTTCTTTACTTTTATATATTGCGACGGTTTGGCTATTTATAACTTTTGACACACAACTTGGCATTGATCTGAATGAGGTTTTGTTTACATCTTTCATTTTTCATTAAGTTTTATAAACATTTGAGTTGTATATCATATCTTCATAATAAGTTACCATTGAGATGAGCTGAGTAAAATAAAGACATCATGAATATTCTGAAACAAGTATTCCATATTGTTCAGCTATAACTGACTGTAGTATTTCCTTCCCCCCCCCACCGAAGAATAAGGACCAGTTTCTTCATGATGAAGTTACATCTTCTGTGTCACAACTTGCAACAAAGGTAAATATTTGTTCCTTCGGTAACGAAACTTGTTTCATGTTATGCATTTTTCTGTTAATGCATGTTAGGAAAATCCTTATTTCTTTTCTGCCCCCTGAGTTGAGCTTTTATTCGCTATGGCTTTATACTAATTCTTTCTTTATTTTTTTAAGAAAAATATTTTTAACCTCTATTCAAGTCTTTTACTAATTTTTTCTCCAGTGTTGGAGTACTATTAAAATTAAAATAAAATAAAATAAAATAAAAAAAGCAAGGAACCAAAGGAATAACTGAAGTAGAGGGCTAAGAAAATTTTCAAAGGGTACGTATAACAAGCTATAAAAGATAAAAAGTAAAATGGATGTTTCTTAACTATAGTATAGGTACAGTTTTCCAAGTTTGACTCTCCCTCTGACCACAAGTGGTTTGGGACTCTGTTTTTCATCTTAAGCAAAAGCAAATTAAACCAATTTCTGCAGCCAGTAAAATGTATGTCTTTAAACCTCCCCAGAACATACGCTCTTAAAAATGCATGAGTTGAAGGTTAAAGGATCAGAAGTTGAGCTTAATTATTGCAAGTAAGAACTTGTTTTGAAATTCCAAATGAATTGAGCAAAGTGATTGAACTATAGTTTAATTAGTGTAAAAGGATACTTTCTATTAATAATGTATGAAAGTCATTTCTTTGCCTCATCTTTGTTAGATCAGTGGTTTTCAAACCATGGGTTGCAACCCAAAACTGGGTCGCAGAAAGGAAGGGACTGGGTCGCAGCGGCTTTGGTCAGCACTGCTGACCGAGCCATTAAAAGTCCTGTCAGTGGTGCTACCTGGCTAAGGAAGGCTAGTCCCTACCTGTTCCGATACTGCTCTCTACCCTAGAAGCAGCCAGCAGCAGGTCCAGCTCCGCAATGGGAGCTGTGGGGGATGGTGCCTGAGGGCGGGAGTCACGCGGAGCCACTTGTGTACCTCCGCCTAGGAGCTGGACCTGCTACTGTGCTTCTGGGGCACAGCGCAGTCCGCAGTGCCAGGACAGACAAGACCCCTGCCTCTGCACCTCCGCTGCGCTGCTGACCAGGAGCTGGCCGAGGTAAGCCCACACCCCAACTCCGTGCCTCTGCCCCAGCCCTGAGCCCCCCCAAACCTGGAGCCCCTTCCTGCACCCCAAACCCCTCATCCCCAGCCACACCCCAGAGCCTGCACCCCCAGTCCAGAGCCCTGACCCCCTCCCACACCGCAAACCCCTCATCCCCAGCTCTGTTGGGTCGTGGGCATCAACAATTTTCTTCAACTGGGTCGCAAGAAAAAAATGTTTTTTACTGAAATTATAAGTTCAAAGTGTACTATAATTTTCCTGTTTTTTTTTTTAACTTCATATAAAACATGGTACTAGAAAAAATTGACTCCTTGTATCACAGATAGGTTTTAATGGATTTCAGGCCAGATATTGGAAATTCAAAACAATGAAAAATAATTCTTTAAAATTGTTTCTGTTTTGGGACTTTTTATAGACTTTCTTAATCATTTGTAAAGACTTGTAACCCTTGTTTTGGTTTCAAGGAAACATTTCACCAGCTAAACCAGTGAGCTGTCATTATCATACAAACTTTTGTTAAACCGGTACATTAGAGAAATCTTTTGGCAACCCTGCCTTTTCCCTTAACTGCCTTTTTCTCCAATTGTTAGTGTCTGCGGAATCATTTCAGTTCTTTATTTGGGTAATCTAAACTTTTTAAAAATGTGATGCAGTGAGGTTCTTTGGAATATTTAATCTTTGATAAAGAGTTAAAGAATTACGCATGTTGGGAGGCCGTTCATGTACATCATGGCTATAGCGGAATCCCTGTACTGAATCAATATAACTAAGGACAGTAAAGCACAGCTGGAAGTTTTGTGTGGTTGGAGAGGGAATTTGGTGATTCCCACTGTGACTAACAGACCAGTTTTGGAAAAGATGGAGTGGACTGGTTTGTGGGGAAGTAAGTCAGTCACTTTTTACCATGTGTATTGGAAATTGCAGCACATCCAGGTGGATATGAAGTCAGCCTAGGCTGGAGCTCCAGCCACTCAAACCACAGAGTAGAGCGGCTTTTTGTCAGCAGCTGAGTCCAGAAACAGTGTTTTTCTTGTCTTTTGGTATTTGGGGGCAAGTTCCAGACTGGAGAAGAGATTTATTTTATATTATATTTAAATTCATCCCTGCAATAAAGCCTAATGTATTTATTATAGACAGTGGAGTTAGCAACACTTGTAGTTAAGGTTGCCTGACACCTTCCATTATAATACCCTGTTTTCAGTTGCTTATAACTTTGCCAAACTTCAACCATTTGGAGCAAAAATTTCGACGTCAGGTATCTGTATGAGGCTGAATTTTTGTGGAAACATTTCTGTGGAAACAGTCCACTCATTTCTCAGATCATAGTTAGTAGAAAATACGTTATTTTGCCCAGGTGAAAAAAATTCTTACAACTCTTTGCTGAAAAGCCCTAGTGCATCTATGCGTTGGGGAATGGGCCTGGAATTTGGCAAAGGGATTGACTTAGTGTCAGAAGTGTGCCTTAAGCTATTCCAGTGAAAATATGGCCAAATTGGGTCAAGTTATGAACCTCTGAAAAACTCAGTTCACAAATAAGTAGAGGCGTGTTAAGAGTTTGGCAGTTAAATTCTCTGAAGATTCCGTCTGCACAGAATATTCTCCATCCTATGACCAAGCAAGACTTTTCTCCAGTTGTTACTCTTGAAAGCCAGGGACTGCTGTGGCACCAGAACTGAGAGCAGGGAGACCCTCTCTTGTTTTCTCAAAGCTCCCCGCACTTAGAGTCTATGTAATCAGGCGGAAGAGGAAAATGTCTGGGTGGTTTACAGTCAGATTTATAACCAGTGTTTACTTTAAAAAGGAATTAATTTTTTGTAGTAAACCCAACAACCCAAACATATTTTACTTTCCTGTTTTGACACCTTATTTGTCTCCATCTGCTTCACACCTTATTCTGTATATTTTAATGACTGCCATCCTACCATCAGTTACATTTACAAATTGTCTCTCATTTTTATTTTTGTTTAATTTAATTTAAATTTTTTAGTGGAGGTTCATCATGTACTCAATGTGTCAGACTTCTAGGTTGTGTTTTTCAGTTGCCTTTTTAACCACTGTCAGAATTCCTGCTCTGTTTCCTTTTAACTGTGACTCATTCTCATAGCTTCCATTTCTTCATGCCCATTCTGGCCCTCTGGCACAGTTTTAATGATGAATTATGTACCTTTGGCAGTAAAATTAACTTAAAAGGGACTCTTCAGTGATGATTTACTCCTTCTCAGAAGGATGTTGTTATGTTGTGTCATTTCTTGCTTATTGGCTAACAAAGGTGCCTGCTTAGTATAGAAATCTAGCATAGTATGCATTGTCATACTACATTGAGTAAATATTCGTATAGTTGTGGAAAGCTGTTATTTATTTCTGATAGTGCTCACCAAGTGAGCTTTCTAAATGCATAAGGAGGACAGTCCCTCATCTGAGAATCTTATAATCTAAGGGAAAACAGTAGACCCAAATAAGTAGACAGAGAGGTCTGAGGAAAAGGAATAATAGGAAGCAATCTATATGCAATTTATATAGAAGTCAACTTGAATCATTATAGTCAACATAACAGAAGGTATTTCAAAAAGGACTTGAAGGAGGACAGAATAGGGAGGGGCCTGTGGATGAGTTCAGGGAGATTGTATTGTGCAGAGGATGCTGTAAGAAAGAGGGCACAGAAGACTGTGAGAATCTAACAGATAAGTGATGAGGTTGGAAACATTGGCAGAGTGGAGGAAACGCAACTATGGAGCAGCAGATTGCCTCCTGTTGTGGAAGTGACTGTGCAAGCTTCCAATTTCAGCTATGCCAATTAAAGGCAGCTTTTTCACGGTACAGAAAGTAGAGTACTGCTGGAGCTGGGGTTTTGGCCAGCTGAAGTGGAGGAATTTGCTCTGAGGGCTTCAGATCCTTAGAAACCTGTAAAGAGAAGATGGTTCCCCTGATGCTAGTTGGTTGACTTTTAATGATTAGTCCTATTGATCTTGAACAGTACAGGAGGGGGACTGTGTGGGACACTGCATTACAGCAGGCCAGTCCTTTAATCACCTAAAATGGCAGATAGGGTAGGAAAGGGGGAGTCTTGCAGTGGCTGGCTTTTCTCTGAAGGGAACACTCCTTGCTTTTATGAGTCCAGCCAACATAGGTCAGACCTTCACATACCTCTAGTTCTATTGGTGAGTATTGGACTTCAAAGGGATGCTCCTTCATTAGTTTCTGCTTTGTTCTATGAGAACAGTTGACTGCAATCTGTAAGATGGATCCTGGCCCCTGATGGGTCCACTTTAAAGTTACCTTTCTAAAAGGCTAATATCACAGGCAAATATAGTCTTTAATAGTATTCTATATTCTTGTCAGACAAGAGATTTTAGTTGAATTATAGCTTTGTTAAATTACATCTCTTTAATTTTAAAGGTCAGTGTTTGAATATATAACTGAGTTTGGGATAACGATACCAATAAGCTGTGGAAATTAGATTGTTTCCTGTTCATCAGAGATGTGAAACAACACTCAAAGAGATTAGGGATCTACAAATCATCTAATTACCCTTACAATGGATTTTTCTCTCTAAATACTTTATGGAAAAGAGACTTCTAGAGATGGGATTACCCACTCCTGACCTTTACATTGACAGTGGAGACTTGCAAACTAACTATGAACTCATTGGTCATAACTTCGTAGGTAAGGCTGAGTGAGAATTTTTCTGTTTAACTGAAGCGTTAAACCTTTATTTTGTAAAAATGTCATTACAATGACAAAAAATTAACAAAGTAAATTTTTACTACTATGACTTTTTCATGGTGGTTTGAAAATTGGGTTTCTACAGAGAAAATTATAAGGTTTGCAAAATGACCTTTTTAAATTTTTTACTGGATGTCTTACCTCTTTTCCGACACCCCTTGGAAATCTAAATACTTTAGGGTTTGTGCTTTTCTTCATGTGCTGCTCTTCATGTTCTGGTTAATACAATATCAGTTATATGTTAGGTAATCTGGGTCATGATTTTTCACTTTCTCTCCGTAACTGAAAAGAAATGCACCAAGTCAAACCTATCAGATTTATCAGTAGGCTTGGAAGGATTAGTTTTTTATTGGTAAATGTCGATTTCACAGTATACACACAAACTTACTAAAAAATATTTCCAGCAGTGGTCATTGAAATTTACAGATAGACAAAGTAAGGAAAATGCTGCTTTAGAAATTGTTTGATTTAAGAGTATTTAATTTGTGTTTTTGACATGTGATATTGACAGTTTGTATTTTAAAGCTTTATAAAATTCTTAACTTTTTGAATCTCATCGTCTGTGGTCATTACATCATTGTTGTCTGATCTCTCCCATAATTTCCCCCACTGTGAAAATGTCAATTGATAAAAATAGTAAAAAAAAAAAAAAAAGAAAAAAAAGCTTAAAATAAACATTAATATTATCCATCAAAATTGCAACCAAAAGAAATCAAATTCTACCAAGCCTTTTTATCAGTAACAACATAACATGATACGCCTAGGGAGGTGGGGTAGACAGTGACACTCCCCTACTAAATATCCCAGTAGTTTAGGGGAAGGTTTGAAAGAGGAGTTCATGAGTTTAAATCTCATGTGTACTACTGGGGTTTATATTAGGACTGACGGGAAAACAAATTTCTGTTTAACAAAAAATGCTGATGTTTTGACATTTGTTTTCCTCCCTCATTGGAGGAATGAGACCTTCAGAATGTTGGGCTTGTTTTTGTTTTGTTTTTTTGTGGAAAATCATGAGAGCAACTCCCTGCAGAATAGTTAATAGCTGAATAGTTGGAGCACTCACCTGGGATGTGGGAGATGCAGATTAAAGTCGCTGCTCTGAATCAGACAGGTGAGATGCGTGTCTTGGCTATTCTGGAGGGATCTCTTTGTCTCAGACCAGACATTCCAGCCTCGACCTGAGAAACCTTTCCAACAAAATTTTAGTTGAAACCAATACGTTTCCACAAAATATTTTGGTTTTGATTGGCAAAATGTTTCCTAAATTTTTTTTTGACCAGCTATAGCTTTTATTCCCATGCACTTAACTGCTTGAGAAAGCAGTCATGTATGAGCTGCCTACCTATTCTAGAAATAAATTATAATGGTTACCTCAGGTTACTGCAGGTGAAGAACCCAGAACTTTAATGTGATAGACTCAAATCCTAGCTATCCAGCTGCAGTTGAATACATTTTGTTGTTCTGACTCTAACTGCTAAACCACACTCTTCTCCTGGTACTGAACTAAGAATTTCTGATCTTCAGTATACTACTGTTGTCTAGAAAATAGATGTATGCACTGGGAGAGTGTGCATAAAATCATACGCTAGTGGCTGAACTAAGTAGAGACTAACAATTATTCTTGTAGGTCAAATGGTAGATTTCTGGTCTGAATGTTCAAATCCTGCTGTTGACCTATGTGAAGGGATGTTATGGCTGTATGTGACAAATGTTGTTTACAAAGTTTTTTTTTTTCTTTTTAAAAACAACTGATTTTATTTAATTTGCACAATGAGAAAACACCCTGTAACACACATTTGTAGTTTTAAGAACTATTATGTGTAAATTGACACATTAAAATGCAGGTGTTTTCACATTTGTCATTTGTCAATTCCCCCTCTAATCTCCCTGATCCTGGGGAATTATCTGCTAAGGTTCATCAACCCTGTGCATGTGTATGAATGAATGTGTGTCTTATGTATAAAACACTAAGAAATAAACATACACTATCTTCATTTAGTGACAGTTAAGGTTGCATTGGGACACAACCTGTGAGCTCAAAACCTGAAAACCATGGAAATAATGTGATAGGCAAAAAACCTTGTAAATTCCTTGTATTTCTACTTCCAAGAGATATGAAGCAATATGTGTTCCAACTTAGTCATACTCTGATGGTAGTGCACCATTCTAACAATGATCTCAGCAAAGTTAAGGTAGAATAACTTTCCAAATGAATGTGTGATAGTCAATGTGTTGATACAATTATGAATCATGTTTATTACAATAATGTCTAGGGTTCATTGAGAACAGGCTTCCATAGTAATAGGCACTGTACAGATACAGAACAAGAGACAGTCCTGCCCCAAAGCACTTACAATGTAAATAGAAAAGTCATACATAGGGTAGGAGAAAAGGATAGAACTTTCAAGCAGAATACACAAAGAGTTGGTTGCAAATGTCATGTTAGTTCCACAACTTTTTGGTTTGTTATTTCAGTGCTTTCAGTGAGGTTATGTTAGGAAGGAATTAGATAGACAGAGAGACAGTGGAAAGGTGAGGAGGAAGAGCATGATGGAAGAGTGGGAAGGGCTTGGAGAAAACAGTCAGCACGGTGGGGAGAATGACCAACACTGGGGAGAGAGCATCTGTGCAACAGCATTTGAGGTCACTGTTAAGGTTCTGCGCTACAGTGCGAGTTTGAGGAAGTTGAAGTACACGTTTTTTTGGTTTCTGTTGGAGGTGGAAATGAAGGCCTTTTGGAGGGTTGGGGAATTTTACTGAACGAGATGTGAATTTTGCTGAGCGAGACAATGTGAAAATGGCAAGGAACACAAGAGACTTTACCGTTAACTTATTTCCATGCTTTTCAGGTTTTGAGTTGGTGAGATGTGTCCTGATTCAAATTTAACTGTCATTAAATGAAGTTTGTGTGTGTGTTTGTGTGTGTGTGCGTGAAACTTTTTAATCCTAATGGTTTTTAGGGATTCCTCTTTTACTCACGCTATTATTATTAATTTGTATTATCATAGCACCTAGGAACCCTAGTGATGGACCAGGACCCCATTTTGATAGATTCATAGAATCATAGAATATCAGGGTTGGAAGGGACCTCAGGAGGTCATCTAGTCCAATCCCCTGCTCAAAGCAGGACCAATCCCCAATTTT
Organism: Natator depressus; assembly: GCF_965152275.1. Classification (NCBI taxonomy): domain Eukaryota; kingdom Metazoa; phylum Chordata; order Testudines; family Cheloniidae; genus Natator; species Natator depressus. The sequence continues at coordinate 41,013,179 of NC_134236.1, read as the reverse complement.
TGCCCCAGATCTCTAAATGGCTCTCTCAGGGATTGAACTCTCAACCCTGGGTTTAGCAGGCCCATTCTCAAACCGCTGAGCTATCCCTCCCCCCAAACACACAAGAAAAAGACTCTCCCTGCTCCAAAAAGCTTACAAAGCCAAGACAAGAAAGAAACAGATGGATACAGACATTCTTATTGGAGGGAGGTACAAGGAAACTATAAGACACTGTTGGTGAGCATGATAGGCTGTGGTCTCAGTGCACCAGCAGCCTAACTGTTGTCAAGTCTTTTGTAGGCATCATGGCAAAGGAGAGTTTTGAGGAGGGTTTTTAAGGAGAATCATGAGTTAGTATTGCAGATATTTACTGGGAATAGGGTTGCCACCCAGACAGTCCAGTTTTTGGCTTCTGTGTCCAGGTGCCATTTAGAGTTGCCAGGTACTCGGTTTTAAATAGCATTCGAACCAAAAGTCTGGTTACCATGGGGTGGCAGGGAGGCACGGGGTCATTAACCCATGCCAGCCCCAGCTCAGCTGGGGCTGCCTCTTGCCTGAAGGCAGGCTCCTTGAGACGATCCAGTGGGGTGGGGAGAGAGGAGTGAGCAATGGGGATGAGACCTTGGTGGGGAAGGCAGAGCATGGGCGGGGCTTTCGGGGAATAGGGTGAGAAGGGTGGAGTCTGGGGAAGAGGCAGGGTGGGGCCTTGGGGTAGGGCTCAGGGGTCCAGTTACCAGCAATTAGAAAGGTGGCAGTCCTAACTGGGAGCTCCTCCCAAGTATGAGGGGCAGTAAGGGGGAAAGTACGAAGATGCTTCCAGGAAATTTAACAAGTGGGTAATAGAGGCTGAGATCATGGCCCAATTGTAGGTGAGGGCTGAATTCTATATAACAAATGAGAGATGGTAGGTAGGGAAGAGTCTTGCAAATGAGAACAAACATCTTATGCTTGATGTGATAGTGGGTGGTGGAGTGGGAGTGGACTCTGGCAAAGAGAGAGGTGACATGGTGAAAGCAATGAGCTAGGGAAATGATCTTTGCAGAAGTATTCTGAATGGACATGAGCCTGGCAAGGTTGTATGTGTGAAGGATGAGAGAAGGATGTTGCAGTAATTGAGATGTAAATGGTGAGAGCTTGAATGAGAGTTTGTTTTGTGCATAGGAAAGGATATATCTTACAGATGATTAGCACATAAGAACGTCCATACTGGGTCAGACCAATGGTCCATCTAGCCCAGTATCCTGTCTTCCAACAGTGATCAATGTCTGGTGCTTCAAAGGGAATGAACAGAACAGTCAATCATTGAGTAGTCCATCCCCTGTTATCCACTTCCCTCTTCTGGCAGTTAGAGGCTAGGGACACCTAGACCATAGGGTTGTATCCCTGACTATCTCTACTAATAGCCATTCATGGACCTATCCTCCAAGAACTTACCTAATTCTTTTTTAACACAATTATATTTTTGGCCTTCACAGCATCCCCTGGCAATGAGTTCCACAGGTTGACTGTGTATTGTGTGACAAAGTACTTCCTTTTGTTTGTTTTAAACCTGCTGCCTGTTAATTTCATTGGGTGTTCACTGGTTCTTGTGTTATGTGGAGGAGTAAATAACTCTTCCTTATTCATTTTCTCCATACCATTCATGATTTTATAGACCTCAGTCATCTCCCCCCTTAGTCATATCGAAAGCCTTGCTAAAGTTAAGGTATATCATGTCCACTGCTTTCCCCATATCCACAGAACCAGTTATCTCATCATAGACGGCAATCAGGTTGGTCAGGCATGACTTACCCTTGGTGAATCCATGTTGACTGTTCCTGATCAACTTCCCTTCCTCCAAGTGCTTCAAAATCGATTCCTTGAGGACCTGCTCCGTGATTTTTCTGGGAACTGAGGCAAGGCTAACCGGTCTGTAGTTCCCCAGATTCTCCTTTTTCCCTTTTTAAAAGATGGGCACTATATTTGCCTTTTCCCAATCATCCGCCACCTCCCCTGATCGCCACGAGACAATGGTCCATGGCTCTGCAATCGCATCAGTCAACTCCCTCAGCACCTTTGGATGCATTGCATTTGGACCCATGGACTTGTGCATGTCCAACTTTTCTAAATAGTCCTTAACCTGTTCTTTCACCACTGAGAGCTGCTCACCTCCTCCCCATACTATGCTGCCTAGTGCAGCAGTCTGGGAGCTGACCTTGTCTGTGAAGACTGAGGGGAAAAAAAGCTTTGAGTACTTCAGCTTTTTCCACATCATCTGTCACTAGGTTGCCTTCCCCATTCAGTAAGGGTCCCACACTTTCCGTGACCACCACCTTGTTGCCAACATATGTGTAGAAACCCTTTTTGTTACCCTTCACGTGCCTTGCTAGCTGCAAAATCCAATTGTGCTTTGGCCTGCTTGATTACACCCCTGCATGCTTGAGCAATATTTTTATTCTCCTCTCTAGTCATCTGTCCAAGTTTCTACTTCTTGTAAGCTTCCTTTTTGTGTTTAAGCTCACTGAAGATATCTCTGTTAAGCCAAGCTGGTTTCCTGCCATATTTGCTTTTCCATCTGCACATCGGGATGGTTTGTTCCTGCACCCTCAATAAGCCTTCTTTAAAATACAGGCAGCTCTCCTGGACTCCTTTCCCCCTCATATTAGCCTCCCGGGGATCCTGCCCATTAGTTCCCTGAGGGAGTCAAAGTCTGCTTTTGTGAAGTCCAGGGTCCGTATTCTGCTGCTCTCCTTTCTTCCTTTTCTCAGGATCCTGAACTTGACCATCTCATGGTCACTGCAACCCAGGTTGCCACCCACTTCTACTTCCGCTACTAATTCTTCCCTGTTTGTGAGCAGCAGATCAAGAGGAGCACAGCCCCTAGTTGGTTCCTCCAGTAGTTGCACCAGAAAGTTGTCCCCCACACTCTCCAGAAACTTCCTGGATTGTCTGTGCACTGCTGTATTGCTCTCCCAGCAGATGTCAGGGTGATTGAAGTCTCCCATGAGAACCAGGGCCTGTGAATTGGAAACTTCTGTTAGTTGTCCGAAGAAAGTCTTGTCTGCTTCTTCCTCCTGGTTTGGTGGTCTGTAGCAGACACCCACCACGACATCACCGTTGTTGTTCTCGCCTCTAAAGTTAACCCAAAGACTCTCAACAGGCTTTTCTCCAGTTTCATACTGGAGCTCTGAACAATCTTACTGTTCTCCTACATACAGTGAAACTCCTCCACCTTTTCTCCCTCGCCTGTCCTTCCTGAACAGTTTATACCCATCTATGGCATTGCTCCAGTCATGTGAGTTATCCCACGAAGTCTCTGTTATTCCAATCACATCATAGTTCCTTGACTGTGCCAGGACTTCCAGTTCTTCCTGCTTGTTTCCCAGACTTCTTGTGTTCGTGTACAGATAAGATAACTAGCCGATTGCCCTAGTTTCTCAATATGTGTCAGGAGGCCTCCCCTGTTGCACCTTCCTCCTTGTGTTTCCTCCAGGTATCCCACTTCCCCACTTACCTCAGGGCTTAGGTCTTCATCCCATGGCAAACCTAGTTTAAAGCCCTCCTCACTAGGTAAGCAAGTGAATATGCTCTTCCCTCTCTTTGTTAGGTGCATCCCATCTCTTCCTAGCAATCCTTCTTCCTAGAACAACATCCCATGGTCAAAGAATCAAAAGCCCTCTCTCCGACACTACCCGCGCAACCACACATTTACTCCCACAATTAGATGGCCCCTACCAGGGCCTTTTCCTTCAACAGGGAGGATGGACGAGAACACGACTTGCGCCTTAAACTACTTTATCCTTCTTCCCAGAGCCACATAGTCTGCAGTGACCTGCTCAAGGTCATTCTTGGCAGTATCATTGGTGCTCATGTGGAGAAGTAGGAAGGGGTAGTGGTCCGAGGGCTTGATCAGTCTCGGCAGACACTCCATCACATCCTGAATTCTAGCTCCAGGCAAGCAGCACGCTTCTCAAGCTTCTCGGTCGGGACGGTGGATGAATGACTCCGTCCCCCTTAGGAGGGAGTCCCTCACCACCACCACCTGTCTCCTCTTCTTGGGAGTGGTGGTGGTGGAACCCCCATCCCTAGGACAATGCATCTCATGCCTTCTGGTCAATGGGGTCTTCTTCTGATCCCTTCCCTCAGATGACGCTTCCAAACCATTCTCCGCCATAATACCTGTGCAGAAAGGTTTCTTACATCTATCTTCATTGGGGTTAGATCTCGCTGTTTACTCCTTTTTCCAGATCATTTATGAATATGTTGAACAGACCCTGGGGGGGACACCACTCTTTACTTCTCTCAATTCTGAAAACTGACCATTTATTCCTATCCTTTGTTTCCTATCATTTATCCAGTTACTGATCCATGAGAGGACCTTTCCTCTTATCCCAGGATTGCTTAGTTTGTTTTAAGAGCCTTTAGTGAGGGACCTTGTTAAAGGTTTTCTGAAAGTCCAAGTACACTATATCCAGTGGATCACCCTTGTCCACATGTTTGTTGACCCCCTCAAAGAATTCTAGTAGATTGGTGAGGCATGATTTCCATGTTGACTCTTTTCTCCCCCAACAAATCGTGTTCATCTATGTGTTTCATAATTTTATAGTTTACTATAGTTTCTACCAATTTGCTTGGGACTGAAGTTAGTCTTACTGGCCTGTAATTGCGAGGATTGCCTCTGGAGCCTTTTTAAAATATTGGTGTCACATTAGCTATCCTTCATTCATCTGGTAGAGAAATTGATTTAAGTGATGAGTAACATACCACATGTAGTAGTTCTGCAGTTGCATATTTGAGTTTCCTCAGAACTCTTGGGTAAATCCCATCTGGTCCTGACATAATACTATTTAATTTATAAATTTGTTCCAAAACCTTCTCTACTGATACCTCAATCTGGGACAGGTCTTCAGATTTGTCACCTGAAAGAAATGGCTCAGATGTGGGAATTTCCCTCATACCCTTTGCAGTGAATACTGATGCAAAGAATTCATTTAGGTTCTCTGCAATGGCCTTATCTTCCTTGAGAGCTGCTTTTGCACCTCAAATGTGCAGTGGCCCCACTGATTATTTGGTAGGCCTCCTGCTTCTGATGTACACTTATATATTTATATATTTTGCTGTTAGTTTTTGAATCTTTGGCTAGTTGCTCTTCAGATTCTTTTTTGGCCTTCCTAATTATGCTTGTACACTTTACTTGCCAGAGTGTGTGCTTCTTTCTATTTTCCTCTGTAGGATTTTACTTCCAATTTTTAAAGGATGCCTTTTTGCCTCTAATCACTTCTTTTACTTTGTTGTTTAGCCATGGTCCTCTTACTATTGTTTTTTAATTTGGAGATACACATTTCATTTGAGTCTCTATAATGTTTTTAAAATTTTTCCATGCAGCTTGCAGGCATTTGACTTTTGTGACTGTACTTTTAATTTCCGTTTAACTTGCTTCCTCATTTTTGTCTATTTCCGCTTTCTGAAGTTAATTGCTACTGTGGTGGACTTCTTTGGTATTTTCCTCTCCACAAGGATGTTACATTTAATTATATTACACTCGCTATTACCAAATAGTTCAGCTATATTTACCTCGTGAACCAGATCCTGTGCCTCACTTAGGACTAAATCAAGAATTGCCTCTCCCTTTGTGGGTTCCAGGACCAGTTTCTCCAAGAAGTAGTCAGTAATGGTGTCTAGAAATATTATCCCTGCATCCATATCCAGTCAATATGGGGGTAGTTGAAATCCCCCATTATTACTGAGTTTTCAATTTTTATAGCCTCTCTAATCTCCTGGAGCATTTCACAGTCACCCATCACCATTCTGGTGTGGTGGTTGGTAGTATATACGTACTGCTATATTTTTAATATTCAAATAAGAAATTTCTATCCATTCTATCTGCCAGATTTAGATATAGCCTGGGTGCGAGGACCTAGAGAGAGGTCCTAGTCGCAGACGATGTACAGCATGTTTAACTTTCAGTAAAAGTTATATTCATGCTGTTTTGGATGTTAAAACCCTTCTATAAATTGAACTGGAAGTTTTAAATTTGGAAATTCTGAATAAGCTTTAGAAGTTTCCATTGAGGGATGGGAAGTATAGTAAATAATTTTTGAAAGACTTCTACTACAGAACTATTACCATAGCTATATATCTGCCAAGAGCACAGGCTTGTGTTGAAGGCACATTTTTTCTTGTGAACATGTAAATTGCTATGTGTTGAAAAGGAATAGCTCTCTGAAGAGGATATTATATTCTTATTGAATAACACCATGACAGATAGGAGATTGGTTGTTCATTCTTTCTCTAAAGTGCATCTGCAGACCTATACATTTTATCGGTTTGGAGTACTAGGCCTGTTAATTATTCCAAATGTAGATCTTCAAATCGGTATCAAGTTCAGTGAAATTAATTTAGATATTTTAAATAGAAAATAAAACACAGAAGAGATTACCAGGCTTTCACTGGGAAAATTACAACTTTGGAACATTTTGTTCTTTGGTCTCTGGGTTATCATGTTAGAGCATTGCTGGAGGAGTTTTCAAAACAGTGCAAGGCAGGTTAGGGATGCAGAGGTTTCAGCTGCACATCTCAATTCTGAATTGAGGAATAGTACTGATAAAAAGTGAGTTTGGAGCTAGATCTGCAAAATTCTTGTTTTAATCCCTACAATTCCTCTTTAAACCACTTGTAATTTAGGTTGGATTGCATGATTTCATGTGGGTTAGACTGCCATTTTGCTAAGGAAAAATAAATTATTTTTAATTAGATCATATTATAAAAGGCGATTGTAATAATTTTCTCTCTCTCTTCTGACACTTTGTTCGCTACCTTGTGCTGCCTCGGGATGCCTAGGGCAGCCCTCACTGGAAATGCCAAGGTCAGGGCAGGTTGCAAAAGGGAGGGCAGATACTCCCAAGACTGGTGGGTAACACTGAAGTTATTCTCCTCAACCAGTCACAAACTCTGCTTCTGATTCCCCACACTGGTTATCAAGAAGGAAAAAAAAAAAAAACCACACAGACCCCTTTACTGCATTCCAGTTCTCTGGCTCCCAGTCAGCACGTAGGTCCAGGAAAGAGAGACGTTGTTTTAAAAACTCTGCTCACATATACAAAATGTGCTTCTGACCTCAAAGGGTCAGCCACATTACCAGATCAGTATAGGTTTGGATCTTACCCAGAACACCATGCTGCCAGCCAATCCTTTAGTGTCTAAAACTAAAGATTTATTATAACGAAAGAACAAAAAGAGAGATGTGAAATGGTAAAACAGTCACATACAAACAAAGACTTCAGAATCCATATATCAGGTTTCTAGCAGTATTGGTGAGTTTGCTGGCTTGAAAGTCCCCCTGGAATACATTCACAGCTTGAATGGGCCATTCAGTCCTTTGTTCAGAGCTTCAGTATGTAGCAAAGTTCCTCCAGAGGTAAGAAGCAGGATTGGAGATAAAATGGAGAAGATGCAGCTGCCTTTTATAGTCTTTTTGCCATGCGGCCTGTGCTTCCTTTGTTTCAAGCACAAGCTGCCCAGCACGGGGCTTGAAAACCTTAGGGTTCTGTCCGTACTGGAGCTGTCTGTCTCCAGACTTGAGAAGACATCATTTTACACAGTGGTCATGTTTGGAAGATTATCTTTACAACCAGAGGGCTAAGAGCCAGTCTTTGGTGTATCTGTGCAGGACCACAGCACAGATGGAGAAAGGCTGACAGGTGGCTTTAAACTGTCTTTGCCTTCCCCAGATTCTAAGGCCATGAGACTGCTGGGTTCTGTTTCTGGCATAAAATAGCCTCAGGCCCCAAGAAAGGGGTCTGGTAGCTGTGAATGCCCAGATGTAGAGACCCCTTAGGTATGCCAATTGTGCCAGAAAAAGAAAAGCCGGATGGAGGTTGTGACATTGCACTCTATATGCTTTATGGAAATATGCTTATGAATATGACATAACTGGAATATGCTTCATGCTAAACACCCTTTATATGCTGTCATTAGAAAGCTTGTAATCTACTTACTGTGTTCATCCTATTTGTTTGCATGCATTATTTCTATATCTGGAGTTCGGAGACTAAGATATAAACTTATATCACTGATGTAAACATATTAAATGGAGGCCATTAAGGGTGCTCCAGAAACAATCAGTTGTAAATGGCCTTAGTTATTTGAAAGCCTTCCTGTGTACGTGTGGGCCAACCTAGGAAGAATGGAGACTAGGGGTTTTACAGTGACATGTGAACATGTCACCTGATAATGAAATCCATCTCCAGTCGTGAGAAAACCTCTGCTTGTCACCTGAGATGTCTGCTGAACTAACAAGGACTGTACCGGGGAAAGGATTGGGCTGTGGGAAAGGATTGGGCTGTGCATCTCTCTCTATCAGTGATACAGAGGAGAACAATTTACAGATTTACCCTGTATAAGTTTTATACAGAGTAAAACGGATTTATTTGGGGTTTGGATCGCATTGGGAGCTGGGTGTCTGGGTGCTGGAGACAGACTTTAACTAAAAACAGCTCACCAGTCTGCAGCTTTGTGGGCGTGGCCCAGACCCTCGGTCTGTGTTGCAGCAGTCTAGTGTGTCTGGCTTAACAAGGCAGGGTTCTGGAGACCCACGCTGGCAGGGAAAGCGGGCTCAGAGGTGAATTCAGCACATCAGGTGACAGTCCCAAGGGGATCTCTATGACCAAACCCATCTCAGAGGTGTCATAGGAGCCACTACTTTTGTCCTTACTGGCCAGCTCAGCTGGTTTTAAGGTGCAAAGTAGCTTTAATGGACCAGTGAATCTGGCCCAGGATATGTCTTTAAGAAAAGCCTTTCTCTCAGAAGAATGATTGGGAGGTGGGGGGAAGGAGGAGAAAGAGATTCTGTGTAAGCTGATGGTAACTACCTGGAAAAGATTTATTTATACTTGCCATAAGGGAGTGGGCTTTTCAAGCCCTGGGAGTAAGTTTGTAATGCATTTTCATTGGTATTTTTACTACCTTGTGTAGGTTCAGAGTGCAAGTTTTCGGGGTTGGAAAGAAGTGACCTCTATGTTCAATAAAGATGATGAACAACAATTGCTAGCAGAATGCAAGTCTCCAAAATCAAAAGGGTAAGTAAAACTTAGTGGCAAATGAATTAGAAAATCAGCAAGCTGAGGATAATAGCTGCAGGGTCACTGGAGTTAGTAAAGGTAGGGTCTAAAGAACCAATTTAGAAAAAAAATACTAGTCTATTGAAAGTTTCAGAAAGCTAAATGGTTTATATTTTTGAAACTGTTAAATTTGCATTCTTCAAATTTGATCTCTTGTTTAAGCTTTGAACTTAAAATGTGTAGGGCGTGCTCTACTAGGCTGGGTGATTTCCTGAACATACTGGGGGACAGCCACAATAAATGTAGTTGGAATAACAGCCTTTTACTGTAGAATGAAGCTACTGTAGAAAGTAATTAAAAGTTTTTGAATTTTTTTTCCCTCTTAGGTATAATTTAGCACTTTAAACTGTGATCAAGCCTATATGTGTAATATCTATTGCCCTGTAATTCCTCCTCTGAGTCAACTAAATTTCATTTTGTAGTGGAAAAAATCAGTTCAAAGCTTCTTTTAATGCTTTTGACTGATTTTTCTGTTTAAATCAATATTAAGTAACTGATTGGGGGTGCAAGTGAATTGCTGGATAACCAATAGCAGCACTCTGAAATTTTAAGCCAGTATTACTTTTTTTCTTTAAAAAACACAAAAACAAAACAAAAACCCTCTCAAATGTATTTCTCAAATAAGTCCTTATAATGTGGTTGGACACTGAAAAGGGACTGTGTAAAGTGGTACTTTCTAATCCATCATATCTGTTCCTTGCATATAAAGATTCAGTTTAGCAACAAAAATGTTTTGACTATTTTTATTCTTAATAACACTCCAGAACAAGCACAGCTTAGAAAGAATCCAACTTTCTCTCGCTCTTGTGCTTCATTTAGTATAATTGTTTTCTAAGTTCCAGTGACAGGGCCAATCAAGTTACACCTGAAGACAACAGTTACACAGACACTTTGATCCCAGGTTACTTATGGAATGCTAATGTGAGAAGGAAAGAATCCAGCTTAAGTCTAGATTCTCAGGTTGAGTTTGTAGAATTGCCAGTTGCATAATATCTTCTGACTTGTAAAACGAGCACACATGATATGGAAATTGAGACTCTGTAAACATGGAAAAACATGGTAATTTTTAATCAGTTTTCAGAGTACAACTGAACTTTAAGGTTAATTTTGCTGTAAACAGCTCTTGATTTTTTTATTTTTATTTTATAGAAAATGAAACTAAGTGATCACGCTATGAAAAATGAGGAAATCACTGGGAAATCTATGGCTGGGTCTAATTAGATTTGGGGTTGGAAAGAAATTTTCCATTGGCTCAGATTGGCAGAGACCCTGAGGGTGTTTTGCCTTCATCTGCAACATGGGGCACCGGTCACTTGCAGGTTTAGAGTAATGTAAATGGTGGATTGTCTGTGACTTGAAATCTTTAATTAATGATTTGAGGACTTCAGTAACTCAGCCGGAGATGTTAGGGTCTGTTACAGAAGTGGGTGGGTGAGGTTCTGTGGCCTGCAAGGTGCAGGAGGTCAGAGTAGATGATCATATGGTCCCTTCTGACCTTAAAGTCTATGAGATTAAAATAGCTAAAATAGATTTTTGGTTTTAATAACAGAGGAAAGATTTCTTAAAGTACTGATATTCAGTCACTTCTATTTAATTGGGATATTAATAATTTCCCTATTTCGGAGGTTGCAAACTGAAATTAAAACAGTGTTTTCATTTTTTACCCCGTCTTCCCCGACTATAGTCAATGGCTTACTTTAACTGCAATAAGGACATTTGTACATTATTAGTGGGTAATGGAAACTTTGAATCTGCTTCACTTCATAACTCACTGCACATCAAAGGTTATGTATATATCAGCACTAGTACCCGATCTTCTGTGTCTTACTATTTAATTATATACAAACTTACTTGTATAAACACTTGACATTTTGCATTTTTAAATGCTGTACACTGCAAATATTAAGTTTATTAATCTATACACAGCTGAAAATCTAAATTCATATTTCAAATACCCTGTATAAAGTCCCTCTTTCCTTTAAAAGAGAAATATAGCTAGCAGAGATTTCATAAGGTGATTTTTATGGCAATGCATAGTGGCCAATATAGTACAAATCTTTTCAGGAAAGCTGGTAACTATAAAAGCATTTCAGTGCACATTAAATATTTTTGGACATAACCTAGCAGGGTGACAATTGATGTATGAAACTTAGCATTACAGTGACCGAATACTAAAGCTGGTTGGCAAATGATAAACATTTTCATAATTTATTTCCTTTTACCACTGGGGTAAATTTACCTAATTGAATGCTATAATGTTGTTAAGTATAGTTCAAAAATAATGTAATAAAAAGATATAAACCATAAGATTTGGTTGAATTGTAACACCTAATTTGTCTTGCATTCACCCACTTAGCTTGTTCTAGATTATCATATCACTGTACCTTGCTTGGGACCAGAAGTCTGGCGAGCTGCTCTATCTGAAGCTGACAGTAATGAATCCTGGATATGTTAGCATGGCATGGTCACCATCATGGGCTGACATCTTAACCTTAGTGAATGTGTCTGCATGCTCAGCTTTGGATAAAGTGCAAACATAATTTTAATATATAAGAATTACTGCATGACCTTATTGCTATTTCTGTAGGACAAGATTTTCACTGAAATGTAACAGTTACATTAGTATTATAAATGACCATTGTACACTTTGCTTAATTAGAGAAATGAAATTACATAACTTCATATACATGTGTTATGTCAAACAAAGTAGTTTAGATAATTGAACTTTTCTCTATGAACTGCTCAAAGAAAACTGGAACAAATTATTTTTAGGATGCAATGTGTTCCGCACACATTGATGGTTATAAACACACTTTAAAAAGTCTTTAGAACTTGGTTGAAAACAAAATTTAACTCTCTCAAAACTTGGCTCCTTTTTAAAAAAAACCATACAAACGCTGGTTTAGTGCAAGGGTAAGTTAGGGCATTAAGTACAAAGGGGTACGGAGTATCAGGTTGAATAGCACCTTACTTAACAAGCGATTCTACTAATTTCCGCGTGATCATTCATAGAGTAAGGAATCCTATTCCTTATCAATAAAGATAATGGAATTTGGTGCAAAATATTTCAAATGCTCATATTGATGCCTTTGTTTTTTTGTGTCAGAGTATTTCTTTGGTGTGTGAAAATTATCCCCAGACTTCTTTCTGCTGAGTTGATTTGGCAGAACCAGTTTAGGAAAGTTTATCTTTTGCTATCTTGAATAAATATGTCCTCTAAATAGAGTTTGATGTTTTTAATGGGGAGAAACATCAATGTTTAAATAATACAGTTTTGTTATTCTCTAGAACTAATTTAAAATTAAAAGAAGATGTGAAGTCAGAAAAGAAATCTGGATTTTGGGACAGTTTGGCAATAAAACAGAACATCCAAAGCAGGAAACCAGATCAGATTGAAGGGTGGGAACCACCACAGATTACTGCTGGAGACCCCATCAGTGATGCAGGCAATACTGTAAGTGACTATCCATCCTGGTCAGGCTGGGAAGATGAGACCAAAGGCTCCACAAAATACACCAACCTTGCAAGCTCAGGAAACAGTTCCAGATGGAGTATCAAATCAGCGGGAAAGCTGGTTAGTATTAGAAGACAGAGCAAAGGTAACCTTACTGATAACTGGGAAGAACTAGAATGACACGGATAATGTGAAATACTTTACGAATAAGAATAGAACAGTTCCATGATTTACATGTGTATTTAAACCAAAATTAAATCTGCTCAATATTGCACCTTTATACAGTACTTTGTTTTATTCAAATTGTTAGAGATTTTTTTCTCACATTTTCTTATTACATTGTTGGATAGTTAGATTTTCCACACTGAAAAGATGGAGAACCTATTTTGTGCCTATATTTCATATTCAGACTCTGAAGTATGTTGGGTTGTTGGTTTTACCAAAAAGAAAAAAAAAAAGTAATTCCTTAGCGAATGTAAAATACAGGTTGTGAATTTTGACTGCCTTATGTAGAACTTCCATGAGCCTGGGGTCCTGGGTTTTCTGATTCTTAAGGATCACTCAAGATTTTATTTTTGATTCTGTCTCTTTAAGTAACAGTGCTGATCTGCAGCTTGCCACAACAATGCTTCCATTTGATACACCATTTTCCAGATCTTCAGCGTGAGTACATGCTTCTCTGGTTTGTCCATACAAGATGCTACATTTTCACAATGTGCTATGTTACAGTACGTGAAATGTGAGAACACCAAATGAGTCTTCCAAAGTTTATACTGAATGGTCCTTAGTGAAAAGTTGGCAGTTTTTAAAAACAAATTTGTCATGCTAAGAATAAATATAAATATTTATTAAACATCAGGAAAGCAAACATTACAGTTGGATGTAAGGGAATTCAATATTTGAAACCCTTACCCTTCAATCTAGGGATATATTGCTTCTCATGGAGGTGGTGAATGTTCTTGTTTTTACAAAAGCTGGTCCTTGTTCTCCTTCAAATTGTTTAATCTTGGTCCTACGTTTATTTTTTGTAAGAAAGGATCTGATGATGCCCTTTGGCATTTTCAGTATAGCTAAGCAATTGCAAGTACATTCACACACACACAAGCTTTAATGCTTTTTTGTTATAAGGCTCCATCTTATTAGCTACTGATACTTTTATTTTTAGTGAAAAGGGGCAAAGCATGAAACTTTACACTAGAGATGTGAGATGTATATAAAACACTAAAAGTGCCTCTTTATAACATGCCATTATTTTAATGATGTAATTAGTAGTATGTCCAACATCAGATCTAAAACCAGTTTCTGTTTTGTTTCAGATATACTGTATAAATACTACTTTAACACTTAGGGGAAAAAACCCCTAATGTTTCATCAAATACAGATGTTAGGATTTTTCTCTCCTGAATGTTAAACTGGTATTATAGTTACAAATTAGATAGAGTATAACATATGTCATTTGTAACTCTTTCTATATTATATATTCTACAGCAATATGACTACCATGAGTAGGAAGCTCAAATACCCATTTCAAACAAAATCAAAACCTTTTATAAGAAATTAAAATGTACTGTTAATATGCTAAGCATGTCTTGCTGTATATATATTTTTCACAAGAAGTCTCTGCTAACCAAAAGGATGCTTGCAATTTTCTTTAAATGTTTCTGCTGGTGTCTGTCTTTCCGCTGCCACATTTGCCCCCCAACACATACACTGATGTATGTCCTTCTGGTTTGCAGTATCCAAATGGATATTCATTTGAAATCAGTGAAATCTCTGCTATATAGATCTCCCTGTATGGAAACAGTGTGTCAAAGCATGTCTTTTTTAAAAATAGAACGTTACGAGACACTGTTTTAAAATTATATAAAGGAACAACAGTGGTTGGCTGCTGCAAAACGGGGTCTCTTGGTTTGTAAATTTATTATTACAAAAATTAATAGGGGAGAGAGGGCTGGAGTTACATTATACTGTATACGAGTTAGGTATTATTATTATTTGGCTCCATTAGGAAAAATACAAATTCACCTTAGGCAAGAAACAGGTTTATACAAACTTCTGTCCTGGGCATGAGTACAGAAAATCCTTGCTAATTTTTGTAAAAGATACTCTGTTCTACAGTTCATTGAAAGCATTTATAGAGCATGAGCAAAAGTGTGGCATGTTGGCAGTTAGTGCTAACATAAAGGGATTGAAGCAAATCTACTAGGAACCCTCAATGTTTTACTGGGGGAGAAGAGTCAAGGATGCCATTTTTTCCTCCAGTGGAAGCTCCGTTTATACTGTTACCAGTAAAAGTTATGCCTTGCACATTATACTGCTAAGTGCCTGTATTTCACCTTGATGATGTATTTGTGATGCACAGCTGAACTGAGAAGTTAATTTTCATTTTTTGTTTTTAAATTTCCAATAAAGGATATAGTCTCAAGGCAGAAATTTATTATAAAAGAAAACTGTATCTACAGAACTTGAGATATGTAAATGTAAGGTCTGACTTCCTTAGCTATACAGATGTTTTTTAAAAAGTGGTTTCCTCAGACATAATTCTTTAATTATAAAGACAAATATTAAATTTAATATAATTTATTGTTCTGCTTTGGTAACATTTCTGTTTTGAGAACACAGTGGTGTGACATTTTCTTTTGTAATGTTCATAGACTTTTTGTTAAATATCTATCCAGAGATTATGATTTTTTTTCTTTTTAAATGTTTAGCTACACTATACATTCATGGACTTATGCTGTACATAACTCCATGTGTGGAACAGGAGTAGAATATGCCCCTTAAAATTTGTTTTGAAATTGCATTTCAATCCTATGTGAACTGGTTTAGAAGAAAGATAGCATCAAAATTGTATACTAAGATTGCACAAAATGAATAAAATATTGTTTATATTGCTTTTTCATTGCCAATCTGCATGATTGTTGTCTTGAACTTAATGGGAGTAAGCTGCTCCGTATCTGTAACTAGTCACTTAATAAGTAAATAAACGTTCTTTTCTGGGTATTTTTATTTATTAGCATCACTTGCAAAAATATAGTATTTTCACATCTTAATAAAGAATCAATTTGAACTGAAATGCCTCATTCCATAATTTTTGTTCCATATTCATGCCTGTATATGTGATCTGATTTGCCATAAAGCTATGTGATTAGTGTTTGTATGTAACTTTCAGGTTCTTGAGTCATCTTAGAATTCATTCAAGGAAGTAATAGATTATGTCTAAACAAATACATGTGTATATAATGATGCACGTTTGAATTCTCCTAGAAGTAGCAGATATCCTAGTTATGAAGCATTGCCTGTTCTTGTAGTGAAAGAATTTGACTTGTCTTGACTGATACTCACTTGTTTGTTAATAACTCCATAACTGTTGTGAAAGCAAGAGCAGAATGGTACCCTACTGCATTCTGAAGATTTCAAAGTTAGTAGTATGCTATCTTTATGTAGGAAGGACATCTCAATATGCTGATTCCTCCTTGCTTGTTTACTGATTTTGTTGGGATTGTGATATATAACAAAGGCCTGAGAGATGTTTGGTGGGTTTTATTGATGTTTTGTTTTGGGTTTTTTGCTTGCTGGTTCTTGCTGACTGTTTTTCCTGGCTACAACTAGAAGGACTGTAAGAGTGGTATCCTTTATCATGGCATGCTGGATAATCAACAAATGGATAAAGAGCACAAAGTTGAGAAACAAAGGATATTGAACATAGTGTACATTTTACTTTAATTTCAGATTTCTCTGTAGGAATAAGGCAGTGAAGCGTGTGGTGAAAAATCAGGCAAAAGTGACTAAAATATTTGTATACTCTAATCTCATGTAAACTCTGAGCTAGTTTCACAAGGAAGGAGAAGAACTGCTTGTAAAGTAAATTTCAGATAGACTTGTCCTCTATCTCAGATGGAAGAGGCTATTTACTTCAGAATTTGGGAAGTCAGAAACATCAAATTCTGGCATTCACTGAAAGACACAAGAAAACAATTATATTGTCTTACCTTTACCAGTTTATTAAATGGTTCAAGAACTTGTCTGTTTAAACTTTTATGCTGCTGAGAGCAGGGTGGATAAAAATTGATGATTTATAAAAATCAGATTTTTTTAATACAAATATATTTTTCTTTTAAAAATCTATTTTAAAGTAATTTTTTGAAATTGATAACCTGTGTTACAGCCTAAATTTAATCTATTATATTAATTTAAATAAATAAAAAATTAAGCAGTAATTGTGTAACCCTTCTGCCAGGTGGCGCCAGCAGCAACCAGGACCAAGTTCAATACCTAGGGGCTCCTTTCCATCGATACAACACAGAATCAGCTTGAGCCCCCACCCAGTAACCTGGGAAAATTACACAGCACTCTTGGGCACCTCTGAGAGGCAATACTTCCCCACTCACAAGCACAGAATCTGAGAGTAGAAAAGAAACTTCTAATGAAAGGAGGGAAGTTACCTGACATTAATTAAGGAAAACTCTACAAGCAGGATTCATAATCCTAAAAATGTGATAGGACACCCACCCCAGAGTGCGTGGGGCAGTGTCTTTTGCCTCATGTTCCTGAGTTCTACAACCAAAAGTTCCTATTCTGTGCCCCTCTGCTCCCTCACCATACCCCACTCACAGTGGTTGTCCTTGGTCAGTGAGGCGTATCTGTGTGAGTTCACCTCCCACCAGGGGAAGAAAGCACCTTGCTTGCTCTGAGCACTTGTTCTGGCTGGCCGCCCTACCAGCCACTTGTTCCACTCCGCTGGTTCCCTGCCAGCCGCTCGCTCCTCCCGCTGCCTCCCCATTTCACTCACCCGTCACCTTTTGCCACCTGCCTCTCTGCTGTGACCTCTGCAAGTCAGTTTCTTGAGGTTTCACCCAGCTCTTAGTGATCTTCATCTCTTACGCTGGACAGAAACATGGTCCCACCACAAGTGATTGTCAGATCTTTTGAGCACCTAAAATAACAAAAGGCTCCTAATGGAGCTTATTTAGCTCTGCCTTTGAAAAGTGGGGAGGAACAGGTTACACCAGACCGGGGACACTCCTTCTGGCTCGCTATCCCCACTCCTCTTATTTTCACAGGGATCTGGTATTCAAGCCCCTGGCTTAATCACCCTTTCAACTGAGGACAGCCCCCTTGTTTGGGACAGGTTAAGCACAGTTCTGCCCCCCTTTATTCATATAATACAGACAATAACATTGATAATATTTCACCATCCCTGCATTCAGTACTAAAGTGATTTGTAACCCTACACCAGCCAAACTTGATCACTTGGAGCTACACAGCTCCTGTCTGCTGGACACCTATGCAAAGTAGGTGTGTTAAATACAGTTTGCTCCTGAAGTCTCTCCTCCTCCCAGATAGCTGTCAGGGGAGAACTCGTTTAGACCCAGATTACATCTGCTTGCTGCCAAAGTTTTAAAGCAAGCCAAACTAATGAACAGGCTAAGCACATGAAATCTGTTGGTTTTTTTTTTTTTTTTAAGTGCTAAACCAGCTTTTGATGGCAATGTCTTCATTTCACTTATTCAGGTAGTTCAGTTCATTTAAAGTTAAGAAACTGATTGGGAGTTGAAAAAGCAGGAAAGCTTGTTTTGCTCTTCCAGTCTATGAATAAAAATTAGGTGTGAGGGGGTGAGATTGACAAATTCTAAAGTCTTGAAGGACATGATGACCAGAAATGATCAGCTAGATACAGGTAATACTACTTTTGTTTAATAAATAAGGTAGCTTTAAATGCAAACCATTCTTTTGTATCCAACACATTTAAGATAGTTTAATAAAAGTTTTAAATGCTATTTTTATAATTTTTGATTGAACTCCCAATTTCTATCCAAACCGAGCTTGACATAAATCACAAGTAAAAAATTAATCATCTAATAAATAAGAAATGCATCATTTACCATTTTTGTAACATAATACAAAATTGTAAAAATTAAGACTTTGAATAAATGTATGTACATGGTATGTCCTCCTGATTAGCAGAAAGTACCAAGTTTAGTGTAAAGTCTATAGTTAGTTTCAATTCAACACATTTTGATGGTTATCAACCTTTCTTTAGGAAAATTATTCAAATACACATGCAAAAAAGATTAAAATTGATTATTTACGTAAGAACAGCCATATTGGGTCAGACCAATGGTCCATCTAGCCCAGTATCCTGTGTTTCGACAGTGGCCAATGCCAGGTGCTTCAGAGGGAATGAACAGAACAGGTCATCATCAAGTGATCCATCCCCTGTTGCCCATTCTCAGCCTCTGGCAAACAGAGGCTAGGGACACTTCAGAGCATAATCTGGCTAATAGCCATTGATGGACTTACCCTGCATGAACTTATCTAGTTCTTTTTTGAACCCTGTTTTAGTCTTGGTCTTCATAACATCCTCTGGCAAAGAGTTCCACAGGTTGTCTTTGCATTGTGTGAAGAAATACTTCTTTTTGTTTGTTTTAAACCTGCTGCCTATTAATTTCATTTAGTGACCCCTAGTGCTTGTGTTATGAGAAGGAGTAAATAACACTTCCTTATTTACTTTCTCCACACCAGTCATGATTTTATAGACCTCTATCATATCCCCTCTTAGTCATCTTTTCTAAACTGAAAAGTTGCAGTCTTCTTATTAATATGTCCTCATAAATCAAGATTTCCTGCTTGCTGATTTTAAATCAGGATTTAAATCACTTTGATTTAAATCAATCCATTCTGTCTGAGAGTGAAGAATACAGATGAAAATTAACTATTGTAACTTGAATATGGTTCTGACGGCTTCGTTAGCTTCCATTTGTGGAGGTCTCCGATTTCTCCGATTCTAAGGATACAAACATTCAACATGGCCAGCTGCTCTCATTCTGGAAGCACGACTACCGAAGGGTTCCAGTGGCACCATAGCAGTTCCCCACATTGCCTTACCAACAGAGCTGGTATCTGGCTCCTTGGACACAGGCTCAACAACAGCAGGATCACAACTTTATATCGCAACTTTCAAAGCCCGTTGCCAACTGTGCCCACATATCTATTCAGGGGACACCATCACAGGGCCTAATAACATCAGCCACACTATCAGAGGCTCATTCACCTGCACATCCACCAATGTGATATATGCTATCATGTGCCAGCAATGCCCCTCTGCCAGGTACATTGGTCAAACTGGACAGTCTCTACGTAAAAGAATAAATGGACACAAATCAGATGTCAAGAATTATAACATTCATAAACCAGTCGGAGAACACTTCAATCTCTCTGGTCACGCGATGACAGACATGAAAGTTGCAATATTACAACAAAAAAACTTCAAATCCAGACTCCAGTGAGAGACTGTTGAATTGGAATTCATTTGCAAATTGGATACAATTAACTTAGCCACTCCCAGTCTCTATTCAAGCCTAAGTCATTATGCAAGGTAACCTGTTTCCCCTTGTTTTTTCCTAACCCCCCCCCCCCCACACACACACAGACGTTCTTGTTAAACCCTGGATTTGTGCTGGAAATGGCCCACCTTGATTATCATACACATTGTAAGGAGAGTGATCACTTTAGATAAGCTATTACCAGCAGGAGAGTGGGGTGGGGGGAGGTATTTTTTCATGCTTTGTGTGTATAAAAAGATCTTCTACACTTTCCACAGTATGCATCCAATGAAGTGAGCTGTAGCTCACGAAAGCTTATGCTCAAATAAATTGGTTAGTCTCTAAGGTGCCACAAGTACTCCTTTTCTTTTTGCGAATACAGACTAACACGGCTGTTACTCTGAAACCTGGGTTAGTCATTAGTATCAGAGGGGTAGCCATGTTAGTCTGTATCCTCAAAAACAACGAGGAATCTGGTGGCACCTTAAAGACTAACAGATTTATTTGCGCATAAGCTTTCGTGGGTTGAGGCCATAAGCTTAAATCATTTTTTACCCACGAAAGTTTATGCGCAAATAAATCTGTTAGTCTCTAAGGTGCCACCAGACTCCTTGTTGTTTTTGTGGGTTGGTCATAGTGGAGCTCATGGCCTCAGTATTCGCTTTCAGAGTGGTCCCGTTCAACTCGGGAGGACTCCCCCATCTTGCCCCCACAACCTTTGTCTTGTAGACATTTGGAAATGGGCTAATCGGTCCATCCTGTAGCCCCAACTCTGATGGTACCAGCAGATCCGGAGAGACTCCCTTTGTTGTCTTCAGATGCTGCTGTGTCATTGACACCTTCCTCTCCACCAGATGACTACTGACAGTTTCAAGAGCTGCTACAGATGATAGCCAGGGCTCTTGAGAGCCACTAGAAGAGGTGATGGACAGTCAGCATCAGTCACTAGATATCCTGCATGCATCGATACCCACAAGGGTGACTCCCTCAATCAGTGAGGCCATTCAATCATGGCACACTCTGTGGCATACCCCAGCCATGTGCATGCCAACCTCAAAGGGAGTAGAGAAAGATACTATGTCCCCTCATAAGAGATCTGAATTTCTATTTTCACATCCTCCACCTAACTCCTTGGTGATACAGGCTGTGTCAGCGCAATCCAAACACCATCACCCACCCTTTACCTCAGCAGGCAGGTAGGATAAGAGACTGCACCTCATGGTTTGAAAAGTCTTCTCCTTGGCTGGACTACAGTTTCAGATCTCTAACTACTTGGTACTAATGGCCAAGTATGACTTTATAAACTATGGCTGGATGGAGAAATTTGCAGATAAGCTATCTCTGCAGGATTATACTAGATTCCAAATGATTTTACAAGAGGGCAAATTGGTTGCCAGGTCTATACTTGAGGCTGCAGTTGATTCTGCAGACATGTCCTCGCGTGTATTGGTGACTGGAATTGTCATGAGGAGGGAATCCTGGTTACACACCTCCAGGTTTCCCTAGAAATGTGCAGAACACAACTGAGGACCTTCTCTTTGATGAAACACACCTCTTTGACCAGAAAACTGATGGTTCCTTACACTTTCTAAAAGACTGTACAGCTACCTTAGGCATATATATATACCGGCACCAAAGAGAAAATTTGATCACCCACCACCTGTCCAATGCTATAGAGCTCCTCACTTCTACCGCCAATGGGCCTGTGAACCTCCTCAGAAGCACCCTAAGATACACAGAGCCCATCCGCCTGTTCTGGCAATGTTGACCTCTGCAGAACACACTCAGTCATTGCAAAAATGATGCCTAGAGAGCTGTCAACCACTCTGTATACCAATGCTTCTACCCTCCACACCTTTTGGGGGTCATCTCAAACTTTGTACCAGCTTGGAGAGCTATAACAATGGACAAGTGGGTCTTAGATGTCGTTTGATGTGGCTACACTAGAGGTTTATGGTGACACCTCCACATCTCCCATTCCAACCCTCCTCAGCGATTCCTCTCATGAGAGTATTCTTAACCTAGAGGTAGACTCCCTTCTACAGAGAGGAGCAGTGGAGCCAGTCCCTGAAGCCTTTTGGGGCATAGGGTTCTATTCCAACTCTTTCTTGGTACCCAAAAAGAAAGGGGGTGCAGACCAATCTTGGATCTCTGACACCTCAACTGTTCAATTAGGAAGCTGAAATTCTGAATGGTCATGCTTGCGGCCATCAGTCCCTCACTAGAAAAAGGCATGTGGTTTACGGCACTCAACATGCAAGATGCCTACTTCCATACTGACATACATCCGACCCACAGAAGGTTCCTGAGATTCAAAGTGGGGCATTGACACTTCCAGTACAGAGATCTCCCATTCAGACTTACCACTGTCCCACAAGTTTTTACAAAGGTTTTCTCTGTGGTAGGGACGCATCTGTGACATCAGGGAATGCTTGTCTTCCCATACCTAGAGACTGGCAGCATGTCCCAGATAGGAAGCTCGTGCATCAACCTCCCAGCTTCTTCTACTCCTCTCCTTCATAGGAGTGAGCATCAGTGTGAAAAATCAACTTTACTCGGTCCCTGGAATACATATGAGCTTGCATTTATTTGACCTCTGAACAAGCTTGTCTGCCAAAGAACTGATTACTGGACCAAATAGCCCTGATAACGTCCAAACCTTCGGTCTCAGCCAGGACCTGACTCTCCATCCTAGGTCACATGGCAGTGAACATATATGTCATGCCTTTTGCCTGCATATTCCTTTGATGTCTACAGCTATGGCTGCAAAGAGTCTATTCTCCTATGTACCAGTCAATGAACATCATACTCAATGTTCACCGGAGGTCATCTCTTCTCTCTGTTGGTAGATCAAGTCTGGTCTGGGATGCCCTTCCTCTCATCCTCGCTGACCATGACAGTCATAATGGATGCGTCACTTTCAGGCTGGGGCGCTCACATTGGAGATGACATGACACAAGGCACCTGGACCACGCCCGAGGCCAGGATGCACATAAACATTCTTGAACTTTGGGCAGTACACAAAGCATGTCACGTGTTCTTACCAACTATCCTCTATCACCACATCCTCGTCATGTCAGATACCACCACCACCACCACCACACTACATAAACAAACAAGGGGGCACAAGGCCCCCAGTGCTGTATATGGAGATGATTCACCTTTGAGTATGGTGCATCAAACAATATATCCTTTTGTCAGCAGCCTACCTTTCAGGCACCTAGAATGTGATTGCAGATTCTTTCAGCAGGAACTTTGCAACTGACCACAAATGGAAGTTGCACAACACTACAATCATGGAGATCTTTGGTCATTGGGGTACGCCAATCAGAGATCTCTTTGCATCTCACACCAACACCAAGTGCACCCAGTATTGCTCCAGGGGAGGACTCGGTGCCCGCTCATTGGGCAACACTCTGGTTGCTGACTTAGTCAGACTGGACAAACAATACCCCCTCCCCACTCCTACCCTGTGCCCTCCACGAACTCCAGCAGGACAAAATGACAGTTATTCTGGTTCTGTTTTTCCCAATTCTGATTCCCTCCTCTTCTCCACATGTTGAAACAACCTCCACTCCTGCTGTAGCCATTTCCGGTGTTGCTGATGCAACACAACGGCAGACTCAGTCATCCAGATCCATGGATGCTACACCGGACAGGATGGTTTTTGAATGGACACCTCCATTAGCATGAGAATGCTCATTGGTGGTGCAAAACATCCTCTCCAGTAGCTGAAAGGACTGCACGAGGTGATCGTATCAGGCCAAATGAACATGGTTTGCCTCCTGGGCATCCCCATGCTCTTCGACTATTTCCTCCATCTGAAAACTCTGGGACTTTCTCTCAGCTCTGTCAGCACTTTCCATCCTCCAGTGGAAGGGCATTTGATTTTTAACCACCCCTTGACCACTTGGTTCTGGAAGGGCCTTTTACATAAATATCCATCCATTCAGCCCAGTGCTCCCCAATGGGATCTCAACCTAGTCCTTACCTGTTTAATGAACTCTCCCTTTGAACCCTGGCCTCCTGCCCTCTCTTGCCTCTCCATGAAGGTCCCTTTCTTATTGCCATTACCTCAGCAAGGAAGGTTGGTGAGCTGGGAGCCATGGTGACAACCCTCCCCGCCCTTCCACCACGTTCCATGTGGACAAGGTCTTTATGACTGAATCCCAAGTTTCTGTTAAAGGTGGTTTCCCAATTCCATCTGAACCAACCCGTACATCTGCCAACCTTCTTTCCAAAACCACATGCCTTGAATGAGGAATGGCGGCTTCATTCCCTTGATGTGCGTAGGGCCCTGGCCTTTTATCTACAAAGGACAAAGCCATTCTATAAGTTTCCCAAGCTATTTATCACCACAGCAGAGAGAATTAAAGGACATGCCCTTTTCACCCAGAGAATCTCTAAGTGGGTCTTAGGGTGCATTACACGCTGCTATCAATTGTTAGGGTGTTCCCCACCAGATGGGATATGAGCTGATTCCACAAGAGCGCAAGCATCAACTATAGCCATGCTCCGCAACATGCCACTTGTGGACATATGCAAGATGGCCACATGGAGTTTGGCACAGACCTTTCCCTCCCACTATGCTCTAGTATGTGATTCCCCACAGATGCTTCGTTCAGCACAGTGGTCCCCTGTTCTGTGATTCCATCATCTTCCTCGCATCCGTCTCGTATCTAGGTACTGCTTGTCAATCACCCTGTGTGGAATTACAATAGAGACCATCACTTGAAAAAGAAGGGGAGGTTACTTACCTGTAACTGGCGATTCTTCAAGATGTGTGGTCCCAGTGTGTATTCCAATCCCACCCTCCTCCTCCTCTGCTGCGGATCTGATAAGTCTGTGGTGTAGAAGGAACTGGAGATGCTGGTGGTTTGCCCTGCCCTTTATTGCCTCGAGAAACCATGAGGAAACACAAGGGTGCATGCATGGACTACCAAACGATACTATTTTCAAAAGCTCTGGCTCTGGGCCCATGGCGCATGCGCATAACTCTCAGTGGAATATAGAGAAGGATCACACATCTAGAAGAACCTCCAGTTACAGATAAGTAATCTCCCCTTCCTGCAGATGGGCTTACATTCAGGTTGACTCCTGTAAAAGGTAAATGCTTTACCTTTTAAACATTCAGACAATATCTTGTCATTTCAGCATATGAGAGAGGCAAACAAAGGAAAACAAATCAAGTATCAGTTCCCATTAGGAAGTAAACTATTGTTTCATAGGATGAGGACCTTCATTTCCCTAAATTCTTAAAAGGATTATAAAACTCATACTACAGATCAGAAAACTTAAGTGCAAAATAAATAGGATTGTTATACAAAATTGCAGCATGTACCAAAATAGATGTAATTTGCTTGAAATTTAAGTGTAAATTTCTGACTGAGGAGATATGAGCCATTAGCAATTATCTTTGAAAAGTCATGGAAGAAGGGAGAGGTTATAGAGCACTGGAAAAGGGCAACTATAATGCTAATCTATAAAAAGGGAAATGAGACAACTTGGAGAATTACAGACCAGTCAGCTTAAATTCAGTACCTGGAAAGATAATGAAGCAATCAGTTTCAAACACCTAAATATAATAAGGTGATAAGTAACAGTAAACGTGGATTTGTCAAGAACAAACCATGTCAAATCAGCCTAATAGGTTTGTTTGACAGGGTAACAAACCTTGTGGATACAGAGGCAGTGATACATGTAGTATATCTTGACTTTTGATACTGTCTCGCATGACTTTCTCATACACAAACTGGGGAAATACAATCTGGATTGCGCTACTATAAGGTGGGTGCATAACGGGTTAGAAAACCATTTCCAGAGAGTAGTTATTAGTGGTTCACAGTCAAGCTGGAAGGGCATATCTAGTGGGTTCCTACAGGGATCAGTTCTGGGTCTGGTTCTGTTCAGTATCTTCATTAGTGATTTAGATAGTGGCATAAAGAGTACACTTATAAAGTTTGCAGACAATACCAAGATGGGAGAGGTTGCAAGTGCTTTGGAAGATGGGATTAAAATTCAAAATGATCTGGACAAACTGGAGAAATGATATGAAGACTGAGGTGGAGGCCCTGAACTCATCACCTGTGTAGTACCGTGGGAGCTAGGTATGGAGGAAAAAAGGAATGTTAAGGACAAGTGACGGAGCGGATGTGCTGGCATAAGGAACGAAGGAAGGTATGGCGAGGAGTAAGGAAACAGGAGCAAGACGGGATGTAAAATTGGAGACTGCTCTTTTTTTTTTATTGTTACAATGTCATATTAATTATACTCCATTTTTCTATACGTCAGACAGAGCTATAATACAGGCTCAAACGCATATCCAAACAGGCTTTCTGTTACATGTCAAGTGAAATCATTTAAGAGTAGTTTACCACCTTCTTCGAAAAAAGAAAAGGAGTACTTGTGGCACCTTAGAGACGGTGCCACAAGGACCCCTTTTCTTTTTGCGAATACAGACTAACACGGCTGTTACTCTGACACCTTCTTCGAGTGTTTGCATGTGTATTCCACTGTAGGTGTGTGTGCACCTCGTGCACCGTTGTAAGAGTTTTTTCCTTCAGCAGTGTGAGCGTCTTAGGGTTTCCTCACCCCACTGTACACAGGTATAAAGGGCCAGGCTGCCCAGGCCTCCCTCAGTTCTTTCCTACTGCCAGTGAAGTTTGTTGGACCCGTGGTCTTTGCATTTGCAAGTTTTCCTTCCCTCCTTGTGTCTATACAGTACCTGTCATGTTAGTTTTGCCTAGAGTAGTGTTTTTTGTATATGTTTAGTGACTAGAGTAAATTTAGTTCATTTCTTAATTAAGCTTGGTCTCCAGTGCCTCTTTGGGTACTGGGTCTGGTAGCAGACTAGTGCTGCTTTCTTCTGGCTTCCAGGCCTGTCACTCCTTTGACAAACCTATGCCAGTGAGTGACCCTTGCCCCAGCTGCCTTAAGTGTCTGGGGGAGGCACATATAGGTGACAAATGTTACACTGGTAGAGGGTTGAAACCTTTGTCCCAAAAAGCCTAGGGCTGCCAGGCTCAAATACTTACTCATGGAGCCTGTGCTCTGCTCTCTATTGGAACATTCCTGCTCAGAACGGGTACCAAGCACGTCCAACTCTGG
This sequence comes from Natator depressus, assembly GCF_965152275.1. NCBI lineage: Eukaryota > Metazoa > Chordata > Testudines > Cheloniidae > Natator > Natator depressus. The sequence goes on along the minus strand of NC_134236.1, from coordinate 40,986,216 downwards.
CAGGAGTGCTCCGCCTAGTCTAGCTGAGTCTTTAGGCACTGGTAGTGAAGAAGAGATTTGGTAAGTCTTCAGAGGATTCCAGGCCGGGACCATTGAAGTCTTCTTGATGCAACTCGGTGCCTTGACTGGATGCTGAAGGGCACTTGAAGAAGAGGCACCCCTGGGTACAGCCTGTTGACTCTGGAGCCCAGGAAGGGTCTATTACACCAGGCAGTATTGGTAGCTGCTACTGTTAGTGTCTCGGTGGCTTCCATCAAGGGGGAAGCCTGCTATGGTCTCCCCGGAAAGGAGAGAAGATCAGTCCTAATAACATACATTTAACATGAGGAAAAACCCCAGCCAAGGTACAAAATAGGAGGATATACCTAAACAGCAGCAAGCATCGTATTAAAACAAATTTGTTTTCCTTCTCTTTCCATGCTACTGCCGCTATATTACTTTTTCATCTAGTCCACTACTGTATTATAGTTGTTGCAGGGCAGTTGTGTAATCCAGTTTAGGAGGGGGGGGGTGCACGCAAAAGAGTCTGTGGTGTTAGTGGATCCCAGGAGGAAAAAGTCTGAGAACCACAGCCACTGCCCCATGCTTGTCAGGATAAAGGGTATTAAAGCAAAGTGGAAGAAAATGCTTTGAGAATGAGGAATTTTGATCCACAATCTGATCATTGTATGGAAACAGAGAAGTATGACTGTGGCAAATTAATTACATTTCCTCCGTTACTACTTAGTTTTGAATAATATAGAAAAAGTGACCATTCAAGTGGAAAGAGACTATATAAAGATTAAATACATCCAACTTCAAGTAAGCTCAGAATTAAGCAGTAACAGTTTGTGCATGCCTCAGGGATTTTTACACAGGTTTAGAGCTGAAAGTTAAAATTACCCACAAAGTGTACTAATCCCTTAGAAATGGATGCCTGAGCAAGTTTTAATCATATTTTAAACAGAACTTATACAGAAAGAAACCTGAGGAAAACATTCAAAGCCATTTGTTAGCTAAGTGTTATTAGCAGAATGACTGAAAGACAATTAGACAAGTATATGTGCTTCACATGAGAGAGGCCATATATAGCCTGTGTAGGAGATACAGCATGGCCCAATAGTTAGACTGGGAGCTGGGAGCTCTAGTTTACTCTGCTACTAACTGGCTCAGTTTACCCATCTTTAAAATAAGCCATAGGAAAGTACGATACTATCATACCTCCCTATGGCTATGCCTACATTGGCACGTATGTTTGGTTACTTGATCGTATGCATCCTCGCTCATGTTCCCTTCCCCCTGCAGTTTGTCCACATATGCTGTGCTAGAAATGGGTATAACACTACATTTATATGTATACCTGCGTCCATACTGCCACTATTATTATGTGACATCAGCACTACCATTTTAGGGATGGTATCCCAAGGTTTAGTGCATCAAATTTAATTGCTTTTTGGTGTTGGTACTGTCTCCCCCTGCCCCCCCTCCCTTCGACCATCACACATTTGCTTATGAGAGTTCCTGCTCACATGTCCCTCCTGCCAAACTGGGTGGAAGACATAGCAATTGGATAATGATCTGGTTTTGCTCCTGCTTCTTGTTGCGAGACAATGTTTATGCAGCAGAGTAGGTGATCAGCAACATGCTGATTGGAATTTCTGACACATCCAAGGTGGCTGACTTCGAGGGTGAATGACCATTCATCTGGCTCCCAAGATGAGCTGGTGAATGCTGGTACTGCTCAGGGTGGACCGTTGCTTCTGGTGCAGGAGAACGAGCACGGTGTAGTGGGATCATGTCATTTTGGAACCCTGCTGTCACACAGTGGGAATTTTTTTGTAAATATTTTGTATGAGTATTGTATACCTCAGTTTCGCCTATATCCTGCATTTTCCACCCTAAGGAGTGGAAAAAGGCTGTTTACTCTCAGGCAGGCTACTACACAGATGTAGCTGATGTCCAGCTGTCTCAAGTTTGGGGCCCATGTCATTGGAGAGTCCATGAAGACAGTGGCAAAGCCAACCTCCAGGCCATTTGCTACCTCGCAATTAAAGACCATGGATGGTCCACCCCTCTGCAGAAAGCCTGCTGTGTTTGACCAGCTGGGAACAAAGGACTGAGGTGGGGACTGGCCTGGGAATTTGAACAAAGAGGACAGAGAGGGAGTCAAGGATGGACGCCACTTGGCTGAGACTTTTGGTAACCAGAATGGACCATGCTGTAACTTTTTTCTCTATGCTAACCAAGGACTTTCTAGGTTGTGTTCCAGACATCTAATAAACCCTACTGCTTTTACAATGCTGGCTGAGAGTCACTGCAGATGCCGAAGGTGTGGGGCATTGCTGCCTTTGAATGTAGAAGTATCTCTCAGGTGTCCATCTGAGGTGGACTCACTGACAGGAGCTCCCTGTGTGAAGCAGGGGTGACGAAGGCGTGGAGGTTCAATCCAAGGAGGTGATGAAGCCAATTGGCTTACCCTAGTGAAAGAGTGAGAGCCTAAGGGGGTCTGTCACACTGAAGGGGTCCTCCCAGGGACTGTTCCAGAGCTGTTCCAGAGCACCATCCCTGACGCCTGGAATGACCAGCAGTGGCTTCAGAACTTCTGAATGAGAAACCAGACCTTCATGGAGCTGTGTGAGGAGCTTGCACCATGACTCTAGTGCAAGAGATCTCGATTCAGAGAAGCCATACTGGTTCAGAAGTGGGTAGCTATTGCTGCATGGAAGCTGGCAACACCATACAACTGCCAGTCCATTGCAAACCACTTCAGGGTTGGAAATTCCGTTATCAGGGTCAGGATTGTGCAGGTTTGCAAGACAATTAACACTGATCTACCCATGGGTGGTTGCCATAAGCACAGTTCCAGAACTAATAGCTCAATTACAGAGGATCAGGTTTCCAAACTCTGCCATTGATAGCGCCCACATCCCAATACTTTGCCCACCAAAAGGGGCGAGTGAGTATGTGAACCTAAATGGTTACCATTCACTCGCTCGGCAAGGGTTAGTGGACCACAGAGGCAGATTCATCAGTTCCTACGCGGGAAACACTGGAGAGTTTAATGATGCCAGGGTGCTGAGGAGATCGGGATTGTACTTCAAGAAGTATCACAGGGGTAGCTGTGTTAGTCTGGATCTGTAAAAGCGGCAAAGAGTCCTGTGGTACCTTATAGACTAACAGACATATTGGAGCATAAATCCTACCTGTCACATGGGGCCACAACCCCTAACTCACCCAGCAATATTGTCAATCTAACCAGCTACACACTCAGCCCGGAAGAAGAGTCTGTCCAATCTCGGGGACTCTCTTTCTGCCCGCCACCCCCACAAACATGGTACAGTTCTGCTGTGATCTGCATCCTACTTTCGCCATCTCCGACTCAAAGAATACTTTCAAGGTAACACTGAACAGAACACTGATACCCTCCCACCAACAGCACAAGAAGAACAACTCCACATGGACTTCTCCTGAGGGTTGAAATGACAGTCTGGACCTATACATAGGATGCTTTCGCTGACGTGCACAGGCAGAAATTGTGGAAAAAACATTGCTTGCCTCATAACCTAAGTCGTGCAGAATGCAATACAATCCACAGCCTCAGAAACAACCCTGACATTGTAATCAAAGAGGCTGATAAAGGAGGTGCTGTTGTCATCATGAACAGGTCTGACTACCAAAAGGAGGCTGCCAGACAACTCTCCAATGCCAAATTCTTCAGGCCACGTTCCTCAGATCCCACTGAGGAATACACTAAGAAACCGCACCATCTACTCAGGACACTCCCTACACTAACACAGGAACAAATCAACATTCCCTTAGATCCCCAACCGGGGTTATTCTATCTACTATCCAAGATCCACAAACCTGGAAATCCTGAACGCCCCATCATCTCAGACATTGGCACTCTCACTGAAGGACCATCTGGATATGTGGACTCTCTACTGAGACCCAACATCATCAGCTCTCCCAGCTATCTCTGTGACCCCACTGATTTCCTGAGAAAACTACAATGCATTGGTGGTCTTCCAGAAAACACAACCCTAGCCATCATTGGTGAAGAGGCTCTCTACACAAACATACCACACACAGATGGAATACAAGCTGTCAGGAACAGTATCCCTGATGATGCCACAGCACAGCTGATTGCTGAGCTCTGTGATTTTATCCTCACGCACAATTATTTCAAATTTGGTGACAATATATACCTCCAGACAGTGGCACCGCTATGGGCACCTGCATAGCCCCACAATATGCCAACATTTTTATGGCTGACCTGGAACAACGCTTCCTCAGCTCTCGTCCACTCACGCCCCTTCTCTACCTATGCTACATTGATGACATCTTCATCAGCTAGACCAGTGGGAAGGAAACCCTGGAAGAATTCCACCACGATTTCAATAGCTTCCACCCCACCATCAACCTCAGCCTGGACCAATCTACATGGAAGGTTCACTTCCTAGACACCACGGTGCAAATAAGTGACGGTCACGTTAACACCACCCTATACCGAAAACCCACCGACCGCTATGCCTACCTTCATGCCTCCAGCTTCCATCCCGGACACACCACACGATCCATTGTCTTCAGCCAAAAGAAAAGGAGTACTTGTGGCATCTTAGAGACTAACCAATTTATTTGAGCATAAGCTACAGCCAGGTGATGAGGTACAACCGCATTTGCTCCAACCCCTCAGACAGAGACCAACACCTACAAGATCTTCACCAAGCATTCTCAAAACTACGATACCCACATGAGGAAATAAGGAAACAGAGCCAGACGTGTACCCAGTAGCCTCCTGCTGCAAGACAAGCCCAAGAAAGAAACCAACAGAACTCCCCTGGCCATCACGTACAGTCCTCATCTAAAACCTCTCCAGCGCATCATCAGTGATCTACAACCCATCCTGGACAACGATCCCTCAGTTTCACAGGCCTTGGGAGGCAGGCCAGTCCTCACCCACAGACAACCCGCCAACCTGAAGCATATTCTCACCAGCAACTACACACTGCACCATAGTAACTCTAACTCAGGAACCAATCCATGCAACAAACCTCGATGCCAACTCTGTGCACGTATCTACACCAGCGACACCATCACAAGACCTAACCAGATCAGCCACACCATCACCGGTTCATTCACCTTCATGTCCACCAATGTAATCTACGCCATCATGTGCCAGCAATGCCCCTCTGCTATGTACATCGGCCAAACTGGACAGTCCCTACGTAAAAGGATAAATGGACACAAATCAGATATTAGGAATGGCAATATACAAAAACCTGTAGGAGAACATTTCAACCTCCCTGGACACACAGTAGCAGATTTAAAGGTAGCCATCCTGCAGCAAAAAACCTTCAGGACCAGGCTTCAAAGAGAAACTGCTGAACTTCAGTTCATTTGCAAATTTGACACCATCAGCTCAGGATTAAACAGAGACTGTGAATGGCTAGCCAACTACAAAAGCAGTTTCTCCTTCCTTGGTGTTCACACCTCAACTGCTAGAAGCCGGCCTCATCCTACCTGATTGAACTAACCTCATTATCCCTAGCCTGATTCTTGCTTGCATATTTATAGCTGCCTCTGGAAATTTCCACTATACGCATCTAATGAAGTGAGTATTCACCCATGAAAGTTTATGCTCCAATACGTCTGTTAGTCTATAAGGTGCCACAGGACTCTTTGCCGCTTTTACTTTAAGAAGGAACTTTTGTCTCAGAAATGATTTGGTTCTCTATGGCATATCTGTGCCAACTGTTATTTTGGAATCCTACATACCTGTTCCTAACTTGGCGTGTGAAACCCCAACATGACTGAATCTGGGAAAAGAGAATTTAGTTACAAATGCAATAGCTGCAGAATGATTGTGGAATATGAGTTTTGTAGGCTGAAATCTCAGTGGTGCTGTCCACATGTCTGGATGCCAGCGTGGCCAGTGACATTCATCTAACTGTTGCCTGCTGCACTCCCCATAATGTTTGTGAAGGTAAAAGAAAGTGTTTGCCTCCTGTGTGGGCACAGGACAAGTCGGGTTTACAAACTCTGTACAGGCAGCTAGATCTCACCCA